>NC_138662.1:5362423-6562423 GCF_964273445.1 Streptopelia decaocto
AATCCCTGCTCAGGAATCACTTGCTGCCCTAGTGAGTAGGCAGGATCCTACTGAGGTCCTGTTCTGTGTTACACAGAAGGTTATCCAATGCATCTTCCAAAACCGAGTCTTCTAGTTGCTATCAGGGAGTGAAGCCCAGGCTGCCCCAGTCTCCCTGGCTGTGCTTGTTTCCTAGTGAGAGATCTGTGCCCAGTTATGCCGTCAAAGTCCTGTGTGGTCATGGGTCCCCGCTTGGGAATCCAGCAGCTAGAATGGACCGAGCAGCTTATTTGAAATCCCTACACACTGCTCTGTAATTAAGAACAAGAGAGAGTTTTGCTATTATTAGCTTTCATTGACCCACTTTTGTCCCTCCAAATGCTGTTGTGATGCACTAGGTCTCTGAGAAGGCTTGTCCTCCTCTCTGGGGAGAGATTAATCTTCATTACTACTTCTGCGTTAGCCTGGCACTCTCCGTTAGTTTCTCATTAATGTTCTGGCAGATTGGAGCTGCCAGCTGAGGAAGAAACATTCACAAAAGCATAGTAAGGAAAATACAGGGCTTTCACATGGTATAGTAATGGCCACTGCAGATGACCTGGTGGCAGCAAATGATGGTCATGGATAGTGCTGGATTTGCAGCAGGTCATGTTAAACCATATTGGTTTTGTTCCTCTCTTCACCTAGACTGGTGTCTCCCTTGGTTGTCTCATCCACATGTTGCTTCTAGTCATTGGAGATTCTGTGTCCTGCATTGGCTGAGTTCCAACTCCTCCTGTCCCAGCACAGCCCTCTTAGCTCCATGGAAGGATGTCGCTGTAACACTGGGGACTAATTGAGGTACGAGCCCAGATTTCCTAAGTTCTATTAAATAGGATGCAACCCTGTGGATGAGAGGGGAGGGATCAGGGCACACACCTGGGATGAGAGTGGAGGAATCCAGCCGAGACTGCCTCACAGATGTTTTACCTAAGTAAGGAGCAAGTGGAGACCCTCCAGCAGGTAGCTTTAAAAGTAAATTCCAGCTGATGTTTAACAAAAGAGAGGTCAGCATCAATAAATCACATTATTTTGCTGCTCTGTGACCTCCTTGTGGGGTCTAAATTAGCAGAGGAGCTTCAGTTAGTTTCCCCTAATACACTCATGGTGTTGCAAAAGTTTTCTTGGCTGTTGTCTGTGCTGTGAGAACACCGCTGGAATAACGGGATGGTGTTTGTTGTGAGTCCCAGCTGTGGGTCACAGAGGGCTTCTGCTCCACCAAAGGGCTCCCCCTTACAGCCCTTCTGCAGTGCCCTCAAATGAATAATTTCTAGTGACTTACCTGGAGCCGGTGAGTAAGTCAGTGGACAAGCCAAGAGGCCAGGTCTTCTGGCTCCCACGGCTGTCTGATGTACTCAGCTCTAGGCTTTGGAGAGCAGAGCACGTTGCTGGAGTCCCCTGAAGTGGTGTGACAGATGTAGAAGTGCAGCACAACTGTTTTCCTGCAGCTACTTCAGGATCCCATGAATCATTATCTAGAAATGATACATTTCTTTACAAATGCTGAAAATGAGACCTGCATCAGGGTTACAGCAGTCTGTTGCGATGCTGTGTTGAGTTTCCTTGAAAGCCTGAGGTCTTGAATCAAGGGATTGTCTCTTTTCAAAAGCACATCGTGGTTGCTGAAAGAACCTGCTAAATGCAGGCTCCAAAATTCAAAAGGAAACAAGGAGAAACAAAACCATGTATTTAAAACAAGCAAACAAAAGCTCCAAACAACCATTGCTTTTCTGTATGCATTTGGAATGTTTGGGACTGTTAGTAATGTTGCTGGTAGAGGCTGCCCTGTGAATTTGTGAATGGGTTACAACTGTCAGTGGCTGGCGAGACTGGCTGTGGTGGATCTGACTCACCCAGTGGCCTTGGCATATGGTGGCCCTGTCCCTTAGGTGGGACCAGAAGAGAGATGGAGCAAAGGACCTGTGCAGGTGGGAGCCTGAGGGGGCCCACCCGTGTTACCCAGCGCTGTGCTTCAGATTGGGACCTTTTATTTTGGGCAGCAAAGGTCAACACCCCTGGCTAAGTACTGAAACATGAGGCCGCTTTCACTCAGGGACCAGAATGAAAGTAAGCTGTAAGATGCTCATGGATCTTATTTACGTGCTTGGGAAGATGAAGGTCATCAAAATATAGGTACTCCCTTCCTAAAGCGCTTGTAGCATGAAGAGTGTAACACCTCAACACCAGTCAGACTGGGGTAATGCGGGAAAGATGGGAAGGGAATTAACTAGATGTGATGCTTTAAATGTGTCTCGGTGTCACTGGCAGTAACTTGCCTCAGGTGGAACAAGGACCTGGACAGCTGGGAAGAAGCAAGTTGCAAGAGAAATGTGGCAACTGCTTGGTCAGCTGGCCTGAGGAAGCTCAAAAATGTGAGAAGTGCCTGTGTAAATGTGGGACGTGTTGCCTGCAGGGGAACCTGAATGGAACTGAATCCAGTTTTAAGCTATTTCCTCCTTCCTTCACCTGTTTGGAGTGCCCCAGGGCTTCGCAGTTGCTTTGTAAAGTTGTCCTTGGTGTTGGTACTTGGGACTTTTTGGGATGTGCAAACACAATCTTCAAATCTATTGCTCGGATTCAAAGTTTCGGTGTTCAAACACATCAGCTACGTGGTATGTTCCTAATCTCCAAGTGGGTGAGGGTAGTTCTGATGATCAGGTTGGAGAGGTAAATACTCAACACTACATATTTCAATGATACTTTGAACAAAGAGCTAAAAAATGTGGTTTATTGTCTCAGTAAACACTCCTGCCAGGGAACATATTTGCTAGATTGTTAGCGAAAAGCTAGACCTGAAAGGATGTGAGCTCACTCCAAGGTAATTTTGTTTACACATTTCAAATACATGATTGCAAATAATTCTGCTTTCTGCTCTCTGTGCCCCAGTGGAAGCTGTGTGCTAACCAGGGAAAAGGTGGTTCCTGCCAGACTCAAAACTTAACTTCTGTCTTAGCTGGAGGACTGGAATCATTCAGGCTGGTCTTAGGAAGACAAGGCCTTTTGCCTATGGAAAATGGAGCTTTTGCAGCGGTAGCGTGCTGTCCAGGACTCTGACGGCAGCTTGGAATGCTGCTGCAGTGCTCGGTGGGAATTTTGGGGGAACCTTTTGTCAGCCACAGTTCCCATGGTCCCATCCGTACTTTCCCTATTCAAACCTGCTGCAATGGAAAACTTATGATCACGCCTACCTATTGGTGGTATTGTATTCATTACTGTAGCATCCTAAGCTGTTGGTCATCAAATGCAGCCAGTATTGGTCATTGCAGGTATTCTTCCTTCACCCTAATGGCGTAACGGTTGGACATTATAAAAACAATAATAATCCCTCGGTGAAATGAAATAGCTGGAAGGGGTAGAAACGGCACTGGCAGAGGAGATGCTGGAATGAGGACGTGTCAGGTGGGGGGTGTTGAGATCCCGGATGGAGGTGTGGAAAGAGGAGAGCTGCTACGTCTCCTGGCTGCAGCGGCTGAAGATCAGGTAAAGGCAGCGAGTGCCAGAAACGTCTAGACAAGGTGGAAAACTTATTACAAATACCACGGGGTGCGGGGGAAGAAAGGGAGACGAAAGAAGAGCAAAAGAAGGCAGTAGATTGCACGATTATACACTGTCTAAGGAAGACAGGTAGAGATTATATAATTCTCGGGGCAAACTCTACATGAAGCAATTATGTGTTCAATTAGGTGCACTACGTTAGGATTTTTCTTTTTTTTTTAAAGGGTTGAATGCTCCAAAAAAGTGTGGAAGAAGGTAGTGAAGTGCTGAGCAGAAAATCTTTTTTTATATCTTTTTATGTACTGTGTAGTGGGGGAGAAAGAGAGAGCAGAGAAAAGGATGCATTTGACACGTGTCAGAGGTATCAACAGCTCCAGTGACAATTTTAAGGAAATTAAATGGAAATTAAAGGGAAGCGTTTTAAAGCAGAAGTCCCAAAAGCACTTAAAAATACAGAACATCAGAAAAGCTCAGCGTCTGTCAGCAGTGGGGGATCAGCTCTGTCCATGGCAAGCATGCCAAGCTCAGAGGGCCAAGCCTGTGCCAGCTGTGCAGGACCGGGGCTCAGTCTGATGCACATCAAAAGCTGTGCCAGGGTGCAGGAGAACCTCTAGGCCAAACCAGCTCCTTCCAACAGGCGCAAGCTCTGAAATTCCAGCATCATCTGGGGATGAAGAGACAGAGTTGGGACTCTTGGGTGCTGATTTATCAGCCTCATGGCTTCTCTAATTCTTCAGCTCAGCTGGCCAGAGAAGTTCATAAGATCGTAATGGTTTCATGGAGTTTGCCTCCTCTTTGACTTCTCCCTTTGCTTGCTCCAGTTGAGCATGGAGTGGACCCAGCCCCTGGTTGTGCTTTTCACCCTCCCCTTAGAGTGTCCTAAAGGGGGTCAGGTTTTTTGCTGCTTTTCTCAGCTGCCGCTCTTGGTGCGCACTGTGCCATTGGGGAGGACGGCACCGCAAGCAGGTGTGTTATTAAGCAACTGGAACCAAGAGTTTGCCAGCACAGCTTGACTTCCTTATTTTGGTTTCTCATGGTCTTGCAAGACCATGTAACATGGAGTGCTGGGTATGCCCAGTGGTCTTCCGCTAAAAATGAAGCAGCACTTGGCTGTCATCACTTAGCCATAACACTGTGTGGCCTCTCTTTCCTCAGGAATGTGCTTTATTTCATTTCTCTCCTCACTCTCATTTCAGTCTGCCCATCTCGTGGGTGTTTTCATTCTTCTCAGTTCTACCACACCAGCAACAGAAGCAGGCATGATATGACACCACTGTCACTTCTTTTGGACTCCCACTGCCTACGTGATCCAGAATATCAGGCAACCTATGTAGCCTGACACATGGAGGACTCACAGAGATGCACCCATTGTCTAAGCAGGAGAACAGCAAATGCGTTCTGTAAGGAAGCGAGAGAAGAAAAGACACTAGCATGTTTTCATTTCCTCAGGAACACATCCCAAAAAAACCCACAAGAGGGTGAGTCATCCACAGAGGGTATTGGCCTCTCTGAGTTGCAGCTGCTAGTTGTTAATTCTATAATTTTAATTTACTAGACAAATAAAATAAAATAAAGAAGGAATTACCGGATAGAATGCATGTCATCGTGTCTCTGTAGGATTCTTCCTTTTCCAGCATGGATGCATGAGATTGGCTGTTGGATCTCAGGTCTTTGAGCTATGAGTTGGTCATACACAGGTGATGTTTGTGAACAGCAGGCTTCAAGCACAGCTTTGTGAGAGCATATAAGATCATATCATTGGTGAAAACAGTGAAAAAATTAATATTATCTCTTTTTGTATAGGTACTTTAACATTAAACAGTATCCTTTGGATCTCTTGAGTTGTCACCCTGTCTCTCAGGCTTGGCTGGAGTGAGCACAGAAGGCAATTTTTCAGGGTTCTTGCTGTGAGGTGTAGGGAGTTGGTTACAAACACAGCAAGGGACATTGGCAAAAGGTACCCGCACTTCAAATACCAACTTAGGGTATCTCACTGAAAAATGAGGCAGTATGGGAAGAAAAGGAAGGTCAGTATTGTGAATATTCCATTTGGTTGCAGCTTGTATTGTTGATCTGATAGAAATCCTGTTTGTTTTCTCCAAAGGCTGGTACAACTTGGAGGCTGGGATTTCCAGGACTTACTCCATTAGTGATAATGGGAGGACAGGACCAAGTTTGAATTTCTTCTTCAGGGCACCAAGGGAATCAGTTTCAAGACAAGACCATAGTCCAGGGATCTCAGGAAGGAGAGGGCAAGGAAGTCTTAAAGGTCAGGCTGTAATCATGAAAACAAAATTCTGGTGGGACTCCCTCAAGGTCCAGGCAAGTAAAGGCTTCTGCAAAACCGAGAGCTCAAGCAGCCAAATCTGGGCTGTTTGGGGCTAAACTGGTGCTTTAGCTAATGGACAAGGATGGAATCCACCCAACTCCTGCCTTGGAAGATCTTGTACTTCCTAACCCAGGCCAGCCTGGAATGAACTGAAACTGGTTGAGAACAAAGTTCCTTGTGCATGTGGTGTTCTAGGCTTTTCCATTATCATGTTTTCTTTTGGCCACCTCTGTTTCTTTCTGCTCTTTATTGAGATATCCAAGCTAGTGGCACAGAAGAAGCAGAGATGAGGAGCGGGTTTGGCAGCTGTGCTTCTAAAAAATCTCCAAGATAGACCTGTGGAAACATGAACACTCTTAGTAAAATACCATTTTATTGGAAAGCTGTAAGACCCTCTTTATCTTCCACTGCTCTCCTTGTGGATAAAAGGAAATGGCTTTCTAAACACAATTTAAAGTTGGAATGCAGTGTCCCTATTCCCCTGCCCCCTCCAACTCACTTAATTGAGATAAAATACAAACTACTTTACTCACACTGGTGTTTGAGAGCCAAGGACTGCTTTGTGGCTAAGACAGATTTGGCCAACGGTCTCTTTCAGTTCCAGCACTGCCAGCAGCAGCCTGTGACACTGGCAAATGCCGTTTCCCTAGTATGGGAATGCACTTTTGTACGAATTTCCCTGGACTATACTCTCATGTCATTAAAGCTGATCCTGTACTTTGCATATGATATTGAATCAGGTTCTGCTCTTTCTCTTTATTGTACGTAAGGAATTGGAATGGCAGCCTCTTGCCTCGTCCGGCTTTTCTTTGTAGATTTAGGTGTTAATGTCCATCTGAAGGTACTGAATATTTCCAGGGGCTTCAGCACTAGGAAATCCTGGTGCTCTCATGGCTGTGGTGATCAGGTTGTAAAAAGATGCTAGTATGACATTGCTGTCTGACCTACTGCTGTTATTTCTGGTAGCACCGACAGTGCTGTCAGAGAAAACGAGAGCAAGTGGAAAAGACATTATTCAGTCTAGAAAGAAAATGGTGATGGTCAGGGATGATAGGAAAGGAGTGATTGAAGTTCCTCCTGCAAAACCTCTCCTAGCCTGCTCTGCTGTCATGTTTGCAGCCTTGGTGTGGTGTCAGGCAGGACCTGGACATTAATGAATGTGAGTAGGCTTGGATGTGACAACTATTAATTGCAGACAACTGTGGGAGTGATGATGCCAAGATTATCACTGAAATGCCAAAAGGATCCAACTGGAGCACTTAAAATTCAGTCATGTGGGATTGTGTTTAGAGCCTGTTCTCACCTCTCATGGTGGCTCTATGCAAATCCTGCTGGACTATCATCACTCCTCAAAACTAGACATGCTTTTGAAGGTCCTAAATTCAGGTAGAATTTTCCTATTTTTTCCTGTCTAAACACTGGTTGTCTCTGGCTGGTCCTTTTGTGTGCTGGCATCCCATCTTACACAGAAGGCTGCTGAAAATCCTCCACGGTGTGCCCAGACCCTGTGCCAAATGGCCTTGCAGGTCACATTGTCCCTGCCTGGCTGGGGAGGTGCAGCAGCTGCTGCCGACCTCTCCTGCCAGCGGCATGGCTGGGGAGGCTCGGCCATGGGCTTTGAAATATCTATTCAGGCCACCACTCATTCAAAAAAATGCTGTTTTCTGATGGGAGTAAATCAATGGATAAAAATCCCTCCCTTCCGGCTGATACTAAATGTAACATGTTTTTATGTTTCTGTTGGCCTCAATGTTTTATGTAGTTCCTGTGGAATGTTTGCATGTGGTAGAATTGCACCAGTTGTCTCTTCCCTTAAAATGCTCACCTGCTTCTGCAGGAGCTGGTGCCGGGCAGTAGAAGACAGTAGATAGACCAGGGGAACACTTTGTGCAGGGATTTCGTCAGCCTCACATTGAGTTAATCCTCTGGGGCTTGAATGAGAGCATGAAGAGACACCAAGACTTGAGGTTAGAGTGAAGCTCAAGGGACAAGTCCAGCCTCTGCCTGAATCAAGTCGCGGCTCCCTTGGTCTGCCCTCGGGTAAACCTGCACGGGAGTTCAAAGACTGTAAACATTGTTCAAGAAAAGGCAATAGCCTGGAGCTGTGTGTCCACTACACACAGCGTATCCGGTGGGGATCTGTAGGATCTGATGCCTCTTCAGGCTATGGTGGAAGAACAGAGCCATCCTGTTTGCCCACCAATGTGGTAGGTCCATCTGCTCTGTGGTACCACGAGACTCTTGCCATAGAGATGTCTTCTTCTGAGTCCCGCAGAACTGCACCAGGGCCAAGCTGTGATCATAACAGTGGTGCTGCTGCTTTACAGAGCCAGTGCTGCAGGCCAAAGTGCTCAACAGTGAAAATATCAGACTAGATTTTTCCACAGTAGCATCCTGCTTAACAAGATCCTGGCTGCCTTGTTTCAGGGAGGGGACAGCAGAGTGTTGGGGCTGCGTGTGCTGGGGTGCCGGGACAGTGCAGTCACAGGGTGAGGCTCAGCCCCGCTGTCCTCACCTGTCTGGAGTTTACCTCTCAGGTCTCCTGGAACGCACTGAGAAGAGCCCTTGTTCCCTGTGGTCCTCACATCTTCCAGTCAAGAGTTTGAAGAGCACTCCTCCACCTCTCCAGCAGGATGGGTACTGCTAGACTGACCTCACTTGAAGCCACTTCATCCCTTGCCAAAGCTGCTGCTGCCCATGGGGTCACCTCAGCAGACTGACACTTTCTCTTGAACTTCTGTGTTCCTAGGCGACTTATCCCGGAGAGATTTGAGCCTGTTGCCTGAGACAAGTGCATGAATGAGTTGAACAGGCTGCCCTCACTCGTGTCAGAGATATCCTTCTGCTTTGTGTGCAAAGGACACTGAGGGGTGGTTTATCAGCTCCAGCCTCTCCGCTTCCTCTGCAAGAGAGGAATATCCATGCAAAGGGGAATGTGGCACCATTTTCTTCTCATAAGAGACATTCAGATCTAGTGCAGCACAGTAAACTACAATTATTTTGTGGATCAAGAGCCCACAGCCCTGTTATGGGACACACAATGACCCTTTGGAGTCAGCATAACTGAGGGTGGAGGTGGGTAACTTGAAGGAGTCACAAACTGTAGCTAGCACAGAGCAGTGTGGACAATACTGAGGTGTTTCTGCATACTTGTGTTTCTCCTGAAGATGGTATGAGCTCTTCAAAGTGGATGCCAAGATGTGGTGTTTTCTTCCCCAGACAGAGATGCTGGGACTGGAGACCCAGAGTTATATGAAGCAAATCTTGAAAAGCTTTCTCAGATTTGGTAAACCAAGCAGGGACAAATTAAACTACTTTGTGATTCTGGTGAGAGCGAGCTTTGTGAAACGTGAATAGTGAGTCTACTTTTCTGGCTTGTGGCATGTTGTGGGGGTGGTTTGAACTGTGTGCTGCTCTGACTCAGGCATCAGATGTCTCCAATGAGCAGATAAGCTGCTGCACGGTGAGCTGGTGCTGTGGAGGTCCTGGTCGTGGTGTCTCTCATAGACCATTTCCATGGGGGCAGAAGCAACCCACTACATATATTAGGACAAGTGTATGCTCAGTCTGGATAAACAGTTTGCCTTTAACCTCAGAGATCTGATCCAAACCCATCAGAAAGTGACAGAAGTTTCCCAGGGATTTACGTGGGACCTGGCTGCTGTTAACTGCAAGCTGGGACAGATGATGGCCCAGCAACCCTGACTGTGAAAGCTGGACAGTGTGGTGTCTCTGGGCTTTGCAAGGGTCTTCTCATATGGAGTGATCTCTTCTGTAGCTGGGGAGTCCTTGCAGGCTGTCTTGGATTATGAGTTTAGTCCATCTGAGCAACTTTGTCACTGTGTCAGCAGCTCTGGTGAGATGGGCCTGCTGGATTCCGTGCTTGATACTGCTGTCACGGAGGGTTTGATGCAAATGAAACAAAAAGGGTGAAAGTCGTGCTCCAAAGAGCTGTAAAGTGTGCAGCCCTGTCTCCTCCTCCAAATACCAGTGGGCTGCATCCACTGTCTTCATCTGCCCAGGCTCCTGGTGGGTCGTGGAGCTGTCACCCCTTCCTGGCTGTGTGCATGGGGTGACCACTTGCTGGGTGACCCTTGGGGTGTGGGGAAGGAATTTCTCCACCCATATGCCTTTGTTTCTGTGTTTTGCTTCAGGCTTGGTCTCCCATGGCAACATAGGCTTAAACACCTGGTGCTGAAAGTTATGGGGAAATCTGTCTCCCATCCAGACAGTCAACTTGACTGTGTTTGCCTTAAACATCCTTTTAATGTCTTCTGTTAACAGTTCTAGCCCAAGGTAATATCTGTAACTCAAATTTATTCCCAAATAATTACTTGGTGCTGATAGTTTGGTCATCCACAGCCTTTTAATTGAAAGCCTTAGCAGTATTATTGCTCAGTTCCCTGGTATCTCGACGACTGTGCTGTGTCCTCACGAGCTCCCCATCGGAGCCGCTCTCGCAGTGGGCTGGGCTCAGCTCAGCGGGCGGCTGGGCTCAGCTCAGCGGGCGGCTGGCTCACCAAGAGCTGGAGCTGGGCGCTCAGCTGCCATGCTGATCCAAGCGCTCGCCTTTGGCAGAGGCACAGCCTGTTTCTAAAATTGTCTCCAGGATAGTTTGCATGGGTTTGCGTGTCCCAGATGGACGAGCCGGGTGGTATTTTATATGGTGTCACTGTTTGTTTAGCTAATGAAGTAGGGAAAAACGGAGAGCTGGGATCCTTGGCTCTATGAAACAGCTGTCAACAAGCAGCCCTGAGAGAGCGGAGGAGCAGAGACCTCGCAGCCAGGGCACCGAACTGGGGCTCTGAGGGATGGTTTTGATTCCTGACTCAACGCAGTCATGGATGAGATGCAGAAAAGGATGCCTCAGCCCAAGAGGAGGAGGGAGCTGCTGGGAGCTGCGTGCTTTTGCTGGTTCTCTCCCAGGGAGCAATTGCTGCGGTGGAGGCAGCTTTTCTCTGCCGCTGCCAGCCCAGAGCGAACGTTTCCAAAGTCTTCTTTCTGGAAGAACTTGCCCACAAAAGGGAGGTTTCCCTCCGTCGTGGCTTGTGTCCTACCATGTAATGCAGGGCAGTCTCTTTGGTTGTTTTTATCTGGTGCTGAGGAGACCAGTGAAAGCTCCTGCCTGAAGGAGCTCTGCTGGAGAGCAGAAAGCACAAGGAAAACAATCAAACGTCTTCCTGCATCCCCCCTTTTAGTTGGCCATTTCGACTTCAGACGCAAGCTGCCATCGTTTCCACATGGAGCAGCCACATGAAAAGCACCACTAGACAGTTTTCTGAGTTTCTCAACGAGAAACACAGCAGCTAAATATATTTAATCTGTGGGTATTGTTCATCTTGGCTTTCATTTCCTGTTCTCAAAAGGTTTAGGAATTTAAACCCATGAATCATTACTGGAGCTGTTAATGCTTGGAGCCATTTTCAGAAATGGAGATAAAGGAACTGATATTAATACCAGCGTAGCATGAATTCAGCCAGAACTGCTCTGTGAGAAGTTCACTGCCATCCCAGAGATATCACTTGGTTTCTAACCATGACAAAAGCTGCCAAGAAGTGTGTAGGTGGATGAGATCATTCTCCTCCAGGTAAATTGGATGCTTCCATTTCAAAATTTTTTTAAAAAATCTCTCTGGCAGGGTACAGGCCTCATCATCCCCATCTGGAGACCTCTAGAGCACTGTACCATTCCTCTGTTTCCAAAATTGCAGCATCTGTTCAAGCAGTGACTTTTTCAGAGGGTAGTTGTGAGATTTCTTTGGAGCTGGAGGACGTGCACTTGCTCATACTGAATAAACGATTGGAAGAAAACTTTGCTCAGTTCAATCTAGCTGGGATTTGGGGTTCTTGCTTTTATACTTGCAGGAAGGAAGCATCCTCCCAAAGTCCTGACCTTACCAGGCTCCCAGATACTGCAGAAGCAAGGTCCAGCCATGAGATGCTTCAGTGGAGGATGTGGCTTCCATTTCTGTGGAAACTGAACAGGACTTAGGGCAAATCAAGTAATTAATCTTCTATCAAGAGCCTGGTTTGGCTGTAAGACCATGCCAGGTCTCCCTTGACTCATTTGGGATTGAATGCTGAAGATCAAAATGAAAGTCCAAGAGAATTTCTAGAAAAGTCTTGACTAATGATTGTAGTCAGAAATGAAATGAAAACTATGTGGGGACTGGTTGTTTGTTTTGGTTTTCTTTTTCACGTTGACTGGATTTTAGTTCTGGAACATTGTAGAAGTAGAGAATTATTCAGGTTGGAGGTGACTTCTAGAGGTCTTCTGGTCTAAACTCCTACTCACAGCTGGGCCAACTGCCTGGCTGATAGTGTTGGAAGATGTGACTGTGTAGAAGCAGCTGCCTCTTCCTCTCTTCTTTGGGTAGCACAGAAGCAGAGGAACTACGAGACAGCTGTGGGATCTGGGTACGCCACAGAGATAGAAAACATTTGGAAGGAACAAGCTTGGTCTTCCTTAGCAGGCCTTGCTCTAATGATTGCTCTTTTCAGGAGGGAAGGGAAATGACGTGGTTTCTCACATTTTTCTCTGCTTCCCCCAGGAAATGAAAGGCCCTGGTGTAGAGGAGGTGGTCCTGCTTCATGTTGCTCCATGCACGGGTGGTGTGCTGGAGAGGTGCTGCTAATTGGGATGGGGGTTGGTTTCTGTGTGTGTTCATACCTTGACAGAGAGTCCTTGCTGTCGAACAAGCGTTTGGTGGAAGGAAGGGTGGGGAGGGAGGGCACGAAGCACAGCAGAAGCATGGCAGCTCAGGAATGTGCTGGATGTGCAGCGATGCTGCACCGAGTCACTCGTCCTAATGGCGATAGAACCGCAGCAGTTCAGTGCCAGATGAAAGCAGCACCCTGTTTGGGAAGAACTGTGCTGTTTGCTTATATACATGAAAATGTAGCTGAGCTCTAATGAGAAATGGAGACATTCCTACAAGTACAGCTGTAATCTACATTTTTCTCCTCTAAAACTCTATCTTTAAAATGTCTTAGGCTCCTACAAAGCCAAATGCTAACAAATGCATGCCCTGATAGCCTGCAGCTTCTAGTACCAAAACTGATGGCCGAGTCTGAATACCTGGTGGTGTTCAGTCTGATCGCTGCAGCTCTCCTTTCACCAAAGGGCCCGTGAGCCCATTCTGGGCAGTTTGGATTCATTCTGAACATGCACAGCAGAGCCCCGTGGTGTGGTTGCTCTCAGTGAGCTGCCTATAAGGAAAAGGCCTCTGTCCCCTTCTCACCTCTGTTCTCCATCATCCTTTAGCTTGAGTCTCCGAGGCTGCAGCCCATGACCACATCTCTTCCTTTCAGAGAGCACTCTGAAGCCACTCCTGCTCCTGGAACAAGCACTTCTGGAGCCAGAAAGCATCAGGCTCTGTCTGAGCCTCTGGGGCTGTCTCTCCATCTGTTTGTTTAATGACGCGCAGCAGCCTCATCTCTGACTTTGCACCCTCAGGACAATAATCCACTCTGATGTTCGGGCCAGCCAGCTATTCTTCTGAGCTGAGACTGCAGCTGGTGCACTGTAGGTCAGCGACATTTTAAAATTCTTCTTCCGAATTGTTCTGTGGCTCAAAACATTGCTCTGAGATCTGCAAGATACACAGAAAACTTGCACAAGTTTCTTTGCCTGTTTTCTGCTGAAGGAATAAGTGGCCCTCAAAATCCACATAGACTTACTCGATCTGGTGGGGAGGACAGCAGCTTGAAGGCTGGGAGCTGAGGGCTTTTGTGTAGCTCTGATGTGCAGCCTTGGCCGAGCACCTTGCTCTCTTTCCTCCCCTCACTCCTGGTGTAGCATGAACTGCTCAGACCCTTTGAGATAGGACAGAGACGTGACTGTTTGCAGAGTTGTTGCCGTTCCATAAAGCCGAATGCAGCTTCACAATGATGGTGGTTGCAGCAGTGCTGATTTTTTAAAAGCTTATTACACAGTTTTGTGAAGCAGTGAGAGGTGTCTTGCTGTCACTTACAATCCAGAACCACCAAGATCAGGACATATCTATGGCAAAATGGACCTGCTGGGACAGTGTTGGAGCTGCCCTGTATCCTATGAACACTGTGTGGTTAATAGAGCAAGGAGGAAAAAGAAAAAAAAGAAATTAAAAACCCCACCAAATAACTGAAAGGGTAGACTAGCTTGAGCTAAACCACTTTGTAGCAAACACCTAGAAGAACCCATACCTGGGATAAAGGGGGAAGCAGGTGAGCACAAGCAGGGCAGTAGTGCCAAATGATGTCTGAAGGGATTTGGCCCCTGAAATCACTGAGTGAGAGTGGCAAAGCTTTAGGGAAGAGCAACCTCAATAAAATGCTGGTTTCAAAGTCCTCCTTTGTTCTAACTGCTTGGTTCCTGTGGCCTTTTGTATGAGGAAGTGGCCTGGTTCCTCTCTGTGCAGAAGCTCAGGTGTCAGAAGAGTGCCAGGGACCGCCTGGGGATGCCCAGGTGGTGCTGGTCAGAGCGAAATATCCGCCAAGAAGGGAAACTCCCGCAGGGGTACGCTGCGGCTTTAGTGCCCCATTAAATAAAGAGAAACAATTCTGGAATAGAATGAGGAAAATGTTTGACTTTCGCACAATCCATTACTAGCGCTTTCCTTTTGTTTCAGAGGTGGAGTTCATGTGGGGTAATTCCAGCTTGTTGCAACCCACATCGCGTTTCATAGGTAGACCAAGGCGGTTACCCAAATAGTCCAGTTCCGTGCACAAGTCCTTGTACAAAATGGGGTCCTGCTCTGCCGTGTGCAGTCCAGGGCACTATGAGCAATACTTTCTGAAGCAGGTGTTGTGACCCCAAGGGTTTTTGCAAGCTCTAGGTGGTCTTGGCTCACCATGGGACCAGGAGAAGATGCTTCAGGGACCATAGAGAATGAGCACAGGGCTGGGAATGGCAGCGGGAGCTACTCTACCTGCCGAGCCTTTGAGAAACTCAGACCAGCCAGATATGCACATCTGAACATCTGCAGTGGCTGGCAAAGGCAATGCCAGGCTGGAGGAAATACAGAGCCCGAGTTCCAGGGGCAGATGGTGTGGAGGGGCAGGGGAAAGCCGCAGCTGGGATGTGCTGGCATCCTGCTCCAGGGCGAGGGCTCAGCAGCAATTTCCTTTTCAGAGCCAGCCCTGACCCAGCGTGGTGCTGAGCACAGTGGGGACCATTTGTGCAAGTTGCCAACAGCGCATTAACAAAAGCCCTAACAAAGAACTGAGCGGACTTACCGTTCACTGAGGAGCCGCAGCGCTGCTGAAAGCACTGTGTATGAAATAGACAGATGGGAGCACGTGTCTGTGGGCACCCACCCGTGTAACTGGGGCTGTGTGCCTGGGGCGGGCTGGCCTGCTTGGGTCTGGTGTCTGGGCAGGCTTCAGTACAAAAGGTTCTCTTGATTTGCTTGAGCCTGCATTTAACACAACAAGGTCAAACACTCCTAAAACCAGGAGTTATTTTGAAAGCGATTTTGGATGCTTGAGTTGATTCCATTGAGCGGGATCTGATTTGTTGATTTTGATTTTTGTTTGTTTGTTTAAATTAAAGTGAATGCTTAACATAAACTTAAGCTTGAACATTTTAAGATGCTTCCCGTAGGGTATCCGTAATTGATGTTGAAAGTCAGAGCTATTGAAGTCTTTCCCCACTGTACCTTTGTGAAGGGATCTCAGAGCTCTGGAAAAAGCAGGACGGCACTTGCTTACAACGTCTTTGGAGTGGGAAGGGCTGTGGGTGCGTGGGAGCCCTTCCATGTCCATAGCACAGCATCTTACGGAGTTTGTCCATCAGCAGACTGTGCAATCAGCCTTTCAGATTCTCCCATTTGCATCCCAGTAATAGCAGAACAAAGCAGTTTTCTCTATTATAAAAATATCCCTCTGCTCCGCCTTATTCAGAGGTGTTCAGGAAATCTGGCTCCTTCTCCTCCTCTCCCCTGCTCCCCCAAAGTGCTTTTCTTTCTCCAAAAGCAGCATGTTGTGTCTTTCTCTAGCCCTGGCAGATGGATTTGGATGATTGTATGTGCTGAGGGTTATTGCAGCTACCTGCTATTTTAGCAGGAAAAGCCCCTGCGTGCAGAAGAGAACAAAGCCCGAGGATTCCCGAGGTCTCCATTGATGCAGAAAGCACCGAGCAGAGCATGAAAGAGATGACAGAAGCACAGCGAGATCCTCCTCCATCCCTCCCCCTTCCTCGCCCTCCAATTCAAGGAGCAGAGGCTGGTTTGTGAATGAGGAGCCGCAGCTCGTTCAGACGGAACAAATAACCGATAAAGGCGCACAATAGCCGCTCCCCGCAAGCCCAAGTCGGAAACGAAAAGGTAGCGGTTCTCAAGAGGGGGCTTATTTCCCAATGAGTCATTGGTGCATGACAGATGGAAGGAACTAATAAAATATTGCAGACTTTCAGAGCTTTGATCTTCCTGGTTGTTGGTTGGGTTTTTTTGCCCCCCCCCGCCTTCTTCCCAAGGGTGCGGGCTATGTTGTTGAAATGAATAGGGTGGAAATCTCATTTGGAAAAGGCTACTCGGGCAGTCGTGGCTTGTGGAGAGAAGGTCAGAAGCCCCAGTCCAGCCCTATGCTTTGGTGCATGCTGGATTTTAGCCCCAGAGTGGTTTTGTAGCCTTTGAAGCACCTGTACCCCCTCCTGTTCTGTTGATGCTGGTGTGTCTTTCAGCTCGCTTGTAGGTCTGTTGGAGCGGGGGTGGGACAAGAACGGGCATTTTGCAACTTTGCGCTTATTTTGCAGGTTCTGGGCTATGTGCAAGAAAGAGTAAAATGCATTTCTGGGTCACATGGTCTTGTCTGCTAATTTCTGTTCCAACTGCTGGAGTTCGTGGGGACCCAGCAGCCCTGAGCAGGGACCCGCAGCAGCCACCAGCTTTGAGTTTATTTTTGTCTTGCTGTGACTAACCCTTAGGGTGAATAGGTTTCAGTTTTGTCTCTGGGGCTGTGATGCAGAGAAATTTGTTTTCTTTATGGAGCAATCACTGCGGTAACAGCCCCAGCACTGGGGCTTGAATGCCAAGAGCACGAGGGTTGGCTGTGTGCAGTTACCTCCATGGACAGAGCCTTCCTTGATTTCAGGTTGTCTTTCTGCCCTTTTCTATCAGTCTGGCTGTCACCGCGCAGAGGAGGGTTAGCAATTCACATAGGGTTGTATTACTGCATAGGATTGAACTGGGGGTTTTGGGGTTTGGTTTTTGTTTTGATTTGTTTTTTTCTTCCCTCTTTGCCTTTAACAAGGGATGTTTGTGAGTGCCTCCCTTGAAAATGCATTTATTTGTTAAATCACCTGGTCTGGTCTGTTCAGAATTGCTTCTTTCCTGAGGTCCTGCCATCCCCACATGCCTCTTCTAAGCAGCTGTCCCCCGCCCCATGGCACTGTGACAGCTCGGTCGTGGCCATCACTCGATGCTGCACAAGTGGCTGCTCCACAGCTTGGCCACTGATGGATCTCTTTTTTTCTTATGGAGAAGTATTGATCCAGAGCTACGTACAGAAGCAACCCAAGTCTGTTAGGGGAGACAGGAGATGTAGGGAAATCATAGAGTGCTGTGGCTTTTGTCAGAAGATTGTCAAAGAGCCTTGTAGAAATGTGGGGCTAGCAACAGGTAAGGACAAAGGATTTTTTTAATGTCAGGATATGACATTGTAACTCTGGACCTGCATGGGGCCTTTCTGTTCCAGATACTGTATTTCACTGTTTTGTCTGCGAATTTATTACATTCCTTGGCTGCTCCCAGGGGCACTTAATTGCAAAAACTGGGGGGCTCCGGATTAGGGTGCAGCAGCAAAGCTGCAGCTGTGCAGCTATGGAGTAATTTTCAGCTGTGTTACAGATCTTGCTTGCCTGGCTTAATTTTAGCAGAAAGCCCGTGGTTCCTGCTTGCTTTTCATGTCAGGGGTTTTCTAGTGGGTTATCCCCTTTGTGGAGCAGGACCCTGGCCCTGGGTGGGCGCAGAAGTCCCGTCCCTGGCCAGGCAGGGCAGACCCCGATGGACGCGGGTGATACCCCGGGCGCTGGGCAGCGAGATGCCTGCTGGAGTCAGGACTGGTTTGTCTTTTTGGTTTCTATTGCTTAACACTGAGAAAACTGAAAAACCATGAGTTAAAATGGTTCTTCTGTCCTTTAAATTTAAGAGCAAACTAGGGAGGGAGGTCTGTACAGATTGAATGCTTAAAATAATATCTTGGTTTTATTTTTTTTTAACTTGGTTTGCCAAAAACTCTTAGTAAGACTTTTTGCACTGATCTTGGACAGGAAAAACATTGCAAAATACCACATTCTCCTTGGATGATAACATTGCTTCCTGCCCTTCTCTAATACCAGCCGAGCTGTCCTTTTGCCTCAATTCCTGGGATTACTTTACTCAGATGTTCGCTTTCTCCACTGGGCTGGACTCTGACACTTCCTACTGGTTTTGGGGGATTGGTTGAAACCACTCCAAGCCTAGAAGCACCACAGCCCAAATGCTCACTCCTCTGGAGCTAAATCTGTGTTCTCAGCTGATATTCCTGACAAGATCCCACCCCTTCACCTCCAGAGAGCCAGCTGGCGTATTTAAATCCTACCAACTGGATTTATAATCGCCACATGGAAGTGACAAGATAAGCAACAAAGCTGTGTCCCTTGGTTATCCCTGGAGAGCTCTGGAGTTCAACTTGCACCAGATAACGTGGTTCCTTCTGCAGAGAGATTGTCTCTGATTTTCATAAATTGGCTTTGATTTCCATATGCTGTTCAGAATACCCTGGTCTGAAGGTGGTAGCTCTGGTTGTGTTTGGAGCAGATGTACCTGCCTGGAGACCCATGTGAGCTGTTTGCCCCATCCCTCAAAAAGATACCTGACTTCTTGCCTTTATTTCCACCACAATGTTTCTTTTAGACCTGCAAGATGCAAACTCCACCAGGCAAGTTGCAGTGTGCTCTGTGGGGAGTTTTTTTGCATGAAAACAAAGCCTGTGGCAGGCAGAGGGGCGGTGAGCCTCCCTGCATGTGCCGTGGTGACCCTGCCATCCCCTGCCATCTTCACCGGGTGGTGACATGGAGCCTCAGCCCCGCTTTCCTAGTCTAGTTCACTTTGACAAAGTCTTGTTGGTGGTTTGGGGCTGAAGTATCTGACTGCAAAGGGGAGAAGCTGAAGGACACACGCAGCTGTGGGCTCTGCTGCATCTTCATATCCTGCTGTCATCTTCACAGCAGGAGGGGGTGGTTTGTCGCTCTCCTCTCCCAGTCCTGCAGGTAGTAACCACTCAGCGAAGCAGGCAACGGCAGGACCGAAAACTGGTCTGACTGAAGCAGTTTGCAGGATGAAAAACCAAGCGCCCATCTTCCCTGCTCCCATGTCCTCGCAGGCGAGAGCTGGGAGAGTTTTCTCCTCGCAGGTTGCTGTCATATGGTGCACATCAGCTTGGTATGCTGTTTACTGGCTCGGCCGCTCCAGAAACGTTACACGGGGGGAAAGCTCTTGGCCAGTGTGAGGTTGAATTTTCCAGACTCTCTTCCCACTGGGGTTTCATTGCTTGCAACCTTTAGCTTGTTGTGTTTTTTTTTTCCTTAAATCCAGCCCTCCGTAACCTTAATTAGCTGACTGTGGACATAAGCTTGCTTGATACGTGACAGTTTTGATGGGGAAATATAAGCAATGGAGGTGGCGAGTAGAAGTGCTCAGGGGTGTAGTGGTTTTGGTGTGTGGAAAATTTCAAGAGTTGGTGTCTGTCCTCTCCCTCATTTTCTTTTCTGAACCTGGAGACAAACTCAAAATTTCCCCCCAAAGCCCCACCCAACAAGAGCTTGCAGATCCTACACCCCAACATCTCCAGTTTAAATTAAAAATGTTAACTCTATTTATACCCTTTCTTTAAACAGAGATTTTTATAAATACCCTGAAGTATTCTTGGTGACTCATTACTTCAAAAATGTCAAAATAAGCATTTCGAAACCTTTTTTATTTCCATTCAACGTTTAGCTAAAGTATTTCAGTGTGTTCGCTGAATGATGTTTTGTTTAAAGTAGGAGATTTCTTTGCGGATCTGTCTTTGATGGCAGATCCACAGCAGGTTCTGGGACAGGTCAGTGTGGGAGCTCCCAGCCACCTGTGTGACCCAGCTGGTTGGCAGCCCTGACCCACACAAGGGTAGATGAGGTTCCCATGTCCGCTCAGAGATGGTCTCTCTGCTGCTTTGTAACTCAACGGGCACTGCTGGGTGCAAAGCAAAGCCAGGAGAAGAGTAGCCAGTACCAATGTGCAGGGTTACATGTGCAGCTGCCGGGCTTGTATTACCCTGCACGGCCACCCAGGAAGAGATGAAGGGGACTGAAAGCTTTGTCCATGACCTAGACCTTGGTCTGAGCTCAGAGGAGTAACTGGGTGAGCTGAGAAAAGGTCCAGGGCTGTGCTGGTCTCCGGCCGGTGCACCTGTGCCCGTGCAGGGGACGTCACTTGCTCCTGCTGGAGTGTGGCAGATGGCTCTGTCCAGGGACTTGGCTGCCCCTTGGTTGAGGTGGCACCAAAATCCTGTCTTGGAGGCAAAAAAACAAAGAGTTAAACAGATTCTTACCTGCTAATGGCACCAGTGTCCGGCAAGCTGGACTAGCAAGGTGCTTCCCACCCAGCACAGCCCCTGCCTTTACCTTGGTGCTGGGTGACCAGAGCAGAAAGGATCAGACACGTTTCTGCAGCTACGCCAAAACAACAGCAGATGTTCCCAGCGGTGGGAATCTCGCCTACCCTGCATGGGAGCAATGTTCGGTGTAACCTCCGCCCTGTGTTGTTTGTGTCTCCTGCCTGTAATTTAAACAAGGAAATGGAGATAATGGCAGGCCTGTGAGAAGCACAAGTAGATTTGGGTCTAAAATGGGAAATATTAGAGAGGTGACTTGTGTGGGCAGGCAGTCATCCTGGGCTGTGCAGCACAGCCACATTTACCACCTTTAATTTTGAGATGCCTGGGCCAAGCTCAGTGTGGTTTATCCAAATCCCTGCCAGAGGGAGAAGCTGGTGGGTCTTTTGCTGCGTTATGGGTAGGGAACCAAACTGAAATGTCTCGGTGCTGTGTCCTGGTGCTTGGGCCTGCTGGCTGTGGCCTGGCAGGAGCACAGGTGCCAATTCTGGGGCACCAGAATTGTTTACTTCTCCCCTGATCATTAAAAATTAAGCTGTTCTGTTCAGTCATGCAGAGGTAAAGCCAGCAGGGAACTGTCCCCAGAGTTGCTTTTTGCACCTCACGCGGTCTTTCTTGGTGTGTTCTTCTTATGCTTCAGACCACTTGTTTCCTTCTCGATGCCAGGAAGAGGGGAGGCTTCTGTGGGCTGGGTGTCCAGAGAGTCGCAGACACATCTGCCTCAAGCCTCTTCCATCCTCCTTTGCTGAGCTCTTGCTCGGCTTGCAGCCTCTCAGCACAAGGAGCTTGCAGACCCCTGATAGCCACAACCACAGTGAAAGCCAGCTGCTCCTGGTTTGCAGGTAGACCCCTCGCCATATGTGCTGAGATTCATTTGCAGAGTATGCAGTGAATCACTGCAGCACATGGGATGGTCTGGACATGGTTTTCCAAAAGATGAAGTGGGACCTTTATTATAAGGGAACCCAGGTCTGTGGCTTCCCATTCGTGAGGTCGAACAGAAGGTGAGAAGCGGGCAGTCCCAGGGGAGAGTTGCCTCACAGGCAGCTTCCTTCACTGCTTCCTCACCCCCTTTTCTGCCGCTCTGTCCTTTCTTGCCTTGAACAAGCTCTCTGCAGCAGAGCCTTTGGGGTGGCCCCTCAGGGAGGACAGTTTGCTCATGTGTGCATGGTTGGTCTTGCTTCACAGCAGAGGGAGCCACCCTGGGATACCAG
Organism: Streptopelia decaocto; assembly: GCF_964273445.1. Classification (NCBI taxonomy): domain Eukaryota; kingdom Metazoa; phylum Chordata; class Aves; order Columbiformes; family Columbidae; genus Streptopelia; species Streptopelia decaocto. Next base: position 5,384,089 of record NC_138662.1, read on the forward strand.
GGTGCCCAGCAGATACGTGAGAGCCAGCTGAAAAGGGAGAAACTGATCCCAATTGATTTGCAGCATGCAGGATGCCCTTTGAATTTTATGGGTGTTTATATATTTTTTTTTCGGATATATACAGTATTCAGTTGGGTGGAACAGTTACGTAACTTTTTTTTTCCCCCCTGTCATTCCACATAAAAATGGGTTGTTTCTATAGGTAGTTGTTTCCTGAAATCTAAGGATAAATGAGTGAAGATCCAGCATACTGACCCTTACACCTACCTCTTCCAAAGCAGATCACCAGAGCAGTTTCAGGGTGGCTGAACCACCATGGACCAAAATAATTTTGATAGCCATTGTGAAGTATCTGTAGAAGGCAATTTTCTACAATAAGCTACCGTAGCCTTTATTTTTGGCTGAGTCCAGCAGCCTGTTATGTGGTGTTGGTCCCTCTCATCTTTTACTCACAGCCGTGCAATGAAAATGAGCAACATTATGCTTGTTTCAGAATAATTGACTGTGATTAAATAGCTGCTTCCTCTTGGTGGAAGGTAACTGGATCTGTGTGAGAAGTGCCACATCCCCATCCCCTCCTTAAAGAGTATCCAGGTGAGGTGTGTGTTTATATCAGCCTCGTACTAGAATCTGGTCCATCCCCAAAGGGGTCACTAATAGCACTGACAATTTTCAGAGCCACTATCTGGAGATGATGCTGCATATCTGAAAAAGCCTCTGCTCTAAACCCCACTTCAACACAGAAAGAATTGTCTTTATTTGCCACAAGGAGCTGCTGTGAGAGTGGATTAGTTAATGTTTCAACAATGTTTGGAAGTATTTATGGCATTAAACATCTTTATACCACTTTATGCCACTCAGTAAATAGCTGTTGTTTCTTTATGGGAAGATGCATATATGGGCTGTTACGGTGATGCAGCCAAAGGGCCTTTTAATACTTTATCCCCATTAGAAATTGGATGTATGCATTTCCTCGGTGCTTTTGAAAATTTCTGCACACAAATCATTAGCAGCAGGAGGGGAGACAGGACTGATAATATGAAATGCAGTTTCTCTCCCCGTTTCTCAGAGAAGCTTGATGCAAGGGGGCAAAGTGAGGTTTCGGGGGCAGTGGCAGTGCTGTACCATTTAGCCAGGAGGTAAGTTCCAGCTCTGATCACTGTCTTCTGCCTTATTCTGGTCACACCTTGGCAGCCAGAGCTGCGGGGTGAACGATAAATGCTGCAGCTAAGCCAGTTTCTTCCTCCTGGCTGCAGCGACCTGTTATATCCTCTTCGTGCTTCCAGCCATGTCATCCCGTCTCCAACCTGGCACAGGTCCTGGCGCTTGCCAGACCTTGTGCTGGGAAGATGCACCTTGATAACCCATCAGAAGCAGGTTTGGTGTGTTCGGGGAGCCGGCTGGTTCAGTGCGGGGTCTGCTGAGCACCAGAGCCAGGGCAAAGAGAGTAAACTGGGGGGCATGAGTGAGGAGCCCAGCTCCTTTGGACACCAGTGAACCATTAGGTCGGTTCAATCTGTACATCTGTAATTTATATTAAGACTAGAAAATTTGATCTTCATATATGTTTTCACTTGAGGAAGAAGGTCACTTTAGCACAGCCAAAGCTGAAAAAGTGCAAAATGAAAAGTTGCTTAATTTACTCCCAGCACCTTTGGGATCGCTCTTCCAGGTAAAAAGCTTCTGGATAAGGCAAAAAGTTTTTGCCTTTGGAAATTGACCTTCGCTCCAGGTGAGGTGGAAGAAATTTAGTTCCTTGCAGAGTTCATGAAGAAAGTGGGCAGCAAAGGAGTTGTTTTGCTGAGAGCAAAAGCAAGTGTGGGGCTGGGACATGGGAAAGAGCTGTGTCCAGCTGCCACAACAGCTGGGAGCAGAGGGTGATCCCTGATGGTGCTGGGAGGCTACAAGAGTAGAAAAAGCAAAGGGAAGCTTGACAATGTTTTTTACCTAACCCCCTTGGAGCACCCAGACTTTGTCCTGCCAGCTCTTGCCTGTCCTTTCGGTAACAGACCCCTTCTCTTTGCCCAATGCCTGTCGTGGGTCACTACAATGAGTCATTGTTGTTCTTTGCCTGGGAACAGATGCCACAATCCAGGGCAGGTAGGAACCTGAGTGGAAGGAGGTGAGCCTTGACAGAGAAATGAGATATCCCAGGGTGCCTGAGAGCTGGCAAAGGTCAGTCTCTCTGCTGCATCCCGTTGTTGTTTGTTCCCATGCCTGGCTGATGAAGAGGAGAGCCATCGTGTTACTTAGCTATGCAGGACACAACGGAGCACTTGGCTGGCCTGAGACAGGGAGAAACTCCTCTGAACTCAAGGAATTTGTCAATAAGCTTCCACCTGCCTTGGAGAACACACAAGGAGCATCTGCTGAGAACCCGAATTATCCTTATTTCCTGCCAAATATTCTGTGGTTGTCAGCTCAACACAGGTCTGTCATGGCAGAGCTGGAGTCTGCATGTGCTGACACTGCTACAAATGAGTAGATGCTGAGGACGCAGTTGCGTTCTTGCTTCCTACAATGGATATCCCTATGAATCCAGTTTTGCTTTAGCTACTGAGATTAAAGGCCATGCATTAAGTGGAAGGAGGTGCAAAGATTTTGAGGAAGACCCATAGTTTTCCATGGTGGCTGAACAAGCTGGAGATAACCAGGCTGTGATTTGGGATGGGTCTCTTTTGCTTGGGTGTCCCTACATCAGAGGAAATCATTGTTGTGTTCAGGTTTATATCGCTGTCCATTAGTTTTGATGGAACGGCAGGCAAGTCACCTCCTTGAGCTGGTCTTTTCTAAACTGAGCCAGGACGCTGTCTTGGGAATGGTGACCCTGGGACTGCTTTTCTCTTCTGCCCCAGGAGAAAGAGCCTTTCCATTTCAGTAGGTGCTTGTGTCCTGCATAGGATCAAACAATGCAAAACCCCACAGCATCACAATGCAGGGGCTGTCCCTCTTTTTTTTCTCAGGTATAAGCATTTTTTGGAAGATTTTTTAAAAAATTTCCCTACTTTCTTTCCCCTAACTCTAAATCCTTCTAAAGTATATCAAATATCTCCTGGAAAGGCACATTGCTGAGCGCAGTTATTACATTTTTTGTGTACAGGATTTTCTTCCAGGCTTTGTGAAGTCCTCTTTGTTAGAATGAAGTGCAGAAGAGCCAGATGGTTTGGCCAGAGTCCAGTTACCTAAGAAACGTAGCACCGGGACCCTGTCAGAAGCTATTTCCTCTAAAGATCACGCTCAGCCGGCTTTGTTCTAATAACCAGCTTAGAGTCAACATTGAACTGTCAATACCTATTTTTTTCCCTCACAATTAATCTACAAGGTTCAGCCTGGAATCAATATAAATGACCTCATGGGTCTTTTTTTTTCATTCCTCAAATAATGCGACTCCTCCTTCAGAGGTGTGTTGAATCATGCATGCTTTTTACCCACTAATGCTGTAGTGGAAATTTTCATGGTCTCTTGTTCTCTCTGGCCCAAGATATCTGGGTTGCCTGTACACGTGGGGAAGCTGGAGGAGCTCAAACACCTCCCCAGTCTCTTAATACCTTCGGAGCTCCAGTACTTTCTGCAGCTGTTCCACCCTTTGGGAATCGATGGATGGATGGAGATGAGGTGTGTGCTGTGTAGGTCTTGGCCTGTATATCTGCTGTGTGCTGACATGCAGATATTTCTATGTATATATGTTTGCGACATGAAACTGGGGAGCATGCTGTGCATTTATTTCCCCAAAAAGGACTAAAACTCGTACAGTTGCTTCCCTGCTGTGAAGGGACGTGGGTGTATTCAGTCATTCAGTGCATGTGAGGTGGGTTGGGCAGATCTCCTGCTCTGAAAAATGGCCACTTTCCTACAAGAAGCAGGTTCTTCTGTTGAAAAAAAGCTTTTTTTTTATTTCCCCCCCTAACATGTGTGAGGTAACATTCTATTTTCAGTCTCAGTTCAGACTGGAATCAAAATCTGAGTTTTCTTCAGCAGAAAATCTAAGGGAACATTTGAGTTGATTCAGTGGAGCCATTCTTGCTTTCGTTTCAAATTCTTTTCACGTTCCTTGTCTGTCAGATGGAAGTATTCTATCTTTTGAACCGGATTTTTTTATATTTAGAAAACATTCGCCTAAAAATATAAACTGCGGGGTGAAATAAAGCAATGTTAGAACATCCATCCTCATCGCAGAGGGAATAGCAGATGGACAAGGAAACACAACACACATGATTGTGATCCCATACGACAGGCAAAAAACTTATCCCAGGGGCAGTACCCATCAGGATCCTTCTGACACAGGGGAGATGATTTAGCAGCTGCTTAGTGTCATGCTCCAGGGTGAGTGCTCTGGTATATCCATTGACTTTTTATTATTATTGTTTTTTGGTTTGTTTTTTTTTTTTTGGTAGTGAGATAAGAGCTGATTTTTCTTTCCGAACAAGGCTCTGATTGTGAGCTGAAATGCTGGGTAGAAATCTGGCCCCGTTGACTTCTGCAGTGTGACCTGGTCGCTGGCAGAGCCTTAACTCCAAAGCGTGTTTCTCTCTTTGGAGTTTGTATGTCGCCAAGCCCTTTTTTTTTGGTCTGTCTGTGATTGCTCTTGCACAATCGCTTCACTAAAGTAGCGTATCAAAATAATCGAGTGAAATTGGACGCTTCCTTTGCAGATGTAAAATTTATTGTCCGCTCGTGCCTTTGCGCTGAAGTTAGGACCTTGGGTTATAAAACCCTCCTTCTCCTGGCTGTGTGGGAGTTTCCCCTAAAGATGTGGAATGTTTACTGCATACCAACGGCAAGACATTATGCTCACAGCACCTACAATTTCTAAACCGCATGTGGCCTGTGTGGATTTCCTTATGCTGGATTCACATGGAAACGTAAACACATGTGGCATTTTTGTTGCTTTTCTAGGAAATCACTGAGCACAGCCCTGCAAAATAATACTTCCTACTGTTAGATGCTCTGTGTGGGGGGGAAGGTGCTGCCTTTGTGTCCTGGGCTGGTGCCAAAGACATGCCAAGGCTCCTGAGTCATTCACCCCCAATGTCTGGCTTTCCAGGAAGGCAAATCCCAATTTTAGAACCTCTTGGGGACTGAAGAGTGCCATGGGGAAATAATAAAGGAAAGGTCATCGAATGTTATCGGAACTGGAGGTTTCCAATGGGGATCATGACAGGAAACGCATGATCAGAAATAAGAGAAACTGTTGTGTCAAGACAGCTGGAATAAAGCCAGTGGGACGTGAACTGGCTTCATCCTCCTGTAAGGAAGGGTGAAGTGAGCTGGCAAGGCATGAGAAGAGGAATGGTTGGGGAAAAATGTGAGAAATTAATAGCTGGCATCTTGCTCTGTGTGTTCAATAGCACTGTAGACTATCAGCTGTTCAGTCATCGCTTGGGTGGTGAGAAGGGAGGGGGCATTTCTGCTGCCAGGTGAATATCGGCTCATGTTGATGTTCCTCAGAGCTTCCTGACCTGCAGTTGGGATCTCTCAGGTTGGCACCCAGTGGGGTGTGCAAGTGGAGGACAGGAATGGCAGGACAGATTCGCTTCAGGGAGGTGTTCCTTCTGCACCTGTACCACCAGCCTTCTGCTTTTCTGATGAGGGAGATGTCTCCTCTTTCCAGTTACAATCAATATGACTGAAAAAAAAATCAGTTGTCAGGGAACACAAAACTCCTTTGAGTTCCTTGGTATATACAGCAAGAACAAGAATACTTCACCTCAGCATCCTACCCAAATTGTGGTGTATCCTCAGTTGTTTTGTTTAATTACTTGCATAATTATTTCTTTGGATATATTGAGCAAAATACATGTGCGCTACCAGCAGCTGCAGGACTCCACCCCAGGGATGGCTCCATTTCAGTGGTGAAATCACACTGGAATGTGCTTCTCATCCAAACGTTAACCCCACTTAACCTGGGGGGAAAAAAAATTTAAAAAGCCAAAACCACTTCAATTTTGTCCTGTTTGAGAATAATTTAATAGCCTGCTTTTCTGTAACAGAGGGACTTAAGTGTTCTGTTTGTGTCCCCACTGGCCTGCCTCTGTTTGACAGAGAGCTAGCAGGCTTTGTCACGTTATGTTCATATTAGTTTGGGGGAAAAGACATCTAAGTGGAAAAGAGACGATTTACTTCCCTTTTCAAAAAGTTCGCTTTGAAAAGCGTACTGGAGACATATACTTCATGTGATTGACTTCTTGGTCATGCACACAGCCTTTTCTGTGGCCTTTGCAACTTCAGCAGAGGAGTTCTAGTTGGGTCTCCTTTCTCTCGCACTCTTTTGCTTAACGGTCACTTTTAGTCCTAATATCACGCCTCATATAACTGGCCTCTACTCTTGTGTGCACAGAGATGCTTCCTCACAAGAAATCTAGAAAGCTCAGTTCCTACTCATACGATTTCCTACTCAAATTTGGAGTGGCGCTCAGCAGAGGTGGTACCTGCAACAGAATTGCAAGCATCGCCCTTAGTGACTTCAACCTGTGAATGGCTTGTGCCGCAAGACTTTGATCATATTTTCTTATTGTGATGCTGGTTGTAAGCAGGTGGTGCATGGTTTGTGATAGCCCTAAGTCTAACCAAAACATTGTGGAAATCAGATACTTCAGCACTGGAAAACCCACATCTTATTAAAATGCACTATCTGATTAGGTGACAGCTACAACTTATTCCCAGGGAAATCCATTTAATTAGTTGGAAGGAGTCAGGATGTTTGATCTTCCAAGAAGGAGACACTTCCAAAGGCTGGTAAATGTGAATTCAGAGGAGGGATTTTGCGAGGTGTTCACAATGCATCTGTTCACTCAAGCTTGTGAAAAATCATTACAGCATTCAGTTCACTGGCGAGTCTTTGTGATGAGTACTCATTCCAGCAAGTGCTTCAGGTTCACACTTTATCTGTAGTCAGCCCGTTTTTCCTATTCAGCTCCTTCAATTGCCGGAGAACTGAGAAAGATGACCCAAAAATTGGTTCAGAACTGCCACAGCTTGGGGGGAACGTGCACGTCAGCTGCTGTCCACGGTGAGCTGGTAATACGGTGGTCATGGGCTCTGTGCGGTGGGATTTTGGGGAAGGAGGGTTCCCTCTTCTTGTAACAATGCTGGTGGTTTTGGAGATCCATTTCACAGCTGCAGGTGGTGTTTGGTTCCTGTGGAGATGGATCATTTGGCACTTTTTTCCAAATTCCCCTCCTTTCTGCACCCAGTGCATTGCTGAAGCAGCCAGTGCTACTTCTACATCGCCAGCTGTGTTCTGCATTGTATGAAGACAGGGGTTTGATCCACAGGAGGAGACTTCCACCCCAAAAGGTACATGTGATTTCCACATACACATCAATGTACAGATAAGGCACAAAACCTGATCTTGAGAAGCCTGAGGCAAGGGTCATACTTAGAAATTTTTTGTCATTTGTAAGCCACCGCTCCTGCCCTCCGTCAAAGTGCTTTAATAAGTACAACGTAGAAATAGATCTGCTCCTTTCGCTCACATTATTAGAACTTTGATTCAGATTGTGTTTTATTTATTAATTCAACCTTTGATATTTGAAGATGGTAAACTTTCCCACTACTGATTTCATGAGCACAAGATAATAGATTTTAGTGTCACTGTGTGATAACAAAAAAACCCTCAAAACTCCCCAGTATGGTGTATCCACAACACCATTATGTGCAGAAGCCGTTGCATGAATGGGCAGAGGTTGATTTGGGGGTATATAGTGCCCTCCCAGTCTGCCTGTCACAAAGTCATTTGAAATGTCCTGCTTTCCTCTTCTGTATAAAGCTCCAGCCCTTCAGCCATCTCTCCCCCATGTTAACTATTCCCCCTTTGACTGTGAAGTGGCTCCATGAGGACTTCTAGGAGGAAGGAGGGAATAGCTAATAACAGCGTTAAACCTGACCTTCTGTGTGCCTGAGTCTGCTTTCCCCAAAGCGGTGCATAAATTAACATTCTGGCAATAATACTGAGCTTGTTTAATTTTCTGTTTGACTAGAAACGTTGAGAAAATGTCATGATATTTGATTTCATCTTTGTCTATTTTTTGCTCCCATTGAATGAAGCCATTGGACTCTGGAGACCCAAGCGCGCACAGCGCATCTGGGAGCACATAAAGGGGCACTGTCCCTCAGGCATGTGCTCCTCAGCCTCGCAGGAAATATTGGGTTTGATGCTTGAAGCCTGGCTGAGGTTCCCTAATAGCTGTTAATCCACTGGTTTCTTTGACGACATCCTGTGCCAGCCCCAGTCTCACCTCAGAAGTCTTGGAGTTTCTGCTTGCATCCCATAACCGTTAAAAATGTGTAGGAGCAGGAGGCTCCATACCAGACTGAGTGTGCAAGACCGGGATGGATTGAAGGAGTGGCTACAACAGCTAAGTTTTCGGTGTTGAAACAGTGCGAAGTTGATAGTACATTGAAGCTTTTGAAGGGGTGAGCCGCGTTGAATGAAGAGGAGCTCTAACCCAAAGGGCCTTTAGCGTAAGAGGCAGCAGAGGAAGAGCAGTTTAAGGGTGATGTGCTGGTGGTGGTTGTTGTAGCTTCACTGAAGGCTGGAGGAATTCCTGCCACATGGAGACATGGCCTTGAGCATTGATACAAGGAGTGGTTTCCCAGGGGAAAGGATGAAAAACCTTAATGTCTAGAGATGGACTGACACATCGCTATGCTAATGAATCCTAAAAATAAAAAGGTTGCAAAGGAAATTAACTATTTTTTCATAATCATTCTTCCCGTTCCTTAAGGTTGTTGAAGAGTGCTCTTCTCTTGATCCAATGCTGCTCTGATGGCTACAATTCTGTGAAAAACCTGTCCCAAAAATACATTTTTCCTTTAGCTTTCCTTACAGTCTTGCAGTTATTCTATGCTCACCTTATATATTCCCTTTCCCCGTGGCTTCAGCTAGTCTTGTTTGCTCTTTATGTGTTTTTTTTTTTTTTTTTTTTTTCAAAGTGATGGAATAGGAAAATGGGCCGGTTTGGGCAATATTCTGTGTTCCCTGAGGACCCTGGGGGGGCCTGTGTGTGCTGCAGGGCTGGCGAGCACCCGTGGGGGCCGGCGTGCAGGACGTGCAGAGCACATGGCTGCAGCCCTGCCTTAATGCTTGAGCGACAGAGCAGCGGCGGTGAAGGCAGCGTGATTAATCACTGCCCACGCAAGGAGTATGTGCACAGAGGGGCCATTGAGCACAAGAAGTTATATATTATTTCTTTTCCCCACCTACTCCTCCTTGCTGAGGGATCCCAGGCACAATGGCCAAACCCTGCTTGCTAATCTCCCCCAAAGGGAAATTGTGCCTTTTCCAAAGAAAAGGGCCTTGCAAAGAGAAAGGAGATGGGGTGGGGAGAGGGAGAAGAGTATAGGGGCAGTGGAGAAAGGGAACAAGTAAGGAGGCTGGCAGAGCAAGGAGAAGTTTCTAACAAAAAACCTCAAGTCAGGTGCTTTGAAGGAACACAGTGTTGTCTGGGCACCCCTGAGCTGTGACACCCAGTGAGAGCAGCAGCTGTGTACTCTGGGGCTGGTTTGTGATTCCCGGGAACAGATGTTGCAGAACTGCTCAGGACCTGTGGAGGAACCTCAAGGAGGAGTACAGCACAGCCCCTGGTGATACAGACTGGGTAGGCATAAATGTCGGTGGTAGTCGTTATAAGCACATCTTCAGAAGGGACAGCCAAGCAGTGCAGAGGAGCAGGTTGTGTGAAAGATTTCAGAAGGGTTCCTGCAGCCTGTCTGGCCTTGCTCAGGAGGAACCCCGAGTCCTGTGCTGGGGTTTCAGTGCAGAGCGGGCTGGAGAGCCTGCGGACGGGCGCTGGGGGACAGCCAGCCCTCTGGAAAACACTGCCCTGCGCTGGGTGCTGCTGGCTGAGGGAGGGCTTGAAAAGCTCACAGGGCTCAGCTGGTTAGAGACCAACTGAAGAGGAGATCATGCCAGCACACACTTCTCGCTCCTGTACATTTTAAGTGATTGGATTTTTGCAGAACATTTTCTCCTCTTAGCTGCAGTTGTTGGACCTGAGGTTCAAACGTGTGAGTTGAAGAATATGGAGGGAAGACTTTGGCCCATGTTAAATGTGATAAACACAAGATCCTTTGTTATAGTAAACCAATTAATCAAGACTGCTGTGGTAGAAACCCCAGTGAGTCGCTGGTAGCTCATGGCCCCCAAGCAAGAGCTCTCAGTGATCCTGGGCCTTTCAGCCAGCAGATGTGATATGTCCTTCTCAGTTTCTCAGTGTGATTTTCATGGCTGCTGCACATCTCAGGGCTTAATCCCAACGTGGAAGCAGAATGGGACTGATCAGAGATCATTAATGTTTTAGAAAGAGCTGCCAAAGAGGAAAAACAGTTGTGAGCTTGTCAGGTAAATGGCAGGAGCTGTTTTCAGCTCCCATATCTCAGTGCTGTGTCACTGTCTGCCAGCCAACGAGTGGCCGTGAGCACCTCCATCCTCGCTGGGGGAAGCCTCGTTAGCTGTGGTCATCCTCAGTCAGTTTGCAGCCAGCATGACACTGCAGTAGCCAAGACCTCTGGGTCTCTGAAGAGATGCTGGCTGCAAGGCACACCTACCAGAGGCAAGCTCGCCAAACATAGCCCCTAAAACCTGTCCCAAACGCTCACTCCTCATTCCCGTGAGAGATACTGCAAGGTGTTACAATACCGACAAAAATTGCTGCTCAGGCTGCTCTAACAAAGCAATGGCTTCCTTGAAGCCAGGGGCACCTTGTGTTGCATGGTGGTAACCAGCTTGTTGCCCAATAGCTGGGATTTGTGGTGCCTTGGAAATGGCGGGGAAATGAGGAATGGCCCTCTAGGCTGGGCCAAGGCACGACCTTCCTGGGCGCCAAAAACAGCCACTTGCCTGGCTTTTGGAGGTTTGTTAAAACTGTGGGACTGGTTAGATGCACGTTTTTGACCAGGATTTTGAAGTTAAATGCCTGTAATCATATGTACAAATTATATTGTTCTGGTGTAATGTGGTACTTGCTGAGGGCTTAAAGGTAAAGTCTCTGACTCCTCTCCCAAGGAGCGGGAACAAGGCTGTGTGTAAATCAGGAGATTTGAGATTAGCGATGTCTCTGAAAAGGTGTTTTAGTAGCTGGGCCTCCTTTTGGCATTTTATTAACACATCTGACCCTGAACTCTTCATCATACAGTTTCATTCCTGCCAAAGAAACACACACGTTGGGGGCTGAGGGGGCATGCGCTTCTGTGTCTCTGTCTACACACATATATGCTACTCAGCAGCCACTGCTTATCAGCATTTGTGTTTTGAGACTCTGGCTGGGCAGTGGCCATCCAGGCTGGGCAGGGCACACGGGAAAGATAGCCCTGCTCCAAGGGGCTTGCACTCCTACCAGGCAAGACAACCAGCCAGACATGATTTTTTTTCCTTTTCTCTTCAACAGAAGTGCTAATTGTGTGGCTGGCTGAGAGCACTGGAGTGACAGCACTAGCAGTGGAAGGGAAACCCAGATCTCCCAAGTACCAGGCCAGCAGCTCCTCCAAGGGTTGTTTTGCTGTGGTTGCTGCATGATGCTCAGCTCTTCCTGAAGTGGAGCCCGTGCTGGGGCCAGTGCTGTGCTGCAGCTGATGGAGAAAACACCAGTGTTTTGGAGGTAAGTTGCTCAAGCATGCTTTTCTTCTCAAGGTTTCCTTCTAGGTTAACTCTGGATATTTGAAACTTTTGGTATGTGATATTGAATTTCAGCTTTAAAACATTATTTGAAATCCCCTACTTGTTTCCTACAAATGAACAGTGAAACTGTTCTTACAATTAGACACTGGATGGCTCAGAGGTGTTATTAAGAATTACCTGCTACCACAAATACTGTCCAGAAAATGAGTGAAATTCTGGCATTTTGCATAGCTCTGTGCAAAGTCATTAGCATAATCAACCTGTTAGTTAAACCTTGTCGACCTCGGGAAAAGAATGTGAATTCAACTCAATAATTTTGTTTTTTGATGGGTTTCTATTTTGTCGGAATCGAGCCTCGATGAAGTTTGCACCATTGCTGTCCCCAGTGCATCAGAATCGGTAGCAGGTGGCCTCTGCATGCAGACAGGTCTCCTTGTTGGGTGTAATCGGGGGGAAGATTTCAACCTGCTGGTGCATTCAAGTGCACCGTTTTTACATGGATGCTGCTAGCCACCCTTCTCTCCTGCATTCTCTTATTTCGTGTGGTTTCGGTAAAAGCATTTTTTCCCACTGCTGGCTCAGAGTACTTTTGCTCGTGGCAATTTTCATATTGTTTGAGAGGTTATTCACCCACACGTAAATAACTGTATGTTTGAGTCAGGACTGAAGCCTCTCACAACACCACAATCAACCCTGACCTATATGTGCTAGTGGTGGTAACAGTCTTCAGTATGACACGGTATTGGGTCATCATAAACAGCTTTTGTTTCATAGGGGTGTCTCTGTCCCATATTAACGCCTCCCCTTGCCACAGAAAATCAGTGCCTTATATTGAAAAACAGGGGGGGACTCGGAAATCTTTTTTTACCGTAACGTAAAAACACACAAGCATAAAGTTTTACCCTCCACCACACGCTCCGAGCAGGTCCTGGGGCGTAGAGTTTTAGAGCATTGAGAAGCAGGTGGCTCAGGTTCATGGGCTGCACATGTTGGGAGTGGTGGTGGCTCGGTTGGTTGTTTATGACACAGGGTCCCTTGAGGTCATTTTGCAATGGTGTCATTTAAAATATCTTTCTGGAAGTTGTGTGTGAAACTGCTAAAAGAAGTGGTAGGTGTTGGACAAACCAGGGATCTGAAGCAGCAAAACCCCAGGTTTAACATCAATCCTGTGCTGCTACCACCCCTCACTGCAAGGTGGATGTGGGACATGCGCTGTAGACAACAGTTGTACACAGTGAATCATAAGATATCTAGGGGTGAGAAATTCACCTCACGTTTGGCAATGCAATGTTACAGGCTTTGTGTGGTTGAAGAGAATTAAGTAATAGTGGAAACAGCCAAAACGGTGGTAGGAAGGAACCTCTGGAGATCCCTGTTAGTGCTGATGGTAAGGACCTCTCACTGCTCAGAGCTGATGTGGCTGCTGAGAAGACTGTGGAGTCTGGGACCAAGGCCAGAGGCTCTGTGCTGAGGGGGAAGAACAGATCTCTAAATTCGGGTGTTCTGTTTTCTGCTGGATGGCAACAAGCCTGACCATGAAGACCCTGCAGCAGCCGGTGGGAAGGAGCAGTGGGGGGAAGGTCTCACATGGCAGTACATCCCTGGGGCTCTGTTGTGGCCTCGGTGTGCCTTGGTGATCACCATGCCAAGGACTCAATTTTGTGAGTAGGAACTGAGTCTCTCACCAGCCCCTTCTACCTGTCTGGCTCACCTGCTGATGGAGCCGGTCGCAGGGGAGGTGTAGGAGGAGATGCTGGTAGGAGTTCCTAGTCAGGACCTTATCAACCAGCACTATCTGGATAATGTGACTGTGATGACCTGCCACAGTGTTTGGGTAGCGCCTAGCACCGTGGAGATGTGATCCACATCCAGGCCTACAGCGATGCACATAAATAACTGTGATTTAATGGAGAGTTACTGCACTGAGTGGTCCAAGGGCCCCTTATCGCTGCAGATGAATGGAGTCTTATGGATGACAATTCATAAATTCTTAGTTATTTACTGCATGCAACCTGTCCCAAGCAGTAAATCTTATTTTCATTTACCCAAAGTTAACTTCTTTTTAGAAACAATACCATTGCCCATGAGCCTTTTGGAAGAGGTATCAGTTTGTGAACTCGTGGCTAATGGACGGTTTGGATGGGTTCCAAGACATCAGGAAATCGGTTGTGCCCATTCAAGCTAAGCTTGAAAAAACTGTCAGTATTTAGTAACACTGTCCAGAGGCAAGTAGAAAGATGAAGCTACAGACAAGCAGGAAGAAAAGACCCTCTCCCGCTATGTGTTACCTACCTCTGATCTGGGCTACATGATCAATCCAGAGAGGTGCAGAGCTGGAATTTGGAGGGGTTATTGCATAGAGCAGGACACCCTCCAGCAGGATGTATTGAACTGGGAAAACAAATCAGGAAAATCAGTGTAGTACTTTGATGCCGCAAGTCAGGAAAGGGTTAGAGACTTCATGCTTCAGGACACAGCAGCGCATTTTGCATCTCTAAGTTGTATCTGTAGAAGACCATCTTCCTTGACTACCAAATTGTTTTGCTCCTGTTAAAAGCAAGGGCAGTATTCCTATGGACTGCAGTAGGAAAGGACAATAACTTCTTTATGCAGATAATTTTATCTGCAAACTGGATATTTCAGGAGGTTAAAAAATTTAAAGCTCATGTTTTTAGATTTTTTGGAGCAATAAATTACCATGAAACAAAACCAGGGTTGCTGCCTCTACCTGTGGTGCCTACTGACTGCACACAAGTACTTTCTTTAAACTCCGTTTTCTGAAATAATACGCTTTGCAAAATCTGTTTCATTCTGTATGGGAAATGAAATTTGTTGTGAGCACAGCCGCTTTGCTTTATGGAGCTAAATGGATTGAGTGTAGCTGTCTGCCTGATGTACCCCTCGGGCGTAATGGAGCCTTCTGACAATGTCAAAAAGAGGTAAGAGAAGAAAGGCAAACCACTTGCATTTTGTACCCCTGTGTATAAAGCAGGACATGATGAACTCATTTCACTCTCAGTGTGAACGCGGACTTGGTGCATGTTTTCTTCCTAAAAGCCAGTGGTGTGGGTTTTCTTTCTGCATTTGGGAAATGTGTATGACAGATGAGCAATCCCACCAGATAACGTTTTTTCTGGCACACATGTGAAACTGGACTCTTGCAGGTTGTCCTTGCAGCAGCCCTTAGGGCTTTGCACGGTGGCTAATGAAGTGCCAAGTGAACTGGTAAGTGCCCCTTTCACTGCCAAGCTGGCAAAATGTGGAAAAAGGTACAGAGGTGCCTTCTACACCCTGTGATCCCTCTGGGAGCTTGGCTAAGATTTGCTCAGTAGTTCTAACTGGGAAAAAGTGGGTGCACAATGGCCTGGTGGTAGACATACTTACCTCTTATTTGGCAATTTCAGCAACCTCATTCAGAATATCAAAGTTGTAGGTCTTTTTTCTTTTGTTGATGAAAGTGCCTTAAGTTTGAACCTGGTTTTGTTTGGGATTTGTGGGTTGCAGACCCTAGGAGAGCACTTCCATCCTTCCAGAGCTCCATTGATCTTATTCCTCTGAATCTCTGTTTCCTTTCTCCTTCTTTGTGTACCATCTCTATACAGACTTCAAATGTTCCAAACCCTCAGTGATTTGCTGCTCAGGTTTTTATAGTCTCATATACCATAATGTTTTCAGTAGTTATATTGAAACCTCTCTATTTCAAGTGTAACCAAGTGTGAATTACAACCCCAAAGCACATGAATAGACCCTGTATCTAGAAAGAGGCCATTTTTGGTACACCACCAGCAGCAAAGTAGACTTGCGTCTGTGGAGTTCTTGTAGTGTGACAACTACTAATGATCCTGGTGGAGACCTAAGTGGATCAGAGACCAAATTAGGTAGATGTTAAGGATGTTAACAGAGATACAAAGCGTACGGTGAGCATGAAGTAGGAATGATCTTCTCCAACCCTACCTAGAAACCTTGCTGGTTTGGGCTCTTGTACAGTGCATCATGTCCCATGTGGTGGGATTTCTTGTCTAGCTTGGAGACGTAGCTGAAAGGAAAAACCTGACCGAGTGTCACTGTTCAAACTTACACAGCCTCTCCTCGGTCCTGGGAAAAATAAATCAGCTCCAAAGGAAGGTGTGAGTGGCTGAGCCCAAGCTTGTGTGCCCTGCTGGGTCCTGCCACCCACAGGGGCACATGCTGGAGGTCTGTGCTGCCTCTTTGCCCTGCTGAGGAGAAAATGCTGCTGGGCAGCCTTGCCCAAGTGACTTCCGTCTGTCAAACCACACTAATGCATTTCCCTTTGGCCAACGATTTCTGAGAATTCATCAGTGCAGTCGTTAGAGGGGGTTTCACCCCTTCGCCTGTGGTTTTGCAGTCATTGTTTCAAGTGAGCTCAGTCTTGAGTCACTGAGGATTTCTTCAGAGCGTTTGTGTCCCAAAGGCCTGGCGGGCACGTGGGCGTTGCTCCTCAGGACAGGACAATGAAGCTCTTTCCCTGCCCCTGCTGTTGTGTGTGCCGAGTTGTGTCCTGAGGCCAGGAACTCAGACACACCTCATCACAGGCACTGTCTGGGCCAATGGTAAATTAGTAGGTTTTTTCCAAATGTGATTATAATAAAGAAAAATAAGACAAAAGGGAATGTGTCATTTTCCCATTATATTAATAGATGGCAAAAGGAGGAGAATATGTCTCTTGTTAGAGGTGTGCTCAGCTGTCTGAGTGGAAATGATTCAAATACTGATGGTGTGGGTTACACTGATAAAAGTGGTTTTACAGCTTCAGCTTGGTCTCCTTCCCTTGCAGGGAAAGGTGCAGCAGCAGTAGCAGCCTGAGCACAGCACAGGCAGGTGAGGTTGTGCTGAATGAGATGAACCACTGTGGGGAAGAGTGCACTTGTTCATCTCTAGATAAGACCCAAAGTGCCTTTCCCAACCCACAGAGGAAGGTGAGGGCAGCAGCATTGTCCTAACCCCCCTCTTCCTTTCCCTGCCGACTGACAAGTTTCACTGAGCTCAGTTTTCACACCAAAGTAAATTAAAGCTAAAGAAAACACAGCAGCAGGGAAAAGTCCCGTCATCTCACAGCATGGATCCCCTGCAGAGAGATATTTTCAACAATTCTGTTTCTTTATTTCCTAATTAGAAATAATGATGTGTCTTTCAGGTCAAGAAAGACCCCCTTTGCTGTGAAATGTTAGACCAGTTTTGACAGTGTAACTAAAAATAGGCCTGTGCACACATGTGCGTATGCGTGCACATGCGCCAGCAGGAATAAACATGCAATGCTCTTTGCTTAATTGTGAACATACTTTCCTCTGGGTGGGGGGAAACGCCTTTGCCTCCAGTAAGTTGTTTTTCAAGTAAATAGAGAGAAGGAGTTTTCTGAAGAACAGATGGGCTGGAGTAAGGAATAGAAATCTTTTCAGTCAAAGAGGGGCCAGATGATGTAATAAACCACAGGAACAAAGTTCAGTTATTTTATGCTCTCGTCCAGACCTCAGAGAAAAAATGCCTCTGTTGTTAATTCCAGATTCATCTACTTTCGAAGGCTGACTCTGTCTTTAAATGCTATTATAATACACGCGGAGCTAAACTGAGCAAATAGCGATTGAGCAATGATGGAAGAGTGTATTTGTCAGTGCTGGGAGTGTTTGGGCAGTGTTTGTAATGCAGATGATAGGCCAGATATACGCATTTGGTTGTTCTGGAGGGAAAAGGATGTACCTTGAATAACCTTAAAGGAGGTCTTCAAAATTTGCATCTACCTGGCTGAAGCAAAGTTGGCTTTTTAGGTCTGGCATTTGGGGGCTCAATAACTGCTCACAGATACTTCTAGAAGTACAGCTAGCTCTTGTGCTGGTGACTTAACTCTCTCCTGCTCCACTCACGTGCATAGCTCCTACAAGTGAGGGCTTGTGTAATCATAGAATCATTTTGTTTGCAAGAGACCCTTAAGATCATCGAGTCCAACCATAACCTAAATCCAGCACTAAACTGTGTCCCTAAGAGCCGCAGGACTGGTGACTCCACCCCTGCCCTGCGCAGCTGTTCCAGTGCTTCACAACCCTTTCTGGGGAGAATTTTTTCCTCATATCCAATCTGAACCTTCCCTGGCACAACTTGAGGCCATTTCCTCTTGTCCTATCACTTGCTACTCAGGAGAAGAGACCAACACCCTCCATGCTAAAACCTCCTTTCAGGTAGCTGTAGACAGCGATAAGGTCTCCCCTCAGCCTCCTGTTCTCCAGACTAAACAGCCTTGGCTCCCTCAGATGCTCCTCATCAGACTTGGGCTCCAGGTCCCTCACCAGCTTTGTCACCTCCTCTGCACTCTCTTTGGTACCTCAATGTCTTTCTTATAGTGAGAGACCCAAAACTGAACACAGTATTCAAGGTGGGACCTCACCAGCGCCGTGTCCCTACCTTGGGTTGTTAGTGACCTCTTCATGCCTCTATGGGCAAACAAGGGAGAAGATGACATGATGCCCACTTTGCAACTACTTTGTCATGTTGTTATTATCATTGTACCTTTTAAGATAACCTCTAATGAACCGCTTGTTGTCATCCTGAATCATAGACTCTTGGGGCAAGGTTAAGCATCAACGGACTTGAGTTACATCCCACCAGGCAGAAGAGGGTCTTCTGCAAGGCCAAGAGGAGGAAGGAGTTGATGGGGACCCTACTCAGGAACTCAGTGCAATTTGATATTTCCAGTGATGAGGAACGACTGTGAGAGTAAAAATATGCCGGTAATTGGAGCTGTTGGTGACTGGTGACTCTGAGCTAGTGGAGAAAATAAGGATAAGAAATGTTGCAAAGGAGGATAGGGAAGACTGTATATTAAATGAGGATTCGGAGGTGTTCATATTCTCTCTGCTTCTGCAAAGCTGCTTTTTAGGACTCAATTAGCTCATATTTCCATCAGTATAAAATTAATTCTGTTTGTTTCAGTATTGATCAAATTGGTCTCAGTCACTTGTGCAGTGCTTGGTGCTGGTCCCGGTTATGTTCTGGTTAACTCCCTTCAGAGCCAACAGTGTTGCCCATGAATCAAGCAGGACAATTTATTCACTAAGAGAAGCTTAATGGATGGTTTGGATGGCCTCCAAAAGTGCAACTCTCCCTATCTGAACAGACTGAAACTTTTCAGCACTTGAGAACAAAATCCACAGATGGGCATGGCCAAGAGCTGCACAGAAAACTGTCGGACCAAGGTTGTTTTATCCTTTCTCTGCTTCTTTGGTGTCTCAGGGAGACTTGAATCCTAAGAGGGAAAGATTTCAGAATCCAAATCCAGCCCAAATGCCATTGTCCCCAGTCCACAGCTTTGCCTCCTGAACTTCAAGGGGTTGAGGTCTAGAAAGCTTCTGAAAAGGGTTGTGATATCTTAGAGGCACAATGTGTCCTTGACCTCTTATATGGCTTTACTTACATTTGAATTAGTGTGTTCTAAAGTCTGAAGTGACTGAGAGATCTGAAAAAAACAGAATGCAGGGTGATTTGAGATGCAGCTAAAGAGGGGTTTTGATTGATTGGTACAGGCTGTTTTTAGCTATCATGACCAAAAAAGTTCAGTAAAGATTAGCCTGAAAATGTGCTTTGGGGGCTTTTAGGATGTGGTGGGTTGACCCCAACCAGCAGCTAAGCACCCTCCTGACCACTTGTTCACTCCCTCTCCCAGTGGCATGGGGGAGAGGACTGGAAGAGCAAATTAGGAAAAACTGCTGGTTCAAGACGAAGTGTGATGAGTACAGGAAAATAGACAAAGTGGGGGAAGCGAGTGCTACAAAAGCAATCACTCATCACCTTCCATCAGCAGATCAATGCCAGCTCTACTGTCTGAGCAATGGCTGCCTTGGAAATACCAGCCCCTGATGTTACTGCTGTGCATGGCGCTATCGTCTTGGTCCCACCTGTGTCCCCTCCCAGCCTCTTGCCTGCCTCCAGCCCACTCACTGTTGGGGGGCAGAATGAGAAACAAGGAAGGTCTTAGTGTTCTGCAAGCACTGTTCAGCAGGAGATAGAGCACCGGTGTGTTGTCAACACTGATGAAGTCCCAAATCTGAAACTTGGCACCATGGAGCTGCTAAGAAGAGAAGTAATTCCATCCTGGCTGTATCCTGTATGTAGGATTTTGGAAAGGAGAGTGGGCTTTGCCAGAGATCCATCTTCTGAACACAACAGGAACTGGGCAGCAGAATCAAGAGGCTACATAACGCTTCCCAAAAGGGCAGTAGGAAGACACAATTAGCTGCAGACCTGGACACAAAGCCAGTTTCAGCAATTCCAGCAGTGATTTTGTTTGGGGATAGTCCCCCATGATATGTGGCACAAAACAGAAGCTAGAGAACCAGTATATTAGTTTGTGTGTTAAGACGATGCTGTATGTTTGGGCAATGGCAGTGGAGTTCGCTTCTGGAGGCCGCATTGGGCACTGGCTTCCCACATGAGCGTTGGCTTTGCTCTTGAGCCCACAGAGGTGCTGGCAGCAGGCAGGAGATTAATGTTTTGGAAAAGGACGAGGCCTGATCTTTTCTGAGGTCCTGCAAGTGGGTTATTTCCTATGGAACCCAATTTTCAGCTGTGAGGGTTGACTTGGGGAATGTCAATTGGAGGGCCTGTTTGTGGAGCGTGCACTGTCCCTTTCTGGCAGCACTGCTTGGGTTTGGCTGGGTGATGCACGTGTTCTCAGTGGCACAGCATGTGAGCATGTTGGTTCCTTCGTGTGCTGTTGTTAGGCGAGGTCGTGCTGCGAGTGATGAGAGAGCTTGAAAATTCATTTGGCCAAAGGGCAGAGAGTTTCTGCTGTGTCCACTCTGTGTCACAACCATCAATCTGTGAGTTGGTGCTGGCTGGCAGGGGTGTCTCTCATCTTAGAGACTGTCATAATTGGGCACTAATGGTTGTTTATCCTTGCACAGTTTTGTTAGAAAATTGCCAAATGGGTACAAAGTGTGTCCAAACCAGAATACAGCAGTGATGGTTGCGTGACATTACAATAGGACAGTGTAGTCAAGTGGAGAAATCTTTACCCAGATGTTGTAAGGGCTCTTCAGAAGCCAAGACGGGTCTGCTGCTCCATCCGTTGGCTGCAGATGGAAAAGACTCTCGTGCTAAATGCAAGTTCCATGGAAAGGGACAGATAGCATTGGCAGAAGGGCCCATAAACAGAAAATATGTACAGGAGAAAGGGCAGGTATGTGGTATGAAGTCTTGAATAGCTGCCAAAAAGCCAATCTGTGTATTTAATCACTCAGAGGAATCTCAGAGCCTGTGTGGTTCTGTGAGGGTCCCTTGAGATGGAAGCGTTACTGCCTATAAGTAATGTTCCTGTTTACACCCACTGATGCCTTATGTAACAATCCTCCTCAGCCCCTGACTGCCTGTCAGTTCTAAAATAACTTTCCTTCTGATGGATGTCTTCATGCTGGAGGGGAGTTGTGGGGGTTTTCAGTATGAAATGGCCAGCAGCAAGAGCAGGTATTTTCTCTGTGCTGTCGTCAAGAGGAGCATGGAGGCTTGAAGGCAGATGATTAAGATCGGGGCACTGAGCACTGCATTTATTTTTCCTGGATGTTTCTTTACCTCAAGTAAGGATTATGAGAACAAGAGTCTTTTGCTTTGGGAGAGATACTTTGTCAGATGCTTCCTGGAGTTTCACATAAAAATACAAGCTAGAAATCCTAACATAATAAATCTTAGCTGCTCTCTTTACATGCTGTTCTTTAACTTCCTTGCCATGTTGTATTTCCATTAAGTTGTGGAAGGCAAGGCTGTTTGTGCTAGAAAGATAGTGCAAAGGCAAATGTCCAAACGTGTCCATAGTACTGAAGAACTGATTATTATATTCCAGCCACCCACAACCTAAACCCCAAATAAACCACTCATGTAGCAGCAGCAAATGGAGAGAGATTTAAATTGCCTTGAATCATTTAAAAACCCAACCAACCAAAAAACCCAGACTTTTAGTCCCTATCTGCAGATAGTGCTGTATATTTTTTCCCTTATCAGGAGAAGAAGTGGAAGGGGCAGCACTGTTGGATACAGGCTGTGGTTCAGTGCTCCAGGGACCCATCGTGTTGTGGGGCAGGCTGTGAAAATTGCAGCAGCATCTTAAAACACGTCAAGGTGTCAACAACAGAGTTCCCACTAGGAAAGCTGCTTGAGGATGCAGCAGTCCAGTCTTCCAGGACTTGCTGAGGTCACGGTTCAGCTCACATTTAATGAACAGCAGAGTGTGTGGTAAAGAGGTAGGCTCTGATTCTTTTCAAATCTTCTACCTTGCTCTGAGATTTACCCAGACAAAACTCACTCCGAATCATTTTGAGCCATCTCCCTTGGCTGTTAAATAGAGGAAGAGAAGCAGCAGCTAAAACTTGACCTTGTTTAGAAGAACTCTAATTATTTATGTCTTTTTTATGGACTGCTGCTGCCAAGAGCTTTCTCTCACTTTGCGGTTGTGGGTCGCACTGCCTGCTGCTGGTGTGTGTTCAGCTGGGCAAATATCACATGCCATATTCCATGAATTCCAATATTCCCTTGATCAGAAATTGGACTTTCTGCTGTGGTTTTTTTTTTCTCTTTTTGGCTTCTCTGTCTCCATCCATCCATCTACCCTATCCCCACCAGTAAGACCTACTGCTCGCTTTTTCTTGAGACTAACACAGTCTGACAATGCAGCTACTTTTCATTTAATGAATGTGACTAGACCTTTGAAAGTCGTGTTTTCCCCCTCTTCCTCATGTCTTCCCAGTAAGCTCTTTTGAGATGTGTCAAGGGACAAACCTAAACTGTGTTCATCTGTTCCAAAAAATCTGAGGTCTTGGCTGCGCTGTGAACACCTGCCCAAAATAGGACCCCAAAGGCTGCTACACCCACCAAATTCTTCCTCATTTGGACATAGCTGTGCTCTGTACTATGAGAATGTAAAGGAAATAATATACCTCTGTGCAGACACAGACATACAGAACAACACAAGTTATCTTTGTTAAGAAAAGAAAGGGGTGTGGGGGTTTGCTGGTATAGCCGTATCTGCAGATGGGATTGTTGCCAGCACGGCTCCATCAGTGAAGGATCGCACCTCTTCATATCCCTGCCATACCAAGCTGTGCTGCCAGAAACGCTTGTGCGTACGTCACCAGTTGTTGCCTGATTTTTCTCTTTAAAAGGACTGTGCTGATGGGAGGCAGGGAGAGCGAGAGACCTGGCGTGAATTCCTCCGCTTCACCCACAGAATAGCTCCCGTGGGAGAAGAGAGATTAATAAATGGGGTGTGACTTGGAGATACTGGTCCCCTGACAAAAATACGTATTGGCTG
Source organism: Streptopelia decaocto (assembly GCF_964273445.1). Taxonomy (NCBI): domain Eukaryota; kingdom Metazoa; phylum Chordata; class Aves; order Columbiformes; family Columbidae; genus Streptopelia; species Streptopelia decaocto. The sequence goes on from NC_138662.1 coordinate 5,407,014, forward strand.
AAATGGTGTGAATCCCAAGTGCTCCTGTCTCTCTGGTATTATCTCAGTTGCATGATTCTCATTACAGCTGGAGCAGAGCCATGCGAGTTTGGTCCTCACTGGGAGAAGAGAGACATTGTGTGGTCCCCGGTCTCTAGGGCAATCTCAAATTTCATCCTTGCTTCAAGGCTGCATCAGTTGATTCTATCTTGCTGGTGGCCACGTTATTGGATTTAGCAAAGAAATCACCTGCAAAATCACCCAGTGACACCGTTTCCCATTGAAAGACATAAGCTTGCTTCAGATATGTGTTAGTTTCACGTATTTTCTTTTAATGTATTTATGTTGATGCTGCAGCAGTCCTACACCAAGTGTAGGATAAGGCCCATTCCTTCCACGGGCAGCTCAGAGTCAGGAGCCACACTCAGTGGATCATTGATGTAGGATTGAAAGTATCAGCAAAGTAGTCTTGTTTTCCAGCTCCCTTCACCATACAGGCAAATCCATAGTGTTACCAGAGCCCCCCTTCTCCTCTTTGACATCCTACCTCTGACGTGGGCTGTTTGCGCTGCAATGCATGAGCTGGGAGGTGATTGTCCGTTCTGTCTTCAGAGACGTTTTCCTGCTGACATCTCCCAGGCTCAGACCTGGAGCACCAGGATCCTGAAGCCATTTGTTCCTAAGTGTGTATTCTCATTATCCATGTGAACATCTAAACCTTTGCTTTGATTCTGCCAAAATCCTGATGGTAGAGAAGCTTTGCTACAGTCGTTTCCATAGTTAGTGCAACTTGTGAAAAGTCATTTTACCTAATTTGTTTTTTTAAAATATAACCAAAGTATTCTCTAAATCCTCCTATTCTTGCACTTAAGGTCTGGTCAAATGCTGTGGAAGGTCAGTACGTTCATCTTCTATCTCAGTTTTCATGATGCAGATTTTGTATTCAAGTAATTCCAGTTTGGATGCCTGTAAAATTCGCAGTATGCAAATGTCCTAAATTTGGTAAAAATCGGTCTGGAAATCTCATTAGAGCGGGCTTTTGTGTGCTGTGGCCCTGACTTCCCTTCCAAATAAGGTGTCTTCAAAATACTTCATGGTAGTTTTCTTGGGAGGGGGGGGGAAAGAAAAAAAGAAAAGGAAATAAAAGCTGGAAAGTGACAAATGCAAAAATAATTTGCATATGAGAATTTTTGTTTTCTAACGTTCTGCACAGGTTCACTTCAGATCGAAGTTCAGGTCATTACCCAGTGCCTGAGGTTTTTTATTTTCCATGTTTGCAGCATAGAGGATCATAGAAATAACATGAAGAGATGCCAGTGCCTGTTTGGGCATTACTTGGATCTGTGAAAATGCGCTCAGTGTTTTCAAAGTATAAAAAGCCAACAGAAACCACCTTGAGGTACCATGTGATGTTATTTGCTTTGACCCAGGATAACTAAACTGAAAGGTCTCTCTGAACACAGGGTGTTCAAAACCATCCCAGTTTTTCACATGTGTGTGTGAGGAAGGAAATGTGTTGTTTACGGGGCACGCTGGTTTTGGCTTGTGTGCTCGCCGCTGCCTGTTTGTGTCCAGACACATTTCCCGAGTGAAAAGGGTTTGGCTGCTCTAGTCCAGCTTTTAAAGGTGTGCAAACAGAGAGCTCATCTCCTGAGTTACACAAAGTGAACCTTTTGTTGGAAATGTCAGTAAGCATGGCGAGGGCTGGGAGACTCCTTCCAGACAGGCTCACCCATCAAGTGAAGTCTCTGGGTTAAATTTGAGGGGTCTGCCGGAGCCTTGTGAGATGCTGCTGCAGCTGGTTGTTCAACCACGATGTACCACGTACTTTGAATATAAAAATGAAATGAAGCTGCTGTTATTTCTGGCTCTTCATGGGACTGTTCTTGTCCACCCAGCTCTTGAGCACCTGTGCAGCTTGGGGCTGAGGAAGCCAGGTTAGTTTGAGGCTGGACCTTGGGCACCGGTGCTGATGAGCAATGCTCAGCTGAATTGAAACCTCAGAGCTGCTCTGCACTTTGTCTTGCCTAAAATAGGAATAACTCTTGACTATTTTTTTTCTACCTGCTTTCCTCTGTACAGTGCTGTGAGATCCGTGGGTGAACAGCACTGCTGAGAATCAGCACTTTGTGCAAATACCAGGCTGATATGCTGAGGAACTGGTAGCTGGTGGACAAACATCTCAGAAGGCATCTGTGCAGTTCTCAGCCTTTTGCCAGTGTTGACAGTGTTTGTCTATCCTGTTTTCCCACCGTACCTGTTGGTTTGGGGCTGATGAGAAAAGTGAAGGGGTGAAATGCTGAGACTAGCACTGACTGTTGAGCACAGTCTGTTTCAGCTATTTGGAGTTCAAAGTAGCGGCTACTGGCATACTAAGACATTAGCTGGTATCAGTACCCTGCCTGACCTCCACTCATTCTCCTTATAGCACTTAGCATGGAGACGCATCACCCAGAGTTCAGCTAGACAGAGCAAAGACAAACAGCAATAATGGAAGAACAGGAAGGATGCAGAATGGTGATGTGAGGAGAAAAGGTCTCCATGAGCAAGATGTGCACAGGTAGGACTGGTGTGATTATACACAGGAGCACACTGGACATCTGTGAAACAACTGCATAGGTGATGTGAATTGAAACAGGAAAACTAGAGCACGTAAACTGCTACACCAGGATGGGAAGGTGGGTGCACTCTTAGGTTTGATGTTCACTCCGTCAGCTCCCAGTGGAATTTTAAGTGGCAGTCACTGAGAATGAGAAGCTCTTGCTCACCCTGAGAGCTTAGTCCCAAGTGTGAACACAGCTTCCATCTTTGATGTGTAAGAACAAGTGCTGTTCTGGCCGGCTGACTTTGTCAGCTGCAATCAGAGCCTCCCTTGGCTCTATACGAACACAGCCAGCATCTGCAACAGTACAGTATTGTGCAGATACCTGCAACTTGCAGGGGACACCTGTGCACAGAGGAATACCTATGTCTGTCCAGGTTGTCCAAGTCCCAGTCTCAACTGACAGATTATTCTTCCAGCATAAAAATTGCATCACCTGTCTCTTGCCCAGCCAGAGGAGGAGTGTCTCTCCTCGCTGCAATCCCTTACAGGATTGCTGACTGTCTCCCACCCTCATGCTGCCCTACATGTGGCTGGGTTTAATCTGGCCTTGCTCAAACAGCTTGTTTTTCTTGTGCAGGTGGATGGGAGGGGGCTGGGGATGAGTGCCTAAACTCTTCAAGCATTTCCAAGCGTGTATGTATCATTCTGTGTTCAGGGGCGCTTGCTGTGCCCATTACGGAAACCTGAAATAATCCCAGCTCTGGCCTGACACAAATAAAGGTGTCTAATCCAATTGCTGCTCCCTGATGCAGGGATTACTTGTCGTTAGTGTGCTGGGACTTGCATCTGGTGATACTGGCCCCATTTAATCCTGGGGATGCTGTTCCTGTCACGGGGGGGCTCCCCAGGCAGCTGTCTGTGCTCTGCCCACCTTGACATTGCCTCTCCCGTCCCATCCCTTTGTGACTGACTGGAATATGGAGGTTTAAAAGCAGGAGGAATATGGCTGTGGAATGGAAGGTCACTCTTACAGTGGCAAGGAGGACTGAGTTTTTGGGTTTTAAATGAAAGAGGCACTAGGTTGCTGCTTGGTGCAGAAGCCATTAATTGGCATTTAATGGTTCACTGGCTCAAACTCAAGGCTTTGCCTGTCATGTTCAGCACACCCCAAGTTGCTCAAGTGTCTTTGTATGCAGTGGAAGGGTAGGTCCTTGGGCTTTTCTTCATTTTATTCTTGTTATCACAAGCTATGGAAGCTTTTGGTTTTAGATCTGGAGGGTCCTTATTTGCGATTGCTACTTATGATGCAAACAGCGTGCGCAGCCCGTGTGGGTTAATGGCTAAATCCAAACAGTGTCCTCTGCTGTCTGTGCACTAGGGCGTACTCTCAAGTCTTCATAGCTTTATTTTACAACCACAGTTTCTTCTAAACTTAGCAGAGCATACACTTTGTCAGGAACTGTTCCCATGCCAAGTTTCAGGTTTCAAAGTATGGCCATTTTTGAGCTATTCCCTACTTTTTTCCTTCTGTGTGTCTCCCTTACACTTGCACACAAAACTTTCTTTTTAATGTAGAAAATTATATTTTTTTCCACACATTCATAACTTAAAACATCTGAAAAGGTTTTACTCCAAGTTTATATTTAAAAGAAATAATGAAAGCCAACCCTGGCAGAGAAAGCAGTGTGAAAAGTTGCAGCTCGGAAAATTCAGGAACATTATGGGCATTTGCAGAGGAGGACCAAGATGGAAGTCCTTGCAGCCTTCCTTAGCAGGAGCCCATGTGCAATATTCAATCAGGTTACAGCTGTAGTACTCCTGTTTGGGCAACTTAATGTGCTCTGTAAAAAGAGGAGAATTACTTGCCAGCAGTCCAGTTGATTGCTGTGATCCAGCATCTTCAAAAGCTCTGCAAAGGCTGAGCATTTATATATTTCAAGATCTAACTGGGAGGGCTGTGCTGTGAGGTTCTGGCCTATGAACAGTTACAAGCATCTCGGCTTTGTGCTCGCATCGTCACATCAGCAGCCTTTGGACAGCTCCATCTGCCTTGGCAGAACCTTCCACCATTCCCTGACATTGTGGGCTTTATTTATTGGGTGTCACCCTTAAGAAAACTGGTGTTATGTAAGCTGGATCTAGGTGGTCTAGAAGCTGGTAGGCTCAGTTTAAATCACTGGTCCCAGAGGAGCGCCTTAATCTATGTCTAGATGTAGCATAGATGTTCCAATGTCTCCATTTTAGTTGAGACATGGTTTTGGTGACCGTGTGGCTACTAGTCAAGACAATGAGCTAGACTTTGATTTTCTTCAGACACTGAAGTTTCTCCCCTTCAATATCCCATGAGCCAGATGCTACCGTCTTCTGCAGATTCGCCTCCCCTCCTCCCCCCTCTTCTGAAGCCCCCCAGTAATTGTTTTGTGAGTAGTGACATAGCCCTGAGTTCCGAAATGTGCACATCTTTTGTGGATTTTGCTGGGCTCCAGCACAAAGTTGCTCTGTCATCCACCCCACAGTTGGCTACATGGCAAAAAGTATGAGATCTTTAAGAAAGGATTAGGAAATAGGTCTTGGACTAGGACATACACCTTCTACTTGCTTTTTAAGTAAAAGAAAGGGGGTTTGACTGTAATCCATAATACTAGGAGCAGGGTCACAACTTGGCTCCACAGCAGAGCCCAGCATCTCACACGTACAGTGCTCCTGTGTGTCCCTAGTTTATGTTTGGCTTTGGAGATCTCCAGCTTCCCAGATTACTTTCTGTGGTGCTATTAGGGCTTGTGAATCCAGAGCTATGAATTCACTGGTCTGTATAAGGATTTGAGGTGCTACTCAGTTAATCCTGACTGTACCGCAAACTACAATGAGATGTGGCTCTGAATCACAGCCACAAGTTGGCCAGCCTTGGGGACATCCTTGTCCATTTCCATATCCAAATGTTGTGCCTGGCTTGAATCTTTGTGATCAGGGAAATGAAATTCTTAGGTCTGAACAGTGCAGGAATTTGTGAAAATGTAGAACTAAAGTAGGATCTAAACGGGCCTAGTTTAAGCTTATCTTTTTGTCTAAACTTAACTCCAGCTGGGGAAGAGGTAGACCTTCTGGGACCAAATTATAGGTTCACTGCACTGAAAGGGATGATTTGACATTTCATCTTTAGGCCTGGCAGGATTTGTTTGGGTGCAACCCAGTTATTATGCATGAACATGGAAGATCCTGTGGGCTTTCCATAAAAAAATCTTTAACTTGGGACTGTTTCAGACTTTTGGCCATTTAAGTATTTGCAAATTTAAAAGCAATCTGCTGGTTTTCTTTGAACTAGCCCTGTCTAGTGTGTTTCTCAGTTTTGTACTGCTTTGAGTTGTGTGTGGGCACTATACTTAAAAAAAAAAAATCCAAGGATATTATTGTTATCACCAGAGACAAACTCCTAGAAGTGGTGCCATGGTGTAGTAAATGCTGTGTAAACCCAGAGTAACAAAATGTTCTTTCATTTTCCACCTACCACAACACGAAGCTGCATTTTTGGGTGTGAATGCTGTTATGCACCACATGCCACAAAAAAGCTTCTGCAGCAACCTGATGAAATGCCGCACATTGTTATTTCTTAGCTGGTGTCTTTGGGACATGCCAGGTTAGATACAGGAGGTTTCTTTGTGGCTTAGTGTCCGTAAACAGCCTCGTTTCCTTTGGCCTCTCTACCAGTTGACATCTGCCTCTTGCTAATTACAGGCAGATTTAAAAGGTGATCACCTAGCTACTTGTCACTGGGATCCAGGTGCGGTACTGGGTGGTGGGTGTTTAACATGTCAGGAGAGCTGGGAGCTTCTTGTCCCACACCAGTCACCGTGCCCACCACACAACTCTATTTCTACTCATTAAATATACTTAATAAGTAAATAGCACCTTCTAAACCCATAGGTGGGTAGTCTAGCACAGCGCTGGCCCTTCCAAACACACTTTGAAGTCGAAACTGTTCAGCTTGGCCAGGATTTATCATTAGAACTGTACGGGCTAGAACGTGTGTTTGTGGCCGGCGTGCCAGCTCGCCTGAATAGCCTGCAGTGTGATCTCCCTCTTCCCTTGGTGGGAGGAGCGGCCAAAAATAGCAAGCCAAGAATTTGTCCGTGTTATTTCTGGGATTGCACCAGGAACTGACATCAGGAGAAGAGAGGAGAGAAAAAGACAGCAGTGTGAGAAGCTGAGGGTCCGTGGTTGTTTGGGCTTGCAGCAGCCATGGGGCTGCGGGGAGGGCTCTGGTAGCCGCCTCCTGCATCTGCATGGCTGTCCCTGGGCTCTGGGTGGCCTCAATGAGGTGATTGAAGCCTCTGTTCTCTGTTAGGGCAAACCTGCTTGGCACAGCACATCAGGCAGAGCCGGGCTGTCTGTTTTGTGGTCCCATGGAGCAATTGTGTCCTCCCCAACAGCTGTGGGACCGTGTGAGGAGTGAAGCGTCAGTTCCTGTGGCTGAAAGAAGGCATGAATGAGACCCAGCTGAATCAGCCTTCATAGAAGTCTGTGAATCGAGCTGTGACTTCTTTGTGGAAAGGGCTGTTTGTGCTGTAGGAGACATCACGGCCTGGGACAGCTGGGTGGGATCCCAGGGACAGGGATGGAGATGCTGAGCATGCCTGTGCCTCTGCTGCCACATCCAGACCCAGATTGCCCTTATGCCATGGAGGTACTTCTGAGACAAGCTTGAATGATCCTCCCAGTAGAAAATTTTGGGCTTTTGCTACTCAGCAAAAGGAAGATCAAAGTTAATACTCTGTTGGTCCAACCTCATCTTTTTTGTGCTATTTTCCTTTCACTCCTCCTCTGTTTTCAGCACCTACCCATTGGGAGCAACAGCATTTAACGTCCTAGTTTGTGTCTGCAGCAGCTGCCGTATCAGCAGAGAAGGGGCTCTGCACCAGCCCTGGCACATGCCACTGCTGGCTCCGGAAAAGCATAGGGGATGTTTAGAAAGCTGAGGTTACCCTGGGCTGAATGAGGAGATGTAGGGGAAAAGCAGGTTGTTCTTGTTGAAGAGAGAAGTGAAAGATGGTCATGGTGAGGAGGGAGGAACTCAGGCTGTTGCATTGACGCTTGTATGGGGATATAGTGGAAGATTTGCCAATGAGGTTAGTTAGATGTAAAGACACTCAAGTGACTTGCACCTGTCTGTAGAAAAAGCACATACATCACACTAATTGTTTTACTGACCTTGTGTGCTTGATGAGTAGAACCTCTGTGTTAGATAGCATAGGCCTGTGAGAAACTCTGGGCACCTTATCACTGTGTCTGAGATTCCTGCTTTGTTGTGAGAAAGAGCGGGAGGCTGCGCTTGCCTGAAGCCTTGAAATACAGGCGAGCTCAGCGGGCCCGGTGATCTTCCAGCAGGGCTGAACTGACCAGCGCCTGCGTCCCCGCTGGTGTCACCTCTGCTGGGAGCTCAGGTGCGGCTTCAGAGATCCCCCAGTAGAGAGGTAGCTAAAATAAAACTTGCTCTTCGCAAATGCATTCGTGGCCTCTGGCTCTTCTTGCGACGTGCCTGTGTATGTGAACACAACGCTGTAGGAAGATGAGCTGCATGTCAGTGGTAGATCAGTCTTCATTAGTGGTGTTGCTGAAACAACTACTTTGTTAGCCCAAACGGATTCATACGAGTATGTCATATGAATCGCAGAAGAGATCAGAGCCTCCTCTGTGCATTAACGAAAGGTCTGTCTCCCTCCAACACGGGCTGTGGGCCAACTCTCTGGCCTGTGATGGAGCTAATTGGGCATCCGAGTCCTGAGTTCGGTGGCACTGGCCTCAAAAGGGCTGATTGAACTGCCTGACTTATCTCCAAATAGCTGTTTGTTCACTGCCTGCGGTTGCATTCACCATTATCTTTACTTAATAGTGCGTCATACTACAATGAAGAGGCTACTGAGTGTAAGTCCCAGGGAATGAATAAATTGCTGTGTTGTCTGTTATGGGACAGGAGGAGAAAGAGTTCTGTTGCTGTACTGGTCTTCCCTGGCTTCTCCAAAATTTGTTATGCTCCCCAAATTGGTCCATGTGCTCTTATCAGTGTGGCAGCTTGAACATCCTGGGGGGCCATCAAGATTTACTAATACAGAAAAAATAAGAAATGCATGTTCATGTTTGGCTGTGGTGATTAATGACATTATACCAACATCCATTTTAGAAAGACCACATTTGGAGCTCAGGACTTTCTCCTGCTGTGGTGGGAGATCCATCCTGCTTTGCAGAGGTTAGAGTCTGAACTGAGAAGCCAAACAAAGGATGGTGGTGATGGAGAAAGTGGAAAAGGTGGGTGTAAAGACTCCAAGAGGCAAAACCACCTTCTCCAAGTCCTGCCTAAGGCAAAGCTGGGCTGGGAGCATAAATTAGGTGTCCTTGTCCAGAATCCTAGAGGAAAATATTCTGGGCAAAACTATCCTGCAGATTGAGGTTTTGGGTAGCACCAGATCTTCTGAATCCTGTCTTTCTCCGTTGTGAGTCCTGCTAGAATCAGGCAAAACAGTTGCAGAGGGGAGCAGCCCTCACTGTAATTTAGGAGATCAGCATTTGACACTAATCCAGCAAAAATCAGTCCTGGCTGCAGCAGGTAACAGCAGCTGGGCGTGATGGTTTCACCTGCACCTTCTCCCTGAAAAAGTCTATTTTGCCCATCATCCCCTTTTTCTTTCCTCCACGAATCAGAAATCAGCAAAGCATCTTGTTTTAGCACTTGCAAAACAAAGCATTGAGTACTTTTTATTTGAAGTGACATTACATTTCAAAATTTGTGCGATCTGTTTAGAATGGCTCAAGCAAAGTATTTAATCCAAAAGGGATTCTTTTTTTAAGAGAACAGTCCTAGGTACCAATCTACTGATTACTTGATCATTTTTTCCACATAAAAAAGGATGCCTTAGAGGCACCAACCAATATATTCAAGGGGAATACTGGTTTTTGGTTTTAACTCCTCCTCTGGTCTGGTATTTAAAGGATCGTACAGAGATGTGTGGATCATTTCAACAATGTGAAAATTATACACTAGCTTTTAAAGTTTCACAAAATAAATTATTGCAGTGAAAAAAAAATCATAATCATAAACCTGTAACTGGGTCATCTGCCAATTACAGGAATAAAAGAGTCACAAGGTAGAACATGCCCCACGTATTAAAGTCAGCAGGATTATTTGATTAACATATTGCTGTCATTCTCATCAATGGCACACAACTGAAGCTGCTCTAGGTGACCCGGCAAAATGTTTTCATAGCTTTTAGATTCATGGGTACTTATTTTCTGAACCACACAATGGAACCGCTGCACTGTACTAAACGTCGCATCTTATCAGGCACAGCCTTGAAAAGCCACACTGGTTTTCTTTGGTGCAGTAGATGCTAGCCAGTCATTCCATAATTTGAGAGCTGTGGATGACCCATCAGTGTGCAGGATCCCAAACTGTGAAGCCAGGTGGAGAGGAAAGAATGAGGGAAACTGAGGGCGAGGAGGGAATTTGGCGGCGTGGCTTTCTGGGATGCTTAAATTGATGAGAGTAAGCAGGACTCTTCAGCAAACAGAGATGCACTTCCAAACCACTTCTATCCAGGAAGGCATTTAAAGCCTGGATTCAGTGGGATGGCAGAGTACGGAAAATGCTGATCAGAAAGGCTTCATCCAGTGCAAAACGTGATTGAAGAGTAGTTAAAGCAGGGCAATACCTTATAGAGCAAGCTGGGAGGTGACTGGGTTGAACCGCTGTGTTCATTGTGATGATTCTCTTTATCCCTTTGTTTTGGTTTCGTTATTATGCCTCCATGCAAAATCCCCTACCAATAAAACAGATAACAGCCGATGAAACTCAACGCCTGCCTGCCATAAAGAATTTCAGCCATGGCCTGGAAGGGTAAATAATCTTGCAGTTCATTTTTTTTGTTCCCCCAGCTCTAGACCCTTTTCCTAAAGGATGTCAGGGCGGTGCCCAGCTGTAGCGAGTTTAACATAGCAGACATAGGGAGATCTCCATACGGAGCATCGTCAGAGCTGGGATTCAGACCTCTTTTACCACTTGGGACTGTTGAGATGTGAGCTTGTAACACCCTCCAGTTAAAATCACATTGAACCTCCCCAAGATTCACAAGTGCAAGTTGCTGGATGCTGCTAGCCACATCCAATACAAGTACTGTGGTTTTGATTAAAGGTAGCTAAACAATCCTTTGGGCCTTCAATGAAGTGTCTTGCAACGGAAATTTTGTACAATGTTAATAAGAGCAGATGGTCGTAATCAAATAAATACCCTCAATACCTGCATTTGGGCTTGAAAATGCTGCTGGGGATGGTTTTCCTCATCAGAGCACTGCTTTTCCAGCACAAGCCAGAATCTGCTGCTCCATCCAGGCAGTTTGGCTCGCATGGAGATGAGAGCATTCTTAGTTTCCTGTACTTTTAAATCTAGATATTGCACAGCTGACTCTTGTGTTGGAAGCCCAATGTGGGTGGTTCAATCCATAAGGATAGAAGGGAAACCCAGTGTGTATTCTGTTCTTCCAGGGCTGGTGAAGGCCTTTGTTTTAGGAGATGGCATGGTTAGCTGGTCCAGAGAGCTCTTATCCTAACAAGCCAACACTGATTTTGTTCTGCAAAGCTGAAGCAGGGCCTCTGGAGGGGCAGATAAAGCTCTGTATGCTTAGTCAGGGAGCTGCCAGAGGATTTTCTGGATGGGGGCTTTCATCTTTCAACACATCCTCACCCTGGCAAGGTAACCAGGAGATGGAGGGCCACACAAGCTGATGTTATCTCCGCGACTGATCCATTTTAGCTCTGGATAAGGGTGGCCAGTTTGCTGCATTGCGACTGCTTTGATAGGTTTTCTGTAACGTTCCTAGATTTTGTTCCTTCTCTGTGGGGACAAGCCCATTCAGCTGAACAACCCACACAAAACAGACCTTTTAATCACTTTCCCAGACTTTTACCCCTTCACATAGCACCAAATTATGTTGGTGGTTGAAACCCTTCCTACTAGCCCAAAGGCCTCACTGAAGACAATCTCTCTCTGACTCAGTGGGAGTTTCCCAGGATAAGAACTGATTCAGGACAGGATGATGCAGTGATGATATAAGCCATAACCTGTTTATTTTATCCAGTATTTAGATTACAATTGAAGAGGGAAGCAGCGTGAGTTGCTGCAGGCCAACTCTCACGTTTCTCACAGAGCATCACAGATGGCATCGCTTCAGGGTGGGGCTGGTGCTGGTGGAAGCCTTTAGAGTTGATGTTGGAGGAGAACGGACACATAGAGCATCACGTCAACTCCTCGTTGTGTGTGAAGACACAGTGAGGGATGTTATATATTAACCGCAATGACGTACGCTCATAGGAAGCCATGGGCCTGGCACTCTTTCCTCTGTACAGATAAAGGATCAGATAAAGACATTGTACCAAACACGGCCTCGGTTAGAGGAAGAGCTTTTAGGCTGGTAAAGTCATTGAAATGTATCAGATTGAAACACTTGTTCTCCTTCCTATCCCATAGTCATTCAGAACCACCTCACTTTGTTTGATTCCCATTAGTGGAGTTACTGGGGAGGGTTCATGTGTGCGTTGCTCACATCGTTTTCCTGTTTGCTTCTAGAGAAAGAGCATTGAAAGTCAAGAGCTTTCTGCCCTCCCATTCCTGCAGCTGAGAGTTTCTTAGTGCAATACAACATTTGTTTCAATGGGATGATAAGCAACGAAAAAACTAAGGGTTTTTTTGTCTAAGTTTAACCTCACTTTTAAAATTCTGTTTCACTAGTTTTACTTAAAAAAAAAAAAAAAGAACCCAGAAGGAAAGCATAGATTTTTTTTTTTTCTTCCCCCTACTATTTTTTTATTCTAATTTTTGACACTGTGACTCTTCACCAGCACCTCTAAACATGGGCCAGCTCTCAGGTGTGGGAGTCCCCTGCCCACGGAGGCTGAGCGCTGCTGCTCTCATTCATCATTAACAGCGCAGTCGTGACATTGCGTTCCACTCGGGTCCCATTAGTTTGAGACCAAACTCACTGCGTGTCCCAGCAGAAGTAGCAAATTGCTAGAGAAGAGAGATAACAAGGGGGACAAAAAATATATATGTATTTGCATGTGGGAGCAGTAAAGAACAGGTGGGGAAATGGAAGTCATGTACATCTCTTGCAGTGTAAATGCTGCCAGTTCTGGGTTAGCTTCAGTGGGAAAAGCAGCTCGATATGTGTAGTGCGTAGCTGCAGATGCAAAGTGAGAGATCGGCAGCACTGAAGCCCCTGTGTTGTTGCCCCTTTAGGTTCCTACTTCAGGTGGGGGCCTCTATGGGACCAGTCATTTTAGGACCCCCCTTTCCAGTTTTCCTCACAGTTATGTTTATCTCCTTTCTAAACATTCCCTCTGTTACCAAGTGTATCTTTGATGAGTGTCCAAAGTTCGTATCCGCTCCTGTGTTTAACCTTCACGTTCGGCAGCCGAGGTCGGTGAGCTAATTACTTGCGTACCAGCCTCCGAGCACGTAGCCCAGCTCCTTTGCTTTTTACTGGGTGACTGATTAGCAGCAGCAGCTCAGCCCATAAAGGAAGGGGCAGCATTTAATGCCAAGGAGTCAACAGGGTTTGTTCTTGCACCTCTTAAAACATGCTGGAGGGTTGGTGGGCAAGTGTGAATGCTGAGCCCAGCCCACTGTGATTTACCTAGGCTGATGTATAGAGAACATGCTCTGTAGCTGATAGAAAACATTTTCAAGGTGTTGTTAAGAGACAGGGTCCCATATTTTGTTTTGTGATCTGGCCCAGCTTGGCTACTCTCATGGTAGTGAAAGGTTGGGAACTGCTGCTGGAGTTTCCTCCAGCACGGGGGGGTCCAGCCTTGAGGAATGAGTCCCCGAGGAAATATTACAGCAGACAGTGAGGTAGGGCCCTCAGTGGGGCGATGTCTGTGTGTGTGAAGGAGACACCGCAGCTTCTCTGCCTCTCAGGGTCTTTCAGTGGAAAGATAAAGCGAGATGTCGTGCTGTGCAGGGTGGTTGTGGTGTTTGTGGTGTGTTTGATTCGCATCTGCAAACAGTTTTCTTTTAAGGCACAAGAGACCTCAGCTTTGCAGCACTTGACTGGAAGGGTCTGGAGTCTCAGGTAGAGTCTGTAACCCTAAAACTGTTTGTTGTTGCCCTCCAATATATGTAGCACGTGAACAGGATACACATTGATCAACACATAGGGACATGTAATGAGACAGTGATAACAGCATTGAAAAAGGGTATGTTCCTAAGTTCTTATATTCATTGGGGCTAAAGCGTGTAATGTTCATTGCAGAGGTCAGTTCGTAGATGTCTAACATACAATATGGAGAGGGTATGGCCCTCTCCTTTTATAACAGCCTGTGGTTACAGCACGTGCCCAAGAGGTGCGGGATGCCAGGTGAGGGGGCTCTCCTTGGGCAGAGGGGCTGGAGAGCCCCATTTCCCTCTGCACAGACACTGCCCAGCCCCATGGCAGGGGCTCTCCCCTCCACCTTCATGCAGCCTTATGAGGCTTTTGTTTTGTCTGGAGTTTTAGGGGTTTTATTCTTAAATGCCTCAATAAAAGCATCTGTTTGGATTGCTGGGGTGGGACATTATGGACACCCAAAGCAGAAAGATTTTTCCCAGACCTACGTGGCTTTAGCACCCACTGAAAATTTGGGAAATGGAGCTTTACACAAAGATTTCAAACTCTTTATCTCCATGTTTTACACGGATATTTCGCTTTGCATTAATACTTCTCAGACACTATATTTTGTGCTAAGGAGCTCCAATACTTATTTTAATGAGGAAAACGGAACTGAATAAAGTGCCAAAAGAATAATTATTTTAGCACCACCAAATAGCACTTGAGCAGCAGACTGACAAGAACAAGTCCTGCTCAACCTAATAAGCTCCTGGAGCAGGACGTGTTTTAATGTGTTACTGTGAGAAGTTGAGCTCCAAGAGATTGAGTGTATTTCTGAACTTCCTAGAGATTGACATCTACTTGAAATGCAAACCAGACGGAAGCAGGAGAGCATTAGCAAATCAAAATGTGTTCTTCCCTTGGGGTAGCTTCTTTCTTCAGGGACAGCTGGATTATGGGCACCAGTTTGGTACAATATCATTTTTTTTTCCTCTCCCGTTGGGAAAGAAAATAAAGTGAATGCTCAGTTGAGTACAGAACTCTTGCCCGGTCCAAACACAAAAATACACCTTTTGCTGTTGGCACATCACACTCTGAATATTTGCTTTGGCTAATTAGCACAAAGGAGGTGTTAAATGATTTATGTGCTCTGTGTACCTAGCATTTGTTGCTAAGCTCTTCAATATTTAAACACCCATCTCTCCAGCACACAGCCCTCTGCTGAGCTGGGGTGTGGAGGCTCCGTACAGTGTCTCCCACTGAGCTTTTTGGTGAAAGGTGGAACTGGGTGTGCAGAACATGCCAGCAGTGAGGATGGGCGCGTGGACCATCAGCTCTGCTTTGTGGATGGCCATTGTGTACCCTTGGTGGGAACTGCACGAGGACCATCGCTGCGTTGGGCTGAACAGTCTTGCCGAGGGACTGCTGGTGGCTCTGAGGTTGTGCTGGCTACAGGGTGCCTTTGGGAAAGCAATTTACTATGTTTGTAATCTAATTTTGGCCCCTTTTTTTTTTTTTTTTCAAATAGTGTTAGACTACCAATAAATGGCAGGGTTTTGCCAATGTATCTTAATAGCAACTTGTTGGCAAGAGAAAGCTGTTTTTAAATATACTTGTCCTACCCAAGAACAAGTGAGTAAACAGAAAACCAGTCATAATCGTCTGTAGTTTTACAGAGGACTCAAGGCATGAGTCCCGTCCTAGGATTTTGGTGGTTTCTTAAGCAAAGTTCTTTGGTTTTGATGAGCTTGGATTTTTTACATTGACTCAAATCCAGTTTCTGCAGCCATATCCCGGCAGGGTGGCTGGATGTGTGAGACAAGCTGCTCTGCATTACTGTCTCCAGTACAGGCTATTTTATTACTACGACAGGGGTTTTTGCTGGGGTTTTACCTTCCTAGGATTCATACATGACCAGAGGTACCTCTTGATGTTCTGTAGAGGTGGGATTTTCCAAAATAATCGCTTACTGGAGCCATGTATAGCCAAGAACAAGTTGTGTCCTACTCCAGGTGATGCTTGTGCGTGACTTTGCTGTAAATTCTGTACAGCTCTGGCACACACCAGAAGGTACTTTGTGACTTTGCAATTTCTTCTGCTTTGAGAGCTGAAATGAAGAGCAGCACACAGGTGGTGGTTCGCAGCAGTTTCCCTGCTCCTAAAACCCCAGGGCTTATGTCGTGTATGCTCCTGTGCTATGTACTGACACTGTTCGCTGTTGGTTGGTGTGGTTGCAGCCCCAGAGCGCTCCTGTAGCACTGCCGGAAAAACAACAGCAGGACCGGGGTGATACCATTACCCCCAACTGAATTAATCCCTGCAGTGCAAAGGGCTGAGGGGTGTCTGGCATGTCCCCACAGATGGGTCACTCTTGCCCTGAGCTCCTACCAACCCCCCAGCACCAACCCGGGAGCCAGGCCGACCCCGTAAGTGTGGCACAGTGTCCTCTTCTGGGGCAAAATTCTCTCTGTTGATGTGGATACCTGTGTTAGCAGCAGTAACCTGTCCATAAAAACCTGTAAGCTGCAGTGCTTATGCTTATTACAGAAGGAGAAGTAGGGTCCCTAGATAGTTGGGTTGCTGACTGGAGCTTAAAGAGTTACTTTACATTTTTCCACCATTTATAGCTGAGCAGTGACCCAGTAACAGCTATTCCAGCCAAACACTTCATGTTTGTATGACACGTGGGCACTTGCAATGACAGACTGAGCATATAGGTATCCACAGCACAGTGTGCTGCAAGGGATGGATTTACTGAATAAAAGGTAGAAGGATTTAAATAATCTCTACTCTTCCCATTCAAGAATAGGAAGGGTTTGATTTGGTTTTTAAGTTCTGAGCACCTGTAGGATGATCTTTTTTACCCCAGTAAGGACTTGCTAGTGAGTTGAATTTTGTGCTTGTATTCCAAATCAAGCTATTTGTTCATGTCATGAAAATTATACTTTAAGCTGTGTCAAACCCTCAAAAATGTAACTAATTTCCTCTGTTCACTCAGCACCCCTCACTCAGTAAACTGGGGCTGGAAACCAAATGGCAAACCAGCTTGTGACTATTTTTGCTTTTTGTATGAGTGTTCTGTTAGAATGTTTTGGGGTTTGGTGGTTGGTTGTTTGTTTTGGTTTGTTTTTACTTTTCTGTAGCCTTTTTTATCTTTCTGTGATCATTCCAACAGCGGTGTTTCTGCTGCATGATTTTCTCTAAGCAAATGAAATGCATTTGCTCAAATTATCTCTGAACATGAACTCTGCATCCCTGTGATGCATTGCAAGCTGTTAGCACATAGCCCCCAAAATGGGGAACATGTGCAGTGCTGGGGCTTCTATAATTATTCAATATGGGACAGATTTCTCCATTTGACTGTGAGCTATCTGAAATTCACTGTCTGCAAGGCATTCATTGAAATAGTCTTGTACAATGCAGCAAAATTTCAAGCAACAAATTCATTCAAAGATTTGGTGAGATATATGAGCATATATAACTCATCTGGTATTTTCGTGTAGAAAGTAATTAGTGTTCTAGTTATTGTAGTGGCTGACTCCTTTGTATGGGAACATTTCATATCAATTTTAGTCCTCCAGTAGTGTATCTGTAGTATAATTTTAGAACACTTCGACATAAATAGGTCTGCATGCCTTTTTTACAAGTATCTCTAGGAACTTTACAAATACTGGTTATGGCTTATGTTTTCCTTTCCACCTGGGAGATGTGTGTAAGCAGTTGGGTTCCCATTTACAAGGAAAGGTTTGTGATCATAGAGGGCACCAGATGGGCCTGACATCACATGCAGGATCTCAAGGTCAACCCAGACCCCAGGTATGCTCACCTGGTGCTCCCTCTCCTAGCTTTATGCACAACCTCAGGCTTTCTTCACATGTGCCATCAGAAGGAAACGTGTTTGCATGTCCTGTGTTTGCCAGTAGGAAGAGTTCCCAACATCTGTGGAAATGATTGATAGGAATTGCTTTAAGACAGGTTTCAGGGTGAGCTAGGACCCTGTGTCAATGCTTGTAAAAGTTGAAAGCTTATAGTGGAGAAGTTTGCAAACATCTGGTTATCTCTTTTGGCCCCCAACTTGGGCTGTGAGATCTTAACTTTTAAATACCACGAGAGCTCCAAGTACAAGAGCAATAGGAAGAAAACACAGATGGAAAGAAATATAGCTGGGCCTTAAATCTTAGAGCTTAATTTGAGGTTCTGAGCAGGGCTCCGGCTGGCTGCTGTTCTGTCCAGGCTGCATGGTGTGCCCATGGCTGGTCAGGACACCACTCCGCAACCTGCCTGCCTCAGAGTGTCACTCTATGTTCTCCCCAGCTCATGGTCACTGCCTGCGGGAGCTCAGCGCCGAGTCCAGCTGAGCCGCGACGGTGTCAAACGGGACCCTAGTTTGGTGCTCAGGTGAGGTCAGAACGTGTCGGGGCTGAGCCCCCGTTATGGGCCTTTGGCCTTCACCATCTTGGAAGGGCACTCAGAGCGGGCTGACCACCCCTCACACATCACAGAGGTCTTTGGTGTCTCCAGCACTGCTAAAGCCAGCGGCTGTCATCAAACGCATTCAGATTTCATAAATAAACAGAATTGGCAAGGATGGCTGTGCAAACCGTGTTGGTTCCTTGGAGGACAGTTTTTCAGGTTCTCTGCTTGCCATAAGCTTTGTATGATGTAGTAACTCTCAGAAGAGCTTGAGAGGAATTTTAATTTGCAAAAGCTGGAAAAGAAGTGACCATCTCATGATAGGATTTGCCTTTCCCCTTTGGCCTCTGGATCGCTCTCCACTTCCCTTTGGGTTTTGAATGTGTTCCCAGAGAAACACGCTTTGTCCCCCATGGGAGCATCGCACTTGAGCATTTCCTTCTATGCGTTATTAAGCTTCAAAAAGAGCTTTGCAGCTTTGAAATATGTTCTCATTAGCTGTAATTAAATCTTTAAATTCTCCTTCAGGCTTGGATAAGGCACAAGTTCTGATTGTACCCAAAGTTTTTCTTCTTTCTTTCTGTTTTTTAAGTATTTTATTAGTCCCACACTTTACTAATTACTGAACGCAATGATGTTTCTAAAGCAGCCACAAATAAAAGTATTTACTATTCAGTGAGGCATGTGTTAATCTGGCAAACTATTATATTGGCTACACAGTCTCTTATTTAATATGAATCACTCTGTAAAGCACCTCAACAGCACAGCTTCTTATTCATTATTGCTTAATTTCATGATATCTGAGATGTGGGATTTCAGTTAACGGATAATTGAGATCATAAATCAAAATATTTTCAGCAAGATTACATGAAACACAAGATGCTCAGGTTTGGAGCCTGAAATACTGTTGTCCTTCTCAGTAGCTCTCAGAAAGGACGGCTGAGGTCTGCTGGTGTGTGCCTCGTTCTGTCTTAACTCCAGTGTTGAGTCAACCAGGAGGGGACAAGTTTTTTGTTGTGTTGTCTGCTTTCTGTCTGTCTGATGTGCTTCCATCGCCTCTGTCGGTGAAGGATTACCAAGTGATGTCTCTGCTCCTGACACAACTGTTGTATGGAAAGGTTTCCTGTCCCCAGTTTACCACCACATGCACCCGATTTCTGACATATCTGGGCATCCAGCGATGTATATGGAACTTGACGGGGTTTTCAGGTGCTGTATTAACTTGCCAGAAACATCCTCCAAGTGTCCTCAGGGTTGCACGGGACATCTGGGAAGGAGAGGAGATGTTGTAGACAGGTGGTCTCAACCTCTGACCCATCTTTCTAATGCTTTTCCCTGGCAGACACTGAAAATCAACTTACATGGGATGGCTCATTCCTTCTAAAAATCCTAATTGTTGCTTATGTTACTGAAAAGGGCTCATAGCTAGCGTAGCAGCCACTGAGGAGAAGAGACAAGTCACTAGATGTACTGACAGACACATTCATTCTCTCTTCCCCATTTAGCCCTACTGACCTCTGTAAGCCCTGGACTGATCATGTTACCAGTTTTCTAACAAAAAAATTAACTGTTTGATTCCTTATTTTTCTTTTGAGAAACCAGGTGAGCAAGCCTGCCTTAAAGATCAGAAGGAGAACAGCAGTCCTCTTTAAGTTGAATAAAGATGTCGTAGAACCAGAATGTCCAGTTCTAAATGTTTCTATTGGAGATGAAACCCTGCAGCATAGTTTATATATTTTTAAAGGAAAAGAATTTTGGGACCAGATTCCTTTTGCTTTGTTTCTTTCTTGGCTCATTTGTAGCAGCCTTGAAAATAGTAGTTTCATGTGGAAATGCTGATGTAGCACCGGGCAGCACAGCAGCAGCCCGTGTCTTCTCCAGTGTGTTTGAGGCTGCCAGGAAGGCCTGGGTTGCTGCTGGCTACATCTTACCAGGCAAAATTATTGCTTTTTATAAGGTCAAATGTGTAGCTTCTTCCTACTGGAAAGCCTGAGGAAGGACAATGAATGATTCATTGTCGCTGATCCAGAGGCGCACAGACCCCTCGTGTGCGTGGCTGTGGGAATACATCAGTACACAGATTTCCTGCTCGTACTGTCCAAGTTATGTAGAAAATGCCTTTGCTACATTGTTGGAGGACAGAATGGGCTGTTTGTGTCCAGCTTTCTCTTGTTTCCTATTCTTCTTGCTCTGCCCCTTCCAGTGCATTGTTTGACTTTGCTCCTCACCCCAGGGGATGAGCTGGGGCTGAGCCCAAATCACGCACCATGTGGGCTTAGAGCAGCTGAACCATTTAACCCAGGGGTGCAACTCGCTGTGGCTGTTACGGGACCTCCTGAGGCTTTGTCCAAAAGCCTCCAAATTGTTCCGTCTATCCAGATACTCAGACTAGGCAAATATACTCATGGCTAATCCCATTTACTGGTCCCATACCCTGTGCTCCCAGGTATCTGTACAAAAAGCGGAGGAAAGATGGGAAGGCCATGGGATGGGAGAAGAGAAGCCGTTGGGTGATCAAGGGTGGAGAGTGATGGAAAGAAGAGTGTCTTGGGCAAATCCTCATGCTCACCCAGGCTGAGGATAGATCCTGGGGAGCAAGACGGAGAGAGAAGATGCGAATTAGACCCTTCAGATCCAAGAGTGCTCACACCTCTCTGATGGGATGGGGACATGATACGTTGATTTTTATTTTAGGGAACAGAGTCATTTTTTTGAGAGCTGAAGAAGTTGCTTGAAGGCTTCACAGCCATAGTGGTCTGGTGCCGAAGTAATTTTGTGGATTTGAATGCAAGTGCTTTTCCCTGGGCTGTGGCCAGCTGGAGGCAGAGCTTGCAATTTGACACAGGGCTCATCAGTCCTTGGGTGCCTGTGGTTCTGCCCCATCATCCAAACCATCTGCATTTTCTGCCTGTATTCAAAACTTAGAAAAGTACCATTTTTCATTCCTGAAAGCTTCCAGGGTGCCTCATGGCTGCTTTACTTTTGATCAGTGTAAGCTAAAGGCCTTGCAAAGAAGTTCCTCCATAGGTAAGGGTGGGTAAAGGGTTTAGGCAACGTAGTATAAGGCCCCTCTTATTGCCTGGCCTGGATCACAGGACTCAGGGAACTTCACTCACTCTTTGAACCCTCACTACATCTCTGCTTTTCCCTTCCAGGAGGGTTTTTCTTTCTTTCTTTTGACAATTAAAATAGCCCTGAATATAACCATTTGCTCAAAGTGTAGAACTAGGCTGAAAACGCAGACCCCAGCTGAACCGAAAAACGTTCAGGTCTCATGTCATTATTTTTTAACCGGGTCTGCATTAAAAGTTTTATGAGCTGCTCCAGTTTCGGAAGGTTTCCCGTAAATGAACTTTACACCACTCTCTGACAGCAGTGTGTTGCCAACACATGGATAATGTGGAAAAATGAAAAAGGGAAAAAAAAAAACCTTCCCCCCCCCTTTCCTCCATCTGTTACAATACGGGACTGTGGCAGGAAACGAGATTTTGCCGTTTTATACGAGCAGAAGTGTGTTGTGTTGGGGTTTTTTTTGAAGCCATGGAGTGTGTCATTTCAGAGCTCTCTCCAGCAATCTGGAAGCAACCAACTTAAGGCATGGAAAAGACATTATGTAATTGCAAAAGACAAAAAGCCCTCCCAACACTGAAGCCTTGTGGCAGAAGCCAGTCTCTGACCTCACCCTGCTCAGGATCTCTGGAGAACACTCTGTTCCTCTGGCCCCTCGCAAAAAATAGCCTCTGCCAAATTTCAGCAAACAATTCCGGCATTTCCTTCCCCTGCCTCTGGTCTGTGGGTGTTTTGGAGTCTCTCGCATGTGTGGGTAGGGATTCATTAGCTAAAATAAAAAACGTACTACAGAACTGCATTAGAGAGAAAGAAAAAAATGTTAGGGGGAAAAAAAATGTAGGCAAGTGTAATAAGCGTGCAGCATCAGCTAGTTTGGACTCGATTCCAGATTTGGAATTAATAAAGAATAAACCAGAAATAAAGGGGATCTCGTGGCTCCTCTTGTCTCCCCTCCTGTCATCGGTCCCAGTCCCCGGTGCCGGGTCTTGCCGCCGGGGTCTGCGGTGCTGCCCTTGCAAGTCCTGCCGGCAGAGCCGGGCACGAGGGTTTGAAAGATCAAGGTCTTTGTTCTCTTTTTGCTTTTCCCAGTATAATCCCTACAGAGATGTAATTGTTTGGTGTTGTTTTTCCTCTGGATTCTCTTTAATTTCCTGCTTGTGGTTTTGGGGGTTTTGTGAGGTTTTATGGTTGTGGAGAAGTTTTGCTGTTTACAGTGGCTGTCATACATGCTCTAAAAACAGCATCCCATTTCTTCTAAGAAAAGTCCTTTTGTGTCCTAATTTAGATTGCCAGGTGATCATTATTACCACTGCGATACTCCTGAGAAAACCCAAAGAAATATCCCTCTCCGTGGGCATCCTGCCTTCGCTTTGGTCCCAGGTCTCTAGGGGCAGGAAGACCCTGTTCATCTTCAGGCTGGAGACCCCAGATTCCACTACTGGTGTATCCAAAACTAAGAGAAAGCTTCTCGGTTTCCTGACCGCACAAGCCAGCCGTGTCGCCCTCAGCTTTCCTCGCAAAAGTGCTCAAGTTTGGTTTGTGTCTGCCAGCTGGAGCTCAATACCTTCTTTACAAGCTTCTGCTTTCTGCAGGCAGGCTGCCAGGGGAGCCGGCAATAGGTTTTCAATGGCTGTACTGTTAATTGAAGATTGTTGAACCTCAGAAAACTCCCAGAAGCAAACAGACGTTTTGGTTGGCCTCGTAGGGAACCTACATCTGCCTGCTTGGGCTCTGCTGCCATTGTTTTAGTATTAGAAAACATTTGCGTGGCATTTTCTTCAGCGTAATGATTTGGCTGTCATGGTGCAGGAAAGAGCTTTGCGCTGTTCCTGCCGGCAGCAATGATTCCATCGCTCATAAGGCTCTGTGTTATGGAACAGGTTGGTGCTGGGAACTCAAAGGACTCTGAAAGTTGATTGTGGTCAGGATAACATGTCATATATGTTAAGGTTCCTCTGCTAGGTTCTATGGTATGAAAGTTGACTCTATTACCTAAAAACGTGCAAATTCAGTGGTGTGGGGAGACTGGGGAATAAGGTGTAGCAAGTCCCCATGCCAGAGGAAGAGACTGTTTGAACCAGTCCTCCTCCCAGGAGAGTATTCCCCATTCTCCTGCTCCCCACACACGACTTCATCTCCTTCTGTTAAGATGTCCTCCCTGTGACACCAAGGATCTTTACTGGGAGCTTCTACCCCATGTCAGCGTGGCCTTGCTACTTCGAGTAGGTTGAGTTGGTGGTGGTGTTTGTCTTGCTTTGTTTCCTTTTCCGTGTTGTTTTTTGTTCCAAGGAAAATACAAGTGCAGAGGAACGTTTTGTGTGGTTGCAACTTGGATCAGTGTGTGTTCACTTCACCCTGGGTGCTCCCCAGCAGCTTCCCAAGGTGCCAACACAGAAGTACCCCCACAGCAGAGGTGTTATCTGGCATGGCGCACGTGGTGTTATTCAGAAGACCCGGGCTCCTTCTCAAGCCCACCCGCAGCAGGCACAGGGCTCCTCTCTCCGCACCGCAGCAGCATGTTCCTTCCCCAAAGCCCAGACATGATGGAGAGACATGTGGTCAAGTTCTCCCCTGCAAATCCTGCTCCTGCAGCCAGCAAAGGGCAGGTTTGATCTGTGCCGTGGGAGCAGGGAGGTGAGCCATTGCATGGCCATGACAATGATGCTGTCAGAGCCACTGGGCCCGAGAAGCCTTCCTTTTGACTTGAGCTTGATTTCTGGGTAAAACAGAGATCATAGGTTTTAAAAAACACTAGCATATCCCTAGGATGGCCAAGTGCAACAGCCCAGCAGCAGAGCTGTGCTCTGTGCAGCTGGAGCAGCATGCCCACAGCCATGTCCTCCTCATACATCACCTCATGAGCTCCTTCCTAGAGTCACTTCCATGCTCCTCAGGAGGGCAGAAGGGCAATGAAGGGTAAGGAGAGGATTTTTTACCTTCAAAGGGGTTTTTGGCTGTTCTGCTAAGTGCCTCTCCATTAAAGGCTACAAAGTGATCTGAGTGTTGGCTCTGGCACTTGCCTCACTGCTGGGAGAAGACGCTCCTTTGTCAGCAGCTTTTTCTTTTCCCCCTGTGGAAGAAACCATAAATCATTGATGGGTCCTTTACCTATATTACTGTGCAGCTCCTCCACCAAGAGAACCAGGCTGCACCAACCCAGAGTCTTTGAGGGGCAGTAATTTCCATTCCCTTGTCCCTTGGCAGCAGCAGCAGAGTGTGCAGAAGCCTCATGGTCTGGTGGATGGAACAAGAAACCCTGGGAACCTGTTTTCTAAGCCCCATGGGGCTGCTGCCTCATTGCCTTGCTTCTGGAGAAGTATGTAACATCTCACTGCTGTGGGTCTGTCCCTTCATTGTGACAGAATAAAGAGATAGATAGATAGATAGATAGATAGATAGATAGATAGATAGATACTGTATTAATAGAGTTTGTATATTAAATTTATTATTAGTTATTAATGATATATTATACGACTAACTAATAAGATAATATATTGAATAACTGTACTTAACTAAAGATAAAGAATAAATAAAGCTGTTTGTCTCCCTTGCAAACAGCTCTAAAATGTGGCAGGTACACGTAGTGCTGTGGAAAACACAGTGGGAAAGGACAGCAAACCAGTGGTGTCAAAACTGTTGATGGTGGCCAGGATCCTTCAAGGCTCTTTGAAAAACCTCTGCTGAACTTTGGTAGAAACTGAGTGAAGGAGAGAGGACGAGCTGGCTCGGAGGGTCAGCGTTGGCTGCCCAGGCACAACCAGCTCCTTGCAATACTTTGTTTTGGTTAGAGGAGTCAGACTCACTCTGTGGGGTGATTGATAAGAGCTTTTGAGTTTGTTGAGAAGTGTCCATCACCTTTGCCAGGATGTGGAGCTGGGGAAGGTGCTGAGCATCTTCAAAGCTGGTGGAAAGCAGTGGCTGGAGAAGCAGCAGAGGTGCAGCTGGGAGATGGGACAGAGAGCTGGAGATGGTCATTAGGCACCAGGGGAAGGGATGCGAATAGTTCTTGCTGCAAAGCTGCGCTGATGTCCTGGGGACCTGCTGCCATGGCTGCCGAGGCTGGCAAGGCTAGGAGGATCACACAGACATCAGAGAGCGTTTATCAAACTGATCTCAATCTGACTGTGCCTTGCCGGGGTTTCCCCTGGGAAGATGTTGGCTTCACGTGCCTAACTCCTCCTCTGAGGATTCCAATCCCTTGTTAAACACCTGCCTGATTCCCCAGATAATTTTCCATTTGCACAAAGTAATTTAATTTTGGAGAGAGGGCACAGAAAGTGCTGCCAGCAAGTTGTTACCCCCATGACAAAAAACAGTGAGTGAAGAGAAACTTGAAATCCCAATCCGGAGCCCCTGCTCTAAGTGCAGCTGGTGGTGGGGCTTAAGCCACGTCCCTGAGGAGACACCAGCATACATCTCTCTCTCCAGAAGGGGTTTTGCCTTGCTTCTTGATAATGTTCCTCATGAGAATTTGCAATCAATTACTTCAGAGCTTGGCCTCCTCTTGTAAACAGTCTATCGACTTCAGATTTGTCATTCTGTTTCTGGGCTGACATAGTGCGTGTGTGTCTGTGTAATCCTGAAGGCACCTGGTTTAGGTAGAATAAGGCCAGTGTCTGGAGCGCATTTTCTGCTGGATTGACGTGCCCGTGCAGCTCTAACCTGTGATCATCCCTGGATGCTGCAGGTTCGTGCTAATTGCTGCAGGTGGTGTGTTGGTGTCTGGTGGTTAACGAGGGCTTTGCTCCATCCCTGGAATGGGACAGTTTTGGGTGGCAGCTGGTGCGGTTTCTTCTTAGTGCAGCTGATTAAGTAGCTATTCTGCTTTTTCTGTCTCCATTTCTCATGCTATGCCATCAGTAATTGAATTTTTACCTTAGAAAGTGAGATTTAAAGTAGCTGGCAGATACCTTGGCATTACCATGGGAAGAGGGGTAAAGAGCCTGTAAAATTGAGTTTTTCTTGCTGTGCAACACTTTTTTTCCCTGGTGGTTTTCTTCTCTCACTCTCCTTGTAGTAAACTAGCTGTAGCTCTATTCATGTTCTCCATCATTCTAAATATATATCCATTTATTTCAACAAGTCATTTGGCTTCAATTTGATTGAGTACTTTTCTCATTTGTGCATTTTTGAAATTTGGGGGTGCAGCTACAACACCACTGGAAGTGTCTAATTAGCATCTCCTCCTGTGGCTTTGGACTCTGGGCCGGACTGTAGCCAGCTCCTGAACCAGCAGAAAGGCTCAGGGTGGCAGAGCTGCAGCTCCCTGGGATTGTTCTTTTTGCTGTGTTTTACCAGCTTTGAAATCGGGGTCATGTGTCCGAACACCCTTCTCCCCCTAGCCCTCTTCCCCATCGGAATAAAGACAAAAGCAGTTTAAAAAGGCAAGTAAAAGCTGTCCTGGCTCTTCTTTTTACATCTGCATCAACTCAAAACAGCCATGCGATGCTTGGAGAAAACAGAAAGGGATGTCCAGCTGGAACTGGATTGAATGCCATTGATTTTTAGAGGACGCCATTAAAGAAATAATTTCCATGTTTCGTTTATTGTTGTAGCAAGAGTGAACCACAATGAAAGATGTTCCCTCAGTGCTCGGAGCTCGCACCAAGTATGAATAGCTGGTGTTTACCACTTAGGCCTCTGAATATGGCCATATAGGTACAGCACATCAAAATGTTCTCTCCAAACATTTTGGGAGCAAAAAATAACGTTTACCACCTCCGCCCCCCAAAAAAAAACCAACAACCCAAACCACAAATCCCACCATATAATATTTGCTGAAATCTGATTTTTTTATTTTGAAAGAAAAAGGCAAAAAGCATCTCAGACAGGTAACAGGAACATAAAATAGTCAGTGGAAAGTAAAATCCTTTAGATTTTCCTTTCCTGCCTTCTCACCTGCATGCAACCCAGGCCCTCATTATCTCCTGTGTGTAGCCACGACATAGCCAGTCTGGAGTTCAAGGGAATTTCTTGCTTCTGGATGCCAGTAACACTGGGCTGAAGAGGGTCTGGCTTGGAAGGAACAAGCCTGATGCACTTTAGCTCAGCTTAAAAAATGGACTATTGTTTTAAGTTGGATTATTTGAAAAGGGTTGAAGCTACCCAAAATAATCTGCTTCTTTCAATAAGCAGTGCTTTATGGTGGAAAGATCATAACTTATGTGTCTTATCTTTTTATCACCAGTAAGTTTTTAATATATTACCATTTCTCTCTGGATTAGTTGAAAAGTTCATCGCTATGCCTTTTTCTCTGCAAATTAACATAAATTAATTACTTTTCCTGGAAATGACTGTGGAGAGAATAAAAATGCCTTTTGGTAAATGATCAGACTTGGACAAAAACCCAAAAGTGAGTGTAGCCTTAAGCGCAGAGAGAAGAGACAAAGCATTCCCCAGTATTAGATGCCAAACAATAAAGCCTTTAACATGTCTTCGGGATTTCGAGGGGACTGTACTGCTGACCTCTCATTCCTGCATATTTTCCGCCAGCAGCGTGGCAGCATTTTCCCTCTATCTGCTCTTACAAACCCATCCCGTGAAAAAGCAACACGGGGCCGCAGGAAAAGCAGGTGCCGACCTGATGGCTCTGCTTGCGAGGAGCAAAGAAGCTCTGAGCTGGTGGCCCCTGGGGGTATAAATGGTCCCAGGCCCTGAAGGCTGTGGAAAGATGTCCCACCCTGGGCTGGCGAGAAGCATCGCGGCTGTGCAGCAGGAGTGATTTCTACAGCTCTCAGGACAAAGGAGTTGTTGAGCCCCCGGCATGGCTGTTTCCTTCCCTCAGGCTGGTTTGGCTGGGAGCTGATGGGGCAGCTCTGGCATAGCCATGGTAGTAAACACATGTAGGAGGTAGGAGTGGCTTCGGCTGGCCACCATTTGTAAAAAACACCCACCTGTTCCCAGCCTAAATCCAGCTGCAAGTCAGCAGCTTGCTGCTGCGAGTAGCTCCTGGAGGTGCTCAGGCTTGTGGGGAAGTTTTGGTAATGTGGTTCCTGAGTCCTGGTCCTGATGGGACCTCATGATGAGAATGGTGGCTCCTTTTCACCTCAGCGTGAACAGTGGTTGTCAGTCACATGCACACAGAGCTGCCACTGTGCTGTGCCTGTGTCACTGTGAAGGTGTCACCCATGGCATGAAGTGCTCAGCACACATCACTGGCAGAGGTCCCTGCTCCAGAGCCAGAAGGTTTGGGCAGAGGAGAGGAGCCTCCATCTCCCGACAGTCACATCGGTCTTGTATGAGCGTGCCTTGGCTTAGATACACGAGCCTTACCCCTGTGGGAGGAGGAGACAATTAGAAGTGACTACTGCGAGGACAAGCCCCCTCCTTGCATGGTGGCATGAGTGCAGAGGACCTGCTGGATGCTGGCCTGAGGAGCATTGCCGATAGGTAATGGTGAGGTGGCTGACTTCGTGTATTAACAAAAGGGACACCTGTCTAGTAAAATGGTAATTATCTTTGGATCTAATAAGTGTAATTATTGAGTAATTCAACAGAGTATATAATGAGGTGGGAATATTTTTAGCCTGTGAGTGAGTTCTTCACAGTCCCCCCGTGTCGTACTCCAAGTAAAGAGCACTTAGGCAGCACTGATGGCCTGTAGCTTTTAAGAAATTACTGTGATGCATCTTTAAAACTGGCAGCTTTATTAAAAAGGGAGGCAGGGGGATGCTATTATCTTAACACAGCTGCGTTAAGAGAGACTATGCATTTCAGAAGGGCACTGTTGCGCTGTGAGGCTTGCAGGCTTGAGAGCTGGAGGTACAGCCAGAGATGCTGAGAAATTTGTCTGGGCCACTTTGAGCTGAACATGTTGCTGCTCTCTGATCCAGGCGGTGGGGCTGGACTGGGCTTGTCCAACACCGACATGAGCACTGCCTGGCCATCCCATGTGTAGTAAGAGCTAGACAAGGAGCCCTTGTTAAATGCCTGGAGGAGGGTACAGCACAGAAACTGGTTGAGCTGGACCAGTCCTTTAACCCCACTCGTGCTGCTCAGCTAATAGGTGAGAAAAGGGAGAGGAAATTGTGATTGTCTGGTGAAAGAGATTTATTATTTTTTAAAAGAAAACAAAGGTCCGGGAAATCCTACTTATGTTTTCCATGTGGCCAGGGCATGTTTTCAAAGAGCCATCACGGAGCAAGCAGCTCAGCATCGCTTCCCATTGTCATTGCAGGGTAATGGAGCTGCCCTTTCCACCGCAAATCCCTGTTTACCAGCAAACCAAGTACGTGAATGTTTGCAGTGAAAGGTGCGCACTCCACAACCACTCGCAAAAAGCCCATTTATAACAAATAAAAAAAGGTGTAGAAACAGCTCAGTTAGATTAATTTCCATATTTGCAGGAGTTTCCGTGGGAATACCTTTTGCAGCACTCAGCCAGCTCATGCTATGAATTAGCTGAGCCCTTCGCCTGCCCCCAGCCTGCAAAATGATGGTGTGCTACCTCTTTCTTCCCTTTTTTAGCGGGCATTTCAAAAGGCAGTGTCTTATTCCAGCCTCTTCAGACTGGAGTGGGAACGCAGACCTCGAAACACCTGCTTCCCACACCGGCAGCACTGAATGGCTGAGGAGTGCGTGGCCGCTGAGCCTTTGTTTTGGGGCTTTTCTTTTAACTACAAGGAGTAATCGGGGTTGGCTGTTAAATGAATGAGTCTGGTTGGAAGATAAGCCTGGACACCTGAGGTCTTGCATTCTGGGCAGGGCTGGCGAGCACCAAAGGGCTTTTTCAACAGGCATCACTGGAAAGTCGCTATTATGTGTGAGCTTTACACTCAAACACCTTTGGACAATGAAGGCACCAGAGGACACTGCTGCTCCCAATTGTCAGCAGCAGAATAAATCCCTGCTTCCTGCAGTGTTTCCCTCCGCCGGTGCAGAGCGGAGAGCTTTGCAGAGACACAAAAGGTCTCTCAATAGAGCAGGGGTCAAACTGCGGGTTCCTCCTTTCAAAACAGCTCCTGATCTCTGATGCAGAGAGCCCTGCAAGACCCCCTTTTGGAAACAGAGAAAGAGCGACATTGTGTTGCTGAAGAGAAGGAGAGAGGGAGGTGGAGGGAATCCCAGGACCCGTTCCTGAAACAAACCTGGGCTGATGTTCTCAAAGCTCCCTGTGGTGGAGGTTTAGGTCCCCAGCTCCCAGCGGGACTGGTGGGAGCTCCTGCCTTAAATCGTTTTGCTGGTCCTGGCTGCGCAGCATCTCCTGGAGCAGGCTCCAAATACCCATAGCTGGCAGTGCGTCCTGCTAACCATCCACCCTGTTTGGTGCCCCATGCACAACAAGGGGTTTAGCTGGCTCCGGAGCCACAGGACGGTGTTGAGATGGGCTCTAGTCCTCAAGGACGTGTGCGCTTGCAGTAATTCGGGTGGGTCAGGGATGTGCATGCCAGCAGAAAGAAGCTGGCTGTGGGTTGTGTGTCTATTTGGGGAGCGGTGGCTCTGATGTCCACAGCCTTTCCTCAGAGTCTGGTGAGGACCAGCAGAGATCTTCGTGGCAGACTGTTACACCACAGTGCCAGGAGCCTGCTCACTCTTTCCTCCGGGGGTGATGGGCTGCACATGCATTTCCTTCTGCAAAGCAGATGTAGGTTCTGCTAACCTCAGCGTTGCTGGGCTCCCTGCAGAACCAATGTCTGCCATGAAATACAATGCCATTAAATACAGGTATGTAGTCTTATTGGTGTCCTCACTCACAATCCAGTCCTGTGGTGGTCAGTGGTGGCAAGGATGTTCTGTACAGTGGGCTCAGCTGGATGTGGCACCCCAGGATGGCTAACAGAGGTTGCACGAAACAACCTCACAGCAATTTAGGTGATATCTGCGTGAGCAGATACAGTGCTGCCATAGTAATGGACGTGGAAAGTGAAGTATTATTGCTGAGGACTTGGTGGCCACACTGTACATGTTTTGGGGTTTGCTTTGACTAGTTCTGATTAGATCTTGGACCCGTTAGTTGATGTGAGATACTTCTTACTTCTACACAAACCAAATCCTGTTCTCCCAGCTTGAGAGGTGGGAGCCACCTGTGTGGTGGGAGCCAAAGTGCAGAAAGTGGAGGAGATCAGGACTTCTCCCTCCAAACCACGTCTCATCCAAATTAAATCCTCCTGAAAACACTTTATTGGACTCTCCACCAGCAGCATTACTGAGGATAGAGCGATGCTCTGGCACCTTGTTCCTGCCAGTGTGTGCTGGGTGGCAGGTCTGGAAGGACTACTGGGATGTGCAGAAGGACAGACATATAGGCTTGGTCTGCCAGCAGCAGCTGGAGGGGCCTGGGCATCCAGCCCCCACTGAATGTGATTGTCCAGCAGGCACTTTGCTCCCAGCCTCAGGGAAATTCTTCAAGGCTTGGCAGGCCAAGACCCACTGTTGGCCATATAAGTGGGTACAGCATCTGCACTTTGTGTCTCTTTCTACCTTCTTTAGGGCAAACATTTTTCTCAAAGGTTACTGAACTCTGAATAGTGTAGAAATATGGCTGTGCACAGAGTGCCTTTCCTGTCCAAGCCAGCTACTGTCGCTTCTTCATGCGGTTAAGGAGACTTTTGCAAACCATCCCCCTCCTATTTTTCTGCCCACAGAAAGGACGGGGCAGCCGGATTTTGAGAAACTAACCCAGGGGAGCCTGAATCTGGCCATTGCATTCCCCATCTGCTAAGTACATCCACACAATGATATTTCAGTACGTGTCTTAAAACAATGATTTCCTTTTCTCTTATTGTTTCAAGTCCTTTAGATTCCTCGTGCAGATTAGGGAGTGTCCCTGTAGAGCTGGAACGCTGCGGCAGAGCTGCTGGGGTAAATCGGATCCCGTCTCCCTGCAGAGCACCGGCAGCAGAATAGCGCTGCGCTGGCACTGCAGATTCACTTTGCAGCCGGGAGCTGGGGGAAAGAAAGGATCCAGCTTCTCCATATTGCATGGGCATAGCCACCACATTGTAAAGGGCAGAAGAAAGGAACAGGAGACCCACTAGGAACTCACTGAGAACTGCCATCCATCTATGGATTCTTTTTTCTGTGCGAAAAACTCCTCTGCTTTTAGCTGTGCAGAAAACAGCATGTGTGGAATTCTGGTGCCAGCAACTTTTTACTGGAAACCAGGATGTTTCTCTAATGAGGAAAAAACCTTCTTGGGTATGAAGTTATCAAGCAACTTGACAAATTCAGATGCACTAAATCACTCAGTGTAAACGTCTGTCTGGCCTGCTTTTATGTGCTTACAGTGAGGGCGGCTTATCAGCTTCTTGACGAGATGCGATCTCTGTCCTCTGGTGCTATTTTTAGCTTGTATTTATTTGGAGGAGGCTGTTTCAATAATCTAATCAGGTCTCACTTGCCTTTAATTCCTCTTAAGGCTGCTTTGGGAAGAAGGGTGGTTAAAATAGTGCTGCGGTGAAGCTTTTGCAGCACGCTGCAGTGTGAAAGCCCTGTGTGTGGTTCCCTTCGAACATGGGAGACACTGGACCCCAGATCGGTGGTACTCATCTTGGCTGCATCAATGACTTGCTTTCTGATGCTGGGGCAAATTGTTTTGCTGCTCTGTTTCTCATTTACCTTTTGTCCTTACAGACAAAGCTCTTCTGGGACAAAACTGGCTGTTACTGAGTTTTCCTGGCCCTCGTCTTGGGGTGCAAGGGGAGAGGCATGGCCGGGAGGTGCTGGAAAGCAGCGCTGTTCAAATGTAATCCCACTGACCTCGCTGAGACTGCTCACATGTTTTAAATTAAGTGCATCCTTAAATATTTTCAGGAATCAGAGCTGGGTTAGTTTAGGCTGAATGCATTAAGAAATGCATATGCTATTGGGGCCAGAAGGGAACCTGACTGTTTTAAATCCATTAAATGTAAAGGAACAAGATTGTACATTGACTTAAGAGCTGGGAAAACAATTTTGAAGTCAATATTCCCTGTTGCTGAAAGGAGCCCAGCGCAGCAGCTGCACAGTAGCATGGCGGGGAGCAGAGCTCCAGGGGGAAAGGCACCACCTCCCCCTGTCCAACCAAACCTGGGCACAAAGGGACGCTCAGTGCAGACGTCTGCTCGCTTTGTGTCTCACTTCTCTGCGCAATGCTGCACCGCTCAGAAATGTGGTCCCACCTTTGGGAACCGCACCTTCGAGGCTTCTGTGCTCCCCTCCATGGGACAGCATCGTGGAAATAGCTTTGTTGTTTATACTAAATGAAAACCAAAAGACAGCTTTTCAAACAGTTGCCAACACCAGGATTTTTGCTTACATCTTTTCCCATTGAGGAATTTCTGTGTCATGAAAGGATACTTTATTTGGGGAAAAACCTTTAGCTGTTTCTTTTGTTTGGCATCAAAGCCAGCATAGAGGAGACTTTTTTTATAGCAGCCAGCTGCATTAGCAGTCTTGAACCACCTTCTTCCTTCTGCTTTGAATATAAAGCCTATAGCAAGGGAACATTAGTTTTTCGTCTTGGCAATAAACAGCATCTTAAGCTGCCAGTGGTGGAACTTGCCCGTTTACTTGGGAGAGAAAGTCAAAATAAGCACTTACGAAGAAAAGAAACAAATCCAGCATTTCAGGTCCACATTCCCTGTTCCCTATGAATGGGCATATACTGCTCGGAGCGGTTATGGTGATGGACTGGAAATCCGCTGGGTGTGCTTGTGCAGGTATAAATCCGGCTGGCTGTGAGCCACTTCTCCCTTATCAGTTTCTCTGCTGCAGTGAAATGTCTCAAAATTCACCTCTGGATCCTGAGGCAATGCTCTTGTCCTTGTTTTGGCTTTCACATGTAACAGTAGAGCATGCACTGGCTTTTTTGTCTGTTGTAGGGTTTTTTGGGTTTTGTTTTTAAAAGGGAGTGAAGAAGAAGAAAAGGTGTTTCATTTCCTCTAGGAAGGATCTCCTACAAACCTGAATGGATTAAAATCAATGCTCTTTGGCCCTCCACCCCCAAGAGAGAGTTTGTCGAGTTGGTGGAGCAAATGCCCAATTCATGGGCTAATTCTGTGCAAGCTCTTCAGTGCCCACAACCAACATCCTAGAGGCCAGGGAGTGTTTTTCTGAGCCAGCCAGCATGGGGAAGTGGGTGATTCCCCTGGGATTTGCTCTCTTGCATGAGCTCCTAATGGCCCTTGGCCACACATGGCAGCACTTTTGGTTTTTGGCTGGTTCTTAAAGGATGTCCTGGTCGGGCTGAGCAGACACAGAGTCTGTGGTTTTCTCTCTTCCTGAATTCAAGTCCTGTAAAGTGGGAGTGCGGGAAAGAAATGAGCCTTTGTAAACTTTTAGTTCACAACTGTTGCTGGGTCTTGTATCTGTCTGTTCATCCCAGTGCCTGTCATCACACAGCTGCCACAACCCACTATTTATCTTGTTCCTTTTCTTTCTTCCTCAGTCTGGTTTCCCCCCATCCACAGTCTGCCTTGCTATTGGTTTCTGCTCCTTTCTTCTCTCCCCCTTGCTCTCTCCTTGTCTCTGTTCTTTTTTCTTGCCTGTACATTTGTTCACCACCTGCATTCGACTGGGCTTGTGGCAAGAGCAGCTCACTCCCTTCCAACTCCCCAGGGGCGTTCTCATCATCTGCAGGAGGGAAACGAGCCGTGGCCATGGGACAAAAATTAACTTCTCTCCTGTGATTAGAGCACAGCGAAATTACTCGGAGGCCTACTTAGAAAACAGAAGCCAGACTTATCTTGCCTTTGAGTTTTAATTCACCCAGGGGGGCATCCAGGAGAGCTGGACACCCAGGGAATCCCCACAGAGCTGGTCTTGGTGCATCTCAGCCCAGCCGGGGAGTGCAGATGGATGCTGGGCACAGTGACATGGGTTTAGCAAAGTCACCGAGGCTGGCGGCTTGCTGTGGCTTCAGGGGAATTTTGGCACCCAGTCCTGCCTCCTTGGTGTGTAGAGTTGGAGTAGATGGTCTCCTGAGCTGCCTCCCTGCCCTTCATTTCAAGTGAGCTGCTCTGTGGAGCTGTGATACACCTGCAAAGTTCCCTGCCTGACAGACAGCCTGGCAACCCAAGAGCAATTGGGAACATCCATTTCTGCTTCAGGTCTGTGTGTGCCCAGGTAGAACTTGCATGAGAGGAATCTCATGTGTGCGCTTGAAGGAATTAACATAAAACCACCTTCTCTCCTATTTCCCTGCATCTTCACGCTCCTCCCTACTTAGTGCTTCCAAAGATTTCTTCACATCTGCTCACAGACAATCTCAGGAGCAATTTTTGGAGATGAACAGGCTTTGCTGCTTCTACATCAGCTTCTGTTTTCCCTGTGGCACCCTGAATTTGTTTAAACCTGAAGTTCCAGAAGCTCAAAACCTCTACAGAAGGCTGTTGAAACATGTACAAACTGGCAAGCAAATTATGCTGCATCTTCCTGAGAGACCCAAAGGTTTCCTGCATCTTACAATTATCCATCATTTATTTAAGGGCTTGAGTGCAAGCTCAGAAACCTTACTTCAGTACCTCATGTTTCTTACCTATTTTATTTATAAAAAGCAAAAGATCTTATGTGCCCTGCTAAGTAGCTTCTCAACTGGAGAGAGATGAGGTGAGGTGCGTAACTGCTTCTTGTTACAGTCGTGCACTTGGGATTAAGCTTTGAATTTTCCCAGATATTCAGATATTCAAGCCTTGCCTTGAACATGCTCTCTTTGTAGGAAGATTTGCAAACAAGGCAATATACAATTCTAATGGGGTATTTGGTCAGAAAACGGCCTTACAATTCTCTTTCAAGTGTGGATAAATCGTGGCTTATGTAGAGATGTGGTAAATTAGTTCAGACTGCAAACTGAAATTTTTACTTGAGAAATAGGATTTTCTTAGAAGATGCACCCTGGAATTTCAGGTTGTGATTTGGTATTTTGTCGAAAGTCAAATATTGTATATGCCATACCATTGCTCTCTGTGTCTCGCATTGATTTTGGCCAGCAGCTAGTCAAGGATGAGAAAGCACGGAGAAGAACAACTGCTGAAGGCAGTTCATGTGTATTGGGTGTATGAAGCTCCATGTAGGAATCAGTTTGAACTCCAGGGATCAGCTTACAGATCTTGTGATGAGCCAGGTTGTGCTGAGAAGCAGGGAGAATTGATTTAGAGGATGTCATTGCAGGAGAAATCTGAAAGCCTTTTTAATGATGGTGGCTTGAAGTTTACCTTCTGAAGGAAGAATCTGGTTTCCACAAAGGAAATTTTCATTCTAAATATTTACCTTTCACTGAAAATTGGAGTGGGGACTTCTGAGGCTGGGGCAAACGCTAAACTGCTGCTTTCTTAGTCCTTATGAGTGTCTTGCTCTAGTTACATCGTAAGTTGTGCGGTTTTGTCCATGATTTAGACAGTTCCCTTCTTCCTCTCTGGAAGGTGCCTCCTCGTGATGCATTGCACTTTCTGCTGCAGGGCTTTGGTCCATACAACCCTCCACTTCATGGGTAATTGCCATAATTTTCAAGCTAGATGAGTTCTTGATTACATTAAAAGGGATGCCTGTACTCAACTGGATGTTAGCTATTTTGTTTCCAAGGGTAATTAGTTATGGATTTAAATAGAAGGAAATAATTGATGTGCACATAGAGTGGAAGCACTTCTCTGGCATTATGGTCTGAAGACTCATATTTATTTTGTTTGGTCTATCTGAACTTGAAGTAGCTCTTCTGTTAGCACAGTAAAAGGAGTAGGTTTTTTGATATAAGATTGTTCTGTGTCTTATTATAAGCTTTTTTGTCATTTCTGGAAGAGTGGGTAAGAGCAAATTGCTTGAATTTATCATATGCAGAAAAGAAAAACAAAGGTACTTTCCTGAAGACTTAAAATGTATTGCTGACGTGGTGGTTTTGGCATTGGTGTCATGTGGCAAATGTATACTGAGATACACCTGCACGTATATGCTTTAACAAAAACCTGTAGTTTGGAAAGGTTCTCATTCAGGATTTGCATCTGAGAGGTGCGAGGCACCCTGGTATTATCAGCTGAAAGCACTAGAAGGATCTTTGCTTTGTCTTCATAAGTTCTTTTCCTCCACTGACCTTGCAGTTCAAGTTCCCTCCTGTCTTCCTGTCCACCTTTTCACCCAGCTTTTCATGGTGAGTTCTTACAGCAATGAAACATCCACACAGAGGGTACAGACCAGGGGCATGTTGGAGGATGCGGTGTCTTAGGCAGAGTGAAAACGTATCTGAAGGACTGGGCTAAGATACAGGAGCCAGGACAGCTGAAATAAAGGTCCCTCAAGGAAAGATGGGACCCAATCCAGGGCTCCCACGTGTTGCGTGAGACCCTGAGCCACTGGCCACTAAAGAATGGAAAACCCTTTTGTTTGCTGCTTCAGCTTATTAGATTTTGAATCAAATCCACAGGTTTCTGGCTGACCCACACTGCATTTCTCCATCAGTTTTATGAGTAAGCTGTTGGGTGAAAAGTATTATCTATGTGTAGAGAAAAGTCATAGCATCAATTCCTGTTGTGCTCTCTATCTGACAAGAGCTGCATCTTGCTACTGTACATAGTAATTCCCATTGCTGCATATACAAATGCCAGTGTGCTACTTAAAAGCTCTCTTTCATGTCTCTTACTAGGCTACAGAAGTGCCTTCTCGGAAACCTGTGCTGTCAGCTAAGCTGACAAAAGTTTTATTTAGGCAGAACTAATATCCTTTAAAGAAAGCTGCCATGCCGTTAATTGTCACTCTGGTTTGTGTCAGATGCTTGCAAGAAGCATGCTTGGTTCCTCCACAAACACAACGGCATCTTTCACTCTTAATGAATAATGCACTCCAGATGTTCCACCCTGCACACACTGCAACGCCAAGAGAAAAATAAAGCAGTTCAACTTATTTAACCCAGATCTTAGACTGTCTGTCTGCATCATCTAACTCCATCAAGCTGATGGAGCACACAGAATGGATGGAAAACATGTGGTTCCTATAGACTCCTGCATTTCATGTTGGTTAGCAAATGTAGCATTGGTTTACCCAAGGCAATAACGGGCATAGGCTTAAACCCAGGGTATTCATGGCAGGTTCTCTGTGTCTTCTGCATAGCATAGCATAGTGTACCATACCTACTCATGCTTTGCTACTCAGGCCCAGAGCCCTTGGAAAACTCTGCTGATCTTCCTGTTTCTGCTCATGGTATCAGCCTGAGGACTCTTGTAGTTACAGACACAGAAACAATGCCTAAGCTGCCCTTTAAGGTTTAAATGGACTGCAATGTTTTTCTGCCTCAATATTTTGTGAATGTCATCGGGACTTCTTGTGTTCTTAGCTGTAGCTCAAATCATCATCCTAGTGTTTCCAGGCAAACAAAGACTTGGGGCTTATAGGAGGGTTTTAAAGAAGCCCACTTAGGATGGGCTCTGAGCTGTCCTGTACAGACTGTCTTGCTAAGTGAAATGCCAGCAGCAGCTTCCCACCGAGTGCTGATGGGACCGTTGTAGGGAAGGGCAGGAAAACCAGGTGTGACTCTTGCACTACAGAGCCCTGGTTCTGCCAGCTGAGCATGCTGAAAGGACTGAGATCTACTCTGTATTTAGCTCAAGAGTTTTCCATGGTTGTTCTAAGGGGGAATGAAGCACAGTTTTGTGGTTCAGGTATCAGGACACAACTTACAGACACAGCATAGTGACAAACTGCCCAGGTGATTCCACTCGGGTTGTGTGGGAAGCTCATGTGCTTGGCTTTGCCCTTACAGAAAATGGATGTGGGAGTTCCCGACCAGAGTCCCCCACGTGTCCCTCTGTCGGTGCCACATCTGTACAGGATTACATGTGGGTCTTTTGACATATCCACCTCTCCTCTGTGGCTTTCTGAGATTCGCTGAGGCTGGAGGACACTGACATTCTCTAAGCCCTTTGAGAAAGGTCTTAACTTCCTTTGATCTGTGTAAAAGATGCAAAACCAAAGCAGCATGCGAGAACAATTATTAAACATTGTTAATTAGGATGTGTGAAGATGGTCCCTCTCCCCTTTTCCTTTGAAGCATGAAAGCCCAGAGGGAGCCTTTATTAAAGTCAACAAAGAAATCTCAAAGGAAAAAATTCCCTTCTTTAATGTGGTCACACACATCATCTCCCGCCTGGTGTGACCTGACATGTGAATGTGATTAGGGGCTGTGTCGCATCGGGGCACCGGCACACTGCGCCCCGGCCGCCGTGGGGAGCGGAGGGGGCAGAGTCTGCACGGCTGGTCCAGCATCCAGCCCCTTGGGTCTTCTTGCTGCTGGTGCCAAAAATGCAACATCTGGAGCTTGCCTTTGATGGATGATGTATTTTTTGTTAACTACTTTTGATGTAACGTGTTCTGTCTCCAAAGCAACTTCTGATAAAAGCAAGCTTCAGCGCCCAGGGTAGCAGCTGGATATCCATCCTGGATTTTCCTGCTGGATGGGTGGACTTTACAACATTTTTACTCAACACCTAAGTTTTGTTTGTGTGTTTAAAAACAAACGGAGTCTTACAGCAACCTGATTATGGTAGTGCTGACGGGCTCAGGAAAACCTGTCAGAGATATTGAAGATCCCACTGCACTTCTATTGGGAGCCGGGATAGCAAACTTTGAGATTCAGCTCAGCTACATGACACACACAGTGTGACTTCCCATTCAGATTCTCAAACAGCATCCATTTGCAGGCATGAATACTTTACCATCTTTAATCCAAAATGACCAAGACAGGATTTGAGAGATGCTACTCAAGGAGTTTTTGCTTTCTTCATAAACCTTCCCTATAGAGGAGTTTGGGTGAGCTCTGATCCATAGGGTCAAAGGTGTTGGGGTCTGGCACTGAAGCTGTATTTTCTGCTGGGTGCAGGTGGAGGGACAGGGCATGATATGTTATGCTAACAAGAAGGTGATGCCCTTTCACCTTCTCTGAGCTGCTCTGTGTGCTCGTGAGAGCAAATGGCTGATGTGCTATAGCCTCTCAGGGACTCTTTGGTGATCATGGATAGAAAACAGGGCAGGTCCATTATAAAATCCACACAGTGAAGACTCTATACCTGCATTAACTGTTTAGGAACATCGCTGGTTGTTGCACTAGAAATGTTTTGTCCAAACAGAAAGAGTGCAAAACGTGCTGCTCTTGTCCTGCTCTGTGCCGTTCCTTTGGTTTGGTCTGACCGTGTTTTTCTAAAGAATCTTCAAAAATACCAGAAGCCCCCTCGCTAATTTAGAACTGGGGCAGCATCCTCACTGCGATCTTTTATGGCTGATACTACCAACCACATCCCTCTCCATAACCCGGAGCTAGGCCATGAGTTTGGATTTTTCCAATCAAAATTTTCCCTCTCTTTCTGTTCTCAAAAGAAAAAAAAAAAAAAAGAAAAAAAAAAAAGGCAGCTTTATGAAAACAAAACAATTTCCGAAGACAAGCATCCAGCTGCTTTATTCTGACACCCAGATAACTTGGCATGTTCTTCTAATCTTCTGCCGTGACTGCTGGGCTGGCTCGCCACATCTGAAAGGAGGGGGATAAGCCAGCAGTCAGAGCCTGTATCTGTGAGCGATGTTGGTGGCGAGGAGACTTTGGCAGTGGGTTCCTCTCTCACAGCTGCTTTTTTTCCCCAGCTGGAGGCTCCAATTGTTGGGCGATGGCACATGAGGCTCCCCCTGCGCCTGGCGGAGCCCCGCAGGAGCCGGCACCGTGCTGTGAGCAGACAATGCAATTAGCTGGTTTCACAATGTGCCACTTCGGGTGACCTTTCCAGGGAAAATAATTAGAGGGAGACCATGTCTGCTGATGGTAATTGGCTTCATTAGCTCTGAGGTTAATTTCAGGGATGTGCCCAGGAAGAAACAGAAGAGGCTCAGGGGGGAGGCTGCCCGGTTAATTACTTGTGAAATGAAAAAGTCCATCGGCCTTGTCCTTGCGCGTGTGCTGGCGGGATTTCGTGGGGCAGCCTGGAGCGATGGGTGAGGTTGGACCCTTCTCCTGCCCTCAGAGTGATGGTGGGATCAAACAGCCTTCCAGAGTGGGAAGTTTTCAACCCCTTTGGTACAGACTTGCATGACTATTAGACTTGCCTGTCACATTGCCCTGGGGCTTCTCCATGGGGACACGTCCCTCTCTACAGGGGAAAGCAATGTCTCCTTTTTGCACGTGCGACATCTTGCCTTTGTGGAGTCTCCTTTCCTGTGTCGATCTGCTTGGGTCTCACCAAGGTAGTTAG
Source organism: Streptopelia decaocto (assembly GCF_964273445.1). NCBI lineage: Eukaryota > Metazoa > Chordata > Aves > Columbiformes > Columbidae > Streptopelia > Streptopelia decaocto. The sequence goes on from NC_138662.1 coordinate 5,448,284, forward strand.
GTGCTAGGCCCACCAACAGCCCCGTTGTTTGCAGCCATGCCATCTCTAAGCTGGGAGCGGTGGGAGCATGAGGAGTTAAGAGAGAAGAGTGCTTTGCAAAGTGGATTGGGATGAAACTTGCCTCCTAACCCGGCTTGTCTCGGTACACACCCACCAGACTCGGAAGGGCTGATCAGTGCAGACCTACTCCAGACCCATCCTGGGAAGCTAAATAAAACCCTTCTTTCCCCCGTGCTTGCCTGTCACTGCAATAAGCAAACTGTGGGCTCTTTTCTAGCTCTTTGTCAACTTTGAAAGCTTCCATTTGTAACGGAATCTCCACAGGCTTCTGGGTTCTGCTTACTGGTACTAGGCTGATGCCCAAACACTCACTGCTTTGGTCACATCTTGGCACCTAATATGTTCACCATCACTTGTTTGTGCAGTTTGTTGGGGTTTGCCAAAACCAGGACTGGGGAAAGGCACAGCCTCGGTCTGTTCCCCCGCTGTTGCCTGTGGTTCTTATGTTAAAAGCTTGTTATTGTCTTGTGGGACATGAAGAGGAGAGGGCAGCAGGGAGAGCAGGAGCACCAACCCATGCACAGCCCTCACCCCTAACACCTATGAGGGGGCCGTAGCCAGAAACGGCAGCTCAAAGGGCATCCCAGAGGTACATACAGCATCTGAAGGGCACCTGAGATACATTACATTTGTGTGGCACATCTTTGTGCTGTGAACTAAAGAGATGAGAGTGTCAAATGTGGGTGTTTCTCTCCATATTTTTGTTGAGAGCAACATCAGACAGGAGTAAGAGGTCTTGGGAGGCAGGAGAGTCAAGTGTAAAGAAAGTGAGAGAGGAGCACTTGGGAATACATTCCCACAGGGAGCAGTTGTGCAGGAAAGAGGTGACCAGGTCAAAGGAAGAGGATATAAACAGCTAGAGAGAGATTCTTCTTGGTGGCCGATTTGTTTATATCTTGCAGGAAAGAGCTTAGCAGGCGGCGTGCATCTCTAGCTGTGATGCAAAGTTCTTGTCCTTTCAAATGGTAACGCAGGGAGAAGACTCACAGAAGTCACGTCTGTATTTCCTGTCCTGATTTCAGCATAAGGAAACACTGTAGGTTGTACCCTAATAAAATGATCAAAGGGGTTTTTTTGGTTTACTTGGTTTCCCTGCCCTTGAGCACACAGTTCCCTGGGAAAGGTGTCTGCAGTGTGGTGGGGATGCTTGAAAGGCGGGAAGTGTCTGCGATGTGTATGAGAGAGAGATCCTTCTTGGCCTGAGCAAACCAATGGCTGGACTTGGAGAGGCTTTGTGGAATAAGATTCAAAAATACTTTATCTGATAAAGACTAGGGCTTTTAGGGGAGCCAACAGGACCTGGACATAGGCTTGCCAGACCATCCCAGTGGGTACAGGGCATTTTTATGCCCTCAAAGTTTTAGGAAAATTCAACTTGGAATTTCCTGGTTTAGGAGCTGCCGTTTGGTCCTTTAGTCCCAAGTGTTCAAATCGTCTCTCAGCACCCCTCCCCAGCCTGTCCTCTTCCAGCAGAAAAATGTATCCACTGAGTGAAGGAGAATACACTGGACCTTGATGGTTAAAATATACTTTAAATGTATGTTGGATCATCTCCAGTCTTCAAATTTCTCATTTGTGTTTGGAGTCCAGTTCTGCAACCTTTATTAGTGATTACAATTACGCTAGTGTATGTGATGCATTTCTCTGGACCCTTTGATGTGCACATTTTACATGAGAATGTTAGTTCAGTTTAATACTCATTATACATATCATTAGGATGCTCATCCTGTTGTGAAAAGCATCAGTGAAATTCAGCATGCTTGAGAGCAGGGACGTTCTGCAAGATTTATTTGAAAAATCTGTACTTGATATCCAGTCGATGTAAATCCTTCTAGTTCCATGGAAGCTGAAGCAGCTACAGTGATTTCCATGAGCTGGATGTCCACAATAATCTGGTTGCAGCTTATATCTCCACAACAGATACTCATAAAGGTCTCAAAGCCATAAAAAAGTTGTTGCTTTCTATTCCATGCTATAAGATCTTCCTCCCCACAAAGGTCTTACAGTGAGACACACTCATTTGTTCACAAAATGTCCCGGCTGTTGCAACTGTGTTCCTGGTAAATGTTTTCTCAGCAGTCGAGATGATTTGTACCCAAAGGGTTGTTCAATTATGGATAATTTCTGCAGTTTGGAGGGTGGGAGGCTGATGAGATTGCACGGCGTTGTTTCTGCTCCATAAATCAAAGCCTTAAAGCCAGAGTTGAAGGACCAAGAAAAAAGTTAATAAGTAACAGGCTTCTAGGAAAGAACTTTGGAGAAATAAGTGTTTGGTCAAAATTAAGGAGGTCTTGTGAAACTTTTGGACATTTCCACAACTACCTGAATGCTTTTTATCATCTCAAATTGTGAGGAAGTAGAAAGCTACCCCAGTACTTTTATTTGTTATTCTCTTTGTGAATCTTTAAAGTTTTTCTACTAGCATAAGTGCAAGTATTGGTTCATTTGCAATTAATACTTTGAACATGGTCTTTTGTTCTAAATCACCCATTCATTTGCTCCCTCAGAATCACATCTTTACCTTTATAACGTCTCCACCAGATACGGCCTTAAATCAACACTTGGCTTTGGGCTAGTGATATTTCTTTATCAGGAGGATATCTGGCAGCTCCTCCCCAGTGGATTTGAGAACTAGACTGTATTGAAAATAAGGTTATACTTGGTCATTTCTCCTTATGCTGTCTTTAGAGCAAGCATAAAGCTCACTGCTCCTTTATCCATGTCATTTATGGATTCCCATAGTGCCAAAGGAGGCACACAGCATATTGCAAAAGCAGATTATCCAGAATAAATCATATGGTGAGTGTCGCAGGTTTGCAGGCAACTGGTTTTGAGAAGATTTGAACCTGAAATGAGGTTTGATGGTGAAGGCGAAATGATGACTCGTAAACAGATGGGAACGCTCTCCATTTATCTGGAGAACTGTGAGACTTGTGTAGCATACAGGAGCTCCCCGATCCCACCCAACACTTCCTTCGCTTTATCGCTTCCCTCCCTTTCCTCCTTCCCTTCTGCCCCTTTCCTGGTGATGAAATCTGTGAAACCAGTGACCTGGCCCAAGGCCTGGCTCTGGGGTCACAGGACACTGCTGGGCATGGGCAGTTTGGAGTGAGAGGACGTGGCCCTCGCCAGCCCACCGGTGCAGTTCCACCAGCTGTGTCCAGAGCCACCCATTCCACCCACAACTCCCATCCCACTAAACTAGCCTTGTTGTGTGTTGATTTTCATTTCTGAGCATAAGCAGGAAACCAGCCAATATGTGAAAACAAGAAATAATGAGATCTGTCTGAGTCTTGAACCAGAGTTTGATTTCCAGTGCAGTTTTGGGTCAGCTGTCTGGCTTTTTTCTAATTAACTCAGCAAACAGGTGTTGGGTGAAGCACCACCTGTGTTTGCTGGGTATGACCGGTGAAGAGAGAGCTCTGGAGCCGAGCAGAGCTGGGCGTTGTTGAGGCTGAGCTCACCTTTGCGATGGGATGTTACTGTGCTTGGCTGCAGCCTGGGAGAACCACCACAGTGCAAACCCTCGCCAGGAGGGAACATCTGGAGGCCAGAGCTGTTGCTCTGTCTGCAGAGCATCTTGCAGAGAGAGGTCCCGATCCAGGCGAGAAGTGTGTAGCAAATAATAACAAAAAGAAGCAAAGCGAATTTTGGCAAACACAGCTAATTAGCCCATCATTCTTCTGCTCCCTGGAGATGATCTAACAGAGTTGTCTTCAAAATCCAGTGATTAAACCCTTTATGTAAATATTATTTTAGTTGTCTTTAAGATTACTTGCTCAAATGTGGAGAATAGCATTAGTGTGAGAGAGACTCTTCTTTCAGTTACATTTCCTCTTTTCTTTTCCTGGCTCAATTTTGTAGAGCCACCTGCGTCGTTTATTTTTTAACACCTTTGTCATCAGGTGATTTTGTTGCTGGTGCTTGGAGGGGTTCTCTTTTTTTTGTTTTTTTGTTTTTTTTTTAATCATCTTTAATATCACTTTCTTTTTCCAAGCTCTGTGCTGGAAGGTTGTGACACTTGCCGTAACTCCAGAGCTCTCCTTGCCCAGTCAGACAGGCATGGCTGAGCAGTCAGCACCTGGCCCTGAGGGTCAGGGCACCTCGACCTATTCTGAAGCCTTTCCTGTTTTTACTGTGTGACCCTGAATGAGTCACACTCTGAAAAACGTGACCACAAACAGCAGTAATGAGAATTTCTTAATCCTTAGGTTGACTTTGTGGAAAGCTGGGCTCCCCGCACTGTTGCCCTCAGTTGAGACGTCCTGAGTTTTGTACCTTGGACCCACACTGGTGTCTGCTGTCTTGGGGTTACCACAGGGAATGGGTGCTGGGGTGCAAAGCACAGCTGCTTGCTGGGGAGCCTGTGGCACCAGGGCTGTCCCACCTCCACCGCCTACTGGTTGTTGTCCTACCAGCATGTGTTTAAGGGAGGCTTTTGAAGGACTCGGTGCTGGCTTTCATCTATTCCTGTTGAAGACAGAGGAATTATGCAGGGCTTGACCTCAGAATTCCCCTCACCATTGACCCAAAAACGTCCCTTTTTCTGCACAGAGGTGGAAAAGTTTCCCACGTTCAGTAGCGTTGAAGTTCTCCATCATGTGAGTGGGCGGCTGTCAGGTTTGTCTAACTGGTGTCTGCCAGCCCTTTCCTCCAGATCAGCAACTTGCCCCCCAAGGATCCTGCACCAGCAGACACATCATTTCTGCATGAGATAAATATGAGCCTCATAAATTCCAGCAGAACTGGAGTTACTTTTACTTCCTCCTGATTGTGTACCCCACAGTCCTTGCCTCATGGAAACATTGCTATTCCTTGTAATTATGTTACTTCGCAGAGGAAAATAAGTAATTCACAGGCACACAAAGACAGTCTTGGCTCCTTGGAGCTCACCATGCAAGAATAATTTCTGTCCCAGAAGATATTTTCAGAAAGTAGTAGATGGGTCCTTGCGGCTGGTGGGGTTTCATTGAGGAAAATGATTAAAACCTCCTTAAGTTTTCCAGTACTCAAAGAACCTGCTAAATGTGCCCAGGTGTTGAGCAGGTGATATTGAAGGTGACCTTGTTTGACAGAACCCACCATGAAGCAAAGCCCAGCAGTCATGTTTGGTCAGTGCTGCTGGCAAGGGAGGAATTGTAAGAGGAACATTAATCTTCTGCCTGTGGCTGCGGGTGGCATTCATGCCTCAGTCTCAAAGAAAATGTAGTGAAGCTTGTAAAGGGTTTTATGGAAGCCTCAGCTGCTCCACCACAGCTGTGAGAGCCTCAACTGTGGCACAGGCTTTCCCAAATGGCTCTTCTCCTCAGTCACTAAATGTCATGAGAAAATGGGTGTTGAGGGACTTCCCCACAGACAATTTCATCTTCCACCATAACGACACGATAAACACTTGTTGGGCCAGGTTGCGTGTGTTGACTGTAACAGTAAAAGGCAGTCATTTGAAGAAGTACCTGAAACTTTTAAGTATATTAAAGGAGGAACAAATGAAACTGAAGATGTAGAAGACCCATAGGGTCGGTCATCTTGTAAAATGCCTGGAAGAGTTGTCTTCTTTTCGTGAAACATCTGCTTTCACAATATGGCCCATGGTTATTTAGCAAGTCAGCAAAGGCAGAATTTCATGCTCTCATCTCCCTTGCACACACGAAACACATAAACAATCCCTACAAGTAGTTTGTTTCCATCCTTCTGTCATTGCTCATTGCCACATATGCATTGTTCATATGCACACATGCACAGATGCATTCGGACAAAGCAACTGAAGTTTATCTAATTTCTAGTTAAAGCAAAAGCTCTGTAAAATGCTCTCAGCCTTTGGAGGTGTCAGAGGATGAGTTGTTTTCCCACCCTGCAAAGCAGCCGTGCTTCCTATAGCTTCATCTCGCAGGCTCTCCTCCAGTTTAGTCTGGGATTAAGGCTGTGACCAGGTGAGTGAAAGCAATTTAATCTAAGGATGGAGGAAACTGCTGTGTTTCAGCTGTGGTCTTGCATGACAATGAGGTTGTGTTGTGGAGCTGAAGCAAGGGGTGCATTGGGGGTAGTTGTGGGGACCCAGGATGGTGACAGAGCTTTGTGCAGAATCAGAGAGGGTTGCACAAGGCTTCTTGAGAGAAGCGACCACACTGAGTAGTTTAAACAGTGCTGGTGACTTTTCTCCTGCATTGCAATGGTAACAAGTGAGTTGAAAAGGAATAAGAGAGGCAGAGCAGAATATGGGAAGGAGACGACTGTGTTTCTTCTGGCAGGATGCTCTGAAGTTGTGAGATAAACTGCAAGGACTATTTTGTATGTGCTTTCATATTCTTTCCTTATTGTGTTGCCCAGTGCCTCTTGCCTTGGGTCCTTTCTTTTAATCACTCTCGCATTATTGCATTTTGGAGGGAGTGGGGAACTGCTCTCTGGCTCTAGTGCAAGCAGGCGAGGCAGCTGCTGGGCTAGAAGAACCTCTGCTGAAGAGCTTTTTCTTCGGGCAGATAGGCACAATGCCAAAGGTGAGGCCTCAGGACAGAGGAGGTCCAAGAGCCATTCCTCTCTGCGCCTGTGTTTGAGTCTTTGTCTGGGCTTTCCTATCCCTCCCCCTCTTCTCCCTGCCATGGGAGATCTCAGCACCATCCTTTTCATGACCTTGTGCAATCTCAGGTGTCCAGACAGGATGTTTGTTGCTGCGTTTTCTGCTTTAACATTTTATTTTCTGGCCATGAGATCAGGCTGTGAGGCAGCTATGGTAAACCAGTGCCACTCCAAAGGATGCTGCTTTCCTCGGGAAATGAGACAGGACCTCTCCCTCTGTACAAGCCAACTTTTAAGGCATGTTATGAGTAAATGTCTGTTAAATGGGTAGAGTGAGCTGGGAAAACAAAGCTGGTGCAATTAGTTGGTGTATGGCTGAAGGGAATTAGTTAATTTAGGCTTTGATTCTGTCCTTTGAGAAGAAAACAAATGAGAACACATGTCATTAGAGATGATGAGTTCACTTAATCATTGGCTTGACATTCCTGGTCTTTCTGTTGGACACCTTCTATCAGCAGAGATTTGGGTACAGTTGAGGGTACCAGACAGGCACTCAGTCCTGGAGAAAAAGTCGTGGCATCTTAGGTCGTGCCTCAGGAATTTCCCAGTAAAATTACACTGGTGCAACAAAATGCGGGTATTTTGGGTAGCCTCAGCATGGGGATGCATTGCTTACTCTGGGGTAGGAGCGATGCTACATGATTGTACTGCCCTAACCCAGTGGTATCTTTGTATTAAGACACTTGTGCCAGTAAATTTATGGAGGTGGACGTGCCAGCAGGCGTACTGCGACTTAAATCACACTATCTGCTTAAGGCAGTGTGTATTTTTTTCCCCTATATATATATATATAAGTAGGCAGCAATTCTGTGGTGTTGCTCACATCAGCTCACCATTCCTACCTACCTTATCGATAAAAGAGTGTGACAAGTTCAGCTTTTTGGGGAAAACCAGTCAGTGCCTCTGCCCGTGGAGACGTTTCAGCCACCCCTTTGGATCTGTGGCGAGCAGCGAAGGCTGCTCTTTGCCGAACTGTAAAGCAAGTCCTTGCTCTGGCTAATCCTGCAGATCTCAATGCGTATTTTAGCCAAACTCACAGTGGCACTGATTTTTTACCTGAGAAGAAATGTTCTATGTGAAAGTCACAAATACTGAAGCCACGTCCAGCTGGATGGGGGCCAAACACAGGACGGTTTTAATCTACTTGTACCAGGGACAGTTCCATTGTGGGGATTTTCTTGGTCCCTTTCCATGGTACTCCAGCTCAAAATAGAAGTGAGGAGCCCTGCTCCCACTTTTATTAGGAAAGGTGGTATTTGGAGGAGCTGGGAAGCGAGGTGTGAGAGGCAATTACACACCCTGAGCTTGGAGGCCAGTCGTGACTTTTATGATCTCATTTCCTCATCCACACACAAACGCTTGGCCAAAGCCCAATCTCTGCAAATGAGCTTTGGTCACTGCTGGTTTTAATTAGCAGGAACAGTCCTGTGCAGTGTTCCCAATAAGCGAATGACAAAGTATCAGTCTCAGTCTCTGGCAGTTTTCTCTTCTTCATCCTGCCAGAGGGCTTTTTCTGAGCCCCAAACCAGTCCCTTGATCTCCACTTCCAGGAAACCTTAATAAAATTCAGACCAGATTCTTGAGCAAGAACCAAATGTTTCAGCCAGAAAGATTTTTTTTCTTTTTTATTTTTGGAAAGGGTGAATGGAGGATGATTAAATCTGAACAGATGATATTTTCAGTGGCACGTTTAGCATTTATCTGAGAAGGCTCCGATGGGCACGGTGTTGCTGGTTTTTTCTTAAAAATATCAATTGGGACAATGTGTTTAAACATGTTTGGCTGTTACCTTCTTTCCTCATGTTTCACAAGTACAACCCGTGAGTCATGTGCGATATTATTTATTTGTATTACAGCACAGCAGTGATGGCCCATTGTAGGAGGCACTGCAGAAAGCCCAACAAGCACAAGGCTTCGCTTTCAAAGAGCATCTCCAGCAAAACACCTGAAGAGCTGGATAAAAATGCCAACCTGTGTGTCACGCAGCAGGGATGGAGGTGGCCGCAAGTGCCGTTGCGCGGTACTGACATGACTCCTTGTGGGGCATGGTGGCCTTGTCGGTCATGCCAAGAGTGAGCTGAGCTCCTCTGAGCCAAGGGACAACGTGCTGCTGCTCGGTGACACCTCAGGCACAGCAGATGGGCTGCTTGGAGCTCTGCCGCAGTGCGCTGGTGGAGTCATGCACACAGGGGCTCCCGTCCTGTGCCAGACAGCTGGGTGAGGGAAGGAAGCCTGACGTACCCGCCGGTCTCTACCCTCAGAAAAAAGAAGTCCCCAGTGCTTGGCACTGAGCGAGGGGAATGTTTTAGCGTCTGTTCATCTGTTCTCTCTGACTGATGCGCTGTGCGTATAGGTCATCGTGCGTCTTCCTGACCCAGTGCCTGGTGTGACTGCCCAGAGATGCTTTTCTGCATTAAAGGTGGTGTCTCTCCAGGCCTTAGTTAACTTCCCGATTAATGTAGCAGCATTAATTATTCATCAAACCGCCAATGAGGCCATTAAGTTTCTCTTCCCTTGAAGATACTGGTACCTATTTCTGTAAGGAGAGCAAAGGAGGAGGCTGCAGATCTAATTGCAGGCAGGCAAAGTGAGGAAGGCTCCTCATCCCCTGCTTTCATACTGTGCCTGAAAAGCCTTTCTTTTATGGAGGTGTCAATAGCAATTTCATTCTCTTTTCAGAGGAACAAGTGCCTTTAACCATTTAAACCCACTTAAACGAACGGCTTTTGTGCCTCAATTAAAGACACAATGCAGAGAAAAATGTGCCTGGCTGGCTGCAGAGTCTCCCGTTGGGGAAGGTCCAGCCTGTGGCCAAGGGGTCGTGGGTGCTGCTCTGCCCTCCTGACCCGCCAGCCTCTCCCAGCTGGGACAAACTGTCCCTGCTGAGCTGAGACTGGACGCAGAGCTGCATAGGCAAGATTTGCTGTCTTAAGGCTGCGTTTTGGGACACAGCTATGGAGCAATGCTTCCCACCTAGAGGTGACACCCAGCCCTGTCCCACCAGCCATGTCCATGAGCCTCCGCGTTGCTGCAGGAGGCCTGGGCAGCCAGCACCTGACTCGGTCTCAGGAGGCATTTGCCCTGTGCTTTGCTTTGCATTTCTCCACTGGCTTTGTCCCGTGCAAAACTGCTGATGAAAATGGCTTTCTGCAGCCCACGGGGGTCACCTTGCTGCAGAGCTCGAGCCCCTGCCCAGGCGCGGTGTCCAAAATGCTCTAAGAGCTCCAGGCTGAGTGTACGACAGCAGCATTAGTAAATAATAAAACACATCAATAGTTCTGGGGGATTTTATAGCCATTCCTATCTCGAGAGCTCAAAACATTTCACAAATGTTAATTTATGGAGTCAGGACATGCAGGAGAGCCAGAGCTGGATTGCAGCTGCTCTGCCCCTGCGGGCCCCCAGGTAATGAACCTTTTGGGCCACAGCTCTGAGCAGCCTGTTGGTACCAGCATCCAGGGATGCTGCTTTTGCCCCCCGATTTTGATATGCATAGCACCATTTTGGTTGTATAGAAAAGAAAACTGGAAGACTACTTTCTCATGTTGGAGGTGTTTCCAGTGACCCTCAGTATAAATAGTCCAGAAGAGCAGTGGTGATACCTACCTAGTCAGCACTGGCCTGTTTATAGTCTTTAAGGCAACAAGATATCATTGTCACAGGAAAGTGTTATTATGACATTAAAATGTGATACAATTGACTGATAAGGAAAGGAGATTGTCTGGTCCAGGCAATCTCATCCTCCAGGTAGACTTAAGCAAGCTTAATAGTTAAATGAGGACTTTTAGCGAAGTTTGAGGCTGGTTTGCTTTCACAGTCCTTTTCTAGAGTCTGTATTAAACCTGGTCTCAATTAGCTCATGGAGTGAACTGCAGGAGGCTCTGCTGGGCAGAGCTGCAGGAAAGCCCAGAGGAAGACAACACATCTTCCTTGTTTCCAAGGTGTGTGCTTGCTCACCAGATTGAAACGTGTTTCTTGTGCCATTGCAGTGCCCTTAGCCAGCTCGGTGCTCAGCTTGGTCTGAAGGGGGAAACAATGCAGCAACAAAAAGCTGGAATAAGAAGAAGAAAATCTGTTCAGCCGTGCCGTGACCAGTGTGTCTGCTCTGTGCTGGGGCTGAGCTCAGGGGAAAAGAAGGATTGTAGCAGAAAAAGGGATTGGTGATGTTTATTTCTGTTCATCCCATCTCAAGGTAGTCTCTAATCTCAGTGCAAGGCAGCAGGGAAGAGAAGGGATGAAGTAAGGCTCAAAATGCATCTTTCTCGCTGACCTATGCTCAGTTAGCCATGCTCTGATAGCTTGCCAGGACAAATTGTCTGCGCTGGCAGTCCCTAGTGAGGAAGATCTCATCACCTAGGCAAAGACTGTTTCGCTCACCAAAGATTTAGTTTTTCTTGGACCAAAGGCCAAGAAAACCCCATGGAAACCTAGATCCTCTTTCTGTTCCCAGAAGCAAGGAGGGGAGGGAGAGGTTTCCACCGCAGCAATGGAGTTAAGTGACAATGTGACAGTCTGTGGTCCTTCCCAGGGCTGTCTGGCTGCCATGCTAGGAGATCAGCCAGCACCAAGTTCTGCCCATTAATGATCACAAAAAAGTAAGGGGATTAAAAAAGGTAATGTGATGGTTAGTACTGTATGAGAAGATGAGACTATTTGCCTGAGAAATACAGGAATGCACTTGTCTACCAGGCCACAGAGTAGCAAATCTGGCTTAGGAGCACTGTGGGAGGCAGTTTCTGAACCATGTCAAGATGTTTCCTATCTAATACCAACCCAAAGCAGCTACAGCTAACGCTAAAGGATTATATTCCTCTACAGAAAGGCTTCCCAAGTCCCTGAATAACAGGAGCAAAGGAGAATCCAGCTGGTTCGTTTTGGTTTGTTTGTTGTTGTTTTCTCCTTTTTATCAGCCTCAGTTTTATTTTAACCCACCTTGGTTGGAGGTAGATTCCGTTGGCAAAGGTGCTGCTGTTGGTTGAAGTGTGTAGAGCAGCAAGTCCCACCTGGTGATGCCAAAGGCTGCAACATCACAAGATTTTGTTCCACTACGAGCCACAGATGCGGTGCTGCTTCTGGATTCTTAATAGGTTGTTTGAAAACCTGGAGAAGGTACAGCATAGATCTACAAAAAGAGAGATGAGAACTAGAGAAAATAGGCATAGAGGGTGAGAGACCTGTTTAATGAGGCAAAGAGAAGTGAAAATCAATTTGACATTTGTGCCCAAGTGCTTTCACAGAGGGAAGACCCCGGATACAAAAGGGTTCCTTAATCTTGTGAGGTAATTCAGAGCAAACATCCCTGGCTGCTGAAACAAAGCGAAGAAAGTTCAACAAGACTTGTGTTTTTGGCAGTGGGGACAGTGAGCCCTGGGGACAAATCACCCCCAGCAGAGACTGCTTTGTCTTAAATGCTGTAATAGTCTCTCTTTTGAGATAGGCCATAATCAACACAAGCCATTAATCTTAATACTGGGGTAATTAAGTGTAATACAGGGTAACAGACTGAAAATGAATAGTCTGGGGTGTACTGGAAGTCAGATGGGATAGTTCTGCCTGGCCTTCCAAGTGCACAAACAAGCTTTGTAGTCCCAAAGTGAACCCCAGAGGCTCGCTGTGTTTTACTGTGAAAAGGAGCAGTTTTTGTTAACAACCAGCTACCCTTCCAGTCAGTTTTCACAGAAGCTGGAGGATGTGCCAGGGTAGAAATGGCACTGGGGTGTTTTAAAGCCTTGGCAAATCTGCTCCCGCTCTCCTTTTCTGCACCGAGAAGCCTGCGGGGTGCGAAGAGGTGGGGTCCAAAGCCGCAGTGAGGGGCACCTCTCCAGCAGCATCCGTGCGATGCACATCTCGGTGAATGGTTCCTGAGGGTCCCTGCGTGGGGGGCGACGGGCAGTGCCGTGCAAGTGCACAGCAATTGCCACCCGAGGAAGGTGCCGCTGCCGTTTACAGAGGGAGCGAACGGGAGCCGTGCGGAGGGACGTCTGCAGAGTAAATGTCACTGCCCATCGCCTCTCTCCTCTGCTCCCGCTCACCCAGCCCTCCACAGCACCGTTACCAAAACCTCTTGGCATTATTGAGAGAAATGTATTTCTTTCTATCCACTTTCTGTTTTGCGACTGTGCCATTTCCGATTTTATAGATACAAAAAAACTTCTTTAATTTTTTTTGCATCACTGTTAGTTTCAGCCACGTTAAGTCCTCTTAGGTGACAGAAGGGAGAAAATGTGAATATACTGTTCTCCCTAAATCTGGAGCATGTACAGCTGGGCAGCCGTTCAGACTTGGCTTCTCATCTGAAAGCCGGAGCTGCGTTTCTAACAATACAGTACCCACTCAGCATGAAATTGTAACAGATCACGCTTTGCCCTAGGTCCTTGGCTTATCCTTGGTTGACACTGAATTAAAATACATGATGTGTGGGACTCAGTAAATCCCTAACCTGCTGTCCCAGAGACAAGTATTACCTCCTGCACCGCGCTGACACAGGAGATTAGTGGAAGAGGTGCCCTCAATGCCACAGGCAGAAATGGGTCAGCTCGGATTTGGAAAGCTCTCTACTTGAAGCGAGTAGCAATGCAGGCTGTAGACATAAAGGGCCAAAAATGTTGTGTTTTCTGCCCTGGAGCCCCACTGAGATCCACAGGCAGCAAGTCCTAAGCGACTGGACAGGACCATTTGTGTGGTGGGTATTAGCTTTGTGAATGGCATTTTATTAGAAATTAGGTAAAGAAATTAGAAAACAATCCAGCTTAGGAGATGCACCCTTAGCAAGTACAAATCTTCTTGCTACCACCGTAGTCCCTAAATATATATTAATCTATATCAGCCAAGAATTTGATGATTAAGGGCCTTATTGTGAAATTTTTGAATGCAACCCAAGTATCGCCACTGCTTCTAATAAATGGGTGCATCAGCAACACAAATATCGTATCTGTTCCCCTTTCCCTCTTCCTCTTACCCTAATCAAATACTTTATTCATGCTTTTTCTGACATACTAGGTTTTTCTGGCTTGGTTCAGCAATGACTAAGTATCTGTACAGTAACAAAAGAGTGCTGTCTTTGTTCTGGAAAAGTGGAGAAATGAAGATGTATAATCTTGAAATAAGGAAGCTTGCAAGTGAGAAGGAAGGCGGGCACACGCACTGTTGTACTCTGGCATGAGCCGGGTTGTATTCACCAACGCTGCTTGGGAAGAGAGCAAAGAAGGGAAACAAACTCTTTTGTTGTTTTGTTTTACCACCTGTTGAATGACCCAAAGCCCATCAGAGCTGATGGTGTTTCTGATGATACTCACCTGCCACTCATATATATTTGCCTTTTTTTCTCAGTTTCAGTTTCCCACTGTCTGTTCACTCTCCCGTGCTGCATGTACTCATCCTGCCGATCAGGGTCACGAGGAGCCCTGATCAAGTTCTTCCTCCCGTGTAGCATCACATCTTCAATTGGTATTTTGGGTAACAATCCCCAAAGCTGTGCCTCACTTAAGACAACCTACTGTGTTTCTTCCATTGTGTGAGCCTCTCCAAGACAGCCCAGGTGAGCAGGATCTGCATGCTGTAAGGAGAACTTAGCTGTGTCTGTTCCTGGGCATTTTTCAGGAAACCCTATTAATTTGCCATGCTTGTAGAAAGCAGAGTTGAAATGTAAAGTGTTATCCCTACTGTATGAATCCTTGGGGCAGAATGGTGCAGCCTATGCACTTTCCATGGAGCTTTGGATGCCCCTGGTCTGCCTGTGCTTCTGGGCTGGCCACCACATCTCTGGGAGCATTTGAGGAGGGAGAGGTCACCTGGGTGAAGGCTTCCCTGCTGCACGGTACAGGTAGGATGGACTAGGCGAGTACATACAAGCTGGGGACAAATCTCAGCTCCTCCCTTGAGCTGGTGGAGCCAAGTGTTGAGCTGGGTGGGTGGCAGCAAAGCTCGGTTTTGCTTGCCAGTAGCCTTGCAAAGCCTTTGCAGACATTCAAGGCGTGCAGCAGGCAGGGAAGGGGAATGCAGGACAGGTGGAAAACAGATGTGAGCACGGTTCATTTGAAAGTTTGTGCGCAGACTTGTGGAGTATTGCTTTCTCTGCTCTTTCCAGTCTGCCCCGTGAACTATTCCACAGCATGTGTGCTAGAGGTACGATTAATTCCCTTGGGAAATTTGGCTTCTCCAACCATCTGATAGTATGCATAGTCTGCTCCGTGTCCGCTTCTGATTCTGTCCTGGCAGGACGTGCTCTACCCTGGCTGTGTGCACTGGGTCTGGCTCTGACAGAGGGAAAAGTCGGCCTTCCCAGAGAGCCCTGGAGCCCACTCCTGGGGAGAAACATCCAAGCTGGCTGTAGGGCAGTGAGCCTAATGGAGACGGGAGGCAGGGCCAGCCTGAAAAGGGACCCAACTGCCCAAGAAACCAGCTGGAGACTCCCCAGAGGAGCAGAAAGTGGCTGCAGAGCCTGGTCACAGAGCTGGTGGGAATAAAGAGGCACCTCAAGGAGACTATGTCGAGTTCACAGCAGTCTGGAAGGCTCAGTAAAACCAAGCCTAAAAGAAAAGACTTGTCTGTCAAAGCAAGAGTGGAGGCATAGTTTGTTTTAATCCCTTTTTTGGTACCTTTAACCTTTTTCTTGTAGTTCTTCATTCCAGGAGTTTGTTGCTCAGGTGGCTGCTGCAGTAGGAGGTAGTCATGGAGGCTGCTGGTGACAGGCCTGCGTTGAGAGGTAGGACATGGGTTGATCTGCCTCAAAGCTATTGAGCCTTTGAAAACCCATGGCCAGACTAATCCCTTCAGCCAGTTCCTGAGGCCTTCTCTGGCCAGCCAGGACTGTTTGTGTCAGCTCAGCTTCTCGGCCCAACCAGTGACCTCAGTGGGACACCAGCTCTGGGGGACTGGAAGTGCGCAGTGTCCCAGCAGTGCTTTGCAGAGCAGGTCCCCAGGTTCTCAGCCTGGAGCGACATGTTGCTGCAGCGAATCCTGTTTCCCAGATGTTCCTTCGTTGGTGGGAGCCTCATGAAATGTGGGGGCCACCTTCTGCTCTTTCCCATGTCTTCAGGGTCCGCTGGGTACTGCAGGCCTGCTTTCTCGAGCAGGGTGGTTTCCCTGCGCGTTCCCCATGGGAAGAGCCATCAGCGTGGTTGTGACGCTGGAATTCATTACAAGACCACTGTGATAACTGCAGGAAATAAACAGTGGGAGCAGATGGGCTTCCAGAGACCAGAGATCCCATTTCTCTATGAACATCCTCAATAATTAGACACATGCAAAAACAAAGGAAGAAGAAAATGCTGAAGGCTTAGGGCAGGCTGTGGCAGAACTGCCTTAACACACAAGTGAGCCTTTCCTGGTGGCTGCAGCATGGTGTGGACCTGCAGGAGCTGCACGTGAATCACCTGAAATGCTCTTTGTTTCATTTTGCTGTTACTCGTGGAGCTGTTGCTTGAAGATTTCCACACTGCCACCCCAAAGCATGGATATCTTTCAGGGCTTTGCTTTTCATCAGCTCAATACTGTGACCCAGTTACCTGATTTAACAGGAATGTTTTGTTCTCTTTTAAGGGCACTCGTGTGAAAATATTCTCTTTACTTCTTTGGTATTGAGGTAGCGACTAAGGCCAACTCTCCTTTCCCCTATCTCACCCTGCCCAATTTGCAGATCTTGTTCTTCTGTGCTGCAGCAAAAATTACACCATTAAGTATGATACTTAGCAATACATAGGAGATGGGAGAACTGGATAGGGCTGTGTAGAAGCAATGGTTGCTGGAGACATTAGGTGTTGCTCACAGCAAGCACTCTTGGCTCTAAACCTTGGATATGTCTGTCTTGTGCCAAAGGGGCTGTGGATCTGTTGCCTGCCCTCCAACTAAGGTCCTTATTCAGTCCAGCATAGCTGCCGCTCTTCCCTGGGGTCAATGCATCACAGTTATGCTGAGGGAGAAGCCCAGCATGGGCAGCTCTTGAAGAACGGCAGCTTTGGATCAGCATCAGCACAATTAGAGCTACAGACGGAAGTAGAGCAGCAAAAGCTGGTGTGGTTTGTGCTCCTCTAGATGTACTGCTGTCCTCTTTTAGGAGAAGAGAGATCTCAGGTGGTCCTAAGAGATGTCAAATGGGATGTGAGGGCTCATAGCGGTAGAGGAGGAAGATGCTAGACGTAGGTGTGGGAGGCAGACTGGACAAGTGCCTGTAAATAAGGAGATCCAGCTGCTCAGAGTAAACTATTTAGGAGGCAGGTAGTTACAGCTGGCCAGGAAGTTTTTTCCAGCTGGTTTTGATTTTTTTTTCTTAGGAGGAATCTTAGAATTTGATATGTAAACAATTTACACAGTAAGTTTTGTATTTTCCACAGCAATTTTGAGTTGTGCTGGAAAATGAAAAACTGAAAACCTAAAACCTATTTTATTTTCTATATTTCTTATGGAAGGCTGAACATTCCCAGGATAAAGAGACAATTTTTTTAACCACTTCTACTGAAACTGGTGGTAACTTGCTGATTTCCTGGAGGTGATATTTGGTGTCTTGCAGGAGGGATGAGACATACAGTGACACCCTGCCTTGACTTGAGAGTGTCCTGTCCTAGGTTTGCTCCCTGAGAAGTGGCAGATCCCCCTAAAAGCCCTTTGAAATGTGTTGAAGACACCACTCAGCCACAAACTCACACACAGTGCTTTAAATTGACAGTGCAAATGAGCTGGTTTAAACATTTCCTTGTCTGTAGCGATATATGGAAATGTAGAACTCCAAAATATGCAAAGATGCAAAATAATCCTGGCATGGGGGTAGTTAATCAGGCATTAAAACCCAGGACTGAGTCCAGGCAGAGATTACACAGTTGCTCTTTAATCAAAGCAATTGAGCTCATGTGTGACTGCTAATAACACTGCTTTTCAACCTGGAATTGGAGTTAGAAAAGCAAGGTTTTCCTGTAATTCCGTTAATATTATTATTATTTGTGCAATGATCTGGAAACATTCTCTTTAAGCCTGGTGTGGGATCAGGTGCTGTCAAATGCCTGTTCCTACTGGAGCAGAAGAAAAATAGAAAGACATCCTGCCTGGCTTAGTCTGTTGTGTTGCAGAATCCGTGGTGAGCCATTGCTTCTGAAGGATAGCAGCTTGGCAGGGTTTGTGTGAGGACGACGCATCCTGAACCGGCAGTGCCTGAGCGATCGGGTTGTGTGCAGTGCCCGGGCTCACAGCCAGTTTGTGATTTGGTGGTTTGGTGTATAACTGGGAGCTCAGTCCCCGAAGGTCTGTCCCTCATCCCCAGGCTGTGGATCATGCTTCATGTGGACTCTTGAGACTCCCTCACAAAATATAGGTGCTTCTGTTGTGTGGCTTTAGCCTTCAGGCCCAGCAAAGGGCTGGGCAGACCAAAAGGACCAAGACCACCTTGGAAATGTTGGTACTAAATACGCAGCAGTCCCAGCCTCCTGCTGCGCCATGGAGCTGTGCAGATGTGAGAGTGTGGGATTAGCAGGGCCCTGATCTCCTCGCTGTCAGGATTTAAAGATGGATTTGAGCTGTGCGTCGGCCAGGAGCGGCTCAAGCACAGGGCAGTTGCCCTTGCGGCTGGTGCTCGGTTTCTCCCTGCTCTCCTGCACTGAATTCCAACTAGTTTCGCTCCTCGCCGCCTGCCTCTCTGCATGAGTGCTTCTCTTTTCTGCTCTGGCAAGGTCTCCGCTCACCAAGCAGAGCTGGTGCTTACTGGAGCTTGCTGGACCCTCATGGGCGCTTACTCAAGCAAAACTGTTAACGGCACTGGGAAGGCTGCCAGGTCTGCAAGAAATGTCACCAGGTTTGCACCTCCAGCTCCATGTGGTCACTGAGATAACTACAGCCTGGACTGTTTGGTCCTTCCTGTCCCATGGACAGGGTGGGTTGTTATCAGCCAAGCAGAGGTGACAGTAGTTGTCAAGTTCATTTTGTGGCAGTTTTCAAAAGTTTTGAAGGCTGGTTTTTGTTCTGGGTGTGACAGCGGATCAGTCAGTCACAGATTTGCTTTGTTTCTCGTAGTCTTGGAAACCTTCTTGTCAGAACCTGGTTGCAATCTATGCCTTTTGACTTCAACCCAATATATTTCCGTGACAGTCCGCTCGAGCAACAGTGTTTGAACAAGCTTTGCCCATTGGTTGCTTCATGAAGCTTCAAGGAATGGAGAAATAGAGCAACTCCATTTGTTTCCTCCAAGGACTTTCAGGTGACAGCTGGCTTGAGAGAGCAGATATACATCCACTTGCTTCCCAGTTTTTTAAGTAAACTCCATATCTTTCACTGCTTATTGAGCATGACCCATCTTCTCCCTAGTGGAAGGAGGTGTACTGGGGACATTTCTCGTTTTCCAGAAGGAGGGAGGCTCTTCTCCATCCTAGTGTTATGCAGCCATAAGGAGTGTTGGAGCTGTCCTGGCACTCTGCTCTGAAGTTTGCCTTTCCTTGATGTTAATAATCCTTACTGCTTTTCAGCTAGAATATTGCTCTATGTTGTGGGCCATACAGAGGGCTACAAAGAAATAAAGCACTCAGGAACTGGCCCAGGCACAGGAAGCTCAATTGATCATTATCTTAAAATTCACAAATATAAGGAGGCAAAGATATTTTCAAGGAAGCCACCTTGCTGCTTTTCCATGCTAAAAAGCTATGGCGTTAAGGGGTGGAGGTGTGTGTGCAGACAGATGAGAATGCTGCTGAGATAGCGAGGTCTTCAGGTCCTGTTCTGACCACCTTGACCCTCTCTGAGGTGATGGGCTGCGCTATCTACTCCTTGTTAATTGGTGCTGCTAATTGCCATCAGGCCAACCAGAAAACACGCTGAAAACAGGCCAGCCACGAAAATGGCCATTCTGGGTTGATTTCTGTGGTGTTACGAGGAAAACAAATGGGCTATGAAGGAAAATACAAGGGGGAGCTGGGGTGATCAAAGGCAGTACAGTGGAGAGACTGCGGAGTGGTGGTGATGTCTGTACCCAGCGAGAAGCCACTCCAGTAAGAGTTAACACCAGATCAGGACAATCCCTATTTATAACCGTCTCCGAGGTTTCCTAGCAGCCTGCTTTGACTGGGTTGTGCAGAAGCCTGTCGTAATGTTTCTGCCATTGGGAAAAGAGGAATTCCTGTGCTGGCCCGGGAGCTGCAGGACATTCCCAGCGTGTCCTGCTTCACTCACTGCCTTTTCCAGTGCTTCTGTCTGGTTGAAATAAGAGCCTTTCCAAAATTTCCAAATAATTAAAGCTCCTTGGAAGGCAGGCCTGGATTATTTTTCGAGAAAGGAGGCTGACTGCAGGCAAAGTCAGCAATGCCAGCGTTGAACCACGCAGCAATGCTTGGAGCAGTTTGCCCTCCGATGGCCAGTTGAAGCTTGCAGCTCCTGCTCCCCACCGCTGCCACTGAGGGTTTCCTTGGGCTCAGATGGCTCCGGACTCTGGATTAATTCGTTGTGCTCCTTGCCTGCACCTTTTCTCTGTCCTGAGGATAAACTGTCAGGAAGGGAGAGCAGGGGGCTCGCTGGAGAAAAGCGTGCTCATGGAGAGCAGCTAGTGTGTTCCTCTTCTCCAGCAGCACGCTTCCTAAGGCAGTTTTGGCTTTTGAGGAATATTGTGGGCCTGATCTGCATCTCAGGGTTTGGTCACTTGTTTGTGGTTTTTGAGCCTCTTGTATAAATTACAAAAAACCCAGAGCTGCTGCACTTTGGCGACAGCATCTAACAAGCGTTTGCAGGCTGAAGCACCAAGCTCGCTGGATGTGTCTTCTGCATGGCTTATGTTGTGAGATCGCTCATCCACTCAAGGGCCAGATTCCTCGCAGATCCCATACATTTGAGCAACCCCACATCAGGGTGTGCCAGTAGCTGGGGTAAAGACAGCAGATTGGCCTGGTGTGGACTGGGGACATGTCAGCCACCCCCAGACCTGCTGGGCTGCTGGTATGGGAGCTCCCCCTGCCCTGGGGAAGCCCACAGGCTGCTCGAGTTGTCTCTTGCAAACACTCCACATCCCAGAACAGAGCAGAGAGCTGGGGCCAAGAGACCAGCCATGGAGCAGGCACTCTCCCATAGGCAGCTTTTGTCGGGGATGAGGAGAAACTGGTTTGGAGGGGACACGTTTTTATCCTTCTCTCTGGAAGAGGAAATGGGATCAACAGAATTGTGAAGAAAAACGCAATGAAAATTTTTGTCGATGTTTTGGATGGTAAAACAAGAGAGTAAATACAAACTCCTGATTTCTGCGGCGATTTTTGAAGTGCATTTTTTTCTTGAGGCTTAGTGTTTCAGGCGTATAGGTAGAAGACAGAAAGAGGTGGATAGGCTGACTGCACCCTATTCCACCTTCAGTGACATCCCAGTAACGACCATGTATAGAGCTCTGACTGCTCTGCTCATTCATCCACCTATCAGAAAACTGTTCTTCTACTTTGCCCTTTGAATTTTTTGAGTTTTCTTTTTTTCAACATGTTCAGTAGATTTCCAACCCCAAGCTGTTCCCACAGCCCCTGGTGATCTGCAGTGGACTCTTAAGCAGCATGTGCATGACAGCAGTTCTCACCCTGGTGGCGTATGGTGTCCCCAGCCCCGCTCTCCAGAAGACAGACCTCAAAAATCTGGTCCCTGTTAACTGGCCATTAGCACCAGCAATATCCAGAGTTGTATTTCTCGCTCTTTGAACAGCTGGTAGTTACCATGCTGTGTCCATTGCAGCAAGTGTGGAAAGCCAGATGGTTTTAATGACAGTGCGTCCATTGAAGTCTCTGGTTTGTGGGAGGTTGTGATCATTTCCTCTTTCTCCCAGATAAAAGAAGTGCAGAGTAAGAGAAGTTCCTTGGTCAATGCTGGGTGGACACTTTGAATATCTCATTTAATTTACTAGATAATGATCACATTTATGGAACAGCTTGTTTCAATTTTCTCATTATCACTAACCAAGATGATAGCTTATTTAATCCACTTCTGCATCACTTCACAGACAATGAGAAAAGTGGGAAGGAAAGTCATTTGGGGAGCACATGAAGCCCTCACGTAAGCAGGCTGATACAGATGAACCTGCAGTGAGGAATCCTCAGGTTCCTGATGAAGGTTACTCATAGGAAGCCATGTGAAAATGAGTAATTTGTCAGGGCCTGTGATGTTTCTGTTCAGGGAGAGCCATCGCAGGTCGTTACAACTGGATTGCTGGCATCCAAGAACAGCATCAGGATTGTCCTCGACACCCCGCACTCCCATGCTGCTGGAGCTGCAGTGGCTAAACCAGGTGCCAAAGCCTTTTCCTCTGATACTGTAAGAAATCTGTGCTGTCAAAAGACTGATATATTGTCTACAAAAAGACCAAAGCAAATGATGAATGAGATCAGAGATTAATTTGCCCTAATACTAATACGTTATTTGTAAGAGCACAGAGTGTTTCCGCTGATTCTGAAAGCAATTTAATCCTCTGCCACTGAGAAGGAAATGGGTTTGTAAGTCTGAGGAAGGAATGCATCATAATCCCAGAAGAAGAGGGCAGCAATTTCTGGCACTGGAGATTTGGCAGAATTTTGGGGTTGAAGAGGAACAGAGGGAGCTTTAGCTGGTACATTTCAGCATTGGCAGAGGAGGTGAAGGACACCTGGGCTCTCCTGGCTGTCTCTGGGCTGTTGTGTCTGGTTTCATATCCTTACCTGTGTAGCGGTAGAAAGATTAATTATCTGGTATTTTTAAAGGGAAGAGAGGAAGCTCTCATGCTGCTGAGCCTCCTCCTTCCCTTCATCGAAGTGCATGCACAGCCCTACCGTGGGAGGGGATGGCATCCCAACTTCAGGATCAGCCATGGAGGAGAATCACCTTATGGTCCAAAGGAGACTCCCAGGGAGCTCTGACGTCCTCTTCTTATTTGTCCAATGTGACAGATGATGAACAAACCCACCAGCTGTCCAAATCGGGACAGAAGGAATGTAACTGAAGGATTATACCCACATGCACACCTTCAAGAATTACCACCTTTTCTGAAATCTTATGCAGACTCCTTAAAGTAAAATTATTGCTCTTATTTCAGTTGGCTTCTAAAGAAGGAGAGGCACAGAAGGGCCCTGGAGTATTTAAGCACTCACCTGTCTTTGATGGTCTCTCCCTAGGACCTTCTGGAGAGCTCAAATGAAAAGCCAGGTGTGCATTGCAGGGGATTTTCTTCTAAGTGGAAATTATAAGACAAGGAGAAAGACTTTCTCTTCAAAAGCAAGAAACTCTTTGGATTTCAGTTGTAAATTAGACTGTCAGTTCTTCTTGCATCCATTATATAAAAATCTTCTTGACCTGTAGCTGTTTAGGAATCATTCTTAAAATACTCTGCTTAAAGTACCAGCATCAGAGCTGTGTCTGAAAAGCTCTTCATGATGGGCTGTCCTGCCTTCAAATCCTACTCATTTTATGCTAATTGCTGACAAGCTGTAATTTTCCAGGAAACCACTCAGAATAAGCTTCATGCAGATATTAATGATATTGTCACCCTTTGGGAACTCATGAAGAGCAATGTCATTTGCCTTTGGGATTTGACCACTACATGTACTGCTTGGCTCCTAGACAACAAGTACACATTCTTTGTGTGAATGGTTGATTTTTAATCCCCAGATTACAGTGATGAGTTGAGCAGTTACCTACGGGATTGGGTTGGTTATGATGGGAATGCCTGGATTGCAATTTCTGTCTGGACTTAGGACAATGAGGTACTCAGTTCTCACCAGCTTTGGTAGCAGCCAGGTGCTACATTCACTCAGGCTCCTTTGATGAATCCAGGCTATTAGCACTCATACTGCTCATTGCATTTCTACTCTCAACCTTACAGGGGAGGTTGTGTGACATGGAGGGGTGGCCAAGGTGCTCTGATAGTTATTGGTGTGGTCAGACGTGCTTGGGGGTGCCCCTGCTGCCTTTGGAAATGGCCCAACTGTGCATAGGTCCACGAGGGGAAGCGACAGGAAGAATACTGGCCAGACCACCTAGCTAACAAATAAATCCTCAAAGGCATTAGCCCTGCAGTCACACATCTGCTGTCCAGTGGTGAGTGGGGGAAATTTTACAGAGTGAGCTTGTTCCAGGCAGCTTTAGTCTTATTAGTTTTTGGAGGAAACCCAGGAAAAGTTATATTGGAAAGCTGAAAGCTATTATGGCAGGATAGCTGCTAAGTGACTTGGTATGTGCCCTTGGGGACCAGTGCTCCCAACTTTATGAAAAAGATATACTCTGATTATCTGGTTTTGTGTCACTGCAGTCCAGTGTGGTGTTTTCTACAAAAGGATCATGATGCTCAGCAGTTGCTGTAGTATTTCCAGGCTTTTTTTGTGAGTAGGACGAAAAGGGAAATCAGCAAGAAAATGTTGAAAATGTGAAGTACATTATTGACATGCTACTTCTTGGAGTCCAGTAAGTTGCTGGACACTGTAAATTCTTTTAGTCCTTTCAGTTATTTGTATTAGTAATTCCTAATATTACGCAAGAATGCTTAAAGAGGGAGATTTTTTTTCCCTGTCTGCTAATTAATTGATCATGATCAGCACACAGTCTTCAGCTAGTGGGCATCACCAACACCTGTGAGCCTCCCCTGCTTACCACCTGAGCTGCCCAGTGTATGTGTTGAGTTGTTAACACAGGGCAGCCGCTCCCACTGGAGAGGACACCTGCTGACAGCTCGTCTCGAGTCTGGAACAAGCTGAGGATACATTTGGGAGGAGATGCTGAAGCATGAGGGAGCAGCCAGACTGGGACTTGAGCTGTGCTTCAAGGGAAGGAGGTGGGTAATCAGTTTTTGCAAATAGCTCAGCTCATAGGAGGATCTAACTAGTTAGGAGCTGATGAATGTGTCTCCCTTGTTCTTCCTCTTGTTTTGAAGGAGCAGGTCATGCTGCTTTTGACAAGTTGTGAGCACCTCTAACCTTCAGGGAAGGCTTAGTGTTGGGTATTTGGGCCCAGGGCTGGCACTGATTGAGTGGTATCGTGTAGCTGGAAGAGGATGAGAGGTTCTGAGCCACTGGCTGCTGTTACTCAAGGTGACTGTGCAGTGTTTTCCCTCTACTCAGCTGCCGTGTGAGTGTCATTAGGAGGGACCTGCCAAAGCCTCCACAAAACTCTTACATTAAACTTGGACTGAATCATCTCACGCTGCAGGTTCTGACAGAAAGTCACTGTGATTCAGGAGATCCCAGGAACTGGGCTTTGCTGGCTGGGGAGAGCTGCCAGACAAGGGAGGCTTTCCTCTTGCCACTGCACTGCTGATCCTGCTCACAAGTAGGCATGACCTAGAAGCAAGCAGGGCATCTCAGACATGTTCTTAGGCTTAGGAATGGGAAAGGAATTAATAGAAACAGGGAGAAAAGGATGAGAATAAGGATAGAGGGAGGAAAGCCATTTTGGCCAGACAGGCTATACAGCCACCTACACAATAGCCTCCCACATCATCCCAAAGGAGAAACTGGTGAAAAGTACACAGAGCAGCAAGCAGGGGTTGGAAAGCTTCGTGCTGGTGGGCAGTGCCCAACACAAACGTTGTCTTTTCTGCTTCAGAAGGCAGTGTGTGGTGTTGGGAGAGCAGTGCTGCACCGCAGCCTGTGTCGTGGTGAAGCATCTTGGGGAGGAGAGTGGCTGGGTTTGTTGGAGGAAGGAAGTACCTGAGCATGGCAAACACCATGGATATTTTAAAGGGCCATGGTCATCAGCAGGAGGCATCTATCTACTGTTGCATCTGATCAAAGGATGAGCCAAGGTCAAACTGGTGACCTGAAGTGCATGGCAGCTGTTTCGTCTCTGCTGTGACATGAGTAGGTAAAGGGGAAAAGGAGGCTGTTAGCCAGCCTACACCTCCTAAACGTGGTTGTTTTGTTGTGTCTGTAGCAGACAGGGCAGCAAGACTAATGATTAGTCCTTTGAAGTTCCTAGCCCTCTCCCCACACCAGTGCCTTATGCTTGCGGCTGTTTGAGGCTGAACACTGCCTCTGCGCATGCTGTCATAAGCTAGTTAGAACTGGCAGCTAATGCTTGATTTTACATTATAACCAGTTTTTTCCCCCATGCCGACTGTACGTGTCTCTTCATGCCCGGGCTGTGTCATTTCCGTTTGTTTTCACGTATTACATCTCTCCTTGGCTGGACTCGCTTCCTCCCCACCTGCTGAGCACACGTGAAGTTGCGGCTGTGCCCGGAGCTGTGCAGACGTGTAGCGCTGCGTGTCCGAGCGCTCGCCCCTCTCCGCGCCAGCCGGGTTGGTCCCGGAGGAAGAGACGGTGGTGGCTGAGTGTTGGGTGGCACCAAGCCAACCGGGTGGTAAAGCCAACAGCTTGCTGCTGCTCTCATAGTAGGTGTGGTGTGATTAACAACGAAGATCTAAGAACAAATGAGTAATCTCCCTTTCAGTCCCAGCTCTTTTGCCTTTATTAAAAAATAAAATAAAATAACAAACCTTTGTGCTCCATTGCTGAGCTCCTGAAGGCCACTAAATGGCCTTTTGCACTTGATTGCCACCATATATCCCAATCATCAGTGTGGTTCCAACTGAACCTAGAATCTCCCCATGCCCATGAGCATTGTGCAGTGTCCTGAGGTCTCACCAGACATGAGCGCAGCAGATGGGCGACCTTTCCCCATCTTCCAGTGGGGGGATGTGGCTTGTCCAGAGCTGGACGAGAAGCCCGAGTTAGAGATTGGTGTTTAATTTTAATCTCTTGAGCTCTAGTCAAGGGCTTTTAAACTTCTCACCACCCTTTCTCACCTGATGTGGAAAAGCAGTGAAGCAAATATCTGATATTAAGCATGTGAGTAGTTTTGTTGTTGATTTGCAAAGCCTGCTGACAACTGGATGCCTTAAAATCACTCCTTTTAAGGTGTCTGAATTCAAGAATACAAAAATAAAATAACTTAGTCCATTTAAATCATTTGGCAAATGATTTAGATCTTCCAGGAGCAAAGGCCAAGCTGTACAGCTCTTGTTAAAATGAAGTGCTGTAGAAGTGCAAGGATATACATCCTTCACAAGAAAACCCACCATTTTCTGATTACCGTGTTTGACAAGTTTTTATATATTTATCTTTCCTTTCCACATTGATGTGCTGGAGATCACTAATAAGCTGGTAAGGCTGATTATAAAAGATCCAAAAATAAGACTCAGAGATTCCCCGCAGCCCATATCCGACAGGTCTTGTCACTTGGATGCATTTGTAAAGAGCTGGTTTGTCTCTCCGCTTGACAGATGCTTTGATGAGCTAATCATCTAATTTCCGTGCACTGTACACCTGTAAAAACAAAAGGGGATGAGACTCGAACAAGTGACTAAGCCCTGTTCTTGTTTGCATTGTTTCATTACTCTTATTCGAGTGGAGCTGATAATCCTGCCATGGAGCTTGCTGTGCCCCACGCTAGCTGACAGGTGACGTAGACATGTGGTATGTCAAGCAGATGACTTCTCTCTGAAGTTCTGCTGACCAAGAAGGCCATGAGAGGCTTTTTCCCTGCCCCACTGGTGGTCCCTGATATCCCAGAAGCAACCAGCCTTGGCTCAGTTGGCCCACTTAGCTCTGGCTTAGGAGGCAGATAGGAAGGGCAAAGCCGAGGAGGTGACAGTGATGCGGAGGTGCCCGGGAGTGACAGATGCTCATCTCAGCTTTCTGCAGCAGTGGTTATCCCCACTGTTGGATCTCTGCACTGGCCACAAGCAGCAAGAGGTCCTCATTGCGTTGGCAATATGTGGAGCCAGTGCTCGCTAGGGAATAGGGGTCAAACGCCTGCCAAAACTTTTCTGCCAGAGCCATGAGATTTGGGCAGTCACCTGCTCCAGGAGGTGGTAGTTCTCTCATGCATGCTAAGTCGAGCAGTAGCTGGATGCTAAATACGTGATTTCCTGCCTTTGGTATTGCCAAGCTATAGTTTCCTGTTCTGTTTTCAGTATTGTGCTCAGCAGCCAGTGAGGTACAAGTATGAACAACATCTCTGGGCTTTTCTATACATTTTCTGTACTTTTTCTTTGTGTTGTGGACACCAAAGTGTCTGGAATTCCCAGTTCCCAGGCACTGCAAAGGATCCAAGGGCAATTCAGTGACTCAGCCCCAGTGCTTAATGTCCCAACATCCATCCTCTGTATCAGGCCTTCCAAGCTATGTATTCATTCTGGAGGAGGGTCCCAACAAAGAAATTGAGTGTGATTTAACAAATCTGCCTTTGCTCTCCACCACTAGTTAATTTAGGTGGAATTTGCTGCATGTCCTTTACTAGGCAGTTACCTTTCAGTGTATTTTTCCCTTGCTTTCCTGGTTTTCTTAACTTTGTGATCCTGGTTTTCCTTCCCTTGTTTCTCTGTTACCTGGGTTAACTGTGTAGCAAATTAAATTGCAACTATATCAGCTTGGTGGGGGGGAAACCTGTGCATTTAATTCTTTGCATTAGGAAGTTTTCTGTAATTATTTTTCTTTATGTTTTGTGGAGTAGAGCTGTGATGGAGGAAGAGGAGATAAAATGATGCTCAAGTGCACACAGGAATATACTCAGCTACTGAGATAGGCAGGAGCGTTAAATACCAGTTGAGTTGTAGAATCCTCAGAAGTTTGTTTCCTTTTTTCCATTCAAACCTGAATTTAGGAGAATGACACATTGTGTGTCACCCACCTCCACCTGTCCAGAGCCATTTATTTCTTCTGTTGGTTTTATGGCTGTGTGGAAACACAGTGGCTTCAAATGCCAGTCTGGTGGTGGAGGTGTGGTGTGCTGGTGGGAGGAGAAGGCAGCAGCAGCAGGACTTGACTGCTCACCAGCGGCTCCAGCACACGATGGATTGATGGCAGCTTCTTCTGCACGTGGATGGATGTTGGTGTGGCATCATGGGTGTCTTCTGCCTGCTTGTTCACTACCCTGTGCCCCCTTTCTGCTGAGAGACCAAATTCTGAAGGAACAAGAGTTTGGTGGAGCTACAGCTGAGTTGCAGAAGTGTGGGAAACACAGTTACTTCTGATCCTTGAGGCATGTGATGGGGGAATGCTGACTTTGGAGTCCATGTGAGGACAGAGGAAGCTACACTGGAAGACCAGCATGGTGTGAAACAGGCCATAAGTGGAAGGGGGGTGTGATTTCATGAGGCACATTGAGGCTGGGGGCGGAAGCTTACCTTAGCTAGGTCAAATAGCGATATAGCTGTGCCTTGGTATGCACAAATCCTCCCAGCAGCGCTGAGGCTTTTAAAGCCAAATCTGATAGAGTTTTGAGCAGTTCTGGGAATAAGAAGTTATGCAGGTCTCCCTTGGAAGTGCTCTGTGCTGGAATATTAACTCAATGTTGAAAGGCTTGCCAAAACACATAGCCCCACCAGTAGAAAAGGAGGTGAGGTTACACCAGTTGTATTGGTGAAGAATCCTGTTTAGACAGCCATAAATTTTAAATCAGGCTCATTTTGACTTATTTAAGGTCAATTAAGAAAAGGTTGGTGTTGAACTACAATAAACCGCTCTGAAATAAAGGAAGCAATACAAATTAATTAAGTAGGTAATAAGCTGGATCTAGAACAGCCAGGTTGTGACTTTCTATTATTTTCTCTGTGCCTGTGAAGTCAATTAGATACCTGTTCTCTAGTGTGTTTGTTTGGGTTGGGTTGGGTTGGGTTTTGGTTGGTTGGTTGGTTTTGGGTTTTTTTGTGTGTGCTTTATGTTTTGTTTTGTTTTTTTCCCGTGGACATTTACTGAAAGTAGTATTTAACCTTTTGCCCCCATAAGCTTGTGTTCAAATCCTTCTCCATACAGAGGGTGAAACAGGCGTATTTCTTCTTCACTCTCATCACAGATCTGTATCACCGTGAACCTCTGCTTGAGACTGCTTGGGAAGTACTGGAGGTTAGAAATTCGAGCTCCGTTCATACAGACTTTTGCATTATGAAAATAAGAGCAGAGTGCTCCAATGTTCGGAGCACCTGCATGGCAGGTGTAAGGCACTGTCATCCCTGCACGGGCAATGGGTTTGGTATGTGACCTAAGTTTACTTACTGCTCTTGCCCTAATGCAGTTAAGTCCTCCCCAAGTTTGAAAGTGCTTTGAGATCTTGAGATGACCAGGTCGTTCTAGAAAGACAAAGCATTGCTATATTCACCTTTGCTTTCAAACCTTTTTGTTATAGCTGCCTTCTTTGAGCATCAAATTCACACAAAAATGTATAAAGCATTATAAAGTCATTGCAGTCTGTCTCCTTTCCCCCACCAATTGCTGAAGTTTCTCAATTTTGTACTCAGCTACCATTGCTTGGGAGACACATACATCATGCCAACAGGATCTATAAATATTCTTAATCCCACTTTGCTGGCAATTTTCTCTTGTTTTAATCTGAATGCAAATGGGATCCCAATTTATATGAGAAGCCACTGTTCTGCCCGACTGCATTGGCAGTAATGCCCCCCCTCAAAGCGAAGGGTTGTATTTTGAACATAAAACCACATTTATTTCATGTCTGCATGATCTCTAGGCTTTGAAATCCTTCAAGGGCACCCTAAAATGCACCCTCAATTTCTACCAGTTGTAGGCACTGGGAGAATACTGGGGGCTGCTCAGAACAACAGCTGCGACACAGAGCTCAGGATGTACTGGAGACTCATCTGGCAATGCCAAAAAAAGTTAACTCTGCATTTTAGGAGGGTTCCTCAAGCGCTCAACAGCAGGGTGGGCGTGGGGTGGTGGGCTGTCATCATTGTGATGGCTGAAGCAAGTGGGATCAGCCTGAATTAAGCTGCAGCTCACAATTTTGAGAAGGGCTGTTGCCTCACCGCGTTAGCCAAAGGTGTGTTCAGTGCGTGGTGGTACATGTCACCCTCATTAAGCTCTGTAACGTCACGTGGATCTGAAGCTGGTTGCTTCTGGGACCACTGCCATGCCTTGGGGTGCCTCATGGGAGGATTATTTTTGTTCTTTGCAGAAGACACTGTTTTTCAAATGGATCATAAAAAGAAAAATGTGCTCATAGGTGTTGAAAGAGCAAATGGTTTTGCATTTGATTGTGCTGTGCGTTTTCTAGTTTCTCCTCCCTTTGGAAGCAAATGGTGGTTTTCATCCCAGTTTTAAATTCTGGGTCCTTGTGGACTAGCTCAGTGTAAATAACTACAGTGAGGACTGTGATTTGGTGGGGGGAGGCAACTGAAGCAGCGTACAGCGATTCACAAATCAGACCTTCTGAGATAATCTGCTCCCTGAGCCAGGTTTTTGCCTTTTATGTTTTCCTGGATCTTTTCTTTTTAGTTTTTGGTTCAGAAGCATTCACACTCTTGTACACCCCCAGAGTGTTTCTGGACCTCCATTAGGGCAGCATCTGCACCTGGTTTGAAGTCCATTTCATCCTCCCTCATGGAGATCATGGTAGCCTACACTGCAGTTTACCATGAGGCAGTCTGCCATACTGTGTCCTGCCCACGGTGCTCTCGCTACATGCTCTTCCCTAACTCGCTGTGACCAGGGACTCCACCTGGACACATCCATGCTTGTCCTGGAGGTTGCTTCTGGGAAGCCTCTGGTGCATTTTTTTCCCACATCTCTAGCTTTTATCATGGGTTTCTCGAAGTCCTTCCTGCAAAGTCCCTGGTGCCTCCTTATGTGCTGATTTTGGAGGACTGCCCTTGTTTTTCTGCGCTATAATGTTTGGATCCATGTGGAGACTTCTTTTTTTAGCAGCTCACCAGGCCTGTGGCTGGTGCTGTCTCCTACCCCACCACACTTATCTTTAGCCACCATTTGACTGTGCAGGTCTGTTGTGAATCCTCAGACTCATCCTTTTGATCCTTTTAAACTGCCCACTCTAAAAGCACATTGTAGGCTGGGATGAGGAACTAACCCGGGCTTGGCTTGAACTGTGCTGCTGCTTTTCATCTAAGCATCTCTGAAGCTTCTGGAGAAGAGACAGTTCCCACCACGGCCACACGTGAAGTGGGCCACAAGTTTGTGTCTTCTCTGGCTGCCAGGGGAAAGTCCTAAATTTGCTGAACCAAAGAGGTTACTGCCTTCACATGCTGGAAGGCAGGTTCAGGTGGGAGAGTGTCTGGGGAAAGGCTGAGTCTTCTGGTCTTATCAGAAATTATTCTCTGCTGCCAGTGCTTCGGATATGGTGGTATCTCCTTTTCTTCTTCAATACCTTGAAAAAGGCCAACTCCTCTGGTGGCACAGCCTCTGTCGGTGGATGCACAGGGTTATCAAATCTTACCTGCTGCTAAAACCACGTTAAAATGGAACCAGCATCTTCAGAGAAGTTTGTGTCTCTCATTTTGTTTACCAACCACCTGCAGATTCCAGGGTTTCTCTTTGGAGCAACCTTCCGAGGTGGATGGATGTTGTCTCTTTTCCCCATGAATCCTTCATGGCACTGTTGATCTCCTGACTTTATACAATTAAGGAAAGTAGTATCATTGAACTGTCTGTGCAGGAAAGTGATGATCAGTGACAGCCTGAATGTGCCACGTCAGCAACTTCCTACGAGGCACTTGCTACCTCCACAGAGGTTATTTGCAGATAGTTTTAGTTACTCTTTATCTTGCCCAAAAGGGAAAGAGTTGCTCAAAAAATAAACCTCTGCCTCCAGAGACTGCCTCTTGTTTCCATGTGGTTTTAGGAGGTCCTGTTTTCCCAGCCTGTGAAAGGAGGATGTTCTTACTGGATGGAGGTGGGAAGCACGTTGAGATGTGCAGCGTGAGTTGGCAGATACTGAATTGCGAAGAGAAAGGGCAGTAGGCCCATGGCTCTGCGGCAAACCCAAACCACACATGGTTG
The DNA here is from genome assembly GCF_964273445.1 of Streptopelia decaocto. Taxonomy (NCBI): domain Eukaryota; kingdom Metazoa; phylum Chordata; class Aves; order Columbiformes; family Columbidae; genus Streptopelia; species Streptopelia decaocto. The sequence continues at coordinate 5,480,629 of NC_138662.1, forward strand.
AGACTGAGCGGAGCTGCCACTCCTGGGTGTCCTGGACTGGGCAGGACACGGTTGTGCTCCTCCCTGCTCCAAAACGAAGCCAAAAGGGAACGTGCCAAGCAGGCAGCCATCGCTAGGGAACAACAGGCTGCCTGCAGAGGTCTGGATGCTGCTGCTGTGGACAGGGCATCAGCGATGCTCAGCAAGTTGCAGTTTCTGGAACAGGTGTTGATACTTGTCTGGTCTGGGAGCAGGACTCTCCCAACCTTCGTGCCAGGGAGAGGGTGACATTGGTTGCACGTGGGCATGTGTCGGGTCGAAAAAAAAAGGTGACAAAAGCCTCTTGCAGAGAAATGTTATCACGGGACTGATGGTTGTGTTTGTGTGCATGTCTTTATTTCAAATTATGTCCAAACAATGTATTTGATTTTTTTTTTCATTTTAAATATTATTTGAGGCCAGCTTCAAAGTGACCTCCTGAGGCAGCAGTTCAGATAATTCTTAGCAGAGAATAACTTTTGAATAAGAGCTAGAGCCTGAGAATGAGACCTCGAAACACTAAATCAATCACTTCATTTCCCCAGGTACCTGCATGCCTGGAATACATTCTCCTTGTGCTCCTTTGTTTGAACTCTAGAAGGGGTGACAGAGTTATTAATTAAAACAGTGGTGTGCACAAGGTTTAGAGAGAGAACAAGAAACATGAAAGACCTGTAAGCAACTTCATCCTCCTCTCCTTCCCCTGCAGTTTATTCTATTCCTGTTTTTTTCCCATGTGATATCTGTTCCTTTGGGGGGAAAGAAAAAAAGGCGGGGGGCGGGCACAGGGGCACAACACCCACCTGCTCCATCCAGACTGATTTTGGAGAGATGCTTGGGATCACCTTTTGCTTTGAACTGAATCGTTGCTTTATTTCATGGGTACAGAGGCAGCAGCAGGGGGCCCCACACATACTCCCTGGGTCAGGTGTTGACACGATGCAAATATACCACAAAAAGATGTGTAGGCAGTAAATCCCTGCCCTGGTGTGGGGATATGAAGGAGGTTCTCAGAAACACCTTTTTCTTTGGGTTCACAGCCCTGTTTGGGTCAACAGTGGCCATTGGCGTTGCCTCCATCTAGGTCAGGCTCTTGATGTGAAAAGATATAGAGCTATTTACAGGTGAAGACTAAAGGTCAAATCCAGGCATCTGGTGCTGTTGTGTCTTGCAGACAACAGTTTGGGGCCCATTTTCCAGCCCTGGCCTCTTCCAGAGCTCTGCATCCCACAGGAAACCTCCTTTATATCGTCTTCTTCTCTGTAACCTGCTTGCCACCCTTCCCACCACTGAGGAAGACTGGTGTCCTTCCTGGCCTGGATGATGCAAAAATAAGTGCACTGTCTGTGGTGATGTCGTTTTAAAAAATTAATACATTAAAAATGTTTCCTTCCTCTGCAATAATGATAATCTTAATTTTTGAGCTTCCTGCAATGGAACATTTTCTTAATTTAATTCCTAATTCATTGAACATCTCTAATAAGCATGAATGGTAATTTCATCTTACTGGCTGCATTGTTCTAAGGGATGCTCTTTAGAGACTGGTTCATGGAACAAAGACTTTTTTCCCCTCTCAGACCAAGGTTTTAACTCCAGCCTTTGCTCACCAGTGAGCATCAGCCTGGGGCCCTCTGCTCCTCCAGACCAAGAAATGAAACAGAATTAAGTGCTGGGCTCCTGATCGCTGACTCCAGCCTGAAGACACTGACCCTCCTGCAGTCACCCTGGGCTCATCTCTGGCAGCTGAGCTGGGCTTCCTCTGCTGAGGAGACACTGGGGTGGACATCCCTGAAGGCCCAGGCTGCCCTTGCCCCAGAGCACCGCCGCTGACCGGGAACCCCGTATGCTCTGCTTGGTTCAGCACTGAATGAAACAACCTGCTGTGCAATCTTACTGCAGCCTTTCTAGACCTGCTTTTTCCAAGGCCTTGGGGAGCTGGAGTTCCTTAGCTGGCATGTGATGAATCTGTCATGTGGTCCAGGGGCTGCAGGACATCTAGGGAGGCATTACCAGAGTAACCCCACAAACTGCTACTGGTTGTGCCGGAGCTAAATTGTGCATGCGTATAACAAATAGCTGCAGCTTTGCCAGCTGATTGCACCCAGGAAAGCCACACTTAGGATGTGCAGAGCTCCCCAAGCGATCTTGTGCCATGCTGGGTCATTTCTGTGGCAGAGGCTTTTTTGTGTGATTACTTCCTAATTGTGCTTTATGCCCATCATTTTGTGACTTGCCAGGCAAGACTACAGATGAAGCACATTTGTTTGAAGTGTTATTCTTCAGATCTGGCAGAAAGAGGGTAAGTTTTGGGGAACAAAAAGAGTAATGGGAAATAATCCCCTCCTTACAGGAGGTCTGAATTCTTCCCTCTTCTTCTCTTGAAGGTCACTGTTGACCATGAGCTCAGTTACAGCGCAGCCCTTCCAGAACATCTCTCCCTTGCTACCCAGCTTCATTATGGTTCCTATTTTATTTTACCTCCCAGGGTAACATCATACTGCACTTTCGTTGCCGCTCACAAGGGAAGGGAGCACTCATAAGCAAACCTCGTGTGCAGGAAATAGTCCTGGTGAAAAGCTGTTTGTGTGCAATGGGTTTATGCCTATCCATTCTTCAGTATTCCTCTGCATTCCATTAGAAACGTGGCAGCGGCCAGGTGAAGGCTGCTGGCTAGCAGAGAACATTTTTTTCCTGCTTATAGATTATCAAGTCCAGCTGTTTAGAAGACGCGCTCCGCTCATCTGCTGTTTTCCCAAGGGAAACTGAGAAGCAGCAAAAGTGCCAGGCTATTTACTCTGACTCTACAGGGCCAATGGGTGTGCAGTGACACCTTAAATGCCCAGGGCTCAACACATCTGCTAACAAAAGATTTCATACCAGGGACTGGCTGGATCTTTCAGTGGTTAGTTGTAGTTTTGCAGAAGATGGACTGTGCTGAAGATGCCTTTCCTGTTGGGTTAACATAGGAACGTTCTCCAAAACTCTGAATACACACAGTATTTTTAAACTTAAAATGGCTGCTAAAAATGCAGGAAGAGTGTGGCTAATTAAGCCTCCGATAATTTAAAATTAGTGCATGTGGCTCAGAGAATATGGCCCAATCCAATTAGAGCAGAGTGCTTTGCTAAAGGCATGGATAAAAACAGATACTATGGAGGAGAATAAAGGTCTAGAGGCTTCTTAGCTCCTGTCTACAGAACGATATTTTGCCCTTTTGCAGTAATTTTAATATTCTTCCTGTGTCTTTGATTTGCAGTGGAGAAGAAACAGAGGTAACAAACAGCCATGGATCTTCTACAGCTTCAGTGTCACATTTTCCATCTCTCCCCTTTTCATTGTCGCCTGTATAAAGTGTAAGACATACTTTTTACTGAAGTGACACTGAAGAGCAGATCAGAAGCAGTCAGTATGTTACATATATGTTCAGTTAGGAACTTAAATTAGGTTGCAGTTCAGTGTTGTGAAGGGTGGCAGAGCAAAGTTTTCTTCCCAGCACAGCCCAAGTGATAGAAATTGGTGAGGACTCTGTACTCTGTACTGACACCCCTTACTGTCATATACACTGGATCGATGGCTCAGTGACACTCAGCAGTGACATCCACAGTCTGGGGGACTCATCTGCTATCAGTCTGATGTCTTGCCTTTATTTTTATTAGTAACACTGATTTTTAGTAAGGATAGAAGCTTGTGCTGAGCATGAATCATTTAATTAAAGAGGTGATGCAAATGTATGTCTGAAATTTCCTGTGAACGTGGATTTTGGGGATATTGTCCGTATTTTGTTTGGGCTCTGGCAAATTTGTATCTGGTTTGCTTGGAAAGCAGTAGCTCATTTAAGGCCACTTAGTACATGCTCTAAAGCCAAGTTGCATCAGCTTGAGCTGATTTCAGCTCTCATTAAGCAAATGGACACATCCCTGGCTCTTTACATCAGGAGCCTCTCCATATGCTGATGTTCTTCATGGCCATGGGCAGGGCAGTCTGTCCACTGAACACTTGCCCAGAAAAGTGACCGCTGCTCAATTCTGTGTTTCTTCAGATGGGTCTGGCTGTATTCTCAGACGTGGCATAAGTCTCATTGTTCTCAGCAGACAAGCCAGCTATTAAAAAGCCCAAAACTATAGGTCTTTTTTTTAGGTCTTTTTTTTTTTTTTAATTTAGAGAAGCTGAACAGGTTCAGATATTAGTGCACTGATGTTGTATCAAACCTGACATTGTCCTCAGCAAAGAGCCTCCACTGTGTAAATTGTGGAGCTGCTGGAGGATGTGGCTTGAAAAAATAAAAGCATATGTAAAGAGAATATATTGTCCTTTGGAAGTGGAATGAGTCAACTGGTTTTCTGGAGGCAAATTTTACAGGGTTCCCTTAGAAGCAAGCCCACATCATCAGTCCAGACAGCAGACTTGCAGCCTTCAGAGCGCTTGCAAATGAATTGTTACAGAATTTGCATCTCACATGGAACCAGAGATTTAGATGTTAACTCAGAGCCCCAAAGTTTGTGCTGTGCATGTCAGGGGCAGAGCAAGCATCAGCAGTCAGACAGCACAGGCACAGACAATTACCCCCATCAGTTACGATTCCCTTTGTAATTAAACCTTTCTTTGGTGTTTCAGTGCATTCCTTGCTGCACCGAAGTCGATACTCTTCCATGACATCTTCTCTGTGTTGTTCGGATAGTTACGCTGCCATGATCACAGCAATACTGGAGCTTTTGAAGAAGAGCATCATCACAGGACTTGCATTTATCTTCTGTGGTCCTCCCTTGTCCCTGAGATGATAACAGATGTGAGTGTTTTATTTTAACATTTTCCTTTTTATGTTACTGTTGATAAACAGGCATCAGCAAAGGAGTACATCAGTGCTTGAAACATGATGCAGCTCCAAGACCTGGTGGGAACTCATTTTAGGCTCAGTGCTTGGGAAAGGTTGGACTCCTCCAGACACGATGTTTATTTCCATGTTTCCCAAACAACTGGCATAATGGTGTCTGGAAAATATGCTGTCCCAAGTTTCACCATGGCCTCGGCGGACTGAGCACATTTTAAAAAATCCTAAGAACTGAAAATTGAGTAGAGGAGAATGACAGGCAGGCTGGTTGTCCATCAAGCAATGGTGCGACATGGCTGCTGGCCAGGTTGGTGAGCAGCCTTGCAAAACACCCTGTAAGACTTAAATTTTATGAAGAACATGGGAAACTAGCTCATATCACCTAGAAATTAGCAGGGTGGGCTTCCTGGGCACTCATCTTGAGAGAGGAGTGTCAGGGAGTGATTGCACCCGGCTGCATTAGCATGGGGGTCTGGGGAAGAGCAGTCTCTGAGCCCAAGGTATTACCCCTCGTAATGCGAGTAGTCTTACTCACTAAAAGAGATGTAAGCTTGGAAACGTTCCAAAGGGCTAAAAATGTGCAGAGAGATGGTTACTGCAGCTCAGCTGTGTCCCTCTGGTGTTGGTCTGCAGGAGAAGCTAAGCAACTTTTTGTGGTTGTCAGAGGAATAAGTCAAAGGGTTGGTCCATAGAGGAATGATGGTCAAAGTCCTGCTCTCAGCCAGGTCATTTTTGCTACAGAATGTAAAGGTAATATCACCATGAGGACATTCCATAGGCTTACTGAGTGCCCAGGCCATCAGCCCAAGCCTCTTGTATTAAAAAAAAAAAAATCCCCAAGAGCCTTCTTAGTGTCATAGGCTGGGCTTCTGTGTTAAAAAAAAAAAAAAAAAGAAAAAGAAAATGTGCATTAAAAACCATATGTGTACAACTGAGCTATTCAGGAGAGTGATCCAGCCCTCCACAGTCAGAGAAAGAGACTGTCATGACTCTTAAATCTGGTACTCTGGCTCAAACCCTAAACAGTTGAGGCCGGCTTATTAATAGAGAAGGTGAGTGACAGATTCTAGATATTCAAGTCCAGCTTCCTCCTGACATTTTCTGTCAGTAAAAATAAGTAGCCTTTCTTTTCGTTTAACAAAATCTCTTCCCTGGCTCTGCTTGATGGTTCCCCCTCCTGTCTCCACCTCCAGAGATGTCTGAACAGTGTAATTTCCTTTTATTTTTAGCCATCTTTTATAATTGAAAGTATCTCTGTGTCAAAGAGAAAACGTTCCCATGAATTCCTCAACAGGCACTTACCAAAAGCAGTTGAGAAAAATGAAATATTTAATGGGGTTTTATACCTGTGGACTTGGTGATGCTGGTGCATCTCAAAATAAAAATTTTAATGACGTGAGGATGGATGGGCATGGGACCATCATTTCCACAGCTTTACTGGTGCTTCTCTTTTGGGGTCACTATTGGATCTTGCCTGAGTGGTGCATGGGTCATCAGCAGGCAAGCTTTGGGAAGTGGTGGCTGCTCCTTTTCTCCGAGTTTCATGTTCTTCCTGTGGAAGACCCAGGAATGTTGCTTGGGGCAAAGCCAATGGTTCTCACTTGTCAGTAGAACTTAGCGTGGCTGTAGCACTCTTCAGAGACCCACCACATCTACAAGCAGCTGTTTATTTTATCTAAGGTCAGAACCACTTGGGATCAGAGCCAGGGTCCAGCTAGCCCTAGTCCTGCTCTTGCAAAGTGGTCAGAGCAGATGCTTTTTGAGGATGACACAGGAGCTCCTTTAGGTAGTCTCCTTCTGCGTGTGTGCTGCTCAGCTGCATGAGTTTGCAAGTTTGCGCTCGGGATCTTCCTGAGCCATCATTTTTGTCTTCGCATTTATTAATAATAGTCTTCGGAGGATTTATCTTCCTTGGATTAGTTCACCTCTTCTTTTCCCAGCCCAATTCTGTGCTCTCATTTCAATGCTCAGGGAGGCAGATACTGCTCCTGCTTGTCCTCAGCAGCTCAGCTGGATTTTCCCTCAGCCTGAAGAGCTGCAGTGAGAACATTTCAAAGAAAGCAGAGGAGCAGAAACAGCCCCTCATCAGCACACGGTGTGGCAGGAGTTGATTCCATTTAATGCAGCCACTACAACTGACCCTAAGGTTGTAAAGTTGTAACTGCATCCACTTTGCAAATCAAGATCTCTCTTATCAAGCTCTGTTCTTGTGACTCATCCTTAGCCCACAGCCAGCTGCCGTGGCAATAGAGAGGATGGACCTTGGGTCTCCTCTGCCCTTTCTCTCTCCCTCACCGCTTGATAAAGTCTCTTTCCTATGTGCCTCCTCCTAGGCTGCCTGCCCTCACCCCCCAGTTGTCACTGTTCTGTCCCCAGCCACCTCCCAGCACAAGTGGTGGCTCATGCATCTCTCAGAGTCTTGGTGGAGGGAGGTGCAGGGAACCCTGTTGTGTCCTCAAGATTAGGGAGGCAGGACCCCACCTTCGCACTGCTGTCCCCAGATGTGGGTATCAGGTTAAGGAGGGTCTCGCTTGCAGCCTGTGTCACTCCCTCATGGTTTTCTGTTGTGAAAGCCATGGAAGAGAGTTTTCACCCATCTGCATTAGTTTGGGAATCATAACACAGCTGGAATTTATGAATCATGATTAACAGTGTTGCCAGGTACAGGGAGGATTATACAATGTGTGATCTAATAACTCCCAACCATTTAATCACACGTGGTAGCTTCTGAGCACGTTGCACACAGGTGAGATAACTGACCTTTTAAGGTGAACCACAAAAGGTGTTTCTTTCATAGGTGCTTCCTCACTCTACTTGGCTAGAGCATCCTTGTGAGGAGCAGGACCTTCTGGCCTGTCAGAAGCAGGCAGGGGTGTTGTCCTACAGGTGTTGTCACATCCCAGAGGAGTTTCCCATTGGAATGTCTGCAGTGATTTCAAAAAAAGAACCAAGTATGAATTCTGCACAAGGCTGTTGTTGCACAGGTGTCCATGGACACCTGGAAGGCCATGTGGCCTCCAAAGGAGGCTGGAGAGATTCTACCATCCCAGAGAAGACATCACTGTGTTGGCCCAGTGACAGCAATCTCACTCTACAGTGTACCTGTGTGTGAGTTGCGTAGGGTCAGAGCTAGGAAACTCAGTCCATTTGTCCATCATTCATTCGCTCCTGTCCACCAGCCCCAAAGAAATATTTTTCCCCTATGAAGAGCTTCTCTCCATCACAAAGATACCCACTGTCCCTTGCCTGGCAGTGACAGCCCTTTCCTGCTGTCCCCAGCACTGCCAGCAGTTCAAGTCCTCAACAACCTCTCGGGCTAAGCTTAGCTTAACCAACACAAATCTATCTGCTATGTGAACATAGGTGCATTCAGTTGCTGAGATAAATTTAAAAGACTTGCCCAGGTGACATTCCTACTTCCAATGGCATTTGTGAACAAGCAGGGGTTTTCTGGGCAACCCCATGCCCTGCCTAGGCACTGATGGTGACTTTCCCAGGCAGCCAAAGCACAATTCTTGCTCTTGAACATCTTCCCTGTGGTCCTTGGAGTACTTTCAAGTGAAAAACAAAATGGCGACATTTTAACCATTGCCTCCCACGCAGTGTCTCTCTTCAGCCTCCCTTGCTGTGGGTTCAGAAGTCTCTGGTGGATCAGTCTGCCCCTGAAAAAACAAGGGTTTGCCAAAATAGAAGAATTTTTGGAGAAGGCAGTGATTTGGCTGAAGGTTTTGCCAGCGTGTGTCTCTGGGTTTTGCAGTTTGTTTCAGTATTTGTTTAGTTTTGGATTTTGCTTTCTTGTACAAGATACTACCAAAACAAAATATTTTAATGTTTGCAAATTATTTGGGGGGGAGAGATGAGGAAAAACATTGATTTTTCAAATGCATTTTGAAATGACAGGATTCCCTACTGAGCAGAAGTCTCATTTTGCTGTCAGCTTACAGCATCATCTCTGGTTACACAGAAGTAAAACCACTGTGAAAGGACCTCAACATCTTTCCCACTAATATACTTTATTTTCAGGACGGTGAGTTATTTAAAATGCTTTCTATGGCTTTAATCTGTCCAAAGCCAGTCTAATATTTCATTAATGTCAGTCCTATAATCAATTATTTATTTTCTGGTAGCAGCTGGGATCTCCTGTCAAGGACCAATGTGCGCTTGGTACCTTCCTAGCTGGTGATGGAGAGTTGGGCAGACAGTGCTGGTGGTCTGGGTCTGGTGTGATGCACTATTTCAGCCAAAGCTGGGGGTGGTTGTAACCTGCACAACACACAGTGGGTTGGAGGAGACCAAAACTAGCAGTTGAGCAGAGAAATTACACAAGCAAGACCAAGTAGACACTAGCATTGTTGGACCTTGGAGAGAGAGCATGGGGAAAAACAAGGAAAGGTCTTTCAAGGCAATGGGAAGTATGGTGATGTGACGTTTATCATTTTATTTGACATGCCCTTGTCATGCTGTTTTCTGGCACCTGGGAAAACTGCTCAGTAGTCATAGAGGGAAGAGAGTGAAGAATAATGTGTCCAGTGGAAATTCCTGCAGCTCTTGGCTCAGCAGAGCATAATTGCTGAAGATTGGAGCCTGCTCAGGACACTGGAGCTAACACCTCTGCCCTTGTAAGAAGCGGGATCTTCGGTGACCACAAGCAGTAAGCCTGAATGTCATTAAAACAGCAACACCTGCAGGGACACAGAGCCCCGATCTCCCTGCCAAGGAGTTTCAGTGTGCTGCTGACTTGGAGGGAAGATGCCACCTACTAAATCGCTCAAACCACTTCCTGCAGCACCTGGTTTTTCCTCACATTTCCTATCCAAACAGTGGCCAGACCCATGTAAAAACTGCTGTCGCTGCTGAAATAGCTGAGCTGGGTGTTGCTGAATCTGCACCGCACTTTGCCAGTGGGATGGCTGCAGGAGGAGTAACGTGCAGAAGGAGAAGGGCCTGTGCCCACACCATGGGAGAGCCAGGACGTGGCCCTGTTCCACACTGGAGCTTGTCAGAATACAGCTCTTCAGCACAGCCCTCAATGGAGACAGCTGACATGCAGGCACATGTGGCTGCTCACAGGCTCTTGGAGATGCAAGGGCATTGCCAGGTATGAAATGCATCAGGAGCAGTCAGTTAGGAGGGCTGCCTGTGAACAAATGTGAATTTAGTGTCATCTGTAATGCAATGGAGATTGGCATTTGGTACAAAGGGAATTTGCCACTCTTGGGTTTGGTAAATTCATCAGTGAAGCTGTGACCTTGGAGCAGCTCATGCCCTCCCGTTGCATGGCCAGGAGGAGCTGTGTGCAGCCTTAGGGATGGGAGAGTTACCCTGTGATGTGACAAAGCCCAAGGTTTGACGGATAAAGGTAGCACAGGTGGGACAGTGCGTGTACAACATGAGTTCTATAAGCTGCGTTAGTCTGTAATAGCCTACCCAGGGACAACTCTTGGGCACAGTGTCCCAGCTACTGCAGTGGCTCAAGAGACAGTAATTCCCCTTCCCTCCAGCCTTCTCCATTTCCAGTGCCTTTGGTAGGACTGGGAACTGGTAGGACAGAAAGTATCCTCAGAGCAAGCTGAGTCAGAGAGTGGCAAAGCTGTAAGGAGGGCTGCAAAAGTCCAAGTGGGAACTAAACAAGCTGTACTTCTTGGAGATGAACAGTCCAGCCACTGCTGCCTGTGGGCACCAACAAAAGAAAAAGCCACGAACATTGCCGCGGCCATGCATTAACCTCCCTCCCACATCCACCATTCCTGCCATTCGAGCTTATCTGGAGCCAACAGCAAGAGCAGGAGTGCAGAGGGACCCTGCAAAGCCTCAGACAAACGCCCAGACCGAGTGCCGTTTCCCAGGGGGATCGGGGCGGATTGGATAATTAATCACAGCCTGTCTGGGGGAGGATGAGGAAGTCTGAATAAAGGTGTTAACGGCTCTTAAAGGCTTTCCTGGTTCGCAGAGGGTGCTGCCTCAAACAGATTATCTGGAAATATTATTAGCTGGAGTGGGAAAGGGGTTTTTTTCTCCTCTAGGCTCTTTGCAGCCACCCTAAATCTGCTTGAGCCGCAGAGACAGGTTTTTATTGTGTGGGGGGAGGTGGGAGAGAGGTGTTGGCTGTCAGTGGGTCAGCAATTAATTGGTTTATTCCTTTCTCACGGTTATTTTCTAACTAACATCTGCTAAAACCCCAGTACCCACTTTGTCCCAGCTCAGCAAACAAGAACCACGGGGATTTGTGTTGGGGGGGACCCTGGGCTACAAGGTTGGCTTTGCAGGGGCTACCATGAGGTCTTTTGTCCCTTGCCAAGCCTCTTTTCTGTTGTCTCATCTTAGGAGGAGGATGTGATTAGTGTTTTCCACCATGGGATGTCAGCTGAGGGATGAGAACCATGTGCCAAGAGGAGGAAAGAGCTACCACAGATGGATGGTAAGTGAAGGCAGAGATTTGTCCACTTTGCTTCAAGGGAAACTTTCTTTCCAATGTCTCCATGGCCTGTTAGTTCAGACAAATGCTCTCATTCATCCTGGTGCTACCTTCTCTCCTGGCAGAAGTGGCCTTCAGCCACATGTTTCTGGGTGAGGGTGGGCTCTCCTCCATCTTCTGCTGCCATCTGGGAAACCATTTCTCTTGAAACCAGCTTTATTGGAGTGATATTCCTGTTCCCCTGTGGCAATTCTAGTGCCTTTGCAGGTCAGAAACGGGGTGCCGTCAAGGCAGAAACCTCATGCTCTGCCAGCTCCAGCTCAGCCCAGTTTCTGCCCAGCAGCTCTGCTGCTGTACATGAGCTGAAGTCGGTGGTGGGGCTGTGCTGGCACAGCTGTGGCCAGCAACAGGGGCTCTCTAGGAGCATCGCAGATGGCTCTCTTACCGTATTTGCCCTGATCATGCATCTTGAGCTGGGACATCACCTTTCAGACCAAAGCACAAATAAATAAAGAATATGGCTTTGGCCTGGAGGTTTTTGGTATTTGTAGCTTGGTACTGTTTTGGCTTGGAGCGAAAAGCAGACATTTCCAGAGCTAGAAGGATGATAGAGCAGGGATTGTGAAGCTGCTGGTGCGGGGTGGTCCCCTCTCTGCTACCCCTGCCTGGCCTCCCCACGGCCTGCTGGGCGAGCAGGAAACCCCTGCCATGGAGACACTCATCTGAAATCACATCGTCTGCAGGGAACGCTCCCTGCTGCCTTACTGCCACTTCTCTCCCAGTTCTTCCTAGATCTTTGGAAGGAATTAGGTTGTCCGCGTTGAATCCCAGGGGCTGCTTTCTTCACGGGTACATGGATTTCCAACAACTAATTTAGCCCAAAGAAAGCATTTCCAGGTCTCTCTTTTCCTTCACAGAAGACCGTTCCTTCAAATGTGAAGTGCGGCAAGCCCAAACTGGATCCCTGTTGCCCTTGGGATCGAACGGCAGGGATGACGAGAGAAACAGACTGAGTCCCAAGCCCTCCCCAGAGCTAAACTGCAAAACCACAGGCTGCACCAAAGCCCTTCGAGCCAGCCCATCTCCCAGCAGAGTCTCTGTCCTGCTCTCTCGACTCAGGGCTCAGAATATTGACAGGTATGGAAAATCCATCACAAATAACTAAATAACCCTCTCTGCAGTGCTGCCGGCTCCATGAGCGCTTCCCCAGCTGCTGGGAGGTTGCGAGATCGCTCCCTGGAGCGAGCGAGCGCAGGTGCTGCTGGCAGGCATCTGGAAACAGCCCGGCAGCAGAGGGGAGGCTGGAATTTCTGGTTGTCTGGAGCCTTCCCCTCTGCTGCACGATGTCTCGCCAAGCCCTGTAGCCTCTCTGGGGTTTCCAGGCAGCCCAGTATCCACCCCAGGGGAGCCCCGCTGGAGGCCGGGGATCCGGGCTCAGCAGAGCACAGGTATACCCAGTTCCCTAAGGCAGAAATGTAATAGTGCGTTTAAATAGCTTTTTCTTCCCAGAGGGCCCTGAAGCATTCGTCAAGCTGTTCAGAGGCGGGGGGCTCTGGCTGGCCACCCTGCAAAGCAGTGGTGGGATAGAGGGGAATGGACTGGGCACTGCGCAGGTCTGCACTGACAACCAGCATGTTAATCATGGGAAGGGAGAGATGTTATCCAAGGGCTCCAGCAAAACCCTGTCTTCAGGTGCAACCCACCACAGGCTCTTTACTTTCGGTCCACTGGCACCTGAAGAAGCACATGTTGTTGAGCAGCTCATACTGAACCCAAGGGCTGTGTCCACATCCAATGCTGCGTGCTTTTTCTCCAAGGGCTCCTGGAGAGCATGGAGCAGGCAGGAACCAGGAGAGGGACAGACCGTTTTGGTTTTGTTCTCTCATTACTGTGTTAAGTAAACCAGAGAGCAAAGGGTCAGTGTTTCTGGTGTGCAGGCAAGCTTTAAGGTAAGCCAAGCCCTAATATGTTCCAGTGTCCCTTATATTCTTGAAGGATTTTTCTGGTAACATGTTTCTGGGGAAGGAAATCAGCCGTGTGGTCAGCAGGGTGGCACAAGGAGCTCTGAAGTTGGTGGTGCTGGGTAAAGGCAGAGAGATGCTCCAGGAGGAGGACGTGGACAAGGCACTTGTTGCAGGCATCTCCTGCTTTATTCCAGTGCTCTCCACTCCCCTGCAGACTTTAGTTCTGCAAAGCAAGTTGATTTGTAGCCAGTGGGACCAAATAGATGTACCTGGTACATTAGGCTTCTGTTGCACATTGTGGGAATGGACAAGCGTAGTGTACACGATGGGGAAGAGACCAACCATTCATTCTTGTCTTGAAAATCTTCCTGTTGGAAGTGGAGGACCAAGGTTCATACTGCAATTTATGTTTCACCAGTAATGTCTGCTGTTGAAATTGCGTTGTCTCTCTTAATCATGCAACACTTGTTTTCCCACACTGCAAAATGAATTCAGCACTGCTGGCAAAGCTGGGGGCTGGGAAGTTTTAATTACTGTTTGTACAGTGCTTTGGGGCCCTGAAGTAAATGGTGCTGGAGGCCTGGGAAAGGTTATATTATATATTGGCAGTTACTAACACTTATTATATATGTGAGCTCTGTGGTCCTGTCAGCAGCTTTTTCCTGATGCCTGGATGCAGTGGGGCTTTCTAACACCAGTAGTGCAAATCCCTTCCTTCCGTAGTCACTCACCACTGCTGAGCATCACTGCACAGTAAGAGGGCGACCTGCTGAAGTCCAGTGTCCACCTCCAGGCAAAATAAGTTCAACCAATGTGCGCCTGTAAATACCCATCTGCTAGGCAGGGGAGAAGAGCCCAACAGCTCTCCTCTCACGAGGCTTTTGCCATTAGAGTATCTCTTCCTTTGGCAATGCAGCCACATCCTACATTAACCTTCCTGTTCACCTCCTTGCTCAGAACAAAACCTCCTTAATTATAATCCATCAAAATCCTCTTTTCTCTACCTGGGAGAAATGAGATTTGTGGACAAGGAACAAACGTGAAGGCATAAGTCTCTCTTTTCATGGGAAAGGAAATCTATCTAGCACCCTGCTGGGAACCCTGCTTTGCCTAAACCCCAGCATAATGCAGTAAGAAGTTAAGGCTCTTAGCAGGCGAACAGTGCAAGAGTCCTATTAAGCCTGTCTTGGGTCTTTGCAGTGAAGTGCTCTGGGTTGCGCCCAGCGCACCGTGTTCTGCACAACGAGGCCATTGTGGCCCTGCTGCTCCGGCATCGGCGTCCAGCCTGGGCTGGAGGGGACAAGCCTGCAACGGCCTCTCGCAGGTTGGAGCTGGTGCTTCTTGCAACTCAGGAAATGAGTTTGGAGAGGATTTTGATATCAGCAAAGCCCTGGAAAAATCAACTAGCACGTGTGCCCATGTGTGTACACCTGTGGGTGTGTGAGGTAATATGGTATCTAGGCTAATGCTAATAGCAGCCACATGAAGATCAGTGAGGGAATATGATGACTTTGACCTAAAATATGATTTCTGGGTTTTTTTAACTCAGCTGTGTCTTGGTGACGCACTTGGTTTTCTGACAGATACTGCAGAAATATTCAGCTGATTGCTGCAAAGAGCGAAACTGGGGTTACTTAAAATTTGCCAAAGCTTCTAAAATGCAAAAGCCTCTCAAAAAGCTGTGCTTTAGGCAGCTCAGACACGAGTGGTTACTCCTGTGCAGAGCAGGCAGGGGGGCAGCCCTGGTGGGGCCCCCCAGGGTGAGGGCAAAGCCTGTGGGACAGTGCTGCAGTCACCACCCAACAGGTGACATTGCCAGCGCTGCTTCTGATGTGTCCCCTTCAGCCCGGGTAGACAGAAAGCAGGAAGAAGTTAACTGAGCTTCTGTGACCCTGACACTGCTGCTCAAGAGGGTTTCATTTACTGCTGGGCACGTTAATGGATGCTGGGTCGAGATCTGTGGCTTTCTGGAGGTGATTTGTTCCAGGTCCCATGGGTTATCGTAGCCGTGTCACCAAAATCGAGTGAGGAACGTACCGAGCAGCACTTTGGGCAGCACCAGAGTGTGCTGGGTGTGATGGAGCCGGCCCAGCCCCACGCTGGAAAGCATGGAAAGGGTCAGTGATGCTACAGCCAACTCGCATCCCTGCAGCACCTCCCCACCAGCCAGCAGATGTCAGAGGAACGTATTGTGCAGTGGCTTTGTTCACTCTGGGGTAGCTCCTCTCTCTTTCAGGATATTGCTCTCTGCAGCCCACCTGACATCCAGGGGAGGCAAAGGAAGAAATGCACAGACCCAGGTATTGGCTGCTGCTGGGCTGTGCCATGAGCATTTAGGAGCAGTAAAAAGGATGCCAAGGCCACAGATTTTACCTTTAATTTAAACCCTCATTTCTAGGGATGGGCCCAGAGCTGGCCCTGCAAGGGAGAATGCAGCTCCAAGCACTCCAAGCAAGCAAACAAAGCCTTTACAGGCATTTAATGATGAAGGAAGAGGGGAGGGATCATTCGTGAAGCCAAAAAGCAAATTTTGAGAAAGGCAGCTTGCCTCCTGTCCTCCCCATCCCTGTGAACCGAAGAGGACAGACTCTCCATCACTGTCTGTCCTTCGGGCTGGCACCCTGGGCAAGGGCAGCATCCCCAGGTGCTCAGAAGTCTCTTTGAGCACGGTTCTGTTTAGGCTGAGCTGCTGATCCCAGCCTGTCTTTGGCACACAGTCGCTTTTAACCCCTCAGAGAGAGGCCGGCATGGCCAGCAGAGGGGTAGCCTGCCAGCTGGGGACACTGCCGTGATTCATTCATGTCCCTGCTCCAGGCACAGGCTGTAAACACTGTAGGGAAGCCAGACCACATCCCAGCCCAGCTTGGCTGCCTGCTTTGAGGTCCCCTTCACCCAGATTTTGGAGCTCACCTCTTTTTCCATTACTTTTAAGCAGTAATGGTGAATGTTTCAGTAACATTTCCTAAAAATAAAAATGTCAACAAAAACAGCTGTTTAGTAACACAAGTCTGTGCATCTTAAGGCCCTGAGCAATCTACAAGCTGGGAGAAGAAATGCTGAAATAACTCATTAATTTGAAGATACTCTGAGGATCTCTCTTAATTGCACATGGGCCAACTCTCACCAGCATCACCTGGGGCAGGAGGGCTGTTTCAGGGCTGTTTTCCTTCCCTCCCTCCCTAGGCAAATAGCCAACCCCTCTCAAAACCAGCCCATCTGTTTAATAGAAAAACCTATATCTGAAAAAAAAAGAAACACAACTTGTTGCAACCGTGCCAAGATGCCGGTAGTATGATAGCGTACAGATTGGTTACTGTTCCTTCACTTAATAGGTTGTTAATCTTCTGTTATGGCTTTCACAGGGAAAGAAGTCAAAAGATATAGGCACTCTGTGTTGAGCAAGGCTTTGCTATGCAGGAATGCATAAATCTGGTCCAGTTCATAATAGCCTTAAATATCAGGGAGCTGCTTTTGATGGAAAACTCAGGAGCTGTCTCGACAGCAGCACTATGCAGCAGCACAGGAGGGACATCAGAGAGCAAGTACTTTGTGCAGCCTTTTGGAGAATAAGTGGTTGAGCCAGGGTGCAAAGATAACAAAATTAACTCCTATTTGCAGTTCAGGCAATGTAAAACCCCTGCAATTCAGGATTTTGGGCAATGACCCTACTTGGCATCCTTGATTGCCTTTCTCAGGCCCTAACCTGTCCTCTTCAAAATCCCTGGCAGGATGCTTTATCAGAACCAGTGACAGGGACAGGAGCTTCTCTGCACCAGCTGAGGATGGATGGTGGACACTCTGGCAGTTAAAGCACTAATACAAGCTGCATTATCCCATCTTCTGTGCCCCATCCATAAGCTGGCAGGTCTGATGGGTGCGCAGTGTGGTTAAAGAGCCCAGTGCTCAGTAGGGGAACAGGGCATGCAAGGACATGGGGAGGACAGGGAAAGCCTTGTCATACAGTTAAGTCCGACAGCAAGTGTCTATTAACAAGCCATGGCTGTGCTTCCTCCAGGTGTTTACAGTGCGCTTTCTCCCTGTTAGCTTTGAAAACCACAGCTCTGTTTTGACATAGCAAGCCTTTTTCTTTTAGTGATGCATTTGGTACCACAAGTGCATTTGGCTGGGGAAGTGTGCTGGTAAAAACCTACCTCATTTTGAAAAGCAAACAGGATTTCCCTCTAAAAATGATCTCTGTCTTCAGATGAACAGTTTTGGCCTGTCCTCTGGGAACCTCTCTGCTGCGGAGACAGTGGCTGGCTGGCTGTAATGCTGGCAGCGGATGGGTACCACCGAACCTGTGCGAAATATAGCAGTGACAGCATCAGCCCAGCCAGCGAGGTCACCTCCCCACTGTGCAGGCTGTCCCGGGGGAACGGGGGCAGGTGGGTATTCCTGGGTGCTCAGAAAGGAACCTTTGGAGGCTGCCGGTGTACAGAGACCCCCCAAAACCCCTTGAAAGGTGGCTGGTTTCTTACCGTCATCCAGGGCAGAGCCCCTTGTGCCAAGCTGAGGCTTTGACAAATGACACAAAACTGGCATAGCTGCAGAAACAGGGCCAGCTGACAACTGGGATGAGCCCAGCTTGTGAGTCAAGTTGGGCTGGAAAAGCAGGGAAAAAAGCATTTTCTGCCCAGGGAAACAATGGGGAAATTAAATGGAAACTGGGACTTCAGTTCCTCCACCCTTCCCCAAGGAGAGCGGCGGGGTACAGAGGCCAGTTCCCAAAATACGACATCTGTTGTAACTCAGTTGTGCCCCTTGAGAAATGTCTTTTTGCCACGAGATGTGCTTCCTTCTCTTCATCTGAAGCCAGAGACAAAGGAAAGAATCATCAGTAATCAGCTATTTATGGAGAAATTAATCTTGATATTTGCATCACTAGTACGAGACAAGGTGGTGCTGCAACTTTCCTACCATGGTTAAGGACAGTGCTCGAAGGAAGCTGGGAGCTTCAAAGTCCTGTGAGTGTTTGCAAGAGAACCAAATTTGCATCGCTGGAAAAACAGCCCTGCAGAAAACCACAAGAACCCGTCATTCTGGTCAGGCCTTTGGATTTTGTTAGGATTTTTTGAATACTCCTTCGCAATTAAAATTCCCACTGGGTTGTCTGGCTGTTTGTGAGGCCAATGGGGATTGGGAAGGTGCAGCTAAGCTGGCAAGCGGGGTTGCCCTGAAGCATCAAACTATATTCAATTAGCCCACCTCTGCTGCAGGAACATGGTTAGCTGGCAACACATCACCCCCCCTGGTAAATTAGATATCACATGGTGGCTTAGTCACACCAGAGAAGTAAATGGCTCACAACTTGCTGAGACAAATTCCTCCCAGCTTTAATTAGCCATGAGATGCTAGAGTGCCTCGAGCTCTCTCCCTGCCCTTGCCTGTATTTATACTTGGTGCATCAATCCAGTTTGTATTCATGTCCACAAATATTTGCAATTAACAGATATTTCTAAGTTTTGCTATTCCAGCTCTTTGTAATTAGCTGGAAAACATAGATTTGTATCCCCAGTCTTTTGAAGAACAAAGAGACAGATGCTCAGATTCCAGGACTTCAGCAGGAGAGCCAGAGCTGCTCATCCGGCTTCTCAGTTGTGTGCTGGCTTAGTGTCACCCCCAAAACGAAGTGATGGGGAAGAGGATTCTGACACCCCAAGGATGGAGCAGGGACCATGTAACAGAAGCTGCTGATATAAATGAAGGAACCATTAACACTTAAGGCTTGATCCTACCTTCGCTTTGTGGTTTTTATGCCACGTCTTGTAAAATGGTTTGCAGAAGACGTGTTCATGTGTGGTGCTTGTTTTTGCTGGTGTGTCTGTGACAGGTAGAGCTGCTCAGCAGGAGGCTGGTGTGATTTTGATCACCTGAATTGTCACCCCAGGGTGTCCCTGTGCAGGCTGGGGTGCAGGAGTCCATCAGTCCTCAGAGCAGGCCCAAAGCCAGCACAGGCTGGAGGGCACCGGGCAGGGCTGGGGCTGGGTTGGATTCACTGTCCCTTTGAGACGAGATGCTCTCCTGATGGCTTGGGCAGATCTGCTTGGAAATAGAGCATCTCTACGGGGTTTGTGATGTTTGAGGAAACTCTTCCCTTTCCACACTGCATCCCCTCCCATCATATTTCTGTTATTAATGTGATGACAGGCATGTAACTGAGGTGCTTTCAAATAAACCTCCATAATTCTGATGATGGTATGAAGGTTGCCATCCAGCCAGCTCACACTTGCCACCACTAGACTTAGCATTCCGTATCTGACAGCAAATGCACTGAAAATCTTAAAAATAGGCTGCATTTTAACCTTGGTCATGCTAAATGGCTTTCAGGATGCAGCCATGCATTTTGCTGGTTGCAAAGAGTGCTATTGGCAGTTGTTAAATAATTATGTTTAATTTGCACTAACAAAGCACACAAAATCTGTGTTCCATAAGCCATGCTAACGGTAAGTGTTGCTTTTCTATAAAGACATACAAGGTTAATTTAAAGGTCTGAGGTCTGCTGACCCTCTGGCTTGTTGCACAGCCTTTCGTATGTGTAAAAATGGATGTGAGAGGCAGTCCGGTTGGGTTTGTTTGTTTGTACTGGCGGCAGAGAGCTGCAGTTGCTCTGCGGGGACGGATGGGTTTGAACACGCATGGCACTAAGGCACGCGCTTAAAAACAACTAGCTCATGAATACTCGTCCTCTGTTCCAGAGGTGCTCGTCTGAACCTGACCGCAGTGAGCTGGGTGCCAGACAAGGGCTGCAGCACTGGTCGCTGGTGGCAGCGCTGCCTTGGCACTGGGATGGCGAGAGGACAGCTTGGCTCTGTATCAGGGGAGGGCAAGAACCTGTTTGTGTCCAATAAATGATGCTGTTCTCCTCAAGCTAAAATTGGGTTTGAATTAATACTTTATTTCTCCCACCCAGCCTTAGGAAACAGGAGCCTTGGTTGCTGGGATGTTTTCCTTTGCCAAGCCTCTGCATGGCTTGTTTTTAAAGAAAAGTAAGCCCAGCCTTTGGGACATCTATGTTGAGGATGTGATGCTTGGTAATGGTTGAGCATGTATATTTAAGCCAATACAAGCTGGTGATGGGAGGAGCAGTCCCATGACACGGCCTCGTGGGTTTCTGACTATGTGACAACAGCATGAAGGAAAAGAGGGGCACGAACAAGAGGAGAGGATGAGGAGGTGACTGTGCTGGCAGGAAGGCAAAGGCCTGGTCCTGCTAATGCAGTTCATGGTTGCGATCTGCTCTTTTGGACACTCCTTGCAGCATTAGGTCCAGCACCTTTGTGGAAGCTGCTGCCCGGCTTTTGCCCAGCTGGGTGCTCCCATTATGGTCTGCATTCGCCACTCAACTTGTGTTGCACCTTGGGAAGGCATTTGCTGTGTTTGATGTTGGTTGGGATACTTGGGAACTGAGGGTGTTTTCTCTTCTGCAATTATCAGAGTGGCTGAAAGGCACAAGTGCTGTGGTACCTGGTACTTTGTCTCCCACCTATCTCTGGGCTGTAAGACTGGTCAGCCAAAAAGGGAGTAGAGGATTGCATTTACCCCTTCTCATAGCATAGGTTAAGAGGATAAAGGATAAATCAGGAGGCATTTCAGCACTTGACTCCTGTTTTTACAGAAATCACTATACAATACAAGTGCGTTTGCATATTTTATAGCACTTTAAAAAGCCAGTGTAGCTAATCTGGAAGTTGGCTTGTTCAGAGAAGCACAAAACATGTGCAGCCATAAAAATCCCTCATTTGGTGCCAAGCCATTGCATTTTCCAGTGTCTGAAAGGCAATCACTATTATGCCTGCGAGGAGTTTGGCTTGACTCCCCCCAGCTCCTTGTGGTTGATGAGAGCAGAACCACCAGCACAGCATCTTGAAAAGTTGTGTTGTTGCTATATGGTACAGATGTTTCGGTAGCAAAAGCAACCTCCATCCAAAGGCTCCCCTTTAGAAGAGTAGCAGCGTGCTTTCGTGCAGTTGGGGGAAAAAAGTAGTCTGAAAAGGACAGATATAAGCAAGGCGATGCCAGAATGTTGGGGAGTAATGGTACTGGAGCAGTTAGTGTGCCTTTAGCCAAGGAAATGTGGTTCATGGGGGCTTGGGGTTGCAGAAATGCTGTCCCAAGTCCCTGAGAGCTAGCGAGGGGCTGGGTGTTCATAGGGGTTTTCCTCTCATTCTGGCTCTTATTAGTACAAAACATGGGAATTTGTTATCTTTGGAAAAGCTGCTTCTCTGCCTGGTTTGATTGAGTAAGTTGCTCAGGAGGTTCAGCAGCTATTGTCAGTATCTATAAGATGTGTGTGGGTGCATGCAAATACTCACTGTGGTCGCATAAACCCTCTTCCCATAGGAAATGAGGCTATAAGCGTGGCCTTTCCATGTGCTTGAGTCAACGTGCAGACTTTAAGGGCTGTTCCTGTGCCCCCTTCCTCTCTTTACTTGGGCATTTGATGTGTTTGACTGTTGGAGGGAAGAGGGAGGAAGACAAGCATTGGGGTTAATGGTAAGGGATGCTGGTTGTCTCCAAAGATCTTGCTCTGCCCTGGTTCAGGTGATGGCTGGGTCACCTTGGCCCCTCTTCTGCTGCAAAGAGCAGCTTGACCAAACCTGAGCATGTTGTCCTCTTGAGAAAAGGTCCCAGCTGTGGGAGAAAAACCATCTTCAAACAGGGAAGGGGGTGGGACGTGCCGGGTGTGCGGGGCCAGCCAAGGGCAGCCAGGAGCTGCCCACCTGGTGGTGGCAGCCAGTTCAGCTGGTGCAGAGGACAGACGGGGCCTGGCTGTAACCTACTGAAGGGGAAGGCTGAAATCTGCTGCAGGAGCAAGCAGCCAGGAGCATTGGGTGCTGGGGGAAGAAGGAGCATGATTCAGCCACCTGAAGGTATCTCCCTGTAGGAGAATTACCTTCCCTATAAAGCAGCAGACATTGCTCTTAAGTGTTATCAAGCTTAAATCGGTTCCCTAGGTGACATCCCAGTAAGTGGATTTCCCAATTAAGCACATCCCGATTAAGTGGGATGTACTGTAATTACAGAGCGCTCAGCGCTAGGAGCAGATCAGATCCGTTTGCAGCAAAGGGCCGGATCGAAGCTTTTCCCCAGTCTGGAGCGGATTGTACGGAGGTATTTCTGTAAGCATGAAGGTGGGCAGGCAGGAGACAGGATTGTGCAGCAACCCCCACCATGCCGGTCTGCATGTTCCCTGCAGAAGGAAGATGCTGGAGGAAGCTTATCTTTAAACTCTCTGATACGGGAGCAAATGCTTTTTGAGGTTGCACTCCTGTTTCTTCTGCTAGTCCACGATCCACAGGATGAAGCCTTTGATCCTGCATGCTATCAGCTTTCTCTGCCAAAGATACCCATTAGGAGAGATGTCTGTGTAGATGTTGTGCAGGGAAACAGCGCCTCTTCCTAAGGAGGCAGGGGCTGGAGCAAGACTCTAGACCTGAACATGGACTCTCAGACCAGGCCAGCCGCTGAATTAGAGCCTGCTTTACCACTTACCATGTTTACCCAGATACCTCAAGATCCTTAATTCCCACTTCGCCAGGGGGTGTCATGCGTGTGGTGCAGCACGCTTTCCCTCCAGGCTCTCAGTCCCGAGGTTGTGCTGGCTGCGGCGTATCTTTGGTGGCTCTGGGGCTTCCAGTGGTATTATGCCTACAGGCAAGATGGCTAAAAGCTCTTACACCCACCACACCCACGTTCTCCTTCTCCGGGGTTACACGGTGTGGGGCAGGAGCCCACCTAATTGCCAGAAGTGAGACCTCATAATTTGGGGGGATGTATTACGTGATTCTTAGCTGCAGAGATAAAGTTACAGTTGGATGGCAAAGGAAGACGATGAGGTGCTCGTACCTCTGAGAAGGCTAACCATGAATTGTCCCATGTGGATGTGGACTCATTCACACCCCACAGTGCCCGCAGAAGACACGCTGCTGCTGGCCTCCACCACCACAGCACCTTGAACCCCTCGCTGATGCCTCATAGCTTCCCCACCAGCAGCTTTCCTCCTCCCACCAGCCGGGCTGCAGCATCCCCGGGATGCCCGCTGCCTGTATCCAATCCCGCAGGCTGTCCAGCCAGCAATGTGCAGCACATGTGTGTGCCGTGGCTGCGCTGCTCTTCCACCCCCAGCTCATTGCTCTGCTGCCTCTTCCATACTGCTGGTTTTGCAGTGCCACCCACTGGCAGAGGCTCCCCAGAAATCCTCCTCTGCAAGCTTTTTTCTGCCGCAGGTGATGCTCCAAAGACAAAATATTAGAAAGATTACTCTAGTAGGTGTTATTCATAGAGCACATCCCATGGGTGCTGGTCTAGGACATCTGGGAACCTTCCAGCATCCTTTCTCCTCTATCTCAGTGTATGTTGAGCCCAAGCTGCAAGACCGCTGGGTTGGCAGACTCCCAGTTGCAGCTTAGGCTGTGTTTAAGGCAACTCACACTGGCTTGCCCCAGTAGGCCATCAGCCCTGTGTCCTGCCTGCAGTGTGGCAGGGTGGGCAGCAGCAAAATCATTTCCCATCCCTGCTGGGTGTGCCAGATTGGTTTATGTGGGTTCTGTGTTCATGTTTTCCCATCCAGGATAAAATACAAACCCCTGGCTGATACCAAAACCCACACAGTACGTACGGAACGTGCATCCCCATGGGGCATGTCCTCCCAGGGATGCAAGCCTGGGGACTTGTGTGGGAGAGGATGCTTTGGGGACACTTAATTTGTCATCAGGCAGCTTGGTCTCTCTGAATTTGTCTTGTCCCTCACTGACCCTGTATATACTCTTGTCTCCATCTCTGATTTAATACGCAGTGTGGGCCCAGTTGAGAAACAGGAGGCGAGAGAGCAAAGAGACAGAGCAATGCGGTTCTCCAGGTTTGTGTGTGGTGAGCTGCTGCAGGCAGGAGACCGCTGTCAGGCTGGTGCCTAGGCGAGGCTGCCGAAATCAGCTCGATGCCTGGCTGTGATCGCTGTGTCAATGCAGCAGCAGCGCAGATGGACCACGAGGAATTTTCTCCTGAGCCTCCTAACAGGCAGCAAGTGCTTGTTTAAAATAAAGCCTGACAAATGTCATGTTGGGGGCGTCAGGTCCTGGAGGACTGTCTTCTGAAAAGTATGAAAAGGCACTGGAGGGGAGCCTGGCACAGCCTCCCAGATGACAGTAATTAAAGGCTTTTGCACTCAGGCACTGGGAACTGCTCCTCTTGCAAATTGGCCTTGATTGAAGAGGAAGAGAATGATTAGGCTGAAGGGGAGCGGTGGGGGTGGCAGGCAAAAACACCAAGGTAAGTCTCAATTTGTCTTCTATTTTTTTTTTCCTGCCTTTCCTCTCTCCCAAACAGTGTCTGTGTGGGTGGAGGGAGCAGGGCTCCAGCCTGGGCTGGCTCTGCCTGAGCTGCTCTGGGCTGTTCAGCCAAAAAGGAGCCGCTCAGCTCCCATCCTGCCTGTGCAGCCCCAGAGCATCCCCAGAGCACCCCCCAGGCCTTGGAGCAGCCAGCCCTTTCCTGGAAAGCTCTTTGGGCTGGGTGGTGCCAGGTCACCCATCTCTTCACAGAGCTGGCCAAGGGGTTAACCCCTGACCTGGGCTATACCTCTGGCTCCCTGCTGGGGCTATACCCCTATATCCCTTATAAACCCCAGGGGTTACTGCTCTTTCTCATATTTTAATTATAAAGGGAACATTGATAGCTTGTTCAATCCAGGGTTTACCAAGTTATTTATTTTAAACCCATTTTTGATGAAGTTGTCTGAATGTATTTGAGTTCTGTGCAAAGCTCTGCACCAACCTGAGTGGTTCCTGCAAGGTAGCTGATGGTGTAACCCTCCCTACCCCTTCTAAAGCTTTGTCCCTTCTCAGACCCATGACCACCAAAGACATCCCAGCTGTGGCTGCCCTGACTGGCATCCTCCATGGAGCAATTTGTCTTGAACTACTCGGGGAAGTCACAGTGGCGTGAGTGCAGATGCTCCCTCCAAACCCAGCCAGTTGCTTCACAGCATGGGACCAAGGAACTGATCCAAAATTCAACCGAGTGTCTCTCGCCCCCAGGTCTGGAGCATTAATACTCAGGTAAAGCAAATTAGCTCAAGTTACAGCAGGATAGAGCATCTCTTTTTTCCTGGGGTGAAGGAAAGCTAAATAAATGGTCTTTATTCAAGCAATTGTAAAGACTCCTGCACAGAGTTTGTGAGCAGCCAGCCTCACTCAAGGAAACTGCTGGCCCAGTCTGCAAATGCATCCTCTTGTCCGGGTCCAGTCCTGCAACTGCCAAACCCAGTGGCCAAACTCCCTGCAGGAGGAGAGGGAACTGGGTCTGGTGCCCTACGTTTGATGCTGGTTAATATTTGGGCTAGATGAGCAGCGTGCTTAATGTAGTACAGCAGTTGGTTTTGTTATAGGACGATAACTCTGTGGGGTTACCACAAAATTTGACGTAGCTTATAAAAATGCAGGTTGTTGTGGGGTCATGGCTGCAGACTTCTAGCAGGAAAAAACCCTATTGTGTCGGGGTGAAACCTGTGTTTGAATTGAAAGGGTGATACGATTGAAGGAGGGTCAGACAAAGGTGCTTTATGTGCTGGCTTGGGTGAGGTGTGATGCCCATCTGTCCCCGTGTGCTGCGCCGCAGCCCCTTCCCAGCGGCCGGGTGGGAGATGCTCTGCCTGGCCAGGCTCCGGCTCCTGCAGCAGCGCTCAGCTACCCGAAATCCTCCCTGGCCTTTCAGAGGGGCAGCTGCTTAATGGAGGGAGTGAGATAAGTGAAAGAAGAAAAACCAAACGATTTGCGTCCAGCTCCTGCCGGCAGCAGAGGCAGTTTCTGTGTGAGCGAGCCTAGCAGCACCACTTCGTTCAGCACACCACGTCTGTGTGCCCAGATCCCCATGCATGGCAGGCTTTATGCTCTTGAGGCCACTTCAAAAATGTACTCCAAGCCCACAGATAGTCCATGAACTTTGCATCCCACCCTAAATATCCTACTAAACCTTTGCAAAATGGCTCTCGGAGCCAGGCTCAGCGGTGTTACAGCCCTGAGCAGGCACTGCTAGAGGAGCAGCTCGATGATGTTGCAGGGATGACGACACCCCAAGTCCACACAACCAAACAGGATCAAACTGGCATTGAGGAGTGATTCGTGGCACCATGTTCGAGCAGGGCTGGATGCTCCTCTGAGTCTGTGTGTGCTGCTTGTGGCAGTCACATCAGGTTGTACCTGCAGTGTTTGAGAAGCAGCATCACATCCCAGGCTAGTTTTTCCTTCAGAAGGTAGAAAACAATAAGAGAGCATGTTTTATCCTCAAAACTAGAAGTGAAGCTGTATTCCCTTTCCTCCCCAAAACATCTGGGATCACTCCTGACCCTGCTCTGCATTACAAAGGGAGAAGCAGCATCTCTCTGCTTCCTCCCATCATCCCATTTAAACCACCCTGAATCCAGTCGCAGTCAGGCTGGCCAGTGGGTTCAGCTGATTGCGCTCTGGAACAGCATGATAAAACCTCCAGAAAATTATTTTTCATTTCTGTGTGCTTCTTGAAAATCCCTACAGCTGCCTGCAAGCCTTGTGCCACACTTGGCTGCCAGGGGTTCCTGGGGCTCACAGAGTTGGGCCACATTGGGGAGTAATGGACGTTTAACCCCTCCAGTGCCAAAAGGCACCTTCGTGGCCCTGGTGCTTGTCTCTCCTGGTTATGCACTGGTGTAGCTTGACAGCAGATGACAGAGGTTAGGAAAAGGCCTGAGACGGCTGGGATGTCGTTGCCATGGAAATCATGTGGTGTCTGGAATAGCAAGAATGAGGGCAACTCAATAAGTAATGATCTGTCTCATTGATTAAGGGGGAGTTGCAGGATTTTGTATGGGGAAAGCCTCATGCTTCAAGTGATATGAATCCATATGCCACATCTCCCTGTTCGCCTCCCCCTGAAGGGCTCTATCAACAGGAAATAATCTGATTTGTTTTGACCA
The DNA here is from genome assembly GCF_964273445.1 of Streptopelia decaocto. NCBI lineage: Eukaryota > Metazoa > Chordata > Aves > Columbiformes > Columbidae > Streptopelia > Streptopelia decaocto. The sequence continues at coordinate 5,507,799 of NC_138662.1, forward strand.
GGGGTTTCTCTGGGGAGTACCGACACGGTTCCTGCCCATCAGCTGCGCTGCACAGCTCTGCCATCCCAAGATGAAAGGCAGTGAGTCCATGCAATATTCATTCACTTCCCCTTCCTTCCTTCATTCATTTCTCCATCCATTCATCTGCTTCATTCACATTTCCGCAGCACTTTAACGAGCAGTGCTCAGCCTCTGCAGTCCTGCAGAGCCTTCCCTGGTACGCTCTTCACTGCAGATGGCTGTCTTCAGCCTCATTTATTTTGCAGGGCAAAGCTCGGCACGGCTGGAGCAGGGTCGTGTTGTGCCCAGCTGGCACTTTGGTCTTTAAACCCCACACAAATGCCCCTGGGTTTTGCTGTTCCATCTTTCACATCTTGATTTCTCTCTGCTGTGATTTCTGTCTCCTGCAGCTCCCATCCTCTTTGCAGGAGCCCATCACAGCGCCGGTGCCCTGGGGCTCTGGTGGGAGGTGGCAGGTGGCATTGCTGGGGGCGCAGGAGGGAGCCCAGTGTGAAAGGGGGGTATTGCTGAAGCGACTGTGCCAGGCACTTGCTGCTGAGCCAGAGCCGCAATAATAAACATCCTCAGGGCTGTGTTGCCATCCACCTGCCTCCACCATGCCGGTGCCTTTCATGGTGCTTGAGGAGTGCTTTGTGGTGCTGCGGAGCTGCAGGCCAGCGGTTACGTGGCAAGGGGCCAGACCCCCCGGTGTCAGCAGTTTGGGCAGCTCGGGGTCACAAGACACGTGCAGGAGCAAGGGCCATATGGAAGCCCCTGACTTTTGGGATTTGCCTCAGACAAGCATGGCTCAGCCCCCCATTGCCTGGCTTGGGGCACTTGCAGGGTGTAGGTGAGGGGAACAAGCATGTCTGTGTTTCAATGCACTTTTTTAACCAACCCAAAGCAGATTTGGGTTTTTTCCCCACCAATATGCAGACATTTCTCTTGAAGAAAATAAAATGTCTGGATAGTGGCTGGGTAGAAATCCAAGAAAGATTAAAAGGAGAAAACTAATTTTCCTGCCCGTGATCTTACTAATGGAAACGATCCTTTCCTCCCCCAGCCTGAAACCCGCTTTTGCTGTGCGTGCGGGTGAGCCGTGCTCCATCGCTCTCCAAATAGCTAAATGCATTTCTGAACCGAAGGAAGCAAACAGAAAACATCCGTTCTTTGTATAATGGAGAAAGCTTTCTCTTTTGTTCCCTGCTTTTTATCAAGTATCTGCTGCCATTATTGTTACTCGCTGGGTTATTACCTCCGAGTGGCTACTTCCACCAGCATGAGCTGGTTTATTGTCTGCTCAGAGCAATTATGGACTGGGATAATTCCTGCTGTGCTGTTTCATTGTAGAAGGATCTGCTGCACTCGGTGGCCAAGGTAACTTGAGGTGATTTGTGCTGCTGAGGTACCCATCAAGCTAATGAGGAGTGGGTGGCTGCTGCTCCGCCAGACGCTGGGACAGAAGCATCGGGGAGGCTGAACCCAGGCATCTTCTAAAGGAAGTTTGTTTACTGGAGCAGAGGCTGGGATTGGGTTTATTTCTAGAACTGCATCATCTTTATTGACCAGTTGACAAAATGTTGGCCAATGCAGGCGCGGGACCCTGTTGCTGTGTGTGTAGAGGACAGGAGCGTCCCTGCAGGAGGATTTGCAGTCCCCATGGCAGACACTCACTGTCTTGTCCAGAGCTCACATCTAGAAGGTAGTTTGGTTCCTTGTCTTGTGCTGCAAAGACAAGAGGAGGAAAGCATTCCTCAGTCCACATGGGATTTCCCCTTAGGAACTGCCAGGCCTTGCTGGTTGGAGAGGGGACGTAAGATGAAAATGCTTCCTGAAGTTTGAAATCGAGACCTTCTCCTGGGCCTCGCGCATCTGCGGAGATCAGAGCCCCAGTTCTGTCATGCTGCCTCTTTGAATCGGGGGGAGTTTCACCCCAGGCAAGAGTATACACCTGGCTTCTTGGTAGAGGGCTCAGCCTGCAGGTAGCAAAAGCACCTGCTTGTTTTTATTCTTTGATACCTGATCTACTTTCAAAATAACTTCTTTCTTTCTCTTTTATTCCCTAGGAATCCAAAACAAACCTGTCAGAGGCAGTAACTTTTATTGGTGAGGCACTGCCAAACCCCGCCAATTGTCCATGCACAAGAGGGGTCGGGTCACCCTTCGCCCAGCCCTGTGACTTGCTTGGTGCGGGGTTTCTGCTGAAGACCTGAAGGATTTGTCCTGCAAGAGGAGCTGCCTGGGTTTTGCAGTCCAGATACTCAGGTTAGTAACAATGTGGTCATACATTCACTCGCTAATAAATAAATACAGAAGCGTGACGCATTTAAAGCGCTTGCTAAGGCTGTGACAAACACTTTTTTCCCACAGTTAGCAGCCTGTGGATTAGGAAGCCTTGATTTTTATTTATTTTTAATAGCACACAATGAGGACAGATTAGCATGAAACTATAATGCTATCACATGCTCACAAAATCCTCTATGCTAAGACCCCATCCAAGTTCAGCACAAGTAGCAATGAGCTTTTCTAAGGAGGCTTGATGATACGAAGTCTTTTTTCCTGCTGGCTCAGAAATGGTAACTAGCAGGGTTGAATTTCTGGGATTGTATGTACACATAAAACATTGTAAAACAGCATTGTTTGGTTATTTACCCCCTTATTAAACTTGACCCTCCATACCCACAGAAATCTCTAGGTGTCTGGACTGCACCTGACACAGACTGATCCTGCTGACTGCACTTCCCGGAGCTCCTTTTGGGTTCGATACTGAGCCCATACCCTGGGCTAGGTCAACATTTGCCCGTTTCCCAAAATTTTCTTGCACAGAGCTCGGTCTCATGTTTGCTTTGCTATTCAAACCTGGCCCGTCTGAACTCCCAGATATCCACTCTGCAAGAAATTGATGGTTCAAACTGATCTGACTGGACTCTACGATTTCATCCCTTTCCTATCACAGGCTGGACACTGGGAAATGTTGTTTGGGGGTACAGGGACCAGGAGAAGGTAGGAAGCCACCTCTCTGCTGCTGCTCTGTGCTCTGCCTCTGGCTCAGCTGATGCTCAGAGTGTCTGGAAATCCATCCTGAAGTTTCAAAGCAATCATCCTTGTGTCCTCCCTTGTCAGGCTGAGTTCCCAGAGCAAAGGGATTTGCTGGTCTTTCGCAGAGCACATTGCCCTCAGCATCACGGTGACAGCATCTGAGGACCTGGAGGACAACCCTGCCTTGCCTGATGGGGAGACAGAGAGCAAACAGGACCAGGCAACAACTCTCAAGTCACGATGCTGTCCCTGCTGCTTCCTTTTCCCATCAGCTGCATGAGACAAGCTCTCCTTTTCCGCTCGAAAAATTGCCTGGATAAAAGCTTTCGCTACTACTCTTGCCATCCCAGAGTGCACTAAGGTAGGAGTCGTCACTGCTAATTATCTCCATAGGCAACTCAGTGCCTGGGTGGATAAATATTAGAGTTCAGGATGACTTGGGAGACACATGGAAGCCCACGTCCACCTGCCAGCTGCAGATGGGGTGCGTGTGCTTCGAGGCAGGAACGTCTGAGGTCCAGATGGGCACCCAGCAGGGGCAGGTGACTTGAGATCTCCATCAGATGGTAAGATAGTGGATGTCTCCAGGGACTTTTCCAACACAAGGCTGGTGTCTGATACCCCTTTTCCCTCATGTTTTTGGCCTTTGGCCTGCCCGCTCATCTTCTTTCCCTTGCCCCCAGCTCCTGAAGCGGCCCTGGGGTTCAGCACGCTGTGTGCAGGTGCCTCCTGAGTGCCTCTCTGCATCCATGGCAATGGACCTGCCAGGACCTGATGGCATTTGTAAATATTTGCATTTTGTGGGGAAATACCCTGTTTAAACGTAGGGTGGTATTAACTCTATCATCTTTGTGTTCTCCCACGTTCCCGAGCTCCGTTCACCAGCCCCGGCCCCTGAGACAGCTCTACTGAAAGCAAATATGTCAGTCTGCACTGCACAGGGAATATTTTAAGGCTCTGAAAACAAGGTTATTATAGCAAAGCTGCCAAAAGTGTAACCACTGCCATGCTAAAATATCCTCTGCCTCCTACATTTGTAACGTGGGAGTCTTTTATATCCTCTTTACTGCTGCTCAACCATACATTTGTCTTGGCAGCAGATGTATATAGAATGGGACCTATTTCAGTGTCATGCAAAAGAGCTCTTAGGTTAAAAGATATATTACAGCTTACTGGAAAGCTTGAAATTAACTGCATGATGATGCTGCCTCAAGATAAAGAATGAGCAATTTTATTGAATTGCGATTTTATCCATATGGCTGAAGGTTTGAAATGTGTTAACATCTCCAAAGGTCTCCATTTGCCAGATTAACTATTGAGTTTTGGGTGACTAGTTGGAGACGGGAAAAAGAGACATCGTTTAACCATTTCCAGAAAAGCACTGTCTCCCTCTTTGCTGTATAGGAGTAACCCAAAAAGAAAGCAGCCAGAGAACAGCCCCTGCTGCAGCCGTCACTGGCCAGCATGGGGGCTTTGGGGAAGACATCGTCTCCTTTGCTCTCAGCTGTGGGGCAGGAGAGACTCAGTCAGTCCCTGTGAAGTTCTGCTGTGGTTATTATTAATATCAAGCCCATAAATGTTGGTGTTTCAGTGGCCAAATTCCTCTGTGGTGTTGACAGACCTCTTACAGCCATCAGCTTTAAGCAGCAGCACCGAGGTGTCCTCGGATGGCCCAGGATTTCCTTGGGTATCTGGTAGTGGCAGACAAAGAGTTAATGATGGAAATATATCTATATATAGGTTTAGGGGAAGGGTTTTTTTCTTTTAATATATGTTTTTTGCTTCATGTCTGAGCTCTTGGCGCAGCATCCCCCGCCTCTAATCACACCTTATAACTGCAGTTTAAATCAAAACCCACAAGGCTGGACCAGTTGGATCCAGTTTCTATTAAGCCATTTGATCTGCGACTGAGCAGACTTGCTGTCACCGAGCCAGTCCCCTGCCTGCACCTCTACATAATGAGGCTCCCGCCGCTCCCCACGCGGTGCGGGGGAATCCACGAAATTCTGGGTCAGGATACATCCCCCCAGCACCTGCCCTCTCCTCTCGCCCCCTTCCTCAGCAGCCGGAGGGTGAAGCACGGCTGGCAGCTGCACCAGCACGGGGAGGAGGCTCTTGCCGGGCTCTGGAGCACAGCTTAAAAGCTTTGGTCACTCAATAGGTTAAAAAAAAAGAAAATCCAAGTTAAATCAAAATCCCCTTTTTGTTCCTCACTGTAATTTGTTCAGATATTAACCCTTTGAAGATTCTAGTTGCTGGTTTTGCTATTAAGGGCACTACACAGCAGCGTACGGGTATGCGGCTGCCTTTAATATAAGATGAGATCTCATCCCCTCTGTGGTGCATCACTTCTCCGACAGACCCTCCCACAGCTGATAAAATTGCCTGGGCTCTGTTTTGCTCTCTGCTGATATTAGTAAGGAAGCTGATCTCCTGATTTTATAGACTTTAAAAGAAAGTGACTCTTAATTCTTGAAATTAAGGCACCTGTTGATGCACACAGCAGCAAAGGGAAGGAAATGGTCTCGGACACAATCTCAGCCGCCCGTCGGTCGCTGTTCCCGGGAGCCTGTACACGCCGGGCAGGGCACGGAGGGAGGTGGTGGCTCAGCGTCCAGGGCTGCATCTCCAGGCGTCTGTCTTAGCTCCTTTTTGCAGCCATTTTGAGCACTGAATAAAGCAGGAAAATTAGTGTGCAGCCATACAAATCCAAGGCAGTCTCCAAAGTCAGATGTGTTTGAAAGCGGAATTGCAGCTGCGACAGGGAAGGAGCATATTCACGAGCATTTCCTGCCTTTTTTTTAATCGATCTGTTAAAAAGCAGTGTCTTAGGTGGGAAGTTTGTTTGGGTGAATTATAAAGGACTTGTTCCATTAATGGAATTCTTTTTTTCTTGCCCTTTGTGTGTCACTGAACTGCACAAGACAGCCACAGACTCCAAACTCTGAATCCCCATTTGCGGACACTGAGCTCCTGAGGTTGATTTTACCACTTTACCACCAGGAAAAATTATGTGAATTCATGGGAGAAGCAAGTTATATGATGAGTGGAGAGAAATACAGCTCCAGAACCAAGTTACTGCTTCAGACAAGGCTGCAGCAGGTGATGGCGCCCAGCAAGAGATGGCCGCAGTGAAATCACCCAAGAGGTCCTGGTTAAAATTAATTGAGTTAATTAATTGAGCAGCTGTGGCATGGCTATTTTCTCTGCATGCCCTGGCTCTTAGTCCTTCTCTCCAAGGGGAGAAAGTGTTGTTGAACCTATATATTGGCAATGCTGGCTCTCCAAAGCAGAGGTGGTCACCCTTGGTGTCTCATCACCTCTGACATACTCATTGCAGGTGCCTGAGCCTCACCTGGGACTCAGGACTTTGAGACCTTGTGACAACATTTTCTAGCCGCAGAGAATTGAGAGAAGGAAACATGGGCTTCAGACTCCTCAAAAATGATGTAAACCCAGATCTTCACCTGCCTTTTGTTACGTGCAGCAGGTCAGGTCCTGCCTGGAAGTCACTGGGTTGTGGATCAGCCACGCAGCTGATGGAAATGCTGCTGCTGGCCCATGGAAGGGGTTTTGGGGTGGGGTGGCGTTTGTTTTTTTTCAGCCAACCCATTCAGGAAAGAATAAGCTTTTCTTTTCTTAGCCATCACTTTTTGCAGCATGTGTCAAACTAACAATGGTTGGGTATTCCTCTGAGGCTGTAAAATAAGCTCATTCATCCTTTCTCTCTATTTGTTGTAGGGAGAACAAAATGAAAAGAAAAAAGAAAAACCCACTGAGCTACTGTTTGCTTTCCGGACGGAGCCTGTGGTACGGCACCAGCAGCCAAGCACAGCTCTGGGTCAAACACGAACGCGACGTGCCGCTTTGTGTTCGCTCAGCTACGTGCATGCAGGGCAAGGGAGAAGGAAGGAATGTCAGTGGAGCCTCTTGTGGGCTCCTCACCAAGAGGAGCCTCCTTCCCTCCCACTGCCTTTACAGAGCTCTGTAATTCCCCCAGGATCGTGCTCACCACGGACTGCGCAAGGAGCAGGGCTGGGGTTTCAGACCATGGCCACCTTCCCATGAGGTCAGGGCTGAGTTGCCACCCTGCAGCCAGCACCAAGGGGCATAGGACTGCTGGAAATGCTGTTTTGGGAGGGGGAGCTCGACCTTCATCAACTATGGGGATGGACAGGGGATGCTAGAGAAAGTGCATTCAAGCATTTGGAAAATCTTACAGAACTTTGGGGAAAAAGTGAGGTTGAGTACATGACCATCCTGCAGTGCCACCGGAGCGGCAGTTGCATATCTGTGGCTGCAGGTAGAGGTGGGGACTCACTGACATGAGACCCGATACAGTTACAACCCAAATTTCAGAGCTCATGAGCAACCACTGAAATCTTGTTGGCCAGTCTTAGCTGAAAAGCAGACCTCACCAAAAATTAGGTGACCTCACGGGTGCTTGGATTGAGGCACTTAAAACACGGGCTAGCGCTTGTAAGGTGTCTGCTTGGCCACAAGTTTGCCTGCCTCATGTTCCCCCAGACACAGTACTGATTGGTTTCAACTTTCTAAGAGAAAAGGAGGTTGTGGGTGCTTAAACTAAAGGCCAAAGCCTGGAGAAGAAGTGGTCTTGAGAGGAATTTGGCTAGACTGGATTGGAGTACCACGATTAACCTTCACCTGGTAGCTTTCCCCTTTTCCTTGGAGATTCCACGAAACACCAGCTCCCATTGCTGTCTTGAAGGTCTTGAGATGTCAGACCTCAACCCTCACCCCACTTCCTCCCAGGTTTGAGCAGGTGCTTTATCTTGATTAATCTGGGCTAACCCATGGGCATATCTCTGTGGTTTTGCTGGCAGGCAGGCCTGGCCAGAGCTGCTTGGGCTGGGGATACAGGCCAAAAGCAGGAATCACAGCAGGGGAGAAGGAAGACTCACAGGACTGGTTGAGGAAGGGAAGGAGTGGAGCAGACATCCCTCCCATCCTTCCAGCAGGTTTATTAGGGTCTGTTCTTTGGTGTCTTTTACTGGTCTGTCGTGGTTGAGACGGACAAACGACATAGACCAAGTTCTTCCAGGATGAAAGTAGTAGATGCCATTTATTGCCACAAGTGCATTTTTATACAGTTTTACCAATTCATGTGTATCTTCACTATTGGTTACAAGTTACAGCAGTAACATGTCATTGGCTATTTTTGCTATCGTCAATTTACTCTTCTACTCCCTTCTCTCTCACGGGTACGTCCTTAACATCTCCGGATACTCCTTTACGCCCATCTTTCTCACGGGTAGTCCTTCATATCTTCAAGGCTAATTTCTGTTCCCATGCCCTCCATCAGGGAATCCACGGACCCACCATAGTCCCCCACACTGGTCCAAAAGCAGGGCCACCATCTGTTCTTCTGAATTCCTCCTAAATTCTCCTTTTGCAGCATGACCGGTGTGAATGCCAGCAGCTGGAAGACTGAAATAGCAGCTACCATTGCTTAGGTCCCACTGATTTGTTCTGTGGTTTTTCCATGTCCTTTAATCTCCAGTAAATAATCCCTCACTTCCTTGTGGTCTTTTTAATTCCATGCTCTGTGCTGGTGCTTCCTGTAAACATTGGGGCTGGTGGCCCGTACGTGGCCACCGCCATCTAATTGAGGCTCTCCCCAGCCGTGCAAAGGGCATGTGACAGGGCTATTTGTCAGGCTGGATGTGGCTGGTACAAGGGATAAATAATAGAAATGCCTGATTCTCCTCTCCATCCATCCAGAAGAAGTCAGGGCTGCCTCTCATGAGGCTGGTGAATAATACAGATGTAAAACCAAGTACATGTGAGAGCATCAGGTCCTGGAACCCAACTAATTGCATCATCTGGCCTCCAGCAATCATGATTAGGCCAGCACTTGAAAGCAAAATTGGCCTAAATTATGAGCAATGAGGTCCCTCCACCATACACGTCTGCACTGGTGTTTGCTCTTCTGTGCAGGAGGCACGTCCTGTGCAGAAGCCATGACCAGACCTCGCTCAGCCCTTAATTGCATGTTTCTGGTCTAAAATTTAGAGTGGAGTCCTAAAATCAAGGGCAGAGGTGAGGGGCCTGTGCTGAACGAAGGCTTTCCCCAATATTTGTTGCTCCGTGGGCTTGATCCTTTGCACTCTGGTGGCAAGAGAATCCCCTCAAGCACTCTGACAGCAAGGGAAGTCAAGAAGGCATTTTTACAATTAAAAATATTTTTAGCTGTAAGATTTGGGTATCAGATACCCATCCTCAAGCCTGAGAGAATTTGTTTTCCCCAGGTGAGTTTGTGTTAAACTGAGGGTAGATCGAAGGGGACTGTGACTAGAGCTGAACTGGGCTTTTTGGGTGGCACAGCTTTTCCTCCAACCTGAAAGATCATCACTCCAGGTTTCTGTTGACCGATGGATCCCTCCACAGATACCTGAGCAGCCAACAGACCATTTCTGCAGGAACATCTTTGCTCCCAATGTATCTTGGGCTCTCACTTGTGCCTGTCCTGACCATCCTTGCGCAGGGGGTGTCTGTATGTGCCTGGCTGGAAGATGACGGTGTGAGTGTGCTCATGCAGGTGGTTCTGGAGATGGATGGGTGTAATCCTGCCAGCCCTGCCAATATTTGATACTTGCAAAGTTAATGCTTCATGTTATTTTACATTAATATTTTAATGTTAATTTACAGCAAAACACAACCATAAGATAGGTCTTATAACCAGACCATTAACACATGGTTCTTCCCAGCATGGCTGCTTCCAGAAATCTGCAGGTTTTGATCTGTTGGCTATTTCAAGTAAGTTCTAATTTATTTATTTTCTTTTCATAAGCTCCTCACAGCCAAGCTGTGACAGCTAAGGGAAACCTGCTCAGTCTTTCAGCATTAACATCTTGATTATCAGAGCGCAGGCTCCTTCCACGTGAGGACTGCACATGTGTGTGCTGCCACTCCTTAAGGTACTTGTGGAGCTGAAGCGTGAGCAGGAACTCGGCTTGCCATGGCTTTGGGGGTGCTGAAAAAGATGCCTGGAGAGAAAAGCCAACTTCAATTTGTGTCATTTAATGCCATGTCATGTCTGTCACCTTCTATAGAATGGGGCAGTTAATAGCAAAAGTGGAGTAGAGCTGAGTTTTCCCATTAAATGCTGGTGACCTAGTTGTATCTGGCCGTGGTGCGTGTATCACAGGGAACTGAGTGTGTGCTGCAGGTGGCTGATGCCCCGAGGCACGGGCGTCCTGCTCCCTGTGCACTGGCATTGACCAAAGGAAGCTGAGAGGGCCGATATGAGGAAGCTGGTGGGAAGTTTGGGTTTCTGGCTGCCCACGCAGCTCCAGTGTGACCAAGTGTTGGCAGGATCAATCCCAGAGCATCCCATGGAGATCAGATCGGGGAAGGACTGGGAATTGCTGGCTTTTTTCACGACCACCATTTCCTTGCAAAGTAGATGCCACGTTATCACTAGGTTGAGCTGTTGGCTGAAACAGAGCCCTAGGCAAAATCAGACAAAAATGAAACTCCTATGAGCCTTTCCTGAAGTCCACTTGAAAGCATTACAGGTGTAGAAGAAATGACGCTGTTCTGGATGTGTTTATGACTGCTCTCATGGGTCTCCCTGGCCTCAGGCTGACCATGGGCCTCCACTGCTCTGTTTTTTCTGATGGTGGGGATGTGAAAAGCCTCGAGAGAGGCAGAAAGGCTTTGCCTGGGCAGCAGTAGGAATTCTTGAGACCTGAAGCAAATAATCATCTCCTGGAGCTGGTCCCTTTGGCTCCAGGCGCTGCTGAGTTTGCTGGTGGAGAAAACCACTGCATTGGATCAAACCGCTGTGCAAGGAGACTTCACAAAAGTGAACAGCTAGTGGTCAAGAAGAGCTGCCAGACTCCTGCTTTCTCAGTAACTAATAAAAGTGCTTTCTTAACACAATTAATGTGATGTCTTGCTAAAGACTGAAGGAAATTGGAATTGAGACATTTGTAGTTTGACAGACTCTGTGGAAAACTTCTGTTCAGACTGGTAGGAATGAAACCAATAAATTTCTGAAGAAACTTTCTGAATTCAGCCTTCAACATAATAGATAGGCTGTTCTGACTGCAGATAAATAAACTCTGTTTTTATAAGGGTTTAAAGACCTTTGGGATGACGAAGTGGAACATACTTCACCTCTCCAAAGATGGGAAGTGGCTTCTGAGTCAAATGCCCTCCCGTGCCAGGGCTCATATTTTAGACTGAGATCACTCTTTTGTGACTTGTTGACAGGTTTTTTGTTGTACTTTGAAGAAAAAAAGGGAAAACGTCCCAGGCTGAAAATAGCAGCGAGACATTCCGCAACCAGCCAACCTGTTCTTCAAGAAAACTTCCCAGGGAACGTAAAGCTCAAGCTGCAGCCCCGAAAACACCAGCTAAGAAATGGCACATCAAGTGATTATTTGGGTGAAAAAAACTCTGGTTTGGGTGACAACAGCCCCTGCCTAAGCATCACCCATCTCTTTTCCTGTGGTGAAGATGACCATCTGAGAAAGGAAAAAAAGCAAGGAAGGAAGGAAGAAAGGAGCCGTCCCAAAGGCAGGTGGTGAAAAGGCTGGATCAGAGCTGGAGAAACAGGCCAGGTCTCTGCATTTATGCCAGGCTTGGGGCTTAGTTTTGCAAACAAAACCAAAACAAATGCAACCCAGAGCCATGGGTGGTAAGCAACACTGAAGCATTCGCACTAAGGTTTGTTTGCTTTGTTCTCCATTTATCTGCTGGCTGATGTGACCTGTTGGGCAAAGGCCAGCGGGATGTGCTTTATGTGAACTGAACGTAAAGGCGCGTTACTGGAGGAAAAGAGAGACAAGTCACATACACAGGGTGGACCCCAAACCAGGCTGATCGGCTCCGCATAGATGTGGGCTCCTGCCATTGCATGTAGCCGAAGGCCAGTCCTGGCACAAGGGTGGCACGTTGGAGCAATGTGCCTCAAGGTCAAACCCCAGTGCCGTGGCCAAGTCTCTGAGGCTCGGAGAGGAGGCACCAAAGCATTTCAAGAGCTGGCTGAAGGAGCTCCATCTCTCTGGTTTCTCAAAAGGAAGGGAGAGCAGGTCAGGGCTTGTGATGCACAAAGATGGGGAAGTAACAAGATTTAGGAGGCAAAGTCTTACAAGATGACTGGAAACAGCCACCTAGTTAATCCATCCTGTGAAAAAGGCTCTCTTGTTGAAAAGTCATTATCAGGAAAGTAACTTAGCAAAGCTTGTGGTGATCCTCCACTACTGAGAATGTTTTGATTGAGCCTGATCCCTCCCCATCAAAGTAGATGCTCTAATTCGTGTGGAAGCTAACTGAGGCCTGAGCTGCCCCAGGGAGGAGCCTGGATGGCTGCAGCAACCCCATCACTCCAGACTGGGTAGGGAAAGGCAGGTTGTGCTTGCCAGGGGGCTGAGGGGGGAGCAGTGGAGGGTCTGGAGGAGGTGCTGAGGTTTGACTCATGCAGAAGATTGCCCAGGAGCAGGAAGGTGCAGCAGCGTCCCTCGGGCTCGGCAGCGGGCTCCCCTGCACCTCTGCTGCGGGCTCAGCAGCACCTCCTGGGCTCTGGTTGCTGTGGAGGCACAGGACGGCTTTCTTCTGGCAGGGGAAAAAAGGTAATCTGCCCTCCAGTAACCAGCTCACACTCGGTGTAGCTGCAGGAAATGTGTGCTCTTGCTGCTAGAGACACCACAGTTGCTACAGCAACTGCAAAGCACCGAGTCTCACCAATGCCCTCCCTCTGCCACCCTTCATCCCTCCAAAATCAGGCAGAGTAGGGAAGGTGATGGTGGGGAAACAAAGTGCCAGGTGGGGATGACATGACCCCTGGTTGCTGGGGGGCTACACACTCTGCTCCTGTCCCACTGTGGCTGGTGCCCAGACACTGCCACAATCCCATCAGTCCTGACAAGCACTTGGTTTCCAGCTCAATATAATTTAGTTCACCAGATCTGTAAAGCAGGACTGGTCTCAGCAAGCATGTGTGCACCCCAGCCTGCCTTCCCCCACCAAGCATCTCCCTGCAGGGATCTGCAGTGCTCGGTTGTATCCGTGTTGCTTGTTCAGCCACCAAGCCGGTGGATGCGATGCTGGGGATGCGGTGGGGAGCACCCCAGTGATGGGGGCAATGGGAACCTAAAACCGAAAGGTGCTTTGTGAGCACCTGCCATCTCTTTGCTATTTAAATCAAGCTCTCCATGGTTCCCAGCGCTGTGCCAGCCTGCCTCAGTAACCGTGCGTGGTTTCCCCTGGCGTTCCTCTCTTAAATATTTAATGGAAGGAGGGAGGAAGAGATGTTTTAAGAAACACTTCGGTGCTTCCATCTGAACAGAAGGTTGTTTCAGGTGGCTGAAGCAGACAAAAAAAGCTTTAGCTGTGATTTTTAAGCATCCCTCAGCTGCCGAAAGGGTGGCAGCATGATCATGCAGGGTAGTGGTGAAAGGAGAAGTGTTTCAGATGCCCGGAGAGAGTAAGAACTCCTGTGGTCTCTCCTGCATCCTTTTCCTGACTCCATGCCACCATGGCTTTATTTCTTACACTAAAACAGTTGAAAGAGGCTTCAGGTTTCAAGTTTTAGTGGATAAAGCTTGAAGATCACCAGCTCCCAGGTCTTAGCTGGGCACTTTGTCCTCCCTACCACCTCTGGATGTGTCAGGTTTGCTGAGTGCCAAGGGTCTAATGGAGATTTAAAGGTATCTACCTGCCAGAGAGTTCCTAAGGATTTGAGTTTATGAGGTGGTTTAAAAAGTCTGGATAAAATCACTCTGGAAGGAAATGTATTTTAATCTCAGCCAAATCATAAATCAGGCCATCCTTAATACAAATGACTCCTTAAGACGAGACTGATACAAGAGGAGAGGGCTGCACTTCTGCTTCGTTTGGCAGTCCCTGTCCTGGTGCATCCACTCAGGGATCAGCCCAGTTATTGCTGGTGCTCAGTATAATGAATTTGCATCTGCACAGATGCCCCACACCTGCACATCAGGGGGTGGGATGACAGTGGGTCTAATGGAAGTGCTGCCACAGCCCATATTATCTCATCTCCCTAAGAAAACCCATTTCCCTGCAGGGTAGCTGCTATAAGGCTGAATTCGGTGGCCTTAAGCACCATTTTCAGAACAGGTTGGGTGCAAGTGCTATTTACACCAGCAAAATGTCCCAGGCGCAGTGTGCATGGTCATCTGTGCTGGGGCTCAGAGAGACACAGCCAGAAAATATATACAAAGTATTGTTCAAATGCAGTTTTTCTTAGTGGGAACTGTGAACTCCACAACAAACCTGTTTGCCAGTCCCAGCCCTTTCCCATCCAGCTGTGGTGCAATTAGGTTTTTATTTGAATGACGTGCAAAGGGAGAGCGTCAGTCATTTCTCAGCACTGACACTGTGAAAGGGCAGTGCTGCTGGGCTGCTCAATAATTTATGTCCTCAGTATCAGAGGACGGCGTGTGTGGAAGTTCCTGTTGCTGCCAGCCAGGATAAGAAGCCACCTTCCAAGAGAGATGGGCTGATCACAGTGAGCCCCAGGAGCACACGTGGAGCACACCAAGAGGTATTTCCATTAGTGATTTTGATGGGGGTATGATTTTTTAATTAGCATGACCTTCTGAAAAGATCCTGGTACAAAACCATGGCTAAAATCAAGCAGCAGGTGCTGCACCCTAAAAATCAAGCAGCAGACACAGCCGGGTGAATTTCTGCACATATAAAGGCAGGAAGAGAAATAGGGGAAGATCTGTGTGGTGCTGCAGAGGGGAGGATTCACTGTTGCTGAGCAAAGCATGCAGCTGTCTTTGCATCCCGGGAAAGCCAAGAGGCACCAGTGGCCGGGGCAGGTGATCTGACCAAAGGGAAGCGTGGGGGCGGCGCGGGAGCACCACCAGCTTGCAGAAATTAGAACTGATCTGCCGTCCTATTGATTTCTGTGCACTACATAGTCAGGGAAGGGAGATTTTTAACCAAATGCTTAGAAACATAACTGTAGCCTCCTGTTAGGCTGGTTTTCACGCATTACACTGCTCTTCTTCCATCCCCTGCAGGCAAATGGCTCCAACGCCCATATCCATACCTTGTCAGGCATAAGATGAAGTGCTGGGAGCAGCAGATACAGATGCCCATACTGGACCAGGTCCCACGCATTTTCCTTGGCAGGGGTCTGGCCACCTGCCCAACTCTGCCCCAGCTCCTTCTGTTCCTGAGGCTTTGCTGATGGAGCTGTAAAAGAGAGGCAGGCCACATCCTTCCCTGCTGAAATTGTGACATGCATGTGATGCTGCTATAATTTATTGACAGAATTAGCTGTTCCTTAGAAAAATATTACACTTGAGTGAGCAGGTTAGGAAATGCCCTTGCTGCTGGAACTAGGGAAGTACCAAAGGAGAGGCTTCTTTTTACTCTTTCCCTACATTTCTACTCCCAGCAGGGTCAGAGGCAGCAGCCAGGGGTGGAGGGGTCTCTGTGCTGTCCTGGGCAGTGTGATGACAGCTGGCGAAGCAGCGTGTAGCCTGCTGCCCTGCCTCTGGCAGCATGGGCAGCCCTCGCCTAAAGATTCAGAGAGGGTTTGTATGCAAGCTCTTTCCAAAATCCCCAAATCAGGCTGCCAGCCAGCATTTCAGCCCCGCTTGGATGGAGTGCAGGGCACACAGCACCTGGCAGGATCAGGCCCTGCTTATCTCCTTCCCCCACCCCAGCTCCACTTGAGCAATAACCTACTTTTCTGCTTTGCGGAAAGAACATCTTGGATTACGTTGCTGCAAATGAAAGGTTTCAGTCATGGTGTCAGATGAGCTGCAGGTAAGCAGCGGGTTTAATGTCAGCTTTTTTGGCAGCTTCCTTTATTCCCTCTCCACTTTGCACAAACAAACCATCTTTGTGTGGAAGTTCATTTTCCTTTTTAGCTGCAGAGATTGTCAACATGGCTCCCCAATAATCCTCTCTGTGCAGATAAAGGCGAGCCGGCAGCCAAACCAGATCCCTTGTCTCCAGCCTGAAAGCCAGCCCGTGCCCACTCCAAAAACAGCGGCTGGTTCATTAATGGACTCTCTTCTCTGTCACAACCCCCTGCCACAGCAGAGAAGGGCAGAAGTTGTGCCCAAGTGATGGATCGTAAATCCCAGGGTGACACACAATCAGCCTTAACTCCTTCCTAGTCAGCCCCGTGTGATTAAGGCACAGGCATCAAGACCCCAGCCCCTGGGGGATCTGGCATGATGTAGTGCTCTTCTCTCCGCATTAGGAAGATCAGGGCATCATGCACCAAACTCTGGTCCAGCATACGGGGAGGGGAAAAGAAACTTCAAATTACTTTGGATGCCTCCGTCCTTTATGCGTTCACTTTCTTTTTAGCCTTGTAAGGCTCTCAGGCCAACATATCTAAACGTTATATCACTTTATATTGAAAAGCAACAACCAAACAAAAAAAAAAAAAAACACCTTCAGATCAAAGCCTGACATAGACCAGGCTACAGGCTACGCACCCTGTGAATTGGCGGGATAGGACCCTGCTGAGGATCCGACTGCCCCAGTTTAGCCAGCAAAGGCAGGAGAAGGGAGCAGCAGCCACCTTCATAGCCCCACACCCAGCTGCCTCACTTTGGTGCCTGCTGGTTCAGACTTTAACTTGCAGCCTCGTTAACTGCTTCATTTCTGATAATTTGCACCACCCCACCCCCAGCAATGTCACAAAACTCTCCAGCAGTGTGAAGGCGGTGTGAGCTGAAATGCCTCTGCTGCCAAGCTAAATAGCATCAGGACTGGTTTTATTGCTTAGAAATCTTTTAAGGACTCAAGCAGGTTAATGAACAATCCATTTGAAAAAAAAAAATCATAACAGAGATGCTGAGTAACTGGACACAACAGTGGCCTAAATTTATGCATCAAGTGACAAACCCTAATGAAAGACAAAATAAAAGGGCCCTGCATGGTGCAATTTGGGTGCCGTATCATTTGAATCCCAACAAGAGCCACTTCATGGAGGAGCAGCTCTGTCCGTACCCCCTCGCGCCTGTGCAGAAATGGTGCAGGGGTTCACACAGCCTGCACAGGCATCAGGGTTTTTTCCCCAGCTTGCGTCTTTTAAACCTCAGCAGCACTAAAACGTGTCATGGGCTCGCCGAGGACACGTGCAGCCCGAACAGCTCTCGGAACAGCTGGAGCTCTGTGTCCTTCTCGTAATAAATTCCTCCCAGACGGTGTTGCAGGGGATTGCTGGGATTTGAGGAGAGAGGAGGCTGGCTGGACGCGAGACAGGCTCCAGGTTTATCCTTGAAAGCCCCTCTGCTGCAGAGCCTGGGGCTGTGTTTGGCAGCCTGCCCGGGGGGAGACGCCGGCGGAGGCTGAAGGCTGCCTCGTGCTGTACCGACTCACCAATCCTCCCACCAGGCAGCTAAATTGGGGATAAATCTCCCTATTAACAACGCATAAAGCAGGCCAAAATCTGAATGCCTTCCCAGGCAGGAGGTGAAGCAGAATCTGAAATAAGTCCTTCCTGTGCTCCTGGCTAGAAAGCGGCTATGTCGGAGCTCTCCCATAGCGTGCCTGGCCCATCTGATGGGAGAGCGGGATGCTGAGCAAGGCTGCGCTGCGCTTTTCAGCACGACGGATGCAAAAATCAGGTCAAAAATAACCGCATCCCAACGTCAGCGGCAGAGCTGCGAGGAACGAGAAGTCCTGAGCTGTTTCAAAGCAGTGTTAAATAATAAAGTCGAGAAATGAATAAATTAGCTCAGCATCTATTTAGGTCAGCCCTCTCTGTTTCTCCCAGCCGCCTCCGTGTGCCTCCTCCCCGCAGCGATCAGCTGCTCCGCGCACGCTGTGCCCGCGGATCTGCTCGCTCCTTCCGAACAGCCGGGCTCTTGGGAAGCGCGGGTTGAGCAGGTGTCACCTTGGCCACACATGTTCACCCCGGCCTTGGGAAGCAGCAGGTGAGCTTCCTTTTCCCTACCAGGGCAAAAAGCATTCTGGAAAATCCCATTAAAGCAGTAAGTGTGGGCTGCGGGCACACGGCTGCTCCCTTCCTGGTGTAATCCCCACATGCAGCCCTGCGCAGAGCCACAGGGTCCTGCTTGATGGGCTTGTGGCTGCCCAGGAGCTGTGTCTGTGCTCTGCCATCGTGTCTGCTGACAGCTCAGTGCAGCCTCAGGGTAGCCCTACTCATCATCCAGATGTTTTCCATTCCCAGCACCCATCCACAGCAGCACCTCCACCTTTACAGACCATCCCTGCCCTCCTAGCAGCTGCCCCGGGCTCGGGTTTGTGATTGCAGTTGTCATTTGTTGATTTGGGGACATCCAGTCAGATGGACCAGGCTGATGGACACAGAGGGGAATCAGCTTTTAAAGACCTACGCTTCCCTCGAATCATTCAAATGCCACCAGAAAAAACAACTACTGTGCAGTCCTCTCGATAGATCTTTATTTACATGTTTTGCCAGCCTGAAAACCCCTCTTTGATGTCCAGAACATCTCATGGTTTTCAGCTATCAGCAAGCTGGATAAACACTCACGAAGAAGGAATTTATTTGCATCAAGGGCTGCTCCATCTCAGCCCAGCTCCTGCATTGCCAAAATTTAAAGGAAATGCAGTCAAGCTGGTCCTCCCCGACCCTGCAGGTAGCTGGAGAAGAGCTTTCCAGTGATGCACCCAGCCAGGATAAGCATCCAGGGTGTAGGCAATGGAAAATGAGATGTTACTAAGTTTGGCCAGGCTTTGCTGGCTCCTTGCGGGTCCCAGCCCATGAGTCACCAGTATGTGGGCCACCAGCATGGCCTCCTCTCCGGAGGAAGAAGTGGAGGTGGAAAAATAACAAAAGGAAGGCAGTTGTTAGTAGTGCCAGCTCTGGGGAGAGTGGGAGGAGGTGGCAGGCCTGGAGAGAAGGTCAGGGCTGCACTGGAGGCTCCTGCCTGATGTTTCCTTCTGTCTTCACGGTGGGAAGCTGCTTACAGGAACATGCTCATGGAGGATGCGCAGAGGGCTGAGCTGAGGGATGGTCTCTGGGAGGACAGAAGACTGTAGTCAGCAGTGATGGAGCTTTTGTTTGTGGTCCCTGCTCACCCCCTTCTTCTGGTTGCTCCTCTGATTTCTGCTGGTCTAAGCTTAATTACCTGTTGAAAGCAACTTTTGGCCCAGTGCAGACGTTGTAAAAGCAGATATGCTTTGCGGATGTACTTGGAACAAGCATGTCCATTTCTCCATTGTGGCTAAACACCACTGCAAAGTGTTTGTACCCCAGTCTGTGCGCTATCATAGTGCTGATGCCCATTTGCAGCTCACCCAGACTCCACTCTTGTTTTTGTGCCCATCCCTGGTGGACAGTGGTGGCAGGGGGGGGATCAGACACACTAGACAGGGACCAGTGACCCTGTTCCTGTCCAAAACCAATGCAATGAAAATATTCCTGGGGGAAATAAAAGATTGAAGCTCACCATCCTCTTCCAGTGCCTCAGCTCTCCTAACTGGTGCTGACTGGAGCACCCCAGTGGCACGCAGAGGCTGCAGCTGCTGTTCCTGTGTCCCTGCCACCAGCGCAGGACACTTGCAGGGCTGTGCCACGCCAGTTCCCCATCCTGTGCGGACACACGTGGCTGCGGATCAGCACTTCTGCTCCCCTTTGCCCTGCAGGAACCCCTGCTCTCCGGAACCCTGTGGTGACAATTGACACTGGTTGCCACTGGTTTTAAGTACTTCCTATTGCAAATGCTCAGAGCCAGCTGTCTCACCACTAGCAGGCCAGCATTTTCTATAGCAAAACAGTTTTTCTTAATGTCTTTAAGAAAATTGTGACAAATGTCAGGACAAAGAAAACAGGTAGGATGCCAGGTCAAGGGGGAAATTGCTGAGTGTTGGTGCTGTTATTCCCTGGAGATTTCCTCTCTACCTGACTGGGACCAGTGCTCCCGCTTTGAGCCCAGAGCAGGATCTGTTATGCTCAGGCTCCCTCTAGTGCCTCCATGTCCTGGTGTCCCTGCTTCTCCAGGTGGCTCCTCAGGTGGCGTATTTGCCATTTGTCCTGGGGTCTGTCCATCATCCTCACTACCCTGCAGCATGGCCAGCTCGGGCTTACAGCAGAGCCAAGCCCTGTTTGCCCACAAGCTGGAAACAGCCCTAAAGCTGCCCAAAAGCCACCGCGTCCCACCAATGCGAGACATCTTGGGGACCTGCCAGGTGGCTCAGCCCTGCCCCTGCTTGCTGGAGGAGAGGAGGGCAGGAAGGTGCCTGTACCCTGCAAAAGGTTCTCCCCGATGCAGGCGCGACCCTGCAACACCATGTGGCTTCAATGGTGCCTGCACAGAGCGAGGAGGGAAGGGTGATGGGTGGTAAGCGCCTGAGCTGCCCTGGGGTGGGCACCTTCCTCGTGAGCCAGCTGGGACAGCCGAGAGCATCACTGCACGCTCTCCACTAACAGACACCTCTCCTCAAGGGAGCAGATTTTAGGGACACCCCGCACCCTCTGTAGTCCATGTCAAGGAAAGTCAGCTGGGCCCCTTCTAATCAGCACCTGAAATTGTTATCACTGTTTTTGTCCGGTGTGGAGGACACTGTGCACCAGAGGCATTACTAACGGGGGGAGTTATGTTAATTCATTACCCCAAGTCCAAATGTCGGCTCACAGGGCGGGAGGAGGCGAGATTAGAGGCACCTGCTGAAATGTGGTGTCAGCATGAAAGCCATGACGAACCTAACAGAGATCAATTGGCATAAATGGGCGTGATGCAAAGACATCGAGATAACACAGTTGTCAAAGGCACTGTGAGATTTTTAGATTAACCTATGATTTTTTCATAATTGTTTTACAGCTGGAGTAATTACCATCCTGCTTAATGAAGCGAGCTCCTTCAACAGATGACACTTGGGCTAACATGCACTAATTAAGTCTGTAATCACTAAAAGTATGATTGAAGGTTTTGAACTGGCCAGTCGTTCTCAGTAACACCAAAATTAGAGACAACACAGCTCATCAGAGCACAACAAAATTCAAGGGTCCTTAATCACCCAGTGGTGTACACCAGCCTTGATCCTGCCTTGGATCACCCGTTTTACCTGATAGCCTCCACTGGTTTGCAGTGGTTTACAAAACTACCCTGAACAGATTACACTCAGGCCCGTAAACTGAATAAACTTTCACTTTTTTTTTTTTTAATAATTTGGCTCACATGTCTTGTATATCACCTGGGCATTATTCAGAGCTTCTCTAATCCCCACCTGTCTGACTGCTTGTCCCATGCAGCCCCAGCAGCAGCTCTGAAAGACTCCAGTTGACAGCAATAACTGCAGGGAGACACTGAAAGAACTTGAAAAAGATAGCTGAAACCATAAAATAAACCCTTCCGTTTCTTCCTACGAAGGAAGGCTCAGGAATAAGTGAAAAAGATCAAAAGTTTTCATAATCTAATGGCCAAGATAAGGGGACCTAGCAGCGTATTTCTCTCTGCCTTCTGCAATACAGTGGAAGCAAACATGCCTCTGGGATTCAGTTTTATCTTCCACTGAGCTCAGCTCTTTGGGTTATCAGGCAAGTCAGGCTTTCTCTCTGCCGTTGGCTCTGATGTGCTGGCCACAGTGATGTCCGAATATTTTCAGACCCTAGTTCACTGTAGGGGAAAGAATTTTAAAAAAACAGAGCTTAAAAAGTCAGAAGTTTACGTATCAAGGAGGATTTTGCAGAGAACCTCGTATTCCAGCTGCAAAATGCCTGTAAAAGAATATTGATATTTTGATCTATTTTTACAGTCCTTGCTAATAACAGCTGTCCAGAATGGGGGCGGGGGGACAGTTAAACCAAATACATTTCACAACTTAGGTCTTGCTGGAAATTAAGACAAATAATTGCACTGGATTTCTTTTTCCTGTCTGCCTATTTTCATTTCAGTTTTATCAGCATTATCTGTCTATCAAGGCTAATCTAATTTTTTCCTCATTTTTCCTGTTTTATAATAGGAAGTGCTTGTTCGCAGGTATCCAGACTTGAGGCAGAATAGTTAATTGCTCTGCAAGCAATCAGTCACCAAAAAAAAAGTCTGGTGCCCTCTTCCTCCATGTACTGGTCCAGGGCCTTTGGTCTCTGGGCTATTTTATCCAATACGGGTTATTTTAGACAGTTCGCTCATGCCTCTCATCTTAAAATAACGGCAGTACCGTAAAAAGATGGCAGTATTTTTCCATTCTACCACAATGCAGAAAAGCCTGGGCCTTTTTTGCTCATTTTCAAAGGTTTGCATTTCGAAGCACAGCAACACTGGACCAGAACGCTGCAGTTCGTACGTGGATACAACCCAGCAGGCTTGGGCGAGCTCAGACCTTGGTTCCTTGTTCTCCTTTTGCACTCCCCCGTGGGAGATGCCTCAGTCCGTAAACACAGATGTGTCCCTGCGGCATCAGCGCTGGCAGCCACACAACCAGCGCTGGGACTCCATGATGGCTGGGTCACAAATCTTCCTGTGTTTGGGGCAGCAGGAGCTGCCCTGAGACTTAATTCCAACCCTCGGCCGCTAGAAACTGCATCAACTCCCTTCCCGCCTGGCTGCCCGTGCCCAGTCCTGCCGCCGTCGAAGGAAAACGGCCTCAGTGCTGCGGTTTGGTTGGTGCTTTTGCAGAGCTTCGTTTGTCCATCCTAGTCATCTTTTTAGTGTCTTTCAGATATTGGTGTTATCTAAGCCTTGGCTGTGTATTTTGCAGGAGTGAGATGTGACTCTCTCAGGCCAGCGTGGCCAGGCACCGGCACAGCCGGTCCCCGTACCGAGCCGCGTCCAGCCACAGCCATGCTGAGCCTGGGAGGCAGCGGGATTTTGGGGGTCACTGGGGTGAAACAAAGAAATAAACAGCAGAGTGAATTATACTGTTAAGCGGCATTCTTTATTTCATCAGTGCTGGGGATCATCCTCCATAAGTGCTCCCAAGACCGGATGCCCTTGCATTGCTTATATTCACACAATTATTGCATATCGATTACAATTTTTGGAAATTCTTAACATACAATATATCTATACTAAGAAATAATTGATGAAATTAGATATACTTGATTAGTTCCTTACTTACATCTATTAATTACTAGTCAAACATAAGCCAAGCACGCTGCTTTTGAACAATGTATCACTTCGTCTTCTGTCTCCCTTGTCATGCAGAAGGATCTAAAAACTGAAAAATATCCCCTCGTTTTGCAGGTGGTCAGAAAGCATTTATAACGTCAATCGGTTAATGATGGCTATGTCTTTTATAACTTAATCATAGTATACATTAAATTAGCAGCTTCTCTTCAGGGGTTTTACTGCCAGAGCTGCCAAAGGTCAGAGGTTGGAAACAGAGCCGTTTGTGGCCTTTCTGCAACAGCCTGTCTGCCACGCAAATACAGATGAACAGCGTTTAATGAATCCGCTGAGAAGAAAATAACCTCCCTGCGATCGCATTGCCCGAGCCCGGCAGCACGGCGGGACGTGCAGACATTGCCCGAGCCCGGCAGCACGGCGGGACGCGCAGACATTGCCCGAGCCCGGCAGCACGGCGGGACGCGCGGACCGACCTGCCCGAGCCCGGCAGCACGGCGGGACGCGCAGACATTGCCCGAGCCCGGCAGCACGGCGGGACGCGCGGACAGCCCTGCGCGAGCCCGGCGGGCCGAGGCCCCGCCCCCCCGCCATGCGCGGTGCCACCAGCCGCGGGGGCGGTGCCGGCTCCCCGCGCCACCCGCCTGCGCCGCACGGCCCGGGAGGGGCGATGGTGGTGGGGCCGTGTTTTGGGACGGACCGTGTTGTTGAGGGACCGTGTCTCTGAGGGACTGGGGTCGCCACGTTGCTGGGGCTCGGGTGTTGCGGGGCACTGTTGCTGTGGGTTCCTCCCGACGCGCAGGGCCAGGGCGGGAGCGGGGGCCGCAGCTGCCGCGGCCAGTGCAGGGGCGGGGAAGGGCGGCTGCCGGCGGAACCTTCCCCGCTGCAGCTCCTGTTGCGCACCGGAGCGGCGCGGGGTTCCGGTCCGCGGCGCCATTTCCCAGCAGCCCCTGCGGCCCGCCTTTCTCTTCCGGCCCGGTGGCGGCGGTGAGTGTTTCTCCGCGCAGTGCGGCTCCATCTGCGGAATCCGGTTCCATCCGCGCTCCGGGAGTGGCGGCGGCCGGTTCCCCGCGTCCCGCCCGAGCCGGCACCACCGCGCTGGGAGGGGGCAAGGCCGAGCTTGGCCCTGCGGGCTGGCGGGAGGCGGGGGGGGGGGGTCGGGGTCGGTACCGCGGCCGGTCATGGCGGGAGAGCCCGTTTGTGGGAGTGGGGCCGGGCCTCGCCTCGCCTTCCCGCCCCGCTGAGCGGTGTGTCCTTGTCCCGCAGGTGCAGCCATGGCCAAGTCCAAGAACCACACCACGCACAACCAGTGTAAGCGGGGCCGGGGCGGGGAGGGGGTTCGCCCGGGGGGCCGGGGCTGCACCCGCAGAGCGGCTCTCTCCAGCTGTTCGGAGCTGCTCCGGCTTCGTTATTTTATTTTTTGCAGCGAGCTAAGGTGTGGAGGGAAGGGGAGGGTGGTGTGCTGGGTGGGCCGGTGTGCCCCACAAAAAGAGGGCTCTGCAAGGGTGGGGGCTTCAGTGGGCTCGATGTAGAAATAATATGTAACTAAAAGAAGCAAGTTTTGTATGTTTGAATTAAGCACGTTCCTGAATGGCATTCAGCCCGTGGTACTTTGCCATCCAAACACGGCCACAGTGGTAAAATGGTTCTGTTAGGGGCTTTTGTCATCAATGCTGTAAGTCAACAGAGCTCACAAGTAGGTTCTGCTTGGTGTTGCACAGTGAACGATGGTGCCCTTTAACACTGAACAAAAGCGATTGAATTTCTTAAGGACTGAGGCCTTTTATTGTGCTAGCGCTGTTGCCATTGGTATATTATGGGTTAATGAGGAGCCTGAAATCCTTAGATTAGAAACTCATACAGTGCTGAGAGCAAAGTGGACACAGAGATGAGAATAGAGGTGAGTCCTTAATTTGCATTTAGTTTGTATAGGAACTTTCTGTTCCACATCATTTTGGTAGAGTCTGCTGGACTTAAAGGAACACTAAGGCAGCTGTGTAAGAATAGCAGAAATGGTAATTTAAATTGTTTTCTGGTCTTCCACATAGCCCGCAAGTGGCACAGAAATGGCATCAAGAAACCCAGATCCCATAGATACGAGTCTCTCAAAGGGGTGAGTATTTCTGTTAATATTCCTAGGCTGTTAAACCATGGAGGTTTAACTGAAAAAAATCCAGTATTTGTATTATTTTGGCTGACGTCTTTTGCAGACCGAGGCTTGTGTTTCATATGGTCAGAACCACTGTGGGTTTCTGTTTCTTTTGCTTTTCTTACATGCAGCTGTGATATTTCTAACCCACATGAAATCTACCCTCATATGTCTATAAAACTGCTTTTTAGTTATCGACCAGTTTTGTCTCTGTCCTGCTCAGGTTGGTGTTAGTAACTGCTCCTTCCGGTGAAACAAAACACACGCAGTTGGATAGCTCTAGTCTGGTTTGAATCTCTCTGCCCTTCAATAATACTTTACCATATCGTACTAATCCAGAGAATTTCACTCAGAAGATGAGAGGAATTGGCATTTCTGGGTAATAGATGTGAAAATGACAGCGTTTTGCTTTTACTGAGAGTAGATGAGTGATATAACAGGATCTTTTTCCACACCTGAAAGTGAAAACAGAGCATTTTGGCTTTGGGGAGGGTTGTGATTTTCTTTGCTCTGTAGATGTGATTATCATCTTTTTGGATATGACAAAAGCTTCTGCATAACTCGGTGAGGGTTCAGTCCTGCCCCCTCCTGCAGAGAGCCCAGCAGTCTCCAAGTCTGTCTTCTGGCACCGAGTGCCTATGAGTTGAGATGGCAAAATCCTGATACTTGTGACAGTTAAAATGCTGTTTACAGGAAAATGGCCAATATTTCTCAGTGAGACAGTAGCTGATAACTCTGAGAACTGGTCATAGCCATGACAGGATACATTAGCCAGCCATTAGCTGACAAAAACTGGGAGATGCTCTTTTCTGTGCGGGCATTCTTTTCCTTTAAGGTAAAAAGGAGAGGCTTGAGGAAATGGTGTTGGTCTTTGCCCCAGGATTACAGGAGTATGTGCTCACCTGCCAGGGTTGGTTTGTGGTGCTTAAGATCTAGAATGTATTGTGACATGGAAATGAAATTTGTCTTGTTTACAGCTTTACTCAACCTGTCCTTTCTGTATATTTATTGCTGTGGGTTTGGGTTTGTTTGTTTGTTTATGGAAATTAAGTGAAATTACTAGCTTAAAGGATGGCTAAAATAATTTAGCTATATAGCTAAAATAATTCTGCTGATGTACAAAATCGGGAAAAAAAATCTGAATTAATCACAGCCAGTATTTAGGAATAATTGGAGCAATCTGGAGAAGTGCATGGTTTTTACATATGTCCTTTGTACAGCACGGCTTATTTTTTTTTTCCTGATTTTTGTAGGTTGATCCCAAGTTTCTGAGGAACATGAGATTTGCGAAGAAACACAACAAAAAGGGGCTGAAGAAGATGCAGGCCAACAACGCCAAGCAGGCTGCTCAGCAGAAAAAGGACTGACGTGGTTTAAGACAAAGAATCAGTTTTCCTATTGGCATGTGTGTTACAGCATTTTTTTAAAAATAAAATTTGATGTAACAAAAGTCTTCACCTCCCGAATTTGAAGAGAGCCCTCCAGAAGTCTTGTTTGAGTTGTATTTTAGATGCCAGTTGTGCATCAGGCCTGTGTATAGTGACCAGTGTGTTTATGTTCCCTGGCAAATGAAGCCAGATGGAGGTTTTATGGTGGTGTTGTCAGCTTCCATGTGCACAAAGTACAGCTGCTCCTTCCTCAGTGCTGTTCTGCCGTGATGGTTGGTACAGGCCATGAGCATTCAGTAGTTCCAAGCCTGTTTTCAAGTTGTGAAATGATTATTGAGTGAAGTTCTACAATTTAAACAAGAAACAACTTGTTTCTTTTCATACCAACTGAAGCAAGTGCTGCCTGGACTCTTAGGTGACAGTATTCGGTACAGGTAAAATTATTTGTGATACTGGAGTGGATGTTCAGAGTTCTCACCACTGTGTTTATGATCGTCCCTCATGTTGTTACAGCAAGGTGTGATTTCCAAGGGCTGTTACATGTCTGCTGGTGTACTGTCTGGATATGGTAGTTACAGCTACAGAAATCCTGAAAAATGGGATGATTTGGAGTGCTAGCTGTGGTGTTTGAGATCAGAGCAATTGGTGTTAGAAGTGGTGTGTGTTGTATTCTGAAATGCTTGAAAGTGCTGAAGTGCTACTGGAGCTACCATGGGAATATGCAAGGTTATAGGATAATATAAAATATCTATATTTTTCATAGCTACTGTATCTTAGTGGAGATATTTCATTCTAGTAGCAAGAAGTACTTACCTGATGGAATGTCCTGACTGGTGAGATCAGGGGAGTAACATTCAAAAGCCTGAGAGTTCTGTTGACAGGGTTTTGTTACCGTTGTCCTGTAGATCAGGAGGGGACCTCACTCTCCAGGTCCCACCAGCCAGCAAAGCTGGTTCAGGAGCTGATTCTTTTTTGTAATTAGTGAAATGAGCCACCTGTTGAAATACAACAAACTGTTCCTGAAATTGCAATTCCAGTACTTGTCCACCCGGTGGTGTAAATTCATGAATCTACAGAAGGCCTGGAAGTTTGCAAGTATCTTCTGACTTTGCAGTATGGCAGCAGATCATGTCCTGGATTTTAAAAATAATAGTCAACGAAAACATTTAGTTAATGTAATTGCTTTAATAGCTTAGCCAACATCCAAAATGCCATGTTATTTTGAAATGAGTTAAATATTTTAAATTCTTGAATTCACAAGTCTTTTCCCAGTTTCCCCTCTTTGCTAACTCAAAAATCAGGTGTCAAGGGCTCTTGAAGTCTGAGGGAAGTCAGCAACCCCCAACTGTCTGACTCCTGCTGTGTGTATCTCTTGGCCAATTGTGGATACTGACAGTTGTCAGCCAAAAGAACTTTAATGCTGTGCAGGAGCAGCGTGCTGGCTGGGAGGGGTGCTGTGCTGGAGGGATGTGCAGTCACAGGGTTGATACCACCTGCTGGAGTCTGCTAAATAGTCAAGACAAAAAGGTTGTCTGGTCACTCCTGCCCTCAGGACAGGCAGGAGGCCAAGAAGCGAGAGGTTCCTAGTGATGTTAATCTTCCCCAGAGAGGTTTTTTTGCCACGTAGTAGGTCATCCAGAGATAAGTCCACAATGCTTAAATCCCAGCAGCCTCAGTGGTATCTGCGTGTGTGTTGGTATTGGAGGTCTTGAGCTGTGCGGCTCGTGCTGTCCTTGCTTGAGTGAGTTTGTCTATAAAGGCAAGATAGGACAGCGTGGTTCAGGTGATACACCTCTGGCAGCCTCTACCCCTGGCCCAGAGCTGCTGGGCAGCCCATTGCAACCCTTGTCAGGGCTGGCAGAGACACCTCACATGGGGAGGTGTCCCCTGGGGTTGCTGCTGGTGTTGGAGGAGACTGGCTGGTCCAGCTGTGTAGGTGAAGGTCAGTCTGCTGCAGATGTGCATTGTAACAAGAAGAGTGAAAGAAAAAGCTTCTGAACAGAGGACTTTGTGTTTGTCTTGCTGTACCTTCACCTGTGTGTTTGCAGATATCCAGACTGGTTTAAGTTCTGCATATGAAAGCTCTAGCCCTAAGGCTTTCTTATCTAGGAAGGGATTTCATCTTGAAACCCTCTTGACGCCTTCCCCAGAGTGCTTGTGCTGTGAGAGCAGCTCACCCGCAGGCTGCAGTTTGAGGGAAGAGAGGCAAGGGTCAGGCTGAGAAAAGGATGTTGGGGTGTTAAGGGGAAACAGAGCAGGATTTGGGCTCCCTGTGGCTCCAGGCAGTTCCCCCAGGCCTGCCTGCAGAGCAGCCTCTTCATCTCGCTGCCCTTCACGCTGCCCTTCAGTGGGACGGCTTCCCAAATATGGGCTTGCTGACTTTCCGACCAAAATAGCGGCTGCGTGACAAAATGCAGCACGGAGGAACGTAACCTTAATCCAGGCATCATTGTGTAGCAAGAGACAGGAATTTTGTGAGCTTCCACAGCAGCTCGGTGTCAGGTTTGTTGTTGTCTGCTCCCTGCACACATGGTGGTCCCACAGGACACTGCCTGGACATTGGTTGATCATCTGTTGTGTTTTCTAACCCTGTGACAGCTCAGTCAACAACTTCCCTCCTTGTGGTAGAGGTTGCCCCAGCCCAGATGGAGAAGCTGTGGAGGGGAGTCTGTGCTGACATGGCCTTCTGGTGTGTCTTCATCCTCTTTTGCTTGTCTTGTGAAATCATCTCAGTTCTCTGTCTTGATTTCTGTTGGTCAAGTGAGGCTGAAGATCTTTTTCAGGAGGATTACGTATTCAGAGCCCGGGAGACGGAACTGGCAGCTGGGGCCCGCTTGAAACTATTCCCATCGTGTTGAGCTCTGTCATCTTTGACATTTAAAAACTTCAAAACTCTGATGATTAAGTCCTTGGTATCCTGTAGGAAGCTGATGAGCTTGAGGGTGTGTCTCTACTACTGCTGTACATCACGTTATACATTTTGTGCTTGCTGCTGCCATACGTTGTGCTTGCTGCAGATGATTTATCCTCTTTGCAGTTAAGAGGACTCGGTATCAGGTTTTAGCTTGGCTCCCTTTTTCCCTTCTTCGATTAAAAAAAAAAAAAGGGAAGCAAAGGGCATGTAACCAAATACTGAATCAGCTCATCTGGCAAAGGTGAGCTGTCATGCTGAAAGCCAAGAGCAAGGAACTGAGGAGAAACTGAAGCACTGCAAAAAGTTCGGATGGGGCAGAGTATTCACTGGGGATGTTGGTGTTCACAGTGAAAACTGAAAGTAGGGCTGGCTGTGTGTTGCTCCTTCCCCCGTCACCATCTTTCCGTAGTGTGTTCAGGCAAAAAGCAGTGAATGGAACATGAGTTCTGCTTTGCCCAAGTTTCAAGGCTGTTGCAGGTGTGGCCACACAACAGGGTGAAATGTTTATGTGATGTGCCTTAGCTCGCGTTATGTTGCTGCTGCCCTGGTGGCAGATGTGTAACTGGGTGAGCTGTGGAGGTTTTGTTAAGGGGATGAGTACAAAATGTCCTCGCATCTTCCTGCAGTTGGTTCACACAGCAACGTTTTACTAAGGGCTGAAGAGAGGCCTTGAATGTGTTGGAAAAGCTGCAAACCTGGGTAGGAATTAAAACCACTTTAAATCCATTTAAAGTGTGCAGAGCGAATGGCCTGAGAGCTGTGGCTGTGTCCGGTGGCACAGGCTGCTGTCACCTGCCAGCACAGCTCCTGTTGGGGGCTATGAGCACACAGATCTGAGGACTGGTAGTAAATGGGTTATCACCTGATTGGGAAAAAGAAAATGGATGCATGATTCAAAAGATCTTTGCTTTATTTAAGTAGTACTTGTGGATATATGTCACGTTCCTTAAAGGCTTCTGGCACCAAAGCTTCACTACATGTGCAGGGAAAACTGCAGGTCTGTTTGGAGTTGCGTAGGTACCGAGACTCCTCTGGGTGGTTTTCATTCATTATCTGCACATCTTCAGGCACATCCCCTCTGTGGAGGCTTCAGCCAGGCTGATCCTTTACTAGTTACTAGTTTTTCGGCCATCTAACCCACTGGCTGACCTGTCATGTTAGATTCCTAATGCAGTTGTTGCTGTGTTTTAGCCAACAGTGAAATGCACCCGCAGCACCCCACCCCCTGGCATTTGCTGCCTTCCTCCTGGAGGAGAGTTGGTGTGTTAACACAAACAGGTCTTGCAGCAGTTTTTCTGACTTCACTCAGAATGTGCTGACCTGCTGCCACCTCTGGTCGAAGGATTTTAAAAGCCCAAATAGGCCCCAGTGTGTCAGCTCTTCTAGGGCCAAATTTCAGCTGCTACAAGGCCTCGGTCCTCTTCCTTTCCAACCACCACTTTCCCTGTTTTGCTTTCAGAAAAGAGCGGGTAGGCAGCAAGGCCAAGTGGTGCTGCTGCCTGTGCCTTTGAGCCAAGCGGGGAGAGCTGGCACACGTGGCCAGGTGGCTCTTTGCAGCCGTCCTTTTCCCTGGGATCACAGCAAGGGTCCAGGCCTGTCCCCAGGCTACCAAGGTGGCTGAAGGAAGGGGGTTAAGCTTGGAAAGTTCCTGATTTATTTTTTTTTTTCACTTGTTCAGTCTTTAGGGAGCCAAGGCCTATGAGTAAGCAGTGGTGAATGTCTTGGAGATGTTCTTGTTGGGTGTTGGGATCTGGTCAGGACAGAGGAAGGTGATGGGACTGGTGGTGATGCCTGCTGAGATGTGATGTGAGTGTGTGTGTTGCCCGTGGGTTGGATGGCCATGGCCATGGGGAGAGCTGTCGTCACCCTGGCTCATGTTCAAAGCCCAGGTATTTGCGCCTCTGTGAAGGTGTCCAGGCCTGGGGTAAAACATTTAAACTGTGTCCTCAGAAGCAGATCTCAGTGGGAAATGACTTCTGCTGCTACACTGGGGAGGTGGAAAATGATTATTTTTTTATCTCTAGGCTATGGATTCATTGGAAACAAAGACAGGAACACTCAGGAACATTTCCTGTCATGGGGTTGTCTGACCCAACACATTTCTGTGTTTGTTGGCTTCTGGTGTGCCTGTAGTTCTGCTGAATCAGCAGGAGTTATGACATCAAGGGCTTGGAACCCTCAGGGAGACCCCTCTCAGCAGGACTTGCAGATGTTTGCTTTAGGGGTGTTCCCAAAATACCCTGGGTTTTAAGGAAAATCAGCTGCTTGAGCTGGCGCATTCTTTTTATAATTTTCTCTGATGTTATAAGCCCTGGTTGGGCAAAACATTTGGTGCTGGTTGTCCAGAGGAAAGACACAGCTGGGTCCTTCCAAACAACTGATGGCTGTTTTCACCTCAAGCCCTGAATTACAGTATTTCATTATTGCTATAAATGAGAGCGTGTGTCACATAAAATACAGCTGCTCAGGGTGTTATTTTCCTGAGGCAAAACAAAAAAAAAGTTGGTTTGGGGAGAAAAGGCAGAGGGATGGTGCAGCAGGCCCGAGGGCATGGACTTGGCGGCACATTTGCCCAGGGCTGAGGGCAGCATCGCTGGGGCTCGCACCAGCTCCGTCTTTTGCCTTGCCCTGCCAATGTTTGTTTTGCTTGGGTAAACGTTTGATTTTAGCAACATGACTGCAATGTGTGAGCTGTGCTGGGGCTGTAATTCAATGGGAGGAGGCAGCTATGTGCAAGGGGAGCTGCTAATGCCATAGGAATGCCACGCTTCCTTGGGACAGGAGAAGATGGCACCCAGGGCCCTCAGAGACACCATGGCTTGTCCTCCTTGGCCCTGCTGTCGCCCTGTGCCTGGGGCCCAAAGGGCCCAAAGTAGGGTCGTGCCTTGCTCAGAGCCCCTGTGGCCCCAATGGATGGGATTTCTGAGAGGAAACTGGGTGTTTCAGTTATTGCAGTGAAGCTCCCACCCAGGGCTGCTGGAGGACCATGAGGTGCCACACAGCTGCCAGTGCCTGCCTCCGCCCGGGCCGGGTGAGGTGGGAAAGCGGTATCCAGTCCAGCATAGGAATGGCTTTTATTCACATTTCCAAAGAAAATAGAGATATTTCTTTTTGCATGTGTCACAGGGAGGCCATAAGGGTGGCGGGGAGGAGGGAGCGGTGTCCCTTCAGGACAACTGGGACAGGAACAGGGTGTAGATTAGGTGTCCCTTGCCCAGGGATTTTGGTGGGTGATGGCATAAGTGATAGTTAATTCTCATTTTGTCACTAAAATGCTGCTGATGCTCCAGTTAAACCAGCAGGCACCGCTGCCAGCTCCTGAGTCCAGCACCAGCTCCTGCTGCCCTCACCATGGTGGGGGCAAAGAGGTGCAACGTTGCAGCTCCCCACCAAGCACCCATGGCCCTGTTGGCCAGGGGTTGCCCCTAGGCTGGTGGCAAAATACCTCTTTGGAGGCTTTAAGGTCCAGCTGTGGAGTCATCTTCCCAGATGTGATTCAAGGGTGCTTGACATGGCTCCCATTAGTCATGAGCACACAACCAGGGTGAAGCTCTCCCTAAACCTTCAAGGAATGACCATCCGAGGCACTTGGTAATAATGCATTTTATTTTCCTGATGGCCACCCTTTTCAGCGCTCAGTCTTCATGCCGGTAGCCGGGGGGCTTAGCCAAGGAGATGAGAAGGAGAGCTGGAGGGGTTAGGAGATTAGAGCTGTCGATCTGGCCTCAGATTTATTCAACTCCCTTCATAAACTCCAGGAACTCTGCCAAGGGGAAGACATCGGAGACAAGCAGTGTGAGGTGGGACCAGAGTGCCCTCTCAGCTGCCAAGTGTGCTCTTGGCAGCTTTCCCCAGCCCCATCTCCTCTTCCATCCCCCCCAATGTGCGAGAGGCTGAGGGGGAATGGCTACCACTCCTCTGGCCGTGGCAAGCACTCCTCGTGACTCCCACTGGAAATGTCACCGAAGCCCAGCATCACCCCTCAGCTGCCACCAAAATGCCGGAGGTGAGCACGTCAGCAGCAACACAGCCATCGGCTCAGCTTGGAAATGGTCTGGGGCTCATTTCAGCAGCATCTCATTTGAAGATACAGCCCTTCAGCCCTGGTGCTTGTGTTTAGGGGGCAGGAGGGGATGGGCAGGGCTCCTCAGTGCAGGCTGGCTTTCGGAGCATGGGAAGAGTTAAGGGAGCCCCAGGCTCTTGCTGGCATTTCACAAGCCTAAGGAACTCCCATCCCTGTGCAAATAGGGGCTGCAGTCAGGTGCATTGCCCAGCACTGCCTGCACAAACTCATGCCCATCCCTGAAGGCAACCGAGATCGCAGGAGCTGCCTGGGGGATGCTCAAGGGCTCATGAGCAAACTGCACACAAGACCCCTACCATCATAGTCAATCCTGCCATCATTGTTTTTATCCCCATCTCTCATCAGTTCTTCTATGTCGTCCTCAGTGATGGTTTCTCCTGTCGCTTGCAGCATGATCTTTAGCTCCTCGAGGTCAATGTAGCCATCAGCGTTTCTGTGTGGGGACAGAAGAGCTCAGCAATGGACTGACATGCTGGGGAGGGGGAGCCAGGGCAGGTGCACCTCTCCCACTACCCCACCATGCTGCAGTCATGGCTCTTACTTATCAAACATCCTGAAAAGATCTGAGAGTTCCTCTTCTGTTTTTCCTTTGCTGTCATCTTTCATACACCGGACCATCATAACGAGGAACTCATCAAAGTCTACAGTGCCGCTGCCTGCAGGCAGAACAAACACCATCAGCCGGTGCTAGGGTGGGTGGATGGGCAACACCCAGCGAGAGATCACACTGACCTTTAGTAACCAAGGAGCTAAACTGAGGAGAGCAGCCCTACACCAAGAGACAGCTTTCAGGACACTGCCATTAAGTGACTGAGGCCATGGACTGAATTAATCATGGAATTTTTAGCTTTTGTGATCATTTTACCAAGGCAAAAGGAACCAAAAGTCCTACTGGAAAGAGCACTGACAAATGGAAATTCCTGCTATAGAGACACCTGTGCATAATAAAAGCTCTGGAAGGCAGGTATTGATGCAGTGTACGTGTGCACCAGCAGTACAGTTTTGTGGGGGTTTTTTGCCTAATTTTTAACTTTCTCTTTTTGTTTTGTGATTGCTTGGCATGGTGTTTTTGCCTAACTGGCACACAGTGCATTTTGTTGTGTGTGATCACTGGTACACTGATTTAACCAAGATTGACTTAATACGTATGTGTACACTTTGAGCAGTGACAGGCTTTACTGCTGATAGAAACCTGTAACTGTGGCATTTCTGAAATGGCAGTTGCCACATTCAGCCTGTATTTTCTGCTTTTAAAGGGATGCACGCAATTTCAGAGTGTCTGTAATCCCTCAAAATCAGCTCGAGCAACCTGGTCATTATAGGAATAATATTTTTTATGGTTTCTCTTTGCCTGGATGTTTCCTGAAGAAAGTGTGCTGAAGTTTGGTGTCTGGTGTCCTTCAAAATTGCAGCACTGCAGGTTGCTCCCCACAGGCTGTGGTTGTCCCCAGCACATATCCTGCCTGCAGGGTACAACACTGAGTGCTCCCAACCCGCACTGTGCCCCCCACACCTTTGGACATGGGGACAGTCCTTGGGAGAGTAGAATAAATCCACATCTCTCACCATCCTCATCCACCTCGTCTATCATCTCCTGCAGCTCCTCTGGGGTGGGGTTCTGCCCCAGCATCCGCATCACCTTCCCCAGCTCCTTGGTGCTGATGCAGCCATCCTCTGCCCCCAGCACGAAGATGTCAAAGGCAGCCTTGAACTCTGGGGAGAGAGGGAAGAGGCGATGTGGGGGTCTTGCCCCACATCTTGAGCCCACGGGTGGGCAGCCCTGGGGCAGAGGCTTTATCCCAGGCACAGCCTCCCCGGTGCATACACCCCAGAACTGCTCAGGCTGGGCACCGACTGGCCAAAGCATTTTCTGGGGTGTAGCTGCAGAGGCAGGCTGGGCTACCGGCTGGGGAGCTCGTCTTTAGGCTGAAGTGTCAGGCTGAAGATGGACCTACCATTTTTTTGCTCTTCTGTCAGCTGCTCAACCTGTAAGGAAAACAGAAAAACCAACTCATTTTTCTTACTCAGCATTGCTAATGGTTAAAAGGTAAGATTATTTGTTCAACGGCCTTTGCAAAGGGCAACCAAGCCTCACAAGAATCACTCTTGTGACTATGGGATATACAGCCAGTGGGGTTTTCATATCACAACTTCTTGCAGTCTAAGAGATTCTTCCTCTTAAAAAAAAAAAAAAGTGTTTCCCAACTCCTTTGAAACAAACATTATTGCTCTGGGCTGGCAGCATCTGTAGCCTTTGCACAAGCAGGGGAGACCCACTGGGAAAACCTTTTGCCTCTATCAACCATTTAGGGATCATTTCTATTTGCTGTCAGGCTTCACAGAGGGATGGCTGTGCAGCTGAGGACTGAGGCCAGGTTGGATGTGGGACATGCTGGAGAGGTCCCTGGGGAGGGAGAGGTGGACAAGACCATCCCCAGTAATTGTTTTTCAGCCCTACATTTAGGAAACTCTCTGCACTATCCATTAGGCACTGGTTTACTTCCAGCCAAGTCAGTGTTCCTTACAAAGGTTTCTGTCTCTGCAGGAAGCTGCTATTCCCTTTAGCCTGTTTTGGGTATCTCCCCAAAGAAATGGCCCACAGAGCCATTAGGCGTTAGCCAAAACAGGCTGGCAGGTTGTTCCCAAACCCTACCATCCATCTTTCCTGGCAGGTGATCAGTGGGAGCTTATTAGTTAGCATCAAGAAATTAAAATAATCAATGAGCAGAGCAAAGAGGAATCAATCAGCTCTGTGTCATGCCTCTTTAAGGGTGTTTCTCTCCTTGGCTTCATTCCTGCCTGCAGGTACCGCTTATCTGAAATTGCTGACCCTACCGCCATGTCCAACTGTCCTTTCAGCAGCACCTGCTAAAACACTGACGTGACCCAGGCCAGGACTTACCTCTGCCTGTGCAGAGTGTGCCTGACCCCACTCATGTCCCCTTACTACCTTCTCCATGCCCCATGTGAGCAGCCCTCTATGCCCATCTCTGCTGGGTTTTGGTCAGGGCAGAACCCCTCAACCCAGCACTTGTGGCACCCTGTCTTTGAGGGAAGGCAGATGCTTTTGCCCCAAAGAGGAGTGGTTTTGCAAAAAAACAGCTGGAAATCCCTCCTGCTTGCAGCAAGAGGCAGGGAAAATGCTTTTTTTTAGCAGGACAGAGCCTCAAGTAAGTGGGCAGAGAGCCTCATCCCACCCCCACGCATCAGGAGGTGAAGACTTTGGAGCCAGAGGGCTCAAAGGACGGCGGCAGGATTGCCTTTGCAGGAGGAAAGCCAAGCCCACGGTGGCCCTGGCGCTGCAGGCAGCTGCCAGCCCTTTGTGCTATTGTTTGGACGGAGCGAGGGCTCCCTCGGCCGATGTCCACGGCCACTTGGGTAACCTGACCCTCTTGGTGCATTCTCTATTTATAAGTCCGGGTGAGAGAGGTGCTGGAGATAACGATGAGCTCCCCGATTGTTCCCAGGCTTTGGTATTTATCCTTGCAGCCCTTTATCTGGACACTTGTCCCTGGCACTGTTCTTAGTGCCCCTTAACAGAGCCCCAAAATGTTCCCAAAATAGCCTTGTCTTTGTACACCCTTATCTAGGCATGAGTGGGCAAGATGAAAATCCATTGGTTTCTCTGGCTGCCCATAGGGAATTTGGCATAAATACAACACTAATATATGCCATCAGCACGCAGCAAAAAGGCTTCACTTTTGAAGCTTCCTTGACTACTGAAATGATAGCTGTAGATCTATGCTCTATGTAAATTAAATGCATTGTAACTATAGAGTGACACTTCTATCACAGAGATGTCTTGGGCTGTTTATAGTGTCCTCTGGACATGGGTGCTGTTTGCAGCTTTATTCCTTTTTTCCCTCCACATCATTGCGGGGACGGGTTTCTCCAGTTGTGCTGTGGGAAGGCGAGCACTGAGCTCTCAGCACCATGGCAGCCGTGGTAATGCCAAATCAGCTGTATTCTGCTTTTTTCGGCTCTCCTCTTTATCCCATGTTTCCATTTGAAGTCAAACAGGGAAGCTGAAGTTCTTTTTTTTTTCCAGGTAAATGTTTTATTACAGTTAAAGTCTTGGGGAACAGATCCATAAAAAGCTGTTTATCTCATCTGTGCCCCGCTTGGACTTATTTTGCCTTGTAGAGGTGCTGGCAGTTAATGCCCAGAACTTGAGCTCTACATTTACCAGCGTGCCCCAGCTTCAAACCAGCAGCAAAATCCTTACTGAAATCCATAAGGTCTTTTCCTGGCCCATTTTCCTGGTCAAGGGCATCCCATCCATCCCTGTTTGGGGTAAGTTTTCAGTATCTGAGGTAGGAATTTTTCAGTTGTTCTCTATCACTACAGTTCCTTTTTCTGAGCTAAATTCCTCTGCGGTCCAACTCTGCTAAAGCCCACAGGCTTCAGGTGGGGATGAGCTTCCCCTGTGGATTTTGCCCATTTCTGAGGCAGAGATTTAGAGAGAGGCTGGAGCCTGCGGGTGGGGAACACTTTATTTTTGGGGCTCTCTGCCCGCGCTGCCCCAGCTGATGGACAGACCCTTTTGGTATTGCCGGCTGCAAAACACTTCAGCCTTCCTCCCTAATTATAGGCATGAGGTCCATAAACAATGTGGAGAGGACCTGTGCCTTGAGTCGCAGAGAACATATTTAGTTAAAAAGCTTAATTAGAGAGGCCTGGACTTCCTTTGACTTTACAGGTCACATTTTTCTCCCTTTTTGGGGTGTTGGTTGGGGGACTCAAATTGTACAGCCTTTCCTGAGCCTTTTCACACTGTTGGGATCACTCGGGGTTTCCATTTCACAAGGTTCAGGGCAGACCAAAGGACAGGAGAGGTGCAAGCATTTAGTTGTTTTCCTCAATTATGCATCAAGCAATGTCTTTCTCCCCTTTATAAAATAGGACTTGTATGATGTATTTTCTATGCTCTTGGTTAAAATAAAATCTGATCAACTATGTTGTTTTTTTAAATCACCAAAAAGCTCTTAACTCCAGTTATTGAAGGGACACAGTAGCAATCCACGCAATCCAGAATCTATTTTCATCCTTATTGCATCTGCATATCACTGTCCGTCTAAGTAACAAAACAATGCAATGTCCTCATTACAGACGAATTAGTTTGGGTTTACACAGTGAGCACAGCATGCAGCTGTGTAAGTTAAAATAGCCAGTAGGATGCTCTGCGTTCCCCAAGAGCATACCTCACATTCTGGATTTCTGCAGAGCAGACACCAGGAGCCGCAAAGCAGAGGAGGATATTTGGAAATAACTTACAAAAGCCAAGGGTTATTCTAAAAGTCTCTGCAGCTGAGGAAGGGGGAAACATAGCATTGGCAGAATTACAAAGCACCAGAAAGAAGAGGGTGATGTTTAACCTGTACAAATAGTCTTCATTTCATGGGAAATGCTGCTCCGCTTTGTCTGCGCTAAAACTGACAGCCAACTCTCATACTTTCAACATTTTGTTGAGATTTATAACTTCACCTACAGGCCATCTCCCTGCCTCACCACGGGGAGCCAGAGGGGTAATTGTAAATAATTTAGCAGCACAGTTGAGGGTTTCACACTTATGAGAAAACCCTCAAAGCCATCAGTGGGAAAGGTCTCTGTCCTGGATGATGATGTTGACTAAAACATATCACTCTATAATTATTTCTTATTTGTGTTTCTCCATTGAATTAACTCACAGCTGTGGGAAATTTACTATAAAATCCCTGGAAACCATTTAATTCCCCCCACAAAAGCACAGCCCCCAAGGGAGGCACTTACCGCTGCCTTGTAGATGTCATCCATGGCTGGAGAGAGTGGACAAGGAGCCTGGGGACGTCACAGCCACGCTCTGCCAGCGCTGCCCCCGCCAGTCCGGCTGATATAGGGGGCTGCCCGCCCCCAGGGATGTGACCAGCCCACCGACAGCCCCGCACGCCCGTCCCCATCCCATCCATCCCTGTCCCCACAGGAATGCTTCGCCTGCGTGCCTTGGGACGGGGACACTGCCGAGCCTGAGGCTGGCACGTCCGGGGACAGCCCCAGCCCTGCTCCGGGGCAGCTGGAGCTTTCCTCGTGACTTTGATAACAGAACAAGAGAGCCCTTTCAGCTGGATTTCGGCAAGACCCTTGCGGATATATTGCAATATTTGGCTGTCCTGACTGGATACGTGCCACCGTGTCCCCTCCACCTGCCGCGTGTTCCCCCCCGGAAGTTGCATTAGAAAGATTATACTGTGCCTAATTAAACTGGGTAATATGGGAAAGGCATGCCTCCCAAAATATCCCCGTCCAGCAGCAAATGGCCCAAGGAGGTGTCGGGGGCTCCCTATCCCCGCATCCATGGGGGCATGTGCTGCCAGGGGACATGCGGCCAGAGCCGATGGTCTCGTAGGGGCTGATGCCGCATGTGTGCAGGCACTGAGGCCGGCAGAACGTGTGGTCCCAATGCTGCAGCAGGGAGAAATGTGGAGACAGATGGAGCTTTGCCTCCATTTTCTACATTTAGCTGAGGCTGCAAAATGGGGGGGGGGGGGGGCACGGGGGGAGGCTGGCTGTCAGTTGTGCTTGATTTCAGGGATAATTCCCAGTCCTTTAGGAAACCAGGACAC
Organism: Streptopelia decaocto; assembly: GCF_964273445.1. NCBI lineage: Eukaryota > Metazoa > Chordata > Aves > Columbiformes > Columbidae > Streptopelia > Streptopelia decaocto. Next base: position 5,547,990 of record NC_138662.1, read on the forward strand.
TTCACCCAACCAGTGAGCTGAGTGCCCCCTGCAAATGGGGAAAATCTATGCTCGTGGTTTTACCGTGGATTTAGCCCACCACGCTGGAGAGTAAAACACACCAAAGGCCTGCAAGTGATGACCAGTGTTTTCTCAGTGCAGGGAAAAGCGTTTTAATCCACAGCAACCAAAGCAAAAACCTCTCCTTTTGGTGATTCAGGACTCCCTCTTGTGTCCAAAGGATGTGTCCGGCATCTCAGGGTGTGAAGTCTCATCTCCAGCTCACTCATATCGGTGTTAGCTAGCAAAATGGAAAATATTAATGCAGCTGTTAGTTTCCCATCTCTTCTAAAAAACCCTTCTACCTTTAAGAGAAATCACGTTGCATGCAAAAACCTGCTGTTCCTATGTGATGCCTCGCTGAAGGCGAGTTCACCAGAGACCCATGGTGGTGTCAGCACGAAGTGAGGGCTCAGGTGAGTGCAGCACCACGTCCCCACACCGCGTCCTCCCAGGTTTTGCAACCTTGAAAGATTAACTTGCTACAGAGTCTGCTGGGAACTGCGGCCCTGTGGGTGCCTGCTGGCTTTGATTTACCCAGGCTTCGGCCGGGCTCTGCCTCTTCTCAGCATGAGCATGGCAGATGTAATAAAAACGAAAACAGTTACATTTAAGGAATTAAGTGTTGAAGTATGTTAGGCTTCGGAACGGGAACATATTAATATTTTGGTTACCTTGAACAGAGAAAAGCCAGAAAAGGCTGTGAAGGCTAGTAATTATTTTGTTAAAGGGCATTGGAGCCTGTCCTTAGGTGAAGTTGAAGGCTGGGATGGGTGACCAAACCACCACTTAAACCCTCCTGGACACCCCCACAGGGACTCCCAGTGAATTGCTTCGCCAAGGTGAACCCCAGTCCAGGCTGCTTTCCCCTGCGGGATTCCCAGCAGAGCCGGCAGGAAGGTGGGCACTGGTCCCGGGCGCTGCCAGGCACCGCAACAGGGGGCAAGAATTGTGCCTGGCCCTGTCCCTCTGTCGCAGGAGGTGACAGCTCTGAGTCATCCCCCTGAAAACAGCCCCTCGGATTAATCAGAATATATTATATCTAGGGCTGACACACGGCGGGAGCAGGAGCTCTAACATTGCCTTCAGAGGGTCACGGCCACATTCCTGGAGCTGCTGGGATGGAATCCAGGTCGGGATGCAGAAGAAGGGTCTCTGTCTGCTTAGAGACGGAAAATCTGGGCCACTGCCACCATGCACGCCAACACGGGAAAGCTGTGCTTCTGCAAATGCCCAACTTGAACAGAGACCTGCATGACACAGTCGTGCCTAGAGGGGACGGGTAGGATCCATGGGCAGTGAGAGGTGATGTTCCCACCGGGGGAGGCAGGCACAGGTGAGGGGCATCATGCCAACCCCTGCCTGCCCACTTGCTGCTCTGAGCCAAAGCTTCCAGCATCCCCTGGCTCTCTAGAGCACTTTGCTTATAAAAGAATTGGGACTTGAGTTTTGTAGAGAAACCCAGAGCCTCTGCTGTGCAAAGCGCAGGGGGAGGCTGCTGTGGCAGGTGTGGGGTTGTCCTGGGTAAACCATCCGTTTCTGCTGCTTCTCTTGCCTCCCCATGTGAGACCCACAGCAGAGACAGAGCACCGCTATCTATAGCCTGAGGCGGGCTGCCAGCACAAGTGCCCTTAATCCAGGCAGCACACCGGCTGTCACTGCGGTTAGGTACAGCATGTTAGCTCAGGCTTCAGCTGCATCCCGACATGCCATTGCGCTTGTCAGTCAGTCCAAGGTACCACGACAGGCAGAAGGGTTTACTTCATTTTTTCCTCCAAAACGTCAGTTCAGGTTTTCCTTTCCAAGCATCTGTAACTCACTACAAAACAAGCAGAGGCATCCTTCAGGTCAAATATAAGGAAATAAAAAGCAGAAGCCCAACTAAGTTGCAACTTCATTTGAGGTCAGGGGTGGTTGCAGTGCTCCTTGGGCAGTCTGTTGTGGCTCCAAACCCCAGCAAAAGGCTCCAGCGTCCCCCTTCCCTGCACAGGGCACCCAGCCCAAAGCGGGGCCATACCCACCAAACTCAAAGCCCTTTAAGTGCTGCAGCTTCCCCAACAAACACGGGTCACAGGCTAAATGGTCACCTGGAGCCCCATTTCCTCAGTTAAAACAAAATTCCTTCAAGAGAAGCATGCTGACAATCCACGGGGAAAAACATCTGGAACTTTACTACTACGTAAATCCTCCTCAGAGGGTTTTAGCTGAATGAGCTCCCGTTTACCTTCTTCCCCAGCTGCATTATGCCCATCGATGCATCTCCTCTGGGAGCCAGGACAGGGCTGTCACACCACGTGCCTCCTCGGTATCTGCAAGTAGAAATTGCTTTAGGAAGAGGAGAAGGGTACCTATCAAAACCAACAGACACGGGAGCACTGCAAATGGTTATTTAATTAAGGAGACAGGATATTCAGAGGAAGCTTAATTAAAGTTGCTCTCTGAAACCACTTATTATCTCATCAAGACGCTGAGCTCAGCAGCAGCTCTTGCCGGTACTGGGACAGTGCTAGCAAATCCCTCTTGGGCTGCCTTTACTATAAGTGTTTTGTCCTTAGACAATATTATTCTTTGGGTAAGTCCTGACCAAGGGAAAGCATTTTGCAATTAAAAAAAAAAAAAAACAAAAAACCAGAAAAAAGCACAAACAACGAATCAAAATGGGTTTATCCAGCTGCATTTGCAGAGGTTTGTTTGCTAATCTGCTGCTCAGGGCCTGGTTGCATCTGCCAGACACCAGCATGGCCCCTTGTAGCTGTTACTTCTCCTGCCCCCCAGCTCCCTGACTGGAGTATTTCCTCAGGTAATACTTTCTGTCCTGAGGAAATACTTTCTGTCCTGATGACTTTGAAACCCACATGTGCACCCACAGCATTTGGCATTTCTGCTGTGATCAGTGGCCACTGATTTCTACCAACAGCTGCTTGCAGCTGGGGGAGGCACTGCTTTGGACTGCTTCCAGCACTGCTTCCAGATGCAGATGCTTATGAGCACAGCAGCACAGCTTCACTGCTATTTGGAAGATCAGCCCTCTGCAGACAGGGACTGGCTTTGCCAGTTCAATCTCAGATTCCGTGCTAGTATCCACCTGTATTGCACCTTCCAGCGTTGCCAGATCTGTGCTGTGCATGTTGCACATACCACACTTTCAGGCAGCTTGGACAAACCCAAATCTCCTTGAGGTGCCTGCATTGCAGTGCACTGCACAGCCTACTAGTGTACAGCACATCGCACATACACTGCATTGCATTGCACAGTACTGCAGGGCAGAGCACCGTGTTGCATGGTGCAGCCATGCAAAGCATTGCACTGCATTGCATTGCACACTGCCGCATCACACAGGCCTGCAGAGCATTGCACTACGTTGCAGTGTGGTGCTGCACCGTGCAGCATTGCACAGCCCTGCAGAGCACTGCATTACATTGAACAGCACGGCATTGCACAGCCCTGCAGAGCACTGCACTGCATTGCACAGTGTTGTGTTGCACCGTGCAGCATTGCACAGCCCTGCAGTGCCGCACTACCTTGCACCATGCAGCACTGCACAGCCTGCAGAGCGCAGCACTACAATGCACCGTGCAGCATCGCACAGCTCTGCAGAGCGCCGCACTGACGCGCAGAAACAACTTTACAACCTATCAAGTCATAAAACTTTACAACTCGCAAAGTTATAAAGCAGGTATGTTTATTTCGACGTCGAGCACAAGGGGGATCGTTCCACCATTCATGCGCAACTTCTAACAATATGAGGTGTGTTTAAATACAGTAAGGTGTTACATATTCATAATGACCCCAGGAACGCCTATACATATTCATAAGCTTTTCCGTTTCTCATTAAGACGAGTCCCAGGTAATAGTTTCCATAGTCTCCTCCTTATCCCCGCCCTGTTGCGCCTGCGCAGTGCCACCTGGTGGTCTCGAGGAGGGGTCTTTGGATGAAGGCTCCTTCAGCTTCATCACGGTGAAACTTTTTACCTTTGGCTCATTATGTTGAATTGAAATCTTCGTTATCCTGTCTCCTCAAGTTTACAGCTAGGTGCAGTAAAACTTCTTATCTTGGCATTCGATGGGGTTCTGTTTTTCTTAACATAAGTTTACATAAAGCTCTAAACTAAGCATTTATTGCGTGGCTAAGCCTTGAAGTGTTAGTTCGTTAGTAGGCACCCATTATATGTTTAGTTAACCCTTAAAATGTTAGCTCCCTCTATCAGCACTGCCTTGCGCCGTGCAGCACTGCCCAGCCCTGCAGGGCGCCGCACCCCCCTGCGTTACACAGCTGTGCAGCACACGAGACTGCGCGAGCCCCCCCACGGGAGATCCAATGCGCATGCGCAGCCCCGCCCAAAGCCCCGTCCCGCCGGCCCCTAGCCCCGCCTCTCCCAGTGCCAAGCCCCGCCCTCAGGGGAAGCCCCGCCTCTACCACTGCCTGTTTATGAGGCGGCGGGCGGGGCGGGGCGGGCCGCACCCTGGGCGGGGGGGGGTAGCCAAGATGGCGGCGGCGGGGGAGCGGGCGGCGCTGGGGGCCGGTGCGGGCGGCGGTGGCGGCGGCAGCAGCCGGAGGGGAGCGGTGACGGTGGCGGCGTGAGCACGGCAGCCGAGGTCCGTCTCCTGCTTTTCTCGCGGCGTCATGGAAGCGGCGGCGGGAGGCGAGGAAGGCGAGGAGCCCCCGCGGGAGGCCCGAGTCCTGGGTTCCGAGCTGGTGGAGACTTACACGGTGCGGAGCTGCGGGGGAGCGGCGGAGCCGGTGCCAGGGTCCCCCGGGGGCGAGTGGGGAGGCCGTGAGGGACGTGCGGGCCAGCGGGTGATGGTGGCAGCTTGGGGAAAGCGGGGCAGCCCGCGGTACCGGGCACCGGGCTGGGGCCGCGCTCGGTGCTGCGGTGCCCGGCGCCGCCTCCATCCCGGCCCTGAGGAGACCTGGTAGCAGCCGTCGGTCCCCGCGCTAAAGCCAGAGCTGGAATCATTTGGCAGAAGTTGCCGAGCGGTTTCTGCTCCCGTGGGGGCTGCGTGTGCCGGGAAATGAACGTTGGAGCGGGGCCGCGGGGGAAAATCTGCCCGTGGAAATCGCCCCATAGCCCCTCGTGGGTTTGGCCCTTTGGAGGGCTGGTGTTCTAGTGGGGCTGGGTTTGCAAATGCCGTGTACTTGTCCATATACATATGTATGCATGTATGTATGTGCATGTGGTTATGAAAAATTGTTATCGAGTAAACATAGCTTTTAAAGCTGGATTAAATATAGTAGGAAATCTTTTCTTCATGTGAAAATACTGTAAAAATCCATCCTGAAAAGCTAATCTCGTTTTCAAAGGAGATAATTTGGGATAGACAGTTCCTCTCTTTGCCTACAAAAAAAGAAGGAAAGATTGCCAGAGGCGTTTTTGTTTGGGGAAGGAATTAAGTTCTTGATGTACAACTTGTTTTTTAAGTGGTTGCATTCTATCAGGAGTTAATTGGTCTGTTTTTTCAGGAAGAAGCTCATCATAAAACAAACCTCAGCATAATTGCAGATAGAACACATCTTGAGCACACCACCCTTTAGTTATATAACTAAAAAATGGTTTCTGCTTCTACCTTATTGTAGTGTGATTTGAATTTTTTTTTTTTTTTTGTAGAATGCACATAATGACATCAGGTTTCTTCGTGTTGTAGGAACCTAAAAGAGAAAGGGGAGCAATGGTCTAGAACGGCAGTATCTGTAAAGTTGTGTAACAGTTACAGGTAATACTTCAGGTTCCTGCCTCTGAAAAGGTACCCACAGAAAATGGGGCAACAGGAGAGTGATTTCTGAGTTCTGACAGGACAGAGCATTTCACAGCTGTAGCTCAAGAAGGGCTGAACTCCTTTTCAGTTGGCAACCCTTGAAACATGATTGTGTGGTAACGACTGTCAGGTGGTGAGTAGCCATATTTGCAGACAAAAATGTAACGAGCATTCAGTGAAGGAGTTGGTTAGAAGCTTAAAATAAACTCTTGAAGCTTGCTTGAGCTCTTTCTGTTGCAGTAGTTACGTGATGTGTATTCACAGAAATGATGCTGCTGTTGAGATGTTACTGCTGTGTATGTTAGGATGTGGTTCATCCCTGAAGCAGGTTTGTTTTCGCAGTCCCTGGTCAGCCGAGAGGCTTGTGGCTTGGTGACTGGAAACTTCCATTTCGGGTGTGAACCAAAGCTCAGCAGTGTTCGTGTTGGTGCTGAGAATTTTCATGAGTATTCTGTAATATCAGTGAATGAGAAATTTAAGTTAATTTAGTTGAGAAAATGTCAAAATGTTATCTGCCCCCTAATTGCACTGAGAGTCGTGGACACGGGAGGTGAAACATAAGCTGCTTTGCCACTTAAGCCTGCGAAGCAGTGTTGTAGTACAGCCAGCCTTTAGTGATACCATTAATGTGTTGGATTGAGCTGCCATTCAGGTGTATAACTTTGCAGGTAGTGTTCAGCAGATCAGCTGGTAGTTGTGGCAATATTTTAAGCTCCTGCAACTAAGCCTAAGGAAGCTTGTTTTTTTAGGCCAGATTTCGTTTTTAATGTTTATGAATCTGGAAATACCATGCTGTTTTAATGCCATTTTCCTTGGGAGCTTTAAAAGTAGGGTGTTTGAAGGGTAAGATTAACCAGTGTTTGGTCCTATGTTGATTCTCTTGCTGCATTTTTGATGGAGTTGTAGCATTGAGCATACCTGTGTGTGTAAACCTCCTACAACTGTTAGCAGGACTCCAAGCCTGCAGACAGTTTGTGTGAGCTAGACCCAAGCCATTAGAAATGTAGGAACAGATCTTTAAAAGAAAACAGAAATTTTACAAAACTTTCCAAGGTAAAATGTTTTACAAAAAGTAGCATTTGTGTTTAGTGTTCAAAAGCAGATTAGTGGCACTTAAGGACATGAGAAAGACCTTTACTGGAGTAGAAGTGATGAAATTAGGTGCTTTAAAAAAGTCAGTCAAGTCTGGTGAAGGTGAGAAGGGAAATAACAGTATGGCAGTAACATGCTGTATCTTTGTCTGTTAATGTGTAGTAGTCAAGGTGGCAGTGGTCGTATTTACAGCCTTGTTTTTGAGAGTAGTTTTTCTTTTGGCATGTGTACGTCCCGTTGTACTCTTTATTTCAGAGCTCATAACAGGAGACTTACTTTAATGCCATCCATTTGACAGTTGTGAGATTAAATCCTGTAAAATATATCAGAGCGGCCCACAGTTCCGTGCAATTTTGAAGGTACTTTAAAAAATGTGATTCTTGTGGGAGTTGTTAGGGTGGAAGGCAAGGTATGGATAAATCCAGCAGCAAAAAAATACTGCACTTGATGTTTTTTCTGTTGGGTTAGAAAAGTATGAGCACTTTTACTGGGTATTTCTCCTGCATGTGCTGGTCCAGCTAGATGCTGAGCCTGGCTGATTGCTCGGAGCCTTCCAGGCTGCCAGGGCTTCATTTGTTTCCTGCTATGCATTTGTTTGGCCCAAAATTGCCTTCCTGCTTTTCCTGTCTTTTCCAGCTGTTTATAATATAAATACTACCTTCGATATTTAAGGAAAATACTGTGGCTTCCTTGAATGGGTGTAAACTGTCTGAGTGCTTGAGGAGGAGGAGGAGATGCAGCTGCATCACTGCTCTGGAATTTGGGAGCTACTGGCTGTGGTCACGCCTGTGTCCCAGGCTGCCCCTGGGCCGCTCTGCCTGTCACCTGTGAAGTGAGGTGCTTGTCTTTTCCTTAACAATACTGGAGTATGTGAAGTTGGGGGAGGGACACTGTAGAAATGCAAGTTTTCCACGTAAAGCAAGCTGGGCAGGTTTTTGTAATGTGTACAGGAAGTAAACAAGAGGCAGTCTGGAATTGCTGCTGTTCATTTCACAGCTAGTTTAAAAATTTGTAGTAAATATTTCACCTTTAGGGAGACAAAGGCATGCTGTTTGACCGTGGGAGTACTTAGCTGCAAAGAGTTTGATGTGACTGTTTAGAAAATCCTGAAAAATACAGCACTACAGATATGCTAGACACATTACAAAGAACTCAGCCAAAACAACTGATTTCTAGAAAGACATACAAAATTTGCTACGCTGAGAAGTTTGGTAGAGACACCAGGAGGATGAATATCTATGAAAGTGAACGCTTTTACATTTTAGCTCAATAGAAATGCATATGACATAAATATGAGTGGAGATTTCACATGGTATATTTATATGTGGGAGCTAGTGCAGTGTGAGAGAATTTAATTATCTCTCCATGATGCCTTCTAGCAGTTGGCTTGATAAGTAGGCAGTCCTTGAAGAATCTTAAACTGTCGGCCTTGTCATATTGGTGCACTCCAAATTAGATCAGCTTAGATGTCTGACTTCTTCAGAATGTAACATTTTTTGCTTTAAAATGATTGATTTCTGTATTGAAACAAGTCTTTGGCACTCATAAGCATATTGCATTTGTATTTATTTTTCAAGATAATGGCAGCTTGTGGATCGATGTGAAATCAGTTGCTGTCCTTCTCCATACTGCTGCTGTTTGAGGGGTGGACATGTGCTGCCAGCTCTGGCTGTGCTTTACACAGACAATGCCGTGGCTTTTTAAAGACTTTATTTGAGGAGTTGTGTCATGTAAACACTGACTTTAACACTCAGTTTCCTGATCAGACTATGCATTTCGCCTTGTGCTGTGTTTCTAGAAGTGGTCAGTGCTTACCATTTCAGCAAAAGGATGGGAAACCTTTATTATATATTCACTCTGTTTTGTATACAGCTCTCAGTTGGGAGCTCTGAAGTTGACTGTGTTTTCAATATCTAATCTGAGGTTTTATGCATTGTATACTCAGTCTGCATTGCATTGAGCTGTAATGCTTGATCCGCCATGATTTAGCTTTTAAAAAGAACTAGTCTTTTTATTATGGCTTCTAAATGTAGTACTTTTGTAGTTCTAACTTTAATGTTCTGGTTTCTTTGAGTCTCTTCTTGCTTTCTTCAGGGTTATGAGGTACTTTTGAATGCTCAGGTTATTCCTGTTCTAGTTTGTCACTGGCGCAGTGAATAATCCTGATTTGCCATTTCCCAACACGACATGATGGGGACGCAGACCTCAGCTGAGGCTGTAGTTGCGTGTAGGTATTCATCTGTGCCTTCAGTCCTCATCTGCACCCTGATGTGTCACTTGCTGTACACGCTGGTTAGTCAGATGTCTTGATTCTGTTCTCTGGAGGACTTGGGCTTTGTTCTACAAGCCGGTGTCAGACGCTTCGAAAAATATAGTTGGTATGAGATACAGTTAATCTTTTAAAATGCAAATGGTATTCTATTTAATGTTTGGTATTGTGCTGGTCTGTACTAGCAGTAATTGAAAACTGGCCTTTTATGTAAAAATTAAAACTGTTGATGCTTTTTGTTTTCTCAAGTGGGTTTAGCAACTAGATGTGCATCATTCTCATAGCAGCTATGAGTCAGGTCTGTGTGATCGGTGGTGGTAAGCAAGTTCTCAAATGCATTAAATGCTTTCAAGATTTGATTACGAATTGGTGTTTTCCCCAAGCAATATAGTTGGATTGGATAACACAGTTTATTTGATTTGTTATTTTCCAGTAGCAGTAGAACTGGTTTTGCTGAGCCTTGTTTGTTGTGTACTTAGTTTTTTATTTTGTACCTTTGAAGTTTCTTGGGGATGGCTTCCTTCTGGCATATAGAAAGGTAGGTTGTGAGTTTCCTGCAGAACCAGTACTGTTCAATCTCTAAAGTTACTTACAATGAAAATCTTGAATTGTTTGATAGATGCATGGTTAAAAAGCCTTGAGTTTTGTGTAAAGGAACACTGTGTTGCCTTAGATAATTGTAGTGATTCTTTGGGCACAAATGTAACTCTCAGGAAGCTGTCTTGTGTGCTTTACCCTAAAAGTAATAAAACAGTTAACATCCAACCAACTGAAGAATTTGTCTAGATTTCTGATGGGTTAAGCTCCAGATTTCTGCTTAGCTGTGAAGTGACAGCAGGACGCTTGCCAAGTTCCTCCGCCTGTTGTGCAACTTGGTAGATAGAAGAAGAGATGCTGCTGTCTTAGGCTTGGTGTGGATAGCTGTGAATACTAACTTAGTTAGCAGGAATCTTCAGAAAAAGTAGCTTAGGAATCTTGGTTGTTAACCTTTGGGTTGCAAAACCAAAAGCCATTTCTTTACATTAAGAAGCATCTGCGTGTTTTTGTGTGGAGAAGCAGCCTTGTGAAATTAGGCATCCCACAACGGTAAAGTCACCTTGGAGTTTGGGTTAGTTTTTAGTTAACTATGGTATTTTAATTTAGAATCACCTACATTAACGAGCACATTTCACAGTCAGCTTCTCTTTGAGACAAATGCTTTGCAGTTCCCTTATTTTAATTTCTTCCTTTCAGGTATACATTATTCAGGTCAGTGTTGGCAATCATCAGTGGACAGTCAAACATCGTTACAGTGATTTCCATGACCTGCATGAAAAGGTAAGGCTATTAAAATTGTGGCCTTGGTCTCTTACAAAACATTTTATAGTTTGTATAGTTCCATTCTGTGGGACAAATTCTACCCTCAATAAATTACAAGAATATCTACCAGATACTGTCTGAATTGCAGAGTGAATTGTTTTTGTATGAACAGTATTACTTGCCCCTCTTACACTCCCCTCTTGAACTGGGGGAGGTTGGCCTGGAGAACTCCAACCTTGGACAGAAGCTCGTTTCACAAAAAAGTGGAGTTCAGGCTGGAGTCATTAAATGTTTTATTTAGAGAGAGATCAGCTGATCTGGTAGCCCAAAGCTGGATTGGAGCAAAGACTCTCTTCTGGGAGGAGCGGATGATAAAACTGTACTTAGACCGTAGCGTGGAGTAATTACTAACAAGTGCTGATTAAAAACAGCAGGTGGAAATGAGGGAGAGTCCACTATATTCAAGACTGGACTGCTTTCTCAGAAATGCACCAGCTATTCTGGGTTTTTATCGCCTTAGTTACATTTTGCTCTGCAGTACTGTGAATGATTCTCTTGGAACACGCTATTATTAAATTTCTCATCATTTTATGATAAAATGTTCTTTCTGAAAATACTTAAGACTTTGAAGTCAATAGCTAAATTTACTCAAGTAATTTTATTTTTGGATCTTACCAGGATCAGGCAATGTGCCATTAATTTGTTCTGTTACATCTTCTGTGCAAGTTCAGATGGTAAGTTTGGTAGTAACTCTCATCTTTGCCTTTCAGCTTGTTTCAGAAAAGAAAATAGATAAAAATCTGTTACCTCCGAAGAAGATTATTGGAAAAAATTCCAAAAGCCTGGTGGAGAAAAGACAGAAGGAATTAGAGGTCTACCTGCAAACCCTGCTAGTCAAGTTCCCTGTTACTGCTCCGAAAGTTTTGTCACACTTCCTACACTTTCATTTATATGTAAGTTATGTTTTTAGCAAATAAAATGGAAGCCTGAGTGTCTTTCCCTAGTGCTCTGACTTTGAGAGAATTGTATGGAATCTTCACAAAATAGATGAAGCTGGTCTTTTTCAGCATTTTGCACAATATAACAAACAAAGCATAAATACTTTTTTTGACACCACTTTTTATTGCAGTAGATCCTGTGCTGGCACATAGTGTGGGTAGGGACTCTAAGAGGAGAAAATAAATACTGGCCAGATAGTTGGAAGCTGTGAATCAGTCTGAAGCTGAATTGGTTGTAAGGCTGAAGTCAGTGGTGCATAACTGATCCACATACACCTCTGCTTAGTGGTTAATGATCAGAGCTGTGGTTCACACTGAAAGTTTCCAGTAGCCCAAATGAAGAAAAATGGTGCTTCTCCATGAGAAGGACACTGATGGAGTGGCCTCTGGAGAAATAGCTCCAGTCAGCAGGCAGATCGTTACTGTAAAGGATACTTGAAGTAAGAAGCAGTGGCTTGCTTTCCTGTTCAGACTGCAATTTGTTCATTCATCTCTTGTGTATAATTAGGCTTTTTTGCAGGCCTCGCATTGTGAGGGGGAGAATGAGCTTCACAAAAAGGAAAATGCACTGGAGAGCACAATGGAAAGGAGAAGCAATAATTGCTTTGGGGTGGGATGTGCTGAGATGGCTCTTCATGGTTTCATATAAAGGCTTCAGAAATGTGTCACAAGCGGCCCATTGTATGTGTTAATTAATCTTTAGCAACAAAGAAAAACCTGTTTTAGTTGTATTGTCTGAATATAATTATCCTGGTGAGACTTTAGAGTTTGGCTTAAGGTTTGCTTTGTAGTCTGCTATCAGCTGGCAGATTTGAGTGAGAAGGACTAGTTTGTCATGATCAAGCCCTCTAAAATGAGTTAGAGGTTTCAAATGCCTTAAAAATGCATGTGATAACATAGGCACAATTTTGTTCAGGTGGAACAAACTTCCTGGTCATCAGGAGGTTAAATAATTTTTCTGTTCTCTGGCTCCTCTGTCTCTTAAATGATACCTGTTTGATTAATGTTTCAATGCTGTAAGGTCAATGAATGTTTTTATGCAGGCAGAAATTCTTCCTAGTTCCTCTCTTGTTTTTCAGGTATTAAGAGCAAAGTTGTTGCTTAATCTGCGTTTCTTTGCTTTAGAGGAGTCTGGCTTGAGGTATAAACCCAATTGTTCTTTCTTGGAACTTTAGTGTACTTTAAAATATTTACCAAAAAAAACCCAGTTATTCAGCAGAAAAGCTAAATATTTACCATGTCAATTCAACTGGAAAGGAAGCTTCCTGTAGAACTTTGATCTTTTAAAATACCTTTGTTAGTAGACAGCCTGTGTGCATGCTTGAGCCATTATAATCCATGGTATTTTTTTGTTAGTTTATATAGGAAGGCTGCAATATTTTTTTCTATTCATATTTGTAGTATTTGCAATCGGGATTATTCAATTTTATTTCCCAGGCTAATAGAACTAAATGGAGTAGAAACACCTACCATAAATACACTAAAACCACTTTGAAGCCTCGATGTGTCACAGGGAAAAGCCGGGTACAGCTTTACACAGTGAAGCAGTTGCACATATATGGATGACAGCAACGCAGAACGTTACTGTTACTTCAACATTGAATAGGATGCGCAGTGATACAAGGATGCTTATTTTGTTGCACTGTCTTATACTTTGTCATCCTAGAAAATTCGATTTGTTAATTTACAGATAGAAGCTTTTGCAAGAAAGGAATTGAGTACCCACAAACTGCTGTTCAGACACACCTGCAAACAGTGGATGTCTGTGGTGTTGATGCACATACGCAGTTAGAACTGAGACAGAGGTCTCTTGTAGGTCTGACAGAGGAATAGAGTTGTTTTTTTTTGCGTGCTAGTCACTGAACAGTCCAAGTCATAATCTTATTTCATTTATAAATGTAGAAAAAATTTCTGCTCTGTGTCCCAGATGACGAAAGGGATACAGAGTGCAGTTTTCAATTAAGTCTGTGTGTGCCAGATGAGTGTAATGAGTCTGAATTGCTGAATATTGTTTGTAAGGCAGCTTCTAGCTTGTTGTTCTCAAAGCTGTGGTGTGGAGGCTTTGTTCAGCCTCAGTGAGTGGGGCTTCAGTTATACTAAGAATGTGCTTTGCTCAAATGCTTGCCTCATCAGATGAGCTGAGCTGTCTGCTGCAGATGTCCTGGGCATTTGTTCCCTTGTTATGATTCATGAGGGATTTGTCAGCGAAGTAAACTAATCAAATATTCATTACGTGATGATCCATAATATCTGTTTACCCTTTGCAGCTACCTTAAAATGAGATGCTTGTGTCTGGGGGAAGCTTTGCCATCACAGATGATTTTATATTTTATTTTTGTGAGCCTTTGAGAGAGAACTGTTGGAAATGATCAGAACTATTTCTGGACTTCCACAGAGCATTTGCTTTTTGTGGAAAGTACGTTCAGATGAGAGAGATTTGTAGTCATCTTTGTGCGCCTTCAGATTTAGAACAAATCCCTACATTGAGTTTTCAGCTTTTTTCTTTCCTCTTGGAACTATCAGTGCGCAGAATGGAGGTTGAGCCACTTGAGTTAGATCGAGGTGGGTGGAGAAGATGGAGGAAGGGGAAAAGGGAATTCTTTTGAATTACTCTGCAGCAAGCATAATAGCGTTGAAGTCCCAAAGACTAATTACTTTGTATGTATATATACATATATCTCTATATGTTTGTGTGTATATATATATATATGTATCTCTTCTTCCCAGTACACCTGTTAATCTGAAGTTTTCTGTGTATTTATGATATTCTGAGGAAATGTTGAATGCTTGATGCAATAGGTCAGTTTCAGTGTTAAAACTTGAAGAATGCTGTACTTTTGTAATATTTTCTTCAAAACCAAGTTTTTTCAAGTTGGGCTAATGATGGCTAGTAATAGTTGCTCTAGTTGTTATTGACCTTTTCTAATATATACAATATGAGATTATTTAAGTGTAGTTCAGTATCTTCCATCTTGGAAATGAAAATCAAAGGACATTATTTAATTTCAGGTAATTTTTAAAAAGTATTTGCAAGTTACAAAGAAATCCATAAGATACAATCACTGGTGATTTCTGTTTGGCAAAAGAAGTCCTGTGTCGCACCAAAAGTGACTTCACCAAAAGTACATATTGAAAATTGGAACTGTAAGTATGTGAATAAACCATTGTAATCTAGTGTTGTTTTTTTTGCAGGAGATCAATGGGATCACTGCTGCATTGGCTGAAGAGCTCTTCCACAAAGGTAAAGAACTTGTAAGAATTTTAACTGGGAATGGTTTCCTCTATGTGCATGCATTCATGTCCTGGGATATTTAGTCTCTACACAATGAGAGATCTGAATCTTCTTTATCAGACTGAGACTTTTCCCTTTCTTTTCACCTTTTTCTTACTGTTGGCACTTTGATCCAAGCTGCTTTTTGGGAGGAACTGTAGCAGTAGTTCTGGTACTTTTGGAAACAAAACACAAATTGGTGAATATAGGTTTTGAAAAGGGCCTACTAGTCTGCGTCCTTGAAGGGTAGCATATGGTACTGGTGATCAGCAGCATTTGTTAGTCTTTCTGTATTATGTTTCAGTGTAACCTGTAAAGAAGTTTGTTTTGTATCAGTGAGTCCTGATACAGTGTGCGTTAAGTGCAAGACCACTTTACATATCTAAATTTATACTATTCTTCCAGAATTCAGGAAATATGAGACCTTCCTGTCAGTTAATTAAAGGATGTGCTTTTCTGAGTCTGGCAGATAGAAATGACATGCACTTACTGTGACTGCAACAGCTTTAACTGGTCCATTAACAGCAGGAGGCGTGTGAAATGATTAACCCACGCTAATATTGTTTTAAAGGACGTGCTAGATGCTATGCTATAATTCCAGTTGGCTGAGGCGATAGGTGGAGCAGATTTCAGCTTGCCATTTCAGAGTGTTCTGGCACAAAATTAACTCTAGGTGAAGCCATTTCAGAGAGTCCACTCAGCAAATTTTGGAATGTTTCAAGGGAGCTCCTGAAGAAATCTTCCCTGACCCTGTAGTGCTTGTGGTCTCACTGATACCAGAACCATTGATGTCTGACTACTGTATGTTAGTGTGGCCTCTCAGTAATGTGCAGCTGGACTCTTGGACTTGCTCCCACTGAAGCCAAAGGGAATTTTACTCCTGTGAGCGTTTCTGAGAACTCTGCTTATCATGAAAGCTGATGCTCTCTTGTCTGTGAATTCAAACTGATGTCCCGAAAAGGAAGAGGAGAAAGATATTCCACGTGTGTGTGGTCTGACTGTTGTAGTCCACATTGCCTCTTGTGATGCCTTCAGGGGGCTTTTGGATACTGTTTCCTACTATTCCCAGAATGAAATGGGATTGTAAAAATATTATCAGATAATGCATTTCCCGTTCTGCGAGTTTGCATTGGTTTTAGTGTGATGAGAGTCCTCGTACTCTTCAAGAAAACATATTTGCTACAATTCTGCATTTAGCGTAGCAAAAGATGTAAAGTCTATTTTTCAGATGGCAGATGCTGCTTTTTCTGAATAGAATAAGTCCTAACTGCTATAGAGAACTTAAGGACATCTTAGAACAAGTTTAGTAACTCTTATATAAACAAACTTTGATTCCAATCCTGTTAAGATTGAGGGAAATATGCCATTAGTTGCATTAAGCTTCAGGCTTGTATGATGAGAGTTTCCATTTGAATGCTTAGATTATTCTGTTGTTAAAATAAAAAATCTTAATTCAGCTACTCTGGTTTAAAGTGGCAAAAAAGGACATTGTTTTTGTGCTTTAATTGTGAGCTTAGAGTATAAATGACAATAATTTAATCCCTATCGTTAGATCTTCCATTTACTGTTTACTCTTTGGTAACAGTTGCAGTATTGTGTTTGATACCATCGTACTCTGTTTTTCAGGAGAGCAGTTGTTAATGGCTGGAGAAGTCTTCACCATCAGACCCTTGCAGTTATATGCTGTCACTCAACAGTTGCTGCAGGGAAAGCCTACGTGTGTTAATGGAGATGCCAAGACAGATCTGGGTCATATTCTAGACTTCACTTGTAGGCTCAGGTATTTAAAGGTGAGCTGTGCTTGCCTAAGTACTGGAGGTGTTGTTTGGACCAGACTGATGTGATTCTTGGCATACCATTGGAGTCTAGTTTGAATGCACAAGAACTTTATGGATAGTAAACACCTGTAAGCATTTAGAACTCAATGTTAAACAGGTGTTTATTCTGCCAACCTTAAACACACATATAATTTTCGAATAAAGGTGTTGATTTTCCTGTGTGATGTCTCTTCAGCAGTGCTCTCTGTAGAGATGCAGCCACAGTCTTACTGGGTGCCAGTAGGAATGAGGAGATAGATAAATATTATTCTCTTCAATCCTCATTCTTTGCAGGCACTATGGATTAGGCTAGTGTATATGTATACTTATGCAAACATGCATCTGTATGTAAATCCAGTCCCCTTTCTCATCTTTGACTGTATCTGAAAGTTGAAAGAAAAAACCCCAAACCCCTAAAATCCCCTCGGTTTCATAGGTGAGGTGGCCCTGAATATCTAGCTAAAATGCCACTTCAGAATAAATGTAAAATGGCCTCAAAACAGATCATTTTTGTCTGGAGGGAATGTGTTTTTTTCTTACCAAATAAGTGAGCTGGGGAGACTTTTCCTGAGTGTGTGGTTTTTTTTTTGTTTTTTGTTTGTTTTTTTTTTTTTTTAACACTGTGTCCTATAGCTCAAAAATTCTGTTTAGACCCTTTATTACATGAAGATCTTCCTTTTAACTGCGTGGTGTGTTCAAAGGGGAAACAAAGTAGTGGGTCGAGGGAAGCTTCACTGGAGGATTTGGGAAGTTGCAAAAGCAAAATTGCAGCTGTACTGGCACTTCTGTGGATCTTTCATTGCATTTGCCATCCTCTGTGTGTATAGGATCCTCTGAACAGAGGGTTCTCTGCCTGAAGAGCAGCATGTAGTTTAGAAAAACACCTATCTTCAGAATTTCTGGCTCTTCTGAATGCTTGTGAGTGGGTACCTTCAGAGCTTGTAAGTTACCCATAAGAGCAGGCAAAAACCTTAGAGATTTCTCCCAAAATTATATCCACAACCACCTGTCTTTTATGCTAGTGGCATCCACTTAAGGCCAGAATCCAGTGGTGACATAGAAATACTGGATGCATTTTTATTAGAAGTGTACCAATGTCTAATGTTTTCTTCAAAACCATCTTGTCAATACCTTGAGCTTCATCCCCTGCAGTGGAATTGAAGACAGTTCTGTCTTGGAGGATCCAGGTGTTTCAAGGAAGTTTTTAGTAAATGCAGCTCTGGCTTGGTCAGCTGAGAATGAAGCCTTGGTCAGTCTTGCCTGTGTCCCTCTTTTCCGTGCCCCATGTGCTACAAAATACAAGCACAAGGTGGCAGCTCAAGTTCAGTGCACTTGGCTGGAGCAACTAACTTCTTTTTCCTGAAATGTCCATCTGCAAGTTTCATGAATCATTCCATACTTGAAAAAATTGGATGGAACTTTGGCTGTCTTTCCAGCTGCCTTTGTGCTCTTGCCTGTGTAAGACTGTCTGAAATGCAGACAAGTGGGATTGTTTGCACTAACTCTGTTCTTAAATGTTGATTACTAGGTTACTGGAACAGGGGGACCTTTTGGAACCAGTAACATTCAGGAGCATCTCTTGCCTTTTGATCTGTCAATTTTCAAATCGCTTCATCAAATAGAGGTATGGCTGACATACTGCTCATAATTTTATGGAGGTTCTGTGAATGCCAGGTCTGTTGCATATGTCAGAATTGCTAATTATATGCTTTGATTTGTTGCTAGAATCAGTGCAGTGTTTAGGAGGGCTGTTTCATTTGTGAAACAATGTGTTTTGATTTTTTTCCACAAGTCTTGGAAATAAGGATGCCAAATTTAAACGTTTAGAATAGCTTATACTGTGTGTGTCTTCAAAAAGAATACGCAGAAAGCCTAAACCAGGGTGGCTTTCCATTGCCTTAAAGATCTGACAGATGGGCTATGACAGGATCTCTTATTACAAAGTACTTCTCATTTGGAAAGCACCAACTATTTGTGAAAATGTCCTGACGTAAAATTTGCTTGTGAAAGTACACTTTTGGGTGTAGTGCTTCTTGCTGGATAGTTGCAGAATTTTTCATAGGCCTGCTTTTGGTGTGAGTGACAGGGTTTCTAGAAGTTGTTCAATGAGTATTTTACAAAATGCTTTCCTGACCACTTCAGATCTTTCCAGAGAGAGAATATGCATTTTTTTTCATGCAGTCTGTACTCTGCGTCCACTTTTGATGGGTGTGCAGTACCTTTTCTAGTACTTGAGCACTATGGTCTGTCATTGATGCAACAGACTGAGTTCATTAAGAACTGAAGTGGGTTTCTGAAGACAGTCATTTATTGACATTTTAATGTAGGAAAGAAACTACAGTTCAGAAACTGAAGAATGAGAGTGTCTAACATGCTGCAGAGAGGATATTGCAGAGTAATATCAGTTTTCCCCTTTCCTGTGAGCTTGGGTAGTTTTGGGGTAGCTTTGCCTAATGGGGTGGGGGTGGTGAGGGGTTTTGGTCTTGCAGTCTTTTGTAACTGTATGTTCATGAAGTTTTGGATCAACTGCCACCAGACTGACATTTTCATCTAGTAGTAAATTTTGTCCAGAAATCAACAGTGGTAATCTGGAAAGAGTTTTTTTAAAGCGTGACAGGAGCTCTGTCTCTGTTTAGTGTTGTTTCCCTGATACACCAGCAAATGTCCCAGTTGTCATGGTCGCACCATGTATGTGACCATCTGCAGAGAAGGAGCTGGTGGCTGCACAGAGGCTGTCTCAGGTCTTTGGTGGCATTGTTCCAACTTGAGCTACAGAAAAAAGACTTTGTAATCAAACTGTGTCTGATTAGGTCACTAGAGTATTAAAAGCTTAGATTAGTATCCTTGCTTCCAAGGCATTTATTTTTTTGTATTTACAATAAAGAACATACACCTAAATAAATGTGTCTGCAGGTAGAGGCATAGTTTGAGATACCTCTTGATAACAGTAAAATACTGTGCCATGTTAAACTGCCTGGGTAGTTTCACCTTGAAGAACACATGGGGCAGGTAGAAACTCAATAGAAGAAGCTTTGTTCAAATAAATGTTTGAATTTAACTTTTCTGTAGTTGTGTCTCTAATCTCTTGTTTTAGCTTAACCAAATATTGGTATTTCTGACCTGATAATCTCAGGAGATGTTAAGGGAGTGCTGTAACTACATTCCAAATTGGTAGAGAATCTGCTCTTGAGGCTTTTAGCTGCCTCTTCCATGTCCCATATTTGTTTTAGTATTTCTGACTTTGTAACTTTTTTTTGTAATAGATCAGTCATTGTGGGGGAAAGCTTATCAAAGGGCTGACTTCATCAAAACATGCTCTGGCCACGATGAGTGTTAGATTTTCGGCAACATCAATGAAGGTAAGAGTGAGTTTCTGCTTCTGGTGAGTGTTTAAAGCACATGAAAAATAACATGCACTTTGTGGAAATATCCATTTGGAGTCCATGTACTTTTCTGTACTGCCTGTTGTAGGTTCTGCTTTTAAAACAACGGAACTGAAAGGGTTAGTTAACCTTTCAGAATCTTAGCTTTAATAAGTGGTGGAAGTGTTTACATGTGTCCCTTTCCAGGGACATTTCCAATGCTTCTATTGGAATGTGTGTTTCTGTTATTTATCCAGAACTGAATGCATTTGTCTTCTCTGGGCTTTGATTTGGCAATGAGTATCTGGTAGCATAACATTCACAGTCCCTTTATTGTTCCTTCTCTTTTCTCAGTTTGGATCAGCTGCTAGTGCTGGATCTCCCTCCCTGTAGGTCTGAAATAATTCTGACCCAGTTAGCTCAGATTTTAAGACCTACATCATTAATCTGGGTGATTAACAAGCTTAGAAATCTTCCTTACTTATATAAGGTGGTTTGGATTGTTTTCAAAGCTATTAGATTCCACTGGAGATGTAAGCATAATATTTTAGAGAGCTTGTCTTAAATAGGAAATCCTAGTGCCTGAGGCCTCTGAGTTTGATCAGTGGGAGCCAGAGGATGCAACTTCAAGTTGTCCAGTGACAGCAGTTATCCCAACTTGGAGAACTTTAACAACTTTGGATATGAGTCACAACAGCATCTCTCAAATTGATGATTCAGTGGTAAGAAATATTTTTTCATTTGTGGAAGAAGAAGTATGACTGATCTTCTGTGGCACATTACACAGCAGGGATTTTGCATTTGCTCTATAGATCTTTTTTCTGAAAGATTTTCAGTTGCATGTTGGTTAGTGACCTAAATTAATGCTTAGGAGATTTTTTTCTTTTACTACTTTGATATTTTGTTGGCTAAAGGAGAAAAGTTTGTCCTTCTGTGCTCTGTAAGCAACTCATGCATAAATACTGACTTTTCGAAACATACTTTTACTATTTGCATTGGCCTTCGGCCACTTAAAAAAGTTTTTGTTAAAAAATAAGAAAACAACACCTTGGGCTCAACTTTAGAGTGTTGTCAAGCCTTCCTGTCATCAAAACGGTATGAAGAGCATGGAAACAAAATTTGGAATATTTTGATAGTACCTTAGAATTACATTTTATAAATCAGTTATTAAAAAGAATTAGCATTCACCACAAGAACGTGTCAAGTACAAACAGATTTTTTACTTGAACTACTCTTGTGAAGCAGGAAATAGTTATGTCTGTACCTCAACTAGAGATCGTGGACTTGGAGCACAGTTTTCTTGTTCAGGGTTTTTTGTGATGTTGACTTAGCGTTCTTCAGGTCTAAGTCTGGTCCTTAACTACAAGGCAAATCATTGATGAGATTACAACCAAAATAAAGTAAATGCAAATACATTGATATCAAAATTCAGCATCCAATTTAAGGCTTGAATCCTCCAAAAATAAAAAGCTTTCTGGGTTAAAGTGCATTTTCAAGATGTTTGTGTGACCTTGTAATGCTTGGCTACTATAGTGAAAACATGGAAACAAATCATTGAACTTATTCTCTTTTTTTGTTACTGTCATCTTTATCCAGGTTTCCATGTAACATAGATATGCCTGTTTGATAGAAGACAAACATCTATTAGCAAGCTTGGTCTATAGATAATGGGGCTAAACTAGGAGCAGCTTATTTGTCTTCAGTGAGAAACAAGGTGTTAAATAAAATCTTAACCGTACTCCTCAGAGCAACCTGTTTTTTATAAGAGCAAGATTCAACTCTTGTTGCACTAGGTTACTTGGCAGGCTTTAATACCACAAGTTGAGAAGACAGACCATGTGCTGGATGATACTTTCCTTTGCATGTTGGTTAGCTGATAGTGGAGGAAGTATGGCCTCATTTATAAGCCAAACCACATTTAACACATTTTTCTCCTCTTCTAGAAATTAATTCCGAAGATTGAATTCCTGGATTTGAGTCACAATGGAGTGTCTCTGGTAGAAAATTTACAGGTAAGTGGGGCTTATGAGGGTGATTTCCTCCCCGCTCCTCTCCCCTCCCGCCCCGTCCCAGGCTGCCTGAGATGCTAGAACATAAATTTTCTTGCTTCAGAGTTTTGTTGCTCATCTTCTTTGTGAAGAATAGTTTAAGCCCAGATAGTGTATCATTTATAACATCAAGTTATAATGATGCTTTTCTTACTTGTTCTGGATATCTTAATTTCTTTGCCAATATTGACATACAACATTTAGTTCTTAAATAAATTAATTCACTGCCAGCTGTATCTGTGGGTTGGTAAAAATGCAGTTGAGGAAGTTCTTATTCTACACGCTTGAGCCTCTGTAGTGAACAATTTCATGTCATGTTTTTCATGCTAGGCAGTGTCCTGCATGAAAATGCTGCACAAAAAGATGAGCAAGCCGTGATACGGTGTCTTTGGTATTGTTTAATTTTAATGAATTGGTGTATGACATGGTTTTTCTGTGCTTTTTTAGCATCTTTACAACCTTGTTCACCTGGACTTATCCTACAACAAGCTTACATCTCTAGAAGGTGTTCACACAAAACTGGGAAACATCAAGACTCTGAATTTAGCAGGAAATCAGCTAGAAAGGCTGTGTGGTCTTAACAAACTGTACTCATTAGTCAACTTGGACCTGAGCAACAACAAAATAGAACAGGTAACTGTTGATTTTTCAGTGCGAAACTGAATTGTGCTTTAGATCACAAGCAATTTCTTTTACTGGGCGAAACTGCAAATTAAAAGTGGCTGTAGCGATTTTTTTTCTGGTTATTATATGTATGTAGCTTATGCAAGAAATGCTCAGTCTGTATGCTCATTTAAATTTAGCCAATTTCTATTAATCCTTTTATTCAAAAACTTTCAGATTGATGAAGTAAAAAATATAGGAAACCTCCCATGCTTAGAAAAGGTGGTCTTATCCAGCAATCCGTTGAGCATCATCCCTGATTACCGGACCAAAGTACTTGCTCAGTTTGGGGACAGGGCCGCAGAGGTAAGACACAGCGCACTTATGCCTTGGAAGCTGGCACTTGTAAGCTTTCTTTTCCAATGCATGATGAGGAAAGTAATGTGAATGTTCTAAAAACCTTATGAGTTTTTCATGTGTGTTGGACAAGGTGTTTAGACAGTGAAAGCGTATTAACATTATTCAACTATGCTCCTGGATCTAAATGAAAGTTTACCCTGCCCTCACTGGGTAATAGTGTGATAATATAGAAACACAGTTTTGCTAAAGGGGTTTAAAACTTAACAAGCACTTCTGAGTTTGCATTAAATTAATACCATGTTAGAGCAAGGTCTAATGTGATAATTGTTTTTATGTAATGGCTACAAAGATGCACATAGTTTGCATTAAGCTAATTTTTTATTATTACATTAATAAAAATAAATTGCAGAACTACCTTATGTAGATTTTTATATGTTTTAACATTTCTTTTTCCAGGTCTGTTTGGATAACATTGTTACCACAGAAAAAGAACTAGACACTGTGGAAGTGCTAAAAGCTATTCAGAAAGCAAAGGAGGTGAAGTACAAACTGAGCAACTCTGATAAAAAGGTGAATTTAGTACTTTGAGAGGAGTAGAATGTGCTGCGTACAAAAGAAGTTTACAAGAGGACTTCTACAAATTAGATCTAAGCAGAATTAAATAAACTTTCCTTAACATTGAAGTTTTTCTGCTTTCCTTGTGCTTTAATGTGGTATGAACTTTTAATGTTGCTTCTTTTTCCTATTTAGCTTCCAGTGTCATTTCAGTAATTATCTGACCTTGTTTTTGTTCTGACCTGGGAGAGAGGAAGTGGGAGAAAAAGATAAAATTACTTAATGGTATACACAATGAATATGCAGTTGACCTTAACAGCTGTATTTTACACCTCATACAAGTATTGTAGAGGTGTGATTTTACTGCTTGTGCTGCAGAGTATTGAAGTGACTTTCTCAAACTTTTTTCTTGTGGGTATTTAGCAGTGGGAAAGAATCAGAAATCTGACTCTTTCTTGCCTTCTCCTGTGTGTCTGTGTGCTGTGTAGTTGGTTAGTCTTGTTTTGGTAATAAACTTATTATCAGAACCTATTCTGTCCCTATAGTGTAGAAATCCTGTTTTCATTCTCTTGTGGTTTTTGAAACTTGCTGCTGGTTTTGTCAATACAGTGATTAGTCAGTGATCAGAATGACTCCTAAATGAATTCTTAGTGGAATTGCACTTACGGTAAAAATAGAAACTTCAGAGGCTGTGACACCCCTCCCCTGCCTCAAAAAAAAAAAAAAGCTGACACTAACTTTTACTGAAATGGAGAAAGTTTGTGTAGACTTATTTTAGTTCAGGATTTAATGTCCTGTGTGTTTAGGTTTTTTCTTTAATTGCTGCATACTTTCTTTATTAGATCAGTGAGGACTCCAGGCTCACTGCTGCCAGCTCCAAATCAAACTGTTCTTCTCTTACTGTTCGTCCTTCCTCTCCCTCTCTGCCTCGTCCTGTCAGCTCCAGCCAAGGTAATCATGTATGTATCGTGCTGCTGGGCTGAGCCTCTTGGTTCTGCTTTTCTAAGCTGCATTGATATACATGAATATTATGTGCATGGATACAGGGCTTATCAAGATAAAGCAGAAAGACGTGGTAGTGTTGCCTTAGGAAGTGGAAGTTGTATGTGGATCAGCAGAACTGACCTGTTCACTGTAGTGTTAATTAACTGCAGTGGAAGTTTGAGTGCAGGATTTCTTTTACTGCATCATCCTGCAGAAATCACAAGCAGAGGACTGTATTATATTTTCCTAGTTTAGATATGTGGCATGTATAGACATGTTTTAAAATTGCATCTCTGCCTGTTCTTTGTGCAAAACGTGAGCCCAAGCAGTATATGTTCCATTATTGCCTTTTTGCAAGAGCTGCATTTCTGTCAAACCTGGGAGAAGATAGACATAAGTAAAAGACAGTTGTGGGATTAGTGTTGTGGCTGAGCCTGTGATTTCAGTACATCTGTTGTGTTCTACAGCACCTGTGAACCTTACCTGAAAATTA
Organism: Streptopelia decaocto; assembly: GCF_964273445.1. Classification (NCBI taxonomy): domain Eukaryota; kingdom Metazoa; phylum Chordata; class Aves; order Columbiformes; family Columbidae; genus Streptopelia; species Streptopelia decaocto. The sequence goes on from NC_138662.1 coordinate 5,572,934, forward strand.
TTTTTATTGTATTTTTCAAATAAGCATGCCTGTTTCATTAGGCACTTAAAAGAATTGGCCTGTCTTTCATCTTTGGCAGGAGCCCTTAAGACTGACTTATGTGAATATTCATTTGTGACTGAGAAGTTATAAAGATACTTTTTTTTTTTTCTTTTGCTCAATTGACAACTTAAAGTAGGATGTGAATAGTACCAGAAGACTTAATAACCATTTAAAAGAGCAGGGTTTATTTTCTCAATAATTTGCGGTGGAACAGCCTAGTCTTCCCAGTTAACTGGTAGATGGCGAGAGAAACATGTCTGAGAAGCTTGGTCTATGAAGAAAGTCCATTGCTGTGATTTCTGCAAAATCAGTATAGGTTTCTTAGTTCAGTCTATAAAATGGAAATTGTTCTGACAGAATTTGATTTAAGGACGGGCGACTTAGATATGGATTTAGTTGCTATTTATTTACGTTATTTGCAATTGTAAACCTTCTAGATCACTCTTTATCTACAGATAAAATGCCATTTTTTAAAGTCAATTCTTGCCTTAAAGTATTAAACACTTGGGTTACAGGACTGACACAGTTTGTCTATATAACACCCTGCAGTTTCATACAACTGTAAAAGTGCATGCTGTTTAAAGGGACTGTTTAAAGGTTATTTGTTTAAAGGGACTTTAAAGGTTATTTGTTTAAAGGGACTGTTTAAAGGTTATTTGTCAATAATCTTTTCTATTACAGCAATTAAGAGTAAATGAGAAGACAAGAAAAAAATCTAGATGTTTCTTTCTGAAGTACTTGGGAGTTTTATAGAAAGGCTGGTGTACGATTCAAGGTTTATCTGCTGTTTATCCTTTTCCATAAGGTTCCTTTAGTAGAATCTTGGGGAAGGCTTTAATAGTGGGAAATTGAGGACTAGGGCAGGCTATTTCTCATATAGCTACCAGGGATTCTTTACAAAATACTGATTTTGAGAAATCCTTTAAAAAATGGAAATATGCTAGGCAATTAGATTTATTGTTAGACCTTAAATCATGAATAATAGAATTAATTTCCTGCTATGCTATTTCTGTGAATTGCTTTCTCTGCAGTTTTTCTAGACACCATCTGTTTCCGTAACATATTATTCAAATTAAATGTCACTGGCAAATGGCTTATGGAAAAAGATTAAATATTTATATAGGAAACAGAAAATCAAAAATAATGCAGTCATGTTCTGTTTTTCTTGTCAATTTGAGTTTCCTTCTTGCTAGCACAGTATTTTGTTAAAGTAATAAATACCTCTTGTGTTTCCTCTGGCTATGAGATGGTTTGATGCAATCTACTAAACTTTACCATCAATCCAGGAGGATTCAGGCAGGAGTTTTTATGCTCAAGCCAGAAGCATATCCATACTGCAGTTCTGTTGTTTATTTTATACATTTATATACTTGAGCTGGCTGGCTCAGTGGTAATACCGAAAATTGATTTGCTCTGTTGTATCAGTGCAATACTGTGAATATCAAATCAAACAAGCAAAAAGCCAAATGTCCCTGAGAATGTTGGCTTATGTGCACTCATGGTAAGTTTTTACTGGTTGAGTTAGCTTCAAACCTTCAAAAAGGTTCCAAGTAAGGTGAGATAATTGTCTTGAGTGGCATCTGAGGGACTCGACCTTCTGAGTCTGGTTGAAGGTTTTACACAGATATTGTACTTGCTCACTTGAAGCCTACAGAAGTTTGAGAGAATGCTGCGAAGTTTGAAAAGAGTGCTCTACTGTGTTTTTTGCCAGCTTGGCAATGTTTTGTTAAAAATAAGCATTAGTGTTAACAAAACTGACTAGTTCTGTTGAAACAAAATGTGAAGAATTTTCACATCAGATGTTGAGATTTAAATTGATTGTTAGCTTGAAAAATTAGCTTTAGCAGTCTTTAATGCAACTTTTAGTGCAGTTAAAGATACTTCTCTAATTAGACTGAAATTGTACCTGCTCTTGTTTTGTCCTGATGACTATGTGAAGATATCCTTTATCTTTAATGATTTATGATCAGATATAGAATTTTACTTGCACTTACTTGGCAGATACTATTAGACATACATTTTGGTTTTACTTTACTGATTGTAACAGCTGTTTATATTTGTTCTAGAAATAATTTGTGAAGAAACAGTCCTAGCCAGCAATTTTTTGCAGTCCAGTGGTTCGACTCCTACAGACCATACAGTTCCCCAGAGATGCTTTGAAATACTGGACTCCACATGTAAAAATCAGGTAACTGCCATCCTTGTGTTTATTTTTTGGTATTTTTAGAAGTGTTTTTGCAAGTTTATTTCTGATATTAGCCTTCTGTTATCATAGTAATCCATTGCAAAGGTTTTTTGATTCTCAGTGCTATTACAATGCAAAAGGAGGTAGCCCCAAAGCGAAGTGCAGGGGTTAGTCCACCACGTAAATGAAATGCATAGTCCAAGTCTACCAGAGTTGCAGAGAATTGTTGTCACTGCTATGACTTTAAAACATTTACACAGTATTTGTATCATGTCATTTAATATCCACATAGATACTGAGTGTAAGACTTCTATCTTAGCTTATTACGATACTAGTTTTTGGAAGGCAATTCTCTTGCTATTAGAGTTGAAGAACATTCTCCTTGTCCAGAGGCCTTAACTTGTCTCCTTCAAACTCCTGCTGTTAACTTCTGGATTGTGATTTCATTTGTTGTTTTGGAAGCACTCTTCATATGCATGGCTTCAAGGAGTGAGACAGCAAGACTTGGAGGAATCTCTTCCTTTGCTACCAGCGTAGTTGGTGTTTGTCAAGTTCCTTTAACTTTTTGCCTCACTTCAGTAAACATTTGTAGTGTGCTGGAAAGTCTGTGGGTCACAGGTTGGATCTGTTCTTAAGTCAGCAGCAGAGTTGATTGTTTTCCTGCCTTAACTGAATGCCCAACCTGAAGTAAACTGGTAGTGTTTGGAGGATCCTCAAAGGACAGCTGCTCAGCTGCCTGTGAGTACAACAGGCAGGACTCTGCGGTGCATTGGCCAACTTTAAAAAGCGGAGGCCAACATTAACTTTGTTTTTCATGTATGCTGAAGTCTGACAGCAGCTGGAAGTAGCTGAGAGCCTCCTGATGTTTTCTTCTCCTTAGGCACCTGCCTCTCTATTGGATTCATGTGAAGAGTATGGCAGTGGTCATCATATGTGGTAAGCCAGTTATACAAGTTCTTATTGAAATCCTTGATAGCTTTTGGATAATAACAGTGGATGCTGCATTTTTAAACCTGGCCTTTAAGGCAAATCAGTCTTGTTCATTGTATGCTGCCTCTGTGGGTTTTTTTCGAACTGGAATCAGTTTCATGGTATAGTGTTTTTAACCTTTGAACCCTTGAATGCAGTTGGTAGTTTGAAAACCAGTAATAGCTGTATTGTAAAGTGCTTTGACTCATAAGGATATACTTATTGGGGTTGGGAAATGAAAGATAAGTTAAACTTTTTAGGTTTTACATTCTATAGAATTACATGCCACAAGCCTTTAGAATCAATGGCTGTGTGCAGTATGAAGATGTTTTACAAAATTACACTGACTTAACTGTAGTAACAAGAGTAACCCCCAAAGTTCTGAAAAGCAGCACCATGAATTGTAGGTAGCTATGACTGTTTTTAAACTCAAGCTTGTACTCACTGTGGTTTTTTTACCTCTTTTGAAGTTCGGATCATTCAGAGGAAGGACACTGTGCAGAGCCTGACCCCTGTAACACAGTCATCTTGCCTTTTAATTGTATGTCATACACTGCCACAAACCAAGATTTTGTCCAGCACCTTTCTGCCTTGATAGTGCAGACTGTGCAGAGATCACCCCCCTCCTTCACAGAGAACAAGGGAAGCCCTCTGGGTGATTCCAGAACCACAGACAAAGAAGATGGGTATTTTGAAATGGGACTTCATGAAGGAGATCAGACCTGTGAGTTCAGCACTACTCGGTCATCTGACAACATCCCAGTGGAGAGTGTTGACATAGTCAAAATTCTCTGGAGTTTTTCTATTCACATTCATAAGGGACTCAGGCAGTTTGCTTCCTGTTTGGTTTTGACTGATGATATGCTAGCTGTGTTTGAGATTCCTCATCAGGAATTGAGAGGAAAATGTCAGCACATCCCCTCTGCCTTGAAATTAATGCTGTGTTTTCCATATACTGATCTAACAGAATTTGGCTTTCTCCTGCCAGAAATCTGTTTAACACTGAAGGTGAAAACCAGTGACAACTGCTTGTTTATTGTTTCGGACTTCCAGAATCTTCAAGACTTTTATTCCTGTTTATACACATGTTACTCTCAACACCACATGTCAGTGTTACCAAGTTCCACGTTGTACTGTGGAAAAGCAAACCTCCAGACATTTCTCGGTCAGCTTATGGAATTGAATTGCATTTCGGCAGAAGATGTCGAAATAAAAGGTTGTTTCCCAACATATCTTGTTTGTGGGAATAAAACCAATGTTCAGAAAACCTTTCATCAGCCAGAGTCAGCTGGCAATAGCAAAGAACGATCAAAAAATGTTTTGTGCTCTGCACTTTATTCTTCAGTGTATAAATCTTCTGACCGGGGTCCCTGTGTGGTCCATCCATGTTGGATATTTCTAACACCCCAGCATTTGTACATAGTAAAGGTGGATTTCAGTTTACTGCCAGGTAAATGGGTGGGCACAGAAGAGTTGGGAAGTGTTTTTCAGCTGAATAGGATTCCGTTAGCATCTCTTGTGTTGCATCCGACTCACGGATCCACCCAGCAGAAGGGTTCATTTTTGGATGGGCATGTGCTGGAGTTGCTTGTTGGATACAGATTTGTTACAGCAGTGTTCATTCTACCTCATGAGAAATTCCACTTCCTAAGAATCTACAGTCTTTTAAGGACACTCCTGCAGGATGTGAAGACTATTATTATTTTCAAAGCTTCAAGCAAACCAGATGCTGTAAGAAATCACGTTGTGGAGGCAAACAGACATGGTCAGTCAGCAAGGTAACAATTCCCATAAATCTTCCCCAGTCTGTTGCACTGCGCTGAAGTTAATGTGGCCTAGCCAGTGCGTTTGCAGTTGTCATTGTAATTGGTTTTGGCCTGTAGTGTTGATGAAGTACTTTTTCATTCTGGTAGTCTGTAGCATGTGTGAATGGTTAGCCTGGACTGTACCTGTCTACCTTTTTCCGTTTAGTTTTATCATTGTAATATAAAATGTACAGGGTCTTTCAAAAAGATGGACCCAAATTGAAATCACTGTATCTACAACCACAAACTGCCCATGAATGAAATTCTTACCACTTGAAAAGACGGGGCATAGAGTTTCAAATGATAACTGCTGGATGCTAGATTACTGCTAGATAATTTTTTGTGTAATTGTAACATGTTGCTGTTGTGAAATGTATAGCTTTGAAGTTGGGTCCATCTTTTTGAAATACCCTGTCTTTTCTAATGGAAGGAGACTTTCTATTTCATGTGCTTGCAGGCTGAGGTCAAGGCAGATTGACAGCTGTGCTCATGAGAAGTAATTTAAACTATTAAGAACAGAAGTTGCCTGTTCCCAATTTTTTAATTCTTGTAGGGGAAGAGCTGCATATTTCTTAAATGTTGATGATGCTTTTTCTGGATCTCTTCTAGCTTTTGCAAACCTCACCTGACGCTGTCATCTTTATATCCATCTGAATTTCTTATGCAGAAGATAACAGAAGATAACCAGATTCCTGTTCACCTTCATGTTTCTGCATCTCTGCAGTATGTGGCTGGGCTGAAGGGAAATGCCCTGGTTGAGTTTTTCCATGGCAACATTGCAGAGGTATTGTGCCTAACCCAGGGGTGTGAAAAGATGCCTTGTGACCTTTCAGTACTAGACAGTATTTTAAAAATAACTTTCCTGATCAAACTGAAAAACAAGACTTAGGCTCTGCAAAACCTGGAAGCATTTTGGTCAAAAACCTGATTCCTGGCTACAGCAACTGGGATTCTGCCAGGCATAATTTGTCTTCAGAATCCTTGATGCAGAACAGGAGTATATGTTAGTGTATGTCTTGAAGATGATTATTCCAATAATGTTTCTCTCATTTTCTTTAAAGTGGCAAAAGGAAAGAAAGTTACTGGAGTGAAATAATTTTGTGATGGTATCTAGCTAAATCTGTGTCCCACCTCCTTTGTGTAATAGGGGTGCATGAACACAGCACGTGTGCATGTCTGTCAGTACTCCAGAAACGAGCAAATAAACCAAATTTCTGAAAAACAGATTTATAGTCTGTGTGGGGAATGACAAATTTAAAAGTACCAATCTTACATTAAATTCGCAATGTGGCTTTTTGAGGCAATAGTCATTGTGGTCCGACTACAAATGTCAATTGAAAAGCTTATTGAGAAACAGAAGCTTTTTTTTATTATTCCCTTACCTCACTTCCAAAGCTTTTGGGTAGGCACAAGTTAAAGTTGTGCTTTTTTTACACCAGGAGAAGCTGATAAAGCAGGTGACTCATCTGAGGATCCACAGTAAGCTCAGCAAGTGAGAAGCTGGGAAGATGCCGGGCGGAACAGCAGCTGTAGTGACAAGCTGTGCTTCTGTCCTCTCTCGAGGATCTTTGTATCCAACTCTTCAGTAGCATCTGAAGGCTCAATAGACTTGCTGAGGCTTGGAGGCACTTTTCAGCTCTTGATTAAAATTTTGTCTGCAGTGTCTGTCCTAGGAAGTCTTTTCTTGTGCACTAGATGTTTTTCTAAAAAGATTTCTAGTCTTTGTCAGAAAATAAGGAATAATTAGACCACAACAGAAAAATAGTTTTCTTACATAAACAAATGACATTTTTAGTAGACTGCTCCTGTGTTTGCCTCAAAGCTGCTGCAGTTATAATAGCAGTTTGGAGGTGAATGTCTGTTCTTTGACTATAACATGTTCAGATTTTCAAATTGTGGGGTGTTTTTGTAGTCTAAAGTTGCCTCTAAGATGGTGAAGCTATCTGAAATATCAAAGTGTGCAAGTGATTTATGAAATCCAATTTACATCTTAGGTGGAAAATGAAGAGTTGAGACATCTCATGTGGTCTTCAGTTCTGTTTTACAAGACTCCCAATGTGGAAGTGATGGCTTGTGTGCTTCTCTCAACAAAAGCCATTTACTTTCTGTTGGATGATTCTTTCATTCATGCTGATGAGCATCAGTCGGGTAAGATAGCTATTTTCATCTTTTAATAATGTTATCAACTTAATCCCTGTCTGTGTGTTTGTCTTCAGTTTAAATACCAGTTTTGGTCAATACTCTTGGACCCTCCTAGTTGAGGGAGAGGCTGGTGCAGTTTTCTGCATGCAAATGAGAGGCTTTAATGTTGAGGCTTTAATGTTCAATTAAACAGGGTCTTGAGTCATGTCTGCTTCTCAAACAGACCTTTCCCTGTTCTGTTGTGCCCATGCTCTTGTCAGATGTCATTTCGTGGTCCCTAGCATTATCCAGACAGCTAAAGACCCTTTAACCAAAATAGCAGATGAAAGGTGAAGCAGCTCATGGTGTATGTTCAATTCATCCAAGTCACTTGTTAATGCATCTGCTGATTTAAATCTGAGATATGGCAGCTTTTTCAGGAAACACTGCTGATAAGGAGGAGATTTGGTTGTATTTGCTTGAGAAATCATTAGCCACTATTCCCACCTTCTTCCTAATTTCTTCCTTCAGATGTGATATAGGTCTAAGATTTGAATATAAAAATTATGCTTATGGAAAGAAGAAGAATAATTCTTTTTACTGTTGACTTTATCATATGTCCTTTTTCATCAGATTTTTGGAACAAAGAAAACTCAGATTGTGAAAATAGCTCTTTCCACCTCTCTTGCTGCTTTGTGCTAAAACTTAATGACTTGCAGTCAGTAAATGTTGGCCTGTTTGACCAATACTTCCGAATTACTGGTGAGTACATCTTGTGCTTTAAGTTTTTCCAGTTCTATTTTGTCTGTTTAGTCTTAGATTAATTCTGTTCTTTATTTTATTGGTGACATGGAAGAGTATATTATTTTGTTGATTCTTAAAAGAAATTGAGTTAGTGTAACACTAGTGATGCTGTACCAATAGGCTGATAAGTCTTGCAACATCTTGTAATTGAGGTAACTAGGAAGCTTAATATCAGTGAATTAATTCGTCCCAACAGTGTTTTTGAAAATTGTCCTATCTTAATGACACATTAAAAGGAAAATCTAAAGACTTGTTCTGAGGTTTTGGCTTGCAGTAAAGAGTAAGATCATGGTACTGCCCATGTTGCAAAATGCATAGTTCATGGTTGACTTCTGGATGGAAAATAGAGCTGTAAAATTTAGAAAAGGTAATGGTGTCAACTTAAAACTTAATGGAAATAACATGAGTAAAGTTTGGGACTGGTGTTTCACCTCAGAGTCCCACTAAACATACTGTGATACTGTGATACACGTGAGCTAGACATTCCTGTGTTTTACAGCGTTCTCTTGTTGTGTTGAGACCTCACTGGTGGGCAGGGAAGGAAATCTGCCTTCTGGAAATGATATGAAGTGACCTGACGTATAACAAGTTCACAAAGAAAACTGAAGGCACTTTTTTCTATAAGATAAATAGTAACAATAAGATGATAAGGATGAACTTGTACAGTAAGAGTTGAACAGTTAAATTGTAAGCCTACGTTGTATTTTAAATTGAGAAATTACATTCTTCATTTTTTGAGGGATTTGTAAGGATTGTAATATTCTTTTCCAAGGATTTGAAAGCTTTCTGAATAACGATGCATGTTTTCAGGAGAAATAATCCTTGTAAGAAGTTTTTATTTGGTGTCAGTTGCATGTTAGGTGAAGAAATTATGATAATGCCACATACAGATGTGTGAATTGTTTATGTTCTGTCTTCTCTTCAGGACATTCTGCAGATCATATAGTCACTTGCCTGACAAGAGACAGTTACAACACTCACACCTTCATACAGCAGCTTATGGCAGTTCTGTCACTGCTTGCGCGCACACCTTCACCTGAGCCAGTAGATAAAGACTTCTACTCCGAATTTGGGAGTAAAAACACGGGTAAGTGGTCTTTTCTATATCATGAGTTAGTTAGGCATCATCTAAAGCATACTGATAAAAACTCTTCTGAGGGAAATTTATGCATCAGGTGTTTCCTAGTTAATACCTTGACCAAACTGCCTGACTTTACCTCACATAAAGCCTTATCTGAACTGGGGAGGAGGTCAGCTGGTAGGGAGGTGGATAACCTCTGATTTGAGGATCCAGCTGTATTTCCTTCTGCCTCTTCTGCCATCACCCTGAACCAGTTATGTGGTTAGAAATTTGCAGAAAAGTATATTGGTACTGCAAGAGAGACTCCAGTAGAGATCTGCAACCCAAAGAAAATTATTCTAGTATTGTAAATAAGTGAAACTATGTATAAATAGATAAAAAACTTGAATTCTTGCAGCTGTCAAAGTTTGTTGCTTATCCTAATGTGTTAAGAAAGTATTGTACTAACTGGAAATATAATGAATGTATGTTTATTGCAGGAAAAATGGAGAATTATGAACTGATTCACTCTAGCAGAGTAAAATTTATTTATCCAAATGAAGAGGAAATTGGGGACCTTGCCTTTCTGGTGGCAGAGAAAATGGATGGTTTGACTAATCTTCCGTCCCTCAACATCCTTCTGTATGTGTTGGCTTTTCAAGTAAATCATGTCGAAGGGTCTGCCCAAAACACTAGTTTGCTTCAGCCTAAAACACTTATATTAACCAGCTCTGATTTGTTCCTCTTTGATGAAGATTATATCAGTTACCCACTACCTGAATTTGCTAAGGAACCACCAAAGAGAGATAAGTATCAGCTTGCAGATGGAAGACGAATCCGGGATTTAGATAGAGTACTTATGGGTTATCAGACATATCCACAGGCACTTACATTTGTGTTTGATGATGTTCAGAATGAGGATCTGATGCAGAATTTAACACTGGATCACTTTGGAGAAGATGATAGTGCCCCAAAGGGAAATGCTAAACAAGAAGGCAGCAGGAGCAGAGAGATCCAGTGGTACATCTTCATCCCAAGCGCAGAAAGCAGGGAGAAATTAATTTCGCTGCTTGCAAGACAGTGGGAGATCCTGTGTGGTAGGGAACTGCCTTTGGAACTCACCGGGTAATTATTGCACAGCTAAGTGATTTCAGTGTCTACTATAAGGTAAAGCACAGTGTTTAGATAGCGCCTGTCAAGTTCTGTTTTATTAAAATAAGGAGCTGACCTGGACTCCCTTACTCCCTAGTGCAGTGAACATTTAATAGTACATAGAAATATTCTGAAGTGTTAACTGGGGACTGAACTTCTTGTAAAGTCTATTTTTTATGCAATAGTATATAGTGAAAAAAATCATGAGACATCCTGGGAAACTGTATGGAAAAAATTAAGGAGTCAACACGAGATACGCTGTCTAGGGCTGTTAAGGTTTCTGCTATTTTTCTGTATATATCAGTCTTGCTGTTCTATACAAACTCTAATGTGTAAATAAGGGTAAATGCTTGTGTATGTTCAAGTGCAATGTTCTTTGTACAAGAAGTATTTTGGGTATGCTGCTAATGCTTATTATTTAATGATCTTACAGTTTTACATATGTTTTTCTTTGAGGCCAAATGTAATTATTTGCTGCCAATCATGGACTTAGCAGGAAAATTTGAGCAACAAGCAGGTGACAAATTTCATATGAAATTAGTTTCATGGGCATTCTTTTTCCTTATCCTAGGATAAAAAAGAATTGCCTGTTAAAGATCCACTCAGTATCATCCTGAAATGGGAAATACCCAACATGGGTATGAGCATTTTGTCAGCAAATAATGAATTTGTATCTCTGAACATGAAGTTTTTCTTTTGCCTATTTTGTCAATACAAATAAAGTGTAATTTGACAGTTTTATTTTGGCCTTGTCTTTGTTCAAGTTTATCTTGTGTTTGCAGGATACCATATGGCAGTACAGCAGCGCATATTATGTTCCTAGAGTGTGTTGTAAAGTATGAAATATGCAGCAAGATGAAAGAAGAAAATAGTTTGTTCTACACAGGCAAGCTCGTACTGGTCCAGAAATAGAGCTGAGTCATGGAAACTGAGGATCTGCAGCTTCTAAACACAATTTGAGGATTTATTTCAAGTACTTTTGCTTCTCTATGAGATGTTAGGGATCTGCTTTCCAAGCTGTCATCTTTAACTTGAATATTACAATGCCCAAGAGGTTTTAGCCTCCCCCATGACGGTAAAATCCCTACTCACTGTTACGAAGACAAATACCGAGACTTTGAAAAAAAGACTGTTCTGTGTCCACCGGGATTAAGAAAGGAAGGACAGTTTTGATACATATGTACCAGCTGATGCTCCTTAAAAAAACACACAAAAATTCAGGTTGGAAGAGACCTCTGGAGGTCCAAAAGTCAAGCTCAAAGCAAGGCAGGCTTCAAACAGATTGCTCAGAGCCTGGGCCAAACAAGTTTTGAGTTTTCTCTGAGAATGGCGAGTCTGCAGTGGCACTGGGAATTTGGTGGTTCTGTGGAGGGTTATTCCGTGCTGATGGGGAGCTTGGCTCTGCTCTTTAGGATCCAGAGTCCAGGAATGTGACAGTCAGTGCAAGGATGACAAAGACACGGGCAGGCGAAGTCAAAGTTGTACTGCAGGATGCAGTGGAGTTCCCTGAACAACTAAAGAGGTGAGGAGCTTTACCTGCGTGCTGCTCTGGTTACAGTTTAGCAGAGGAAACTGTGAGCCCCCCTCAAGCTTAGACTGAACTGAACAGTTAAGGTAGGTGCTGTAGACTCTAGGGGAAAACTAAATTTTCCTGTACTTCAGAGCTCTTCTATTACCTGAAGTCTCAAGGATACTTATGTTTTCATTTAAGCTTAATTTTGTTATTAGGTAGAAAAAAGACCCGTAACTTCTAAAACAAAAATCCTAGGGATAAAATAATTAAAAGTTTAAGTCTTCATTAGTTCTCTCTGAAGTAAGTCTGTTAATCACTAATTTGTAATTCTCATAGGTTAACACTTAAGAGGAGCCTGTGGCAACTTGAATAGTCTGATCTGCCAGCATTTGAGACCTTAGCAAATGAACAAGTCATTTACAAATTGGGTTATTGGTTTAAGTGAATGCAGAGGGAATCTGTAATGAGTCCTTTGGAAATGCCTAGGGTTTGAGCCAACATGAAATAATCATGGCCTTTTATACTGGGCATTATACTTGTCATTGTTTCTGGATAAGTCAACCCTGCTTCTGTTCTATTTGTAAGGCCTGTCCTGGGGGTTCCTTTGTGCTTGAGATAGACCTGAGTTCTGTTTTTAAGCATCCTTTGTAAAACCCAACTGCTCAAATGTATTTCAGTACACTAGCGCATACAATAGAATTGTGTATTATAACAAGTTAGGAAAACCCTCTGCTTGTTACATAGTTGGAACTGTCAAAGTCTCTTTTCAGAGACTCTCTTTTCTCCTGTAAGATCTTTATAAACACTGATCATATCTTAAGATTTAACAAAATGTTCAATAACTTTTAAGATACATACTGCAGTATTTCTTGATTGTTCAGTTTAGTATCTCTTCTATGGTGCGATGAGAATTGTTTACTTCAGGGCATTTTTCAACAGAAAAATGTTTTGTACTTTACTTTGCACAGTCTGTGCCTTACCTGGCAAAGTTTTTCCCTGACACTTTAGCTCTTTTTTGTTTTTTACCTGGAAAAAAAGAAACAAACAACAAACCCAACCAAAGCCAAAACAAGAATTCCCCATTTTCTGCCACCATACCTGACCCCTACCCATATTAAAACCTGCTGGTGTTACAGTACTTTGTGGCTACCAATTTCTGTTCATTTAAGTGCAATGTTAAGCTGAAAAATTTTTTGTCATTCCTCAACACCAGACTATTGTCTTTGTCTAATTCTAATATAATCTTTTCTTTCTAAATGTAGGCATTTATTTAAATGAGTGTTCACTGAAAACACACAATCCTTAATCTTGAATGTTATGATTGTTTCATTTCGTAGAGATTTCTCAGCTTTCCACAATGTTTCTGCAGAAATTCTGCGAAATGAAGTAGTTTTGTCAGCAGTTGTGGTCAAATAAAAGTCATGATTTCTACCCCTCCTTTTGCAAGAGTGCTATGAAGCCCTTTATACTCAAATCTTTTACAGCTTCCAACCCTTGTTCAGCATTAAGACAGTATCTAAGTAGCTAAAATTACGACCAAATGTGTGTCTAGGCAGGTGGGGAGACCTCACTCAGGAAAGTATCTCCTAAACCATCCGAGACTTGCCTGGTCTGGCCATGCAGCTGATGTAGGTGTGTGCCAGGAGGACCCAGGCCGTCACCTTCAGTGTCATCTGCTGAGGACCTACCCAAATGTTTTAAAACTTTCCTTTAAGACTTTACAGTTGAAAAATTGTAAATGAATTTCATTAGGAAGGAAGGTAAATGAGGTGCTGACCTGAGCTAGACTGTGTTTTGCTTTGCAAGAGAAGCAGGAGCGTGGCTGCATCCTGTCTGTCCTGTGTCCACAGCGCTGTAATCTGCCTGGCTGTGTGTGCACTGAACAGTGATGGCTTTACATCAGCCCCTCTGACTTGTCTTCCTGTTCTTGTCAGCTTAGATAAGGAATCAAGTAGCACAAAATGCCCCTGCTTCCTGTGTGAATCTGGTCAAAAAGTTTTACCTCTGCGGTATTAATCTTCAAACATACCAAATCTTAGGCGGAGAAGCAGCAATGTGAGGAAAAGCGTGAAGTGGCTTAGCAGACAGACTGCAGACTGCTGTTTCCTGCTGTTTACCCGATAATGAAAGACATTTAGTAACTAAGTAAGCTAAAAACTGATGTGGAAAAAGGGAGGATATGAAACTCATAAGAATAAGAGGATGCTAAAGAAAGGCTGTGGCCAACACTGAAAAAAAAAAAAAAAGCAAAAAAAAGTGTGAATAGGTATATAAAGAGTAATAGCTGGTGTTGATAAGCTGTTCATATAGGCCCTCATGCTTTGAAACTTAAGGCCTCTGAGAGGGGATGATGAGAACTCCCAGCATCTCTGAAGTTGTTGAAAATGCTGAGATAGTGGGATCCCAACTCTTGTCTCTGTCATGCTATTCATGGGGAAGTGCTTCAGTGCACTCCTTGGCAAACTGCTATAGCTTAAGTCAAACACATTATAAGCTCTTTCTGTCCCTTATGGATAACAATGGATGAAGGGTAAGCAGCACCACTGTGGGAAAACAGTTGTGCTGATGTGAGCAGGTGCTGAGTTTCGATAGCTCTGCCTGTTTGTTCAAACAGTTTTACTCAGACATCCAATTCATACTGAATATCTGCGAGGAATTTAGTGCCTGACAGTACAATTGCGGGGCACTGCTTAATAGATGGAAAAGGTACAAAAGAAAGACCAAGAGAAGGGAATATGTAGCTGGCTTTTGCTACAAGAGCATATGTAAAGGAACTGGGAGTCATTAGCAATAAATAGGCCAGGATTTGTGTACAGACATCTGTATTTCTGCCCTTTCAAAGTTTTGAACTAACAGGATGTGAGCAGCTGTGATAATTTCTTCCTGAATTGCATCACAACCTTGTGCTCAATCATCTCTCTCCACCTGTCTGCTTAGCATCGGATCACTGGATGTGTGAGAGAGTGAGATAAACAGTCTCCTACTTGTTGTGTGACCTTTCAGGTTTTTTTGCATTTAAATTCCTGTTCCTTCTAGGTTGCTAAGAAAAAAAGAAAGAATTGTCTCCCAGCCCTCTGCACCAGCAGCCTCAGGGGTGTGTTCAGTATGTATGGTAGAGCTGGCTCTCTTCCTACACACCAGCACTTCTGACTTGACCTGTTTAATCCCTTGCTGGTACCTTTGTAGAGCCACAGTCTTCCAACACACAGTTCAGAGCAAAGAGACTTCATGTTCTTTCCCAGAAGAGTGGAATGAGAGTCTGTTTCTTACTGTGGATGTAATCAAATGCTCCACTCCCACAGAGACTGTGTGGCATGGCGTACTGGGTGGTAAATCATTTGTCTTGGCTCTGTAATTTCTGTAAAGATTGCTTAAACAAAGTATTTCAATAGCAGGAAATTGCCCAAGCTAGCCAGGGCTGCACACACTTCACAGAGGAGGGCTGGCGACCCAGCATTTTAAAATGCAGCGGAGGATTTAAAATGCAGGCAGGGAGGCTGGAAGGGTTCGTAGATGTGTCCTTTTCCTTTACCCAGGCGACTATATTTTTTTTCCATGGAACAGCTTGAGTAGTTTTCACCAACAGTTTCTCAACTCAATGTTTGTGTTCACAAATAAAAGTACCAAGTCTTAGATAAGTTACTTCAGAGGAACCAAACTTTCATCAATGCATGAAACAAAAAGACTGAGTGAGGAAAAAATCCTGAGTACCAATGCTGCTTGCTGACAATCTATTGATGATTTGGGAGACTCAGACTACAGAGTAAAATACTCTTAGTTTGTAGTAGTTGCCTGTATTGGGGCCAGAATTTGAAGATGATGCTTCTGAGACCCACATCTGTGACTTCAACTGTTAAACCAGCCACCTTTGCTGTGTGGGCAGGAGACACTTGACTGATAATTCAACCTCCATGTTTTCCAAGACAAATGAAAGCCCACTTGCTAAAGCTCACAGATAAACACACTGACAGTTGAAAACTCCTACTGTATGTTTTAAAATTGGATTTGCACAATCCTGTTTCAGTCAAACATTGACTAGGATGCGAAAGAAACCCTTCTACCCTGCCTGCACAGGACCATTTGCATGCTATGTTACCAGACCCTTAGAAGTCTTGCCTATAAATTTTCCCTTTGATGAAGGTGGGTTTTTTCCCAGTTTTTCTGTCTCACGTATTCCTTTAATTGCTGGTGACATAGCAAGTCCTATGGATTCATTCCTAATGCACCACTGGGTATTTAATCTGTAAATTCTTGACATTTTAGGAGCAATCAGATACTGAATGCTCTGACAGATCTCAGGATCTTGCTTTGTGGGACTTTGGGGGATTTAAATGTTTTGTGCAGATGTGTATGTATATGGTCTGGTCTCATATAGAAATTAGTGAGGGAACTGTTTTTTTAATTTATTGACAGTCGTAAAGGCTGTTGGACAAAACAGTGGAATAAAAAAATTGATCCAATCATTTTGCCTCTGAGGGATAAGCGTTTTATTGATGTCACCCATGAGAAAATCCATCCATCTGCCTAGGAGGAATCTATCTATCAGAAGAGAATGGGAACAGTGTAAGTGGAACAGTAATTTGTGTTTGTTTCAGCCAGTTTTGCTCCCTGTTTCCATGTCATTGTAGCCACCTTTGGTTATACTGCCACTGTGACCATGTTGGCTTCTTTCTGCTGTGCACTGAGCATTATTAATGGCTCTTGGCCACCCATTAATTTGGAGGCGGTTGGTACTTCACCTTCTTACTAATGCCCAGAATCACGCAGATCTGAAGTTGAGGCACGTTTCGGTGTTCCAGATCCAGCAGCAGTGACCAGCAAAGTAAGTTCCCATTCCCTCATAGCAGTTCATACGCAGGGACTGAAACACGCTGCCTGTGCTGCTTGATCAGGAAGGCAGCATCTGATGACAGATGACCTTTTCATTTTTCAGTTTATGCTCTGCTACTGTACAGGGGCAGTACTCAGTGTTTGCAATTTTAGCCTGTATGTTGCTGTTGCATTGCTTGTCTTTAAATGAGTTATGGTCAGATAGGAAAGCTGGCTGTGAACCTTTTGATGTTACTGTGAATCCGATTTATTTCATTCAGACAGGAATTTTACTGAGCCTTTCTTTCCCTTCCTTTCCTAGTTTCCTTTCAGTAGTTCAGATGCAGTGATGATAAGCAGCACTGGAAAGCCTCAGAATCAGTCTTCGTGCGTCCTTTTTCCCCTGTCTGTTTTCAGTGTTTAACCATTTGGAAAATGGTCTGAAGGTTCGTTAAAAGATCCCCCTGCCTCTTCAGTGCCTCAGGGTAAGCTATTTTAATCTTAAAAGCTTATCAGCTATCTGCGGATGCCCAGTACTGGCAACTTAATCCGTGTGTCATATAACCAGCGCTCGGAAGACCATCAACAAGTGCTCAGCATCCTTCTGGGCTGCCTGTTCTAGCTGTGTACGCCTAACAGGTAGCATGGAGCAGAGGAGCAGGTTCATTCTCTGCTTACATGGGCTGTCTAGCACCATGACTGTAGGTAAACAAAACATTGTACAGCTTCCATACTAATGTCCCCCTCTACAAGAATGTCCACACTGTCCCTTTGCGACTGCTATCCCACCGAAACTGGTCTGAGCTATGTTGCTTCTGCCTGCTTTCACAGATCTGCAGGGTACCAAATGGTTTCCAGAGCTGTGCGAGCCCTCTGACCTTGTCAGAGTGGCTTTACCAGGGCTGCAGTTGTCCTGGAGCAGGACAAGCGGACTGAGTCGTCAGATTGAGCTGTGGGCTGGTGCTTCTCACATGGGTCGCTGTGGATGGTGTGCGCCTTATCTGCTTCCTGTTCGTGGATATATAATAGTGCTTTGCTGTTCTTCCTGCTGTCTGCGGGATGGAGGAAGAGCTAAAGGACAATTAACAGCACTAGTAAGTACAGCAGTTCTAATATACTTTATATGTTAGTATGTGTAGTTGGCAAGAGGGGAGACAAAAGAATATTAATGCTCTCAAATATTTACATAAGCACAAGAGCAGTTTCCTATGCTGGTTTCATTTAGACACCTTCATGTACTATTAATGGCTCAAAAATGAGAAGATACCTCATTGCTTAGTAGGATTTATTACCAACAGCAGCAGTCTTTAGACTCCTCAGTAGAGCATAAAGAAACGAAGTCCATATAAAATCTGTCAATAATCAATTCTTGGTTGTTCGTAATGTTCAAAATGAGAAATTTGATTGCAGGCCATACCTCAGGCTAGCATGTATTTTTTTTAATCCCATTTTGGGAGTTTCCTATTCTGAGTGCAATGGAAGTGCTCCTTGCATTCATCAAGCTGTCAGCAGAGTGTTTGGAAAATGATGTATTTTGCCACTGCTGCCATAGCACCTGCAAAATGTGATGTTTTGCTTGCTGAGAAACTCAAATACTTTAAATAAATATCAAAGCCTACCCAAAGTGCTTGATTGATTGGTGGGATGTGCTTACATTATTGCTCTGAAGCACAGCACATCACTCACATTGCTTTGTTCATGCATACTTTGGGATAGGTAATGGTCAGGTCTACCTTTTGTTTGAGGTGTTGTGGACATGTTAACATTAGTGGTAAAAGGAAATTAATTTACCCTTCATGAATTCATGGTACTTAAGTTTGCCGATTGGATTTGCCTTCAGTTAAGCATACAGTTAACTGCTTTTCATTCCAATTAGTTGAAAACTAAGGATTTCCTTCCTTCTGTTTTGAACTGATATGTAAGAGGAAATCCGTAGATGTTCCTGTTTTGAGTAAACCTTTTACTAAGGAGTCCTGCTTGTGCATTTTAAAAAAGAAAAGAAAGAAAAAACTGGTGATATTGATTCAGACATAACGCTGGAAGTAGCAGATCCACTTCTGAAGGCTTTGCAGCCAAAGAGCACAGTGCGAAAATGCTCTCTCCCTGTTTACTTTTAACCTCTGGTTTGTCTTGGATCTGATTCTTAGTAGGCGGTCTTATTTTACAGAAATTGCAGCCTCTATTGCCACCCCTTTTGTGGAAAGGGTCCTGCCTGTAAAAGCATGAAAATGCACCCTCCTGGATTGCTGTTTTTCTTCTTAGCAGCGTGCTTCGCTCCCACAGCTGACTGCCAGAGTCAGAGGGTAAGTCTGTGAGTCTTTGTTTAAACGTTCATTGAAAAGTTCTTCCTATTTAGATGGTTGCACGTTATGAAATTGTCCTCCCCAAAATTCCTTTTTCCATTTACGTTTAGTTAGTTAGGTGCAGAATAACATCCATAATTAAACTTCAGGACTGCAAGGTATCTTCTCTGCTTGTGTGTGGGTATGTGTGTAGTCTAAACTGAGGAACTAAAAATAAGGTTGAAAGGAGCTGCTTGAGTTTTAGATAGGATTAATTCTGTATTTATATTCAGCACTGAATATGAAAGTAGTAGTATGAAAGGAATATACTTAGCATCTTCCATTATTTTCAGTACATGTGATGGGAGCTTAGCGTCTGGCAGGACAGGTCCAGAGGTTCCCAGGATAATTTTATAGAAAAAACATGTAAAATCTCATCAAATTGTTGTTTGCAACAGCGTAAATACCCTTGTTTCAAGTACATTTCCCAGCAGCTCCCCAGTGAGGAGTGTGTGGTATTTTCCATTTTGTTTCAATTTTTTTTTCCATTCTATTTATTTTCTTTTGATTCCTTTATCTCTGTTTTTGTGTTTAGCAGCAGCATCTAGAAGAATGTTCAATGCCCTGGTAGATCTCTAGGCTCCATGGTGAGGCATCCCACTTTCTGTAGGTTAGAATTCACACTAATTCATACTATTTTCTCTTCTGCCATCACCCTTCTTGTGTCCTGCTGTTGCAGGAATGACCTGGCCTACAAAGTCAGAAGCTGTGTGGGGGCACTTGAAATCTTATTCTCTGGGGGTCCGTGCTACGGAAGGGTTGTCTTGTCTTGAATGACAAAGGGGGGGCCTTGTGGACAGACCCGTGGTAAGGAAGGTGCGTGTGAGTCTGAAAGACTTAATTTAGAAAAAGGCAGAGCACTGAAAAGATGCTTCAGGGTCAGGACTTCGGGTGGAAGTTTTGTATGGAGCCTTTCATAAAAGGCCCATAAATGACTAATAAGCATACAAATAAGGTATGAACCCTCAAGCTTGCGGGTTAATTAAGGTGACATGGTTTGAAGAAGTGTCAGTACTGCTGGTTTTTGTTTGGTTGGACGCGTTGGTTCCAGGCAGATGGGTTCCAGTATAGAAGTGCATTCAGAGTCATGGGCTCACAGCTTCAGCTGGTGTAAGTGGAAATTTTTGTCTCTTGACTTTGAGGCACTGTGTTGATTTCTGCAGTCACTGAGGTGGCTGGCAGGTGTGAAACAGTTAAAATATCAGGTAATGAGTACCTCCACTCACATAGAAGAGAAATGTCTTGAATCACTTCTGGAGCAGTTTATTTAATCCAGGAAAAATAACCTCTTTTTAGAGTTTTTCCTCAGTTTTCCTCTTTTTTGGAGAAAGATAAGAAATGTTTGAAAGGATACGATGGGAGGTAAGGAAAAGCGAGGGTCTAAGGAAGTCTTGTCCAATATAGTTGAGGATGGCCATTGGATTTGATTGCAATAGAAGTGCTGTGATTCCACAAGAGGCCTCCATTGTCTTGCAGGGGCCATTAGGGGAGAAAAGAGAGATTTTGTGCTAGCTTTTTTTCAGTGATATTACCTCAGGCTCAAACATGACAGCAGATCTGTTTGCCTGACTTGTTTTCTGTGTGAGAGCCCTGAAAGTTTTTCTGCTGGGAGGAGGCCAGTCCCGGGCTGTGCTGGAGGTGGCGTGGAGGCGGGTGGAAGATGAGGGGATGCTCTCTGCATCCCTCTCTGCCTCCAGTGCGCTGCAGCTGGGATGGTGGGAAACACCCAGAGCAACAGCAGATCTTGTGTTACGTGTACTCTGAACTTAATTGTTCATTCTTGTGCCAAAAAGTGCCTTCCTTGGACAAACGCAAAGGGTTTTTGTGTCCAGGAGCCTCTGGTCTGTTCAGCCAAAGTGTTGCTGAGAACTTCTTGGGGAGGTACATGACTATAATGACTCAGGCATGTGTCTAAGCTCTGTTTTGTAAAGGGCAAATGCACTGGAAACTTGGTGATTCATTAGATAATGACTGTTTCCAGAACTGGCTCCCAGGATTGTTGGAGCCGAACACTGACGTCCAAATGTGTTTTTCTTTCTTCCTTGAGGTTTTGTCATGCAATAGGATTTGTGTTATGGTTTGAGAGGAGAAGATAAAGGGCAAAAATGAGGGGAATGAAACTAGTCCTTAAAAAAACTCTCCAGCTTATTTTCTTGAGGTGGAATAAGAGAAACATGAGCACTTGAGAAGTAAGGGGGCATCTGTGTGAGATCGAGAGGAGGGAAGGAAGCACTGCAGCATCCAGCAGCTCAGATGTGTCTCAGCTGAGCACAGAGGGCAGCAGCTGCTTGTGCATGTGCGTGTGAGTGCAGGGAGAGCAGAGTCCAGCCCTGGCAGGCTCTTCACCTCTTTCAGCCACAGCTAGATGTCTTCTGTGTTAAAAGCCTCCTTGAACTCTGGAGCTGTTTGAGAGCACCAGTCTTCCTTTCCTGTTGCTTTGTACCCGAAGTGCGGTACAGTCCAGGCTCACAATATCACCTGGTCAGCACGGTGACTGTTTTCACCCCCTTTCCCTGATGTTGCCACCATGCACCTCGCTGACTCTGGGCCTGCCAGGCGGCATCGCTGCATCACAGGGGCACACATTCCCTCTCGCTGCTTCCTCTCCAGCATCTTCAAATTTACAAACAGCAGCCACAGAGGAGCCCTAGGGAGCACCACATCATTGTTTTCCATGAGGCTGTGCCCCAAGAGCCACCTCTGACTCAAACTCCTGTCTGTCTTTTATCCTCTCCAAACTTGGAGTATCCAAACTGTTGCATTTCTGTCTCTTGATTCCTTCTTCTGCTTTCATAAGAAGCAAAGCACTCCAGAAAACTACTACTTCATCAGTTCTGTCACTCAAGTAAGAAGGGAAATATTTTTTTCATTATTTTCCACATAGCTGTTTTCTTCCTCTTCCCTCCTGCCTGTTCCTGCTGACACAAGCATATTTCCTTATAAAAAGGGGAAGATCTTACTGGAAAGCTGCCTAAAGCTCAAGAAGTGTTACAGGAAGGCAGGGTAGGGGGAGGTTCCACAATAACTGTCTTGTCTTAGAGGCCTGCAAATAAGTAAAGATGCCAACAGGGAGGAGCGATCACCCTTCTCCTCTCCCATTTAGAAAAAGAGCCACATTGATGAAGGAAAGAGAAGGAAAATGGAATAATATGCGAACAATGTTGTCTTCCTTCACCACCATGACAGAGAACACATTTAATGGCCCAGCTGTGTCTGACAGCCAACTCCTGATGCCTGGAAGTAAAAATAAAATAGAAGATTAGAGAGCTTTAATTTAGTGTGTTGTGCTCTACTGTCTGTGTGGTCTTTTTCATACAGATAGGGTGGCTCAGACACCTGATAATGTCTTGTGGGGTAATTCTGACACTATCAACATCATAACTCATGGGAAGGCATCCACCTGTGTGTTTCTTCTTTGGAAGTCTTCCCATTCCTCTTTCTGAGGCATTGTCTCAGTGAAGCTGGGACTTGATGGGACTAGAAAGGCATGAAATGTACCGTTCTGTTAGAACCGTGCTCCCGGCTTCAACTGGCTCCTTTCAAAAGCTCACCTTTAATTTGGAGTCCTAAGTTGTTCTTGAGTCAGCTGGTTGGATGAACTTCTTCCCCACCCCATCAATGGCACTGCTGATCTTGGACACTGAGTAGTCCGGAGGTAGCACCTCATTTATCCATCCATATTGGCTGTCTATTCTGTTTTGCTCCATGAAAAAGGGGAAATCTCCTCAGACTGCACTGTGTGCCAGTGGGGTGGAAACATGAGGAACAGCAAAACTGACCTCCGTCCTGCTGGCTAGAATTAGTAAAGCTTGTGCTCACAGGACATGTATAGGTGGATTTGGTGGCTCTCAGATTGGTTTTGAACTGTTTATGATGCAAGGGAGTCCTTGGCATAAGAGATTCCTTGGAGATTCTGCCACGAAAAGAAGTGGAGGTTACTGTTACAGTAAGGAAATCCCCAGATGCACAACTAGAAATTAACATCCATGTGAAGGGCAACCACAGACACGGAAATCGCTTTCTTCGTTGGGCAGCATTCTTGCATGAATGGCTGCAGAAGATGGATCTGTGAAGACAAGAAAAAGCTCAATAACTCCAGGCAGAAGGAACATGGGTGTGAGTCAGGAAACTGTTCCAGGGTGACGTCCCTGTGGACCTGGGACTTGCGGGTTATCTCTCAGGAGGTTTTCCTGACAGGGTCTGCTGGCTATCATCTGGGAGGGCCTTCCTGAGCTGTTGATAACTGATGGGAAACCGTGGGCTTCCTCCCTTGCCTTGAGGCAAATGTATGCATTTGGGCTTAGGTTCAGAGGAAGAAAAGCTCAAATTTCTGGTGGCAATCCAAAACAAGGAGTTCTGGGCATGGGAGAGCTTCTGCATAAGCAACATTGTTCAGGAATGGCTTAAAAAATCACAGATCAAGGCCTCCTCCCAAAATTTGATCTAATATTTTTATTTCTAGAAAATACAGTGCCTGTAGAGGCACAGTTGAGGTGAGCTGTGTGTTGTTTTTGAAGCCAGTGACCTTTTGGCGCAAACACAGTCCATGCCTCCCGGCTCTTCCCTGCCATCAGCAGTGGCAAACATTGTCTTTTTTTTTTTTAAATGAGCAATGAGGTTTCTCTGCAGTTGCTTGACTTCAGGAGTTTAGAAATTCAAGGAAATGCTTTTGGGGTGAAATCATGAGCTTTAATGACAAGTTGGCATATGATGATGATGATCTGCTCTGAGGCTGTACGTTTTTCACCTGCTCTGGCTGTGTTTCATTTGGGGAAGGAGGGTTGGTAGGTACAGGGATACAGAAAAACCCTGTGAGGAAACCTGAACCCCTTAAGTTGTTCTGGCTGGGTGGAAGCACTTGTGCTGAATTTATCACCAGCCATGTGAATTATCTAAGTCTCCTACCTGATCTTCTTGCCAGTGTTTATGGCATCCTACTCACCTAGGGGCACCCAGGTAGTCAGAGAGGTGCAGAGCATCTTTCCTTTTAATCCACACAACCCCCTGCACCTTCTCGAAAGCAATTGCCATGAGAAATACTTGTGTGAGCAGCTCCTGAGCTCTGGGAAATAGACTGAACTAACACATTTGTTTTTTCAGACCTGTGGAACAGCAATGAAACCTCCAGTGAACTGGACCATATCAATGGCATGGAAAAGAGAAATGCTGTGTTGCATTTTAGTTCAGTGTCTTCTGGCAAGGGTTATTGATTTAGGGCTTGTCCTCACATACCATTACCACATGCTTATAAAAGATCAGCTTAAATGAACAGTGCACAGTTATGATTATTTTAGAAATGGTTAGAATTTTTGCTGTGAGGTGTAGGGGGAAGATAAAGTAGCTGTGATCTGCCCTATTGCCTTCTAGCTGAGATCCAAGCAGAGTAGCGCGCAGCAGCGTGACGTGATGGTTTAGCCTATATGAGTGTGCAATGCACCTCCCAGCAGCTGCACTGGCCACTGCCCTCCCCAGTGGTATCTAAAGAATGGTGCAATGTTGATAAACATATTAAAGGTTGGCAAGGTGAGTGACTAGGTTAACATTTTAATTTTGGGCTGATTTCCGTTCTGTTTTTTCTTTTTAAGTTACAATCCATGCGATGCAATGTCAAGACAATGTTTACCTTGAATACAGCGTGTACCGCTTGTGCTGCAGCACCTAAAGTGTTCTGTCCAAGAGGGTGGTTAAAGACCACGCAAGGATTAGGAGTGCGGGACTGCAGGTAAGGCCTATTTCCTAACCACGTTAATGTTTTGGTGCAGCCCTGCTATGCAAGCGGTAGCGTGTGTGCCTTCAGGAGAACATACATGATTTTTGAGCTGTAGAGATCCAAGCAGTTTTGTTTTCAGATGCATAAAAATGGTTGTATGGACCCTATCTTTGTTAGTTTGTCTCCTTGCAAGTCCCATGGACTTTTTGCTGGACATAAGTCTCTATATACACAGATAATTACCTCTAACTTGCACTAAATAATCTGAGTTTGTTCATCTTGCTGTAGCAACTTAACAGCGGTCTGTCTAGCATGGAAACCTGATATAGACCCAGAATTCCATAGTGGATTATTAGGAAAATAATATAATGATAGTTCCCCTTGTATATCCTCCCAGCTTCCAGCAATAATCCTCTGAACTTTTTACCTTCCTAGTTCACTTTATGACAATTGTTTGTTCATGTGTTCCTTGCTTTTATTCTGTTGAGCTTGGCTCTAATAGGAAAACGGTGAAGGAAAACTGAATTTACCAGGAAGTTTTTAAAAAATGAAACACTATAGATTATTGTTTGTGTATCTATTCAGTAGTGAATGTTAACTGTTAATATGTAGCTCCATTGTCTACTGTTTTCTGTGATTTGCTATTCTGTCAAAATACTTTAAAAATAGCTGTGACAGTTTTGCAGTCTATAGCAGTTTTTGCACAGACACACACAGGAGTCAGACTGAAGCCAAAGCAGCAGTGCTATTGAGACAATTTCCAAGTTCCTTTTGGGAAGGATGTTGTGCCAAAAATAAAATGAAGTGTAAGAATAATGTGAGTGTATGCAGCTTTTCTGAGTGTTATCTGCTCTTGTGGTGGTTGTTGGACAGACCCAAGAATAGTCCTGTACTGCATACGTGCAGAACAGGAGATGCTGCCGTCAAGGGCTTATACCCCGTGCGTAGAGGTGATGGATGAAGGGTTGAAAAGAAGATACTTCTTTTGTGGATTTAATGGATTTGTCCAAGATTGTGTAGAGAAATAACGCAGCTATTAAATCCAAATTTCCAGCATCCCAATCTGTAATCTTTAGTGCAAGACAGAAAGGGACAAGTCCTGCAAGGAGACTGTTTTCTTTCAAGGTTATTTGAGTGTGAAGTCCAATGCTGTGTCACCCTGGAGATCCTGACTTTGTTTCTGTGCTGTCTAACTCTCCAGCATCCATTCTGTCCTGATGCCCTCACACTGCCCAAGGTCCTGTCTCACATCCAGTCCCTGGCAGATTTCTTGTAACCAGTCTTTGAGGCTCAAATCAATGGGCATCCTCAGAGAAGACATAACCCAAGTGCAGACTATCGTGTGCACGTATGGCAGAGGGAATGAGTGCCCTTCCTTCATTCAGAGTTCAGTGCACTGCAATGAGATTGCTTAGAACCCCTCCAACAGGCGTGTGGTATGTTTGTGTTGTAATCATGAACGTCACATTGTTCTTTTTAAGATACACTGTCAAGTTAGGAGAAAATACGCTTTCCCTGCCAGGATGCCATCACATATGTAAGAAAGAAATTGAGGAGAAAAGGTGCTGTCCAGGATTCTGGGGTTCGGAGTGCTCCGGTAAGTTTTTGAACTTTTTATTGCACTCTCTAGCTGTTGTGTAAGTCACACTAGTTTTAATAGGAGACATTAAATATGCATTGAGGTGATTAATTTTCATTATTCCTCAAAAACTCACAAGGTCTTTGTTATCTGTCTGGGAATATAATGGGGAAGGAATCTCTTTGCTTCAGATGAGTTGAATCCTCTTACATTTAACACATAACATAACCTCCTTTGGTAGAACTTCCTTTTGTCTCTTCTTTAAAAGTAATCTTTTGGAAAGGGATGTTTTTGTTCCTCTTTAAGAAAGTTTCCAAAGGAAGAGGAAGATATTTCTTTCTGATGTCCCTCTGGTCTGCAGTGCATGTGCCACGTGCTCTCCTGTACAGTCTGGAGTTAGTCAGCCATTCAGCCACAGAAAATACTTTGCAATTCCAACCCAACATGAAAATAACTGTCCCAAATCTCCCACTCAGGTTTGTGCCAAGTAAAGAGAATTTGTTTTGTCTTGTTGCAAAAATCCAAAAGAAGACCTATTAAGCTGAACACTTCTCATATGATTGACTGATTGCTGGAATAGGGAAAGATGCTCTCCAGTCCTGCAGAAAATAGAAGGTTGTTTGAGAGCTTGAGCCTGTTCTCTCACAGAAGTGGTGTGAATAAGCAATTGGCTTTGTCAGAGGAATCACATGTCTAATACTTTCAGAAATGGTCCCCAGAATTTGGAAGTACCCCACTCTGAAGATGTGTGGACTGTGTTTGTCTGAGCACATTCCCAGCTGAAAATGCTCAATGTATTTGCAAAGCAGGCTCCCACCTGTCCTGAGTTTCAGAACTGCCCTCAGGTGGTTGATTCTGCCTCTTACTGATGCTGGTAGCAGTGGATCAACCTCAAAACATGTTTCAGTGCCTTTGCTGAAATTTTGTTGTAATAGTTATGCTCCACTGGGACTTTTCCTTAGACTTTTAATAATGGGCTTTTCTTAGCTGGCAGCCACATTGCCCATTGGTGCCACTCCTGGCCATATTCACCAGCTCTGGGCCAGCGTTAGGTGTATTGGATAAGCAGGCAGGGGCTCTGCAGGTGAGGAGGCCATCACTTTTGCACAACTGGCATGCCTAGGGGAGAGGAGATGGAAAGGGGGATGCAGTGCTGGTTGTTTAATCTTGTCTCACCTGTCTCTTGCCTTCTAGAGTGTCCGGGTGGCTCTCAAAATCCCTGCAGTGGCCATGGGACATGTTTGGATGGTATACAGCAAAACGGGACCTGCATCTGCAAGGTCAGTGTGTGGTTTATTCTGGAGGTGATGTGCTTTTGTCAGATGTAGTTGTATAGTGTGTGTGCAGATGCTTTGGACGAAGGCCCTTTTGCCTGCAAGATCATTAGCAGTTTCTTTCATTCCAGCATCAGTGTCTGTGGTTTTCCTAGAAGGCTGGTGTCATCTGCAATAGCACTAAGACACTGTTGGTGAGGGTATGGAGTTGGGAAGGATCTCTAGTGAGAAATGAAAGAAGAATTGCATTAATTTAACCCTCTGATCAGTTTAAATAATCAGTGTTTGTCTGTGGCTGCAAGAAGCTCTGAGATACTTGGCTGCTAATGAGCTGCACCTTTTCCAGGCTTGGATGATATATTTCTCAAATGAACTGGTCCTGCTGCTTGGCCCGCAGGTCCTCCCTCTCTCAGGAAAAGCAGGAGAAATGAAGAAGAGAATTTAGGACAGATGTTTGTTTTTATCTTTGCAGCTCCAGACTTAGTACAACAAAAGCGTAAACAATTCCTGCACACTTGAATCATGTGTTTCTAAAATTTTCAGCTTAATGGATCAGTGTCAGACTTTAAATTCTGTCTTAGGAACTGTATGTGTTTACAGCATCCTTAATTAATAGCATCATGAGCTAAAATCCTACCTCTTGGGCCCTTCTTTGAGAAAGCTGATTTTGGATTTAACTCAAAGAGACCTTATATCAATGAAAATATATGCTGAAGGTCCCCATGCCCTGTAAAATCTATGTTGAAAGTCTCACTGGCATTAGTGAATTCCAAATTCCTTTTTCAGAGAGATATCAGAAGCCAGCTGGTACTTTACTATTGGTTTGTGATCAGGACATTGTTTCCCCAGTGCCCACCAGAGTTTTGCTGGCGTTTTGCATGCCTGCTGTGTGTCGGCTTTCACTGTGATCTTCTTTGCCATGGGGGCTGGTTAATACTACAAGAGCACTGAAAAGATCAGTTTTCTTCGCTGTATTGCTTCAGCTGTCACAGAAAATCAGAAATGGGGAGAGACTTTGAATTGTAACAGTGTGTGGAAAAACGCAGTGATACAGAAAAATAACATCTGGGACATTTTGGGGCCCTTCTAGGAGCAATACAGTGGTTTTGCGTGCCAGAATTGCCGAGATGAAAATCGTTTTGGCCCAGACTGTCAGTCAGGTAAGAATGAGTTATTCAAGTGAAACCTCCACAAAAATAACTGAGAGCAAAGGAGGAGGAGCGGGAGGTTGAATGAGGAAGGGTGCTGGAGAGGAGGAGGGGGTGCCAGCTGGCAGTGTTCAATACCAGCTGTCCTGGCATTTTGTCTTTGTGCCCTTCTCCACTGTCCCATTAGATAAATGATTCTCAGTACTTCACTCAAATCTGTCCATTTTTCCTGTTGTAAATCTCTCTCTCCCCTTACCAGGGCTATCACAGTTTCTGCTCTCTTTTTAGCCAGGCTGTTGCTACATCCCTGAAGCAACCCACACTCACTTCCCAACTGTTTTCCAGACTCCTGTAACTGCCTCACTTGTCTCCCAACTTCTTCCTTGTTGCCCTCCCTACAAAAATTAATGCACACAGTGCTGCTTCTCATGAATGGCATTTTTGGACCCTGTGCACTGCCTTGTAGCTGAAGGTCAGGTTTGTCTGGACTTCCCTTGCAGTGTGTGACTGCGTGCATGGGGAATGCAACAGCGGCGTCGCTGGGAATGGAAGCTGCACCTGCTATGGAGGCTACACTGGCCCCAGATGTGACCAAGGTAAATACACTGACAGCTGCAGAGGGGCTGGCAGAGCTAAACGATGGTATGGGCTTGGATGCACGTGTCTCAAAGGGAGCTGGGCAGCAATGAATAGCTTGGGAATGTAGAGGGAAGATGCTTTGAGCACTGGAGATCTAAACAGAGGAAAAAGCTGGGGCCTGCTCCCCACTCTGTGACAGTGGCTGAGATGTACTATCTCTTTGTGCCTCTGTTCTTTCTTTCTCTGGAAACCAGATAGATCATTTCTTCTCTCTAAGCCTTGTGGGACCTGACTACCTAGGCTGCCAGTGATTCAGAGATGTCCGCCCTGTTCACATTCCCTAGCTATTATGCCAGCTTGGGGGCCTCTGGAAACCACATTTACCTTAATTTCCAGATATTTTGTAAGGTAAGTTGTATCTTCCAACAGTGCCATGCATGCTCAAAGGGAAACTCTCTTTGCTGTGTGATTCCAGAGCTTCCCCTTTGCAAAGGTGTAACCTGTGAGGCCAACAGTGAATGTGTGGTAAGGGCTGGGACCGCGACGTGTGAATGCAAGATGGGCTACAGAAGAAGTGAGAACACTTGCCAAGGTGAGAAACTTCTATGACCCTAAATGGTCCCCTGTTTGGAAAAATCTTATTGCACTGGTGTCTCTGGATTAATTTGACCACTGTGAATACAATGCCTACTTCACTGCAGAGTTTAAGAACCTGATTTTTAGGAATCC
The DNA here is from genome assembly GCF_964273445.1 of Streptopelia decaocto. Lineage (NCBI taxonomy): Eukaryota > Metazoa > Chordata > Aves > Columbiformes > Columbidae > Streptopelia > Streptopelia decaocto. The sequence continues at coordinate 5,602,755 of NC_138662.1, forward strand.
CTTTAAGATTAAGGGCTAAGTTTTTTGCTTTCCTCTCACTTGATCATGAAAGCAATAAATGAATTAGACTTGCATGTTCCATCCAGCACTCGCTTATAAGTATTTACTGAATAACCGTGACAATGGGATATTGGTGAGTCTGTACCAGTTTAAATAATAAGGCATCTAACTGGAGGATTTCTTCACTGATTTCAAATTTGAGTTTGTGAATTGGTTTTATTAAAGTCAATAAGATTCATGTGATTAGCTAGATATGGATAGCTCTGTTTTCACTAGCTTTTTGCAGTTTTTCCTGACCAAACTGCAGTTTCATATATCCTCATATATATATAAAAATATATATAAATTCAGAAATAAATCCAAGCATCCTCTGTCACTCACATTTCTGCTACTGATGTAACATGAACAATGTGTCATCCAGATTCCTCAGATTAAAAAAAAAAAAAAAAAAATGTCTGCTGTCTGAAATGATTTTATTTTCCTGTGAAATTTTGTAAGTTTAATAGTATAAATTAATAGACTTGTAGAATGGTTTGGATTGGAAGGGACCTTAAAATCATCTAGTTCCAATTTCTTATACTCCATTCTTTCCAGGCCTTTTGCATTCTGCTGTGCTGCAGTATGTGCTGTTTTGAAAACAGAAATTTGGTTACTCTCACCTCTCATCTCTTTAATTGCAGCTCAGGATCCTTGTGCTGCTTCTCCGTGCTCCCCCTTTGCCATGTGTAAGGTTCTTGAACCACGAAAGTATCAGTGTACCTGCAAAGAAGGATATCGAGGAGATGGAAGGATTTGCCAGCCCATAAACCCTTGTGTTGATAACAATGGAGGCTGCCCAGAAAACTCTACAATTTGTGTCTACAGACGTCCAGGAGAGGTAAGGGGCAATGACGGCACGTCGGCAACCTGCAAGGGTCTGAAAACTGGCCAGATGAAAAGCTCTTCAGATGAGAACACCATTGTGTTGGTCAAATGTGTTCTCCTCACCTTAGCTTTTGCAAAGGGTAAACAGACAGCTCTTTTGTAGGGTAACTTACTGGATAAAATATGATGCATGCAGCTCTGCAATCACTCTGTTGTCTTCTCCTAGGCATCTTGTGTTTGCAAGCCTGGGATGAGTAGGAGACCTCCTTTGTCTGAGTGTTCTGCATTTCCCAACAGTTGCCGGCAGTATTTTTGTGACGTGACTTCTACGTGTGAAATTAATTCCCAGGGGTATCCTAGGTAAGCCAGCTTAAAGATTGCTATTAAAGAAGCTTATTCTGCAGCTAGAATGGAAACCGAGTTTGGAGGAGCTGAATTTTGAAGAAACTGAGAGCTAACTGAGGAGAATGGACCAGAGTCATCTTTTGAGAAGAGCCTGTTTGTAACAAGCCCATTGAAAGTAAAGAGTTTTACATCAGTCATTGTAAATTTTGGTGTGTGGGTCACAAGATGCTTTAAATCTGGGGCATCAGAGACTTCTGTGATGTGAAATAGGAATGTAGCTACCTAAGTTGGTGGTAGTAGTAGGGTATTATAAATTAACTATAAATCATTAAAAGGGAGACATGACTTTTGTTAGGTCACCTTTGCCCACATTTGATTCTGAGGGCTGTCTTTGGCTCTCCTCCCGCTCGGGCCTGCAAGCAAGAAATTAGTTAGAGCTGCAGATTGACAGGGGAGGGGGAAGTTGAGGGAAGAAACACCAAGGATTTCATGTGTTGCCAAGAAAAGGTGGAGCTTCACTGAGAGTGAAGAGGGAAAGAGCAGTCCCTTTCCTTGACCCTTCCTTCTCCATTGCTGCTAAAACTGTTGGCATCCACTTGTTCATTGTGTGCTCCGAGCCAGAACTGAAACGCGGTGGCTTCCCTTTCTGCAGATCCGCTAGCAAAGGGCAGGACACGGTGTTCAGCACAGGCTCTGCCTCAGTGGATCTGTTCCCCAGTAGCTGGCACTCAGCCCTCTGAGGCTGGAGTCACGTCAGATGCCTCCCCTGTGTCGCATGTCTTTGCATCCCTGAAACAGAGAGAGCAGTGCCGATACTTGGACAAAACCCAAACGGGAAAAAACATGGTTATCGGCCAATGATCTTAAGTAGTCTCAGAGTAATGACTAGAAATCCGTGTGAATCAGGACGGAGATTTTCACATGTAGATAAGCTTTTCTGGAAAAGTCATTAGCCTGTCTGGGGCTCTCATTAAGTCTTAGATGAACCATAGCTAACTGATGTGGTTGAGCTGGCACTTCTCACTGAAGCTGAGGGGTCACATAGTGAAAATGTAGGAAATAGTTCCTTAGCTTGTGTTTTTTACGCATTACCTCAAATTTTCAGATGCTGTGATGACTGGTACTGACTGAATATCTAGTTAGAAAGGTGTCAATAAATATATTGTGGCTGTCTGTACCCTGAACGCTAAAGCAGACAATCTTTATGTTGATTGTATCCGAGCATCTGTGTTCTCTTTGGGCAGGTCCAAATTTGCTTGCACTCCAGAAGAGTGCATCTTTTTTCCTGTTGGTTTAGGCAGAAGTTACTGTGCTCTCACCTACACCTTAAAGATGGGATTTGTCTTTCAAATGTAGATACTGACATGTTGCACTCACATTTGTTGAAAGTGTTGCAAACTGTTTTATAATGGTTTGTTATGTTCCATTTGTGTCTCTTAGCTGTGTGTGTAAAGAAGGGGAGATTGGAGATGGGAGAAGTTGCTATAAAGATCTCTTGAGTGAGATAAATCGTCATAATTCACGAGAAAGGTTTGCTAGGAAATTAAGCGTCGCCAGGAAAATGTTTGGTAAATGTCTTTTGAATTTGTTTGGGGAATGGGGCAAATGTGGGGACAAGTGTGTCAGAAAAGGCTGAGAGGTTTTCAGCGTGATTGATCTTTTTCACAGTGTATGACCATGGGCTGCAAAATCAAGCATGTCACATCTCTGGACTCTTACTACCCATTCCAGACTGTGAACTGAGTAGACTGTTGCAGAGAGCACTGTGGATGTGTATTAGGTATTTAACAGCCCCAGTGAAGGAGGTTCCATATCTGCAGAAGAAGGAAAATGTGCCTTGGAGGTGTGATTCAAACCCATTTGTACCGAACCACCAGTGTGCCTCCACCCGCAGTGTCTCTGTTGAAGGCTCAGCAATCTTTCAGCTGTCACCGAGTTTTCTAGCTTTGATGCTTGAGCCTGGTGTGCCATAGGTCCTCTACTTAGTAGAACATCTACAAAGCCCTTAAACTGCCTCCTTGCCAGCACGCACTTGTTAGTGGCTGTTACAGAGATGAAAAGGCTTTATTCTACACTCCATGGTACTTCCTGAGTGAGGAATTGCTTTTCTGTTTTAGAACCCATGTACTGCAAGTGGGGAGTAATATCTACAAAGGTTAATTCTTGCCTCGCTGTAATCCAAGGGAAGAATGAGAACACTTTAGCTCATGTCAAAGCATATTTATGTTAGAAACCTTCTCCAGCTCATCCTCTGCACAGTCTTCTCTGTCTCCTCTAACTTAACAGGAGCATAGAGATAAGACTTAAAACTCAGCTTAGCTTTTGTGAATACCCCTCTCTGCTAGATATCACTGTGGCCAACACTTATTTTTTGCATACATTTTCCATAATGATTTGTGCTACAGGCAACTGCATGAAGATCTCTGGGTTCCTAAATCCTGTGCAGTGGGACTTTAAAACCTAATGATTTGCAGTGGACCAAAGTCACCAGCAATCCTTCAGAAATCTCATGGGAATGTGCTTAAAACTCCTAGCAATCAAGCTGGGCTGTGGTAGCAATACCAAAGTCCCTCTGGTTCCTTGTAAACAAGTACTAGTTACTTGCATCAGGCCAGAAATGTGTAGCTTGAATTGTGCTGTTAACAAGAAGAATAATTATTGCTGGAGTTAATCCATATGTCAAATAACTACTTCATGTTGCCACTCTTTTTACAGCTTCTGGTTGCTCAGTGTTGCTGACTAAATACGGGCCTTTCACAGTCTTTGTACCATCCCTTCTTTTGATTCATGATAGCATGGAATTTAACGTAAGTTTTCCTGGTTTTTGCAAATTTTTCTTGTCTTAGGATTCTTCCGTGCCTGAGTTCTGCAGCATGTAAAAACTGATTGACATGTGAGAGAGGAACTTTGGAAGGCAGTATTTATAGAAGCAATCTCTTAGGAAGACTCTTCATTGTCTGGTTGAGTTGCAGTCCCATAGAGGGTGTTATATCTCTCACATTATTTTTAAAACATCTCTCTTTTCAATATTGACAGAGTATGTTTTTAATGTCAGGAAGTGTAAGTTTTTCTGGCCATTCTTCATTTAAAGCTCAAACCTCCTGTGTGTGACTGTTCTCAAAACTTTAAATGGCTTTTCACTACTTGAGGGTAGGGATTTCAAAAGGGGCTGGGGTTTTCATCAAAGTATGGGTTTTTGGGCCTCTGGCTCTAGGTGTGGGTATGGTGTCAGCTTCTTCAGAAGAGCTCATTTTATTAATTGGGAAAGCAAGGACGGAAGGGCTGAAGAAAATTGCTATGGGAGCCAGGACAAGAGTTTGAGAATTCTAGGCTTCAGCAAGTAGGTCCCGCAGGTCATATCATTATTTTTTTAAAATTTTTTAACTAAATTGTGTTCTTTTGCAGTAGTTTTTGCCCAGCTAGACCTGCAACCAGCCTATCCGTCATTAGGGTGAGAATGTATATACGCTATTTTCCCAGGACAGAGCTAAAAATCAGCACACATGAGCTACAAATGCAGCAGTAGGGATTTTAACTGCATGCTAGGCAAGGTGCCCGTTGTGTGTCAGGTGGCAGCTAGCTTGCAGCTAGCACTTGGATACGAGAAGGTAAATGTCTTAAACATAACCCAGACAGACCAACCCCATTTGAACGTTACATTTCCAACTGGTTTAGAAATATGATTCCTTTGCTTGATGGCAAAGCTATCTGTGCAGCAGCAGGAACTCACAGAGTCTAGGGAGCAACTCCTAACCTACAGATGCCTGGGACATGAGCTATCTCTTTGTTGAGCAGAAGTTTCAGCTAACACAAGTCAAGCCCTGTGCCTCAGTCATAGTAACTTCTGGATTAATAGAAAATACATCAGGAAAGGCCCCTGAGTTATCTAGTCTACCTGTTCCCATAAGGGTCAGTTCCACCTAAATCAGTATTGACACAGGATCATCTTAAAAAAACATCAGTGATGGAAAGCCCAGAAATAAAGGAAGAAATTAAATGTAAATTCAGCAGCTTAGACCACCTACAAGATTGCGTATGGGAGGCTTCAGCAAGTTTTATAACATAGAGCATGCAAGGATAGTTTTTAAATTGTCCAAATCCGATAGGTTTCTGTCAAGGGGATTCCTCTGAAGTCACGGGAAAGTTAATCAGTCTCTCTGTGTTTGAGTGTGTGCACAAACAGAAGCAAAAGATTTGCCACACTGCTGCTCCAGTGAACCAAAATGAAGAGGGCAGCTCAGTCTCATACTGTAAGAATTCCCCTGTGTTAGCTGAGGCATAGGTAGCATTATGGCTCTTTCAGTAAACGAGTTTTTTGAAAGAACATGTGATTTATCTTCTTTCTGTGGTCTTTATTCCCCAAAGGATACAACTGCTGAGCATTTGTGCAGAATGCACATCGTTCCTGGTCTGCATTTGTTAGAAGACATGGTAAAAGCCAAGACTGTGTGGACCTTGTCTGGACATCAGCTAACATTTGATAGCCCGGTAAGGGATCTCCTGAAGTCCTGGGCTGGCGCTTTTATGTAGGACAGACTGGAGCTTGAGTGTAGTTTTCTTGGTGCACTTTCTTAACCAGAAAACCTTTTTCTCTAATCAACCTGCCTGCAATCAGAACAACAAGCTCCTTTGTGGAGTCCAGAGCAAGGCGATTTAAGACCAGACACCCCAAGCAAACACTTTTCCTGTCTTGCAGACAACCAGTTAGCCAGAATCTGACTGGTAAATGGTCTTTCCTTGGTCTGCATATATATTCTGGAGAAGAGACCTTTTTCCTACACCTTTAGTAGCTACAGTATCCTTGCGGCTGACATGGAAGATGCAGCAAAGTCTTTCTTCAGACCAAATGCTTCTCCCTGGAGATTGTGTGCTTGGGCTTGGCCACGTGCTGAATATTTTCTCTTCCAGTTTCTCTTTTCTCCTCTTTCTGTTTTGTTTTTCTTAGTTGTCCTAGCAAAGAGTTTTTCATCATTATGTTCTGATATGGAGTGCTTTTTTTTTTCCCCTTTTCCCTTTTTAAATTGACTCATATTTTCCAACATCCACTGTTCTCTCTCCGTCCTGCGCTTTTCCTGCTTGCATGCTCCCAGCTGACTAAGGGAGAGCCGTATGTTTCCTCTCTGAGGATCCAGCCTTGGCCTCGAGGTCTAGGTCGTAATACATGCACCCTGCATGCTTCAAAAGGACAAAGCGCTATTTGGAGCTGGGGAATCTGAACTGAGCTTGTGGACGCTCCTTTTAAATTTCTTTCCTGTTTGTTTACTCAGGAGTCCTTTGATCTGGGAAGTCTGCCCTCCCCTTCCTTTGTTTCAGCCAGAATCGTCAGTGATGTGGACTAAAGTTCAGGACAGGGAGGAGCAGTTCAAGAAATGCATGTGGTGAAATGAAAAGCATGGGGAAGTTGTGCTTGCCCTAACTTTGATTATAGCTGCAGCACCAATACCTTGATGCTTAGTTTGTAGGTTACCTTTTGAACATCTCCCTGTACTCAACTTCAGTGCATGGTTGTACACAATATGGAAGGACCAGATATGTACCTTACAATTCAGTGAACCTGCCTGGTTTACCTCTGCTATGAAGACTCCTTTTTGGCACTATGAGCCAATAAAGGTTGAAATCAAAGTTGTAGTTCCAGGATTGTCTCCAAATTCTGTACTCCCCTGTGCAGGAGGCACCGTGCCTCTCTCCTTGTCCTTGGCAGACTGATGCAGCAGCTGCTTGGTGGTCACTGTGCCCTTTAGTGATCCAGAGCTGGGATCAAGCATTGTTTACACTCAGACAAACTTAACTCTAGAGCTGACTGTTCCAGATTAGGTCTTTTTTCTGTAATAAAAGTACCCTCCAGGATCAAAATATTACCCAAACTCAAGTAGAGGTGGGATGTTTGTTTTATACACAGGCCACCCCTTAAATTTACTTTTTCCAGACTGACTCTGGTTGTGTTTTCACCTTGCTGATCCATAGGCAGAGAGCACTGAAGGGAACAGTGATTTGTAGATCTATCATGATAAAACACATATACCACAAGAAAATAACTTTTTTTTATTGTCCAGACGTATGTCACATCGTTTCGATATCAAGACCTGCCAGGGGAACTGTACAATGTTTTGCAGTCGAACTTACCAGCAGCAAATGGCATCATACATATAGTTAACACCCTAAGGAAAAAAACCAGCATGGACAACCTCAGAAACTCACAGGTACACAGACATTCAGATTTCTTCTGTTTCATGGCATAGCAGAATGAATGCTTTAAAAAAATCTATTTTTGTCATTAAACGTTCAGATCAGAGAGGCTTTTTTAAAGAGAAAAGGCTATTTATTTTGTTTTCAACTCCTGATAAGGCCTATTAGGCACTATTATGTCAGCATATAATTAAAATTAGCTAATAGCATTGCATAAACGGACCTCACAGTGATGCTTTTACAGTGCTGGAATGAGTAAAATTCTGCTTTCAGGAGTAAGATCACTCCATAGCAAATGAACTCTTTTTCAGTTGCGTCTTACAGAAGGTGTATCTTACAGGATAAATATTGAAAAAACATTGCTCTCTTAAAAATCAAATGGAGATTTTGTTCAATTGGTTTGTACTGTATTTTTAAATGATAATGTAAAAGTTTTATTTGCATTAAAAATATGTAAAATGGGGACAAATATTAATTAGACTTCTGCATTTTGAAGTCATGTCTTGAATTTAAGACCCTGGGTAAGGGTTTCGGGTTCAAGATCTGCCAAGGACTTCTCCCTGTTAGCTGGGAGAAGTTTTTGCTATAGCTACTACATTGCTATGCCTGAGGATTTTTATATTGTTTCTATATGCAGAAAGCAGGCCCTGTTACCTCCTACCTCCTTGCAAAAAAATTACTCATAGAAAGACACAAGCTCTTGGATTTGTTAGGATTTTATTAGTAGTTTGCACTTATGTTAGACCATTGTAATTAGATTGTTTAATGTTATGGTTGTATTCTGTGTGTTTAAAGAGCAGTTGGAGTGTTAAGTGTCAGTAGCTCTTCAGCTGAAGTGCCCAGGGAATGGCCTATCAATTGTACAAGTTCTGGCTGTTCATATGGATTCGATCATGCCCATCACTGATGTTTACATCTGCTGTCACTTAAGATGCTCTCAGTCTTATGACCTGCATGAGGATGTTTTCCAAAAAGGAATGTCTGAGGTCCAGAGGTGAAGCTGTACCTCTCTGGAAGGGTTTGCAGCTGCTCTGGGATGGCAGGACAGTGACAGTGCTCCCTGAAGAGCTTGTCTGTCTCTGGACTCCTTCAGACTTTCCCTTCCCTTGTGATGTTGGCTTTGCAATGAAGGCCAGTGACCACGTGAGACATTTTTGCCATCAAATCCCTTTGTACCTGTGTCCATTTGCAATAATGTTCATTGCCTCTGTGTGTTCTGCAGGAAGCACTTTCTGCCAAAAAGCCATGCAGGTTCCTGCAAATAAAGGTCAGACAAGTCCCTTCACAAGCTTTGATGCTTGAAGGGACATTCCTCCTGTTACCTTTGTCTTTATGGGCAATGTGGCAAAAAGGAAGGCATCTGTTTCCTCTGTGTTTTCAGGAATATGCATGTTTATTGTATTTTCTCAGCATTGGGGCTCATTTGCAGGTGGCTCCACTGCCTACCAGCCCAGAACTGATTTTTGTATGGCAGCAAATAGTGTCTCTCTAGTTTTAATGACAGGGGGCAGTCGCCTCTTCATTTAATTTAATCTGCAGTTGGGAGTAGGAAGAAAGAAGGGTGCTCAAGTGCATGGTGCCCTGGAAAATCTGGTTTGTTGTGCATGGGAAGGAGTTTGTGCCTAAGATGCTGCAGGTTCGTCCTTGCTAGGTCAACTGTCCAAAACAGAGGGTTTGAAGACTTTGAGGATGATGGTCTTCTGTAGATCTTTACATGCAAACCACATACATCAACTGGCCAAAAGTATTGCAGTCTGTGCTCAAAACTTGCTTCAGCCCCAGGTGTTTTTTTCCTCTTTGTAACTTCTTGCAGAAAACCATTGGTCAGATCCTTGCTTCAATGGAGATCTTCAGTCGATTTGAAACCATACTGGAGGTAAGCGTGTGTGTGTCTGCCCCGGGAAGGTGTGGCAGCGCTGCTGTCGCAAATTCTGCTGCTAGTTTTATGGGTATTTTGAGTAACATTTAAATGCATCTCAGTCATTCGTCTTTTTTTCTGGATGCTTTTTCTGTGTCGTTTCTTATTTTGTGTATTTTATAAGCAAATGCAATGGAAGATTGGAGTTTTCACATCTATAGGGGATCTGGCACAAGTGGCAAGCATACATGCCACTTTCCTACCTGCTTCCCCTTCACCTCTCTTGAGAGTTTGTTCTCCAAAGCATGTTTAGTTCTTGACCACTGTCAGGACAAAGAATGAAGGTTTCATGTCTGTCCATGCCAAGCTAGATTGTAGTTACCTGCTTTTTGGGTGTAGATCTCTAAATAAATGCAGTCCTCAGGATATAAACCCTTAAGGCTGCTGCCCGGGATTCATTTAGTTGGTATTTTTACTAGGGACAGACTGATTTTCCTTTTGCCTCCATTAGAGTCATCAGGATCTGCTCCGACATTGCTCACAACAGTCTTGGTCTGTCTGTTTTCAGCTCTTTGGCTGTTGTTGTTTACAAAATTCACTAACTGCAACTGTGATTATAGACTGGATTATCTTTTTTTTCTCCTGAGGCAAAAATACAATTTTAATCTCTGTATATGTATTTGTGTGTTTAAAGCACAGAGGGAGTATTACCCTGGTACTCCCTTGCTCACATTAGCTGCATTCACACCAGTGGCTTAATCATCCAAGCTATATTTTTGTGCCATTTATGCCTCTGTCAGATTACATGTCTGTCCTTGGTGTCCAATTGCTTCTTGTATATGTTTGCTTTTCAACAGCTCTCCCTCTAGTGGGTTGCTTAGAGTTTCCTCTCCCTTCCTGTTAGACACCCCTCACTAACTCATGCTAGATCCACAATGAAATCTTTTATTATTTTTGCAGAACTGCGGCCTGCCTGCAATACTAGATGGACCAGGCCCCTTTACTGTGTTTGTACCCAGCAATGATGCTGTGGACAAGTTGAGAGATGGGAGGCTCATTTATCTTTTCACAGAGGTGAGAGCCTGTAGTGCTTCAAAGCATCCTGAGCTGTGTTGCACTGGGCTGTGCTGGAATGGCTTGTGCAACGTATCTGAGCTGTGTTGCTCTTCCTGGGGACGGCTAAACTGTCTGTTTCTGTAAGGGTTTGGGAGAGAAGTGAATGTGGATGGAACATGCAATGAGAAATATGGATAGCTAGATTGTTTAAATATGATGCTTGGCTTTCTTTCCTCACCCAGGCTATGGGTAGGGAAAGACAAAGTAACTTATTTGCCATGTGAATTCACTGCTATATACATTGGCATTGTCAATCATTGGTTGAAAGATAATCTCATTGTTATGCTCTCTTATTTCCTTAGGGCATAAATAAGCTTCAGGAACTTGTGAAACATCATATCTACACTTCAGCAGCGGTAAGGCAGGCAACTCTAAGTCCAGATAATCAGAGTCTTTGGGGCCAGCATATTATCGACTATGTTATTTGGCAGAGAGGTTGGACTGTTGATGACTTCAGCTGCTACTTCTTGGGCTTCCCCTGGAGGAGCAAAGATGTGATTCAGGATCTGATGATGCAAAATGTTTACCATGAAAGTGGTTGCCAGAAAGGAGAGCTTGTGCTCTTCCATCACAAATCTCTGAGTTTCCTCCCTAATTGGGTGGCCTTTACAATCAAAATATTGTCCAGCAGAATTTGCTGCAGGCAAACACGCTCTTCTTATCACTTTAATTTGTTAAACTATTAATTAGGAGTGCACCTTAATTATGAACTCTCCATCCTGCAGTTTCCCTAAAACACTAATAGCAGTAACACAAAATTTACAGCCAAAGAAAGAATTGGCCCAAACTCCCTGCTCCTTTTCCTTTCTCCTTGGGCTCCAGCACTGGCTGAAGTTGGAGATGGAGAACAGGTGCAAGTGAGCCTGTGGTCTGAAACGATACTGCCAATTCTTGCACCAACAGTGCTGTGTACTGCAGTGGCAGGGTAAATAAAATCAATGCAGTGCCTCAACAAGATGCTTTGGTTTATATGATAAACAAGTGAAATGTTCAAGGTTATACACAAAGCTTGTGAAGGGAGTGAATACTCAAGCAATATGGTAAATGGTACAATATCATTCATCAAGAAATGCCAATATTATCCCCATTCTTTACTGAGAAGCAAATGTCAGTCCTTGTAAGTTTCCTAATTCCAATAGAGAAAATTAGCAACACTTTGACAAAACAGCAAAAGCTAGTTTTGTCTGCAATTCATGAATAACAACATGGTGACTAGCTGAGCTACTCTTCAATAACCTGTTGGATGCAAAATTAACAATTGTCTCGGTTCTCAAAATTTCTCAAATCATTAAGTTTCTTGGCACAGTAGCTGCAGTTTACCTGTTTTCTGCCTTTAGAAATAAGCTTATTTATTAAGTCAAAATATGTTCTCTGTTATGCTGCTGGCTGATCTTTCATTGTTTGTTAAATGTGCCTTGGAAAATCCCCAGTCTGACCCTACTTGCAGCTGTATTACTAAGAGACACTATTAGTGAGAATTGATTTCACCTGTGCTGGACTGTTACACAACGAATTAAAACCAAGGCTGCTGCCACAGCACTGCTGTGTTTGTGGTATTGCAAACAATTCACACAAAGTCCTGAATTTCCCTCTGACCCATTGTTTCTGTTTAAGGGATTTTGTGAAATGTAAGCATTAAAGTCCCCTTAATAATGTTTTTTAAGCAGCAGGAATCATGGAAGGACCTGTAAAGTGTTCCAAAATGACCCTGCGTTTTCATGGTGCTGTCCCCTTGTGTTTTTATTTCAGGTGACTGTAGAGAAACTGATAATGATGCCACACATTGTTACCATGGCAAACCAGATAATCACCATCAACATCAGTGCAGATGTAAGTATTAATCAAAACCTTTTTGGGCAAAACCTCTTGAGGTAGGAGAAAGTCTGGATGTCATTCTGAACAACGTAGTTTCAGCCCATCTCTCCTTCTTCCTCTGCTTACAAAACTAGTCTTAAACGAGGTCATTGAATTAGTTTGTTTCTTATCCAGCCTGTGACTCCACTAAGATGCCTGACCATTTGTGTGGTTGTACTTGATGTTGTGTACCATCTGTTTCCTGCATTGGCTTTACATAGTTTATACAGTCTAACAGGCTAAAATGCAGATAAATTATATGTGTTTCTGCATCAGGGAAGAATTCTGATGGATGAACCAGGGATACCCTTAAGCATGCGAGACATTGTGGCATCAAATGGTATTATTCATATGCTGGATGGCATCTTCATCCCTCCTTCAATAATTCCCATTTTGCCTCACAGATGCAATGAAGAGCAACATAAAATTGTGATGGTAAGTCAGCTTCTCCCATTCTCAGGCTGGCAGTTGTTGTAGACCCCACACTCACCTGCAAGGACAAAAGCAACCTGTGCAAGTTGCATTTGGGAAATGTGTTCTCTCTGAGAGGTCCCCCGATGTGAACTTAAGCAGTATCAGCCCTGCCAGTGTTTCTTCTGCTAGCACTTGGCACCCCTTTGCTGGCAATCAACAGATCTTCCCTGTAGGTTGTTTTTCCCTTGCACCCGCAAGTACCTTTGCCTTTTCATGAGGCCTTATATGATCTTCACACCATAGTTGCAAACTCAGCTGACAACGCTTTATTTCCATCACTATCACCATTGGTGTCCTGTAGTCTGGATGGGAAGCAGTCATTCAGTAGCAGGAGCTACAAATGCTGTGCCATATGCTCACCTGGACAGTTGTGTGTACCTTATTTTAGGTGTTTGCTCCACAATTTGATCATTGGTAGGTTACTGAAGAAAGAAGATGAGGCTCTGAAAAGGCAAGAGGTACCTGATTTGGAGAGACACAGTTAATCCTAAGTGGCCAGAGGGTCCACACAACTTGCTGGTTTAGTGAGGCCAGCTGCATGGATGCCCAAAGTGTTCTGCAGCAGAGCTGCCCGACTAGGGGCTGACAGACCCACAGGCTGGAGACAGACCCCATCTTGCAGTCAGGTGCAAGCATCTCCTGAGACAAAGGAGTCATTTTATTTAGGTGATAAACTTACCCCATTCCAGAGTGTGGAAACTCTCTCCTAGGAATGTTTCTGATACATGTTGTGATGTTTTGGATATATATTGGGAGCAGTAAGTAGCTCTGTAACATTCTTGTCATGGAAAATGGGTTTCTTTGAGAAGATTAAGTTTTCCCTTCTTGTTTTTTTAACAGGGCTCTTGTGTGGATTGTGAGGCCCTCAACAACAGCATTTGCCCACCTGGCAGCAGAGAAATGGTAAATATTTGTGGTTATTTCGCTGGTTTCTTCTTTGCATGATGACTTACAGCCATACTGATAGACAGTTTCTCGCCCAAGCCACTTTCAAGTAGAGAGCAGGGAAGGCAACAAGTAGAGAAGCTTGTTAGAGGAAATGTACTCATCACATATCCATGCTGTGTGATCCCAGACTGCCACCCACTAACTTCTCTGTGCTATTTCTTATTCTGAAGGCTGTTTGCTGAATCAGTGAAGAGAGCTGGGAGACAGTCTGGGCTAAATAAAATGCCAGACTTGCAGCTTTTAGCGCTTCTGCTCTGGCTCAGGCAGAGCTTTCCTGCTTGTGTGCTGAGTGTGCCAGCCCCTCCAGACTGCCAGAACCAAGCTTGATCCCTCTAGTACCATCCAGTGCTACCACTGCCTATATTATGGCCAGAGAATCACAACAAGCTTTGTGCACTGCGGAGGGTGAGAAACAATTTGTTCTTGGCCTGTGCTCCCTGTTCATTCATAGATGAGCAGAACTAGCTGAAGGTGGAGTAAGGAGGAGGAGGAAGCTGGGTGCTGTTTGAGTTATCCCATGCTGAGTTTAGCAGAACAGCAAGCTCCAGGAAATCCTCATGTGAAGGCCAGGCCCAAGATGTTGTTTGTGAAAGTCAGAGAGGTGTTCACCACTGTTAACTGTTGGGTGTCTTCTGAGAGATCTGACTTGCAGGAGAAATTGCTGATGTGGTCTCGGCATGAATGTCTGAAGTAGAGTTCTGCAAAACAACTAGTTGCTCATTTTCCTCTCTGATTGAGGCAGGTGAGGCCAGCATCATCTGGCGCCCAGTTCTACCCCGTCTAACTCCATGACAGGTCACTGAGCGTTGTTCCAAAATTATTTGCAGTCCTTTCCATCTCACTCTCTCTGTCACACCTCCCTCTTTTCCCTCCCTCTCTCCCTCACTCTTTCATTCTCTCTTATTCCCCTTCTTCCCCACTTCCCCTCCCTGCTGCTGTCCCCCTGCTCTCCTGCCTCTTTCCTCCCCTCTTTCTTACCCTCTATTTCTCCTCCTCCTGCCCTTTTCTCCCCCTTGTCTCCTCTCCCCCCCATCCTCGCCGTCTCTCCCTACCCTCTCCCCCTACTCTCACTCTCTCTGTTATCACAGATACTATTATCAGAACAAAAGGGCAGCACCTTGGCTCAGACTTGAGGACTGCTGGGAGCAAGAGGAAGCTGCTGTGTTCCTTCTTTCTTGACAAGGCATGCCATGACAGTATCTTGTTCACCTTGGCTCCTCTGTGAACTTCCTCAGCTCAGAGATAGACACAGTTGCTCCCTGCAGCAAAAAAGAGTGGGGAGGATGGTTACAGTGCTGACGACTTGTTTTGTTCATGCAGGAACCAATGCTATCTCCAAAAGAATGTGTCTTCATCCATGATCCCCAAGGCCTGAATGTCCTGAAGAAGGGGTGCGCCAGGTACTGCAGTCAAACCGTCACGGTGAGTGTGATGGAAGACATCATTCCCTTTGAAAGGAGCTCAGTGTTGCTCTTCCTTGTTCATCAAGAAGAGCTCTGACTCCTTGAACTGAGGCAGGGCTGGATGGGAGCGAGAAGAAAGCTGTCCTGTGCAAAGGGCTGTCCCCAGGACCGTCACATGAATGGGCTGCCCGCTTTCTCTGTGGCAAACACAGAGGAAACACAGGGCACCAACCTGCTGTGAATGTTAGAAAGCAGCTCAGTTAAACCCGAGTACAACAAATAAATAAAATAAAGCACACTAGTTGTGACCAGCCAAGCTGGAGGAAGCCTTGAGTCAAATGTTGCAGTGTCAGCTGTGGCACGTTTTCTCTGAGAGTGCACTGGTTTTAGTGTGTCTCCCTAAGGAAGCTGAGCACAGAGAAAGTGCCATAAACTGTGAAGTGATTGCATCCTGTTTATAGAAAATTGTCAGATGGTTTGGGAAAGTTGCTCTTAGTGAGCTTATGGATCTCACGTTTGTCTGGACCTCCTGAGTTCTCACAGTGCCAACTGCACGGAATGATTTGTGGTTGTGTCATTAAATGCTGCTGTTTGTCTTGTGATTGTTCTCCCATTGGTCAGTTGTGACAAAGCCTGTGGTCCAGAACTGCTACATTCTTCCAAAGGAACGCAGTCCTCAGCATGGTTATAGTAGGAGTGAGTGGGCCAGCACTATTAAAGAAATAAAAGCTCGTAGAAAACAGGGACTGTATTTGTTGAAGTCAGAGAGGGAGCAGGAAATAATGATTTATTCTGAGAAAAATAGGCCATAAGCAGAAAGATATTGTTGAAAAATAATTTAAGTGCAGGAGCTCCTACAAACACAGAAGCCAAATGAGACAGGTCATTTCAGTCCTTGGTAAGGAGGACCAGGATTTCAGAATTGTGAGGGCAAGACTACTCCTGGCAATTCTTATTAAGTCACGTTATACTTTACCAATTTTAATTTTGTTTCAGAGACCTGGATGCTGCAAAGGATTCTTTGGTCCAGACTGCATGCCATGCCCCGGGGGATATTCCAATCCGTGCTATGGCCGGGGAAATGTAAGCATGAAAGTTCCTGCTGTTCCAATGAGAAGCTGAGACAGGACTGTTAAAGAGTGTAGTTGTCGATAAGTACAATTTAGAATTTGTGCTCCAGGGCTAAGCCCACATCAGTGGCAGCAGAAGATCAAGGGAGAATGGCATATGCTCATCAGTGGGTTTTCTGTCTTGAGCTCTAATGTGCATCATGTCATGGCTGCTGGGGACAGCTCTGGCTATGCGGGATTTTGTATTACAGCCACCACCCTTCAAAGTATTTTTTTACTGCAAGTATCAAAGTGCCTTTGATAGATATTAATGCCTTGGCTTTGCCTGGGTTCCCTGAGTTTCAGTCACTGTGGTTTTCTTTTTGTTTTCCTTCCAGTGCAGTGATGGCATACAAGGGAATGGCAACTGTCACTGCTTTGAAGGTTTCAAAGGAATAGCCTGCCACATCTGTTCAAACCCAAACAAGCATGGCGAGAACTGTGATGAAGGTCGGTAATTCTGATGGAGAGACTAGAGGAAAATGTAAGGCAAGGATATAGTGCAGATTTGTGTATACTGGATTCCTTTCTGGCAAGACCAGTGTCATGAAAGAAGTGACAGAAATGTCATCATGGGTGTCCTTTCAAACAACAGTGGAGACAACATGGCTGATATGACAGCGGTGATGAGGGTCTTCGAAACACTGGCCAAATTTAGGTGTGGGGCTTTGATTTAGATCTCTTCTGCTAGGGAAAAAAAAAGACATTTTCCTTTCCTAGTTGAGAAGAACCTTGAGCTTGATAGCCTAAATTTGAGCCTGTCCTTAGAGCCTATAAAAAATATGGGCCCAGGCAGTCAGAGGATCTGTTCTATGGCCAGGTTTTGAGGTATGACAGATGGCTCTAAGCAGACATCCCTCTGTGAGAAATAATTGGGATGATATTTGGTGTCAGAAGAGGTTGTGAAGGAAAATTAGGAATCTACAAAATGCCATCACTGTGGTGGATTCTAGACTTTCTGCAGTTACTGATCTTACTCCATGTACTCGACAGATTGTGGCTGTGTCCATGGTGTCTGTGACAACAGGCCTGGCAGTGGTGGCGTATGTCAGTCCTGGTCCTGTAAGGAAGGCTATACCGGGAAATTCTGTGACAAGACCTCCAAGAACTGTGGCCCGAGCGGGCTGTCCCAGTACTGCCACCAGAACGCTGTCTGCAGCCTCAACGACACAGCAAGGTCAGTCTTTCTGGCATATACATTCAAGTGCGCACACGGTCATTGTACAGGCACACAGCAGCTGTGAGGCTGCCAGCACTGTAATTGTGTATGTATCTCTGTGTATTTGGTGCACAGGATTGTTTGAGTAATGCAGCGAGCCTTCTAGAAAGCAAATACAGGTTCTTGCGTGCTTGAGAGGCTCAAACTGCCTTTTTGCTCTCTGCTGGCTTTCAGATGGCCTGCTCTATCTGTGTCCCTTTTGTGCCTATACTTTCAAGGTGCATCTGCATGGACGGATACGAAGGTGATGGGTTTTCCTGCCAGCCCATTGACCTGTGCAGTCAGCCAGAACGAGGAGGCTGTTCACAGAATGTAAGTGGGGTCAGATTGTTGAAGTGTGGAGAAGCAGCTCCTATCAATCAGAGCAGGGATCCAGGACTCCTGGAACTGTTACACATCTTGTGTGATAACTTTCCCTGTCTGTGAGATGGGGTACAGTAACAGATACCATGACAGTCATCATAAAGGTGTCAATCATTTGGGTTGGTGCCAAAATGCGACACTCCAGTGAGAGTTTGACTGGTTTGCACCAAATATTTTGGCAGCTATAGAGATTAGCTATACAGATAATTTCTGGTTTCTATTTATTTTCCCCTCAAGCTCTTCTAACGTCTGTTGGTTTCTCTATTTTTCTCTGTTCAGGCTGTAGCTTAGCTATGAGCTCCAACTCATATTTCTAGTAACAATCAACACTACATTATTATCCTTTCAACACTACATTATTATCCTTAGTAAAAACCTGTGGTGCTTTATGATGGAAATGACTGCCAAATGGTCAGACCTCATCATAATTTAGACCCCTCAGTGAGAGGAATACACTGGTCCATGTAGAAGGAAGTAGGATGGCACTGGATAGGTGATCTGCCCTCCATCATTGATTCCACACCACATGTCCAGGCAGGAGATTGTGCTTCTCCTCTTCAGGGAATATTTCATCTGTAATGGAAGAACTGTGCAGGATGGTAGAGAATACTCTGGGAGTTCTGAGCCACCATAGACACAAGTGTCTGCCTCTGTGAAAACACTAAATGTTTCCAGAGTCACTTTATTATGAAGTTGTATAGGACTTTTCCGGAGAAGATGCATCCACCCCCCAGTACTGCAATCAGAATTGGTCATTCAGAAACTCTCCAGAATCTGATGGAGATTTGTTGCTGTATTTGCAACACACTCCCTCCCTTCTTCTGCTGAGTGTCATTCTTTTTCTCTTCCTTCTCCCGGAGGCCGTGTGCACCAGTACAGGCCCTGGTACCGCCACCTGCCAGTGCAACACGGGCTGGACTGGGGATGGGAAGGCCTGTGTGGCTATAGACAACTGCATGCTGGCGAGCAGAGGGAACTGTCACATCAACGCCGACTGCATTTATATTGGTCCTGGCCAGGTATGATCAATGCCAAGCAGTCTGATGGTGAACTTAACATTTCCTTATGTACTTTGAGATGTCCTGGGATCACCAGAGGTAGAGATTTGGCTGGACAGCAGCAAAGCCTGCTTGTCTGCTGCCAGAAACACTGGCTACAGCTAAAACCACATAGTGTGCTTGCATTTGGTGAGATCCACTGATATGTTAGAGGCTGCTGCTCTACTCTGAAACTTCCATGCAGCAAAGGGAAGAGACTACACTCCAGAATATGGCTCGGCATAAGGCATCAGTTACTGTGTCCTCCTTGTTCCCAGATCACAGTGTTGTCTCTGGCCAATGCTAAAATCTACAGAAAAGCATGTGGAGCTGTTCAGATAGTCTGTGGAGGGAGCTGGGCTGGCAGTTGGGCATTTTGACATCGGAGGAGGGCTCACAGAAGTGGCTACTCAGGATGCTGCTTCTCAAGGTGCTTCTCTCCAATGAGCCAGAGGAGCATTGGACAATGTCCTGAAAAAGGTGTCACACCTTTAGCAGATTTTAGCAAGGTGTGATGTGTAAGTGCTGTCCTAGCTATCTTGAAAGCAGGAAGATTTGAAATTAACCCCTCCTCTCTTTCTGCCATTCACTGAGTCTTTGTCATTCCCTGAAAAGCTGGAAATAAAGATGGAAATCATCATCTTTGAGTGACGCTCCCCAAGCCAAACAGCACAAAGGATTAATGTGCTTGAGTAATCAGGCAGCATGTGTGCTGTGGTAGAAGATGATGCCCTGCTAAGTAAATATCTCCACAATTCCAGGTCTTGAGGGATGAGGAAGAAAACTTGGGAAAATAATTTATTAAGAATAGGTTTTGCTGCCTTAGGCCTTTTTTGGGTAGCAAATGGGGACGCTCTGATAGGTCTATAAAATTGAAATGTCTCTTTCTTGCAGAGCACGTGTGTCTGCAAGAGGGGTTATGCTGGTGATGGCCACAACTGTGATGCAATCGACCCATGCCTCATGGACAACGGTGGCTGCCATGACTTGGTGAGTAACTAAACCACTGGCATGGCAGTGGAGGTTCCTCTGCTCCCTGACAGAGGTTTTTCAGCCATGGCATTAAGAGAATTGCATGCCATCTTATTGGCATGCCACTGAGGTTTTATAAAGGTTTGGTCCCTGATTTACCCAGATGGATCCTCTGATTTTTGTGAGTTCACATAATCAAAGCCATCACCTAGGCTTTGCTGCACGAGGTATCATTTCAGTGCCACCATAAAGGCAATAGGAGGAAGGTGCTTCTGTGTGGTCCTCTAGCCCACGCCATGGGAGGCCAGAACTCAATTCCTAGATAGCTGTAACAGTACATAATTCATGTTTGCTCTCAAATTTCTTCTTTCTTTGTGTTTGCAGGCTACGTGTTTACACCTTGGAGGAGGAGAGAGATCTTGCACTTGCCCTCAAGGCTACATGGGGGATGGCATGACATGCTATGGGGACATTCTAAAAGTGAGTTAAAAGTAAATGTCTGAAGTCTTCTTGATATTGGAGAAAAATGGCTCTGCTCTTACCTTCCTTTTCCATGTTACCTGAGTTGACTCCTTCTCCCAGCACCAGCCTGACAGCACGTGTGCCTGCCCAAGGCCACAGAAACAGAACTGGTGCCAAGGCCAATGTGTTTGTGAAACCATTGGCAATAATTTCTAAGTTGTTATTGACAGATTTGTTATTGCAAAGGGCTCCTTTCCCCCAGCTGGGTCCCCCAGCCCTGCAGGGGTTAACCCTTCTGTTGTTTCTATTTGGAAGGAGCTGGCCAGGAGTTCCCACTTTGCAGGATTCTATGACTGGCTTAAGGTAAGAACAGCCATGGGATGCCTGCAGGGGTAAGTTTATAGAAATAAAAAAAAAAAAAAACAAAAAAACCTGCTGCTAGAGAAAGAGTAACTCTGTTTATCTTTTTCATTAGAGAAAAACAAAACAACAGCAAAGGTGAAATTGTTACAGAGGAGGCGTGTAGAAACGCCCTGTATTTTGTGAAAGAGTGAGGATACTGAGTGTGTTTTGGGGGGCTTGGGTCTATGTTACACTTAATTTTGTGGTTATATCATCTGTAACTCCTGGCCATCATAAAATAGCACAGAAGGGAAAGAAAAAGGGGTAGCATTATAATAGCTATGTTTCAGAAGAGCATGCTTTGAGAAGTTAGACTGCATGTTAGTTCCTTTCCTTGTTACTGCTTCCTGGTCTTGGTGTGGCAATAGTAGAGGCACTTTGTGGACTGCAGCAAGTCTGTGGAAGCATGCTATGATGTACACGTCTAATGGAGCTTTAGCTTACCTGTCCTGCTGCATACAGTGCCTTTGCCAGGAGTAATCTTGATCCTTCCCCCAAAACTGATGTTGAGGGTTCAGAAAGGGTTTATGGATATGCTTGAATGGGTTTGAAGATTAATTGAAATATGAAAGTAGGGCTTAAAGCAGCAGGTTTTCCCTTGGGAAACAGGTGACAACTGTTTTGGCTAAACCATCTGTGGCCTTCATTGATTGCCAACAGCATTTACCCGCCATGCACAGGAGACCCTGCTGCGCTGCTGGAGCATATACGCGAGATGACTGTTGATTATATTTTGTGGTATGGAAGTGGTGCTGGCATGTCTTATTTGTTCATTTTTGTGCTTTGGACAACAGAAGTCTCTCTTCAGCATCCCAGCAGGAATGAATGTCACTGTCCTGGTGCCATCGGAGGCAGCTATCAAAAACTTGAGCAAGACTGAGAAAGATTTCTGGTTGACCCCCTACATGCTGCCATTTTTAGTCAGGTACGAGGAGACTCCTGCCTTTGCTTTATATTGCCAAACAACAGTAACAAAGCCATGAGCTGGATTTCTGCTTGTACAAGTTCAATGAGGAGTTATCTTGAGATAAATATAGGAGCAAGATTAAATATCTAGCAGGCATTTAAAACAGAGCAGACTGCAGACTATGGGAAGTGGGTTATTTTTCATATATTTGCAAAGAGAGATTTTCCCTGTCATGTAGGTGCAGATGGCATCAGGACAAGTAATTCCCTCTGTCATTCTCTCTCCCTGCTCAACTGCTTCATGTGAGAGACATGAATGCTGGGTGGTATGGTCTTACCTCTCTGTTATTACAAACAATGCCCAAATCTTTTCTTTCTTTTCTACCTGCTTTTGTTCCCTTCAGGGCTCACTTTATTGAAGGCATCTTCAGTGGTGAAAAGCTCAAGAAGTACGACAGGCCAGAATTACCCACACTCAACCCACAGACCAGATGGCAGATAAACACCAGGAACGGCGTAAGGGTTTCTTACATAATGTGCATGTACCAGGATCAAATTAAACTGCTCAAGAGCTGCTGTATCCAGTGGGGAGCCTGGATGGGACCCTGTTGCCCTCAAACTCAGACCTCTTTCAAAAATTGTACCCTGTGCAATTCATGTACAACCTTCAATGAACTATATATTTGTTTTGAACTTGCTTGTCAATTTCTAATCCTTTTGCTTCTTCCTCTGATACTTTTGCAGGTATTAAACATCCAGAATGCGAGTATAGTTGTCAGCGACATCCCTGCCAGCAATGGCATTATTCACATCCTCAGTCAGGTATGTTGGTACATGTGATACTGGGAAATGCTGCAGTGGTAGCAGCAGGCTTGTGTTGCAGCATCTGTGATGGGACCAAGGAGAAATACACGTCTGGACAGTTAGGAAGAGATATGATGGCAAAAATATATTTGGTTGTCACAAGGTCCTGACAGATGTTTCCTGTGCAGCAGTGTTTAATGTTTAAAATATCTGTCTCTGGGGCAAGCAGGAGGGGAGTTCCTCTTCTCTTGACTGACCGAAGAAGAGTTAAGGCTATTGCAGAATTGTGTAAAATGAGGCCATTCCTAATTGCCTTTCTTGCAAGCAGAGCAGGAGTTTAATGTGATTTCCCCCAGAGTCCATTGCCCAGTCTTGTTTATGAACTCACTTTTTCCACAGGTTTTGTTGCCACCTTCAGGAGATGTCCCACCGAGTCCTCCAGGTCTGCAGAAACAGCTGGAGACAGTTGCCTCATTCAGCATATTCAGGGACTTGCTACAGGTAAGCAGTTGACATGAGCACTGTTGTGGTTTACAGAACTGTCTTTTGAGCAAATGCCCAACTCACCCCTTATTGGTGGGTCAAAATTTGGACTGCCTGGTGGTAAAAGATAGACCAATAGTTTCCTTCCGTTCCAGAGTGTTCTTCTAGGAAAGCTCTTTTGAGCAACCAAAGGATTACATACTTGCAGTAAGGTCTCTGCGTCACTGGCGTGTTATTACAGTGGAAGGCAACCTGTCTACTGCAGGCTCTCTCCTGCTTGTACAGGGCAGGGAAACCTGGAGGAAGAGGAAGGTTTGTTCATAATCGAGAAGCCCAGGAGGAGGAACAAGTGATTAGACATGTGTAGAAGTTGTATATCCCGTTTTCAAGCATTTCCTCTAGCGCTCTTGCCTTTGTAATTGATTTCATGTGTGGTTTTGTTTCTAATGAGTACAAGTGTAATTGCTAATGCTACTGTTTGGACATTTTTTAGCAATACCAGCTCATTGGAAAAATTGAGTCCTCTGAAAAATATACAGTTTTTGTTCCTGGAAATAATTCCATTGAGGAGTACTGCCATGCTGCCAATGTGACACAGTTGGTAAGCTGACTGCTTGCTTACAGTTTGAATATGTATTGCAGTAATTGCAGGGACATGTACACTATCAGGTCATAAACTTGCGTTCAGTTGATTTGAGCATGGAGAGGAGAAGCACATCTGATGTTAAACGCTAGAAGAAATGTGGCAGAGAGAAATGAGAGGGTTTCCTGAGGTGTTGCAATGGGATCTGTAAAGAATATTTGGACTCTAAATTCAAATTTCCGAGTAGATCTGAATGTGGATAGATGGCACAACACGTTCCCCTTTCTGTCTGGCTGTGGCATGTTTGTGGCAACTCTGAACCTTTTGAAAGGTTTATGACTTCGTCCAGTAACAGAGTCATCAGCTGTGATCAGTCATCTCTGATAGGGAGTTACTAAGCTCTGTGAGCTTAATTAGCTGTCACAGATTGCTTAGGAACTCTTCTCATGCCATAGCTCTGACTGAATTGTAGTCTAAGATGTGGGTTTTTTGCGGCTTTAGGACAACGAGACAGTGCAATACCATGTCATACTGGGAGAGAAGCTCTTACCTGCAGACTTGAGAAGTGGAATCCATAAGAACAGCATGTTAGGACTCTCCTACTGGCTAATGTTTTATCAGAACAGCACCCAGGTAAGCAGGGAAGACTCCTGCCATTTGAGGACCTGGCTAGACCTATCATTTTCTAAGGCTGATGGCTGCATACACCCATGTCTCTTTTGGATGCTCTTAGAGTTTAACTGCTGGGACTGTGTGACAGCTGTTCAGCAATCCATGAAAAAGGAGTTGAAGGTTATTATCTCAGCTGTTTCCTTTTCCTTTGCAGAAGTTTGTCAATAATATTCCTTTGGATGGAAAATTTATTGAGACAAAGAACGGCATGCTGATTGGGGTTTCACAGGTCCTTCAGATACAGAAGAATCGTTGCACTGCCAATACCACCACCATAGAAAAGGTAATGATGATTACCAAGGAGCTGACCACCTTTTCACAGGGTTTCTCCACCTACTGAACCAAACTGATGAATAGCAGAAGACCTACAGTGTCTCTTCCACGTGGATGAGACAGTAGTTTGTAGTCTGACCCCAGATGGGCCTCATGTGAGATGGGACATGATGGAGACTGGCACCTCCTAACCTCAGACTCTATTTCTAATGCAGCAGATCTGCAGCTCTTGTGCACATCACGCTGAGTTCACTTGTTGGGGTTCTCTCACAGTGCCAGCCATGGGGCAGGCTGGTGCAGGGACTCCCAGATACTCAGATGTGGAAGGAGAATCCAGCCAGGTTCTTGTATGCCATGACCACAAGCTTCCCTAGGAACTGCTGTGGTCTACCTGGGAGTCCTGGCCAAAATCCAGTCTGTATGCACCCTGTGGCTCTTGGTCATCTGAAGATCACAGGGTCAGACTGAGGCAAGCCAGCCTTGCTACAGATCAGGAAAAAAGCATTTTACAGCCTTGCATGAAGGAACTCCAGAGACTCAGGAGAGCTGTACCATGGGTTCTCTTCGGGTTTCTTCTGTGGGATTGCAGAAATAAGACCTTGTGTGAAGTCTTTGTTAGGAGACCTAAGGGTCACGCATTATGATTTTTCTTCTTTTGTTGTCTTGAACCATGGAGATAAATACATCTTTGTCCCAGCCAGCAGCCTGTACAGCACCATTTGTTATCCAAGATTAGTGGCTTGGTGTGACATGGGTAGGGGGCACACATGTGACTTGTCCTCTTCTCTGTGCTCTAGGCAAGATGCGGCAAGTGTGACAAGGGGATCAAGTGTCCTCCTGGAGCTGTTCTTGTGGTGAGTCTTTGATTCATGTGACATCTCACAGAGTGTTTGCAGATAGTGCTTTGATGTCCTTTTTTTGCTCTGTGTTTGTCACCTTGATACCTGAAAAAATGCGGCCTTGAGTCCTCTGTGGTTCATTCATCAGCAACGTTTGTTAGAGAAAACAGGTTTATGCAAGAAAAAAGCAAAAGTGGACCATGAAGCTCCTCACAGGGCTGACACCAGGCTTCACCTGATTTTCAGGAGCCCTTTAGAGTATGCAGTGTGGAGAATTTTTCCTTTTAGGGGGGAAAAAAGATGTATCTTTTCTGATCTTTTACTCTTATGACATTATCATAAAGGAAAGCCAGTTTAGGGGTGCCAACAGCAATTTCCAGGCTGTTGATTTATCCAAACAGATGAGATGGTTGTGCCTGTAGCTTGTTTGTGAGTGAGTGACAAATGTTTCCAGAGAGGAAAACAACTAAACATTGAATCTCCATGCTGGCTATGAATTACTTAGTAGCCACATCTGGCTTCTTAACCTTCATTACTCTATGCTAAAAATTTTCCAATTAGTTTTTCTCGGTATTCACACTGACATGTATACTATGGATTTGGCAGGTAGCAAAATAGACTGTGTGTGGTGACCTCACATCTGGGATGCCTCACTGCTCTCAGCTGTGGGAAGTCCAAATTTTTAGGGCTGTTTCCTGTAGGATAAAAAGCACTATTCCTCTGTTAGTCAAGAACACTGCCACACGCACCAAAATGTACAATCTGTTTGACTAAATATTATTATCTCTTCTATCTGCGTCAATGTTAATTGTATCTGCAGGAATCGCCAGGCAGCAAGAATCTTGCTCGCTGTGAATTACGTTCTGGGGATTCAGGAATACTTGGCTGCCATTTCACCTGTGCAAAAGTTTCTCTGGTAAGAAAAACATTTGCCTTGGATTCATTTTCACAACAGCAAGATGGATATTAGAAATACAGCCTGTGCTGAAGTCCTGGCTGCATTTGTGCCATTGCATAGCTGAGACTGGGCTCGTCTGGGAGTCACCCTCCATCCTAGAGATAGAAGGCACTGGAGAAAAAAACAGCCTGCGGAAATGTCTGCACGTTGATGGATTGTGGCCTGCTGCTTTGGTATTGTTGCTCTGGGGTTTGCCCTGCAGAGGAAGAGAAGGAGCTGAATGTTTGTAGCCTGGTTTCCTAAGGAAATGAGGCATGATTGATGGTATTTTGCTTGTGCGTGTGCCTTCCCAAATGACTGATGACTAATTGGAGCCAAACCAAAGTGAGGACCAGGTGGTCTCACAGCTATTATGGCCCCTACCAGTTTTGTGAAAACATGTGGTTGGGAGAAAATGCTTGAAGAGGAAATGGTAGAAGAAAGACTTGTGTGACTTTGAGCTCTTATATTGGTATTGAAGCATCTCCCTGGAATGTGGGAATGGGAGACTGAGAAGAGGGAGAAGGAGCTGGATGCACAGCACTCACATGCAGAGCTTTGGTCAGAACCTATACCTCACTGGGCACTTCTGCATCCCTTTGTTAGACAGTGTTTTTCTCCAAATGTACTGTCCAGCTTGGTCCCATCATGGTTTCCTCCCTCCATGCATAGATGCAGAAAGAAGTGAGAGCAGTTAAATTAGGCTTCTGAACCAGACCACCTTCTGGCAGAGCCTATCTCTGCCCAACAGAGCATCTGACTGGTGAGACACGCTAGGGCACGGGCAGCTGGATGGGCACAGGACTGAACACTTGTATTACTCGCCAAATGGCCGGTGTTACTCAAGGGCAGTGTGGACCTTTACGTGAAGTGCTGAAGAGCACCCCATTTTAGGGGGTTCACTCCATCCTACCTGCACACATCTGACCCTTCTATGTGCTGTCAAAAATTACAGCTATCACATAATCAAAGGAATAGAGTAGCTTCAACAATAAAGCTGTACCTTGTCTGCACTGCACAAGATGGCTCACCCCAACTTCTTCTTGTTGATCCTCCAGAGGTCCGTCTGCTGCCCCGGCTACTACGGACACATGTGTGAGATGTGCCCAGGGAAGCCAGGCCAGTGGTGCTCCGGGAATGGGGAATGCCAGGACGGCATGGAGGGCAGCGGGGAGTGCCGATGCCTGGAGGGTTTCCACGGCACTGCCTGTGAGATGTGTGAAGTGGGCCGGTATGGAGCTGACTGCAAATCAGGTGAGGCTGATGGGTGTTGCAGCTTGTCTTTTACCATCCTGCTTGCACAGGGAGAAAAGTGGCTATGTCTCACCTCTTGGGAGGGGTAATGGGAGGGAAGAAGTATCCTGAGGCTTCTGAGACAGGCGAAGAGCTACAGGCCACCGAGAGAGGGACAGCGGGAAGGAGCACTTGGGGTCAGCCGGAGAGTGGCCTCAGTTTTCATCCTCAAACCAAGGCATGACTGACTGCGCCGTGCCGCTTGTCCTGCTGCCACCCAGACTACAGAAAATAGAGGTGGGTGGGCTGTTCTGGGGTATTTGGCCCGGTAGAGAGGCAACAAGAGCTGATACTCCTGTGACGTTTTCTTTATGTCAGTTTGATGCGCTGGATTAGGAACAGAGCAGCCAGTGAAATGGCAGCAAGACACTGCTTGCAAGACCTGGTTGGTTTAACAGTGATAAGTGTTCATGTTTTCCCTGCAGAATGTGCCTGTGATAATGGCATATGCAATGACGGGCTGCAAGGGGACGGGAGCTGCAAGTGTTTCGCAGGGTGGAAGGGCCCTACCTGCCGAGAACGTACGTGAGTGTGAGGGGGCTTATGGTGTAATGTTGCCTTTTTGGCAGAGAAATCTGTGTGATCCTCTTCAACTGCCAGAGCAGTTCTGCGTTAGCTGAGCGAGGTGACCACAGTCACACGTACTTTGCATTCCCAAAAGTGCATCAGACTGTGCTAGCTCATTCCTGCACACAAGCTGCATTTGCAGTGTGACTTCCCTAACAGCACACGAGCCCTTGGGTGAAATTCATATATAGAAAAGCATATCCCCTGCTTCCATCTCCACTGAGATTTGAAACACCTCAGGAACACCCCTTTGCCATGGAAGCTCCGAGCCAGATGGGGCTGACTGTGACCCCTGTTACTCACCGAGGAAGGTGGCAAGGCCTGATCTGAAGCCTCCAAAGGGCCCCAGTGTGTCTGCTGAGTTGCTTTTTCTGCTCACAGATCCATTGATTTAGGTGAGCTCAGGCCATGGTCTGCAGTTCTCAATAAATCTGTCACGATGTGTCAAAGTAATATGTTCAAGATGGTTGGCTCTGGGATTTGCGATTATGATTACCATTGGGGTGGAAAGGAACCTGAGCTCCTAAATATTTTGGGATTTTAAAGGCCTGCACACAAAGACTGACTTTGTAGTGAAGTCAAATGTTTTGGGGGCTTTTAGAAATGGAAACTGAGTGGAGCTGTCCTCTCTAGTGTAAATGTAAAGCATGAAAAAGTTCATATTTTTTATTCAAAAGAGGAAAATCCAAGTGGCCTTGTATGTCTGGATTAATGAGGTTTCAGTCCTTGTTTCATTCCTAGCAGTGGAGTCCATACAGGTAGGATCAAACTGAACCATTAACTCAGACAGAAAACATCAAATCCACTCCATTGCAAAGTGCCAAAACATAAATCCCATGAGGTTTTCCTGCCACATAGGACAGGAGAGTTGGTATAACTGCTGGTGTGTCCCATCATCAGTCACGGCACCACAAGTGTGGCAGTGAGTCTGTTTGCAGAGATCTTTATTCTAGATGGCAGAAATGGCCCCAACAATTGCTAAATTGAAAATGCCAAGTCACGTTTGTGTTCTCTCTTGCAGTAATCCAGATTGACTTATGCAATAACACTTGCCATCAAATGGCCAAGTAAGTACAGACAAAGGGCTGGGTCATTCTGAGAAAGCCATGTGTATTTGTATGTGTTTTACATAGGGGCGATTCTGTGTTTAGGGCTTTGCAGGACCTGGGAGAAGACGCCTACTCATTAAAGATGCATAAATGTCAGTTCCATTCTGGGAACTCTCTTTGGTGCTAAGCTGCATCCAGTTTCCCCAATTATTTTGTCTATCTGAGCATAAATTCTTTCCAAATTCATCCTTCATGTGTGGCTGGGAGAAGAGACTCGAAGGTACTCCAAGTCTGGCCTTGTCCATGGAGCAAATCACCCAGCCATGAATAAGCCATGTGTGCCCCTGCCAAGGAATTAGAGTGATTTGCTCTGATGACTCCCTCTTGTTGTCTTCTCCATCCATTACCTAGTCTCCTATTTTGTGGCACCAGGACCCAGCCATCTCTGTTGTACTGTGCAGAAGTACATGGGCCTGGTGACAGTGCACTGTGCGAGGTGTGAACCTGTGCCTGGGTGCCACAGAGTGACTTGAGTATTTGGTGCTGTGAAGGAATACACAGCAACTTCAGGCATGTTCCTGCTGTGGTCATTGTGGTCTCTGATTTGTGTATGCCAGACTCGTATAGGGTTTCCCAGTGGCCGAGCAAATCTGGAGGTGGTATCAGTGATTACAGTATCACAGTATGTTTGGGATTGGAAGGGACCTCAAAAGATCATCTAGTCCAATCCCCCTCTGGAGCAGGAACGCCTGGGTGAGGTCGCACAGGAACATGTCCAGGCGGGTTTTGAATGTCTCCAGAGTAGGAGACTCCACAACCTCCCTGGGCAGCCTGTTCCAGTGTCTGTCACCCTCACTGAGAAGAAGTTTTTTCTCAAATTTAAGTGGAACCTCTTGTGTTCCAGCTTGATCCCATTACCCCTTGTCCTATCATTGTTTGCCACTGAGAAGAGCCTGGCTCCATTGTTTATCCCTTCTGTGTTTCAGCTGCCTCAATAGTTCCACAGATTCCTCACCTACCTGCTTCTGCTCTGCTGGATACACAGGGAATGGGACCCATTGCACAGGTGTGTCCAACAAATGTGGGCAAGGTTCAAGACTTGCAAACACCTGTTGAAAGCTACACAAAGACAAGGCTTTTGTTTGTGAAATAACTCGTATGATGTTGCCATGCTTTGGTAGAGTTTTCCAGTCCAGAGCTAGAGCCTGCAAAAGACTAATAAAAAGGCAGGGAAATGTAGCAGGGCAGTGTGGAGAAAAATGCCCATGAATGGGTTATATTAGTTCTGATATGGTGGCAAAGATACAACAATTTTGGCCATAAATCCCTGGAATATGGATGCTTCAATTCCCTAGAATTTTATGCACCTTCTATTTGCTGGCAATGCCAAAATCGGGTAGAAGCAGTGCAGCAGTTGTGCCAAAATGAGGTAGAATTTTAGGATACTGCTCTAGAGCTACATACAAACCTGGTCTATGTCAAAAGGAAATGGACAAGACAAAAAAACCCCACTCTGATAAAATGGTAGCAGTCAAAACACTGGTAGTAGATATCACAGTTTCTTTTCAGTATTGCCCTTATTTGAAAATGAGTGAGGAGAAAAAGCAGAAAAAACAAACAAACAAACCACATTTATGTTGTGCAGGAAAATATTTTTTTTATTTGTCTAACCATTAGTCTTCAGTGAGCAAATACTGTGATGGATAGTCCAATTTGGGGGTTACTTAAGCTTTAGTATGACTTCTGGACCAAACTGTCTCAGATCCGCATGAGGCCCCATGCCTTTAAAGGACCTACAGTTTCATCAAGAAATAAAGGGATTTTAATAAGATGTTGTGATTTTTCTTAAGATGGATGTTCATTCTGGCACAGTTCATCTTTCCTAGATGCTCTGAGCTGATCCAGATTCTCTTGTTTGTGGTCACAGAAATAGATCCGTGCACTATCGATCATGGTGGCTGCTCCATACACGCTGTGTGTACTAAAGTGTCCCCAGGAGAGAGAACCTGTGTTTGTAAGGAAGGCTACGCTGGAGACGGGACGCTCTGCATGGGTGAGTGCTCAGCGCATGTTCTGGTGATAGTGGTGAGGCATCATGCAAGGGGGAATTTCAGACTAAAAGTGTTAAAACTTCAAGTTTAAGGATTGAAAAATTCAATTCTCCTTTCACTTTGTTCATGCAGTGATATTTCAAAGCAAGTAATTAGCAGCTGATGTTAATTCAACTGTCTTTCTGCTTTTTGTCAAGGTGTATGCACATATATGTGTATGTGTGTACATACATACTTGTAGATATACACTCTGCATTCTCTCAAGTCATGGTTAGTGCAGCGGTCATCCCTGTCCAGCACAGGGCCACCCAGAGCTGGGCAGAGAGCCACACTGTCCTTGGCACCCGTCTCGCTGGATGGTCTCAGACCAGTGTTCTGGTCTCAAACCAAAACAACAAACAAGGTTTCTTGCCTTGGTGCATGTTGTGGGGAGAGAGGTCCAGACACAAAGGGTGGGGGCACTCTCCTGCAGTGGTCCTCTGAGATGAGGATGGAGCTGTGGGAGAGTCCAGTCCTCACATATTCTTTAAATCACACCCAGGGAGGTGTGGGATTTTCTGTGGGGAGATTTATGACAACTCAGAGACCCACATGTGGCAGGAGTAGAACTTGCAACTTGCAGTTCTTTCCTATTCCTTTGCTATCACAAGTCACTTTTCCACCACAATGTTTCCAAAGCTGGGAAGGGCCTCTCTGTTGCTTTCCCAATACCTCTTCACATCACCAATTCCCAGCTGCCTTGAGCAGCCCTTAGCAATAATGTAACCTTATTGTTTTCCTGCAGAAATTGATCTCTGTCTCGAAAGCAACGGGGGCTGCCACAGCAATGCAGAGTGCATTAAAACAGGCCCAAAGAAGGTGAGTATGCAAGATGGATGTCAAGGCAACATTATTATGGAGGTTGTCACAGCTCTGTAGCTCTCTCAAAGACAATCATTGCCATGGCAGTGCTCTGCCTTGTGCCTATTACCTTCCATATAGAAAAGTTGCCTGGAAAGGGCAAGAAGAGATTGCTGCTTCCTTGAGAGCAGATGCCTTCTGCTGGCCAGAGGCTGGAGGCAGTTTTGGGTTATATTTGTTGTTGGCACAAGCATGGTTATTCACGGATGTCGCCATGGGTACTATACGACACGCTCAGCTATGTGTGTTTTCTTTATTGGGTCCAGTTTTCAGGCTGAGCATCTGTTCTCCCTCCAGGTTGCCTGCAACTGTCTTCCTGGTTACAGTGGGGATGGCGTGAGCCAGTGCAACCCCATCAACTTGTGTGAACAGGTATGTCTGCATTTTGCTGTTACCAGAGGTGAAGGCCACAGCTTTGAAGCATCCCTTTCTTCCAACAGTTAACAATAAGAACAGGGTTAGCCTGCTTGTCTAGACCTTGCTGTCTTGCCTTTTCACATACTAAAGGGATTTCCTCGTGTGTTTGGTTTCCATTGCCTCTTGTAATGACCTGCAAGTATGTTGACCACCTGGTACCCCCCTCTTGTGGGAACAGTGGCATAGGGTTGGAGGCATGTGGGCTTATTTCTCTGCTTCTCTTTTGTGTGGAACGTGCTCAAAAGTTTGAAAGTAATCTGTGGTTATGGCATCGCTGCCTTCTCAAAATCTCTCTTGTTTCATGGGAGGATTTTGTGCTGAAAAGTCCTTGAGGATTTGGGTGAGGTTTATTGTAAGGCACTGGACAGATGGGAGGAATGGTTTTCTTTCTGCTGGGCTGGATTGCTCTCCCATGCAAGTGGCCATTCAAGTTGTTGATTGTGCCCCTCCATGGAAGCCTTTTGCTCTTCTTGCTAGAACAATGGAGGCTGTAGTCCGTTTGGGCTCTGCAAGTACACAGGCCCTGGCACTCGGAACTGCTCCTGCTCTTGGCACAGCATTGGAGATGGCTTCAGGTGCCGTGGAAAAGTATTTCAGGTGAGAAACATGTGCAGCACCTTCTGTGTTCAGGCCCCCTGTTCTGCAGCAAATTGGCCCCTCCCCTCCAAGTGTGAGCTGCAGATGAGCAGACCTGTAGTGACATATTGACATGTGCGCTGTAGGAGGAGATACAGCTGCTTTGAGGCAAACTGTCCATAAATCACAGGTGGATTTTGGGTGCCAGCTGGGGGAGAGAATCATAGGAAAGTGACCTTGCTCCAGAGGGATCTGTGGTGTGAACACTCTGCTGCTCTGTCAGCAGCATTGGTCATACCTCCAGGATGCTGTTTTCTTAATATGACAAGCAAATGGGAGTAATTTTTTTTTTCTCCTCAAGGGAACCCACTTCTCCCAGTCTGTGGGATCAGGGCAGGTGTCTCCTGTGGCCATGCCAGGACTTGGGATCCAGTCTGGAAGGTGGCAGTCTGGCTCTGTTACCAATTCAATGGCTGTCCTTAGCCAAACTGGTGACCTTTTCTGGTAGTGGCAAATAAAAGCTGTCATGGCCACAGCAGAACCAGCAGAAAAGAGATGGACTCAGTTCTGTGCTTCTGCTCTTGCTGAAAAGTAAAATCAGTGTGGTGTAAAGAGAGGGAGTTTTTTCTGCCCAGCCTATGTCTGCCACTCTGGACAGGATCCCAGAACTGGTAGTGGCAGCACAGTGAGGTTGTTCTGTGAAGCACCTGACATGTCTCATGAGCACAGGGACAGTTAAACCTATGAGACAGGTGCTGCAGAAGCAGCCAGCTTCCATCTCTCTGTCTGCTCCATCCTGCAGCATCTGCAAGGTGAACGGCCCAGGCAGATGTCACTGCCTGCTTTGTAACCTCCACATCATCTGTGCCTGCAGTGCTGGCAAGAGAGGGAGGGAAAGATCACTGTGGTGTGTCAAGAGAACCGGTGCCTCATTGGGTAGGGAGAGTGGCCTGGAGTGGAAGGAGCAGGTCACCATGTGGGCTGGCCAGGGTCAAGTGGAAGGGACTCTGCTAACACCAGTTGTTTTTTTCTGTTTAAGGAGCTTGGAAGGATTGAAGATGCATCCGTGTTCTTTAAGATGATACTGGTTGGTGACAAACAGCTTTGTCCTTGTCTCTGTGTAGTAAATCCCACTTAGGGTTTTCTGCAAAGGGTCTTGCTAACTGGAACCATGTTTTCTGTTTCCCTTCCCACAAATGCTGTTCTGTCACAGGCAGAAAACATCAAGGAGCTCAGTGGGGCAGGGCCTTTCACTGTCTTTGTCCCACGGACAGATTTCATAGGAAACACCACAATGGTAAGTGTCCTCCCATCCCAAGTGCTGTCAGGTGTTGGGCAATGTCCCCTCCTGGAGCTGTTCTGACTGGTGAACTGAAGCAAAGGGACAGCACTGCAGTGGGTTAAGGGCATCCTCCATTCTCCATTACATAAGAGCAGAGGTTTGGGGCCAGCTCACTGCAGAGACAATCTGGGCAGGAGTAGACATGGCTCCTGTTGTAAGGAGACTCTCCCTGAGGCCGCTGCCTCATGGTCCTCAGAGGCACTGTGCCAGATCAGTGATGCATAGTGACTTCTTTTACCCGTGACTGTTAGGGGCTCATTACCGCAGAGCTTCACAGCATCTGTGGCGAAGGCCTCTTATTCCTGCTCTGTGCCTCAGGCCCTGCCATTCTGCCTCTCTCGGTCCCTTCCTTTTCATCCCAATAAGGGGGATGTCTGGGGCAAGTGGAGACATGAGGGAGGAGAAATCCTTATTCATGACCCTGTGAACCAGGCAGGTTCTTGACCAACAGCTTTCTGGTGTCAGTGTAATAGAAGATCTTATTACCATCGGTCACAAGCCCTGTTGTGCAGCTTCACAATGCTAGTCTCTACCTTTTTCCCATGACCCCCAATCCACCCAGTAAAGAGACAATTCCCAACAACCACATATCCCAGGTGTCACTTCCTCAAGGCCAGTGTGGTCATTTGTCCTCCATAAAGGGACCTGAATGCTGGCTTTGTCAAGCTGGATGAAATTTCCCAAAAGCTTTCAAATGGCTTTGTGCATTCACCTCATTTTTGGGGGGTGACTGGCTTTCCTGTGGGGGTGGGTCAAAGGGGGCTTGAGCAACCCAAGTCTCCCTCATTGGATCTGGGCCCTCCCACAAGGCAAAGTGCCCCCAGTGTGATCTCATTCTTGTTTTTCTCTCTGTAGTTTGAGGAGTGGAGGAGCAGAGGTCTCCTCCGGCACCTGCTTCGCTACCACATGGTGGGCTGCCAGAAGCTGCTGTCCAGTGACCTGGAAGCCCAGGAGTCCCTTACATCTTTATCTGGCCACCAAATAAAGATCACCATGAAAGAGGTACTTTTCTGTTATGATTCACTTCTCTGTCCCACTCATCAGGATGTCACTTTTGCTGTCATTTGAAGGTCACTGTGCTTGTGGCAAGTGACTTGGCTTATGGCCCACAGATGGCTTATAGGGCAGTGCTGTGGGTGAGGATACCTCATCACACCCCTTCTCTCTCAGAATAGCATCTATCTCAATGAGGAAGCCAAAGTGGTTGTGAGTGACATCATCGGCATGAACGGGGTCATTCATTTCATTGACAAGATCCTCATTCCAAGTGACCTGGTGGGCCGTAACATTTCCTCAGAGGTCTCACGGGTAAGTCTGAAGCAGTGACTGTGCCCTGATAACTGCCATGGCGAGGATGGGGCTTGGATCTTTCTCCCAACAGCTGATAGCGCTGTCCTGATAAGGGTTTCCACCCGAGCCCTCAGCCCAAGGCCGTGCAGGGTGCTCTTCCTCCCTGTTCCTAGCTGTGCAGGGCATGTCTGAGGACACAGATTTGGCTTGTGAAGGTGACAGCATTTGTGGCGTAGCGATATTTGGGACAGAAGGAGCTGTGAGTCATCACTAGGGAACAACAGGACTGGCTGTAGGCAGGGGGATCATGTCCCATGCCAGCCGTCACACTCCTTTTCCAGTGCAGCATAGATTGCACTATGGGATGGCTGATGTCTCTGTGGTACTCTTCAAACAAGTGCTAGGAGCTTATAGATCCTGCATTTCACAGTAAATAACACATTTTCTGTACAGCGCAACAGTGTGCTGAAATTCATCCCAGCTCCTGCCGTAGCAGCATCTACCCAGGATGAATCAGAAAAGTGGCAGCTGTGGAATGCAGTGCTTGCCAGGACAAATCCATCAGCATGATGATGACAGAAATAAACTTGTGTTCAGCTACTGTAGCTGTTAACCGTTTGGTTCCTCCCTGGTGTTACTGCTCCAGGTCCTGGAGAGGCACCTCTGAGTGACGATTGTTTCTTTCTTCTTCCTGCAGCAAAATATCACAGAAGTGGCAGAGGCCTTTGGGTACACCATCTATAGCAAGCTGCTGCAGGTGAGCGACCTGACTCCCTTCTGCGCTGTGGCGAGGTGGTGTGTACATGTGCACGTTCAGTTTTGGCTTGTGGCTTTTTCTTTCTATCCCCTCCTATCTCGGACAGGATGCAGAGCTGCTTCCACTGGTTAGTGACCCCCTGCATATACCCTTCACCATGCTGTGGCCCACAGATGCTGCATTTAATGCCCTCTCAGAGGAAAGACAGAAGTGGCTGTACCACAGGGAGCATCGGGATGTGCTGGCCTCCTATCTCAAAGCACATATGATCAGGGACACAAAGGTAAATGTGACAACAAGCAGGGTCCAACCTCCTGAGGCCACATATGTTGCCACCATGTGCCTATGGTTACGCCAGAGCAACCATGCCCAATATTTTGCTGCTGTAGAACATGCAACATAATAGTTGTCTTCAGAAGACCCAAAGCTGTTGAGCATTTGAGGCAACTACCGCTTCATCATGAACCTCTGGTGCAGTGTGGCTGAGCTGAGACCTGCTGTCATCAGCTTCTTCAGGAGGCCACATCACCCCCAGAGTGCCAACGCAAGGCTCACAACAGGCTCTTGTCTATAGTGGTGATGAACAAGGGAAGAGTCCAGCTGAGCGAATCCAGGTTCTGCCTGTGCACGCTCGTCTCTCACTGTTCAGGAATCTGGGACTTAACCCAGAATAGTTTTGCTTTTCCACCCACACCAGATTCTTGTGCTGCCTCATCTCACCCCTTCCCAGTGTGGCTGCTGACCCTTGTCCGCACCAGGCACCATCCCATCAGAAGTACAGACTGCCAGTTTTGCCTGTCTCTCCCTTCACAGTCTCCTTTTTCCCTCTTAGATTGTTGCTGGTAACATGCCCCAAGTTGAATCCGTAAGGACCATGCATGGGTCCACCATCTCGTTCAGCTGCAGCAAAAACCACGTGGTGAGTGATGATGATGCTGGGCTCTGCTTTCCACTGAGCACGTGTCCCTGGGCATAGCCATGGAGCAACTGATGGTTGGTCACTGGCAGGAGTGAACAGCAAGTTGGGGTGCTGGCAGGCTGGGACACCCCATTCTCCTGACTACAGCTGGGCCTGTAGAGGCTTGAGACTCTGCGGGCAGCTGGCAGGGAAGTATGGAGGTGTGTGGTACCTGCACATGCACTTCACGATGAGCACCAGGTTGAGAAGCCAGCCACATGGTGCCATGATCCAACAGAGCGTGTGTTGCATGGACAGAGACCATTTCTTAGGAGAGACAGCCATGAAAAGTGGCAATTGGGAAGGCTGGTCAAGGACACAAGGGGTGATTGGGAAGTCATGACAGCCAAAAAGGACAACCTTTGGGTGGTGCAGCCAGGAGGTAGGATGCACCAAAATCACAAGTCCCTTTCTTCCTCTGGCAGGGGGAGCTTCTGGTGGGGAACGGTGATGCCACCATCATCCAGAGGCATATGGAGTTCAAAGGGGGCATTGCTTATGGCATCGATAGGCTGTTGGAGCCACCAGATCTGGGATCTCGATGTGATGAGTTCACCTTTGTTGAGCTGCAGGTGAGTGCTTGAGATGAGGCCAATATGGATCTGTGATGTCTGTTGAGCCCCATGCCTGGGCAGAGGGATATCACGAGGGCTTTGCTGCCCTTCCTCAGCAAAGCTCTGAGCAGCCAAGAGAGGCAGAAGTGCATATTGAGTTGTTGTGAAGTTTCGTTCTTCCCTCCACAGGCATCTACAGAGAGCTGCGGACGCTGTGGCTTCGAGCCACCCTGCCCTGCTGGCTCCGTTCAACGGGTAAAGTTCACACCTTTGTCACCAAGGAGGCCTGTTAAGGGCCGATGACAAAACCCACACACCCCTCATGTTTTAGCAGCAAAATGAAGACACACCTGCATGTGGCAAGTCCCTCAGCTCAGTCACACCATCTGTGCCTCGCCCCAAGGTCACGCGGTCCCGTAGGGCAGGAGCTGGGCTGAGCAATACGGGCTCGGGGGCTCCAGTGGTATTTGCTGGGTCAGTCCCTGCATGGGTGACAGTGGCCTAACCCCTGCAGCAGCACTGACAGCTTCTCTCGGTGCTTTATAGCAAAAGAGCTCAGCCTGGCTGCTGGAGATGGCCCAGGGGTCAGATGGTGAGCAGCCTTGTGGGGGCAGTGGTTGTACCCCACTCTCACTGCATTGCCCATTGTCTCTCTCTTTTGGACTTTGGGCCATGTCCCTGAGGTCCATCTGTACCTCCTCTGTCACCAGCTCCATCACATGTTAGGAAGCCTCTGTTACTTGTCATAAAACTGAACGAGTGGCACAAGAATAGTCAAAGTGAGACATCAGTGACCAATGTGGCAAACTGCGTTTTGCCTCTTTCCTCGCAGGGGCAAGCCAAGCGCTGCCATTACAGAAACCAGCTGTCAAGAAACACTTTTTTGTTTCACCGCAACTCCCTGTTGCGGCCGTCCTGGTCACCCCCTCTGTGGAGCTCCTTCAGAAGACAGAAACCAGGCTGCAGGAGGAGCTGCGTTTCCGCACAGTGGGTCCCTCAGTGCTGCGCAAACCACTATGGCCGTGACTGCTGGGGTAAGGAGCTGCGCGACCCTTTCCCGCCCCGGCCCTTTCTCTTGTGTGAAGGTGGTGTTACTGGTTCCACACAGATGTCTGGCATCCATAGATGTGCTTCCCTGGGGAAGGTTGGGCAAAACCCAGGGCAGCGAACCTCAGTCTGGGGCAGGGAACAATCCCCTGGGAGCGTATTGTGGATGGTGTAACAGGGAATTCCCTTTCCTTGGAGAACCGCTTGTCCCTATGGAAAGCTCTTGGCACAGGGCTCTGGGGGTGGCTGTCAGACATGTCACTCACACCTAGATGTTGCTGATGCTCAACCATTCCCCTATACCTGCCCTCTGTGCTCCATCTATGGGCAACTTCCATGTCCTTGGATGACGCTGCTGCCCGGTCAGCATGGGGCAGGCCAGCACAAACCCAGCACACTGCAGCAGAGGGGCTTCCCAGGCTGGAAGCTGTGTCAAATGTGTCCTTCTCGCCCCTCTTCATAAGATTTATTGTCATGCAATGTCCCTGGAACTGACTGCTGAGTGGGCTCTGTGGTCCAAGCACCTCATAAGCAACAGCTCACATGGCACCAGGCTCCCCGCCAGCACAGGGTCACTTCGTCACCACAGCCTCACTAAGGTGCTCCATTTGCAGCATGCCCAGGAGGGCTGGAGGCGCCGTGCAGTAACCGTGGTACTTGTGACGACAAAATTGGTGGCTCAGGGAGATGCAACTGCAGCCAGGCTTTCATTGGGACCAGCTGTGAGCTGTGCGCACCGGGCAGATACGGGCCAGACTGCCGAGGTACGGGGGAAACTGTGGGGTGGCAGCAGCGCAGAGGGTTTGTGCAGAGGTGGCTGCGGCACAGGGTGCTACTTGGAGAGGGTGTACGTGCTGCACTGACCTCTTTGCAGCCTACAGCATGGTAACTAGTGCTGCCGTGTATGCATCAGTCCCCAGAACGCTCAGGTCAGACCTGTGGGGCTGGGGACAGCCCTCCCTGGGCTTGTGGCCAGACAGCTGTTAACCCAGCAGTGGTTGGAGAAGGCTGGGTGGCATGTGCCGGGAGCTGTGGCCAGTGCAGCCATGTTGCTGGTGGCCTCACCTCTGGTGCCAAAGCCCCAGGGTCAAAGGCCCCTTCTCATTTGTCAAGCACAGCTGAGAGGCCCAGTCTGGCAGAAAGTATTAACACGTATTTTGAGCTGGGGGGATCAATCTGTAATTTGTGATGAGCCCTGTACAGAAAGAGCATCTCCTGGGATGTGCTCAGAAGGGACCATGTCCCTGTGAGGCAAAGGGAAGGAAAAGGGAGTTCCTCATCCTCCCATCCCAAGCTGGGCCTTAGGGGGTCTGCAGGAAAGTTCTTGATGGCTGCATGTTGGCAGGGACTCGGTGTGAAAAATGCATCTCTAGGAATGCCCAGGGGAGGAGAATGATGGGGGTTTGTGGGTGCAGAGAGGCTTCCCCTCCTCCATGAGGGGTGCATGTTGTGGGGAGCCAGTGCTGGCAGCAAGAGGAAAGGATGTGTGCAGACAGCCCTGCCTGCCCTCATGTGCTGCCCACACAAGCCACGTTTCTGCCTCATGGCCGTCCTGTGGCCTGAGCGTGACCATTCTCTGCCACCAGCATGGATGCTGTGACTGTTTTTATCCATTCTTCACAGAGTGTAACTGTACCGAGAATGGCGTATGCAATGCAGGACTGCATGGTGATGGCTTCTGCTTCTGTGCCGAGGGCTGGACTGGAGAACGCTGTGAAATCAGACTCGGTGAGGGATGCCAAGCCCCACCACCCGCTATTCCCTGGGACCCGGTGCCATATGGCCGCTTTCCCAATAGCCGGGTTGTTCAAGCAGCCGGTCAGAAGTACCTCCAAAAGGAGCTATTGGATGCTGAGATCTGGCCCGTGCTGTTGAATTTCACAAGGGCTGGGGTGGTAGGGAGGAGGAAGAGGAAAGCTACACTTGACCATGATCGAGCCCCTCAGCTCAGAGGTGCTCCAAGAAGAGCTTGAGGGGGAGGTGAAGACCTGACATGTATCTGATGGAGTAACAGGCATCTGCAGATGGGCAGGTGGCCTGGGGCAGAGGCTGGTGTTGGCAGCCGTGCCCGTGTTGCAGCCCTTGGATCATTCTGCCCCATGTGTGTTCTGGTTTCAGTCCTGATGCCCACCTGCTCTCCACCGTGCCATCCCCAGGCCGTCTGCCGCTCCGGCAACCTCTGTGAATGCAACCTGCACTACGAAGGAGACGGGAGAATGTGCTCAGGTTGGGGGAGCCATGAGGGGCTGGGCTGGAGGGGTGGCGAGCGCAGGGGAAAGCGGCCGTGACAAGACAACAGGTGGCCATCTCCCAACGGTCATATTGGTGGGATGACTGGCAGGACAGACAGACAGACAGACCACCAGGACACTAGCAAGGTGTGTTAGTTAACCTAATGCTTTTACCCCTGCAGTGATCGACATGTGTGGCCAGGACAATGGGGGATGTGCCAGGCATGCACAGTGCACACAGGTTGGAGTGAACGTCTCCTGTGCCTGTGCTCCTGGGTATGGAGG
This sequence comes from Streptopelia decaocto, assembly GCF_964273445.1. NCBI lineage: Eukaryota > Metazoa > Chordata > Aves > Columbiformes > Columbidae > Streptopelia > Streptopelia decaocto. The sequence continues at coordinate 5,644,181 of NC_138662.1, forward strand.
CGATGGCTACGTCTGTGACCCCATAGACAGGTGTGCAGATGGTAGGAACGGGGACTGCAGTCAGCACGCCAACTGCATCAGCACTGGGCCTGTGAGTACCTCCTGTAGGTCCGGGGACCTGCATCCCCTTGGTGATGGCGCTCGTCCTGCGGGTCCTCACCGCCAGGCAGGGGCCATGCCCTCGCTCTGCTGCCAGGCTGTGGTGACAGTCCTGCTGATGTTATGGTGAGGCCATTTTTCCCCATTCCTCTGTCCAAAGGGCATAAGCTGTGTCAGTCATGCCATTTCTTAACTGTTTTGGGGGTTCCAGGATGGTCCTTTGAGGACAACGCTAGCCCTTTTTGCTGAGAAAACAGAGCTGCTCACTGCAGGCCAGAAAATGGGGCTGGGAGCGTGGTGTAGTCCAAGAATCATGAGCTGTGTACCCCGAAGCTCAGCTGTCTTTTAAGCAACATGTGATGAGGATTCAATGTGACATTTTTTGGTTCATGTTCAGTTGGATGTGGGGGTAGGACAGAGGCTGTGTGGCTTTTTGTAGCTCTGTCATGGTCCCAATGGGCTGTGGAGGCATTCTGAAGGCTCATCCTCAACTTCATAGGGATACAAAGTTCCCCAGCTGGCATCTGCATGTTTGCATTCACACAAATGCCGGCCTTCCTTTGTGCTGCAGAACGAGCGGCGCTGCGAGTGCAAGCGGGGCTACGTCGGTGATGGGATCCAGTGCCTGGAAGAGGCTGTGCCCCCAACAGACCAGTGCCTGGAAGACAACGGGCAGTGCCATCGGGAGGCCATTTGCACCGACTTGCACTTTCATGGTGAGCATGCTCAACCCTGCATGATATTCCACGGAGAAGTCCCATTCCCTCATCCTTCACCTTCTGGCTGGGGCATCCCTCAAGGGAGCTGGAGGGTGGGATGGCCAAGGGACCAGGAACTTGTCTCTGTAGCTTGGTCCATTTTTCACATTCTCCTTTTCCCCTACCTGTCATATGGGGGAAGACAAGCCATCCTTGTCTGCTCCTGTGTGACACGTGAGATGGCCTCCAGTGGGGTTATGCTACCAGTAGGCACTGACTCCCTTGTGGAAGGTGAGAAGCTCAGAGGAAGACATGCTGCATCCCACGTCGCCCTCCTTGGGCATTGTCCCCGTCCCACCCCTCCCGTGCAGCACGTTGGCAGTGGGGTCTGCACTCACATAGGGACCCACGCGACAGCCCCAGGGAGGCCGCTTGCTCTCTGTCCAGTACTGATGCTCCCTGGCCTTGGTATTTTGCAGATAAGACTATGGGCGTATTTCATCTGCAGTCACCCCGAAAAAAATACGACTTCACTTACGAGCAGGCTCAGGCAGCCTGTGCTGCAGAAGGCGCTTCCCTGGCCACTTTCCAGCAGCTCGCGGCAGCACAGCAGGTCAGGACGGGGGACAGAGGTGGGGCAGGGGCTGGCTCCATCGCCTCACATGGGCACATTAAGTGGTAGCCCAGTCCAGTGGCAGCTTCTCCCTGGTGCGTGGGCAACCCCATATCCCTTTAGCCAGGCACTGTTTGCTGCATCTATGTCCATGAGACCTGGAGGGCTGGTGGGTCTTGCCAGTCACATTGGGATGACACCTCTGGCAGTGCCCAGCCCATTAGGTGTTGGGGGGATGTCAGATGAGGCTGCAGGATGGGAGTGTGCACATGGCAGAAAATGTGGGCCAGAGATATTGTTTTTAATCTAATCTAATTTGTTTTCCTCTGCTAGATGGGATTCCATCTGTGCCTGGTGGGCTGGCTGGACAATGGCACAGCTGGGTACCCCACAGCCTACCCCAACCCCAGCTGTGGGGCTAACCGAGTGGGCATCGTGGACTACGGCTCCCGAAGCAACCTGAGCGAGACTTGGGATGCGTTCTGCTACCGGGAGAAGGGTGAGTGGTGCAAGCACATTCCCTGGGGACAATGCTGTTTGGGACAAGAGGCGTGTCAAGGCAGCAGGCAGAGAACTGTCCTTAGAGCATGAGGCATGGGCAGATGGGTACATCCCCCTCTCCCCTTGCCCATGTCTGGAGGAAACATGTTGAGTGGCATCCAGAAGTCAAGGGAGACGTGGTCAGTGCAGCCACCATTGGCAAGTCAAGTCACATCTTGGCTTTTCTTTGCAGATGTGACTTGCACCTGCCGTGATGGGTTTGTGGGAGATGGGTATTGGTGCAGCGGCAAACTCCCCGATGTACTCGCCGAGAATGCTCGCTTCTCCACCTTCTATTCCGTAAGTGATGCTCTCCTGGTTCTCTACGCCAGCAGCCAGCAACGAGGTGGAGGGAGGGGCAGAACAGGGAGAATTGGTGGTTTGGTCTGCGTGTGGGGTGCAGGGTACAAACAGAGACTTTTTCTTTCTGGAGCTGGGGAATGTTTCCTGGGCTCAGGAAAGTAACAGCCTTGAGTCTCCTGCAGCATGCTGATGGGGAAGATATGCCATCTTTTCCAGATGTTGCTCGATTTTGCCAATGACACAGAAGAAGGACTGGATTTTTTCATCTATTTGTCTGATGACTCTGCTCCCAAAACTCTCTTTGTCCCTCTGAATTCTGGCTTTGCAGACAATGAGGTAAGCAAGGAGGGATGAGCGGCTGCTTTGAAGGCTCATGGAACAAGCTATCAGAGCCCCAGAGGACAGCAGGGGTTCACTATGATGGTGAAATGAAATACTCTGGGGAAGGAGGGAGGACTTTAGGTGAGAAGAGACCACTGGAAGTCTCTAGTCCAGCCCCTCTCTCAGAAGAGCCATTTAGGTCAGATTGCTCAGAGCCTTTTCCAGTTGAGCTTTGACTCCTAAGTATGGCAGTTCCCCCTCTTCTCTGTGTGATAGTTTTGTACCATGTTGCCCATAAATTGAGCTGCCTTGTGGCCATGGAGAGTGTCTGGGCTTAGGCCAGGTCGGGGCTGCTCACAGCAGGAAGGTGGGGGTGAGGACCAACCCTGCTGTTCCTCATCCCTGCTCCCTGTTGATTTTTCAGACACTGACGGGAGAAGAACTGAAGCTCCATGTGTCATCCAGCAATGTTGTTCTCTTCAGCTTCAACCTGACAGCAGGCACCACCATCCCATCCCAGTCAGGATATGACCTCCATGTGTCAGACCTTCCAGTGGGCAACAGCACAGAGCACGCTGTAGGTTTAACCGCTGGAGAGGTTAACAAGAAAAAACAAAACATGAGTTGTCACCACAGCTCTTTTGAGACAGGGAATCACCGGGGAGGCTTTCTGGCTGGGTGACATCTTCTCTGTCTTGTGCTGTAGGGTGCCAAAGGGATCAATGACACAATGATTGTGGAGTGGGACATCATAGCTTTCAATGGCATCATTCATGCGATTGCAGAGCCACTGAGGATCCCACCGCCTGTTGTGCATCTTGGCCAGGTGAGTGTCCAAGGGCACGAACAGGGAAGGCAGATGCTGAAAGAGCTGGTGCCAGGCCTGGGAATGGGGACGAGGTGGCAGAGTCCCCCCAGGGACTGGCCTTGTCCTCTGCTCTGCTGGCCGGGCTGCCTGTGGTCACACCAGGCAGCCGCAGTGTGCAGCTGTGTGGGAGAGCCCGTGGTTCTGCCAGGGGAATACCGTAACCCAGCTGCTCTTTCTCCACGCAGGTGAAGGCGGTGGGGCAGGCGCCGGGCTCAGTGGCCACAGGGACGCTGTCAGCGCTGTGCTTCGCGCTGGTGCTGGCTGCCGGGGCCGGCGTCGCCTACTACTGTGTGAAGCGGCGGCGGCGGGAGGAGCAGTTCGGGTATTTCCAGGTAGGTGCGGGCAGCCACGTGGAGCGGTCCCGCCGCCGCGGTGTGTCGCGCGGGTGGGAGGGGCGCCACGCTCCCCCCAAGGCCCCGCCCCCAGCCGCCCCGCCAATCGCGCCGCTCCGTTGCCAGGCGGATCTCCGCGCGGACGAGGAGGCGGAAGAGGAGGCGGTGCCGCAGCGGGAGGGCGCGCGCCCGCAGGCGAGGCCACACGCCGCCAGGCTCCGCCTCCAGCGGCCGCTCGTCGCCATCCCCAACCCGCTCTACGGTGGCCACGCCCCCGACTACGAGCCGCTGCACGTGAGTACCGCCCCGCCCCGCGCCCCCGCCCCGCGCCCCCGCCCCGCCCCGCCCCGCGCTCACGCCGCTCTGCCCGCAGGACGCGCTCCTGACCGACGCCGACGGGTGCGCGCACTGAGGGGCCGCTCCCGCCGCCCGGCCCGGGGGACGCCGAGGAATGAAGAGCCGCCCCGGCTCCCACCGACCACCCCGCCAGTACCTGCTGCCCGGCAGCCCCAGCACGAGGCCTCCAGCCCTTTCTCGCCCACAGCCCAACCCCACCCCGGCCCCTCCCGGTGTCCTCTCTGCTCTATGGGCACAGGAGGCTCCGGGATGGACACCTCGGGCCTGGCCCCTCGGCCACCGGAGCTGCACCCCGGGGCTGGCAAAGGAACTGGACGTGAGCAGGTTAGTCAGTTAGTTACACATGCTGCAGGCTTTTATTGAGCACACAGCACAGATGTGAAATGGCACATGCACATACTACAAACATTTGATTAGAGCAACTACGTTAACAATTGTCAGGCCACTCAGTTGAAAGCAAGGCAGTTTGAAAATCTGCGACAGGCTGGCACAGAGCACGGAGACGAGGCAGCGAGACACGAGTGACGGGCCGGGAGCCTGGGGCACTGGCAGGATGACCATGCAGGAGAAGAAACGTGTGTGTGTGTGTGTGTGTGTGTGTGTGTGTGTATCTCACTGAGGGTTGCTGACACACGTACTTCAGCACCTTTCCTGGCAGAGGGTCCTCCACACCGAACAAAGTTCCCTCTGCCTCATCTGCCCGCCCAACCTGACAATGCTTGGCCCATACAGTGATTGTCACAGCACAGCGCTCACACGTGACCTGTGCCCAGCACTAATCCTTCCCCTTCGCACAGACACACGCTGCCGTTGTTCACCTATCCCCTCGCCTGCTCACTGCCAGACCCAGCCCAAATGCATCTATTGTCTGTTTCCTCGCTCACCTCAACACCAGCTGTCACCCTTGGTGCTCCCTGCCAGTGGTGCAGCAGTGAGGGGAGGAAGAGGCGGACAAAGGCAACCACCATCTCCAGCGCCTTCACCAAGAGCTCTGCCTTCAAATATCCCCTCGCTGCCCCTGCATGTCTATCTCCAGCATCCTTTGGTGACCACACACACACACCTTCCCATCCACTCCAGGGCTGCCCTTGATCCCATCCCATTGCCATCAACTACACATACACACAGCTTTCCAATGGCATGACATTCTCCTGTTTCCCAGGGCCAACCAGCATCAAGGCAGCACAAACAGCCACCCCTACCCAGCTCCCTGCCCCTTCCCACTGCTCTGCCTCACCCTCAGGGCAACCCAAAACCAGCATGGCCCCAGGCTGGGTGAGGAATCTACCTGCTGCACCTCACATCCTAAAGTAGCTCTGACCTACCTGGGCCTACTGGCTGTCACCCTTGTCCCCTGTCCTCTCTGTTCTGGCATCACTGCTGTTGCCTCTTTATTCCTCAGGAGGCACCACCATGTTTTGCACAGCCATGCTCCCCTTTCTGAGCCAGCACCCCCAGCAGCACTTCACACACACACCCTCACCCGCCCCTCCGCACACCCTAAGCCACATCTCGGCCAGACAGGTCACCAACTCTGCTGCCAGCTCTGCACCTTCCCTGAAGGGCCGACCACATCCCTCGGCAAGTCAGAACAGAAAACAGTGCATCAACTGCCAAAATATTAATGGCACCAAACCCAGAAAATACCAACAGCACATAGCACTAAGCTCACGCAAAAAAAACAGATGTCACCAAATACTTATTTACAGACCCTCTGTCCTACTCCTACCCAACTCCCATGCAAGAAAGACTTGCACATCCTGCACAGTTAACAGTGACCTACCAGTGGTGCCAGCTGGACAGACCAGTGTGGCATGGGGCTGAGGGCTACTGGTACCAGTGACAAGGCTGATGCTTTGTCATCCATGATGCATTCACTGCTGTGCTTCACTGGTTGCCCCCTCAGCAGCCCTGTCCCCTCACTGTGCCTCTGCAGAATCACTCATGCCGTAGTTCCCAAGGCTCTGGGGGAAGCTACGGCCCTGACACACCTTGTCACCGCACACCTGGGAGTCTGTGTTGCGCTTGCCCATTATCAGAGACTCAGGAGTCCATTTCAGAACCACTTCTCTGGGCACAGAGCAGGGAGCTGCAGCTTTCCCACTGGCTCTCCATCTCACCTGCTCCTACCAAGTACTCCCTCTGCCTCAAGTATGGCCCAGCACAAGCCCCCATCCTCTGTCCAGCCTGCAAAGCACCTCAGGGAAAGGGACGGGCCAGTGAAGGGAAAAATAAACACACCATCTGTACACATATGTAAGTGTCAAACGCCCTTTAGTGGTAGACAGAGGTGCTGCTGGCCGAGCAGCCAGCCCCGCGTCCAGCCGCGCACTGCGCCGTGTCCCGCAGTACCTGCCCCTTCAGCGGATGTGCACCATCTCCTCCAGGAACGGGGTTTTCATGCAGCCTGTGCAGAGCTGATCCATCCAGAGCGGAGCCTCGTGCTGCAGAGGGGTGCGCCGGGGGTAGAAGGTGAAGTTCACGTCGTAGTTCAGCAGGCAGCTGATGGATGCCATGTAGATATCAGAGAATCGCACCAGCCGTCGAGAGAAGTAGGTGGGGTTGTGGAAGGTGCGGAAGATGCTTCCAAACTGGGGGTTGAACAGGTTCTTCGTCAGTGACCTGATAGGAAAGAGATGGTCCTCTGTAGATAAAAGGCCATGGTGACAGATTCTTCCCACTCCAACCCCTTAGCCCTGGGCCACCGCAGAAGACATTTTGGGATCACCCAGGCCACGATGCAGCCAGTCCCCATGCAGAGAGACTTGATGAATATTCAATGCGCTCTTACTGTACCTGTCACAGGCAAGGACCCACCAGCAGAGACAGGAGCTGCAGAGCCCACCAACCCCTCCCAGCACAGGGTGGCCCCACCTCCCTTTCCCCCACCTTCACACCAGTTGCACCTCCCAGGCTGCAGGACTGCACTGCTGCTGCCCACACCCAGACAAGTGACACCAGGGAGGACTACAGCCGAACAGCTGCAGCACCACTGTCCCCAGAACAGGGTAGAAAACAGAGCCAGTGCAGGCCTGGGAGCTGCCAGGAGACCTCATGAGCGAGAGGCACAATGCTCACCTGATCTCCTGACGCTCCTTCATCCATTCCAGCAATACCTGCTTTGATTCTGCATCTTGATACATCTGCAAAGACAACAGCAGAAAGCACCACACAGCATCAGTCCTGCAGGCCACACCTCAGCTCCCCCCAGCTTCCACCTTACTTCACAAATCCACGAGCCCACTGCACCAGGAGGAGGCTGAGATATTTTTGAGAACACAGGCAATATGGCATGTCCCCTAGTGCCCACGCTAAGCTCAAAATGCAGACTCAGAAGGCAGCATGTTACCTGACCCACTCAGACAGGAGCCGTTTACCTGCATTCTCTCTAGCAGCCCAGTCAGAGCCTGCTGCCAGGTCAGGGAGTGCATGTACTGCTCTGTGTTTATGATCCGAATCTCCGTCTCCAGTTCAGGAACGATGGCTCCAGTCCTCCAGCCATGACGCAGCATGAGGTCCTAGAGGTCGGGGTGAAAAAACAACCAAGAATTCAACATAAAGACTGAAAGCCAAACACAAACACCCTGTTTCCTAGAAGAGCAGTCTGTTCCCATTATAGATTCCCAGAGGACAGGCAGCCATGGCCCAGGCCCAAGTCATGCAGCAACAGTCGTCTCCTGGCCCCCAGGATCAGCTGTGTGAAGCACCTAGAAATCTGGGATCCACATAAGCTGCTCTCAAATTAACAGACCAGGAGATGTGCTTTGCCCACAGAAAGTACTTCAGGAGCCCATTCTCCACTGCTTGCTTCTGCCTGACAGCACAGCAGGGATGCTGCTGTGTCTCAGGGGTGCCCTGAAAGGCGCAGCCTGCTGAGCACCCAGCAGAGCGTAGCCAAGACCTTGAGCGCTTGGAGCAGGGCCCTGCCTTGCACTCCAACACAGCCGCCACCACAACAGTCACGCAGGTTCCTCCCACCTCACCGCAGAGCAGACACCTTTTCACTTACCGCAAGGTCACTGTACAGATGGTCACCAAAGTAGAGCACTTTGGACCCACGCCAGCCTGTCAGCCTCAGAAAATCAAAGAGATTACCCTGCAAGTAAAAGGAGCACAGAGAGAATGTGGTTATGGGCCACAGCTTTGGGAGGAAGATGGTCTTTTTGCTGTGCTCTGGTCAAATCGAACAACAGTGGGCTTGACAACCAGGGAACTTGCACTTGGAGCTCCACTGAGTCACAGACCCATTATGTGACCTCCAGGAGCCGGCCACTCCTCTCCTGAGATTACAGACCAGGGGAGGGATGGGAGAATATATATGCCAAAAGAGAAAACATCACGTCTATCAGAAAGGAGGAACTAGAGGGCCATCACTTGAACTTTCCAGTCCCCAGTGCAAAACACCAATCCCTGAGGTCCCATTAATGAGATTCCCACAGCACAGCTGCCATACAGCTGTGCTTCAGGAGCAGGAACTGGGCAGCTCATGGGCCTCTAGCAACATCACCAGCACAGTAGGGTCCATGACCACTAACACTTGCTAGAAAGCAGCATATTGTGGCACTCCAAGAAACCAAAAATGCTGGAGACAGGGTGGACTGCAACCAGGATACACACTCTGCCACACCTCAAAAACCACAGTTAGGCAATGACCTTGATGCAATCAGATGAACAGCCTGGAGGGGGAGAAATGGAGAGCAGGCCCAAATCCCACCCATCCCTCCTTTTCCCTCATCTTTTCCCTTCCCTGGTACACCATTCACTTGAGTGACCAACCTGTGGCCACAGGATGTGGGTGGTTAAGAGCAGGATTTAATTCAGCAATAAGCCCCATGGCTCAGGTGCACCTGTTCTCCTGAGGGAGCTTCTGACCCACTGGGAGAGAGACTTTGTATGAGCTCTCCTCGCATGTTCCCAGCTCCTCGCTCTTGGCAGAGGATGGGACTCTAGCAGAGCACTTGGACAGACCCACTGGCCAGGCCAGAGGCTTCCCAACAGCACTGCTCATGGACACAACCGACTTTTCTACCACTGGTCAGGTCTCAGGTACTTGTCTGCGACCTCACTAACAGTTTCTTCCTGTGGGAGTGGACAGCTCACATCACCAAGAACAAACCGTCCTAAAGCCAGAGGCAACTTGTTCTCAGGGGACAGACCAGCCACAGATGACAAGTTTTCCTACCAGGCAGCTCTGTTCTCTTACTTCAGCACTGCCTCCTGCAACTGTAAAAGCTGTTATCACCAGGAGACCAGCCTTTCTACACTGGCCATGAAGCATCTCTCACCATTCTCAGAGATAGGTTTATTGCACATTGACAGTCAACACAGCCTCGGCAGAACTTTCTGATATAGGAAAAGACCCTTTACTGTAATGGTTACATCCCAGCAGAAGCTGAAAGGCTTTTCAGAGGCTCACAAATCACAAGGCTATGGCTCCACAGCATGCCAAGAGACATGCAGAAAGCATTTCGGGGGGGACAGTGTCACACCGGGCCAGCTGGAGCTCTCTGCATGCGGACAGAGGGCACCTCTCGCTGCCACCAGCCAGCACAGCACACAGAGCCCACAGCATGTCTTCCTACAAATGCCCTCAACTATCACAGGTGCTCTTCTCAAGGACTTCCAGTTTTCACTTTTCAAAGATCAAACATCCACAAGTGACCTACAAACATCTGCAAGTGACTTCTAAAACTGCAGGTGTCCCCACCATCTCAGGCTCCTGCTTCATACCCTTATGCATCCGTTCACTTTACCTCTTTGTAGATCTTTCCCTTCTCCAGCTGGTTTATTTTGTCCCACTGCAGTGAGCCATCTTCATCCAGTTTTCGAAAAGGTCTGGAAAAAAATGGGGGATATATCAACTTCTTTTGATTTTTTGGTGATTGTTACCCAGCAACCACAATTTAAATTGGAAAACTAGTTTACCTACGTAACAACTCATAAAAGCTTTACGTGAGAAGTGACCTTCTGGAGCTTCTGCTCTGTTTTCTCAGGGAAAGAGAAAGTGTGAGAGGAAAATAACTTTTCAAAATGCTCCAATTGACTGTAACCATTTCATGCCAATATCTCCAACAACTCTTCTTGCTTTTCAGTTACAGAAAAGAGGAAAATAATAATAATAAAAATAATGACTCCCTCTGAAATGCTAAGGCCAAGGCAGCTTTGCCATCAAACACTTTGTGTTCTGTTCCAGTCTGGCTATGGCCCAGCACAACAGAGACCGTGGAATGTCTTAATAGGATAAAGCAGTCTGCAGAGCGGATGGAAAGCAGTCTCCGTGCTGATCTCGGTGGCTGACCTGAGCTGCCTCCTGTTGTTCCTGAGGGCTTGCCTGGTTACTTTCCACTTGGACAGAAGAAACAAAGCAAGGCTGAAGTTACTTGACCCCCATGAACAGTCATGCTCAACAGGAACATTGCTCCCTCTTGGGATAGAAGTTCCAGACTCTGATGCCTGGGATCAGAAGCCTTGATATGAAGCTGCGAGTACAATCTCATCCAGAAATACCGGATGTTCCTGTGCCTTAGGGCAGAAGGAATCCAACCTCCCACCATGAACTCTACGGCCTGTCTGCGCAAGAGCCTCCTCAGCCACGAGTGGTCTCCAGCGCACACGTGCATTTTCCCTCGCAGAAAACACGCGCCAGTTCACTACAGCTCCCCCTCAGGAGGCTCCCCTCACCCTGGATGGATGTGCCCTGTTGTTCCACTGGCCCATTACATGTGTGGACCTTGGGCATCGTGCAGCCGTAAGATTTTAACTCCTAGAGGGACAGAGTGTCATAGCTCCAGACTACATCTTTAAGACACTTCACCCACATTCCATGAAGAAAATCTTCACGAGGTCAGCAGAGCTTATAAAGCCATTTTGTAGGTTTACTCCTGTTTATGCTAGTGGCCTGGGAAATAGGGGAAGAAAATACATAAAAAGAAAAGAACAGACTTCTCCCTCAAGGGCAGTAATTCCCAGTCAGTCATAAGTTGAGGCAACAAAGGAGACACAAGTTCCCAAAGCAAGTAATCCAAAGACCAAAGGAAGAACAGCAGCTTGCCTGTCAGCTGGTCCCTTGACAGCTCATAACTGACCACAAAACCCAGCTGCCACGTACAAAGGCTTCCAGAGCTGCCAATTACCAAACAGCATGTATCCTGTAACTAAAAAAAAAACCAACACCACAGCAAATCCCAAAAAACAAACCACATATATACTTGCTGTGGGGAACAGGAAAAGGAAAGATTTTGGCACACTCTCAAGACCTAGAGCCAAGAAATGGCCAGCTCTCATACACATCATTCCACTCCTTACTTTCTAAAGATTAAAATACATTATTACCCCTAAAAATCTAAGTTAAGCTCAGAATGTGCCAAAACTGATGTGCCCTAAGATCACCAATTTTAGAAACAGGCTTTCTGCTTGGCACAACCCATTCCATCCACTTATTCCCAGACTGGTGGGTTTTCATGTCCTCAGAGAGTATCTGAGAGGGCAGCAGCAGGCTGGATGCCTGCTAGACCAAGATTACACTTAGAAAACCGCGACTCTTCTGGAAGGTAAAAGGAGCCGTTTACTCGAGGGAAGCAGGCGCAAAACCTCGGGCCCACATGCAGCAGTGCGGTACGTCAGCCCCGGGACACGTACTTCCGCCGGTCGGTGAAGAAGTTGGGCTTGTCAGCTTGCACAATGACCATGTCGAATAAGTCCCGCCAGTTCTTGCCAACCATGTGTTTCATTCCCTTGTCCCTAGGGGCAGAGGAACAGAAAAGTTAACAGATTCAGTATTCTTTTTCACCCAACTTCGCACCTTTACACAGGTCCTAAATGTACTCTCAGTAACAGAGAAGAAAGCACAGAGATTTGTGAACCCCCCAAGGCTGCCTCTTGCACGGATGACTCACGTAGCACTTTGCCTGTTTCAAGCTGTCCCACCCTTTCTCTGGTACCATGGGAAAGTCCGAAGTCTGTGATGCAGCAAAAGGTGATAGGGGTGATCTAAAGTGGCAGCTCTCTAGCACTGTGGCTGTAGCTCAAAATGTGAGAGGTGATGATGTAGAGACAGCTGGGGGACACAACGCTCACCACAACCAGTTCCCAGAGAGCGCTCTCGTGACTCTTGCCACAAAAACCTCTAGTGTACAACTTTCACATGCTCACAGGAAAGACCACACTGCACAGCTCTTGCTGTGCCGTGGTGATCCATGGCTGTGCCGTAACGGTACTCACACAAAGCTAAAGGGGCTGTTTGTAATGAGGAAGAGTTTCTTCTTGTGGTTCACCAGGCGGTTTAGCACAGCGTAGATTTCATCCCCATGCAGAATATACTGTTCTGTATTGGAATAAATAAAACAGACATCATCAAGAAAAAAATCTTGGCATAAGCCATGACCACATTTCTTTAAAAACAAAAGCAAATCTAGCCCCCATTTGATAGGGATGCAAGAGGACTGAGTTAGATCCCCATCAGGCAAACAGGTAAAGAACCACCATGGTGACAAAATGGTCTTCCTCATCCTTATCCTCATCAATCCCATCTAGAGGGAAGAGAAAGACTGAGGAACTGAAAAGGCTGGCAAAAGAGAGGGTTGATACCAACTAATCATGAGGGACAGGCACAGCCACTGCAGGCCATGTTGCTACCAGGAGCTTTCCTTCCCCTGAGTGACCAGAAACCCTTCCCAGATGATGCCTTTGCATGTTCCCATCATGCCAAGGACTGTCACCCCTTGCTTACGGGCTGAAGAAAAACAGAAACACAAGCAATGCGGTGGTGGTTTGCTCTATTTTAAAATAGATCTTCCACCTGACCCTAAAGACCACTTGGTTCTTAATGCCGCTCTACCCCTCAGCTGCCTTTAGGCACGCCACAGTTAAGTATTTAATGAATTTTTGTGTCTCTGTGATTCCTGTGACTGTGTGTAGGGCCTACACAGCCACCTCACACAGAATGCCATATAATACAAGACACATCAAAATGGATTTGGCACCAGAGCTCTACTTAACTCACCCAGATCTTTTTCAATCCATTTGTACATCACTCCTTTCACATGTACATCTCTAATTGCATCCTAAAGAAAAGGGCAGGGGAAAAAAGTTTCAGTTTTACATGTGGCATTCCTGTTTCCCAGCATGCAAGCCTACTGCCACCACCAAGGACCAACACATTAACGACACATCCCCTCTTCTCGCTGAGTGAACAAAAGCTACATTCACGCTAAGCAGAGGACCTTGCACAGCGAGGCTCACCAACATGTCAAATAGAAGACCCAACAGATAGCTCAGCTGATGCAGTACAAGGGGAAAAACCTCAAAACCTATTAATGAAAGCAGAGTTTCCTTCCCTCTCCTGCAAACCAGAACGTTAACACACTGTTACCATGGCAATCAAGACTGTGCAACTCCAAAACCATTTACTGCCCCAAAATGGCACAGGATCAGACACTATCTGGCTTTTCTTCCTTCCTGTGCCTGTGGCAGCTCTGTGAAATGTGAGGCGAAGGACGCAGCGTGGCTGGGGTGAATGGCAGCAGCGATGAGCAGCTGTAGTTCCAAAGCGCTCCCCACAAGCCAAGGAGGGCTACGGCTCCCGGCCCGGGATGGCCAGCGGGCACAGGCAGAGCAGAAGCTTCCATGAGGAGGGTGAGGGCGTTTGGCCAAAACAGAGCTGCCCACTTTTCAGAGGGATGTAAGCTAAAACATATTGTCAGGGGCATCCAAATATCCTCTATTTTCCAGGCCAGGAGCCAAGATGCAACACATTTTTTGACACACCCAACTGAGATTCTTCCCAAGTCTCTAGTCAATGAGATATGCCAGACACACAAAACCATTTCCAGAGCAGCAACAAATTTTTCAGTGTTTGCACACACAAATGCTTGTTTTAACAGTTCCATTTTAATCCTTGACAATCTAGATGATCCCACCTTTCCCTTAAACCCCCGTTACACTGTGTGTGCTCACTCAGGAGTTGCCCTTTCAGACTGGATTCCCGCACTCGCCACTGACATTGCTGCAGTGACACCTGCACACAACGCCACACAGTCACAGGGTCTCACGGCAGTGCTGGTGAAACCTGCTCGTTACCCCAAAAATCATTTCCTTCAAAGCTGGGAGGGAACCAGAATTCACAGCTTAGATGGGGGATGATGAAGGAGGGGGCACACCTCTTCAAAACCATGTGAAAGTGAACCATAAAAAGGCAGAGATCCCATCTCATTCACCAAGAAACTGCCTTATTGGAAAGAAACAACAAAAAGTGAGTGCTAACAAGAAAACACCTTTCTCTTGACCAGCACCGGCACTAAAAGCAATGAGCACTTTGGATTTGTGTCAAAACTACTTTTGCAGAGCAGAAAGAGATTCTAGTGTGCTCCTTTCCTAAACCCCTCCCCACAAAAAGCAAAAGAAAACCAAAAAAAGAAAAAAAGGAAGGGGAAGAACTGTAAGGTTCCTGGAGGTAAAAATCCTGGTAGCCTGGGGAGGTGTCAAACAGAGCTCAGAAACTCCTCCAAAGGAAAGCAGGGTAAGCTGTACGTTCTTAATCTGAAGTACAGAGACACCGAACTGGTATGACGGGACTATTCGGTTTACATGGGACTATTTGGTTTACACGTCAGCTTCCACCTCACCATTGCCTCAGGGTTTCCATTCTGGCTCAGTGCAGTGTCCGCAGATTAGTCAGCCTGCTCCCTGACACAGCGCTGAGTCGGGATTACCGCTGGGAATTACAGAAGAGTGTCAGGTTTGGACATGTCTTAACCCACTGTGAGCCTGTGTTGTAATAACAGTTGGGGCTTTGCAAGTCTCCTCGGACACCTGCCCATGTAGGCACACCTGGAGTCCACCCAGCTCTGGAGCCCCCCGCACAGGACACACACGGACCTGCTGGAGAGGAGCCAGAGGAGCCACAGAAATGATCCGAGGCTGGAACAGCTCTGCTGGAAGGACAGGCTGAGAGAGTCGGGGTGTTCAGCGGGAGAAGAGAAGCTCCAGGGAGACCTTATTGCAGCCTGTTAACGCTTAAAAGGGGCTTTTAAGAAAGATGGGGACAGACTTTTTATTAGGTCCTTCTACGACAGGACAAGGGGTGATGGTTTTAAACTAAAGGAGGGGAGATTCAGGATGGACATGAGGAAGACATTTTTTACAATGAGGGTGGTAAAATACTGGTCCAGAGAGGTGGCAGATGCCCCATTCCTGGAGACATCCCAGTCCAGGCTGGACAGGGCTCTGAGCAACCTGATCTGGGTGAAGATGTCCCTGCTCATGGCAGGGGGGTGGATTAGATGAGCTTTGAAGATCCACTCCAACTCAAACTGTTCTATGATCTCTGTGCTCATGTCTGCAAACATTCTTGTTTTGTGCTTGCACTCAGATACTGAAAAGGGATAAATTTTGCAAAAATGTTTGTTTATCCTGATTGTACAGAAAAAAGCAAGGACTCCTCTGGTGAGAGCACAGGACCGTACCCACCTTTTCAGTATGCAGGACAGGCACTGGCACAGATTTTCTGTTGGAGCTCTCTGCCTGTCTCAGTCACTCCTCAGGAATAACCACATCCCTCAGCAAAGGATGCAAAGACAAATGCCAGGATTAGCACTCAAGAGTTCTGGGCCTTGAGCGCACCATTTACTTTGTATAGAGTACATATTAGGCTATGGCAACCACTCACCTGCTCTCAAGCTTTCAACTGGGAACAAGGCCATTTTGACCTCAAAAGAAGGCTCAGAAGACACTCTTGACAAAAGGCCTCAGGATTCAGCTGTATCCCCTTTTGTCATTTTCCCACCCCAAGAGCAAAAACAACGACAACAACTAACACCCTAGAAAAATGTTGAGGTCTCGTCAGAAACTGGCTGGCACACTCTTATCAAGCACCAACAGAAGGTCAGAACATCAGCTGTAATCCTTGTCTGTGCGAAGCTGACAGGGGGAACCTTATCACAAAAGCAGCAGCACAGACGTGGAGCTCTGTCTCCCTCACGAGAAGGCTGAACAGTTTACATATGGGCCACTACCAGCAGATAAGCATAAGGTTCCCATAAAGTACAAACAAAAATCCCCTCTCCATGCAAAAAGTCACGTGATAAGGCCTGGCTACCAAAGAAGATGCATCGTTTGTCAACAGAGTCACCCAGGGCAGCAATCTCGAGCACTGAGCATCTCACCTACAGCACGGAGAAGTCAAACAGTTCACCCTAACAAGACTGATAGTCCCACGCAGCCCTTCCAAAAGCCAGGAGTGAAGCTGGATGGCACAGATAGCACCTTGGAGTATCTGGCTCTCAAAAAACTACAGTCACCCACTGGAAAACATCCCAAAAGATCAGACTGCTCTGTAGGTGCAAAGGGATGGGCTGGACTCTCAGAGCAGGCAAAGGCAGGTGTTTCAAAACAATCACTGTATAAAGCAAACTGGTACATAGTCAGAACAATCCTCTTTGAAAAATGAGATATTAACAGGAAAACACGGAGCTTAAAAACCTGCAGAAGCAGAAAACATTTACACAAGCTTTGTGACATATTTCCCACAGAAGGACCTTCAACCTAACCAGCCTAGGCACTCCTGCAAGAGATAATGTACAGCAACACCAACTCTGTAGTACAGGCAGAAACCTCACATGTTCTGAAAACACAGCTTTTAATATTCCCTGGTAATACTTTAAAGGGGCTGCAATGCTGTCATATTAGGCTATTCACTAATAGCCCCTTAGGCTTGGGTACTGCAGAGCTCACGTGCTAAGAAGCCAAAGAGCTCACAATTCTGATGTGGTGTGAGCTATGGGGCAGCTGACATTTTACTTACAGATATGTCCTTGTAAAGATGCACTTGGTCAAACTCAATGCCATGAGTTATGAAGTAATCAATGACTGAAGAGAGCAGAGTCATTTCAGGAAGAGAAAAAATGTCCATAAACTGCTTAAGTGAAGGACCCTGGAAAGCAAAAAAAATTAGAGACACATTAGACAAAAAATACTTTTTTTTTAAAAAAAAAAGGTAAAGCCAACAAACAAACTCATATCACCCAGTACCATCTGGAAGACATTCCAGGCTAACAAAAGTACTCATGTGGAAAGTCCCCACCACTCAGCAAGTAGCCATCTCTTTTCAACCAAAACACTACCCTTTGAACAGACTTTTGTGCATTTTGATGTGTGGTTGCTAAGAGAACATCTCTCCCATTGGTAAAACCAAAATTTCCTGAAAACAGCCCCCACCATTTTTTTTTCCTGTTCAGGGATTCTGGGAAAGAAGCAAGAAGGACACAGACAGGCAGTTTCTACCAAAATCACTAGGTATGGGATTTAGCAGAGCACAGCACAGCAATGACCTGTTCCACCAAGACCTTAAGCATAGAGGAGACAGTTAAATGTTCAGTGTTAGCAGCAAAGACTTACCTTGTAGGTAGTCAACAGTGATTTTGGTTTGGTGCCCTGCGACATCACCCTACAAGGCAAGTCCAGCCTCCCCTCCTCCCTTTAGTGGCCTCAGCTTCCTCGCAGCAGACATCCTGACACAAGTCAGGATGAAGACTGGACTGCATTTTCAGGAAGAATGCTACATATGCTTTTTCCACAACACCTATAAGTTCCCCACCTTCACTACAGGCCAGTGCTAGTCCTGCCAGTGAAAACAACACAAGTTGCACTGTTTGACCCCAGGCAAGATCTGTGCCTACCTACTGCAGGTGTCGGGATGCTGGCAGCTCTCCGCACACTCCTGCCAACAGAGGATCAAGAAAATCCTTAAGGCAGAATATTTACACACTTCAGCTACATCAGTCCCACTTGTCTTATGCCTCATTCCTGGAATTGCTGACCTGGCAGACCTTCCTGCTACCCATACAGGCAGTAACATCGGCACGGCAGGCCAAAGAGGACAAGGTGGAAGATCCCTCACTCCACACCAACGCACGGCACCTGCACACCAGCAGTCATCTTAACCCAGGTGCCTTCCCCCGCTGACGTGTTAGTGGCACAAGCGGTGACAATGTCTTCAGTTGTATACACTTTTGTTCTCTTTGGGATCCACCTATTAGGATTATTAGGAGAGGAGACTCACCTCTTTGGAAAGAATAAGCTACTATTCCTATTCCTGTAGCCAAATATTAATGAATTTTTCAGTACTAAACCACAAGAGAGAAGAAAACACCTGGTACATACAAAGAAACACAGAAAGGCACCTTGGCTTGAGCGCCTAGTCCTACAAAAGGCCACAACTTGAAGCAAATTTCATGTTAGCAATTATTTAAAAAGAAAGGTGAAATCATTTCAAGTTGGCCAACAGTGAGGAGAGTTAAACAGAGGGAGGCTCTGTGCAGTTTACAGACAGATATCACATTTGAAACGGAAACATCCTATTTCAAAGCTGGAAAAAACACTGAGCTATAAACAGAGTATACACTTATCCAGAAAGCAACCACTCAGATTAATCGTTCCCAAGAGGGAGAGAGAAGTC
This sequence comes from Streptopelia decaocto, assembly GCF_964273445.1. NCBI lineage: Eukaryota > Metazoa > Chordata > Aves > Columbiformes > Columbidae > Streptopelia > Streptopelia decaocto. The sequence continues at coordinate 5,662,764 of NC_138662.1, forward strand.
AAAAAGTGACCTTGCCGGAGACTTCACACAGCAGACTCCAAGGGGTATGACCAGAGGAAGCCTGCCCTTCTCCTTCCAGCTTCCCCTCAGGCAACTGAACTAACAAAGGGCAAGAAACAAAGCAGTTCTGAGGGGAAAGGGCCCCCTTGCCCACTGCACCACACTAGGCACTTAAGGAAGAAAAACTCCTCTTAACTTCCTCTAGTTCAGGCAACCAAAGGATTTCTACAGCTCCTACAGACAGAATTTCAGTCCTTTACTGTAGCAGTAAGTTTTTCTGCAAAAAAAACCAAAACAATCCCTAACACTCATGGAGGCCAACCCTATGAAGAGGTATGGAGGGGGGGGTCCCTTCATGAAGGAAAATAACCCTACCCAAAACCTAAGACAGAAAGACATTACAAGGACCCTGCTGCTACACACACACACACACACCCTTCCCGAACAACTCACTGCAAATACCATCACTGCAGGCTGCTCTGGTAGCTTGGGAGCTACACTTGGCCAAGGAACAAGGAAGGAACATCTCCCTGTCAGTCTCCAGAGTCATTCAGCTCTAGGCCAATAGCCCTGGTGTTTAGGAAAGCTTCACAGATGGCTTTCACATGCTAAACTGCTAAATAACCTCTGGGGCAAATTCCCACTAGAACAAAAACACACACTGCAGCTCACCAGGGACTGAGCCTTTTGGAGTACAGGGGAGGCTGGAATCATTTACACGCTCATACAATTCACTCTGTTTTCCTGGCTGTTAAAAGAGCGGCTGCATCATAGCAGTAAAGGGCTTACAATACCTTGCCATAGAAGTCACTCATCTGGTACAGGGGGATGTGCTGCGTACCACCGTAGAGTTCAATTACCTCTTCATCAGGCACTGGTTTGAGCCCTCTAGACACAAACAACAGAAATAGTTTGTCAATAATCACCAGTCTGCACAGAGCTACAAACTGCAGAGAAAGAGAAGACAGGACAAACAGGCTCCTTTCTAAAACTCACACATTTCTCTCACACAAAAGATAGAGAGCCTGACAGCTCCATGGCTTCTTAAGATTTACATAAAATCTTTCCGAAGGCATTTTTCAGATACCTTGTTTGCTCCTGCAAGCTAATTGAGGGGCTTTATCCACATTCCAGCAGAGTTCAGACAGAGGCCTCGCTCTGTGTGCCATCAATCTGCGACAGAACTGCCCCACCAAATTGACCCCACGACCTGACTCGGGCAGCACTGGGTAACCGCAGTTTTGGAGAGGTCGCTTCCATAAGGTATTTCACTGTTAAATGCAAAGGTGTACGGGAAAGAGCTTTCTGAAAATCATGTTTCCTTCCCATTCCATTTTCCTAAGAAAAATGAGTTATTCGCTAAGACCACTCAACAGAGATCGCTGTTTTTCCCCAAAACGCCATTATCACAGGTATGGCTGTGTGCTGTACTGTTTGTGAATATGGGATTATCTGACTGCTGCAGGTTTTGCCTCTTGCACAACTTTTGATGGCTGCTCACTCCAGCAGTCAGCAACTTTCCCTTTCTCCTTTCCTATGCGATCACAGTACAGCCTCTGAGACATCAAAAGCCGCCTCAGTTTTGCTCAAAAGCAAAGGACAGTTTAGGAAAAGGACACTCCAAGGAGTTACAAAATGACACTAGGGAAAAAAAAAAGTTTAACTGTGTTTTCGCTAAAATCTCTTTATGAAACTGAAGAGAAATATGGGGCAGTACCAACCCTTTCATCCCCCCCCCAAAAAAAACAGCACTGAAAGAAGCCAATTCTCTCTGATTATGAAACTACCTTCTTAATATTCTCAGTGTATTTACTGTAACTGAAGCTTAACAGCAAAAAGCCAGAGTTCAAGGAAAAAAAACCCAACCAACCAAACAACAACAAACATTTGCTTCCAGGCTCAGGAAATACAACACAGATTTACAGAAGTTTTGCTACCCGTATCTATAAAATAGATACTGCTGGGATAGACTCCCGCCTGGAGAAGACAGGAGTCCTTTCCTAGCTGCGCTGTGTGCTCACAGACGTTAACCTACGCATGCTGCAGCTCAGACGTCACGCCGAGTACGTGACCAGATGTGTTATTAACCATTACAAAAAGCTCCAGGTCTTCCCACCCACACTTGGCTCGAAATGCTTGAGAAAAAGAACTCCCTGCAATTATATGCCAGGCAAGCGTTTGAAGCGAGCGCCAACAGGATAAACCAGACAAGACGGTACTCTGCTCAGAAAAAAAAAGCCATGAACATACACTCAGATTTAGTAATCTGCCTTTGCATATATGGGCATTTAGCAAATGATTTTCAGAACTGACAGACCTATATGCTGTCCCCAGCTGGACATAATGGAAAGCATCGATCTTCATCAGAAGGCTCTGTAATAAGGGACAGATATTTACTGTTACAATTGGGTAGATTTACACTGCAACCTTAAGTAAGTTTCAGGTTTCACACAAATGACATTTAGAAAATAAAATTCAATACAAATATTCCACATCCGTGCACTTTAAGTCACACTCTTCAGCCACTTTTACACATGCTTATTCATACTGTGACTTTTTATTGGCCTCTCTGGCAAAAGACCATCTTTCTGTGAGCTGAAATACCACTGTGTGTTACACTCCAAAGTGTATGGACATGGATGCAGTTGAAAAATGGAGAGAACAATGTTTCTGTGACTCAGATAGTCTCTTCTTATCTCACTTACAAAAGCACACACATTCCAAAGAAGCTCTGTGTGCACAATAGATGTTTCTCCTCACATTTATCTTAGGCAGAACTAAGTGGGCAAGTTTTGATTGAGAGTGCAGCTGCACACAGTCATTTTCTTCACACAAGAGCTCTCCCCTCCGCCACTTCTCCCCTTCCCCAGTCAACATGTAAGCAAAGATGTTCAGGAGCACAGCAGGCTGGTAACATTACAGCTTTCTTCGCATTTTTTGTATCAGACTCCCTATTAGTGAGTCATTCCTTCTCCTCCATCCATCTTTCTGAAGCCATAACACAAGTTCTCTAGGCACAGAAAGCACCCTCAAATTAAACCCACACTGCCCCGCAGGCTCGAGTAAAGACACAGCATCAAATGATTTGTGCTGTTTCTGCCACAGTACAAGGTAATTAATTCCACTGAGCACTCACAACCTTCAGGAACCTTCTTTTATCATGACACCGTATTAGTGCAGCTTGTTACACTGTGGGCAGACCTCCCACTAGTTTGTGAGGTGTGCAAGCAAACAGGCTGGAAGATATATCTAGGCACTACCCAGTTTTTCATGTGTTTTACAAACTCTGATCCTGAGAAAACAGAGTTCTCTCTTTCTACTCACAGGGCGCTTTGCTTGGCTAGGTTAGTCACCTCTGTGTCACTCTGATATATTGGCCAGAGATTTAAACAGAAAGAAACTTCAGTTTCTCTACAGATCTACTTCCTACTTTACAGAGTCGGAGCCATGAGCAGCCTGCCGCTCTGCTCTCACCTCAGGTAGGATAAAAGACACGGGAAAACTCGGTATTTTTCTTCATTCTCTTTTTTTTTTCCCCCACAGCTGGAGAACAGCCCACACGCTGCCGCCTGTACTGCCCGCTTCCCTGACTTCACTCAAAGCTCAACATAAGAAAAGCTGCTACGGTGAAGTGACTTTCTGTGCTGTGCTCCACCTGACTGCCTGGCTGCAGCAGCCAGCATGACATCAGTGGGCATCTGGCTTTCAGGGAATCCGTCTAAAGCACTGAAAAGGGTTAAAACCAAGGCTGCACTCTGCCTGTGCTCCCCAGAGCATGCATCTCAAGTAGCTTGGATCTTTTTCCAGGCAGTCCTATTATTCGGGGTGGGGGGTGGGGAAGGCTTCCTAAAGCATTCTCCTGACAAGTCATTTCTATTATTAGAGTAGGACATAATGCCTCTGCTCCTGGCAAGTACTTGTGAGATGCAGGATAGAAGTTTGTTGTTTAAGTTTCCTGAAAGACATAAATGATCACACAAACAAGCTGAGTTTTCTATTAATTAGCTTGTGGAATTAATTGACTTTTAAATTGGCAAGGCTGTTTACCAGAGGTCTTTGCTAGAATGTCCCATTCTGCTAGAGCCTATGCAAACACAAAAGACATCTTTCCCTTGGAAGGTTTATAAGCAAGAAAAGCCCACGCAATAAAGAGCACATGCACCAGACTCACTGATCATTTGGTGATTGATATTATTTCAAGCAATTACAGAAAGTATTTCCTACTAAAAACAACACAATGGAAGACAAAGCCCAGGAGACTGAACTTTGTACAGCTTACCTTTTGCACATCATAGTGGAGTCCGCGTATGGCAAAGCCTGGAATGTAGTCATACTTCCCAAGCCCTTCTGGATACTGGCAAGACAAACAGCGACATCGTTAGAGGCATAAGCACTGACTTATCAACAAAATTATTTCACCTGTGGAGCTAGCTTAGTCCTGCTAGTCATCTCACCCCAGGCATAAACTGACCAAGGAACAGGTGCACTTAATTTTGGCCCTTCAACAAAGAAAGTGGATGAATGGAGAAAGACAAAGGGTCAGGATCCCCAAAACTTGTTTCTCTTGTGTAAGGGACACTAGAGAAAACGTAACAGATTCACTCAGTGAGGACACTTTTAGTGAGCTCCATTCTATCCACGTATTTGGCAAAGCACTGGCACTGCAGACCCCCTCTGAAAAGAAAGACATGCCATAAAAATGCAAACACCTATTGCAGAGTGTCTGTTATTGGACATGCTATACAGAGGCATCCACACCGACTTGCACATGTCAGGTCCCACACAGCTTCAGTGTTAGCCCACGGTTCGTGTTTATCCACCGTGCGTGCCTTGAACCAGCGATGCTGTAGGCAATATTTCCATAGTTAAGTAAAACAGATCAGACCTTTCTACACTAAGGTTCCTGCTCCATATTTATAAAACCCTGGGAATGCAGAGCATGGTAAGTTGTCTCAAAGGAAATTAACTCCACATACAAACAGAACTTTCTGCAATCAAAGATTGTGAAACATGAAATTTATCTCAATAAAACAAGTAATCGACACGTATACAATGTGGCATTTTGCAAGCATGTCTGGGGCGTCCCAAAGACAGCAGTAAGCTTTATTGAGTGGAAATTCTTAGCACATCATTACCTTAAATTGTTCTATGAGGATGTCTCTGGCAGTGTTGAAAATCATAGAGTGTAGTAAATTAGAATACTGTGCTAATGTGTAATCGTAGTCAAAGCCATAGATCTCAATATCGCCCAGGCTGATCTCATTGTTAGCGTAGATAGTGGCCGGGTTGAGGAGATTGCAAACTCCTGGTGGAAGGAGATCTAAAAGAAGGGAAAGGGGAAACGTTAGAGAAACTGTGAGGATCACTGAAATTTCAACTGGACCTGACAGCAGCTGGAAGTGCCACACAGCAGCAGCAAAGGAGCAGAGCGCTGCTGCCGTTAACACACCCAGATGATCCTCCCCACGAAAAAACACACCGTGAGCCCTCTGGCTGCGCCTGGTGATGATGCTGACCGCTTTCACAGTAAGACTGACCTTTTGTGAAGCCGCAAAACAAAGTCCTCAGGTCTCTGGCCAACATGAAGCAAAGCAGGCTTGACATTTTGAAGTGTCAAGTTTCTAACTCACAGCAGCTGCATTTTCAGCAGGGTCACCAACATGAAAGGTGGCTACAATGGATCACCACAAAAACATGCGCTCCTCACTTAAAGCTTGAGCAAGATAAACAGGCTAACTCTCCCCTTTCAGAAATCTAGATTACTTCAAATCAGAAATTTTGAGCTTTGCCTTTTGGCATTTTTTGTTTCTCACAGAAGCAGCCAGACTTCACAGGGCAATCCTGCAGGTATTGTTAGGGCTTTTTTACTATTATTAATGGATGAGATAAACCAAAGTTTTGTACAAAATGTAAAAAACCCTCACATTAAGCTATGCTCTTGGAGCACGTAATTCTGATAGCAACAAGTTACCTGCTTTCCCATCACAAACAGCTGTGGAAACAGCTCAGTCCTTGCGTGCGGTTTGTCACCTCAAAACAGGGTTACTGGTCCAGATGCTGTGAACACCACTTTGCTCCCCAGACCACTGGGAAAATGGGACTAAGTGACCTGCCAGCAGAACCACCCGGCTGTTGTCTTCCAGAGAGCGCAGAGCTCCAGCAGCACCACCGCGGGGGGACGAGAACAGACCCTCCCAGGCCCCCCGCGCCTCCAGAGCTTCCATCGCAAGATGAGAAAGAGCAATAAAAATAGTTCCCTGCAGCAGGTTGCCCAGTCACATCCACACTGGGGACAGAGAGGGGAAGGAGACGTTTCCTCCCTCTTCAAACATGGGTAATTTTCTCTTTGAATGATAGGAAAAGTGCAGACATTTTCCAGATCCTACACAGCATAAGCAGGTAGGATTTTTTTTTTTCCCTTCCTACCTTAACTTCTGGCTTTTAGCAAGAACCCCTGTGCCGGTTCTTTAGTGCTTTCTTGCTATAAAACCAAGTTTCATCTGAATCTAGAACAAAAAATATATTATTAGAAAGAATACCAGCCATTCCCAATAAAGACCTTGTCTGTAATTATTACAGAATTTAGGTAAAAGTCCAAAGTACATTTGCAAGCACTAATTCAAAGTGGTGACCAAAGAAAGAGGATTCAGATATATAATAGTACTTATTTTTCAGGAGAGAGACACATTACAAAACATACCCATCCCTCTCTCCCAGCTCACTTTCCTTTGGCCTTCAAATGCAATTCACCAGACCAACTAGAGAGGAATTACTAGAAAAGAAAGCAGTATTTTAGCGCAGGAGGGCTGACTTACTGGCTACACAGCCAGAACAAGAGCCCTCTTTCAGTAGCTGCTGGTGGCAAAGTTCCTGGAAGAGGCTGAAGAGAGCAGGCGCAACCACAGTACTTTCCACGGGGATTTTAAAAGATGGGAAATGTAAATAGGATTCAGATGATCACAATGTTCATCCTCTCATCATAAATGCTCTTTGTACCATAAGCAAACAGAGCTCCGTTTCCTGTCCAAACCCCCAGATAACTTTTTGTGAGCATACACTGGGATTTGCAAAGTGTTGTTTTCCGTCCTCACAAGGCAAATGACACAACTCTAATCACATCACAGTGCAAATATACAGTGCTTTCCTCTCCTTGCTTTTTTTAATGACAAATGCACCCCACTTGCTGCTACCGTATCCCTACAGAGAGGTCAAGCTCTTCCAACATTCACCATTTGCTAACAGATTTGTGACAACACATTTTACTAGTCTGAGAGCAGCACAAAAGCCCACTGCCTGAGCCCCATCTCCCCTTTTACAGGAGACACGAGACCCATCTAGATTCAGCAACATCTACCAACCAGCCACAACTTTTGCAAAAACACGGTTGGGAAAAGCTACGGGAGCAGAGTGGTTTAGTAACAAGGAGAGGGCAGTCTGAGATCTGCCAAGCGCATGAAATGAGTCTTATCTGTGATCAGAAGTGTGAGCAGTAACCGTGCCGCAGTATGATTTATGAAGCATATTCAGACCCATGGTATGAAGTGATACTCCTCCCAGCCAGCCTCAAACCTACAGAGCCCCTCTGCTGTCCTCTGTCAGCCTCCTGCCCAGCTCCTTTTACCCAGCTCAGACATTTTGTCACTGACTTACACAGTAGGTTTTCTCCTACCTCATAAGGGCTGAAGAAAGAGGCATACACAAGCCGAAACGCTGTATCACCATTGCCCCGCACACAATGGGTTCCCTACGCACGCTTCCAGGAGCACCGCACATCTCCTTGCTGCGTTTCCTATCACACATCATCGTCACCAAACCGACTCGCAGCAGCTGGCTGACAGCTTGCGCTTTCCACGCTGCCATCCTCCATCTTAAATTTACTGTGGTTCCAAAGTCACTGATCTCCTAGAGAAGGAAAATCTCTGCGTTTCAGTCCACGGGCCCACGCTGCATGTTCGACTTAGTGTAAATGTGCACTTGCAGCATCCTCCTCATCAGAGCAACCAGTGTCCATCTCCTCCTTACCCTCATGCAGACAGACGCTGGGAGCACATGCAACATCGGTTGCAATACAAGAGCCCAAATATGCCTGGCTTACTGTTTCTGTTTGTCATTTTTTTCGTGTGTGTGTTTTTTGGTTTGGTTTTGCTTGCTTTTTAAAGATCATCACCTGGGTGGCTGCAAATTCTGAGCACTAAATCAAGTCCTGGGCTACAGACTTGGGCACTGCTGCTCTGCCGACATTCAGCACATAATCTGCCACGGATCTTTGCCTCAGTTTGCATGGCAATCATCAAGTCGAAACAGACCAGCTCCAGAAGCGCACAAAGGTGCCATTTTTTCAAGAATGATAGCTTTTGCTTTTCTTCTGCCAAGACACCAAAACAGATTGCTGGACAGATCTGATAAATTACAGCAAGAAAACAAAAACAAAAACAAAAAACACACACAAAAAAAAACCCAAACCAACCCACCAAAAAACAAAACAAAACAAGCAAAAAACAAAATGAAAACCAGTTTCAGTTATTAAAAAAGAACGATAATCTCAACTACTCTTTCCATCTAGGTCCGAACTAGAAAGGGAGACAGTATCACCATTAGTCACTGTCTACTCAGCACTTACCCAGGAAGGCGGATCTGGGGGAGAACTGGCACATGAACATCTGAGGAGAGCGGACAAAAAAACAGCTCTTGCAATAGATATAAACCCCTGGAATCTGCATACTTGCACAATTTGCTCCGGTTTGCAGCTCTGACAGTTTTAAGGGAAGTGTCTACATATCCACCATACATGATGAACCAGCAACAAAGGCAGACCACAAGAAAGTGTGTTTGATCTCATGCCTCTTTTACACCTGAGTGTAAATGCCAGGTAAACACACAACATCTTCATTTTGCCACTGTGAGACCCTGAACAGCTGCTTAAATCAGAATATCTTCATGATGGCACAAGTCCCTCTTCCCAGGCAATAGCCCTCATTGTCAGAACGCAATAACACTCATTTCCCAGCATGACAGCAGAGATCCAAATGAAAGCAGGTAATTAACTGTGAGCAACGGTTAGAGACGCCAAGACACCATATGGCCCCTTGTGATGTGAAAAACACTCCGGTCAGGAGGTGCCCAGCACATCTGAGCCCCCCGGGTACCAAGGGCATCGTGCAGGAAATGCTCCTTTCCCTCAGCCTCAGATCCAGCACGTTAGTAAGAATAATACATTCAAAAGGCAACTCACACCCATCTCACACCCTTCATACTCCCAGAGGTTAAACACAGCAGACATCTGCACTAATTTCGTTGCAAGAGTAATGAGGGAAAGAACGCTACTGAAAAGCAGATGGCCACCATCCTCCACATTCCTCATGAATCAAAAATTTCCCTTTGCTCACACTGGCTTGCTTTCTAAAGACAAACTGCCAGTTTTCCTCCCAAGTACCTCTTCATCCCTTTTGCAGTGTTGTTTTGCACCATTTCCTGCAAGGAGTCCAACCAGTTGAAGCAGATGCCTCTTCCAAAAAGGTAGGGAGAGGGAATTATTACTTAAAGAACATCAGATGACAGGAGCGATGTTAAAAGAGTGCTAAAACTTACTCTATGCTCTGGAGCATAGCCTTGAATTTATACCATTATGCCTAAATATTTTGGGCTTTCTTGCCAATGAACCAAACTGCCAAAAGCAATATTAAAAAATACCATTTAATTCCCAAATCACATTTGTAATATACACAAAGGTACCAGAAAAATGCTGCTATAAGAGTTCTTTACCAGAAAAAAAAAAGATTATATTTAGGAAAGCATTACTGGAAGGTTAAAAAAACCGGTCACACTTCCAGTTGTGGCTGCTAATCGTCATTCCCAGTCCCAGCTCAATCTGTAGATGCCACAGCCTGTGAAACGCACACACTCCCTAAGCGATTCACAGGGCATTTATTATCATAGCACCAGACTGATTTCCTGGCTAGGCAAAGAGTGAGGCCCTTAAAACCTTGTGCCTGCTTGAGATTAGCAACACAAGAATCAGAATATGTTGGATTGCAAAAAGCACCTCTGCCTCACCAAAATCACCGATGCAATGATCACACAGGGCTGTCGTCGTCTCTCCCATCTCCCAGTGCGATGGGCACATGTTGCTGACTGCGCTTGCATCATTTAGATGCAAAGGTATCTCTTGATCCACACAAACTAAAAAGAGTGCAGACTACCTCTGAGCTACACCCTCGGTGTTATCAGTGTCTAACCAAGTTCTTGCTATCAGCAAACCTGTCTCAGTTCTCAGTGGTTCTCACATTTAACCACACTCAAGCTTGTCACGCAGAGGCAAGAAGAGTCATTTTTAAGGTTCCTTAGGAAAGCCGATTTATCATAGCCACATTTACAAGTTTGAAAGATCTGGGAAAAAACATACACACTTGCTTCCAACCAAATCATCACTCGCTCACCAGTTCCACTGGGTTTCAGGACTGGATGCTTCCTAGAGTGCAGGACTTCAGACATTGCTTACTGAGAGAGTACATCAGCCTTCCTTGGCGCTTGATGCCATCGAACCAGAATAGAGCAAGTCTTGCTCAACACCAGCCTTCTGACAAATGCCATTATACCTTTCCTTTTGTCAGAGAAAAACACAAATTGGAAGCAGTATTCTCAAATACAGGTAACAGAAAGAGTCAAAGCTGCAAAAGGCATAAGGAATAATTATGAGAACAGCTTCTCTTGAGTCAACTGTAAAGGGAGATTTTTACCTCAGTAGCACCTTTTGTGTCGCTATATTGTGCTGTCATTTCTGTCATCACGTTCAAGCCTGGTAGAACACAGACGTGTGTGTTCCAGCGCCTGGGCTGTGGCCACTGAACCTGCACCAACACCGAGCTTCACTGCACAGAACCTCTGGTCTTACACATCCTGCACTGTCCAACTCAGCCAGCGTTTATCAATGGAATCCCCTCTGTATAAATCAGGTCCTAAGCAAGAGCTTGTCTGAAAACACATAATAAATTCTCCTGGCAGAGACCCCTCTCCAAAAGCAACAGTAGTAACTGACAGTACAGGGCAAAGGACTTCACAAAGATGGAGTTTCAGAGGAGGGAGAAGGTGGCACCACAGGAGTCTTCCCAAACTCAGTGCTGATGAGTACCGAGACATGACGGTGTTTCCAAATCCACAGCCCAACCACATTCACCTCTACATCAAAGTCAGAAATCGAGAACAAAGGAACAGACTGATGCCACATTTTGCACAACTCCATTTAGTCGTCAAAGCAACAATTACAACGAACTTGAATGAACTCTGTTTATGTCTCTTCTTGACAAGACTTGAATAACAGCACAGTCTTGAAATTTTGGTTTCAGGAGTTATTTTTTAAACAAATGAGGGCCCTCTAATTTAACATATCTGATAGTTACCTGAAAGTAACCTGCTCCATAATGCCTAGGCTACTTTATTTTGCATTTAGTCCTGCTGATTAGTTCTGCATTTCCAGTAATAACTGTATCTCTTGCATCCCAATGAAGCGTAACTATGTGATTACAAACTTCACAATCTGTCACACAGTAAAGTGAACATGTTCTCAAAAGGCTGTGACACAGCCTATTAACTGTCCTCTGCCAGCACCCTGTGCTGCCCTTAGCGGCTCAGGCAAAGGAGCTCACATCCTGAAAACCTGGGATGCAGCAGGCTGAGCACCCGACAGATCATCAGACAGTTCCTTTATATTTGTGCATTGTGAAGGACTTCAAATTTCATTGTCAAATCTCATGTATTGAAAGGTGGGGGAGGAAGGAGTGACAGAATTTACCACTCTCAGAAGAGCGAGACAGTTCTTGCAGACACCTATGGCTGGTTGCCTTCCTTCTCCAAACCCTTAGACAAACAAAACCCAACGGAGAACTATTTAACAGGATATACCAATTCACACTTCCTCACTCTCTACAGTGCTTACCTTTAGCATTACAAGAATCAAGAAACGTAGGAAAACTTCCCCACCCTTATGCCACAAAAGCTGTTCTTTCACATTTTTAGGAGAGTTTAATAGAATGGAGATCTGCTGCTGCCAAAAAGACCGCACTCCTGGTTCACTCATGGACAGATTTGGCCAGCGGCATTAGTTTTGTCCTTGCTTAGTGAGATGTCAACGTACCTGATGGAACCAGGTAACTTCCTAGTCAGAGGAACAAAAATATGTACTCGTGCATGCACGAGTAGAAGGTGTTTCACGTGTGTAACATAAACTGAGCTGAGGATCAGCAGACATCCCTGCAGCTGTAGCTTCTCCACACTCACCCTTGTGCCACTGGGGAGCTACAAGTTGGACCCTGGATTCCTCACCACTTCAGCCAACATCACTGTCTATTTGTCCTCATCTAACCACGTTTTCTTATGCCAACCAATGGCAAATTAGAGACAAACGCAACACGCCCTTCATTTAGACCATTTCCCACGACAATGCCCGTGTCAGGGAGGCCAGCTGGGAAGCACCCGCACCGCGTGGGGACCAGCCCAATATGATCACAGAGGGAAGCCCAGGGTGGGGAGACGAACATCAGGGACAGATTTCAGCAGAAATAAAACCGCCGCAGAGGCCCCCGCCGCGCAGAGGGCATTGCCAGGGACAAGGGCTCCGACCCCGGCGAAAGGCGCCAAGATGCAGAGGAAAAAAAACGAGGAAAAAAGAAGGAGAACGGGCAAGCCCGGCAGAGGCGGCAGCCGCAGCGCCCGGGGCGGCTCTTACCGTAGACCAGCTTCTTCATCTCGTGGTACCGGGCCCACAGGTAGGTCTTGGTGTCGGCTCCCTCGGCCGGGAGGGGCTGGCTGCCCGCGGCGGGGCCGGGCTCGGCGCCGCGCCGGGCTCTGCCGGGGGCCGCCGGCTGCTGGTCCTTGGGCTGCCCGTGGCCCCCGTCCCCGGGGCACTGGCTGGCTCTGGGCCGGCAGCTCTGGCAGGACACGGCCACGGCGAGGAGCCGGGGAGCCGCGCCGCCGCCCCTCCGCAGCGCCGCCATGCCCAGCGCCATGGTCCCGCTGGGGCAGCCCGCACACGGCCGGGGCTCCGCTCCGCTCCCCGCCGCCCCGGCCCGCGGCAGCACCCGCCGGGCGGCCAATCCCCGCCGCGCGGTGCGAGGGGGCCGGGCCGCGCCACGCCTGGACGCGAGGGGCCGGGGGGCGGAGAGGGGCGGGGGGCGGCGGGGCCCGGGCGGGCTCCTCTGGCCGCGCGGCGGCCCCTCAGGCGGGGCGGCAGCAGCAGGGGGGCGGCGGGGGGCGGTAGGACCCGGTGGTCCCTCACCACAGCCCCGCCTCCGCCCCGGCCCTCGGCCCCGCCCTGGCCAATCAGGCGAGACGAGCCGTCCCGCGCGGCGTCACGTGGGCGCCGACCACGTCCTTCCGCTCGGCTGTTTCCAGGGCTCGGCAGCCCGCGCGGGAGGTGAGGGGCGCGCGGCGCGGGGTCGCGTGCCAGGCGCCGCTCTGATTGGCTGCGCGCCCGCGGGCCGGGAGGAGGGGGCGGCGGGGCCGCCATGGCTGCGGGGGCAGGGCCGGGGTCACCGGCTCCCCAGCTGCCGCCGGCGTGACGGGCAGCGCGGGCACTGCGGCTCTGCCACCGCGGGCTCGGCCTCTGCGTCGGGCCGCGAGGCGCGGGGGCCGTTGCAGGCCCCGTTCCGGCTCTCAGCTGCCTCCCCCCGTTCTCTCCCTCCCCCCGAGGTGCCGCGCTCCCCGCCCCGGTCATGCTGATGAGCAAGAGGGTGAAGCGCCTCTTGCAGCTGGTGCCTGGGAAGCGGCGCTTCGGCGTGTACAGGTTCCTGCCCTTCTTCTTCCTCCTCGGGGGAGCCATGGAGTGGTTCATGATTAACGTCCGCATTGGCAAGGAGACCTTCTGTAAGTGAGGGCCGGCAGGAGGCCCGGACCCACTGCTCCCAGCCCCGCGGCCGGTCCCGCGTGCGCAGCGGGGCTGAGCGCGGCGGCCGGTCCCGTGTGCGCAGCGGCCGGTCCCGTGTGCGCAGCGGGGCTGAGCGCGGCGGCCGGTCCCGTGTGCGCAGCGGGGCTGAGCGCGGCGGCCGGTCCCGTGTGCGCAGCGGGGCTGAGCGCGGCGGCCGGTCCCGTGTGCGCAGCGGGGCTGAGCGCGGCGGCCGGTCCCGTGTGCGCGGCGGCCGGTCCCGTGTGCGCGGCGGCCGGTCCCGTGTGCGCGGCGGCCGGTCCCGTGTGCGCAGCGGCCGGTCCCGTGTGCGCAGCGGCGGGTCCCGTGTGCGCAGCGGGGCTGAGCGCAGCGGCGGGTCCCGCAGCGCCAGCCTGGCCGGGGCTGGTGGCCGGGCCCTGGGCGTTAAGACGTTAAAGACAATCAGCGAATCAGACACCAGATCCTGCCCCCTTAGCAGAAGACACTGGGGAGAAACAAACAACAAACCTGATTTAGAATACTAAATTAGGGTTTTTTTACATTTAAAAAGACTCACCAGGGTTGTCGGAACTTAAACGTAGGTGTGGCCTCATCTGAAACGTGACTTTTTTATTAATTAGGTAGTTGAAGTATGAAAATGAGTCATGAGACTGTAGCTAATGGCACTCAGTTCCTAGCCATGAAAACATTTAGTTTTAATGTGGCATTCTTCCCTTCAAGAAACCTTGCTAGAAATGTTTGTGTGCTTGAGAAAAAGGATCAGCTCTGCTTTCTGTTTTATGGGAGTGTTTTCATTGTCCGGGCAATCTAGTTGAGTCTGCTGTAGAATAAAACAGCTTGATACAGTTTCCAGAGCTGACAAACTCACTGCAATAAAATTGCTTCTTTTGAAAGATTTAGTTGTGGTGGTTTGTGGTTTTTTTGTTTGTGTTTGAGGGTTTTTTTCAGTTTAATAAGGCCTGAGGCATACCTGTATAGTAATAAAGTCAGGTTAGAAGCTAATGCACATGTATGTAGCAGCCTATATATTTCAGCTCGAGCCTTATTTTCTTGCAAAAGAAACTGCTATGCTTAAGTTATATTGTACTACAGTAACAATAATGGTGCATTTTAGCCTTACTACTGCTCCAAGATCCATGCAAAATGACAGTGTACAAGACTGATAAGCTCTGTTTTTTGTCACCGAGAGATTTTTATTTTGGTGATGGATATTTAGGAGTGATCGTGGTAAGCGGAGGCCAGAAGAATAACTAAGACCATGAAGGTTGGCATATTACTATGTTGGGGTTTTTGTGGGGTTGTTTTTTTTAAAGCTAAAATACTAAAGCCACGCTAGCAGTCCTTGGGCATTTATTTTGTGCCTATAATTTAATTTCCCTTTAGCTTCAGCTAGTTTGGGCATTTGTATTTTAATTACTCTGATGGGTAAGTAGACAAGAAATGACTCTATGCTACTAGAAACAGTGTTTCTATAAAAACATTCCATCAGGACAAATGGGAAGAACTTTAGCTGGTATAAGAGGGAGAACATGAGCTATTTTTAAGTGGTAGTAAGGATTGTGTTGGCTTGAGTTTTCCGTTGCCTGTTAATGTCTTCAAGAGAAAATGGGATTGAAAAGTTTAAAAAGAGATGACAGGCTTCATACATTTAATACTACCTTGCACTTGGAAAACACTAATAAAAAAATTTTTTTTCTGGCAGATGATGTTTATCGTAGGAAACGATCTGAAAGACAGTACGAGGCCAGGATGGAAAAAAATGAATTTTAGGTGAAGTGTTTCACGGTGAAGGTCCTGGATTCTTCAACTGTGTTAATAATACCAAGGAAGCATTACTGCCACATTGATCGGAAGATTTTTGTCTCTGCAAGATGAACTGTAACCCACAAGTTTGTGCTAGTCTTAAATGGTTTTGGCAGTTTTATTCTTCTCGCATCTACTTCATGTCTGTAACATTTTGTATTTAAGCCAAATACAATAGCAAAAAGTTCATTGTGTTTAGGCATCTGCCACTTATTTAATGTTTGTTTAGCACTTTTAAATAAACTAAACTGAATAAACAAAGTCTGGCTATTGCTTTTCTTTGCTTGCTGACACCATTCTTGTGGCAACACCAGTGGAAAAGAAATGTTACATATTGCATACACAGTATCTCAGCACAATAAGTGTAATTTTTAGTTAGTTTCCTTTGTACTGATAGAAACTGCTCTGGCATCTGATTTGTTTTCTTTCCAACGTGGCATAATTCTAACTAGATAAAAAGAGAGGTCAGACTTACTGCTCAGTGTTTACTCAGCCCACAGTGTTTGGAAAGTCATCCGTGCATCCAGGCTCCACTGCCTGCAAGGGCTGGAGTTCCCAGTGTTGCTGCTGTAACGCTGAATCTGGCTGAGGGCTTGGCGGGAGCAAAGCCTGATGCATTTACCTGGTACCAGGCACAAGTTTAGTGGCAGATGCAACAGCAGTCCCAGCAAACCTGAATTCTGTTTGCAGGACTCCTGTCTCCCCAAAGAAGGCAAACAGCTAAAGGCTGTATCCTGGACAGCTTTTAATGTTTTATTTTACTCTTTAACAGTGACACTAGCTCTCAAGTGCATGAGAGCATGTTGGTGACTGGTGCAGTATAATCAGTCAGGATCATATTTAATGCAACTGTTTCATTTCTGATAATGTGAATATGTTGAGAGTTCCGCAAAGGAGCCAATTCTTAAATTCAGCCTAAAAAACCTCAGAGAGTTCATATATTAATACTTACATGCACTCCTGTGCTAACTCCTGACAGCTGTTTTACACAGGAGTTCTCATCAACTACAGTGACAACAGCTGTTTTGGAGGATGTCTTGATGCAGGTACTCAACTTCCAAGCTGCTGTACTTTGTGTTGTGTCTTCCAAGGACCTGAACTGGAAGACTAGTGCTACTTGTGTTTTCAGGAGACAAAAAACTGCCAGAGAATTAAAGATGTGACTGTGCCACTGCATATTTTGACTGGATAGCATGTTTGTTACTTGGGGAAAAGCTCTATTTTGGAAGTAATAAGCTAGATTTTGACTTTGGCTCCAAGGTAGAGCCCAAGCTCAAACACTCACAAGCTGCTTTTTTGCAGTCACAGGTCATTCCACTGAAGTAAATCCTAACTGTAGCAATACCTTAAATAATAGAGTGTTAATAAAAAGCCAGATTTTGAGAATTGTTCAGCTTTAGCTCCATCTGTCTTTACTTCTCAAGCCTTTTTTGAGCTCTCTCCTGCCAGTACTTGGTTTCCATGGAACAAGTCAGTTTTTCAGTACTTTCTTTTTTAAGAGCAAACTCCCTGCCCTACATCTCAGTACTCAGGAGCCTGGTACGAAAACTTCCTGTGGTTTTCCTTAGCACTCCTGTAATAGTAGCAGAGTCATGGTCCAATTTTCACTTCAGAGCTCTTATTTTGCAGAACTGTTTCTGATGTGCAGAGAGCCAGGCACATCTGGAAGATACCTTAGGTGTCTCCAGCTAACTAAACAGAAAGTGAGAGACAGGCTGCAGTTGCTCACAAGAAGTTTGGTATCAGGGAGTTCTGTGTCACTGGTTTTTCTGACCAGTGCAGGAATAAAATCCTTCCCTGAGTTGGCATCGTACCATTTCAGACAACACAGATCTGTTATGACAGAAGGTGAGGCTTGACATTCAGAAGTTTGAACTGTATTCTTGATTCCATAACATGTTTGCTAGTGCTGATCCTTCTGCATTCTTCAGTTTTGCCAGTCTCACTAACACTGGAAATAAGAGTAGCTGGAAGGCCCCAGTGCCCAGCCCATTCCAGTACTGAGCATGGTTGGGGGTTTAGTATCCATTTTAATCTACACCCAGTCTTCAACAAGCATGGTCTTCATGTGGTTTCTCAGTTTTATCCTGGCTGACACCCAGTTCTGTGCTCTTTGCCTTCCTGTCTTCTTTCTGGCTCACGATTGCCCATTTCCTTCCCATCTTCCAGCTCCACCATGCGTCTGCTGTGCTGGTGGGTGACGGGGGGGAGGTGAGAACTCTCTGTGGCCTGGAGCCCGGCCCTGGGACACACCACTGCTTCTGTTCAGCACCGCAGGAGCACGCCAGGACCACAGCTCTCGTTTTAGGTGCTGCTGAGCCCCTGCCAGTTCTGGGGTTGAGCACGTCCTTCCCTTCTTGAGGGAGTTAAGCTGGTGTCAGCCCAGACAGCAGCTCGGCATCTATCAACACTGATCACACGTGTTCACTTTACACCACTGCAGCAGATTCTGAGAGTTCGCAAAGCATTCCTGCTGAAAGCTTTCCAAATTGTAGAAGTCAGGCCAGTATAGATTACAAGCACAGAAAATTTCAACTTGGTAAAGCAGCAGCAGTAAATAGTCATCTGTGCACAAACAGTGATTCTTATGTGTGAGCGCTGCTGTTCACCATTCCAGCACTTGAGACAATTTCACCGATTCAGAATGATTTTGTGGAAAGAACAGACCTGTTCATTGACATTTCCCTGCTGTTGTTCACCCAAAGCTGCTGCCTGCTGGAAGACCTGTCGCAAGCCAGGAAAGTACTGAAAAGTAGTTCCACTAAAGCAAGCACGTACGTGCTCAGGTTGTCCTCCTCCCTGGCACAGCGGTACAGAGTTTTGTCCCAGCTTATCAAGATTAAAAAAAATAGTAGTTACCTGTATGGGTGAATTATTTCCTTGAGAGAATAAGAGTTCTGCTCCCAAAATCATCCAACAGAAGCTGAATTTGGTCACTCCCTGTAAACAGTTGCACAGACTCCAGGAAGGACCAACCATCCTTCACCTTTTTTGACCGAGGCTTTCATCGTGCTTATCTTAGCCTGACCTGAGCCACACTGGTTACTGGTGCTGCTGTGTAATTCAGTGTGTCCTCCTCTGCTTCCTTTCCCGTCTCTCCTGCTGCCTTCTTTATCAGATGACAATCTGTGCACTAGATTTCTGATCCCTCTTGGCACGGGAAGGGCCGAGCACAGGAGACCACCGTGTCTGCGAGCCCTGCCAGGGATGGGAATCTCTTTGTTCAGGATCACCACATCTACTGCACTGCACCAACTGTCCTTTTGTTTCTTCATACGGCGGTCGAATTAAGACTCGCTGGAAAATGCAGTAAGCAAAAGGAATATGAGGCTTATTTTATTAATTGGAAAATGTAACATATATAAATGAATCAGATCTCATTTCTTACTTGATGTTCAAAGTATCCAACCATTTTTGAAGTACCACTCTGATTTAATGCATTTGCAGTTGAGAGGGGGCTAAATACCCCTACAGATGTTCTTCAGTATCTCAAATTGAGCAAACCAGATATGGCAGCATTTATTCCCCAAGTCTGAGACATGAATGCACGTTAATTAGATATAATGTTACCTGTCCTGTTGCTTTCTCTTTGTAAATTGTATGTCAGGGGCAGCTTGAGACTCGAGAGGTTGCTGTTACTTAATTTTTCTTGCCATTTGTGGTTTTAAAGGAAATTTATTCTCTGGTTTTTAATTTTATTGTGTAAAATATGCTATTTTCTATATTACCGTTCTAATTTCCTGTATTATACACCTACATAAAAGAGAGTCCTGAACCAGGTTAGTTTCCAGTATGAAATTAAGGCTTGCTGTTTATTTTCAAAGCAATTAATGCGGAGACAACTGGGCCTGGCTGAATCTTATCATCTCCACTCAGCTTGTTCCCAATGCGTCACATATTTTTCAGGGTTTACTGTTCATGCTCCTTATGGCTTGATTTTTCAACCATATTTTTCAGCACCACTGTTCTTATCACCTACCAGGCACATTTTGCAATACACAGAACAATATAAAAAGGATTCTTTACCCACAGACAAGCATGCATGTACCCAAGGACTTGACAAAACCTGGATCTGCAACAGCCAAAATTCCTTGAAAGAAAATCCTAACAAAATTCTTGATGGGACACTCAAACCTGGTTAATCCAAAACACTTTGCGAACTAGTTTTATTCAAATTAAAAAGACTCGGGTAAACAAAGTGATGGTACATACATGTTATAAACCTGGTTAGCAGCTTAACCTTCAGAAGTACAAGATCTAATGAAAAGCCAAGCACGGATTAACCAGGTCCGAAAACATACGCTGAAAAAAAAAAGTCACCAACATCAACATTTTGAATTTTTACACAAACAGTAAATTTTTCATGGAAGGGACTGAGGAAGAGAACAAATAATTATGGTCTCCAACTGGTTTATGAAAATACCAGTCCTAAATAATCTATTTTCCACTCTCACAGAAGCCAACCATTTCCCATACATACTTTATTTTAATATGAAATTTTTGCCTATGCCAGTACAATGAACGGCAGTGGAAAATAAACGAGGGGTTCAAACACCCACAAAGAGAGAGAAAGAGAAAGACAGACAGATGTCTTTTTTTTTTTTTTCCTTTTTAACCAGTGTCAGAAAACAGTTTCTTTTGCTGGTTTTGAATTCTACACTGCAGCCATTACATCCTAAATTTTACTGCAATTGACTGAAATGTCTCCCATACACAGAGACATGATTTTGAAATAAATAAACAAGGCTTAAGAGGATTGATCAGGGCCAGCCCAGCGGTAACGCTCTGAACTGCCTTGGGCCGAGCCAGGTTTCGTTTGCACTTCCAGCCTCTCCCTCCTGGGCAGAAGGAGCAGAGCCCAGGGCAGGACAGAGCCAGCGCTGCACGTCTGCTCATCGCTGACCAGCAGATAAATTAAACATCTGAGTTATACAGGCTCCAAAGGGAGTCCCATCCAGTCCTCGAAAGAAAAATAAATAAAACAATAACTTAACTAAAATCCATCCCAGGTTCTTTGGTGTAATTTTTGTTAATGCTGAGAAGAAGGAGAGTCTGGTGGTGTGTTAGTACAATCCATGATAGTTCCAAATACTCAAAAACTAGGACTTGCTGCCCGATTCGTGTCAACATCCCATCTTTGTGGCTAAAGACTGCAAAGCCTATGGCAATTTAAACACATTTTAAGATGATACTGTATATATGGGGGTGGTCTAAGACTATTCAGTTTCTACTTTATTAAATAAACTTGGTCATTTACAAAGGCCACTAAAGAATGTCTGTACCACAAGTTTGCTATTTGTAGAGTTCAAAATTCTAATTTCCATATATGTTGCTTAGCTTCATTTTCTTCACTTCCATTGCACATCTGACCTAGACTGTCCTTAAGTGCCTACTTGTAATTACATGTTTTTCTGTGCAATGACTGGAGGATTGCAATAGGAGAGGGAGAGAAATTAGCTAGTAAAATTAAATAATCGTTTATACTTGCTCATGTCGCTTCCCTCCATCAGCAAAACAGAACCCAAGTCATGCAAGTATTTGAAGAAAAATATTTAACCTTCTGCCAAATGCACTCAAATAAAAATGTTCTGTACTATTAGACTTCAAAAAACATTTCCACATGATGAACATCTCTAGGAGTAAGATGAAGTGTATCAGTAAATCAGTTCTTTTGGACTGAGTTGGAGTGACCACATTTCTGCAATTTTTCAAATTAATACAGATTTCCCAGTTACTTAACGCAATCCAAACTATTAAATATTTTTCTAAATTTAAATACATGAAAGGCTTTACCTTTAAACAAATAAAATCTGCAGTCCAAAAGGTTGGTTAGTTACGAGGACAGGCAAGTTTTTTGCAGAAGGCAGCCACAACCTTGACATTTGGCAAGAGCCTATACCTACCTTACATAGCTAAAATAAAGAAAAGAAAACCCAAACCCTCTGAAGGCTGCAATGCAAGTACTCTACTTCTCCAACGTACTAGGTATGCTGAATTTACACATACCGTACAGTAGTATTTTATTTTAAAGTTAATAACTGTCAAATTTCTCTCAAATTTGCATTGCAAAACTTTCATTAAGGTGAATCAATACACTTAAAGAAAGCATACAAAAATGTCTTCCAATGCCCAATCATTAACAGAATATGTGCGAACTCAAAAGTATCGTGTTACTTCCCTTGCAAAACAACCCAGCTTTCCTTCTCCTCTAACTTACCTTCCAAGAACTCTACTGGTTCCAAGTTCTGCACATTTCTCCCACATGCAGCCACAACTGCTTAGGGAAGAAACTCCCCCGTCCCCTGCTCTGTGTCAGGGGCATCACAGAACCCCCAGAGCAGGTCACGGGACATGGAACGTTTCACCTTCTAAGGGCAGGCCAGCACACCTATTCTGTTACTGATTTAGGATCACAACAACCTTGGCTACACAATTAAATACCTGGACAGGACTGGACAAGATTAGAGGTCAAGACGCCCTTGTCCCATCCACACTAGCACTTCCATGATTGCTGTGGCCCTCTCAGCTGCCTCAGTTTTGACTTGAAATGTCATTTTTCCTTTGCGTCAATGCACATCTTACCTTTAGCTTCTTTTAAGAGATCCTCCCTGTTCCTATTCAAGCGAGATTTCTGCTGAAGTGGCTAGCACACACAAGCACATGTACACACATTCTTCTAAGATGTAAACTATGACTAATTTCACATTCCACTGTACCAATCTGTAAATACTTTGTTTTCTTTTTTCTTCTTTTATATAAAAACAATGGCATCAGATTCTCAGCAATAAAGTATAAGAAAGATGAATCCTTGACAGCACTTAACCAATTATGAAATCGCCTTTCAAACAAAGGAAACATATGCAAAAATCCGTGTATTTGATAAAGTCAACTGAATATAACAAAAAGTGAAATATGCTTATTAAAAGTGTCCTTATATAAAAATGGTCTTGCAATGTACAGTAAAATGCAATACAAATTATTGTTGGTTATCTCTCCCCACCCAGTAACTAAAACAGCTATTGTTCCACAAAACTCCTTATATGCCAGTATCAAAGAAAGAAGCAATTATGCAACTAAACATTTTCTATGTTGTATGCCTGACGGATATTAAGGGTGTCTCGTAGCATCAAGTCTCGCAGCCGCCATAGAGCATCAGCCATTGTGGTATGAGCCCCTTTACTTTTCAACCAGTGTGAAGGGAGTCGGCTCTCTTGTTCTTTTGATAAATGGACATCTCGTCTTCGTGCTGGAAGGTGAAGAAATGGTCTAATTATCTACTGGCTTTGGTATTCACCACCATTTTTCTAGAAAAAGGCGAACATAACTATACAGCATAACTTTTACCCCTAGTATTTAAGCACACAATTGATTCTTAGATTTGTACAACATTGATGGAATTAGCCTGCTGATAACATATATATTCCCATATATATTCCCATGCAATTACTTGCATGTTTACATTTTGTTAAGTAAACAGCAGTCTAGCATCTTCCATAAAAGAAAAAAAATCGTAATGGTTATGAAGAAGTGTGTTTCATTCAGAAACATCCCACTCTGTATCAAAAGCCTCACCTGCAAGGGTCTGGTCCCACTTGCTGATGCTGTTGGATTCAGCACTGAGCCCCTCAATGTATTTCAGATAGGCTTCAGAGTGGAGAAGCCTCTGTGTCTTTGGTGGAGGGGACACGAACATGGGAGTTGTGGGCTGCTGCATAACCGGCTGACTTGCTGGGCTCTGGCCGGGGTACGGAGGGGGTGCCTGCTGTCCTGGCGGGCCGAGGATCCCTATCTGCAGTGACAAAGCGATGGAAAGATCACATTAGGGGGAACTGCAGGGAAACCACTTCACATCTGTGCATCGGGTCATCCTCACGCAATGGAATTTCAACACAAGATGATGAGCAAAGGCAAAAGGACATTTTCCTGGAAGACGCCCACTTCAGCCAGGGCACTCTTGTGCAGTCACCGACACGTACAGAGAGAGGAAGTGCAAACAAACCATATTCATTGCTCGTACTTCTAATCTGTGTAAACATACTCTGGTTACTATCACCATTTCTCCTCTCTCCTATTAACCTTAATCATCCCTTTTGCCTCCTTTTTATTTGACACTTTCTCTAATTTGATCAGAGTCCGTGTGGTCTGTGAAGTGCAGGGTTTCTCTCTAAAACTTCTAATCCAAATTGACTCTGATCCTTGGACAACTGGGATATTTCCACAGAATAAATGCTAATCGCTGTCAGGCAAAAAACGCAGGCACACACACACAAATCCGTGTCACACAGAAGAATTCCCACCATAATGATTAAGCAGCAGCACTGAGAACTCTTAGCACAGATATCCTGTGGTCTGGAGTAACTCAATGTCATGACATAAACACTCTACTACTTTCTCACTTAACTTCTGTTTTTCTTTACACACACCAGCAAAAATCACATTTCTCTTCATGATGCAAAAATTTAGTCAATAAAATTGGAAATGTGCTGAACACTTCATCTGTACTAATCACTGAGAAGGAACATCTGATAATCACTGTTATCTAAACTCACAAATTCTGAACTGCCAATGAACATCTGCTTTGTCAGTTTGTGAAACATGGGAGCAAACACCCATCAATGGCTGAGAAAGCGGAAAGCATCCTCTCTGCATCACCCAAGTGTGCAAAACCTATATTATCAGCAGCTTAACAGTGTGTTGAAATGACTCGCCTTAGTCTAACAGAAGGAAAACAAAACACTGTCTTGCTTATACTGCGGAAGTTATCCCACTAGACAGAACCTAATTAGTCTAATAGCAATTTGACCAACAAATACAGACACACAGCCTGAGTGTAAGACATTAGCTGGTTCTAATCAGAGCAGTGTACATGTGGTTCGTGTTCTCCCTGGGAAAGGCCATGTGCATCCCACCCGCATGTCTTAACTGAGATATTGTTCAAATGCTAATCCAGAGCCTTAGAGCCTCATAGAACATGCAAAAATGACTCACCTGCTGTCCAAAAGGACTTGCTCCGGGTGCTGGAGTGCCTACCATGGGGGACACATTTTGGCCTATAACACCTATATGCCAAAATATAAAATAATTAGTCTTATTTCAGAGTAGTGGCAAATATGTCTTTGGTCTTCTATAGTAAGAATGTTTACTTTGATATCCTTGCTCACAGCTATTTTAAGCAGATGTACAACATTTAACTATCCCACTCTCCCCAATAAAAACAAACACTTTAGAAATTTCTGAATGTAAAAAAAAGCCAACCTGACAACTACCAAACACTGATATGTGGCCTGGTGAATTAAAGAAATGCAAAGTGAATAATTTTTGTTTTGTTTTGGTTTTTTTCCACGTTACTTAGTGATTGCCTGGCTAAATCTTCTCATTTATAATACATGCCTCTGGCTTTACAGGATCTTCCTGGAATCCTTTCAGAAAGTAAATGCTGATTTGCTTTAGCAATGTTTAACATTTCCTTGTGTTCAGGTTTATAAAATACATTGACAGCAAGAGCAAATCCAAGCCATTGCACAAATTCATCAGATCTCACTAACATAAAATGCAACCTCCAGGTTAACCCTTATTTGTCTTATATATGAGACCAATGAACATTTGAAAGAAATTTTGAAAAAATAAAAATCATTAGTTTTTCTCAAACATATTGAGGCTTTTCCCTGTTGCACAGAGTGCAGCGGAAAATACCCGTTCCAATCTTGCATACAAAAATTTACAAATCTAAATGAGTCACGTAGTTCCTGATACTTTACATACAGATGCCTTGGTCTGAAAGAATGAAAGTTATGTGTGCTCCTGATTTTCTTTCTATGTCACTTCTCATATTCATTCATTGGAAAAGCTGCTAACTAGCTGTGCTCTTCCTATAGGTTTAATTTGCATGCAGATTTTTTTTATCAGTGATCAAAAGATGTGACCCTGCATTTTGCACACTAAAGTGTATTTCAGATGCATTTTCCATTTTATCACAGACTCCATTGTAAATGCATCTGAACTAACAGCAAGTCACGAGTTGGAAAAACATTGCTAATACAGGTTGTGGAATATGGCACAGATTTTTTTTTGGTACAAAGCGAATAGGTCTGGAGGAGGGCACCCTCACCTTCCCATTGTCAGAGCACAGCTTCACCCTGAGCCCACCCAGCCTGATTCAGCACCACTTCTCTTGTGGTCCTCCATTCCCAGGCATTATTATTTTCCTAATCCATGTCCTTTCGGTTTGAAACACCATACACACAGCCCACTTCTCCAGTGACAAACACTCTTTAAAGAAATGCATTGTCCTGGATTCACCTCCCAAACATTTGTATTGGCTGATGTGTGCTAAATGTCACAGACATCCAGCTGTTTTCTTGCTCCCTCTATGTGACATTACAGTGAATCTTGCACACCAGCGAAGAAGCTGCAAGCTGCACACCTAATACTGATGGTTTTAAAAAGAAAAGCAACAACCAACCAAGCAAACAAACAAAACACAATTTACATATAGATAAAGTCTTAACAGAGCTTCTGATAAATGCAGTTGCAAGTGGGCAAGGGGAGACAAATGAGACCACTTCTCTCCACTGCTTGTTTAACTGCTGAATGCATGGTATGCACTCTTTTAAATAGACACATGAGTTATCAGAGGTAAAAACTGAAAAAATGAGTAGAAAACATGATGAGGGGGCAGATGAACACTTTTCCCCATCATTGGGACATGCTAATGGCATTAACACAGGAAAAATGTTTCTATTTCGTTCAGCCTCACTTTTCATCACAAGTGGGGCAAAAAATGAGCAAACATAGTAGATACGCTCTGAAAAGCCATTTCAAAATTTGGCCAAAGTAATATACTAAAATCATCCTATCCACAAATGTTTCTGGTTATTATTCCACTAATGAGGTTTAACCTGAATGATGTTTTATAACAACACATGTCAGTGGCCCAATGGCCAAGGGGTCCTACATGACCGGGTTCGTTTAAGTGCAGTCTGACTATTGATAAACGTTAACAGACTGAAAGTGTGGTAGGAATGACAGTGATAAATTTCATTTCTAAGCCCACTTCAAGTAAGAAAAGGCAGAGTGGAAGGATGCTGTTCAAACGACATAAGGACATGAACAGGCTGATTTCAGCTTTTCAGACCTCTGTTAAGCTCAAGCACAATTGTCAAGGTTTTTGGCTGGAGCAAAACTACTGCTGGAGCAGCGTCACCAGCAGTTTCTCCAGTAACCTTTCCCTGCTGGTTTACTGGACACGCTGTTCTGTCAATGTGTTGCATATAACTCATATATTCAGCAGTGCACTGTGTGGTGCTGCAGCTAAACAAACCCTCAATGTTCGGAAACAAAAGCTATGACCAAAACAAGCTGCAGATAATTTCTGTAACAACTGATTAAACAGCAAGTACATGAAAGCGAAATAAGGAGGGAATGAGGATGACATTCTTACCGGGTGGTGGGATGCCTGGGATGCCTGGCATACCTGGCGGAAGTTGGTGGGGTGGGGGCACCCCTGGGTGAAGTGGCTGCATGCTGCCCATGCTAACAATGCCATCAACTGGGCCCTGCAAAGGTGGCAGCACCGGTGGATAGCCACTTATCATGCCTTGAAGGACACAACAAATTTCAAACATGCATCAATAACATGCAATATGGTCTACACAGTAAGACATGCACTATCCACAATAAACAAAAAAGGGAAAAAAAAAAAAAGCAGCATCTTTAGTACAGCAAGATGATACTACAATTAGTATATTGCACAAATGAACAAAAATTAAAAATAAAGTTATAAATATGAAACACTATACCTTTGATGAATTAGTATTTAGTGTATTTGTATGTTTCTCATGGGGCAATAAATGCTGAATATTCAGATATGTTAACACAAGGAACAAATTCAGCCACAATAAAATGTTACTAACGCAAGCAATTTTAATACAGCTTGAAGCTCTGCCATCTGCATAGACGTTACAAACACAACACTAACTACACAAGCTCCATGTACAGCCCTGCTATGTGGGCAAGCTCAGAGACCAAGCCTGACTGGAACAAAAATAAAAACCTATACATTTTTCTGCAGTGCAAAACTAACACACAAAGGCCCTACAACATTTGCATTCTTAAAAGTAAAGGCAGTGACAGGGGTGATTTTTATTAAACAATCGGCAGTATGCACTAAGGAAGTAACTCAAATTTTAAATGTGACAGCACTGGATGTGCTGGGCTGCAGCAACTGAAACCCACAGCACGAGACTGAAGGAGAAGGAATTACAAGGAGCATCTGCAGTCCCTCACAGAATTTCACAGACAAGGTTTTCAAGGTATCTATAGGAAAAATCAATGATACGACAAAGATGGGCTTGTGTTGCTGCTCGTAACTTTAGTTTCCTGCACGTAAGATAATTTAGAGCTTATTCTGGTTTTGGCTCAGGTTTGTTGCTGTCCATGAGGTGAAGCTCCACAAGATAACTGCACTACACTTATTAGGTCCTGGAACGTAACGTGCTTGTCCCTCAGCTGTTTTCATTTAAATGGATGCGTTGTCAGGCAACCAAGGAAAGGGGTTGGAAAGACAATGAAAATACAACAGAGGACAGAAGCAGATCTAGAGAGATGAGACAAGGTTAGAAATGCAAAATTGCTGGGGCTTCTCTAGTCTGTTCCCAGAAACCACTTACTGAGTCTTTGCCACACACCCAGTAACTTGGAAAAGAAACTTTCAGAACAGGGCTTTCTGGACTAAGACTGGCCCAAACCTCACACCAGCTTTGACTGAAAACAAAGTTGTCATGAGCTCAGGATCGAAACATCTCGAACAGCTCCAAAATACAAGCTAAATTTGTCACGTTCTCAGGAAGAGCTACAGAGGTGAGAAACCTGAAATTTCAAAAGCTTCACATGGAGCAAACAACAAGAAAATAAAGAACTGATCTTCCTCAAACTTTCATTTTCCACAGGACACCTAATTGACACTTATTAAACAAATAGGTCTTAGGTACCTCTTTATTAACATAGTGAAATTCTTATTTCTAATGGAAAAAGTAGAAGAAGAAAAACAACAAAAGCATCCCTAGAATAAAGGGCTTTCACTGTAGCCACTGCCTGGTACTACCAGTGTACCACAAGCTGCAATCGCACCTTCAATGCATTTACATACACTTCCAAAGCTTTAAAACAAACAAAACAAAACAAGACCAAACCTCCAATGAAACAAACCCATATTTATTGATCATGAAAGCTCATTTCTAAACTTCCAAGTCAAATACTCACTCAACAACTGGCTGGATTAAACAAAGTTGTCATTATAAGGTTATAAGAGCAGATACTTTCATATCCCATGTATGAGTTACCACTTTGATTTTGAACTAGTAAACATGGGTGAACTATTTCCAGCTCCCACGGCTGAGATCTACAAGGTCTTTCAAATTACTTGTTCTGCCATTTTTTAGTGTAACAAAGTAAGATTATATAAACTTTTGCAATGCCTAAATTTACAAGAAACTACAGTGCTGAGCGCTAAGAGAAACGTGTCTCAGAAGGCATCCAGATTTCTTGGACCTGTGGGCCATGAAGAAGTTCTCTGGACTTCTGCGATGGAGAAGTTCTCTGAACTAGAGAAAAGCAACCAAATGATGAAGGAGGATGTGAAAGAGGTCTCAACAGAATAAGATATTTCTAAGTAAGACTTGTGGAAACCAAAAGATGAAAGACTCTGTTTTTCAAATGGGCCACAAAAACAGAAAGAGTTTGAAAAGATCTACTTGATCGTCCACTTTAAGGAAGGATTTCACAATGCCAAAGTGAAGAGATCTGAACGTTTAACAGCTTGAATAAGATGATGGCCTTAAATACAGGTTTGTTTTGAGGAGGCTGCCACAGGATGTAAGTTAGCATGTGTAGTGTGCAGAATGCACATTTTTGGAAAAGTTTTTAGAAAGTGTTAATAATAAGTACTGCTGCCCATCAACACCTACCTCCAAAAAACTGCAAAAGTGACTCGATGCCAACAAAACAAGAACTCAACCAAAAAAACACAACCACAAGAGGATGACGCTTCTACATAATCTAGATTGAAGTAGGTTATTTACAAAAAGGATTGGCACCACAGAACTTGAGTTTTGTTTTTTTTCTTAATATATATACAGAGATGTGTACACACACACAAACTGCAAACAGTTCAGAGGGAAATTATCAAGAAGAAAAACCCAAACCAACAACAA
This sequence comes from Streptopelia decaocto, assembly GCF_964273445.1. NCBI lineage: Eukaryota > Metazoa > Chordata > Aves > Columbiformes > Columbidae > Streptopelia > Streptopelia decaocto. Next base: position 5,692,653 of record NC_138662.1, read on the forward strand.
ATGTGAAATGAAAGAATGCAACTCAGGGTAAACAAATGCTTTGTAATCTGGAGACCGTGAAGCAAATAAGGAATGTGCCTTCAGTTTGAACATCCACACAGCATATTTACTGAAAAGGGATTTAGAGACCATGATGAAAAACACTTTGGGCTGTCAGCTCTAAATATGGCTGCAGCCTGTGAGACGAGAAAGAAAAAGAAAAATGACCAAAGAATAAATGGAATAATTAGAATGCCTTCAGGGAAAGTTTTAAAAAAAAAAAAAAAAATCAAAAAAATCAACCCCCAAAACTCCAAACAAAAAACCTCTGAATACTCATCTTTACCTACTCAGCACTATTTTGACCTTGACTGAAGCAATCAACTTATTTTAATCAGGAATGGGGTAAGGAAAACAACTTATCAAGTCATACCTAATCCATTTTCTCACCGATGTATGGCTGATTCCCACACAAGAATCTCCAGTGGACCACACAGTCTCCAGATCTGGTCCTGAAAATACTAATTCCAAGCATACTCCCTATGAACTCAAGTCCAGTTATGACTGGTCATAAGCATAACACCCAGTAAAAGGGACCTCATGGAAGAGTTCCCCAAGCTCAATTCTATTCTAAAAATCACCTGATGAAACTGGCAATGTTGGCATTTCATGTTTGTTTCTGCAATGGCTCTAGATCCTAGTCTGCTCCGCTTACCAGTGTCTAATCAGCAATTCCGTAAAACTTTTGCTTGGATTTAAAATCTGTTTGCCTCTCACCTTCCTGACAATAATAAAAATAAATAATTTTCCTCCTCCTTTACCACTGCCACTGATGCTGCATGCACTAGAAGGGTACTTAGCTCACTCCCCTCTTGCTGTAGCAGGCCTAAACATGACCTCTGCAAAGCAGAGTCAATAACCATAACGGCACACAATCAGAACAGAACTACTGCACAAGGAGGACCCTTCTTCCCTGCATTTTCAACAGGCTACTCACTACCGGAGCAACTAATGTGGGACTCTCAGGCTACTGTTGTGGTTATGTATACTCATCATGAAGAAAGACTGAAGAGGTTGAGCTTTTCCTTCCGTAAGAACAACGTGACCCCAGAGAGTGTTCAGAGTTATGAAGGGGGTTGATATAGTGGATGAGGAAAAAATGGTCATAGCTCCTACATTTTACCTGCAACGGGTGTCAACTGCTGATTGAGCATTCCCATTGGTGTTGGTGGCGGCACCACCCCCATAAGAGCCCCGACAGGAGTGCCTGCCCGGGGGGAGGAATTCTGCTGCTGTGCTGCTCGCTCTCTCTCCTGCTGCTCAGCAACTTTAGCTGCCCGCTCTGTAAAAGTATTTTAGATTTTCAGTTCTGTTTTGTAACCCAGAATTTCAAAATATTATCTGTTCATTAAAAAGGACTAGTCAAACACTGGCATAGTTTAGTCAAATATAAAGTAGAACAGATGAATCTTTTTATACAGCATATGATTTGATTTCATGTGGCTGCAGCTAAGACTTTTAGAGAACCTTCCACAAAAAAAAATTCAACAAAGTTTTATCTTTTTCTTAAAAAAATAAAAATAAATAATAAAATAAAAAATTTTAAAAGTCAAAGAACAGATTTGATAATAACACCAGTGTTACCAACATGAAGCAGCAGTCCAGTACTAGGCTCAGTCCACACTAGGAAAACATGGCAAAACGTTCCCTCTTTTCACACCACTGGCTCAGCTAAACCAGCTACAGCCAAGGCCGGCAGCTGGCACAGACCCGCGACCGGCTGCTGCGGAAATTCTTACACACCGTGTCCATCAGCCGCGCCTCCAAGAACGATGCAAGTAGCAGACAGCAGTGCCAGCTGCTGGCCCATTCATTCCTGGGCTCCTCATATATTTTACAACTGATGCAGCTGAAAAGTGGTGACAAAGTTGGGAAGCATTTGCAAAGTTTCCCTAGTGTAGATAGGTCCTTAGTGTTTGGAACATAACAAGCAGCAGTTTGATGAACCAAAAATATTCTTCTCTGCCTCCTCCTGTCATTTTCCCCATTTTGCTCCCCTTTGAGATTGTTTTTTTCCTGAAGATGTCTAACTCACATTGTGCTGCTCACTGGAGGTCATGTGTGTCCTTTGCACGATGAATCTGGTCATTATCTCAATCAAGTTTCTCACTGTGACTGCAAGAACAAAAGATCTACTGCAGGGGAATCTGACCAGAGGACAATTTTATATTAAGGGAGAGGCAAAGGGTCATGGGAAGAAGAAGAAAGAAAACAAAACAAAACAACACAACACAACCAAACAAAAAAACACCCGAACAAACAAAAAAAGGAGATTTACTGGATGCCCACTCAAGGTTCTTTGGGGACATGCAAGTTGCTGATTTCTTGCTGAACATTGGATCTGACTGACGCAATGAGGAACAACAAAGAATAAATGATGCAGCATACATCTCCAGCAATTTTTAATAAGTCAATGCAGGGCTAGAAGTTCTTTGACAGTTGGTGAAAGAAGAAAACTACCACTAAAACAGCAATCAAGGTCCTCTGTCAAACAAAGCCTAAGAAGTTGTTCATGAAGGAGATTGCTATGCATCCTGCCAATGCCACTTGTTTTCTCTAGTATATGACCTCAAGAGTCTGTCATGCATTTGTCTCCTGTAGAGTCTGTTTGTGCAGCTTCTAGCACTACTTCTATACACTGAAAGACCAGTTTCATTTCCAAAGGCATTTCCCTCCTCCTTTTCACTTCTGGCATTTCAGGAAGAGATGACGACGCACAGAAACTCCTAAATTTACTACAGGCAACTCATATGTGATTAAGCACAAAATACACAAGACATTTGAAGGTAGATCCTAAAGTAGAAAAATGAGATAATTCTCTTCAGAGCAGAGCAAGCATTTGGGAAGAAGATGAAGCAGCTGTGAGAGCAGACTCTCACATACTTTTGGCCAGCTAAAAAAATAATGGTCAGACAAAAGCAGAATTCTGAAGACACTCTGAGTGAGAAATTAGTGTTAAGCATTCAGTTTTATCAGACTTGGGAGTGCTGAGCTTTGAAGAAGGACCTGAGGGAGAACAACACTTGAGGCTTTCCCTGGTCTCTATTCACGCTGTGACTGCACAGAACTCACAGATGAAACACTGCCAAAGATGGTACCTCAAAGTTCAGCCTTGAGCATTCACCTTAATACTAAACCCAAATTGTTTAGGCCAGGACTTGAGATCACTCAACATTCCTAACACATCTCAAGAGACAGGAAAGAGACCTTCTGCTTTGAACAGAGCTTTTCCTTAAAAGAGGCCTTTACCTCAATCCTGTGCGTTACTGTATTTTATTTTGAGGAGTTTTCCCAGGGCAGTTAGCCATGTAGGCATTTCCAATGCAGCCTGTTCTTTGCTCAACTATTGCTGAAAAAGTGACTGTTACCCTGCACATATACCAAATGAAATTTTCAGTGTGTCAAAATGGATCTAAAATGCAAACTACTTTTCACCAGAACACAGAAAGGCACTTGTTCACTGCAGTGTCAAACCATGCCTGTTCCCTGCTCCCTGCTGCACGGCCACACTAGAGAGCCTGCCAGTTTTGGCTCCTCACAGTGGAAGGAGAAGAGTTTCTCTCCTTTCACACATGGTAAGCAAACACAGTTCAGACACCTTGTAATCCCATTCCAACCCCTCAAAACCAAATAAAACTAAATCTAGTTCTGGGCAGATACCAAGCTAGAGAAACTGCAGCCCAAAACTCAAAAGCTTTGGAAAGTTTGTGATTGAGAAAGAGGATTAAAATAGAAGCACATAGGCAATCATTAATACAGTGGACAGACACTGTTGCTACCATTATGTTACAGGTACATCTTCCTGCAGAAGTGCAAGATGTCAAGCTGCGCTAAGCTAGGAAGCGATGACATGCAAGCCCATCCTACTGCTGAAGAATTAGGCTGTAAGGAGGAATCTGTCAATAAAAAGACACCACATGCACCTAGAAGGGTGGAGAAGGAAACTACAACAGGAAAAAAGTAAGGCCATGGTACTTTCAGAAAGAAAGAGCATTACCATTTCCCTTCGCAGAGAAAACTTGCACATAGCTGAGCGCTGCTGTCTTACTCTCCAGAACTGCGAAGAGCTACTACTGCACATTCAGAAAGGACTGAGGCAGCTGAGGGTGGAAGTGATAGCATGCAGACTACTAGTTTGAAGATCAAAGCTGTCTTTAAGTTATGAGTAGGCATAAAACCTACCAATCCTCATTTTTCAAAAAGCAAAAAAGTTATATAACTTAATCAGGCAATAACTTCGCAGGGTGTTGAAACTTTCTTAACCAAAGTAGCATTTTCTTCCAATAAAATTGCAACAGTTGCTTAAAAAAATGGGTTTTACTATTGGAAGTGTTGACTCATTAACTAGAGTAATTAACTATGGATGTTAAGCCAACGTATTTGGCTTGGGTAAGCACCTGCTGTTAAAAATCAATTGTATTTTATTTTAATCCAGTAAAGTTGAAACACAGTGACCAATATCAGTAGGAAAGAAAGAAAGAAAGAAAGAGAAACGTCTAAAGTATCTCATGCCTATGAAATATTCCTAGGCTTACTTCAGGATTTGAAATCTCTCAGCAAAATCAGTTACAACTATTGATTAATACGGAGACTGAACAATAGGTCATATTTACAGTATCATTACAGATTCTGTATCCTTGATTTTATTCTACCACAGCTTTTTAAGAGTCTAAGTAGTGTTAATCAAATACCTTTTACCTGCTCCGCTGTGAGCCTTCTTACCTGCCACTAAAGCTCTGAAGAGCTTCTTGTCCAAAATTCCCCCCAGTCCTCCTTTAAGGAAACTTTCACAAACCATTTTTCCAACTGACTTCCAACCCAGGGGCTTCATGCCCCTTCTACTTCATCCCCATTTTCTTCGTCTCTGTTCACTTGTTTATTTGTGGCAAAGACATTTAAATTATCAGTTGTGCACTATAAAACTTAAATATGTTCTTTGCTCCTCTTCAGTCATCTCTCAATATGAACTTCTCTTTAAGGTACGTCCAGAACACAAACACAAATATCTTCTTTTATTAAACCTGCCATCTGAATAACAGTAATGAATGCATTGAGAAAGAAAAAAAAAAAAAAAAAGCAGAAAAGCATTTAGCATCTTAGTTTCTATTTACCTTCATACTCTGCTTTCTTCGTTGCTTCCAAGTTTCTCCATTCAGTTCCTACAAGCCTGCTGAGCTCTCCAAACGAGTAGTCTGGGTGTTGAGCTTTAATCACAGCTCTCATCTCGCTGCTAAATAAGATGTACCCACTCATGTTGATCTTCCTTTTTGATCCCTCCTTCTTGGTGCTGCCCTTAACAGACTTGGGAGTGGACTGTGAGAAAAAGCAGTTATGACCACAAGAGTACAAAAGAGAAGCTTCTTGACGTGCAAAATTCTAAGCTATAAGAAATAGCATTTCAAAATACTCCCACATTTCTCTTGAACATATTTGCACAAGGACCATCCAAACATACAGCCCCTAAAAGAGAGACTGCATCTCCTACTGACGCATGAAAGGGCATATGCACATACTTATGAAAAGTACAAAGGAAAAAAAAAAAATCAACAGAAAACCAACCTAAACCACAAAACAAACAACAAAAAACCCCACAATGTTCTGATGCTTTTCAACCCTTCCAGACATTGCCACCTTTATAACTGAGGCTTCAAAAATTCTCAGTAAGACAACACAGAACATTTACTATTATCTGAAATCATTGCAAACTGAATGAGAGGACTGGACTGAGAAACACTGAGTAACAAATAGTGACTATTTTGGAAGGCCAGTAGAGAATAAAAGTCATTGTGTTATGTCACAGATTTCATCCATTATGCTGTTCAGAAACATCACAAACACTAGTTGAGTAAAACATTTTATTTGCCATGGCACATTTGAGGGAAATGCTTCCCCATTTCCTCCGGGGCCTTTGCAACCTCTGCCCTCCCTGGCTCCATCCTCCACTCTTCTCATCCCTGAGCATTCTCTGCTTTGCCTGCCAGACTTTCCTTTCTCTCAAGTGTTCAGCTCCCATTACTTAAGTAGCCATTTCTCCCTGCAAACCTCAAACCCCAGCTGCACAAACAGGTTCACAACACATTTTGTATGTTCATAGGTAACAAAAGTTTTGCTCCTTTGCTTTTCCCACCACGGACACCCTGGTGAGAGCTCCTTGAAATTTTAGCCATCAAAAAAAATCTACCTATTCTGGAACCCCCTTTTTAAAGGTTCCTTCCAGCTGTATTTGTCACAGGAGACCGTAATTCACCCATACTATGATCTTAAAGCCCACAAATGTATCATCAAGCCAAAAACCCCCAAAGGCCCTTCTCATATCCCAAACATTATACATTTCTCACATATTGAAAAGTCTCATTGTTTCCAAATAGCCAGCAAGGAAAAAAAGCCGAGAAAAACAGATGCAACTGTTTTCTTCCTGCCCTGAAATTCTGGCCACGTTACTGACCACTTCTCCTTGCCACTTTGATCCCACAGTTCAACACTCCTCTCTCAGCTAAAAACAAAGCTTCAGTGATACCAAGACACTCAAAAAGTCTTGCTCATCACCTTAAGCAAGGCACTGGGTAAACTGAGGCATACTTGCATGCTATTTCAAACTTCACTGTACTGATTTTCAAATGGCAATCCATCCTTAGTGTTTTCATTATGAACCTAAAGACAACACTTGTCTTTTGGGGATGAAGTCTTCTCAGTTAGTCTCTAAGATGGAGGAGGTGAAGAAAGCTCCATGCAGGTTCTGGGACGACACACATGGCAGGCACAATGCATTCTGGCTTCTCAGGCAAGCCCACATTGGTGAATGAGATTTCTCAGTTCAGAAACAGGAAGGTTTAATTATATATTTGGCCTCTCATACATCTGTATTTCGATAGCTACAAGCTTATCAGCTGCTTTTGCCTTTATAGTGCTTGCAACAGTTTTGATAACAGTAATGTAAGGTAAAAGCCTACCCACCCATTTGGGAGGGTAAACGGGAGTTTGGGAAACTGTAAGAATTGTGAATTTGGTTTTTATCTTGTCCATTCTTTTACATCTCAGATACAGGATCTCTTCTATTTGAGTCAGATAACTGCATATTCGGTTTTAGTTGTGTTAAGAAGTAAACCAGGACCCGCTTTTATGCCTTTTCTCAGCTGTTTTGCTAAAGCAAATAATGAAGTTCCGCATCTTTCTCTATTTTAGGTTCAACCTGATTCACAGCAAACTGCAGCAGAAAAGCATCATCCATCTATTTGTCAAAGTCCACAATTCACTTGTCTCGACTCCTTTTATTCATAGGTGTAGCAAGAGTTTCTTTGTTAGCAGAAAGAAAAAAAAATTTAAAGTTCTGGGGTTTACTAGTTGTTAAATAAAATTCTATACATTTAAGAGAACATGAAGCAAACACATGCCTTTCACCTAGGAGCTCAGTTTAAAAGGACAGTTTTCACTAGGGACATAAATAGAACAGATAATCTGAAGAAGAAAGTCTGTTTCTCTGCTGTACGTCAGTTCTCTCCCCACTGGAGTTAAATGGTGCTCCGAGTGCCAGCTCAGACACAACGTGCCTTTTCTTTCCAAGCCAGCGGTGTGAGGAATCCACCAGGGCACTTGTGTATCGCCATTCACTTCTCAGCATGCATTGCCATTGAGCCTTTTCAGTTTTCCTTATTTGTTTTTGTATTTTTTTACTTCAAGTTCTAGACTTCAGAATTCACATCGGTCCAAAGGTACATATACACATGTTGGATATATCTATTGAGCCTGACTTCTGATCAGTTATCCTGAAAGCTCTGCAAGACTGTCCCATTACAAACAATTAAAAAATAAAATTGTGCAACTGTCAAACTGGCTTTTTAGAGAGATATCATATATTAATGTTTAAATAAAACTTCTCAAGGTAATCTGAGCAAAATGTAGCTATGTAGAAAGAGAGAAAACAAAGGAGCTCAAAAGACAGTGAACGCTGCAGAAGGCAGTTTGAGGACATGTCCAATGATCCCTATTTAAACTGCTTTCAGTAGCTGCCAGGATTAACAATGGTATTTTGATTTTTAAAAAGTTACCTTGCTCTTCCTAAAGTGTTACATGAGTTAATGCTGGTAACATGCTTTCTATTTGTAATACTCTGCAAGACTTCTCATGCTACTTCAGAAATTCAGCACATTAAAATAAGAGCAGCAAGACCAACCTTGCACAGCAAAACATGTTGGGTGGTCTGACCCCACGGCAAAAATCACAATCAAACCAAGCTAAAGCTTTCCATTTCATCAGCTCTTCTTGGTGACACTCAAAGACAGTTATTTCTATCCAGGGGTCACATCCTTTCCCCAACAGCCAAGGCTGCCAGCTCACAGCCAGTGCAATGCGGCAGAAACCCAGATTGCTGGTTTCAAACCCTCCTGTTCACAGCAGCCCATTCCTGTCGCCTCTTCAACACTGGTGTTGGCTTGGATGTGGCAACACGATTACACAGATAAGGGGTCCAATCCAGGTGCAACCAAACTTTTTTTGGTTAGGTTAATTTCCAGTTAAACCCTGCTTCAATACTCAGTTACATGAACACCAGGGCTTGTGTATGAAACACAGCAAAAGTGGGAAGGGGATCAACAGTGCTTCAGTTAAGTGGCAGAAATGACTCATGCTGCATTCAAGCGGCAAAGAACCACCATGATTCCTCATTTACTTCCTACCTATTTATCAGCAAATTAATGTGTAAGATTCTAAGACATCAGTTCTTCTGACTTTTTTTAACAAGTTCTTATTTCCAAGTAAGAATGGTTAACTCAATACTAAAAAAGCTATTTTTTTTCCTCTGAGGATGATACACAGCATTTTCTAAAAATGTAGCAAAACTGTAACACCCAAAATGCTAGCTTTTTCAAAATTTAAGGAAAAGCTTAAAAATGGGCATTAGATAAATTGAGATATACAATTAAACCCTTACATCCCAACTGTATGTTAAACATAAGGACATGGTATCTCTGAACAAGTGTCACAGAAAATCTACTAATTAGAAATAATGTTAACATATCCTACAAAAATGTACCCTAGATTTTCCCTAACTGAATGATTTCCTTTACAAATATTTTAATAGAATATTACCACCAAGATATCATAGTGGATACGCCAAAACTGTTCCATGTAATTTATTCCATAGACTTGTAAACTGAAGTATAAATCTCTTCTGTGTGTATGATAAAATATTACGGTTGCTTTGCTTATTTAGGATGGGCAAAGAATGTGGAAAATAAAGGTTTAAAGGTTTCTCAAGGAGATCCTTACCTGTGGTGGAGTATAAGGCATTATATCCAATTCACTAGCTAATGGGGTCTGAAGCTGAGGCATAGAAGGCGTTTCAGTCATATCGCCTTCCTCTTCCCCCATCTCTTCCATGTCCTCATCGCCTCCTTCCAACTCAGCAAATTTTGCTTCTAGCTGCTGAATCTTCTTTTCCAGTAGTGGAGATGGTTCCTTTTGAGGAATTATGGGTTTCCTGAAAGGTGGAGGAGGAAAACAAAAAGCAGATGAAAAATATACTCATACTTTATAGGAGATAGTGTACATTTTTGAAGGGAAAACCAACCTTCCCTCATCACTGAACAACACGGAAACAATGGTGACCCGGGATGTGCCTGTGCTTCCTTTCAGAAGACTGAGTAGAAAACATTCAGTGTCTGTGGCCAGTGTTTCATTTCAGTCACTTGATTGAAGGATTTTTGTTTGTTTTAATTTTTTATGAGTCAGAAGGCAATTTCAATGCAGCAATACTTAATTTGTGCAATAGAAGGCAGTTAACACCACATCTTCCCTAGATTTTACATTTTATTTAAGCTAGAACTTAATATTTTTATTAATATCAGTGTTCACCAACTGAAAAGCTATTTGTTACCCATAATGAGGACTTAATTATTTTAATGACATTTAAGAGAATTTACTAATCTGATAAGGTAACGACGCTTTCTAAAGTCAGGAGAAGAAAAAGAAAACATCCACTAGTATTAAGACCATGAAATGACTGATTTTATGTGGACTTCTTCCCCAAAACTGAGATTAGTAAAAATTCACCTTCTCCTACAACTATGACATTTTTGGGATGTACTGGGTCTGGCTGGGATGGAGTTATTTTTCTGCACAGTAGCCTGCTTGGTGCTGCGTCTTGGATTTGTGACCACAACAGTGTTGACAACACAGGGATGTTGTAGTTCCTGCAGAACAGTGTTGGCACATCCTCAAGGTCTTTTCTTTTTCCCACTCTGCCCCCAGCAGGCAGGCTGGGCTGGGGGTGCGCGTGGGTCGGGAGGGGAGACAATGAGGACAGCTGAGCCAAACTGACCAAAGGGATATTCCACAACCTGTGACATTGTGCTCAGCAATAAGAGCTGGGGAAAGGAGGAGGAAGGGGGGGCGTTTGGGGTTATGGCATTTGTCTTTCCAAGTAACCATTACCCATGCTGAGGCCATGCTTTCCAGGGAATGGCTAAACACCTGCCTGCTGAGGAAAGTAGTGAATTAATTCTCTATTTTGCTTTGCTTGTGTGTGCAGCTTTGCTTCACTTACTAAACTGCCTTTATCTTGACCCAGGAGTTTTTATTCCTTTTACCCTTCCAATTTCTCTCCAGTCCTGCTGGGGGAGTGAGTGGCTGGTGGGGGGGTGGCTGCCAGCCGGGCTCAGTCCCCCACAATAGAGAACACTGCTCAGGTGACCCCCCACCCACATTCCCATCACATTTTTACCTAAAATAGTATATTTCATCATCTACAACTTTCGCAGAGAGTGAAAACCTCTTCAGCCCTTTAAATTTCTTCATTTGTTTGTCGCTTTCATTGTAGCGGCTCTCACAAAGAAAAACATCGTTTTCAGAGATTTCTGTTGGTCTGCAGGAGAGGAAGTCTTTGAATGACAGAACAGCACACTTTCCTGGAGAAATGAAAGAGCTGGGTAAGAAGGCAGCCACACTTGCAGGCTGTTTACAGAAAGCGTGGAAATTCAAGATTTTGCCAGTCTCTTAAGTCTGGAGGATTCCCGATATTTGGCCCAACTACGGAAAACACACCAAGTGATATCTGTATTAAATAATGCCTCTCATGAGAAACCTACATGAACTCACTGCAGCTTTTGGATTTTTTTTAAAGAATGAGAAAACCTGCAAATAACAAAACCCCATGACTGCTAGTCAGTTGACTATATTTAGCGCAACATCATAACTACAAAACAAAGTACATAGTCATCATCTTATGCAACAAACCAAATTTCAACCTCCTTCTGAACTGACTTTCCAGGTAACACATATTGGAGTAATTATATTAACAGGCGAGAATCATGGAGTTTTCTGTTCTCTGGCCTTGATATACATGTAATTCCCTTATTTTAAGAAAACTTTCTTATAGTGAAAATTCTCACTGTAGGTGAATGCATATATAGGAATACATATTAGAATTGGACAGAATAATGCTCCTCCCCCACTCAATGTGAAAAAAATATACTTGGAATCAAGCCTACACATAGCTATAAATTACTTCAGATTGTGTAAGAAAAGAAAGAGTGCCCATTGGATTTAAAGCTGTTAATAATTACCCAAAATGCAAGTCATCGGACAAGTCTCCTCCAAGTTACTCAAAAACACTTCCTTCTTGTAGAACATTTTAGTTGGTTCATGTTCAGTTTCTTCAGGATGTATAAAGATTGGACCAAAGAAGTACGCAGCTCCATCTCGCACCCACATCTTTTCAATTCTGCAAGGAAAACCAAACCACTGATATAAATGAAAGGCCATCCGTCCTCAATGAGACAGCTGGATGCAGGTTGGTCAGGAAGACTGTCAGTGAGAACAGAAGAACAGCCTATTCCAACTGTACAACTGTATAACTTTTTTATTAGGCAGCTAAACTTCTGCCTCAATCTATTAAGAGCTTATAACACTTAGCTTCATTCAGAAGATTCTTTTTCCCCAACCTCTTTTATACTTTTTGCAACAAGTCCATCTTTTGTCCAAGTTATTTTTATAGACAAACTGCAAATGAAGAAGCTGCACCTACCTTCCCACCCGAGGTCGCACTAACCCATGGGATTTTATGAAGACGCAGTCCCCAACCTTAAGCCACATATCGTTGTAGCAGAGCTGTTCAAAGTAATGGCAGCCAGGCTCTCCATTGGACATTTCTACTGGAACGTCTTCTTTCTCCTGGAGAAGAATATCCATTTAGAAACTTGTGGATGAATGAAAACCAAACACATAAAAAGAAGCCAGGTGCAAGTAAGAGACTTTGCTCTATCTTTATGTTACCAATAACAGGTAAACACTAAACAGAAATGTAGATGCAAAAGCGAGGGGCCTTGAAATCTAAAAATTAAATAAAGCCAAAGATACCCTCCATGTATGTCACAAGCTTTCCTATTTCACAGAATTGTAATTTTGCCAGAACAGTAATTTACAGGTCCTCTTCTGCTGCTTCAAAGTTAACCGGCCAAGCCAAATCTTGTTAGCCTATGTTGTTGGTCTGTTTTAAAGCACAACATGCTTAAGAGCCAAGAATTGAGTATATGACCAAGTTAACATACATAGAAATTTAATGATTCAACTTCCATATATAATAATATAAATACTCCATGTATTGCTTGCAAATTGATACCATTTGCCCTATTCAATGTCTTACTTTTTAGTTAAAACTGACATTGTGCCTCATTTGACCTTCTAGTCTAGGTTTTCAGAAAGCCATGAAAACATGGGCTGTCTCCCCAAGGTGCGGAAGGAAAAAACACCAAAAATGTTTATTCTCTTGGTAGAAATAATTCCTTCTTTTGTTATCATATGAATAAATACCATAACATATACTAAGTGTCTGATTAAAGCTGACAATGAGCATGCTGGGTATTCTGTTCGGAGGTTCTGTTAAGAGAACTCAACGTAAAGTGGCTTTTTTAACGACTGTTTATTTTTTCATGGCTCTAAATTTATTTTAGATATATTTATTTCAACTTAATTGAATTTAACACATTTATTTAAATTTATTTTATGTCTCTAAATACAATAAATCATTTTACCCAGTATGTTGGACAAAAATATTCTTAAGCATTCTGACAATAAGCTGCTAAGTTTTCAACCATAAATAGGTCACAAAATTATGTGTTGCTTACCACTGCCTAGGTACTGGCTGTTTTACTGAAATGCTACACAATAAAGCATTTTAGTATTGTCATGAACTAAAACTAGACTTTCAGTTCTATTGATTCTTTAGGCTTAAGGGAAGCTTTACAGTAAAGTTGTATTTTTTCTTCTGAAGTGGTAAAAAAAACCCACCCACACACAAAAACCAACTTTCACATGATCACAAGAAAGCATTTGAAACATTTGTAGAATCTAGCAAATATGTACACAGTTTATTTTCCGTTTAGTCTATTTATATTTTGTATTTATCTACAAATGCGTTCAACATAATTTATAACATAAACATATTTCTTTATATTTTATTTTGTCTGGATGTTGTGGAACTGAAGTCATGAGATTCACACTTTGTCATTCTTTATTATGTCAACCATAATCAATGTTCCACTGTTATCTTCCATACCTTTTCGAGATGAAGGATACTTTCGTCCACCTTACTGTCCTCCAACGTTTCAGCCTGTTTCTCCTCATCTACTTTGTCTGCATTAGCAAATACAGAAGCAACACGGACCACGGGCAGGGGTACATCTCGTGGGACAAATCTCACAGAGCTCACAGGCATAGTCCACAGTTTAATCTTTTTAAAAGATTTTGTTTTTGCAGAATAACGTGACTCGCAGACATAGACATCCTCATCTCTGAAGTTTTCAGGACACAATTTAAAATATTCCTGCAGATTGAAGAAAAAAAAGATTAAATATTTCGGCAACACACACACACATATTCCCCAGACACACAGTGAAATCCCTCTCATGCTTCCCAGTTCTTTTCTTCATTTATATCAAGAACACTTATAGATTAATGAAGTCTTTCTGCTGTGTTCTTTTCTTCTAGTTTGACATTCAAGTTATACTAAAAATTAAAAGCGAACAAGAAATCCCACCCTTAGAGGAGAAGCTCATTTCAGCACAGGTTATGTGAGAACAGTTAGGCTTTATTTGTTTACCAAAATGGTACATTAGCAAGTACAAGATCTGCAGCCCAAAACCACCTTCACAAGACTTCTGAGCTTTGACTTGGAAAGAGGACAAGACCATCGGGTTTTTTTTTTTGGGGGGGCGGGGAGCTCCATGCTCATTGATATGTGACTCTGACACCCATTCACATACTTGGCTGCTGGAGCACTTTGTTCCATACAAACACACGACCTTCAGAAAACTGGTTGAGATGTGTTGTGAACAAGACAGAAATCCCCAGCACAAGAGCAATGCGGAATCCAACTTGAGACAGAGATTAACCACTTCATCCTCTTACGAAGCCATTCAAGTCTCCCCTCTACCAAACCTACATCTACATGCTTTTATGGGAACATTTAAGAAGTTACCTGCAATTTCTCTACTACATGGTCTGAGAAATCACTTAGCTAATTATCTAATAAACATATGATTCTACAAACCAACCAGCACCTGGAAGCACCATCACTTGGATGAACTACATATGTCATGAAGCAAATGAAGAATACAAACAGTATTATTTTACTTAAGCGTTAGTAGACTGTCTCTATGTTAGAATGCCTACAGCTCTTCAAGAAAACAGCGGAGAACATTCTATTTGCTTAACAAATTAGTCTGAACAGTCTCTCACCTTGACAAACATGACCACACATTTGCCCAAAATTTTGCTAACAGGAACTTTATTGTAATAGTCACTTTTGAAAACTTCTTTCTCCAAGAATTTTCGTGTTGCAAGATGAAACGTTTCATTTGGTCGATAAAACCAACAGCCATAGAGCCATTTCTCTCCTATTAAGAGAAAAAAAAAAGAGACGTGAGAGAGAAACGGATGTAAAGTGGCATATTCTCTAGTGAGCAAGAAAAAACAACTATAGATTTGATTAATCAGCCACATAGTCATTCATACTGGGAGCAAACTGTTTCAAAACAGGACAAGATTCTGTAACTGTTCCAGCTAAGGAAAACCAGTTCATTTAAAAAGCCAGGCAATTGTTTTTACCCCAGTAAAACCTGACTAAGCAAAATAAAGGAGGAATCAGTTCTTATTTATAAATCTTGACTTTCAGGCCTTGAAACGGCTTCACATTCTACACAACAATCATTTGATTATTTGAAGAACCTTGGGTAACTTGGCCACTCTACGTAACTCATTCCACTCCTCCTACAGTCACTGCATTAAAGGCGTTAGAGAGTTATTCTCTTTATCTGCCTATTATTTGGTGCTTATTCCCTTTATTATTTGGTTTAGATGTGTTGTACATGGACTTGTCTCACTCATTTTTGAACCTGCTGATATAATCTGCCTCCACAAACTCCTGAGGAAGCCAGGAAGCTCATTACCTGCTGTACTGAAAAGCCAAACACTTTCACGTGTTTTAATCTGATTTATTATTGCCAATGAGTGCCCTCTAATTCTAGTACTGCTGGATTTGTTAAATAGTATTTCTGCATTCAATTTATCTACCCACTTCAGGACTTTGCGGACCTTAATTATATCCTGCCTTATATTTCTCCTTTCCAAATTTAAGAGTCACAGTCTTTTTAATTTGTCCTTGTAATGCATCCATTCCATTCCTTTAAAAACAGTGGGAACCAAAATGCTTAACTCCACTGTACCCCTCAGCAACTGCAGTTTCCAGGACTGCTGAGAGTGCACTGTGCTTATCTGATACACTTGCCACATCTCTGCCCTTCCTTAAACTTAAGAGAAGTAACTACTGCAAACAGAAGGCATCACTGATGAAAAAAAAAAAACAAACAGTACTTCTTATGGCTTGATTTGGTCTAAGAAATGCAAGATTCATCTCAATTCTGAAATGTAACAAAGGCAAGGTCTGAAATTGAGTCATTCTGTGGAACGTTTGCAGTTAAAATGTGCCTGACTTTGGTTCAGATTTCTCAGTGCAGAAAAACCCCAAGTGTTCTTCTGTGCCTAAATTAGAAGGAGCCCATCCTGCTTAGAACAGCCAGCTCTCTGGGATGCTTACCATTTGAGGATAGGTAGAGAAGAACAACAACAAAGTTTGTACTGATCCAAGAACTTTGTATTTGCAATATTCTTTGGAACAAAGCAACTCAGAAACAGGAAAAATACTCACCAGCCCACACATACTTCTGCAAATAAAATAAATACCATTTATACAGAAAAAGCTCAAATTGGAAGTTTTAAATAGTAAGAAGTTTCACCGTATTGTTTTCCTATAGCAAAGACACCCTTACCAGCTGAGTCTTCCCACAGCCTCTCAATACAGACTATGTGAGGTTGCAAGTTGGGTTCTGCAGGCTCCACATACACATAATCTCCTACATGGTACATGCTGTTCTTGAAGCTGCAATCCTGGCTGTAGGTCCGATGCAAGCTTGACAGCCCAGCTGACCCAGAAGAATCTTCACTCTTTTCCGCTTCTTATTGCGAGAAGGGAAAAACAGACATTAGCAATGCCACATTTCCACAATAGCCAAGGTTGCCGATATGAATGCCCCTACCCTTTGCTGCGTGCACAAGTGCCACATGCCACTGACTTCCAGCATGAAGGAAGGTTTAAGTGTGCTTTGTGCAGCTAACTTTTCTGCTACTGGTGCTGCTGAAGGTTGAGTTTCCCTTCTTCGGTCCAATTTTTCTGAGCCCTTCCAGTGAGTTAAGAAGAACCCAGTGACAGCAAGGAGCTCAGAAGCCTCAGAAAGGCACGTTTTGCTTTCTTTGGGGTTTTTAACTCTCAAAGGAAAACAGAAAAAGGGCATCACAGCTGTTGTCCCCTTGTAATACTGAGCCTGGTTGGAGCAACCAGACTTTACTGATGCTGATATTAGTGCTATGCAGGAAGACGAACCATGTTACGAATACAATTCAAGGACAGAGCTAACAGTTCTGCTCCCATCTGTGGAAAGGAATAAACAGAAAGCTTTATTCATTCCCCTAGACATGCTCCACAACGACTATATGGACAGTAACAGCCGTGAACTGTGAAACATAAAGGACCTACATAGAAGCTTTCTTGCCCTACATAATGGCTCTAATAAAAAAATATTGTTTTATAATATGCTTGAAATAGCTGGTACACTAATGTGTTCTGATGGAAGAGTTTACATAGGTTAGCATCTACCTACACCTCTTTCTTGAAGCCATCTGGCATGGTTGAGAAGGATCAAAATAAAATACAAGACCTTTGGTGGACAAGCAGACTATTAAGGTCCCATCAGAAGGTGCAGCTGCAGCAACAGCAAAGGATACATCATATGCATAGGTACGTTTTTCAATTAATACATTTTAAATTAATTAAAAGAAAGTAGCTACCTCTCTTCTCCTCCTCTCTTTTCAGCTTATCCTCCTCTATTTCTTTGGGCAGCTTTTCCTTCTTTTCCTTTTCTACATCATTGTGAAGATGCTTGGTGGTATAGCTGAGAGCGGGTGACAGAAGAATCTCTCCATTCTTACAAAGTTCATCTCTAATTTTAATAAAGAACTGCTGAAGTTCAACTGCATCCTCGTAAATCTCTGAATCAGTCCTGTGTAAAAATACAGGGCAGAAACATAGTTTGTGTAGCATCAAATAGGATTCTAAACACACACCCATCAATCACTGATAAAACTAAAGCTTCGCTCTACCAATAGACTTCTGTGCTTACTCATAACAAGCAGTAGCAGAAACAGGCAAGTCATGCTCCACCTGCTACTCTGCTGCCAGTTTGTGTTATAGTTCACCTAAACCAGTATTGTTGTATACAGTCCTGAAATACCACAAAAATCAAAGGTAACTCATTGTGACCAAATTACTTGCCATTTGCCCTCTCCAATCTGTTAAGTCTTGAAAACTCAAGTAATAACATTACTATTAAGAAAACTGTCTTCCTTTAATTACCCATACTCCTGTTAGTAGATGTTTTAATTTTTAACTCCTTCAGAGACAAGAACTCACTGATACATCCTCAAGTACTCTACCTGATTCAAATAAAACACTGCAAGAATTTGCAAGTGTTCATATTTTTTGCACAATATTACCATAACTCATACAACTGCGATTGCTCTAAAGGAGTAATCCACTAGTCAAGCAGTTGGTGAAAAGCTCCTCTTCACTTCCTCAGTTTGAAAGTTAGCGCAAACCTGGTTTTCATCAGGTGTGCCTTTGGAAGATTAACATCAAAATTACCTCCTTGTTTTTAAACGAAAGCATACATTCCACTAAAGACCTGACAGAGCTTTTGAGATTTAGTTTTCTAAACACCCGTATCAAAGGAAGCAAAGACCTTAAAAAAAACTTCAGCCTTTGTCAAACATTAACATGCAAAACTTACGTGATAAGACAAAGGATACCTGAAAAATATGGCTTCACTCACCTGTTCATTCTCCTCGCCCTCTCCAGTACCTCAAACATATTCTCCTGGAACAAGTCCAGTCTTCTATAGCGATTATTTTCAACATTTTTTCGGATAATATCAAAAGTCAGAGGAGGTTTATTGGGGAAATTAGGATCAACAGCAGGAATTTCAGCTAAGGAGTCACTGTAGCATCTGCCCTCATCATCCTGGTGGCTCATAACAGATACAAAAAGGTTATGGATAAGTTCCTGAATTAGCAAGGTGACATTGGGCACATGAGAATCCTCATCTCCTTCTATTTCTCTCCGAGTTTCAAGTAAAACTTTATGCAGGACCAGGGCATCTTTATAAATCAAAGATTCTGGCTCGTTATATGTGCAAGCATTATTGAACATCATTACAAAGTCCTCCACCATGGAGTCAATATCCTGGTATTTATTTGCCATCATGTGACTTCTGATCTTTTCCATGTCAACAGGCTTTTTAATGGTCACATAATAGTCAGGAAGCTCAGACCGAGAAGGCAGCCTCAAGAAGATGGCGCTCAATCGCCTGCCTCTTTTATCTGTGTAATTCTTAACAGCTTCATACACCTCATTCAGCTTCTGTTGCATTGGAGTCATGTATTTCGATTTTTTAGGAGAAATGCCACTTTTTCTACCTAAGCAGACAAAAAGGAATAAAAAAAGCAGAAAAAAAAAGAAAAAATAATTACAAAACCAGAGTCCGTACACTTCTTTGTCCACCTCCTTTACATTGGAGAATTGCTATTGAAGAACTACTTTATGATATGAGCAGAAGGCTCACAACATGGAGCCCATTCCAAGTTGTAGCTTCTTTTATTTTTCATCATTTTATGAATATTTTTTTAAATGTTATTTTTGGCAAACACAGAATCACGCCTCTATGTGGTCCACCCTGCAAAGATCTCCTCAGACCATGGAAAACACATTTTCCTGCCTAACGTTATTAGTAACTCCTCTAAATTCAATTTGGCCTTACTAGCTCTACATGAATTTCTCTCTACAGCTGTTAAAATCCAGTCATCACAAGGTTTTTGCTGTCACTAAAATTAAGCATTCTAAATATTATCAGATTCCCTTATGACAGATTTATGCCAAATTAGAGAGGGTTATTACAGGTAAAATGTAATATAAGGCCTTCCATGGCATTATAAATCAGATTAGCTTTTTGGTTAATTTGGGCTCTCTGTTACTGCACTACACAGTCTCTGCCGGTGAATTCCCTACTACCTGTATCTTAACTAAGAGCTGTATATTTCACGTAGGTTGTGTGCAGTTACTTTCTTTAAGCTAATCTGTACAATTTTATCCTTCTCAGTTTGCTAAATTCTGAACACATATTAAGGGGACATAAGATTTGAACAGTAGCAACTCTAGTTCATAAGGGCAACAGCTCTAGGAACAGACATTGTTGGAAATTTTGCTTTGGTGTTTTTAATGGTTTTCAATAATTTTCCAAGTAAAGCTCACATTTCTTTTATCATTCTGTGGACATCCCAGACATATGACCAGAGAAACTGAGAGATTTACTCAGTCTGAGAAGCACCTTGCTTGCCAGCAATCCAAACAGCACACGTTCATTGTGTTAATGAAGTGTTACTGAGCACATAATGCAGCATCTGACATTTTGATAACACCACATGGCTAAATATCAGTCATTCCAACCATTCCTAAGTTTTCTTTCTTCATTCTAAGTTACTTTTCTTAGAAAATGCTATATGCAACAACTAGTTTTTATTATATGCATATACAAAACACATTATTGCTGTCACAATTTTGAAAATATTCCACTTTGCATGTCAGTGTAAATTAGCATGTCTTCTATTCTAAAAGGAAGATCTGTTAATCTGTATTGTGGGGTTTTCCTAAGTGTTGAAATGGTGCATATAGCAATGTATGAGGTTGCCTTACTTAGCTTTAGTTTAGGGGATGCAACATCATCATCTTCAGCTAGGGGTCCCAGTTCTTTCCTTTTTTCTTTAAGGATCTTTTCCAGCATATGGGCATCATTGTATACCTATTAATCAGTAAAGTAATCAAAAACCAAAACAAAACAGAGTTTACCGTGTTCGGACTAGTTTAGAACTAGCCCCCAAGAAACATTTAAATGTTAGTTTGAAAAAGCTGAATGCAAAACCAAGTACTTGATTAAAAACAAGGGCTTATTTCTCAAATGTACACCTTCAATAGACTTAAATAGGTAAGCAGAACTGAGGAATGCCATCTAAATCAGAAAGATATAAAACTTGAATAAATTATCCAATAAAACTGCATTTCTATTCCAAACACTAGGAAATGACAAGGCGAAGTTGTCTTACCAACTTCTTCCTCAAATCATTATGCTGAGCAATTAAAGATCTCTTGAAGCATTGTGATTCCATCAAGGTACACAGGACTAGAACAGTCCTCCTGGGTATTCCAACCCTAGTGAATACAACCTCACCCTGAAATCCTGTACAGTAGCTGGTCACGTTCCTCTTTAGTAACAGTTGGAGGTTTCCTACCACCACTCTGTTCCACTACATCATGCTTACTGGCTAAGAAACATCACAATATAGAAACACTCTACAATACATTTGTAAGGGAAAAGCATATTCCTTTCAGAATCCTTTTGCTCGACTAAATAAGTCAGGTCTTTGAGTCTGGTCTCTCACAGTCTCCGCTTCCATGAAAACAAAGCCAGTTTCTTTCCAACTAATACAAGAGGTTCTGAGCTCCAAATCACATGCTGATGACTTCTCATGATTAACTGAGGTTGAATAACGAGAATTTAGGAACCAGCTTATTTTTTAAAACATAATAGGAAACATTCAGCTGACATTTTTTGTAGTGGAGGAACAAGTTTCGCTAACAGGAAATAATTCTAACCTTCGCAAAGGAGTGTGTTTCATTTCATGTTCATACAACTATAGATGAAGACAATTTAAAACTTTGGCAGAAAGAAAAAGTCATCTTTCTAAATTAGTTCAGTTAGCAATTATCATAAATAATGTAACAGCCAAAGCTAAACCATTCTAACATAACTTATATGTCTGCAAAGAAGCAGAGAGGTAAGTGTGACTGCAGAACCAGAACAGTACCTGGGAGCCCTCCTCATTATAATGTCTCGCATTCCGAAACATGAGCTTCATGTCTTCAATCATGGCTTCTTCCCCTACGTACTTATCATTGCGGATATTGTGTTCTATCATTTTCAAGTCCATTGGCTCCAAGATAATTTTATAATAGTCTGGATAGTCCTTTTTGGATGGCTTAACCATAAACAGATCACAGAGCCGTCTGCCTGTGCCCGGTTCTCGAGCTTCCAGAACTGCATTGTACAAGATCTTCATTCGCTGCTTTCGTATATTCTTTTTACTGTTAGGTTAAGGAGGAGAAAAAAAAAGAAAAAAAATAGATGTCAGGGGCTCTTCTCCACACTTCCAAAACTAATATCAAAATGACATTATCCTCTACCATGAGAAAACAACCACAATCACCTAAACATACACACATTAGGACAGTGTACTAGAATCACAGGTCCATCTGCAAACAGTGACAGCATCATATTTAGCATTAGCAAATGCCAAATAAACAGGGAACAAACTCGGTACATTTTTCCTGTTCACCTTGAGTTTAAGTGTTGTACAGAATAAAGAAAATAACTAGTTTTCAAAAGTGTAAAGGTCAAAAGGAGCTCTAAGACTTTCTAGTCACAAAGAAAACAGGTCAGGACTAGGCATCTGAATCGAAGACCTCAAGACCTAGTGCAGACAGGGAAAAACTCCTCAGCCTGTATCTTCATGAATTCATCTGCTGAATACAGAATATCAGAGTCTAGAGCTATTCTGTATCTTCTTCAGTACAAGAAAAAGAAGAACATCAAGAATGTAGTAATAAGAAGGGTCTCAGTTGCTTAAATATCTGTCAACCACAGCCAAATGAAGCAACAAATCAATAAATCGCACAAAAGCTGCAAACCCAGGTAGAAAATGGCCACATACATGCTGTCACTACACACTTCAGTCATCCTATATGTAGCTGTTATGGTTGTCTCAAGAAATGCGATAGTGCAGCCAAGACACAGCTTATCAGGAACACAGTTACACATGGCTCCCTGTACAAATACCACATGATCTACACGCAAATCAGATAAGGGAGGGGAAATCTTATGTTAACAATGTATCATCTCAGCTCAGATTCCACAGCACTTCTAGAAATGTACTCTCCACAAAGCACTTTTAAACCTGCTTCCAACTGCAATCTCTGTAAGACTTATTTGGGTAGTTATAAGTTTGACTACATTATCTGTAAAGACAACAAAGACAACTATCTTCATTTGCAGAATGTACAAATCATCACTGCACAACTTGCTAGAAACCAAACTGCATGACAGATTTTCCATCATCTGCATCTGTTCCTCCTACATTTAAAATCTACCTTGCCCAGCACAGCCTCGTGCCTCAGATACCTCTTGCACCTTGGTGAGGTCAGCAAAATAACTAATGAAATTAATGTCAAAACATGTAGAAAAAATTCAAAAATGTATCTTCCATAGGTTAAAACTTTTCTTCTGCACTATCTTCGCTGCTGGATACTGTTAGTTAGTGGTTCACACTAGCAAATGAGTAATGCCAGAACAGAGACATGCTTCCAAATTCCATATTTTAAAATGCCTCCAAGTTTTAATATTTAGTTCAATGAAAACAGGTAAAGCAAAACCAAATCAGCAATAGTAAAAGGCCTGCCAATACTCAAGATTCAGGTCACGTATCTGATTCACAAAAGGGGACATTCAAACAACTGTCTTGTACGGCATTATTATTTTCCCAATGGGATTAATTTTGCCTGGGTTATTACTTTCCTTTTTCAGCAACACTTTGGAATTCCTCTCAGTGCTTCACTTCTGCCATCAGCAGCATTGATAATTTTCTTTTATTTCCTATCATTCAGCAAGCGAAACTGATAACAAGTATTGAACTGACAACATCAAAAGCATTTTCAGCTTCTCTCCAGGCATGAAGAAAATAAAATTATTTTTATTTCCCTTACCTATGAACACAACTTTTTCTCTGTTACTGTTCTCAGATGACAAGGCCTGACAGATGTTTTTCTTTGAAGCATTTCAGTGTTCTGTCCCCTTGTGTGACAGAAGCACATAGGATTAAAAGGACACTGATGACATTTGACTTGGTTGCTTATGCTAATAGTTCTCTTTAAATCTGAAGATCTCAAAACCAGACATTTTTGCAATTCTTTCCTTCCTGATCTTCATTTCATACTGTGGTCTGCCTTACTGTTCCAGTACTTTTCTTTCTCCTAGCATCCCCAGACTGCACCACCTCCTAAACCTGTGTTCACATTTTCTCTGTTGAGATTTTCTGAGTGTACATTGTTGCACTTACTTGATTGCTCTTAAGTGAATCTTTGCTGATGCTCTATTTCATTCCCTTCTTCCCCCCACAACTGCTGTCACTTTGAGCAAAAAAAAGAACTAAAATACAGGAAGCTGAAGGTCATAAGCAACACCAAAGAAAGACGATGAATTATAGCTTTACACTGGCAGTTGCTACCATTGCAATAACATTATCAGGAGTTGGAACTTATTTCAAATGATACCATGGGGCAGACTAGAGAAACTATCACCTGTTGGAGTGAAACACAACACTAACATTACACAACAGCTGTCACTGTTAAAGAATACTTTCCATAAGCCATCATTAATGCCCACTAAAAGAGGATGGTTTAGATCACTGTGAACTTTGTTTACATTATAGTATCCAGAATAATCAACATATTATATACTCAGCTGCCAACAGGTAAGTAACCAAAGAGCACAAATTCAGAAGGGAGAGAGTAGTCCTCTAACATTCACGATGAGAACTCCTCGAACAGAGTTCACGTCATGCAAAATGAAAATATTTATTCCAGGAGACTTCACCAAATAAAGATCTTTGTAATAATAATTTGTAATACTATCAACTTTCAAAAAAATAATTCAACTATAGTGTTCACTTTAATTATATTCTGAAATTGGTACCCAAACTACATAAATAGTCATATATTGGCGAAGTAGTAGATAAGAAACAATAATTGCTAACAACCTGTCAAGACAGTGCACACACCAGGCTAAAAAAAAGAAAGAACAAGTAAAAATCCTGAAATCCACTGACAAAACTACTTAATTCAATGCAACCACAGTATCCACGCCACTTACTGAAGTTATGTTGACAACCACCAACTAACAGGCCAAAAATCAGGAAAACAAATTCAGCAAACAGCTTTGAATGAACTAGATCCAACACTTAATGAGGTTAAGTTTCAGAACTACAAATCCCTCCACAAATGCTAAAAACCATGGCTTAATATTCTCTGAAACAAGTTAAAGAAGTAGCAATGTCATGGTATGAAGGAACTACAGAAGTGCATACCTTTTCCTTTTTGAGCTTCCAGTATCAGATGTAGCAGAAGAAATCATGCTGTCCCCATCCTCAATGTCGTCTCTCCTAGCAAGCTCCTTCTTCTTTGCCTGAAAAAAGAAGAAATCATTGAAGCCAAACTCACTGCTGGACATTTCCAGAATAATATTAAACATCAGAACAGATCAGATTCACAAAGGAAGATGTAACTATGGGTTTTGAGACTAAACCACCATAAAAATATTTACAATTATTTATTTAAAACAAGCTGGCCAACATAAGATACAATAGCAGTATAATTATGCCATTTCAGACTGTAGCACTTAGCTGGAACACATCATGAAATGTGAAGTGGTTTAGCATCCTACAGTTACCTGCAAATCCTAAAAAAAATTCCACATTATCAATTTTTGCACAACTTAATTGTGTTAAGAGCCATAGTAAGGAATAAAAGTGACTGAAGGAAGTCACAGAAGGCAGCATGTCTGCTGAAGAAAAATTACCCTGTGACGCTCTTCACTCCCATACTTACCCCTAAGCAAGAAACTGCTACTGCAAATACAAGTCTAGTTAAAAATTATTTTGGAAAAGCATTAATTACGAAAACTAATTCATGTGTGAAGTTATATCCTTTTAATTGTTTCACTGCACATACCTGCATAACCTGCTGCATTTTCAGTACTCTTTTATAGATGGCAGAATTGGGAACGTTGTAGCGCTTGGCATTTTCAAACATCAAGTTCAAATCAGCCTCCAACTGATCTAAAGTTTCATATTCATGGTTTTTCAGTTTGGTTCTGCAAAACAGTGGATATCTGATTGATATTTCTCAAGTTACACATTGCAAACCAGCTCTTTAACATCTTCATTTTAATGAAAAATCGATATGCAAAGAGCTCTGATTATAGGAACATGTTTTCTTTTTCTGATGCTGCAGTAATATCTTCCAATTGTAACTATATTAGGGAAACATATCTCCTCTTAAAGAATGACTCTAACAATTCTGAAACCTGCCCTCTTGAAAGCTGCGCAGACTGAAGTCAGACGAGACGTGGTGCAGACGAGGCAGAAGCACAACTGGCTGAGATGCCCCCAAGGTGCCTCCGCTGTGACCCGCGGGGCCTGGGTGTGATGCTGGGGGGCTGGGTCAGCTCCGCACACCCACACACGCTGCCCTCCCCACACGCTGCCTCCCCCACACACCCATTCCACTCATCTTCAGAGAGAAACAGAAGTGCCCAACACCTCTCATACTAATCTCCTCCAATTTTTGCCTCCTCTTAAAACCACCTGCTTGTTGATCGATGCTACCTGCAGAAACATGCTTCGTGTGAAAAATTAGAATAGGAATAACGACATAAAAAGGCCCTTTCCATAAGTTGAACAGATGAATCAGTGCATTGTTTGCCAATAATGTAATGTGTTTTCTCATATTTCCTTGCACAGTGGTGAAAGCTTCAGCCAACTTTTTCAAAGCTTCCAACACCTCATTAAACACAACAGAAAGTAATAATCTGCAACAACCAAACTATCACAACGGCAAAATCCAGTAATCTTCCTTCACACCTCCTTCCTGACCTGCTTGCCTGCACATCCACCAGTCATGCACATTTAACACACTCACCACCTTTAAACCCGGTCTGGTTTCTACAGCACCCAGTCAAATGTCAACCTGGCTGACGGAGCATAGTGCCACCACAAAATAAATACCTCTTAGCTCCAAACCTACCCACCAATGTGACCTTACAGGTGAACCAGCAAACAAAGAGCAATGATGTTCAACTGAAGTTGAACAGGACTCTTCACTGCTCACACAAGGATGAGGACATCATGGTTGGATTAAACGTGGCACAGAGCTGCAAACTGCTGTAAAAACTAGGGAGATGTGCACGTGTGTCTATAAAGCTGTTGCGATGGAAATACATCTGGAAGTGAAACATCCAACTAACTGCATGTTGCCAGGACAGCAGCCGCATGCACCTTCCTGAGATGTGGTGTATTTCTTCTTCATCTCTTTCAGATCCGAAGAACCAGTATGTCCTCAACGACTGTGAGAAAAGCAAAAGCCATTTTGGACAAATATCCTAAACATAAGATGTGGAGAAAATTACTTGTTGCCATTCTCATTTAAAATGAACCATTTAAAGTTCATGTATGTTTTTTAAGACTTTAAGATATCAGTATCTTGTAAATACTTATGGGTTTTTTTAGATTATTTTTAATATTTCCAACTGAAGCAACAGGTGATCAAAAGTTTTCCTGTCAGCTTCACTCACTCTGCCATTCCAAAAAGGAGGAGAGTTACCAATATAATTTTCATTAGTAAAAAATACAAATTATAATTAAAAAAACCACACACACACACCCCACAAAAGCAAAAAAGTTTGGGTACCAATTAAACTGCCATGAAGAAAAGGCAAAGGGAGCCTCCATTTCTACCTTGTCAAACTCCACCAACAATTATTTGCATGTTAAGGAGTATGTAACTGGTATTTAAAAAGTCAAAAACAAAAGGAAAAGCCCAATAAATACAGGATTATTTTGCCCTAGACCACTAGGATATGATGCATATGCTCATAAATAGCAAGGAGTCTAAACCCTGAGTCTACTTCACACTATTGCCACTGTCTGGTAACAAACACTACAGGTCACTTTACATCTTCTCCAGCTGATCTGAACAGTCTCTGGTAGAGAAAGCAAAATCTATGGGGTAAAATGTTTGTAATTCATTCTTGTAGTCCAGCAAAATACTGACAAGCAATTACAGAACTTCAGCACACAAACACTTGGTGTTACAAAAGCTAACACATCATTAAGAGAATACTCAAGAAAACAGAGTAGAAAGGTTTAAAAAACTTGCATCAAAAGCCCCAATTAATAAGACGGTATTTAGCAAAAACATCAAAAAGGAGTTTTAAATTTTTCATAACAGAATAATTTAACATTCTTATTTGTCAAGGCATGTAGGGCAATTAAGTGTGTAAACAAGCAGTAATCTCCTTGTTTACTGCTGTTATTATAAACGTTTATAAAATAGATTCAAGCTTTCAAAGGATTAAAGGAAAACAAAAATAATGCCTGAAGGCTATTCTGCATCTTACCAAAAGGTACCCAAGTCAGCTAAACTACTGTAGAGGTTAAGAACAAAAAAATTCAAAAGGCCAGTCCTGTGTATAAATCCATTCAGGAGCAGCACTGGACAGAAATGCTGACCAACAGACTTTCCTCTCCCCTTGGATGCAGATGGCATCAGCATGATTTGTTTCCAAGTGACAATTCGTACTGACAAATTGGCAGGATTAGGTTTTAAGAACCTAATAAAGTGAAGACTAGCACAACTGCCTTAGATTTGAATATTAAATATTTAAGACAAATGTCTAAAGTGATTCAACTGCCAGAGGACAAGGAATCATGCTCAGAAATCATAACCACCAAGCTGGGGAAAGTCCTCTCAAGTCCTACTCTGCAGTTCATCCTCTTGCAAGTGAGTGAGTATGTCTGCAACATTCTCGCTTTTCCACTCTTGTCTCAAATTTTGCTTAAATATTAGTAGCATGTAGTTTATCAACATTCTTGTGCAACTCTGGCGTGTCTGCTTTCTTCCAGAGAACTAAAACAAGCTTTGAGAGACTGGACAGCAGGAAGAAGAAAAACTGTAAAAGTTTCTAGTCTTCCAATTAATTTAATATATTAGAATTACAGAACTGTAAGTTTTTATTGCGATCGCTGCTGCAGGCGGTCTGGGTTCCGCTTTCTGAAACAGTAACCCAAAGGACTACACCTCAACTGAAGTACCACTTCTTCCATTCAAACTGCTTCCCCCTCCTATCCCTTTGTACTACTCCTCTTTATTTTGAGTTGTTCTGTATCCAACTTAAAACTGTCGGGGAGGAGGGTGAAAAGAAGAAAAAAAGCAATGCCCTGAGAGAATCAATGACAGTCAAGGATTAGACTGATTAAAAAATCAAATATCAATGTCCTTCCTCCTGATATTTAAAGCCGATACACAACTCTACATCCTCATCACACAAAAGCTCAGAAATCATGAAGTAACACTGTCAGGGTGATATTATAAATCAAATTCACTTATTAGTAACATATTTTGATCCTGTTCAAACTCTGTATGTTTAGATGCCAGTTTTATCAAACTGGGAAAAGGGAGAATTCATCGCATCCTGTGCAGCAGACCAAATCCAAAGCAAGCTGCAGGCAGAACGAGCAAGGCAAAAGTGTTTCCTAGGGAATGTATCCAGCCTGCAACAACCTTCTTTTTACATAAAGAGAATTCTAAATTGGTCCTGTATGATTTCATGACATGGTAAAAGAAACTGGTGACTCTTCACATCAGCACATCCTGAGCCACTTGACACTAACAAGTCTGGGATTTGCTTTACCTCCCCAAGCAGAGGCAGACAGGCAGTTCCTGCAGAGCCCAGAACACTGTCATGTGCTTCACCTGAAAATACACTACTTACTCTGCAGAGCCTTTGTATCCCACAACAGCTTCATCTGCGTGTATTTAGACAGTGACCTACACACATCACAATGCAGCAGTCTAACCCTGAAGCACCAAAAAGCAGAAAAAAACATCTAAAGTTGCCATTAATCTTAAGTATATAATTCTACGTGCACTAACTCTCTGCTCTCTCGTGACCTTGTAGAAACAAAATCTTTAAGCTGATGGAGAAGGCGAGGACCTCATTAGCTCACAAGTGAAGAAAAGCAGCTTAACTATATCTTAGTCCTTTAAATCTTAACCTAGAGCCAGAAGACAAAAGGAAACTCTATCTTAAAAAGCAAGGATGAGCTATGATCCAAACTACCCTACCAGCAAATAAAATCTTGCATTTATCAGCATTTATTTATCCACAACCAAATAAGCAAGGCGAAGCTTGATTCTAAGCAAACAATCTACATTCATAGTTGAATTCATGAAATAAAAGTAAAAATCAAGACTTAGTAAAAATCAGTGACTCTTCCACATGGTTTGGAAAGACAGACAACTTCCAATCACACATATGAAAATGAAAACTGCACAGGCACAAACGTAATCCTGGCGGCAAATAACCTCCTACTTCTTCAATGCACTTGCTGTCAGAAAACAACGGGATGATTAATTAAGAAGGTTATTCACAGAAGTACTTTGAACAGATTTAATTATACTCAAACTCAGCAAAACTCAAATATCATGAGTTTTCTGGATTTACAGTATGACACGCAGTTTCGCAATAAATTAAAAAAAAAAAATCTCACCAATCTTCGAAGGAAATAATTTTATAAACATCAATTTATTTTGCAAAGCCAGGCAAAACTAACCAAATTCATGGGTCTATTCAACTGCAAGTCACTGCCAACATGCTACAAACTAACCTTTATACACCAGAAACCAAGAGAAATTTCTATGAAATCATTGATGGTGATACAATCATATGCAGGAAGCATGAGTAAAACTTGGAAGAATATGATTTAAACATAATGACCTTTGCAAAATGAGGAAAACGCAGTTTAAAATGTAGGTCACTAGGCCGAAAACAACACTGCACGACATTTAATCTGGTCAAAACCAGAATAGCAATTAAAAAACCCATACAGTAAACCAGCACTCAATTCCCTAAAAGCTCTACTGGAAACTCATTCCAGATATTGCACCTGGAAATGCTGATAACTGAAGAACAGCAAGATACTCACTCCACATAATGAAAAGATCCATTTTATTAGTCACATGCTATGCCTAAACAATTCCATGGAAAAAGAAAACAATATTCAAACACGCATCTAAAAACAGTAATCGAGTAACTTCTCTTGCTCTGAAATTGTGAGGTCCAGCGACCAGTCCAGCCTCTTTGGGGAAAAACCATTGTAACAAGGAATGCAGGTAATAAAGGCATTTGACAGATGCCCTATCGAGGAATGAAATAACCTTTTTATAAAAAGTGCATTGAGAACCTTGTTTACTTGAACCTGTGATATTTTAAAGGCCACACATATGATATACACTGAAAGTACTTGCTAAGATAAGAAAACTGGTTATACCTATAGATTTTAAAACTCTACAACATCCAATGAATATTAAATTATATTGAGAGAAAAAATGAATGGAAAAATTGCCAAATCTCAGATAAAGTGAAAATATACAAGGTATTCTAAATATTACAGAGATATAATTTTCTCTGCAGATAATATTTTCCCAATTTGCTCATTCATAAATTAAGCAAACTGTAACACAGTGCCACATTATTTTTCCAAAGTCAATGTAATAATAAAACATTAATTTATTTTTTTAAATTAAGAACTTAATTTGTATTTGGCTTATTATTAAAAAAAAAAAAATAAATCTCAACTCTATAAACTATTTAGGCTTTAACCCACACAGGCCCCTGTATTTCAAGATAAGTTCCACTCCTTTATTTGCCATGTTGGTAGAAGTGGTTAAATTATAAGGCAAAATATGCTTGACCAGATTATATTTAGTATAAGTTCAAATCAAATAATTAATAATGAATCCAAAGGCAACAAGAGCCACCACAAATTTCCCAGTTTCAGAAGAACCTCAACACATCCCAGCGCAGTGAAATCTGACATTCGGATACCTGTGTCGCAGACAATTGTTCAACAGGATGCACGTTCTTAAGAAAAATGCAATTCAAATACTCAAATAGTAGACGCCACACAAAACTAACCGTGTTTTCTGCTAGATCCTTGCACTTTCTTAAACCTCAATGACAACCTCAGCTTCCTGGGCACGCCAATGAAGACACCAATTTCAATGCCTGGGCACCCACACTGGCCTCACAAATAGATCAGGAAAGAACCACTAACAGGGAATTCCCTGGGGCGCTTCCCTCCTCTGGCGCAGAAAAGTCTGACCCACTTGCCTTAGGAATCACTAATGCTGTAAAATTTAACAAGGAACAAAACACAGCTCTTGTAAGGATGCCAGGATCTGGCACTTATGTTCCAAGTATCTGAACTCATTCTGTTACATTATTTCCCAACCGTTCCTCCGGTCATTTGTTATTACAGAATCACTTTTCACCAACAACGTTAAGTTTGCAAAACAACTTCCACTTCTACCACACCTGAAAGTCACAGGTTCACAGTGTCATGCCTTTCCTTGTAAATACAATATTCTTGTTCTACAGCTCTGAATTTTGTCCTGTTTGAGGTCAGGGAGCTCATATCACTGTGTGTATGAACGCCTGGTGGGAGCGAATGAAGAGGGAGCCAGACTCATCTCAGCTGTGCCTGCTGCCAGGGCAAGAGGAACACATAAAAACACAAGAAATCTCACCTGAACACAAAAAAAACCACCCACAAAATATAGGGGATTTTGTTGCTGTTGGGTTTGTTTTCTTACTGCAAGGGTAGTCAAACACTGGCTGCTCTGGTTGCCCAGGGAGATTGTGGAGTCTCCATTTGTGGAGATAATC
The DNA here is from genome assembly GCF_964273445.1 of Streptopelia decaocto. NCBI lineage: Eukaryota > Metazoa > Chordata > Aves > Columbiformes > Columbidae > Streptopelia > Streptopelia decaocto. The sequence continues at coordinate 5,724,959 of NC_138662.1, forward strand.
CAAACCTGACTGGACGCAGCCCAGGATCAGCACTCACCTCAAATGACTGAGGTTTATAACACTCGTGAAGTGATTGAGAGATCGGGATAGGCATGATTTACATCTAATTTAAAAAAAACTATACCCTCTAGACACCATATATTATTTTGTAAGGATTTTCCTGCATTTGAGACATACAAACTCCAGAAATATATGACTAGCTGTAAAATTTGCAACCGGCACTCATTTCACAGCTCAGTCTGGCAGGACAGCCTAGGCAGGCAGAAACCAAAGCGCAACAGACGAGACAGGAATGCCAGGCCTCACCCCAACACCTTCAACTTCTCACTAGGACAATTATCTTTTCTGTCCCCACCTGTGAACAGAAAATACTCTTTTTGCACATACAACTTAAAAAAAAATCCCAACACCACAAAACACAGATCAAGCCACCACAACCAAAACAAACAAAACCACAAAACCAAAAATAAAAACCAAACCAAAATAAAACCCACAAACACAAAAAACCTCCACCCCTAATGACTGGCAGTTCTGAATACATAAAGACATATTTGCAATATCAGTAAAATCACACTAGCTTCAGTTTTCCCTAAAGCTCATCATTCAAGTACACATGTCCATGACTTCAAGGCTTTTTAAGTATAGTAAGAAGGGAAGATTATGTGGTGATTTAAAGAACAGTTGAATTTCAGAATTTGCTAAAATAAATTGGACTCTTATAAATACCGTACTTTAGCTTGTGAGCTACAAACACTATTTCTAAAAAGATTGTTTGTCCCTTTTTATTTTCTAAGCTCTCAGGCAATAAGTAATATTTTCCTACAGTTCCTCATACATTTGCATGCGATTTCTGTACTGCTCACATAGCCAGGTTTTACCTGCCTACGCTGTAAGGAAAGCAGAAATGCAGCTGCCTCCCTACGGCAAATTATTTGTCCTATAACTGATATCAAGGGTATTGTTAATGGAAGGTCTTTCCCAATTAAATCTGTTTATACATCATTTCAGACGATATTCTTTGGTACATTCAGACAAAAAGCTCCGCAACAACTGTCAGTGATTTTTCTCAATTTCACCTTTTTTTATTTCCATCAAGTACATTCTGTGCTTCGTTCAAGACAAGACACTTTCTTTGCCAAGACAACAGCTGTACTAAGACATAAGAAAAAATGTTTTATAGCCACTGATGGATAGATAAGCAGCGTGGCAGCTCCACACTTGTTCCCTAGCACATGCAAAACACCTCGTGACAGATTAAACCCCCCCTCCCCAGGAACTGAGCACTCTGCAGTGCAGGCCAGGCAGGGACTGGAGCCCCAGCTGAGACTGGGCAGCGCCACTGAGCTCTATTAACGCACTCAGGACCCATCACATTAGCTTACCTTGGACCACTAAAGAAAGCTATTGCTCGCTTCTTTTTACTCAGGTTTTTAATCCAACAACTGCGCTCTGCCAGTTGATGAACCTTTCATGGCTCAAACATTTATAAATAGTGTACTGCTTTGGTACTTCAGCCCAGATTAGATACATCATGAATGACAATAAGTATTCTGCACAGTTATACTGTGACCAAGACAAAAGGAACGTAATTGCACATATCTACAATTCACATTGTTGAAGACTATTAATTTAAAAAACATGGCAGTAAGAGGTAACTGAGCCATCACGGTCAAGGAAAGAGAACAACGGGGGGTTCTTCAGAAGCTTTCCTCTCTGCTGCCCACCTAGCCTGCAGATTTATTCACATGGGAATCTTTCAGGCACATTACAAATGAAAGTCCATGGAGAATAAACCAAATAGCAACCATCTATAAATGATGATCAAAAGACTGATGTGGACTGAGTTGGAACAAGAAGCAACCCAACACAGAGGAAAGATGGTATACACTGCATTAGGTATGGAGAACTTGACCACAAGATCAGATTCTGGAAATAAAAGAAATCCTTGAATAGTTTCCCACCAGATGTAGTTTGCATTCTGTTTTCTTACCTGATCTGCTGCAAGGAAATAGGTGATTTGATTTGCTGATAATAATCAGGATACTTTTTCTTAGAGGGCAAGTGGAAAAAGGGTTCAGATATGAGCTGGCCCTGATTATTTCGGCAACTTCTAACTGTGTCATAAAGCTGATATAGAGGATTAGAAGTGTCCATGAAGGATGTAATGCTCTCAGCTTCAGATTCTCCCTCTTCATAACGAGCAGCAGCTGCACAGAGAGAAAAGAAAAATGGCAAACTCAGCAGGACAACTCAGAGTGGGTTTTTTGGTTGACTTCAAATGGACAAAGATCTAAACCAGAAGAAAAGGCAGTCCCTCCGTCGAGGGTGTTCAGCCACTCTCTGGCAGTCAGATTTATACCTCAGAACAAGACATCACAAATATATCTTATGAGCCTCAAGCTGACAAAAAAGCACTTTATCCAGGTATTGCAATCTCTCTCATCAGACAAGACTTGAGTTCTGCCAGTGGTAATACCGCCTTGCCACACACAAGTGCTGAGAAATGTTCACATATGAGACTACGTAACAGGACTGTTCAACCACACACCACCTATGCAACGGCTACATCCTTATTTACCCATCCAACCATTAATACTAGCATTTGTGCCAAATACATTTGTATATTGAACTACTGCCATTCTGCTATCTGACAAGGACTCACTATGAGAATAAAAATTGACAAATCATATCTGGAATTTTCAAAGATGCCTAGTCAGTTAAGCAAAATGGCCAAATTAAAAATTAGGTTTTGCACATATATCAGAAAGGTGACTTCAGAACTCCTATAATCCTTTAGACCAAATTAATCACAGCTCAGTTCAAAAATTGTGAAGTTCAGCAGAAAAAACCTGACACTAAGGCCTGAAGGTGCACCTACAACATCTGCAGCTAAATGAAGGAGAAATAAATATTTTAGAATTATTATATGATTCCCATTAACATTTCCTATTAAAGTGTTTACAAATTTTATAGCAAACTTTTCTGGTTATATGAAGCATGTATTACGTCTCAGGATTAGGATGAATGGAAAAAAAGATATGAAGAACTAACATTTACTGCCGGTAAAATGAGGAGAAACATTACATGAGCAACAGAAGCACAAAAGGAATGAAAACACACCAGTAGGGGAAATACAGGGTGGGAAGTGATAAATGGCCAACATTCAATGCTCCTCAGTAACACCAACAGTGTAATTTGTACATTGCCGACAGGCATAACACAAAATCTATGTGGTTTTGCACATGCTAAAGTTAAATTATTGACTCTTTTTTCCCCTCTTCTCAAAGTTTGAAGGAAAGTTTGGCAGATGACACCCTGGGTAATTCAGTTACACAGAAGACAGTTCCCTAATGCTCATGCCAAGTTTCCAGCTGGCATTTTCATTACTGCTCAGCGGAGGCTGGCAATGTTTCAAGCTTTCTATCCAAATTCAGTAAAGACATATTGACATGCTGACCAAGCCAGGGGACACTGCATAACAACACAGTACTATCGTTTTTCCTCTGCAGTCTGATGCTGTAGTTCTACGCGAGCGTATGACACGTGGGACCTACCAGCCATGTAAGATGCAAGCTAGAATACAAGCAGACCTCAGAGGATGTGCAAACATATAGCAAAGATTCTCATTACTGGTTCAGGGAAGACACTAAAAATTATCCTAATTATGTATCTGTATGCCAATCAGCATCACCTAATGGCCTAGCACCTACTACACAGTAGCCAGCAAAGCAAGAGCTGGACAGAATAAGGTAGAAAGACTGGAGGTCGCACTGTGTTCTCCTGTAACTAACACACGGAGATAAATGCTAACAGCTAAGAAAATGCTATCAGGTAAACTAAGTTTCCAAAATAGAACATACAGCAAAATACTGGGTTTGGCTTTGTTTACTCAAACGGTTCAATTCAGTTTGTTTACTAAAACAGTTCAGTTTTGAGTGCTCCATAAAAAAAATAAGAAACAGAGTAGAAAAAGCAGAACTTGTTTTTATGAAAGAAAAAAAAAAGAGAAACTAGTCAAGTATCTGCTGTTCTCTGACACATGGAAGTCAGCAACAAAGCAGTTCAATACCTTAAATAATAAATATACTTCCTTTGTATTAAAAGTAGAACAAGGCATTCCCTAAAATAAAAATCTGAGTAAAGTAAACAGGTACCACAAGGAAAGTGTTTACAAAATATTGTAATACAGTTGTAAATATTGTCATTATGATGTGTATGTTCTTTACAAGTGATGTGTCAAACATTAAGTATTCTTACATATTCAGAAAATGACGGTGTTCTCCTAATAAGAAACCTGTTATCTTAACTGAAGAATGTATTATTCAGATCAGAAGACAGAAAAATCAATTTGCTATGGAACAAACAATCTAATGCAAGACTGCAGATTCTTTAATATGCAGTAGCACCAGGTCCCGTATCCCCCCCAAGCACAGACTGGCAGTGGAGAGTACCAGGCAGTTATTCCCCCTTCATGCAGCTGTTACCACAACTGCAGTTAGCAGATACAGGAAAAAAAAGCATCACCGCAGTAAACCATAACCACAAAATATACTCCATTCAATGGTCTCAAAGAAAATGTATTTCCTGCTGTTTGTTCCATACCACAGTCACAGTTTCCTAATGAAGGGACAGCTTCATAACAGAGTGATATTAAATTGACTTCGCTGCAAAAGGAGGCAGCCATCTAATTTACCACTGGAACTGAGCTTTAGTATCAGATATAAATGCGTGTGTCATACACATGTACTCTTACTCAATGACGAGGCAGAAAAAGTGCAGAGAGTGAAAAGAGTATTTGAATGTACGCGAAAGAAAATCAGTCTTTACTCAGTGAGTGATTTGCTTTAAACATCATCTCTTTTGTAGTCCCAAAGCACCTAAATGTCAATGAATGCTCAAAGGCTGACTGAAGACAGATGCCAGTAAAAGCAAAAGCTGCATCCACTCCTGAAACATTTCTAAATGAGATAATAATAAAATACCTTTTTTACAAAATGAAACGCTTATTTGTAAGTAATACATAATGATAACTATGCCTGCCTTTACAGATTTATAACGAGGAGCAAGGGAGCCGCAGAAGCTGCTCATGTCCTAGTACATTTGGGCTGGAAATCTTCCACAAGCTCCATCACACCATGACACCTTCTCTGAAACTGTGAGGATAAACTCCAAGTTGGAAACAGATATTGTTCATTGCTCAGGCAACTGCTACAACCAAAGCAGCTCATAAAGATTCCATTCTCTGTATCAAGAAGGAGAAAGTAGTCTTAATGTTCAGTCATGCAGCCGAGTTCCCATTTATTTTAATGAGCGCTAGAGGAAGGAAAAAAGATGGAACACCAGAGCAACTAATAAAAAGACCACTTGGTTTAAATAAAAATCCTTTTCATCCAGAGACTGAGAGCACAAGGATGTCCAAGTACTATGTTGGATAGACAGAAAATCTTGAGAGTAACACAGGTCTGCCAAAAAAAACTGACATTGCCTCTTAAGTGAATGCAATACAGGTAGGAGAGCTTCAACAGCAGCAAGACAAAAATCTCAGATGCATACACAAGGCCCCATGAAAATTACAATAATGTCCATTGTAAAGGTGGCACCTGAAACCTGTTGAATCACTTCGAGAATTTATATCACAAAGACATAAAAGCTATCCGTGTTTACAGAATTACAATTTGCAAAAATGGCAGCTGACAATCGCACTGAACCAAGCTAATAAATACTCCTCACACCTCCCAGAAAGCAGCTGCTCTAAAGCAACAACTGAACTCTGGGCTAATCGGGAAGAAAAATGCTTTTGCTTGCAGCAAAATCTAAGATGATCCGAGAAAATTCTACAGCACATCCATCCACTGGAAAACAGTGGTGAGTACAATTCAATTATCAGGTGTGAAATAAATACCACAAAAATACATATTGAAGAGATGCATCATTTCACATCAATGCAGAAATAATGTAAAGAAAAAATAAAACAATGGTATATGTACAAAAACGTTTTGGAAATCTGCTCTGAGATGAATGCAAAGAAGTTACTGAGAATGTAACTATGAAGGCAGACTAACTTAAAAGACAACCTATAAGAATTTACTATCAACACTGAAATATCTGATACAATGCACATACTATGGCATACATGCTTATAGTGTAATGCTAAAGCACACTTATTCTGACACTAAGGATGCTGTATGAAGGCATGCCTTTCTGCGTGCTTTTGTTTGAATATAAACCTGCATGCAGCACTGCATTACCACAAGGCTAGACCAGATATTTCTAAATTAAGGTCTAACATTTATCTATCCTTATACCTCATGTAGATTATCTTCACCCTAAAGAAAAAAAACCTGGTAAGTACCAATGGCACCAGAGAGAACGAGCCAGCGTGAGGGAGATTTCTCTCAAACACTTGCAGCACTGTAAATCTCTCTTACTGCAAGGAGCACCCAGTGTCTTATCCAGTGCCTCCTCTTCTGTTTCATATCAGAAGGAATAAAAACAAGCGCAGTGCCCTAAAACTCGGATAAGTGTACTTGGAAACTCACACACTAAATTAAAAACATGCAAGCAGGTTTGGCCTACCCTGTCTTACCAGCTGTACCTTTATAAATTTGTACTTAGAGCAAAGAGGGATTAGATTTAACACAATTACATCCTGAGTTTGGAAACACTGCAAAATATATTTGAAATAAAGATAATTTAATCTATCAGGAGTTGTACAGTTCTGCTTTAGCAGACATTTTTATTAAAGAAAATAAAATGAGAAACTGCATTTCAGTTCCTACCAGCCAAAGCTGCATCTTCATCACTTTCTGATCCATATTGCAGTGCCATGGTTATCGCTGATAAACGATCCCCTTGGGCTGATCTTTTGTTACTACAAAGAGAAAAAGTGTAAAATTGAAAAAAAAAAAAAAAAGAAAAAAAGAAAAAAAAAAAAAGAAAAAAAGGGTTATCATGTTAACCATTAACAGTCACCAAGAGCACGTCAGTAAACAAGTGAAGCTCATGAGAGCTGCCTACATTATCAGCAACACAGACATGACTGTGCAAGACAAGACTGGAGCCCTTAACAAGCAAAACCGTTAACAATCCATGAGTTTGCCTCTATTTTAAGAGGTGTCCTTCCAACCGAAAAACTGGTCACACAATCAGAAAGCTAGAGCTCAAGCTAGCTATCTTCTGTCCTGTTTTGAACACTTGACTATTTGAATTACTGGGGGAAAAGAGGGATGACAACAAGTCTTTCCCAATTAATAACTTTGTTAATTGATCCTGTTTATCAGGGATTCATATACAGAAAGGAATTGAGTACGCTGCAAGCTGTAAAGGCTATATCTTCCCCCATTTTCCAACCACACGTGAGGCATTTTCAGTACACGCAGTGCCTGTGTGTGAAGCAGCTTCCTCTGCTTTCTAGTTGGGAGTAAATCAGCGTCCACAAAGACTTCTTCAACATCCCTCTCTTCCTTCCTTTGGTCCCAAACCTGGGGCACAGGATTTCATATCTGCACCACAGGCTACACCTGACAATCTGCTTTTTCACTAGGTTGGCTCTTTAGGCACCTCTAGCAATGGGCTTGGCCTTGCCCTGCGGGAGTGACTGAAACTGGAAGAAGCAGACAGGTTGCTTGAAATGCCACCAACTCGGTACAAATGCTCAGTCCCTCAGAGACCCTGGCAGCAGCGGTGCCAAGCCGTGCATTCGGAGCACGCAGGCAGGGAATCGGCCGACAGCAGCACGGCTTCCACACAGTAACCCACAGACTGGGGACACGAGACCCCTACTGTTACCAAAATTCTCAAGTGATGGATGGAGGAACAAACCAGAAAGCCTCCAGTGATCCCGTCTACCCAGCAAGTCTGCCATAAATGCATCCCAAATGCAATACTTTCCTTTTACAGGCTCCACTGGTTTCCACCACCCATCTCTTAATTATTTAGTCCTACTTGTCATTTCTTTTTAGTCTCAAAATATGGCTTTTCTAGGTTTACAACACATTTCCATGTTATTTTTCACCTGCTCTATTTCATAATGAAGTTTAACATACTGTTCTTCAGATAATTTCTAAGAAAATAATTGCATATAGAGTATTTCATGACAGGTGCTTTGAAATGTTAAATATAAAATCAAACATGGAAGAGTAATTACAGCGAAGTAACTTATTAATCATACTTCATATTTGACTGTAATATATTTGAATCTCAAAAGTATTTGAGTCAATACTGAAGAGCACTCTCAATTAAAAACAAAATAGTTTTTCCATATGATGACAACCCAGCTTTTCCTCCAACTCCACAGTTTTACTTACCGGTAATATTTGTTAGAAGAATTTCTCTCATCACCAACACTGCCTTTACCCTGTGAGGAAGGACCTGTCAGCTTGGAAGCAGTCAAATTTGATGGAGTCCTTAAGGCAGAACAGCCAAGCCAAGGAAAGGGGAAAAAAAGAGGCCCACCTTAGACCCAAGGAAAGACGCAGCAAGGATAAAGCTTTTTACAGAACTACTTTGACAGAGCAGCCAAAAAGTTCAGAGACAGATACAAAATGCTTTAAAGCTAGAAGTAAAGTAATACTAAGATTCATTTAGTGCCCCAGCATTAATATCGATCTTGTTTATGAAGTCAGAGGAAGGTAACATCCAGGTTGAGGATTAATAGCTACACACGCAGCTCAGCCTACAACAGCAGTGAAAGCAGGCAACAGAACGTTCCTCAGCATCCAGGTAAAGCTCATCGTACAGATCCAACCGTGTTTTATCAATATTAACAAAATCACTGTCAAGTTGCTTGACAGAACGTATTGTCAAGCAACTTTATTTTGCCACTTCATTTAAGGGAGGACAGTTAAATGCACCAACAAAGAGCAATTTAGTAGGACAAAGGATACAACAAACTCTGCCATTGAAAAGCGTGATTTTGGGCACAGCAGCAACATGTCTGTAGAACTTGGGTTAGTAGCACTGTGATGGATTTGAGCCCAATGCACCAATGACAAACAGATGTAAATTCAGAATAAAAATACAGTAAATTAACTTTAAATTAACTTATGGGGGTATTTTAACAAAATCAGCAACAGGTAAAGGAGACCCTGCTTTGAGACAGCTAAGCAGTTAGGACATGAAATAAAAAATAATGATTCTGTGATGCAAATTCAGCAGAAAGACACAAAAAAAAGAACAATGGTTCAATAAAAAAGAACCAGTGAAATGCAGAACAGCAGGTGAAAGGCTTGGTTTTCATGATACTTTTCTCTCACCTCATTTTTTTGCATTCAGCCCAATATTATTGGAGCCTGCTTCAAGTATTATAATTTTTTTTGCAAGTTAGAGAAACAAAGAAGGGAGCTGTCAATTATCCTGACATTCAGATTACTTCAGGATTTGCAGGTCTGTTGAGAACACAGTACATGAGAGAACATCTAGAATAAAATAGCTGAGAAGTGGAAATGGGTTGGCAGTGCAAGAGAGGAATTCAACTAACAAATATCAGTGTGATTTATCTGTCATCCCTTCTTATGCAAACAGCTTTATTTTGGAGAAAAACGGTTAAGCCTCAAATTAAACATGACACACATGTGACATCCTGAGCTTCACCAATGGCCAAGACACTGAGAAAAATAAAAGTTGCGATTTCAATATAAAACTTCAATGCCTATATGTAATTCTAGTTACTGCAAACACATATGTACGTTCAGTGGCTGTAGAATCAAAGTCTTCTGGCACTACACACACTTTTAAAAAGGAAAAGTATTAAACTATGTGTCAGGAATTACTCCCTAACACTGTTTCTGCCTTTATTTTTTAAGTGCTCAACAACAATGCACCCAAACATGGGAAGCACACTGACACTGAACAAATGAACCAGAAAAAAACACTGTATGTCGAATATCTCAAGGCATCAAATAGTAAAAAATCAGGTAACTTCCATTTCTTTCACACATAATAATACTAGGCAACACTTTTAAAACTGACACCATCTACACACTTTTCAGACAACAAAAACATTTTAACTGCCTTTCAGTAAAGTGAGTGTTAATGTTTTCAGCTGTAGCATACAAACCTTTGCAGGAAATGACAGCAGTTATTTTCCAGCATCAAATTCCACTAAACAGCTCAACTACATAAAAAGAGTTCACCTTGTAAAGAGTTTGCTAACTCCTTGGGTGACTTGCAATATGTTGCTCTACTTTTTTAGATAAATGACACAGTTCTACGGGCAAATAATACCTAAACCTACTTTAGAGTGCTACTCACAAGTAAAAGGTTTATATGAGAATAAGTCTAATAGCATTTCAGATAAGAAACATCTAAAATGACCACATCACTTCTCTGTACACCATGGATTTTTCACAGGAAGAAAATGTTTCCTAAATAAAATAATTCCATCAAACAAGGAGAGCTATCAACAGTGTTTTATACCTGCCTGTTCAAGACTAAATCTGTATTTCACTGATTAAAAAGCTCAGATCTTCAGTGCCCTGTGCCTCTTTTCATAGCTAGAAATCGGTTTTTGAGCAAGAATTTATATAATGTGCACTTCCCTCTAAATACCTTTTGCCTGAGGTTTTGTTCCTATGTTTCTGCCCCTACCTAACTAACTCTGAGCTCTTATGTTTCAGCTCTTAACAAGGTTCAAGGATATCCAGCATTTTTGGTAAAGGACAACAATGCACCTTGTTCCTCACTAGTCCTTTTCTGTTATTGACTTTTAAACAGATTAAACAGATGGTGGAAGTTGGCTATAGCTTAAGTTATAAAAAATGCACTGACAGTTATTCACAATGAAATATTTCACCACAGAAGTATTTAAATTAAAAGTTTCCTTCCAAACACTATTTTACAATTTATAACTTATAAAACAACAATAAACTAAGTTTTCAAGCAATTATTTCCCACAGCAAAATTAAGGGGACGTCTATAGAGATTTTTATATGAGATTATAAGAAGAATTCTACTTTCAGTACCTGATTCGGAGACTTGACTTGGCCAACTCACTGTGTTCAATTTCAGCCTTTTTCATATTAAATATTTTTTTAATTGCATTTGCATCCTGTCAATTAAAAGAATTTTTGTTTAATGTTGAAAGTGAAGAATGTTATACTCAGCAGGTATATCCACCTATCTAAAAATCTAAAACAAAAATGAAGCAGCTTTTACATTTTGATATAAAACCATTTTGCATCAGAAATGAAGCACAGAAATACGCTATCTGACATACACGCACTGTGGCCTGTAAAAACTGAGCAGAATAGCTGAGTAGCTTCAAGCTACTTACAATTTGCAAATATACACAAATACCATTTCGAACTGAACAGGCCAATGGGTTTCTGTGACTTTGCAATCAAAAAGTTACTACAATTACTGAGTTTCACAATGCTTGCTCTCACTCATTCTATACCCGTGGACTTGATACTCAGAGTAACAGTTCACAAAACAGAGATTACAAGTTTGGAGTGAGGATACAAGTGTGAGTAGTGTTGCTAGAAACTGAAACTACAATCCCAACAGAAGTGCAATTGGAAAAGTCCAAGAACCACTTACATAATAACATCATACATATACAAGGTTTCTTACTATGAAGCCCTTAAAAAACTGAGCACATAAAGGAATAATTTACCACTGAAATTCTCTTAATTCCAGAGTAGCTGGAAACAGTAACGTGGTAATTTGTACACAAAATGTTAGTGCACTAAGTATGAAAAAGATAGGAGGTGCAACTTGGTCACAAAAATACAACTAAAAGGATCTTCAAAAACTAAGCAAAGAAGGCATGACTCCAGTTTTCAAGCTTATGATGAAAACCACAAGCAGTTTCTGCCATCTGGAAAGAGATAACAGCTGAGTACTACCCCTATCACTTGAACCTGTAGTTTCAGCCATTTCAACTTCAATCACAAGGATCCTTCATGCCTCCAAAGAAGTCATGCAACTCACACCCGGAGATAAAATTTAATTGGAAAAATCATATAACTCAAGAAAAAGTTACATATACCCCAATCATACTAAAAACAATATGAAGAAGCCAGTAATAGCTATTTTTTTAGAAATGCGAAGAGTCTTTAGGGCCTCATGCCCTAGATTCATTTAACCATCAACTGGCACAGAAAGTAGTAAAGAAAATCTGAGCTCAAACCGAACTATGAACAACTGAAACTAACCTTGAATACTTGTGATCCAGGCTCATTGTAGGTTTTGGCATTCTTTGCCAGAAGATCTATATCCTTGGCCATTGCATGAATACTTTTATAAGTTCCATTCTGTACAACAAAAAACAGAACTGGTTAAGGTGGCAGCCTTCATATAGCACAAGAACTAAGTGAATAGTGAAAAGCAAGAAAAACAAGAACATATTTATGAGGAGAACAGGTAAGTATTTGGAAAAAGTCAGCAATAAAAAAGTAACAAACGTAAGTTCTAAGTCCTTATAAAGTTAACGAACGCTAAGTAAAAGACTGAAAAAAATACTTAATGCATCAGATTATCTTCATTTTGAAGGGTTCTGACAAAATGTTATTTTAACTCTATTCTGTAGTTCTATTAATTTGAGTGCTATCCCTCACTATTATACAAAAAGCTAGAATAACAGAACATTTCAAATTACTGGAGGCGCAAGATGAAAAATGCATCAGTACAAAACATCTATTTACAGCACCAGAACAAAAGTAGGTGATAATGCACGACCAAGCTTCAATACCTCAATGTTTTACACCAGCAGTACTTGTCAAGGGACTACTTTAAACCATTAACCAGCAAGGAACCCAAGATCTTCAAGCTCAGTGCCAGCACATCACAGTCTACAATCACAGAATCACAGAATGACAAGGACTGGAAGGGACCTTGAAAGATCATCTAGTCCAATCCCCCTGCTGGAGCAGGAACACCTAAATGAGGTTACACAGCTACTTCTCCAGCATTAACCCAGGACAGGCCATTAAACCAGCAGAGTGTTCAGATTTTTAAGTAGCAGGGAAAAACACATTGCCTTTCCTACCACCATAAATCCCGGCTTCTAATAACTTTAGAATGCTTACTGTTAAATAAGTCTATACTACAACATATACTCATACTGTACCTGTATCCTTTGGGCAATAGTTTTAAGATCTATGGGCTCCTTTATTATCGCATAATAATCTGGATATTGCTGGAAAACAAAAGTAATGTATACATTACTATAAACAGTCACAAAGCTATTGTTCCAATACCTCATAAAATGAGCTACTAAATTAATTGCAGATAAGAACAGCGCAAGCTTCATAAACATAGCACTAGGCTTTAATTTGGGCAAGCCAGATCATAAGGCAGATACAAGGAATTAGAATTCATCAATAAATTGACATAAAGGAACAGTTCTGTCTGAAAGCCAAATACGTGGTGATGGTCTTCAGAGTATTAATTTTGCTGGTTAAACTTGTTACACCACACCCTAAAACAGAACAGTGAAATTAGACATATTTTAAAAGACCAAAAACTCCACACAAAAAAAAAAAAAAACAGTTAACAAAACTGGCAGAACAGGGCAAGCCCTAATCTGCAATGAAGGGCTGGGAGTGAGTTGGTCAGAGCAAAGGAGGGAAGCTCTAAAAGCAGCTGGAGTTTGCCACTGATGAGACACTGAGTGTGTCCATCACAGCATATAACATCAGTTATATAAATTCCCAGGTTTCCAACTTGGAATACAACCAATATTATTAAAATACCCACCACTTTAGAAGGAAGTTTCTGAAACAGTTCACTTATGAGGCGCCCTGATGGGTTTGTGGCAACAGCTACAGCTTCAAGAAGCTGTTCAAGAATTTCCTTCAGGTAACTTGGAGATGACTAAGGTAAGAAATGAAATCACAAGAAGTGTTAATAGCAGCCACAGTGGAGTGGTTTGAGTTGCACTGAAATGCATTAATTTACTTTTCAAAACCAAAAAAAAAAAAATCAGCTATAAAACACGGATGCAACTTTTGAAAACAACATTGTTTATGCATTTAGGTAAAGCACATGACAAAACTTCAATTTCACATTTAGACTGTGGACTGTCAGACAAGCATTACATATTGTTAGGACAGACCTGGTCGTCAACATTAGTGAAAACATGCATCCCAACATCACAAAAACCAGACCAGCCCAAACTTCCTGTCGTCACATCTGGCTTATAAAACACTGCAGGAAGAGCTGCACTACCTGAATGGGACCCACTGGAAACTGCTGCCAGCAGACATGCAGTTGGCAGGTCTCAGTGCTGGCACGATACCAAGCACATGTCATATTAGTTTCAACTAAACCAGAACCATGTTTTCTCCATACAAGAAAACCTCTTTTTTTTTTTTTTTTTTGCTATACAAAAGTGAAACACACATATAGTGCTGTGAAATTAGTAACTAATAAACTCATACAAGAAATACCTTTTGGGTTATAATGTAACTAGGAAAAGACTTAATGCTTTTTCACGCAGAGGCCAATGTCCCTCTCAGAGTCAGCTGACACACAGAGCCACGGCCGCCTCCAACTGCAGTGGTCATGCCCACACTTACTAATTCAGAATTTGCGCCTTGATTGTCATGTCCTTCCTCATCTTCATCTTCCTCCTCAGCATCACCTTTTTGAACAAATTCATTTTTTGTGCGCAAATACAACTCCCATAATTTGCAGGCAGCTTTATATTCAGGAGAATCAGGCTGCAAAAACAAATCGAACATTTTACTCAAATTTAAATCATTCTTATCTGTGGAAAATCTACAAATTATTAGTTGAAAGGTATTTAATGTATTAAATAAATAACAGAAAACCTGGGAAACTCTCGCTTCAGTCGTTCTTCGACAGAGATGTTAAAAATCACTATAAGTACTAGAAAATAACACCTCTATCATTCCAAAGCATTGAAATATTTCAGAAAACTTAGCAATTAAATTACTTGGGTTGAGGCTTGGGCAAGCTTATTAGATTAATCTGGAGAAACCATCAGGTTTTGTTGAAGCATAACCCTACTGATATTTAAACAGACTAAATATCAGTAAGACAGAAATGTGATTTAAGCCAACACTGCTGCCATTGTGTGGCACTTGAAAATTAATTCCTACAGAACAAGAATGCCAATAAATGAGCCAGTATCTCTGAAAGCACTGCAATGATTTACACTCAGCACTAACTGTGAAATTCCAAAGAGCTTGACAAGATGCTACCACCTGGATACACACCTGGGTATATTTTTTGGAAGATCCAGAAGCATTAGTCAGCAAATTAAGTTTCATAGACAGAGTTGGTAGTGACAGACAAGTATGTGCCTATTAACATTGTTCCTTAAGAACATTACCCAGAAAAAAGACAGCCTTTCCACTCTTACATATTTTTCTTTCCCTTTCCTCTGTCACTTAACCTCTATTTCAGGTATTCCTGCAGACATGTCACCTTTTTACTGCTGATGACATTCTTCTTACTTCACTCTCTCAAGCTCTAACAGCTTGTAATACAAATGAGAAACCAACATGAGAACTATTCTTAAACTTACCTTATCAGGCTTAAATATTCTCAAGACACTAGACCAGGTGTTAATTATGAAAAACAGATTTAAAGTGTATTCTGCTCCACTAGCCTTCTTCCTTCTATATTAATGTAAGAGGCTCAAAAATGCAAGACTTAAACTGAAATACTAAAAAAACAAAGGTTTCTAATCTAGCAGTGCAAATAAAACACCTGCTGCAATAAAGACCTTGACAATGAATCAGCTGTCCCTGTTTTATGTGCGTCATCAGAACTGCGTGGGTAAGGTAAAAGATGAAAAAAGATGAGGTTACGTTTGTGTGCCACACCTCCAGCTCATAGCTCCGTATTTCTCTGGAAACATCAACATTCCCTCATCCTAGGATGGTGACTACCTAGTTCTATTCTACATGCAAGATTTTTACGAATACAGGCATAATTTTGAGTCCATTATTCTGCAGACAAAGGCAGCACACATTTTGTAAAACTCTAATCCTTTTTTCATGCCACCAAGTCCTCCTCCCTCACATAGAAACCACGAAAAAGCCAACATTAATGGGCGAGTGCCCTGCAAAGCCTCAGGAGTACACAATGAATTTGGTAATCTCTGTACTTTCTCTACTGTAACCAGAATGTATAAATGCATTAATCTGATTATTTTTCAAAAAGCTACACACAAATGAAAACAAAATAAACATTGCTTTTCTGAATGTCACCTGGTTACCCTGACTGGGTTATTGAGAAAGCAGTCATTTGGATCATTTCCAAATTCAAAGATATATGGGAGGTAATATTAGCAGTTTTAGTTTTGCCATATCATCTCAGTGACTACATACAAGTTCTGTTTTATGTATTTAGCATAGCCTTCCGTTAAATGAGATTAATCCAATTTTTTTCACACTTTCTTACAGCAACTGCAATAAAAACCATTACCATTTAAAATAAAGCATGTACCCAGTGTGGTGGAATGGACATAAGGGTTTCACTCTTGATGAAATACATCTTTACATACCATTACAATCTGTCATCACTGACCATGATTATCAACAGGTCTTTTTTTCATATTATTAAGCCGACAACGGAAGAGAAAGATTCAACGTTCCTACTGTAAGCTTGCTGTTATTTATAAACTCTTCCTTTTGGGAATAAAAGTTATCTTTCTGGTGACATAGAGTGGGTTTTAAAATGGGAAGGCTTTGATAGAAGAATGTTTTTCCAAGTTTACATCTTACTTTTGCTTTCTATTCCTTTTGGAAAACTACATGAAGACCCTTCCTCACATTACTCTATAGTTTTCAACAGAAAAATTGTTATAGTAGAACATCTTACAAAGACATGATCAACCTTACAGAAATATATGCAAATAACTGCAATGTATGCTGTTCTCTTACCAATAATAAAGGCTAAACTGAAAAGGTTTTTGGCCAAACCAAGGAAGAATTTGAACATATCTCTACCACTTTTATAATGAATCTGAGCCTTTATATGTATTTTCCTCACCTTATAGTAAGCCTTTGCGTTGTTAAAAAGAAGCTGAAAATCAGCAGTCAGCACATTCACATCATCATATTCCTCCATCTTTAGCTTTTGCTGGATTTTCATTAAATCAATTGGCTGAGAAACCACTTCATAATAATCTGGCTGATTTCTGTTGCAATGACAAAAACAGGCATTGTATTCCAAGAAGTAAAACCAAAGCCACAGCACTAAAGTTTGTATGCGTCTACGGCTAAATAGAACAAAGAAAGTTCCAGTACATTTTTGTTACAGCTTTTAATACAACATCTGGGCAGTGGGTGAGGACAGTGGCCTATCCGTAGGCTTACTCTATTATACGTTCTGCTGCCATCCTCAAATTTCTGATTTTAAGATAAAATTCAGTCTCTACTTACTGCATTTTCAAGGGTCACTTCTAATAATCTTCCCAAGATATGCCCTTAGTATTACATTCCACCCCTTATGTGGAATATTTTATAGTCAAAGACACAGACGTTTTAGGCAAGTGTCACGGGTAACATTTTATATTAATTCAATATATCCTTTTTTGACTGAAATTGGGCACCAATGTTAGCATGTCTCATTGAATAATTGCATCAAACACTCAGATCAGACGCTCACGTGAAACTACGAGAAATTCAGCTTAAATTTTTGATAGCTATTAATGCTGAAGTATTCCTCAATATCCACTTACTTCCTGATTAAGTCTCAGCCTCAAGCCACAACCATAACTATGATCTTACCTTCGCTTCGGTGCCCTAATGAAAAGCTCACAAAGGAGCCTGCCTTGTTCATCTTTGTAATCTCTGATGGTGTTGTAAAGTTCATGGCATACAGCAATCTAAAATGCAAGAACAATAAAGCAATGAAATAGGAGAAAATTTGAAGGAGATTAACAAATCAAAGCCTGCTTACAATGTTGCCAATGACCAGCATGATCTAAAGCAGAAGTGTGAATTGGTGGATCTCATACATTAGAACAATACCTGACAAGTATGCCAGGTACTGTAGAATTTCACTTTTTTTTTTAACATAAGGAGCTTTCTTTCAATGCTAATTCTAAGTAAAACTCCTAAAATGTAAATTAATTCAATACAATTCTGAGTTATAGACATCTAAAACGACAGGGGTTCTTCTGCCCTGCAATTAATTAAAATTAGACTGTTAACTCAAAGGCATAACAGAGACATACACTTCAGCAATCACTGCCTGTGCCATCCCCCACTTAGCTCTCTCTGAATTTGCTATTCAGACACAGCTCTCAACTTCTGCACCTTATGATTTCAGCTCTTTCTCCAACATCCTTCCATCTGCTAAAATCATCAGCAAAAAAAAGAAAAGCAGCAAAAGGAAAATGGGAAAGAAAAAGATGAAACCGGGGAGACAAGAACAAGCCAAAGCTGAACGAGATCCTAAAAAAAACTTAGGCAAGGCAGCAGCAGATTCAGGGCCAATGCATATGTACTACATATGATCATCCATTTTACAATCCAGCACCTCCCAGACAGGGACACAGTATCCGCCCCTCAAAGTTGTGCATAATAAGAAGATACTAACAGGATCTACAGTTGGGAGATTGGAAAGTCTCCTCCTCTTTCTGCTTGGGCCTGGTATATTTGTGGAGTGGTGGCCATCATCAAAGTCTCCTCCGCTGACGCTGCTAGAAGGTGAGGTTGCTCTTCGCCTCTTGGAACCCATGGAATCCAACTTCTTCTATAATGAAGACAGATGTTCTTAAACTCGTGGCATTGCATCCAAACTCTCTGGTGAGAGCTAACTATGATGCTAGAATGCTTTAGGATGAGTCACATACATTTGGTATACACTACAGTTCAGTTAAGCCATATATCTAAACACCAGCTTTTTGAAAATTGGCAGGAGTAAAGGGAAATCGAAATGGTCCTACATTAAATATGATAAATCTATGATAAATTCTCCTGATTTATTGTCACTGATGACAGCAATGTCAGAAAGCCGAGGGCTCACAGTGATGAAAATGAATTTAGCAGCTCTTACTAGGACACATTTTTAAACTATCTACATTTTGACACCTTATCCCATGTATGATACCTAAGTGAGAATGGCTGTTTTAAAGCAAAGAGCTGTACAGAGACAAGTGCTTAGTTCTGGTGTAAAAGCACATAATTTCATGCCAAATTAAAAAAAAAAAAAACCAAAAAAACCAAAACCCAAAACCACACACAAACACAAAAAACCACAACCAACCAAAGAAAAAGCCCACAAATACAAACAAAACAAAGTACAAACTAAAATTCAAAGGGCTACTGAATACCTTGTCTTATATTCAAGCCAAAAAAGGGTCTGGACTATCATGCGACTACCACTCCCACTTTATGTGTAGGATGAACAACTCAAGCATCAAGAAGTGGAAAAGCCATCATCTTTTTTTTGTCTGTAGTTTTCCATTTATCAACACAAAGACAAATGAATAACCACCATCCAATAGCTACGGTGATTTAAAAAACAAGTTGTCGGCTCTTTCCCCACTTCCAGTGACAGTATCATAAAAATATCTTTATTTGTAGCTATCTCAAAGGCTGAAGACAGAATAGATCCATCTATCCCAGTCTATACCCATTTTCCAACCACAACAAGGAATTCCTTCTAGGAAGCACTCCATTGGTTTACAAGGTATGGCAGCACGACATAACCATATTAGAGCATTTATGTTAGATACAACCAATTTCAAGCACACAGATGATTAAGGCAGGAATAATTAACAGTTAGGATAAAGAAAAGCAAAAGTCTAAGGGAGAAAAATGGAGAGAATGGTGCGCATACAATCAATAATTTGCCAGATTTACCAGAGTACAACCAGCACCTCGAAAAGCCAGTCTCCTCATAGTGTCTGATGGCCAAGTACAGATACTGGGAGAAGGGAACGCTCTAAGAGTAGCAAATCAGCAATGGTGTTAGTACAGTCAAAACTGGAAGAAAAAGGAAAGAAGGAGAGAAGAAAATTGAGAGTAGATATAGCTAGGTAGCTTATTAAATATTAATAACAAATATAATATAGGTAGATAATGAAATAATAAAATCGAAGAATAAATTGAATAATTACAGTGACAGAGAAAAAAGCAAGAAACAGAAGGTAACTTTTTTTAGCCTAGCAGAAACCCTCTAAGTAATTTCATACACAGAACGCTAGACATTTCTGTCATTTTTACAGTAAAAACACATTTCTCTAATGTTCCTGAATACATATTACAGAATTTACAGCCACTTGCTAAAGAATGATTCATCAAGCACAGCAGGGAGTAAACATAAGCAATATCTGACCTGAGAGTAAAAAACAGAAAGTAGTAAAACTTATGGAATGCAAGTTTTACAGTGCTTATAACAATAAAAAAAAAAAAAAAAATTAAAGGTCAAGAACATTTAATAGAGTCTCTAGTAATGATGCCCCTCCCTCAGTCTTCCGAGTGGATTTTATCCTCATAAGTAAGCAACATTAAGGATCCAGCCGCACAGGTTCACTAAAGATATCCGTGTCAATTACTGAGCAGCCTCCAAATCTCATTTTTTCAGAAATTTCATGCAAAATGTGCAGAACTATTTTATGGCAAAATTATTATTTCTATTTAGTTCATACAACTACTGTCTTCTGTAAAATCCCAGAGAGATTGTTTTCCTGTTCGGTATTCTGAACGTTTTCATTACAGGCACATACAGAGAATCTTTGTGTTTTATTAGCTGGCAATTCATCTCGGGAACAGCCAGCCAGCCTGTTGCTTTTGGCACTGCCCCCAACTTTTATCTGAGAGCTCCAGCATCAAACAGCTAACACAGGCACGTGCTGCTGGGGAGGCTGCTGGAAAACATAAGTTCTTGGTTGTGAAAGAAAGGCAGGCAGGACTACTGGAACCAATAATTCGGGTTCATCCAGGAACCTGAAAGTAAACTCAGTCCAAGGCCCTCCTGAAATAACGATATGGGGAGCCCCAACCAGCATCTGCCTGCAAACCGCATTTGGGCTTCTCCGTGCCCGTTACCTGAGGCATGTGTGCTGCAGCTCTCAGCCAAATGGAGATGCTGGTGTACACTTAGATGACCAAGACACCTTCCCACTTTGTACACAGCCTCTAAAAACATTTTTCTCCTCTAATAACTGAGGAAGGTGCAAAACACATACAACAGGCTGAACAACATCATGAATACTCAGTGAGAATTGCTTATGTAAAACTCCTACCGAATGTCAGGCTCCAAAATGCAAACTTATCCCTCGATCTGCATGCTCATAAACACAGATAATCCTGCTGTCTACAGAAATGTGTTCTCTTTTACTTAAGAACATGTCTCCTAGATTTTCTTCTGCAATGTAGCTACTAGTTCGATCTGCATGCTCATAAACACAGATAATCCTGCTGTCTACAGAAATGTGTTCTCTTTTACTTAAGAACATGTCTCCTAGATTTTCTTCTGCAATGTAGCTACTAGTTCACAAGACTCTACACAGTTGCACCAAGAATCTCCACCACTACAAATGAGCCATCTCCTGTGCAACAGGAGCTTGAGTGTCTTACTAACTGCTCACATTACCCATAAAAATGTCACATAACCATAGACATTTCTATAAAAAATGCTTTAGCCATCACTAGTATACATGTATACTAACATATACACAAATGGGTGCAAGACTGCCTCTCCTGAAAGCTGTACTAGACTGATCGCCACAAGTATTACCCAGTCTAACCCATACCCAGTCTAACCTAATTAAACAAATAGTTTTAAATGCTTAAAATAAGCCAATGAGGTTCTAGCACACATTTAATTTTATGCCCCCAAATAAAAAACAACAACAAACAAACAAAACACCAAAAAAATATAGATACCACAGAAAGTGTTTTATCGTTATACCATTCAACAGAAATACTCAATAAATCATGTTAAATTCAGAAAATGGAACAAGGGAGGGAAACACAGCCAGAATTTCCCCCGATTACCGATCACATTGAAACCAGCTACAACACGGGAAAGGAAGGACGGCACCGACCAGACACTATAAAAGGACCAAGCTGGTGAAGAAGTGAGAGACACGGCACATCAATCGATCGTTTTATCAACACTGGGACAAGAAACAAAGAGGCAAAACATGGGATTTCCCCAAACCCTCCCACAGGCGGCCCCTGCCCGCACCCGGCCCGGTTTGTGAGGAGTTATTGTTGGCAGGAGGAGGAGACAAACACCCCTCCGGGCACCGGACCCGCCTGTGCGTCTCGGCCTGACAGGACCGTGTCCCCGGCCCGCGCTGCCGCCCGCGCCGGGCAGGGCGCGCGCCGGGCCGCGCTCCGAAGGCCCCGGTAGCGGCCGCGCCGCCGCCACCTGCCCTCGGCCACCCGCTGTCAGAGCTGCGAGCTCGGCCCGCGGACGGGACGGGGCGCTGGGGACGGCACCGCGGGGAGGGCTGAGGGAAACACCGCGGCCCGCGGGGTCGGGACACCCGTGACGGACGGCGACACGGCGGGGGCCAGGGCCGCGGCGGAGGGTGGGGACGGGGCGGGTGACACGGGGAGGCGAGGGGCTCGGCGGCCCCGGGCCCGGCGCGGGCCCCGCCGTGGCGGAGCTGTTGCGCGGCCGGGCGGCGCTGCCTCCCGGCGGCGGCCACACAAAGGGAGGCAGCGGCCTCCTGACTCCGGCTCGCCGCCCCGCCTGCGCGACCCCGGCGCCGTGCCGCTCACCCAGCCGGCTCCGCTCCGCCTCCGACAGCCGCGGCCGCACTCGCGCTCCGCCGCCCGCCCCGCCGCCGCTGCCGGTACCGCCGCCGCTCCGGCCCACCGAGCCCGCCGCTGCCGCAAAGCCCGCCCGGCCGCCAAACGCGCTGAGGCGGCGCGACACCTCCGGCGAGGAAGGGCCGCTTCGCTTTACGGCAGCGCCCGCCGGCGGCAGGAGGAAGGAGCGCGGCACGTGGGGCGGCGGCGAGCGCGGCCGGCGGCGCCATGAAGCGGCCCAGTGAGCGGGAGCGGGGACGGGGGTGGCGCGCGGGCGGCATCGCTGCCGAGCGCTCTGAGGAGAGGGAATGGCGGGGGCGGGCGGCGGCCTGGGACCGGGACGGGGGAACGGCGCGGGGCGGGGGGCGGCTGCCTGTGGCCGAGCTGACGGCGGCGGCCCGGGCCGGGGTGGGACGCCCGGGCTGCAGGGAGCGCGGGGCCGTCCCGGGCGCTGACCGGCGCGGTGCTTTGCAGAGCTGCGGAAGGCCAGCAAGAGGCTGAGCTGCCACAAGCGCTACAAGATCCAGAAGAAGGTGAGTGCGGCCCGGGCTGCCCTGCCCGCGGGGTGGTGCTCACGCTGGCCACTGTAACACCAATGGCGTGCTTTATACATTCCTACACAAACGCGTTGCACGTACAGGTGTGCCCAGTTAAGGATGTTATCTTGAATGTTAAGTCTGGACTGCAACAAAGAATGTGCTTTCCAGTTACCATTAGCCGAAGGATGATGTAGAAATAAGAGTAGATTTTTTACATCATTCCATTTGGCATTATTCTGGGCTGGTATGTTCAAGTGTAACCTTATATTGAGACATTATGCAATCAAAATGTTTCAATCTAAAGTCGGAAACATAACACTTTTTACAAGAGATACATCCCTTTTTCTTTTGCCTTCGACTGAGAAAATATTATTGTTCCCATCTTCAGATCAGAGAACACCACCGAAAAGTCAGGAAGGAGGCCAAAAAGCGTGGACGCAAAAAGCCCAAGAAAGATCCTGGTGTTCCCAGTGCTGCACCATTTAAGGAAGAGCTTCTGCGGGAGGCAGAGCAAAGAAAGCAGAGGGTAAAATACAGTTTGTGGGAAAGAACTGAGACGATTCCTATCTTCAAGGAAGCTTTGTGTGTGTGTGCGTGTACATGTGCACACCCAGAGGTGCAATCATGGTAGACTGTAAATGGTCCCAGTAGATGTGTACTTTGGAAAAATAATGTATTTATTTCTAGTATTATACAGTATGTAGCAATTTGCTCTTTTATTTTTAACCTTCATTTCATCACAGTCTGTATAAACATGCTGGAAATGTCATTTTTAGTGTAATCAGAAGTGCTTGTGATGCTAAGATACATAGATGTCCCATCAGAATGCTACAAGTTAAGTCTTGTGATTATGCGATTGTACAGAAAATAAGGATCTGCTCTCTGCAGTGTGGAGCATGGCTGTTATTTTGGGGTCTAGCTAGTGGATGTATTGCCTCTGGTTTCGAGGCGATTGAAAGCAAGAGTATTCTTTTCAGGATAGAATGCAAAAAATGTTCCCACTGTCACTTGGACAGGCACAACTTCTAACTAAGTTGTCTCGGGAACTTCAGTCAGAAATAAGTAAAAGGGAGACAGAACGGTATTCTTACCACCCTCAAATGTGTTTCATCTGGCTTGGGTCTTTGTTTGCCATCAGCTTGAAGAACTAAAACAAAAGCAGAAGCTCAACAGACAGAAAGAACATGAAAAGAAGAGGAAGCTTGAAGCTAAAAAGAATGCAGCCAAAATCCAGGAAAAAGCAGAGGGAAAGGTGGGTGTCTGATTCTTTGAAACTTAAAGAAGCAATAAAAGTAATCCTGAAACTACATCTTCTTAAGCAGTATGTTCTGTGTTACATTTGCATGCTGTATATGCACGGAAGTATAATACATTAATTCTCAGTTATATCATTCCCTTTCATTGTTATTTGCATTCAGGATTCCTCTGCCAAATCTAAAGCAAAGCCTAAGAAACTGCCGAATAAAAATTCGAAGAAATCATTTTGCAGGGAGCTCCAGAAGGTGAGACACTTCAACTATTTTTATATAATTTGATGAGAGTCAGCAATGAGACCACTTGTTATTTTCCTTTTTTGCATTACTGTGCAGCTGCCAGAGAGTAGACAGGTTGGTTGCGATAAACTTCTACACTGAAGTAAGGGATTTTATGACAGAACTGAGAGTTTCAGTCTTGTCTGGTGTGAGCTCCTGAGACATCCAGCATGTTGAGCTTTTAGACTTGGGTTAATATCAGTACATAGTGATCAGAGAGCTCTTGCAGCAGTTTGGGACTAATGTCTAAGGACTTCTTGCCTTTGGAGGAAAAAGATGAAAATTGCTTCAGCTTTCTGGTTTGTAGTTCAGAAGACAGGAGTTCAAACAAGAACAGTCTTATGAAACCTCATGAATCATTCTGTGAAAGTCAACAGTAACTGTTGTAAGCCACAGCTATTCCAGAGTGTCATCTGTCAAATGGTCTGTTACGTCTTATTTGAGAGTCTTCGCTCTTTTTTCTGACCTAGGTGATTGAGGCCTCAGATGTGGTTCTAGAGGTTTTAGATGCGAGAGATCCAATGGGCTGCCGGTGTCCTCAACTGGAGCAAGCTGTAACTTGCTCTGGAGGAGACAAAAAGCTGCTGTTGGTTTTGAACAAAACTGGTAAGAAGCACAGGTTTTCTTGAAGTGTTACTTGGTCACTGTGTGGTTCTGTAGTAGTAACTGAGCTATGAAGAAGAATTCAAAGGAATCTGAGATTCCATTGAGGACATAAGATCCAACTCTGAGCTCACTGCCCTACTGAAGGGGTCACATTTCCTCCACCTTTTAGTCTAGTTTGCTAAGAAAACACTACAGACAGATAAATGCACACTAGCCCCTTCCTTTTGCAGTAACATCTCAAGGCATTGGCCAGTCTCAGCCAAATTTGACAGAAGTTAAGGATCTTACAATTTTTAACATTTTTGTCAATGTAGGTGAATAGGCAAAGGTGACGATGCTTGTCCCTGCTCAGGCAACAGTGAGTTAAGGATCAGCAAATGAATGCAGTGGTTGGATTTGAAATTTGGCTTTGGGAAGTATTTTCTCTCTTCTATTGCTATAAGAAAGAATCTACACAAAAGGTGAAACCAGCTAAAAAGGCTGGAAATCACTGAGTTAACCAGCAAAAAGAAAATAAAATACTGACAGCGAGAGCAAAGGGAACTTTGTATTAGAGCAGCCTTTGCTGGGATGATGGGATAATCCTTCAGAGACCATCACTCTCTGCGCCATACAAAGTCTCCTAGCAAGACCCCAGCATTAAAAATGTGATACAGAGGCCAAAAACGTAATTTTGTATCTTCTGCTTGAGGCAGAAAATAAAGACTAAAACTTGCAACACTGAGTGTCTTTGGGGAGGGTACCCAGTATTTTTTTTACTGGGGTTTTCAGTCAAACATTATTTGTAACAAAACAGCATACTAAAGGCAGGAAATACAGCCTGGTTCCTGATTCCACATTAGTTTTCCTTCACACAGTGATATTTAAGATTCACAGGAGTGAAAGGACTGTGCTCTTTTTTTCCAGATTTAGTGCCAAAGGAGAACTTAGAGAAATGGTTGAATTATTTGAAGAAGGAGTTTCCAACAGTCGCTTTTAAATCAGCAACACTGATGAAGGACAGGACTATGGTAAGAGCTCTGCAGGCTGTCTCATTACTAAGTTGTATATGTTTGTAATCATGTGCTGACACATGTTGAAAAACAGGACCTCTTGTTCTTTAAAATTCCTTTTCCCTGTGTTTGCTGATACTGCTGTGACTGATGGATACACCTTTGCACTTTGACTAAGTTTTGTGGTACAGTGGGGAAATTATTGTTTAAATACATATTATTTGTGCCCAGGATGCTGGACTAGAGTAAAAGCAATTCTGTTTTTTTAACTCAGTGAGGAGAGGAAGATGAGGAATTTTTCATCTTCTACACAGGATGGCTGCACCAGTTTCATCTGAATTGTTTTGCAGGTTAAATGGTGCAGGCTGTACTAGTGCATTCATCCTGACTGTGGCCATAAATAAAGGTAGCACCTGACATATTTCATGAAGATTATAAGGGGGTCGCTGCCTGTGTCCTAGTCTCAACTCTTTGAAGATGATCATTTGAGTTGTATTAATACATAATGCTTCACGCAACCCTGATACCAGCATAGTGAAATAGACCCTCCTGCAAAATGGTGCAGAAACTGCAACACAGAGAGCGGGCTTTGAAAAACTTCCAAAAAATGGAAGCCTCTTGAGGGAATTTGCAGATTTAAGGATTCTACCAACTGAATGTACATGGTTATGTTATGGTCACACAACAAATCTGCAACACAGCCTGAACTGAAATCACAAGCCAGTTCACATTCCTTTTTCTCTTAGCAGTTGATGGCTGCTTTTTTTACTGTCACTTAATTGATTACCCAATTTCTTATTAAATGAATTCCTTCCATTTAGAAGAACACAGCAACATCTAATAGAGGATAAGAGTTGGAAACATTACAGTAGATAAATAAATCTTAGCATACATATTTAGTTTCCTAAATAGCTCCTGACCATGGTTTGGTTTTTTTTGTCTTTGAATCCCGTAGCAGGAACAAGTCACAAAAAGACGTGCTCGTGTTGATCTGTCAAGAACCACTGAATGTTTTGGAAGCAAATGCCTTGTGAAACTTCTTCAAGAGTACGGCAAGACTCAGAACAAAGCCATCCAGGTTGGTGTAGTAGGTAAGTGTTGGGGAGAGACAGGAAGAGGTTCCTTCTTCTCCCATAAAGTTTTGGTATCTTATATTGCAAATCGCATAAAGCAACACATTACTTTCTTGTTGGCTTTCCAGTAAATGTTCTTATTTTCATCTAAGACTCACTACTGCAGTACTGTATTTGACAGCAATCTGTGTTCCATTTACATAAACATATTGTATGTGATCTGTGGAAGACACATTGTGTGAGGCCTGAGCTGATTCACCAGCGTAGGGAAACAAGAGAACAAGATGCTACATACCACAAGCTTCCACTGACTTCCTCCTGTCTGATAAGATCTGTGGTGTGACATTCAGTGATGTCATTCATGTCCCTCTTATTATCAGTGTGAGAAATGAGGATACAAACCTTGTCTTACTTCTGTAGTGAAGACTTCAGATCCAACTCTGATCTCACACTTTAAAGATGTACTTTACCAAAGACACCTAGAAGAAGCGGTTTTGATCAGTGTTACATAGGCTGTTCTTATCTAACTAACAAGGACTTATGTGGTTTTGTCCAGGTTTTCCTAATGTGGGAAAGAGCAGCATCATCAACAGTCTTAAAGGAG
Organism: Streptopelia decaocto; assembly: GCF_964273445.1. Classification (NCBI taxonomy): domain Eukaryota; kingdom Metazoa; phylum Chordata; class Aves; order Columbiformes; family Columbidae; genus Streptopelia; species Streptopelia decaocto. The sequence goes on from NC_138662.1 coordinate 5,752,996, forward strand.
TTCGAGCTTGCAATGTTGGCCTAACAAGAGGTGTTACCAAGTAAGTTGAGTCTGATAAAAGCTGTTCATTTCACTGTTTGTTGTTGTTTTCTGATTACCTTGAGTTTGTTGTTTGTGTACAATTTCCATCCATTAGGGCAAAGTATGCCCCTCTGTGCAGTTTCAAATGAAGGTTTCAATTTGCCAGGATGAAAGACTGAGCTGTGTGATGCAAGCCATCGGGGGGGATACAGTGTATAAACTTGTGCTTTTTGTACATTTAGATTTCTGTCCTACACAAAGCAAATGATGGAAAAGCACAAAAACTGAGTCTGTATGAAGTGCATTCAGTCCAACGCTGAGCTTTGTGTCTTGCATCCCTCACCACTACCAGCCCTTTGCTAGTTGATTTATCTACTTACAGTGCATTTCTCTCTCAACAGGTCCATGCAAATTGTGCACATTGATAAACAGACAAAGATCTTAGACAGTCCAAGTATAATTGCAGATCCTTCCAACAGTGCCCTGGCTCTGGCCTTGAGAAGTATCATAGACACAGAAGAATCAGGGTCAGCAGATGTGCTTGAAGCAGCAGATGCCATTCTAAATCACTGCAGTAAACAGCAGGTGAGCTCTTTCTTCTTCCTCATCTCTCACTGCATCCTGTCAGCCAGAGACTGTTTGCCCAATAACTTTTCTGATTAAAAAAACCCAAACAAACTGGTTTTAAGATCTCATTTACAATATCACAGAGTGAAAAATGAAGATACTCTGACTGCTTCCTATTACTACAGTGAAGACCTCAGATCCAACTCTGATTTCACTCTAGTTTCAAGTAGCTTAACCTAAGCCTAATTCTGACTCTGTTCTGTTTTTTCACAAACCAGTGTGCTGTCTCTATACACCCACTAGTATGGGTGAATAGCAAATGAATTTGATAAAGTAGGCATTTTGCTTTGTAGTGTTTACTCCCATATGCAATAGAAAAACAGCTCTTCACATTCTTTTTTGCCCTAATTGTAATCCAATTTGATTTGCTTTTTTTTATTCCTAAAACTAAAAGAAAAGTGGGTATCTATCTCTGAATGCACCGTTTTCTTTTGCATTAGGTAACGATTCACTATAGCATCCCAGATTTCAGCAACACTGAAGAGTTTTTAACTTTACTTGCTCAGAAAAGGGGCATGCTGAAAAAGGGAGGCGTTCCTGATGTAGAGAATGTAGCTAAATTACTACTGTGTGACTGGACAGGGTATGTATGCTATGAATTTTGCTTTATGCTGCTCACCTTTTTCATATTCTTAATCCAGCACAGCAGAAGCTGAATGTCGTGAGAAATACTTAGAAAGGAGAGGCTGCTTTTCACCAACACCCCCTCCCAAACATTTTATTTGGATAAAGAGCTGGATTGGCTAACAGATTTAGGGAATGCCATCCATGGGTTGTTTTCTAAAGTAGTGAAGGATACATGGAAAGAGCGAAAGCATGTTACTCCACAGCCAGTTTGCTGACTTCTGCTATAGCTCTGTATGGGGAATTTGCCTTCCTCTCAAGTACTCAGTCCATTTAGTCATCCTTCTACAGACAGGAAAGGATATGGCAAATTTTCTGTGGAAATTTATAGTGTTTCCTGTATTCTGAGGGTGGGAATAAATGTAACCCAGTAATTCAGTGTGACTATTTCCCTTGCTCAAGTGGTTCAGCTGCTTTTACAGCTCATGATTTTACAGGCAGATTTGCAGTGACAAAGTATGCCAGTTTTTTCCTCTCAGGAGTGGGCTATCCACTTAATACTGTTATTGAGAACTTCAGAGTCAAATTTAAATAGCTATTTAACTGCTGTTAAACAGATGATAATAAATGAATGGTTAGGCTGGGAAGTTTAAGAGAGTTATCTTTGGTTGTTTTTTAATGCTAGTATTTTGTTTTCCCAGAGCTAAAATAAGCTACCACTCACAACCTCCAGGATCCTGGAGACCGCCACCATACCTTACAGAAAAAAAAATAGCTGAAATGCAGGAGTGCTTTAATTTAAATAAGCTAGAAGAGGAAAACAACACCACTGTTCAAGGTAGGACTGTTACTGTAAGGCACTGCTACCATTAGGAGTGGTGGTAGTAGTTTAAATGGGAGGTTTTGAATGGAAGCCCTCCTGGGGTTTCACATGATAGTTTTGTCAATATGCAGTGAATATGAACATTTTAGAAAATAAATGGAGTCTGATGCAACAGAATAGTGTATCTGTGTGCTGGTTTAACATAAATTACCCCTGCTAGTTCCTGTTTTCTGCTTAACTGCCCTAACTCTCCTAAACTCCAACCAGGGGAAAAGAATGTTTAAGAGCACATAGACACTGCCTAATCAGGCCAACAAAATACATTTTACGTAGTACAACATATACTCATATCCAAGTCTTTCAGCTCCTAGCAATTTTCTGTAGAAGCCTCAGGGAGAGCTACTCTCAGAGAATTGTTCTTCGTTCTACCTGCTTATGTGGGAGTGTCGTCTTTTGGAAGGAAGGGGCAGGACAGGACTTTTTCTAGCCCTGATCTAATTATGGCTGTTCTCTCAGGGAATAGGGGTTACATCTGGTGCTAACACTGACTTAACAGACACTTCCCTATGTTTTTCTCAGCTTTGAAACACCCCAGTCCAGCAAGCAGCATAATTTTCCAGTCAAGTGGTATGGTAAATGGGACAATAGAGGAAAATAAAGTGATAGAGGAAACATCGGAGTGGGAAAACTTGGAAACAAGCAAGGAGGGGGACACAGAAGAAGAGGAGGATTTCACAGAAAGTGATGATGATCCAGACGATGTGGAAGAAGAAGAAGAAGAAATGGATGTCGAAGAGGTAAATCGGGATTTCATTAGGCAGCTTCTACCTGTTTTAGATCCTGACACCAAGACCCAGTCAGTATCCTGCTGTAAACTGAGAAGTGTAGACACTGCGGAGCTACTAAGAGTAATCAAAAAGCCTTTCTCCTAGAGATAACAGCTGCGTTTTTTGCTTAACTAAGGAAACAACAACATAATCAGTTCTAAGGCAGCATTCCTGACCAGCTATACAAGGGGCATCCATGTGATCATTACTCTTTGTTAGGTTTTATTTGCATGATAGACTTCATTAGCAATGTCTAAATAAACACATGATGTCTGACCTCTCTGACTTGCAGGAAAGCAAAGTTCAGGTCACCAGGAAAGCAAAGCTTGGAAAACAACAGACAAGTCCTACAAATTCAGAAAAACAGATAGCAGGTCTGTATTAAAAACCCTGGCTTAAAGGATGGGCTCTAGTACTTTAGCACTTGCAGTGGTTTCACTTACACATTTTCTTTTCTCAGAAAGCGAACATTCCAATTCACTGTCACTCAACTTGGATAAGACAGCAGATGAAGATGATGCCTATGATTTTAACACAGATTATGTGTAAGGAATTATGCGTGAAGACATGGTTTGGAGACTCTTACTACTGGCTTTCAGAAGAGTCATGAAGACTTGTGTTGCAGCAGAAGTTGGAGGAATGCTGCAGAGTCACAATTATTGATGTATCAAATAATGTATATACTAGTGTATTTCCCTTGATCATTTCAGATTTTATACAAATCTAGGAAACTGACTGTATTCAGCTTTTAACTCCTAAACTTTATTTCCTGTATTAAAAAAAAAAAAGCCTATTTAAAAAAAATTTCTAGTAGACTGAGGTAATTCTAGTCATGTTCAAGCAATTACATTTCATGGTAAGTTTTCATACTCCCTTCCAGAGGATTACAGAGACATTACTTCTAGAGCGTGACTCAAATCAGTTAAGTTTTCAGTATACTTCTGCAAAAAATGGTAGAACTTTCATTTGTAAAAGTTGTTGAGAAAATGCCACTTATTTCAGCTCGGCATCAGGTATTTTATCTAAGTGCTGTTTCAGAAGCTTCACTGGGAAAGGTAACTGAGATTATATTAGCAATCTGTCTTCACCGGGGAACAAGCTTCTTGTTCTTATGATGCTCTCGAACAAAAGATGTATTTCCTGATGACACCTATTACACATGGCAACAACTGGTAACTGTAAAGCAAAACGTTGCTCGGTGTTGTACGGACCTGTAATTGCACTCAGCCTGTAGTGGAACTGGGGGAGCAAGAGAATGACCAAGAGACCCTGCACTTGCCCAACAATTTAGAATAAACACCTGACACCAAGCATCTTCCTCCCATGTGCCTGTTTTCTTCCTGTTAACCTAAAGGTGTGATTTCTATGTTCTTTAGGAGTTGTATTTTCCCTAAATGTATGTAGAGGCAAAGTCCTCTGCAGCTTAAAAAAGTATGAAGTGCAGACACAGACACGTACCGTTATTTAAGCCTGCTAAAACAGCCTGGCCATCAGAATTCAGTTGGTGTCGGCTGATCTAGTGCAATCTTTCAAAGTCTGGCAACTGAACTTATTATTCCTCACCACTTTAAGGACAAGAATGGTTCTTTTTCATCAAAACCAAGGAAAATAATTGATACATAACAAACCACAGATCAGCATCCATGACAGAAACAGAACTATAGGTAGTGACTGTAATGAGTGAAGTAGTTGGAAATCCTGTTAAATTATAAAGCAGTACTAAAACCATAACTCATATACATGAATGAGCCCTTTAGCTCATGCTGCCCTGCATCTCAGACAACACAACACTGAGCCCATCACTGCATTAACACAAAGCCCTTTAAACATACTGAGGACTGTTCACAAGCAGTATTATTGAACAAAAATGACAACTTGAGTTCAAACCTGTATTAAATGGGATAGTTGGCACAACAGCTGCTGGGATATACATCTCGTAGTAACCACTACTCAACATTATAACCGTAAAAAAAAAAAATCAACATATGTAAGAGGCAATAGGCAGCCAGCTGCAAAAGGGCACAGGAGTCTTACCTGATGAGTTTAAACAGCCAGACCAGGAAAAGCACAGTGGGAAAAACTTCGGTAGCAGAACCATGCTCACCTGAAAGAGCTATGAGGAACTTAACAAAATTAATCTGTGATTCGTACAGCCTGTTCCCCAAAATAAACGTTTTGTACAATTTTAGAATGAGATTGCTTTCACAAAGATGAGATTAATTGGCTCTAGTTTCAATCACTTACTGTATTTTAAGTACTAAGGAAACATACTTCATGTATCAGATCAAGTATAGAATCAGATTGCCATTTACCCAAGGTTTGAGTCTACATGTTAAATTGGCTTTTATTTTTGAACAAACTTTTATCCAACTATTTACAAAAATGTTTTAGTGTTCACTGGCAGTTAAAACCACTTTGCATAGTGAAATAATACTTGAAAGATGAATCTTTAAATAAAAAAAACAGGATTCTATTTTGCAGAATTCTGCATGAAAGACACAAAAATGGTTGGGAGGAGATTTCATGCAGGAAAGGGTTGTTGATTATTTCAGAGGATAAGAAAACAAAACAGAACAAAACCCAAGCAGCCCTTAATTACAGCACATTGCTGTGCAAGATCTGCTTGGTGCAAGCACCATCTGAAGTTGTATCTTAGAAACTTTCTATAGCTGACAAAATGATTCTCCTCTAGACTTGTAGTAAAGAGCAGAAGAACACATAGCAGACAGAAATGAACTAAGGAAAATGCCAGTTTGTGGAGATCCTCCTTTGCTTTCTATAGTGCTGCTGGAGTAGCATCTTCCGTCACACAAGCGAAGTGAGTCTCCTTTGGAACTGTGCCTTTCAGAACTGCACCTGAATAAGCACATTACCTTGTGCTCCAGAAGGCAAGGGCTGCTCTGTAAAACAAGCTGGCTAAAAAAAAATGCTCTGCTTGGCTCCTGAAGTTTCCTGAGAAAATGCCATCAGTTATTAAAATTGACTCTACTTTGCTTCATAGGCTTCTGAATGTCTGCGGATCAGGCTGAACTTGCCTGTAGGGTCGGGAACATACCACTTCTCCCAGACTTCAGCATATGAAGCTGTTCTTCCCCATGGTTTGAAGTGTCCATTCCAATGGAGCAGCTTGGCAGCTTTCACAAACTGAGGAGAGTACCTCTTTCCAGCACTAGACCCTTTTATTGAAAAAGAAGCATTAGCGCCTGAAATAAATGCAGCAGAAACACCAACATGCAATATTTTAATTTCAAAACTAAGGTTTTTAACAAAGGAAATCTTGTCATTTATGGAAAAAAAGGAAGTGATTTGGGAGGCAGAAATCGGGGCAAAGTGAAAAACATAAGGTGCAACTGAATGCCACTGTGGTCCGTCACAGTATTTATTTTTATGTACCGCCTTAGCTCCCAAATTCTCTAAACCCTTCCTTAATACCCAGATGTATTCAGCAGCCTATGTGTTGTTCATTGGAAACAAAACCTAATAAAGCTCTTCCAGCACTGGGGTTTCAACAGTAGCAGAACAGGTATGAATGTCTGTTCCTCTCAACAGTCGTGGAAGAAACACCTGGAATCACTTCAGATACAACATATATGTGGAAAAAGGGAAGGAACATGCGAAGTCATTTGAGAGTAAGCCAGTTCAAGAAGTAGCCCCCTAGCAGATCAAAAAAGAACTTGAAAGATCAAGCCCACAAGCACTGAGATGGTATTGCAAAGCAGTGTTTCTTAAAGAACAAGGTATAAAATAGAGGAAGAAAAGATCCATTTGCTGCATCATCAAATAGGTGTCCAGCTACAGATCTGGAAAAGCACTGGGGAAGTAGTGTCACAAATGTTCCATACGTACCGAGATGCCGGACATTCCACATGGGATCAATACTGGAATGTCGCTTGTAAAATACAATTAGCAGTGGAGGTGTTGTGATGCTGCCAGCCAGTGTCCTACTGTAAAGTTCCTCTCTGAAAGAGAAGATGAAAAGAAGTTGGGAAGGATGCTTGTGTGGCCCTAGAGCTGTTGATTTTCACTTGCAGCTGCATGATAGGAATCCACAGACACATACAACACATACATAGTCCTTCATTTAACAGTTAGATGCCATCACCATAACCCACTCCCTGACCCACTGTCACCACCAGCTTGGGGGTACTTACGCTACATTAAGTGCCATCCACTTCTCCAATTGCTTAGTGATGTTCTGTAACTTCCATTCTGTCAAATTGGCAACAAAAACTCCTGGATTGAAAGAGCAGGTGCTGGCTTTCATGGCAAGCTTTCGGATGGTTTCTTTTTTGTAATCTAGAAACCCAATGTAATTATACTGTGGGGAAAAAAAAAAAAAAAAGAGAGAGTAGAAATTAGCTTAAAATACAGTCGAACTGCTATTTAAAGAAAAATTCCGCACAACTTCCAACAGACAAGCATAGCCTGAAGTTGTTAAAGCAAATACCCCTTCCCTTAACATGAGACAAAGAAAGCCTAAGAGGTCTAACATTTAAAAAATATTATTACATAAACTACATATTTAAGGAATTCTGCATGATCTTACCAATACCATATTATTAATACAGTACCACTCCCAGAAAACGTCCTTCTTAAACACTCATAAATGAAAAATTCTCCTTCAGATATTCTAAGATCTCCTGCTGTTCCACACTGGGAATTGCTCTCACTGTAAAGCACAGTAAAAATTCAGTGCTTTTACTGTGCCTAAAACTGCAGGCGTCGTTTGTAACACAAATGTCAGACTAAATTGATTTGGGCAGGGACAGTCACACCTTTCTGCTCACTGCACATGGCAGTCAGCCTGCAAGTACATTAAAACCGAGTGCCCTTTTCCAAAGCCTGGGATGTATAGTATTGAAACCACTGAATCAGAATTAAACTAACCTGATTGCCCGCTCCACGGACGGCAACTTTGTTAGTGGTTGAGTCACAATCATCTGAAAATGCAGCTGCATGTCCAGGTTTCAGTGGAGTGTTGTAAAGCTCAAGAATATCATCTGAAAAATAGAAGTGAGCACCGAAAAATTAAAAGCAATGCTGGTGAAGCACTGAGTGACTTTTTGTTCAGTCCATTGCCACAGCAGATAAAACCACACAGTTTAATCCACCTCACTCATATTTACAAAGTGTTTGGTGACTGACCTCAGCATAAGGCCAGTGGCAAAAGCCTAAGAAAAGGTCCCCTACCTTGCACTATTATATCATCATCCACATAGATGACCTTCTCTGCATGAGGTACCAAATAGGGCAAGTAGAATCTTGCAAAGGTTAACTGCAAAAACAAGAAAGCAAGAGAAATGAAGAATTAAATGCCAATTTGTCCAAATAAATGTGAAATTGATTGTTACTCCTGGCACTTTTCAAAGGGACTAATGTCCAAGACAACTTCTACCAAGGAAACAGAATAGGCAGCAAGATCCTGGGAGTTATTTAAACTAAACAGGTTCCATCAATTTCTGGTTTCCTACGAATTGGTGCATTGATAAACTAACTTTAAAACTGGTCTATATTAGAATTTCTTATTTCTCCATATATACCTGCAGTATCTCGGAGGTGCTGGCATGCTTGACATGCAAGCTGCTATGTGTCACTGTAGCTAGCAGCAAAAAATGATATTAGGCATGCATATGTAGATATTCAATCCATCTCTCACTATCTGGAAATTTATTCTTACTGAAAATTTAGGAATTTGATTATCAAATATTCTTCTACAGTAACGGATTTGATTTTGATCTCTAGTTGTGTTCAAAAGCCAATCTAAACATATTGTTAATAACTAATAATTGCAAAAAGTAATCAACATCATCCTCACTGGTTTTAGGGTGTCTGCCTTTTGAGGATCCACTTGTACTTTTCCTTCTAAGACACGAGGGTCAAAATCCAAAATTCGGTATCTCAGATTTTTCAGAGCAGTGTTACTTAGCCACAGCCTGCAAACAGGAGAAAGGCACAGATTTTGTCAAGTGAGACAAAATCAAACAAAAAGTGGAGATGCGAGTGACAGTGACACAGATCTTGATCTGGCCATTCACTTCCCTATCCAACAAACATACATATAGAATGTAATCTATGGCTGATATCAGTGGTGTCCTGTACGACTGCAGGGGCATGTCCACCGTCAGGGTACTGGACAGCTGTGATACATGAAAGTATGAGGTTGCTTCTTATTTTATTAGAAATACATGGTCCTGTTATCACAGATCCTCCACAAAAAATATCGTTGTGAACGGATGTGGGTAAAACTATCAAAGAACAATCAAAAAATGGAGAAACTTCATTCCCAGCATCTGAATTGCTTAGATGAAATGTATGAAGTAATTTGTACAACCCCTCCACCAACAAACTCCAACCCCACCAGTTGCACATAACCCCACTGGAAAAGATAGCTCTTCTCCATCCCTGAAATATTTCCAGAGGGAACAACTGCAGGACTCCCCACAGCAGCCTTGCCAAAAAGCTGCAATAAGCAGCAGCATGTAGGACTGCAAACAATTTAGAGGAACGCCGTTCCAGGGAAAGTCAGTTCTCCCTCTCCTCAATGATACGGAAGTTTTACAACATTGTGGGAAGCTAATGAAAAGATCATTACCTCAAGTGATCCACAGTATCATTCAAAGTAACAATATAGAAAACCACGTTGGATTTGGTGTGACTGTAAATACTGTTCATGGCTGCAATTGCACCCCCGAGCCTCTCATCTGATGCTGCAATGACCACAGAAATCTCCATATCATTCCTTTCACCTTCTAGCCTCTGGGGAACTGCAGGGATGAAATCTATAGGCTGAAGTCCTACTGGGTTTGAATCTGTGAAGTACAAATGGTATCACATAATAAGCAGACATTATTACCATGCCAAAATTCCCAACACCTGCCATTATGTCTACTATGGAAGCACTTGGATGTCTCACATGGGGTGTGGATTACAGTGTGCCAGTATCAAACACTTAAAATATGGCACTTGCTCTTGAGAATCTCAGATGTTAATAAGAAAACATTTGACAAATAAAGTACATACTATGCATCACAACAAGGTACTAAAATGAGGCTTAAACTACAGTAGGCCACACTTACCTTTGGTCCCCTCTGTCATGTCTATAATCTCACTGACTTCCTCCTCTCACCTCAACCAGCTTTTAGCCTTTTTCCACATCACCCTTCCCTCTTTTTCTTCTACTTTATTTTCCTCTTAGATAGAAATCAATGAAGAAAACAGAAATTGTAAATGCAAGTCACTGTTGTGATTTATTTTCACACTGAAGATCGAGGCATTAAGTACAGCCCACGTTTAGTCCATCACAGATCACACTACATTATCTAAGCTGAAAGCACAAGAAGGTTTCTGTCTGGCCAGAGCACGTGCTTTCCCACCAATAAAAAACAACAAAAACCCACCAACATACCTGACAATTTCTGTTTTAAGAAGTCACTGAGGCCCACGAAGTTATGATGAAGAACTAGCAAAAATATGACAACTGCCACTATAAGGATGGAAATGTTCACTGAAAATTTAAAAGAAAAAAGTTTATCAACATAAGCAGAGAAAGACTGGGAAACTCAGAAAAGTGCAAAAGAGATTTTTAAAAAATTAGACGCATACATATGCACATACCTTCTCTTAATGACATTCTCATTTTAATTAGTAGCATGTTTCCTGCAAACCTGCAAGACAAAAAATACAGCAGTCACTTTCTACTTCCAGTGCCTGTCTACACAAGGCACAACACACTATTGTGTCCAGACGGTTTCTGAATGCAGTCAATGTTTCCCTCTCCTAAAGAACAAAAACAAAAGTATGTTACATTTCAATATCAGAGTGTTGTATCTCAGTAAGTACGTAGCTACAATTATGTATCTAAAGAAGTACTCGGAGATGAAAAGGGAGACATAGAGATACTGCCACTTAACTACGCTTGCATAAAACAAGCAAACAAACATAACACTCGACTCTTTCTGCCAGTCAAAAGTCATCTGGAAATAATTTGGAAGATTATGTATGTTTGTTTTTTTTTTTTACTGTTGAACCAATTTATTTAACTATCTGAACTGGAAGTATCCCAGTAATAAGGCAAATGATTATACATTTCTTTCCAGTCTTAAGTAACTGCAAGATTTTGGCAGGACACAGTGTTTATCAGATTTTAACAAGTAGCATTATACGGTTTCAAAACCATGAAATTGTCTACATAAAATATAACAGAATATCAGCTGAAGTATCAGTGTCATCATACAAAAAAAAAAAAATCACAAAACTGTAAAAGAAGGTATTATCATCACGCTATAGGAGGAGAGAAAAACACACTCAGAGCAATGATGCGATTTGGGTATGCAATTCAAACACATATATTTCTTATTTAACGGTAGCCGTCATTGTGAAACCAGAACCAGTGCGAAGTAGCTCTTGGGTGACACACGGAAAGCACTCGCAGCACAACACCACGCATGGCTCAAGAACCACTTCTATATTCAAACACTTGCAAAACAGACAAATTAAAACACCTCAAACTGCATTATGACCATTACGTGTGTCAGACTTCACCAGCTTCTCTCCGCTGCTGCGTTTCCTGCACGGGGAAGACACATTTATCAAGCACGGGCAATAAACGCTGTGTGCCATGTCCACACCGGGCAAGACACGCAGCCGTGGGTTACGGAAGGTCTCTCTTCAAAATGTGCGAGAGTCCCCGGGCCCTGCGGCAGCGAAGGTGAGAGTGCACACAGACAGACACACACACAGACACGGACACACACACACACAGACACGGACACACACACACACAGACACGGACACACACACACACACAGACACGGACGGACACACACAGAGACACGGACGGACACACACACAGAGACACGGACACACACACACACAGAGACACGGACACACACACACACAGAGACACGGACGGACACACACACACAGAGACACGGACGGACACACACACACAGAGACACGGACACACACACACACAGAGACACGGACACACACACACACAGAGACACGGACACACACACACACAGAGACACGGACACACACACACACAGAGACACGGACACACACACACAGAGACACGGACACACACACACAGAGACACGGACACACACACACACAGAGACACGGACACACACACACAGAGACACGGACACACACACACACAGAGACACGGACACACACACACACAGAGACACGGACACACACACACACAGAGACACGGACGGACACACACACAGACACGGACGGACACACACAGAGACACGGACGGACACACACACAGACACGGACACACACACACACAGACACGGACACACACACACACAGACACGGACACACACACACACAGACACGGACACACACACACACAGACACGGACACACACACACACAGACACGGACACACACACACACAGACACGGACACACACACACACAGACACGGACACACACACAGAGACACGGACACACACACACACACACAGAGACACGGACACACACACACACACAGCCCCTGCCCTCAGGGACACCGCAGCAGCCCGCGCTAAAAGCATTTACACACCGACTTTTCCAGAAACGGTTGTCCAGGCCAACACAAAGCCGCGCTAAAACACTCCAACACCCGCTCATGGCTGCCCTGCCGCAGTTTCGGTCACGCCGCGGACGCGGCTCACAAGCCCTGCGCTGGGCACACACCGCTCCCCCCCCACACCGCATCGCCCGGCGGCACAAACCCGCCTCCTCGGCGGGGCTCCCGCGCGGCGCCCCCTCCGCAGCCCGCGGGAGGCACAGCCCAGGCGGGAGACTCGCTCCGAGGCCGGCAGGGCCGAGCCCAACTCTACCGAGACCCCCCTCACGTTCCTCTCACCGTCCGCCCGCGCCGCCGCCAACTGCCACCTCGGCAATGCGCCGCGGCCGCCGCCGCTCAACGGCAGCCTAACGGACCGCAGGTGCCCGCCGCGATGCCTGATGGCCGCGAGGCGCGAAGGCCGGGCCGCGCCCTCTCTGCTGCACTAGCGGGGCTGCGGCTGCTGCCGGCACTTCACGAGGAGAGCTCAAGCCTTGGTCGGGAAGGGCAGCACGCAGGCTGCCAACTCAGTGCCGATCCCGGAGAGGCGACACCGCGGGCGCCTCGCGCCTGCCGGATGAAGGCCCCTCAGTCTGGGGTCCTGAGGCTCGAGGCCGCCGTTGCCGGGGAGACAGCGTCCCGCGCCGGCCGTTGCCGATGGCGGCGCAAGGCAACGACAGCGCCGAGGCGGTGGAGGCCGAGGCGACAGAGGCCGAGGCCGAGGCGGTAGAGACCGAGGCCGAGGCCCGGGGCAGCGGAGAGCCGCTGACTGTAGCAGTAAACCGGCACCACTGCTCGTGGGGCGACGGGGCGGAGCAAGACTGGCGTGTTTCCGGCCAGCTCAGCAGGCTCCTGCCGCTTTTGCTGCAAGCGCAGGCACTCCTCGGGCAGCCGCTGTCCCTGCCCCGTGGGTCCTTCGCCACCGCCGCGCCGAGCGACGCCAACAGCCGGCAGTCGCCGCCGGGCTCCGACGGGGAAGACACAGACAGCTCCGAGGACTGTGAGGAGCCGCGCTCCGCCGCCATGCTGAACATCTTCCGCTCCATCCCCACGCAGATGGTAGGGCGGCCCCGGGAGGCCCGGTCGCTGCGGGCGGCGGCGCTGCCCACCCGCGCTGTGCCGGCAGCTCGTGTGGGAAACCGCTGCGCGTCTGCGGCTCCGTGTAATTGCCGTGGCTTGCTCTGAAAATTCGAGCTTTAAGGTGCTGCACAATGCAGGTCACACACAGCAGTGCAGGGAAACCCCCCTGTACTTCTGTGTCTGTGCCGTGTACAACCAGAAAACAGTGCTCCCAGCGAGGGCCACGTTTCCTAGAGTCACGCAAGCACAGGTTTTGCATATGCTCTCTTTTGTGGTGTCATGGCTTTTACATAGCAATACGAAGCTAACTACAATGGCATTTTGAACTTACATCACTTATCCTGAACAGACAGTGCTTGCTTTCATTTTTAGATGATGTGGTCGAGACTGTAGGGAAGGCATTAAGTGATTTTAATTCAGTTAATTCTTCATTCTTTTACACTTGAAATTCAGACACTGTAATAAAAATAATTCCTGTCTGTTTTGAAAGTTGAACAAAAAAGCTGAGAACCTGTGGTCAGGCTGACTCTAGGCTCTAACCTGAAAGAGTTTAACTAGTCTGTGTTTTGGGTAACTGACAAAAAATATCTCTTTCCACAGGATTACAAGGGCCAAAAATTAGCAGAACAGATTTTTCAAGGCATCATTCTTGTCTCTGCGGTATGTATACTAGAACTATAGGTGATAACATATGGACTTCATTATTCTGATCTTACACACAAGGTTTTTTTCTCATTGTTTGGCTTAACTGGGTCACTAAAAGCTTTAGACAAAATCAGATTGGCTGTCATGGATCAAGACTTTTCTTCTTTAAATCTTTTACTTTCATTATTGGCCTACTATTTTGGAAACAAAGTTAGAAAGATGTATGAACTGTATTTTTCTACTTCTCCCCCGGCCTTGCAACTTAATCATGGCATAAGAAATGGTTTTGGTTTTGTTTTTTTCCCCAGATAATTGGTTTTGTCTATGGATACATCACCGAACAATTTGGGTGGACTGTCTACATAGTTATGGCTGGGTTTCTTCTTTCATGTTTGGTAAGAATTTTTTTCCCCAAACCAGAAAATGTATGCACTATTTAACCTGAAATAATTGTTAAATTGGTATTTAAGTCAGATAGTTAATACATACTTTCATCTTTAGAAGTGCTTTACAAGCCAGTAAGTGCCTTTTCTCAAATACTAGTAAGATCTTGGAGAACACTGCGATTTAATACTGCTACATAACATTTAATTGAAATGAAAAACTAATTCAGTGTCACTTTCACGTCAAGCTGACAGCATTGATAACAGAAAGGACTGTAAGGCTTTCTCTGGAGTAGTAGCTTGTCACAAAAATTTTTCAGCTGGCTGGTGCCAACCAAGGAAAGAGGGTAGAACACCAGTAGCGAGTTACAAGAGGAATTCCTTATTCACGCACACAAGGTGTCCCATTCCAGCTGGGGCACACAGAATGCAATTTCATGCATGGTTCTTATCAGTTACTTATCTGTGATGCCAGATAACAGGAGGGTTTCACAGAGGTGTTGGAGGGTGCTGGTGTAACCTCTGTAGTCCAGGGATATCCTTTTCTCTTCAGCATTTGTGCTTTCATCCCCCTCCTTGCAAGGAGCTGGGGTCCTTTAGCTAAGCATGACTATGAGGTATACAATGTAAGCTATACATATATGGATATGTATCTTGATACTATGAAACTATGAACTTTAAAACTAACTGGTACAATAGTTAGGGCGTAAGATTTTCCTAACAAGCTGTACAGAACACTTATCCAGCGTCTTGATTTACATGTTCTGACTTCACTCCTTTTCTCTAAGCTAACCCTCCCTCCGTGGCCTATGTACCGCCGCAATCCTCTCCAGTGGCTACCTGTGCAGGAGTCGGGAGCAGAAGACAAGAAGTCAGCAGACAGAAAACCAAAGAGACATGCTAAAAGCTAAAAACAATGTGGTTCTTCCTGCTGTTACTTCATTGAATTTTGTTAAATGCATTTCCACTGGGAGATACTTTTTGCTTTAGTGTGTGGTTCTTTTTTTTCTTATTATGTTGTATACTACCATGAGTATACTGAGATCTGCAGGGAGCACAAAGGCTCTCTCAGTTTTGGCTGGAGTTTCAGTGAAGTCACTGGGAAGGCAGGGGTGGGCAGATTAACTTAAGGCTACTGGAGGTCACATCTCACTCAAGTATATTAGTAAAAAGGAACACAGCAAATTAAATGAAGACTAGTTAAGCCGTTGCCATAGCTTAAAAGATAATATACAGCTAGACTTCTACTAAAATATTTTTCACTGTGTGTGAAACAAGCTATCAGTAGTGTCAGGTTGTGACAAGCACTGTGAAACATATATGCCATCATTCTGAAAAATGCTAAGAATTGAAAAGTGTTCTAGGATAAGAGATTGCAGAGTGGCATTTTTTTGTTTAAAATAAATTTGTGTTGTTAGAGAAAGTACCATCTTGGCTCAGCATAAAACAATAGCTCTTGAAACCTGAGCGTTTAGCATGCAAGAGGCAGCAGGATCCACAGGTATTACATGTTTTTAGTATTCACTGTCACGTTGGTGTCCCTCTGAGGTGCGTGAGGTTACAATATTTAAGCTGGAGGCATGAAAGAGACAGGCTGTGCATTTACAATTTTATTTTACAAAATCAATTCCCTTTTCAATTCTTTATCCTTTAAAAAGAACACATGCTGTTTCTGTAGTGATAGCACATGACAATGCTTCGGTGTGTGTAGCAACACAATCTCAATGCAAAGAAAGGAAAAAAGCTCAGATGCCTATTTCCCTAAATGACCGTGGTCTTGAGCACTTTTGTCCTAAAAGGAATTAGTATTTTTAAGGCAAAGGGATTTCTCCAGCTGGGACCATGGTAACCATGGCTGTGTTCCTTTCAAACATTTCCAGACTTATTTTATCCAGTTACCAAATACTTTCTACCACCTTGGTGACTGCCTTAGCAATAAGACACAAAAGCAAAGGCTCTGCATCAATGCAGCACAACCACCTCCTTTAGTACTTGCCAATTTACAGAACTCAGAGGGATCTTGGTGCTACAAAAACTAGTAATTGTTTCTTCCTGCTAAATTTTCATAACTATTTGATGTAATAGTTTATAACTTATCACACCATAGCCTTGGCATAGATTTTGTTACCATATTTAGTATATGACCATACTTGAAACATTTTGCTATGACAAATTCAAATGAAGATGACTTGTTTTGACACTCTTTTGTATACAAAACTTGGTATCTGTCCCTCTGCATCTATAAAAAGCAACCTTTAAAAAGTTTCAGTAAGAGAATAAAAACTAAAAAACGTTTCTCTTCTGAGAAAGTGATACCCCAGTTCACATTTTAACATGAAAAGATATTACTACAAACTGTAACTTTTTGCAAGTTCACCTCCCTTATTCCAGCTAAGGAGGTTAATGGATAAACATGCTTTGTAAACTGGTCCAGTCTATCAGACGAGCTATAAACCAGTCCTTTTCTCTAAGGAAAGTGTTCTGGTCAGAACTTCACATTTTCTTCAAGAAATTTCAAATGACGTACCTTCGCACTGTAACTTCTATACTTGTCTCCCATGTGCTCCCGCAACTGCAGCTATTTAGAACACAAAAAAAACCCACAAAATTTGACATTGAAAAAAGTGGGAACCACCAAAATATTAACAAAAAAAATACCAAAGCACTCAGCTGAAAGCAGCATGTGAAGAATGACAGCAGAGATGGAAGAGCCTTTGTTTTTTGAAGGGAAGAGAGTTCTAAATCTCACCCAACAATTTAAAATATATATCAGATCTTCAGGGGTTATATGTGCAGTGTTTTATTTATTTGTAACCAAATTCTGAATCAATTGAGCTGGAGGTATTGCTCACTCATCTCTATTAGGAACAGATATTAAACTGTTTCTCACCTGGGATATAAGGGGCAATAGGCAAAGTAATGTGAAGGCAAATAATTACAGTTCAAAAGAAATTATTATTGGAGAAATACAACAGAGTAAAATTATTTGCATCCCTTGCATCTTCCACAAACTTGGGGTGCAATTCTGAAGCTCCTATGCTTTCTGAAGAATTTGGAATGAAACATAACCTACATTCAGAATCAAACTTTTTAAAGAAAATGACAATATACTTAGGCTCTTGCCTAACAGTTTTTGGAATCAAGGTTTGCACTACTATGTTACCTAAAAGCAGGAGAGAGGTGAAAGGAAGTAAAGACCCTGTTCATTTATCTAGATTTATAATGAAATTTTGAAATTTTATTATGAAAGATATTCACCTCTCTTTTCACTTCATCATCTTCTTCCATGATGCTGTACGCCTTCTCAAGAAGTTTCACTCCCAGTCCTTGCACCACATCAGATCGCAGGATTTCAACTATCCTCCTAATCTTGGCAGGAACCGATAACATATCTATATTAAAAAAAAAAAAAAAACACCACCAACAAATCAATGCACCAATAATTACTCTCAGCATAGTCAATTCTCATCCTCTATGCAGAAGCAGAATATGGGACAACATTGTATTGCCAGAGTATTACCACAGAATTCCAGCTGACCATTTGCATGCAGTAACTGCTGAGCTGAACCGGCTGGCTAGAACGATCAACAAACACAGTGAATGAGAGGCACTTGGACACTAACTCTAAAGACACCAGACAGTACAGAGACAATGCAGACAAAGTTTGCACAATTAGGTCCCTGTAACTTTGTTTCAGGTGGTTCCTGTATACTGTATTACTTTTTGTTCAAATAATATTTGCACTATTCTCTAACACGACACCACCACCCAAATATTGTAAGAATAATTCAATCACTTGTGCTTACAGCAAATGTAAGGTTTAGTCACTGTAAAACACTAATGGCATCATTTCTGCCATCTGCCCATTTGTCTCAACAGCCTCTGAATCTTTTGCTCCTCAGCTGTCGCTGCCAACAGGAGACAGTGTCATTTTTTAAGAGGAGGCTCCATTAGGAACTGAACTGAGAACTCTAACTTGCTCTTTTAATCACTGCAATCACCAACACTCCTTTTGTAGGATGGACCACCTTCTGAAAATAAAATAGCTGATCTAATTAAAATAAATGTCAGCTTAGAAATGCAGTAGCCCTGTAATCCCAAATGGTAGTAAGTAAATAGCTGGAGGATCTCACTACATAATACTTAAGAGTGAGAAAAATGGACAGAAAAATACCACTGAAGTTTGTACCTCCAACATTCTGTGATACCTGTTTAGAGACAAACTCTGGAAATGTATTTTATATTAGCTATGTAGAATCAACTTAGAGCGAAATCCAGTGTTCTCCCACTGCTTTGCCTACCACCTGGACTGATTAGAAATACAATCTTTATCACTTAAAACAATAAGCACAAGAAGGTCTGAGACTTCAGAAACCTACCCTCAGCTTTTGCATTTGTTGTATAGTAAGAACAGTCATAGCAAATACAATTTTTTTGCTTGCTTTTTGGAATACATATACATATGGTCTAAACCAGACCTTAAATATGAAAAGTGATTCAATTCTTGCACTTGTATCCATAGGAAAAATAAGCTTGTTCAAATTCTGCAGTGAGGATGAACTTCTATACTCATACAAACATCTGCTGTGTTCATAGAACCTTGTGTACAATTTCAGCTTTATCCATCATTCACAAAGCTTCACAGCTATCAGATCTTTTGAATGTCTTAAAAATCTTATTTCAAAATACTCAACTGCAACCTTTCATTTTGGAAGCTTTTACATGTAAGTCACATGTGGAAAAAAATCTTATTGCAGACCAGCTTTTTCTCTTCATTAATAATTATGCAGATTGATCACACATTCCTTTCACTGGCAAGTAAACAACAACTAGAGCAGTTTCACACAAATATTATTTAGGAAGATGTTTACTTTTATAAGCATTGTTGGGACTTGAGACAAAGTAAGAGTGGATTGTCTGCTGTTGCCCGCTAGCAGTGTTTCTTTGGTTATTAACAGCTGGTAGCCTTTCATTTAAAGCAATAACACAAACAGACCTGAAGGAATCTCTTCAAATTTTAATTCCTCTGGTTCATCAGGTGATTTTCCATGCAAAATCAAAGTGTCTCGATATTTTCTATGAAGTTTAAACTCTGGGGCCGGATTTGAGGTTACACAGTATTCAGAGTTCTCCTTTGAGTCCATTTTCAGTGTCCGTGTCATCAGCTGCACCAAGTCATTCATTTCATTCATGCTGCTTTTACTAGTAGAGGAGAAATAAGATGTAATTCAGTCGCCATTCATGATACAACTTCCACCTTGCATTCAAAGGACTTTCAGTAAATTTAGTGACAACCTGCTAAGTATTCCATGTTAAATTACGTCTTGTGGTGCAGTTTTATCTCTAGAACATCAGCAGTGTTTCACCTAACAAAGGCTCAGAGCCCATTCACCTCGCAACAATTCACAGCCCTATTGGCTACTGTTACCTGTGTAGCTGCACCTGTTGTCATGCAACAAATATTTTTTTAAAAGTTGTTTACACTGACAAAATCAGAAATAAATTCAGCCTCATTCACAGTGGAAAGGAAGCACATTGGCACCTTTTAAGTTATGCTTTTAACGCATCCTGACAGTGCATATGCTTTGATGTTGGAAGGCTGGTTTCCTGAGAAGCTACAGTTGACAAAAACCAGAGGTGCACAACCACATGTCCCAAAAAGTTCAGCATGGAAAGTTTATAGTTACAGAAAGACAAAAATTAAATAGAGTTTGCTTTCTTTATGCATCACATATTTCTTGAAACACTCACTATGTAGAGATAAAGTGTGAAAGCAATTCCTGCCATATTTTTTTCGCTCCAAGTCAAGGTCCAATATAGCAACGAAAACTCTTGCACAGTATTAAACAAAACTCTTGCACAGTATTACACAAAATGCTTACTTCTCCTTGGAATCTCCATCAGACTTATCTGTAGAGCTTGTGGAAGAGCTTAACTCATCATCAGACAGGCAATGGGCTTCTCTCTTTCTCTAAATGAAAAGGTAATAAATGATAAAAATTTGAATAGCCAAAAGTAAATTATCAATCTGGTATTAATCATTTTTCTTACATGGAAAAAACCCTTTCAACAAGCATATTCTTACAGACTCAGCTTGATAATATTTAAAAAGTGTAACCTTTGGGTTTAGAAACAAGCTAATAGACTGGACATCATCAAAATACTTTATGAAATGCTTATTTGACTAGCATTACATCTCAGTCATGCAGTTTTAACCATTTTAACCACTATAGATGCTTCAAAGTGGCTCTTAAAAACAACTGAATCACAGATGTCTGTCAGTTCTTAGCCAACTATATTATAGTTATTACCCTGTCTATTGGTCTTTAATACACATTTAAAAATAATATTGAAATAATTTTTTATCAGTTCAGTAACTTCCCAGCATTCCCTAAAATACACAAAGATTTTAACCACTTGTGTCTCTACAGTCTTGTGTTCAGTGTGTAGCATAATATGCAAAAACATCACTAGCATATGCACATACTACTAGTGTGTACTAACCTTATGTAATCTCACTTAGTGAATGCAGATGAAGTTTTTGCATTTAGGTATCAGTTATAAACATACACACACAGGTAAAACATGCAAAGTACCTTCCAAAATAAAATAAACACTAATTTAGAGAGCCCATAACAATCAGTAAGAGATCCCCAGTCTTCATCTCTGACAAGAGAGTGAAAATGCACGGTGAGCCTGGAATGTTGAATTGATCTAGTCCAACAAAAACATGGATTAGAGATCCGTACTCCACTCCGGATTTATAAAGCAGTATTTACAAAAAAACTGTGCACTCTTATTGACTGAGTGTTTCTTCCACACATAGTTGGAGTTTTTTTAAATATCACAAATTGTGCCTACATTTAAATATTTCAAAAGCAGGTGACCCCAGTTTACCTGAGAAATACTGGCATCTGATGAGGTCTGCGCAACTTTAACGTGATTTTCCATATGTGATTTTGCTTCAACTACTGCACTATTTGATGTTCGTCTTGCTGGAATCACTGGAAGGATGACATTTTTACAGTATTTACAACTTAGCTGCATGTATCTTGAATTAGTTTCATGCTCATGCAAGAAAAAGTCTATCACCTGGCAGAAGACAGGCAGGCAGGTATTCTGCTAAGAGAAAACACTGAAGCTTCTATCTGAAAGGTGTATATTCTGCACTTCATGTGCATTTCAAAGACAAGTTGTCACCACTAAACACAACTGAACATAACTGAATAAGGGATAGAAAAATACAGACATGTTAACAGAAATTTTTACTTAACACAGAACTAGAACCTTAGTGAATCTTTTTGAAGATGTTAGTGAAGAACAGACAGCAAGTTATAATTTCTTCATAAAGAAGTTATCAGCCTACTTATACACAGAATGCTAACATGCAAACATGAACATTACCAGAAGGAAACACCTCTTCCTGAGACTGTTTCAGCCTCCTTCGTTCTCTTGCTGACAAGGGCCGCTCCTTCAAAAAAAGTTAATCTGATATTAATTAGCAACTGTCACAGTGGTTTTTGTTATCTAATCACCTATAAAGCAAAAAAAAAAACCCTTTTTCAACTGATCTGGAAGAAAGAGCTCCTACAGTAGACCTTCTGATCAGCTAACAAACACTAATTATTTACTATGAAACAGTCTTGGTCAGTGAGACTAATGTACACTCTAGAAAAGGAGTTCTGACCTCTCTGACCTCCCTGGTTCAGCAAGGCAGCTTCTCATCCCACACTGACCAGGTCCTTGACAAGACTTCTATTAGGTAGGAAGCTCCTATACGTTTCTTTACTCACTGTGCATATACTCAGAGAACAAATAGCTCAGACAAAAATAAGCGGAGACAACATTCAGCGCTAACCTTTGAAATGGCAGCTTGGCTGGTTTTCGTGCTATTTACAGATTCAGAGACTTCAGCACCACACTGCTCTGCACACTTCTGTGTTGTCTCTGTGTTCCCATCAGAAGGAAAAGGTAAAGGCCGAGGAGCACTTGCTCTGAACTTGAAAGAGAAAGGAGCAAGATTTTATACCTTTTAATACAGAAGTTAAAATACTCTGCGATCCAGAAGACTTTCTTCAATGGTAAGGCTGGATGCCAGAGGTTTTGGATCCTACCGTCACCTCTTCACATCTCCCAAATTCATCCTTTCCTCTCCACAGCTCTGCTTGCATCCACCTCCCTTGTTTCCACCCCTACATCTTGCCCTCCAGACTATTTTTCAGCCAATGCCTTAGCAACAACTGTCCCCACCCTCAAAGAGCAAAAAACAAAAGAAAACCAGGATATCATACTGAAAACTAATCACCCTCTTCTCTGTCCTTGTATAGCTGGTGCCCTTCCCCAAAGAAATCTCTGCTCAGTGTGGAAGCATTGACAGGAGCCCTATTCTATGTCCATGCCAAGATTTTCTTCCTCGAGTTTGCACCCATAAGCTCAGAGCAGCCATTACATGTCTCTTCTAAAGTACTAGTAATCTATTACCCACTACAAGTAGCCTTATCCACAACAGTCAGGAAAAGTACTGTTATGTATTTTCCAGTCACAAACAGTGAGAAGTCCTGATGCGAAGTGCCAGGAAAGACCATGGCACAGCAAAGGTGAAGCCCACAGTTCACTGTTTCTTCGCGCCCACCTGGCTCACCCACCTCCCACCTATGAGGGTTACTGAGATTTCCATGGATTTACACAGGCTGCTTTTAAAGGACATCCTGAGCATTCTGCATTTTGTTACCAATGTAGTTATACAGATACACATGAAGACAAAAGCAGCATTAAACCCACCATTTTTTTTAAAATAGGTTCCATTTTCAAAGAGTAAAAAAGAGGGTAATTATTTTTTGAGTATCTGCACCTTGTCTGAACAGACTTCAGCCAGCTCTCTTCTCTTCTGCCGTCGCTGCCGGGAGAGAGAGGGTTCACTGACGGAACTATGAGGCTGCAAGTGGGAGGCAATTTTTTCCTGAGCAGCTCCTGAAGCTCCATGACAGACATCATCCTGAGAAGTAAAGGTAAAGTAAAGGTTTTTAAATGCAGACATGTCATTTCCAGATTTACACATACACACTTAAAAAAACAATTAACACACACCACTTTACTATTTGGACTGCATCCACCTTAACATATCTACAGTAAAACCCTTACTTGATAGACAGTTAGAAAAAATACCTGCCCTACCAGCATTTTAAAGATACTAAACCTTCAAAGGAGGACACTTACTTGAATTACAACAGGAACAAATGGTGCTAGCAGCTTTTCAGTAGAATCCAAGCTCTACAATATATAATGATTTCTCATTAGAAAGTGTGTACAAAAATCTCATTGTAGACCAAAATGTAATGAAAATACTATCACCACCTATTAATTCCCCATCCAACTCAGGACCAAGTCGAGATTAGCCAGGCCTACTTGGAACACAGAACAAAGAGGTTACAAAACTATTCTTACCATCTCTCAGCTGGAAAGGAAAATTGTTGTTCCCTGTAAAAAACAGAATTTCCATCATGTAGATGCAAGCCTGAAACTACTTCACCATGTTGCCTTTGCAAATCTGAACACAAGGCTCCTAACTACTTAAGCATCTCAATAATTGTATCAGTAGCATCCTACTTTGACAGAAAAATGTGCAGCAGTTCTCTAAATGTTAAGAGCTGGCCATTAGTTAAACCTATTTCAAAGTCTATTTCATGTAAACATTAATGTATTACCAGGTCAGTTTGCTTTTGGTCTTTTGAGACAGGCTGCAGGAGTTTCAAAGTGTCACCATCTTCTTCTATAGCATCAACAGAAGACTCCTCAGACTCAACATTTTCAGCTTTAATGGCTTGCTTTGCTCTTTGCTGTAGTCCATCTTCCTTAATTGGTGGGCTACTGGATGTTATTTTAGAATTGCCTCGAACATTTAAATAGTTTGCTTTATTATTCTCTGGAATATGCTCACTGCCACACTTCTCACTTCCACACTTCATATTTTCAGATGGTAAGATATCAATATTCACTTCACTAACTGTAGCTAAGGAGTGTCCCAGGTTGTTCAAATCATTATTGCTTGGTTTTCTTTCCATCTCAACACCTGCTTTCTCTGAGGGGCAAAATTTGGTGGCTTTATATTTGATGATGCGGTCTTCTTCATTCTAGAATTAAAAGGAAAACAAAAAAAATTAATTACTTTTTGGTATTATGCACATACAAAAGAATACTCTAAGCACTGAAGGAAATCCATCAACATACCAGAACACAGAAACTGCAATGAAATTATGATCAATTACAGATTAACAGCCTCAAAAAAGCAGCAACCCACATTTGAAAAGAGATACAGGCTGCATTTGCAAATGACCTATTTCAGGTATTGGTTTATACACATGCAGCACACCTACTTTTCAGCAGGACCATGAAAATAAAGTTGTATTGCCAAATACCAAGTTTTTAAGATGTACTTATGCCACATACATTCAGTATTTCAGCACTGAAAGCTTAAACCCAGACAAGCAGACTCATTACAGAAAATAAAAAACATGCACAAGATGAAGCATTAAAAGGTTTGTTCTAAGCACTGGAAAGAATTCCAACAATAAACAATTTTTGATTGTAACTACAATTACTTTTTTCCAATCAAAACAATATATTTAAAAATTATTACCACTTGTCATCAAATATTTGAATACACATTTGACCTGCAATACTCTGAGTGACCTACAAATGAAAAACTGCATGTTGTTTAGTTAACATTTTATAGTTAGGATATTGCAATTAGTTTTACTGATCCACAGTCTCTTTATTTACTTCCACTCTTGCCTAAACACAATTCCTTCCTTAATACAAATTTTACACATTCCTAAAAATCAGATTTATGTTATCATGAATGCTCAAGGCACTTCTTACACAATGGAGATTTTCTGTAGAAAAAGTGTTTAAAAATATATATGTATATATCTCACAACTTTGTATTTCCTGGCTTGCTCAGAGCAGTGGTTTTGGTGTTGAACATTCCTGCTATGAGATTCGTCCTTTATTGAGACCACAGGGCAAGGATCTTTAGATTTAGAATCCACTGTTTTCTTATGACTCCTGGCTGCTTTCCTGCAAAGAAAGTAAGTTATTCATTCAATCACCAAGACGTTAAGATGTTTCCTTAGATTATACTAATTAAAAAAGAAAATCCACTCCACTCCAGCTTACAGAGTGTGCACAACATAATCATTTTAATCTCCATCAAAGGAGCTTAAAAACACCATTCAAACTCTGCCAGAATCCTACACTTGCTCTGCACAGCACCAAGATCAGTCCTATCTGAGACACAAACATAATTGAGTAAACCTGACAAAGAAATATTATTTTATCAGTGAATATCAAAAGGAACTTGATGTCACAACTCTCTGCTGATAAATGGCCTCAAAGAACCATATGAAAATATGTGTATCATATTTCCTATCACTTCCTTGAAAATATTTGTGCTACTTTTTTTTTTTTAACTCTGAATAAACTGTGCAGCCCTAACCATTGCACAGCCTTATTCTGCATTTGCAAGAAAAACTAGTTCCCATTCTAACTTCCTCCATTTCTCAATGAATCTGAAGAAACTCATGTGCTCACATGCTTTGGAACTGCACATAGCAGACCAAATTTTCTCCTGCTACAAAAAACAGGAAAAGTTATAAAGCACAGACCACAAGTAACATGAGTATTTTGCACAGAATCACTGAAATGAAAATATCTTACGCCTTTGTGGCTTCCAAAAACAAAGAAATTTGGTGCTTGATGTAAGGCTGTCGCAGTATGCTTTTCACACTGGGTCTTTCCTCAGGTTTTTTACTGAGCATAGTTCGTATTATTTCTACCAACTGTGGGCTGTAATCCTTTGGCATGGGTGGCAACTGTAAAACGAAAGGGAAGTCTGATATTATTTAATATATTTGTCAATAGGGGCTACATACTTTGCATTAAAAACAGTTGCATTGTTCATATGCTGAAAGTTACCCAAGTGCTTAACCTCAAGCAGAATACAGAAATTGTGTTTTGTCTAAGAACTGTTCGTCATTTTTTAATATCTGCAGTTAAAGTTCTGTGAATAGGCTTAAAAATTTATATAGAATAAGTCCATGTTAACTTTATTATATGCCAAAGCAAGACGGACACTTAGGTAAGCTAGCGTTACCTAAGATGAAAATGGCCTCACAGGAATAGTGATTTAGTTCTTTGCACAATATTTAAACCAGCAGCAAATTAACCAGCATACTAGTTACACAAAAGGGTAACTAAAATACCTACAAATGAGTAATTCCCTGGGTCTGATATTACATCATACAGCACCATGAAATACTGGTCTTACAACATACATGATGATGCACATAACATGCAAAATATTTCTAACTCCATGCAATATTTGATTGGAAAAGATAATCTCAAATTCTAGACAGAAAGTCTAAGCACAGAGAAAAAAATGTCAAAGCTTTTACCTTTCCTTCAATAATTCGATAAACCAAAGAGTTCATGTCTTTAGCATTAAAGGCATGTTTCAGTGTAGCCATTTCATAAACGCAGCAACCTAATGCCCAAACATCAGACTGAAAAAAAGGGGAAAAAAAAAGCTTTGGGAACTTTGTATTCATTGTAGAAGTTTTATCTCCAGACTTATTTACCTGCTTTCAAAGAGGCCTTTAATGACAGTAAACTAATCAAGACCAAACTCCATTGCAAACTTCTGGCTTCAGTCTCACTCTTATTTGTGATTTTGATCAACTGAATTCTTTTCTTCCAAATATCATCACATTTTTCTGAAGTGTAGAAAGTTGTTGTTTGTAGGGGTTTTTGTTTGTTTTCTTTTTAAGTACAATATCGATTCTAACTGGCAAATGAAAATCTTTTGATTTCCCATTGAAGATCAGTTTCCCCTCAGGTGTTGCTCATGTTTGTGGTGCATGTGGTTTGCAGAAAGAGCTGAACAGGTACACAAGAGCACGTTTGCTTTACTTTGTTATATTTTAAATTCACAGCAACACTGCTTATTTCTCTACTCTCCTTTTTTTTTTTTTAATGCTGCTGTCATGTCTAATACAGAGTTTTGAGCATAAAGCTTCCTGTCATATCATCAATTTTGAAAATGCAGCTATCTAACAGAGACTGATATTTCTGTTTACACTGGTGTGCTGCGATGGGTACGGGCAGCCTGCCGAACGCCTTGGCTGTGAGAACTTACCATACACTATGAATTCCCACCTACTGCAGCAAATACAGTTCCAGAAACAAAGGCCCCTGCAAATCTCTCCCCTAATTTTTGTTCGATCTTTGGGGACATTAAAAAAAGTCAGAAGCAATATAAAATTAAAGACAATAGATAAGATTATAAAGTTCTCAGACAAACAAAATAAGTCGCCTAACAAAACAGAAATGACGTTTGCATTCTCATACTCTACCTTGTAGTTGTAGGGTTTGTGGGAAAAGAGTTCCGGGCTCATGTAGTACGGTGTCCCTATGAGAGTGCTGGCCATGTCGTACTGGTTTTCCAACACTCTGGCTATTCCCAGGTCACCCACTTTGATTATATTTGTTCGTGTCAGAAAAACATTTTGAGTTTTAAGATCTCTGTGCAGGATATGCTTTTCATGCAAATACTGGAGGGAAAAAAAACCACCAACAAACAAACACATAAATAGAGTTAAGTAACTTTTAATTGGTTCTTCTACACTGAAAAGTAAAATCATATTACACAAGTCAAAGAGGGAAAATACGAGTGCAGAAAAGACACAACCACTGCTGTCAAAGTCAGGAGCGCCCCTGCTAAAGATAATAGTAGTGAATTAACGTTCAGGGTGACTGATACAGACACGAATCCAGAACCTAGCATTGCTTCAGTGAAATCATCCTGTGTGGCTCTAACAAGCCAGCACAAAAGAGGAAACAGAAATCTAAAGTTAAGACTCAGACTTTAATTTACTTCCTGCTGCCTCCATTTCTTGACAGTCATTTTTTAGTCTTCAGTATAAAACTTCAGTCAAAAACCTCATGTGTGCTTTGTGTAAACAGGGATAGGAAATCAGTCTCACAATAAACAAGACCAGGCAGTACTGTAGACTTGTGTATGACTGGCCACGACAGGTAGCTTGAAAATACAACTTTCTGTACAATTTCTTAGTGTCAACATGCACATCTGAATGGTTTTCAACTTTGACAACCTCCAAATAGTGAAGTTCAACAGACTGAGATAAGATTTAACAGAAGTGATGAATTAGTAGTCTAAACTTTCAAACCAGAGAAGCATTCCAGACTAGAACTACCAACACCCTGGAGGTTGCCACTGTCTACTGTGATAGAGGTGTAGACGTAAAATATAATAGCAATTTCTTACCTAAAATAGTAAGTTAATTTGACTGCAACGACCTGTGGATTTTTAATGTGCTAATAAACATAGTACTTAGATACTACCACAGCCAATCTGGAATTCAAAATCTGTCCACCAACTGTGGAATTTTTAAATGCAAAAAGAGACAAATTAAACTTATATCTGAAGGTGACTAAGTTACACTTTATTTTACCTGCAGTGCCATGGCAATCTGGACAAACCACTCCACCACCTGATTCTCGGGCAAAAGTTTGCCCTTCTGCTCTTTAAGTCTGTGGTACAGATCTCCTCCCTCGCAGAAGCCCATGACAATGTAGAGGAGCCCATCCTCCCCCTGCCAGGACTCTCTGTAGGTCACTATGTTCGGATGTTTCAACTGGGATAACAACTGTGCTTCTTGTTCTGCTGCTTTCCTCTCTCGGCTGGAAGCGTTTTTGAGGTTTAACTTTTTGATGACATACTGTAAAAGAAATTGCAAGATATGAGACACAAAGTAACTACGGACAAGCCCTGGGAAATTCCCCAAATCTGAGGGAAACACAGTATTTGAAATCTCCATGCATTATTCTGCAGTTATACATCACTTCTACCATTATGTTGTAAAAATTGAACAGGTGTGCCTATTCTATCCATCTACCTGGTAAAACTCTGCACAGGAATTTTGTGGTGTTTTGTGGGTTTTTGGCTAATATTCACATTTATCTTTCCCTCTTGCCCCCCATTGTAAATGTGTGTCTATCATTTCTTAAGCCTGAACTACGTGTTCATGCATCACACTCTCAAAATGCGTCATTTCAACTTACTTTCAAATATACTTTAAAAATATAATAGCATTAAAGAAAGTATGCGGTCACATGCAAAAAATTTAAATGGATGTCTATGATAAAAGTCATCTGGCTAGACAATTTTGCTCTTCTCTCCTAGAAAAGCCAAGCTCAACTCTTTACATTTTATTTTAAGTAAAAGTGGACTTTCCCTTTTGCTTCTTCAAAAATGAAACATATGTTCTTTGTAAAAAAAAAAAAAAGAGAAACTCAAGAAATAACATCTCGCAACTTTGGTGAGCATAGATCATATATTTGAAACTCAAAAAAAGTTATTAAAATATCAGTTCCAAGGTTCAGATTACAAATTCTTCATTTTCATATTCACAAGAAACATCTAACAGAGCTGAATTTCTGAACGCGCAAAGCATGCTGCTGAGCTTTTCAGGTCTGTTCATTCTCTTCTTAAAGAACTTGCACCTGGCAGAAGAACCTCCAGGCAGAACTGACCTGGGACTAATTACTTTGTACAAAAAGCCTACAAAACACTGAAGCACAGGGGAATAGGAAAAGGCTTCCATCAGGAGAAGAAACGGAGTGAGCAGAGATGCAGTCAGAGGGTTGGTACATTCAGAGGCACATTGAAAAAATACTTTCTCAAAAACCTGAAAGCAGATCTAATTTGCTTTTTTGAAAACTTGCCTTAAAAGCACCAGATAACCATTAACGATCTGTTGCGTTTATGAGTTTCTGCATAGGCAGGCTTAAACGTATTGAAGAATCACCTATTACAGGGCAATAGAGACTCTTGGCCATACTGAGAGAATGAAAAGGTCTTATGCTCGATCCTAAATTTCTTTTATTCTGTATTAAGACGGGTTTAGAATTTTTTAAAACTACAGATGAAAGCTCTTATTTACTTTCCCAATATACACTACATCAAATGTATTTGTAAGGAATTTCAGGTTTTGGCAAAAATATAATTGAGGCTGCTAATGAGATAATAAAATCCATAGCACACATTCGTCATACACGGCACCAATATTTAGGTCTGACCTGGTGTAAACTTTGTGGTCATCACTTTTAGGGCACCAGCTTTCCACAGAACAATCACGCCGTGGTTTATACACCTGACCCCACTCTTACCCGAGAGCTTTTAAATGGAAACACCAAAGAAAAAAAAATTATCTACTCAATTTCGGTGCCCTTGGCAATTGCAAAGGATGTCTGCTCCCCAGGCTGGCCGTGTTAATTTAGTCCAACACACTAATTAGTGTTGAGGAAGACTGCCCTCCATATAGCAAGGGAACCAGTTATACAGAAAACAATAGTACCTCATGGTTTTGCATTTCAGAAATCTGCTGGATGTTAGACAAGCTCCTCAGTTCTTACAACCTGTGACAACGTACAGGTCTCAAGGGGAATACAACAAAAGGAATTGTGTATAGCATCATCTTAGTTTAAAATAAAATAGAAATGCTATAACTACTGTGTTCAATGTGACAAAGCTTTTAGCTTTGTATCAGCATTTGTCTTTACATGATACACTACCAAAATGCAAAAAGCATGCATACAGCCTAACTTTAAACCTGGCATTGGTTATATTTGGTTTAATGAGCACGTTATCTCGGCAAGATTCCCACGAAGTCTATTGTAATGCTCTTCTGCTTTATTTGATACCAAATTTTGTACAAATTGGGGTTTTTTTTGCTTTAAACACTTGGAGCCACTTGGCCCTCACAAAAACAAACAAATAAACAAACAAACCCCACAACACCAACAAAAAAAACACTGAGCTGTTCACAGCAAATACACTTAAATAAAACATGATTTCTTTCACAGAACATGTAGCACTATGCCAAAGCACAACAAAAAAATCCTGATCTTCCTGCTACAGAACAAAGTTCATAAAAGTTGGCAAAAGATAAGACACAGTAAAAGGCATCAAATATTTAAGACAAAATAACAACGATAAGGAAGCAAGGCTATTGCAAATGTTCGCTATCAGCAGCACGACAAAGAGGTGAAATCCAAGGACCTGTATGGGGTTGAAAGTGACTCAATGCGCTGTTTGCTTTTAGGATGATGAGAATGGCAACATTCTGGGGACACTGGACTCTGCACCGCGGTGAGTGGCGCGGAGGGAACAAGTGCTGCCTTCGCAGCCCCCAAACCCGCGGGTCAGAGGGATTCAGCCCCAGGTTCCCTCCCCACACAGGACACGAGCTCTGGCAGCACCGCGCACAAACAGCCCTCCCGGCACATCCAGCCAAACCCCGGGCACAAGGCTCACCCCAGGTTTCTGCAGTGCTGCTCTGTGGGTGTGCTCCGTCCCCTTTGCTTTACCCTCCTGCACTTCCTACCAAACACATCTGCTTTGGCCAGGCAAGACAGATTACATCAAACTTCTGACAAAAAGGCAAAGAACCCAAACGCCTGCACTTCAACTCTGACACAACCAAAACTTTGCCAGGTCCTGCCCCAGTCGATCCAGCAAACACAAGGACCATCTCCCTCCAGCAGAGCTGATGCCAACACAAGTCAATGCCAGAAGCTGCTTTTTCCATCCTTGCTGTCATTTTAATCTCCATCACACGTATACGTCTTAAAGAGACTACGGGCCAGCAGGACCTTCTCTGCTTCACGCTGAAAAGAGCAGCTGTGTTTTCCTGTCGCCCAAAGGGCTGTCAAAGCTGGGCTTTCCTCGCCAAAGCAAGGCATCACACATTTGACAAAACAATAAGGAGTTCTATTTAAATCTTTTAAAAGTGAGGATTTGGCAGGGTGCTGTTTGGATATTTTTTGAGATTAAAAGGGGTTTAAAAAAAAAAAAAAAAAGTCTTCTCCACACCTTTAATAAAAGCCTTCAGAGACAAGGGAGACAACAGGAACACCTGGACGGGCAAGCACAGCTCGTGTGGCTGCGGCCGCACCTCAGCACCGGCTCCTGGTCACAGCCGCACCGCGACCCCGGCCGCGCACCCCGCGCCAGGCCCGGCCGTGCCCCCGCACCAGGCCCTCGGTACCTGCTTGCTGTCCTGCTGGTGCCGCACCAGGCTCACCTCCCCGTAGCTGCCCTTCCCCACGGCTCGGAGGAAGCGGTAGGCAGCCAGGGGCATCCTCCCGCGGCCCGGGCCCGCTCAGTGCCTGGCGGCCGCCGCGACACGCCCGCCCGGCAGCGCGGCCGCCGCTGCCATAGAGATGCCGACAGCTCCTCGCTGCCATAGAGAGGACGCCTTGGCGGCGCGCAGAGCGGAGAGCCGCACGTCTCTATGGTGCGAGCGCCCCGCAGCGCTGCGGCGGCCATTTTGGAGGCGGGTGCGGCGGCCATGTTAAAGAGCGGGCAGGGAGGTGCGAGGCGGGCGCTGAGCCGCAGCTTTTCCCTCCCGAGAAACAACGCCGTTCTCTCAAAAACGGCGTGTAACGAGAGTCCGTGGCGTGCTGCTCCATGAGACCCGTGAGCTGAGCCCCAGGGAGGGCTGGGGACACAGTGACGGGCCTGTGGGCAGCTGTGCCACAGCACCCCCGGCCCCGCTGCCCTGCAGAGCCGCCCAGAACTGCTGTCAAATCCTGGCTGCTTTAAAGACGCTCCTGGACCTGTCCTGTGGGCCTCGCATGGCTGTGCCCCTCAGCAAGCTGCCTGCAGGAACACCAGGACATACCTCAAATTCTGTAAATTTTGTTATCGCTGAGCATTTAACCCCCAGTCTTCAAAGTCTGTGTTTCATTCAGGGGAGGAGATGAAATCTGTTAAAAAGATGAAGACACAATTAATGCTGTCACGATAACAAATAAAACGGGCCCTGCAGCAGCAGGCTGGGTGGGTATCGACTGTGCAGGACCCTGGAGCTTGGAGCTGGTTTCAGCCATGAAATGGACAGGAAAGCAAGCAATAGGAAAGTTCTGCACTAGATGAGACATGTCAAATAATGATACAGAAATCGGGTACCTGAGTGATATGCAGGATTATGGCAGGTAGTTTTTGAAGAGGAGCGTAAAAGGAGTTTAAGAGACTTCGAGCTCTGCTATGGCTGCAATAAATTCGGGCCAGGGCCAGGCCTAAGAAGGTATCAGAAAGATAACGGTTTTCATTTGGAAAAGAGGTTGAGTCTGGAGCAGAGATCAATCTCAGCTGTCTGTACAGGAATGGCTGTTGATTTCTGTTTGGAGATACTATATAGAAGAGACATTACTGAAATATTCTGTAAATTGTCTAACTACTTTGTAGCAGTATTCTGCAGATGATGCAAATTCAAAATTCAGTAACTGATTTTCCTCAAATGCCTAATGTTTAATCCCACTTCTCATGCTGGGTTATTTATTAACACTCAGTAAACAAAGCATTATATATCTATGCATATCATTCAGATTGGAAACTTCTTTCCAAAATGGAAAACCATCTATTACTTTTCATTTTATTATTGATTCCTGCCTTTGCATCGTCAGATCTTTTGGTAACACATGTCAGAAACATCAAGGTAAGTAATCAACCATGCATGGGGCTCCCATTCTTCATAGATTAACTTCCTGCTATTTATCAACGTTTATCAGAGATGGCATCCAGATAAATATGTCCAGTATTCAAATGCCACAGTAGGATTTTTCTTGCAAGATTTGCTTGCTAGCATAGCATTCAATATATCTGTGTCCCTCAAAGGTGCTGTTCTGGTTTTCACTGGATCTCTAAGGCAGCACTTCCTCATGTTCTGCTTAAGCTTCTTCAGTTAAGTTCCCAGCCACTATTCCTCACCTCAATAAATTATTTTCCTCTCAGTAGTTACACGCTATGAAAAGTTACAGAGGGCAAATGTCTTTGGGGAGCATTTTAGGTTAATGGGTAGAACAGGACAAAGCAATTTACAGTCAATTTCTATTGATTAGGTAACAGTCTTTGCCAAGACCTTTTCTTTGAAAATCAGGATAATAACATATCTAACATTTTAAAATCAGCTTGAGACTTATTGCTGCAAATTGGAGTTGCCGTGGGTTCTTATTATTTAACCATTACGTGGCCCAGCTATAATGTAGCTTTTTCCTCCTGATTACCATACTACCTGTTGATTTCTGTAGGTCTTGCAATGCTAAAGCTTTTCTAAATAGAAAATAGCCAAAGCTTAGTGCAGTGCTTCATCTGTACATACAGAACACTACAGAAAAGTCCCTTGATTCTCCCAGTTTTGTTATATACTTTATACAAGTGTAATTTGATTGAAATGGAGGAGATTGTCGTGTAGTGTGAAGGTCTCAGTCCCCATCCCTGACTTTGCTCCTTTGAGCAAGCAGCATGCCAGTGAGGAGTGGTGAAGCACAGCTGGAATTCTGTCTGGCTGATGACCTTGAAGCTGTCAAAGCTGCTTTTAAAGCCACAGTCAGGTAAACACAACTGGCAGATGAAATTCTGCTGAAAACTGAACAAAAATCCGATACAAAGATCCCTACATGCACTTGTACACCTTGTTCCTATGCATGCAGCTACTAAGGGTGGGAAAGGTTTTTTCTAGATTAAAAACTACCCATAGAACTACATATTCAAAGCACAGGTAGTGGTGATACAGCCTTCCTTTTATGAATCTCTCATTTTGGCAGCAGCGAGACTCCTACCTAGCTCACGAAGAAGTTTAGTTTCTGTAGTTTAGCTGCATTATGGTCTCTTCTCTGTGATAACCAATTAGCATCACTTGCAATAATAAAATCTTTAATGTTGCTGTGGATTTGGAAATAATATTCCTGCCTTATTTTTCCTATGTAGTGCTTAAGGATATATGCAAATGCCTCATTCAGTGTTGTGAATTCCTGGAGGTCACTTTAAGTTAACTGTATAGTCTTTGCTGAATCTTTTAGTCATGCTGTGTTTGAGTTTCCCAAGCTGTAAAATCAGGGCTTCTTTCAGCAAGTGCTGTCATGGGAGCCCTCTTTTCCCTCCCTGTTTTCTTGGGAGTTCAAATTCCTTTTTTATTCTGCTCTTCCTCACCAGTTTCTATAGATTTTTTGCACCTATATTCTTTGCTCTTGCCACAGCAAAACAGTATTTAAAAAAAGCAGAATTCATTACTGTTATACAACTGAAAAAAATTCCTAATAATTGCCGCAACTGGCAAATATGTGGAAAAACTATAGAAACATTTTGTCAAGTAACTGTAATTATACAAGGTAGAGGATACGAAAATCTCAGTTTGATCTAGAATTGCATAACATTTTTTAATGGGACACTCTCACTTTCTGCCCATATGACTTAAAATGACCTTGATGTGGGTGAGGTCTCTTGCTACATCCAAGTGAATCATTAAGAATGAAAAAACTGTCATAGAATCACAGAGTCACGGGATGTACTCCCTGTGCAAACCAGGGTCAGCTAGAGCACGTAGCCCAGAACCATATCTAGCTGGGTTTGAGTATCTCCATTGAAGATCAGCCAAGTACTAAGTGATTAATACCTTTCACCAAGAGATTTTTCTGTATTTTCTTTTTTAATGAGAATGGCAGGATACCCACCCAAAATATTTATAGAATCAGAACAGAACTGTTTCAAAACTACTGTGAAACCCATAATTCTGATAAGGCATGTGCACAACAGCAATTCTGTAAAAGTTAAATGCAGGTAAAGTATCTTTTAATTTAGGAATTAGTAGTCAGAATTGTAGAATTTGTAACTAAAGGACGTATTTTTGCACCTTTTTGTATTCTTAAACTGCTTGGTAATTCCACTTTAAGGAAAAGCGTGTACCAAATAACCTGACATTTCAGTGACTTTCAGCTGTTCATTTCCTGGAGTCAATACCTTAGTTCATGTTTTGTAAGGGGAAATGATGAGCTATAATGGCAGTATAGATATAGAAAAGATAATTTCAGTTTGGAAAAAGGACAGTTTTGAATTGGTGCATGCTCTACACAGGCATTAAAATAGCCCACATAGGTTTGTGAAACAGGAGAGACGTACACACAGAAATCACCTGTATGGCAATAACGGTTTGGAAGATGAACCTAGGGAAATGTATACAGACCTTTTGGCCAGATTCTTACAAAAGCTGAGAAGCTCCTCCTCCATCCTCACATTATCATAGATTTAATATAGTATCTTGAAAAAAACTCCAAAACAAACGAAAAATAGTGCTCTGTGTCTCAGTTTCCAACCTGTAGAACTCCTAAGTGTGAAAGTTAACAAAAGCCTTAAATCCCCATGAGATGTGTATCTGGCTTGACACTTCATTGTCACCCCTCGATTTGGTGGAATAGGTAAACACGCTTGTGCAAAATGTGACCCACAGGCCTCTTGTAGCCAAAAAAGATAAGGTATTTGCAGCCAGGCTTACGGGAATTGAGTTACACAAGCTGTTATTTAACATGATTCAGTAAGTACATTTGAAGCCTATCCTCTCTTTCAGAAGAGAGTACATTGTGTTTTTGTAGAACTTCTGATATTTTCACCTACTTGGGGAGCAAATATGCAAAAAAAAAGTTTTAACAGGTTTGTTTTATTTTGTTTTGTTTTCCTTCCAGGCAGCCTGTCATAGTGACGGCCTCTCCTCTCTGAATTTCTGTTTTACTTATTCACATTAGAATGAGAGGCTGTTGGGTTGAAACAGGAAAAAATTAGGAGTAAGTCTGAAAGAGCATAAGGATGGGTCTGCCTGATGGTTTGGATGCTTGTATAACTGGACAACTTCTTTGGACTTGGAAGCACAAGACAACTACATAGGTGTTAAGTGATTTATTTCTAAATGCAGCTTTCCTAC
The DNA here is from genome assembly GCF_964273445.1 of Streptopelia decaocto. Lineage (NCBI taxonomy): Eukaryota > Metazoa > Chordata > Aves > Columbiformes > Columbidae > Streptopelia > Streptopelia decaocto. The sequence continues at coordinate 5,790,358 of NC_138662.1, forward strand.
CTTAGTAATTATTTTTTCCCTGTTTTTCTCTTTACAGAAGCGAAATGTTGATAATGAGTTGGTGAGTAAGGCTTGGTTTTGTCAGGGCTACTGAGAAAGATTTATAGTGACAAGAATATTCTTACTATCTTCACAATATGTTTCTGTGAGTCCAGTCTGAGCAAATGGATATTTCTGAGTGGGTGTGATGAGAGGAGTAGCCCAGCATTGCTTGTTCTAGGCAGTAAGACTAACTGGGCAGTTCCTTCCTGAGCTCTGATGGAAACTCCTGGACAAGGAAAGAGAATAAACAAATTATTTTTAACCTCCTTGTATTTGAATAAATAGCAAAGTTGTTTGAACTCACCTCTGTATCTCTAACAGACATCCAGTCTGTGATGGTTTTATTTTTACTTTTATGTTGTAATTATTTCTAAAGAAGCCAAGAGACCTCAGCTCTGAGGTTGATTCCACTTGGCATCTAGACTCTACTTCAGCAATGCTTAAACGCTTTGATTGTTTGGGGACCTTCTCAATCAACCAGCTAGAGATCAGGCCCACCATCAAACCCCCACGGTTCCTTCCAGTGCTGGTTTTGCTGCAAGAAGCAAACCCTGCCATTGTGGAGTTGCCTATGGAGTTTTATCTGTTGTTACCTCTGCTTTCCTATAGTCTCCAGCAACCTTATGCATGAGTGTTCAAAAGAAAATAAATATTTCCCTACCCACTTGTTTAAAGAAGGATGAGCCCCAGTCGTGAAGATATTGAGAATAACATAAAATGGAATTTGGAGCCATCTGAAATTGTTCAGGTCTATTTTTAAACAAGATGACTCCTTAAATCCCTGCTCTAGGAGTTATCCAATCCACTGATAATTACAGTCACTAATATAGTGAGGCAGCAGCAAGTTGTTGTGCTCTTTGACTTAACCACAAGCAAAAGTCACAGTCTTAATAGAGGAAAAAAAAATGATTCTTAGAACATCAGTGTCATTACTGTGGCAGTAGTATTTTGTTAAAGAGGCTGTAGTTAGAACTTGTGGAGTAGCACCGCGATGGCAGTGTGACAGGTATCCAAGGAAACAACTCTTCTTATGATCAGGTATTTCCTGTTTTGCTTTGGAGTGATAGAATGTCCTGCCTTTATTTCTTTCTATAAATATGATCATGGCTGATCAGTGTAACAGCTAGCTCTTTCTTTGTATGTTTGTTTTTAATTTTTCAATCTACAGGTTGTCAATGGAATAGAAATCTACAGCATGAAAATTGATAGTAAAGTAACTTCACGATTTGCCCACAACGTCATCACCAGTAAAGCTGTCAATCGTGGAAATGTACACAAAGAAGTTGTCTTTGATGTTGACCTCCCTAAGACAGCCTTCATTACCAACTTCAGCATGTGTGTAATCTTTATATTATCGTTAGAAAAGACTAAAAATCTATGCAAATGCAACTGGGAGAAACTGAACCAAAATGTTCATTTTTACTTTGCTATTTGAATAGATTTCTAAATGCCTCCTGGGTAATTTTCTGATTCTATTAACTTAACATGCAAGATACTTGGAGAAAAGCAAATGTTGGTACATCTATAGAAAAGATGACTAATTTTCAGTTATTTCTGTTCATCATCATGGACCTTAGGGAACGGAGCATCTTCTCTGGAGATCCATTCGTCTTTTCAGAAACACCACTTACTTACTCTGGTGTTCTTAAACCAGAGAAGTTCTATTAGTGAATTTCCCTGATTACATTATAGCTTAACTTATTTTCATTTAAAAATCATATTTGAATCAAAGGCAGGAAATAGAATTATTCTTTTACATTTGTACCTTTCATTGCAATAATATGCAATTCTCACACCATTAGGAGGTTTAATTTGGTTTAAACACCTCCATCTCAGCTAATCACACTATGCCTCTTTTATTTTCAGCAAAAAGAAACAGTAACTTCTAGGGCACAGCTATTCTTAATGCGTGCTAGAACTTTTATTGTAGGATGAGATGAACCTCCTATGAGAAATGCCTGTTTAATGGTGTAAGGAGTCTATGGATGAAATGTTCAGCTGTAGATAGCCACATTTGGATCCATTCATTTTGCCGTTACATGAAATGAGATGAGATTGTTGTGCTGCTAAAGTGTAGGAATATGGCAGGTGGAAGTGGTGTTGCCATCAGCTTGGTTTTGATCTAATTAATTTTCAAAGTAAAAATTGGTTTAGATTCTCTTAAGATGCTGAGCACAAAGCTCTTCATTCCAGCCAAATTCACTGACAAGACTGGCTTCAGTGAAAGTGCTCAAACCTTGGCAATATCAGATTCCTGAACATGCTTTTTAGCAAACCAATCGATAGACAGAGAATTGCCTATAGTAACTAGGACTTTTTCATCTGCAGGACAATTGATGGTGTCACTTATCCTGGAACTGTAAAGGAAAAAGAAGCTGCAAAAAAGCAATATGAGAAGGCTGTTTCAAAGGGACAGACTGCTGGTCTTGTCAAGTAAGAATGATGTTGCGTGTGGCTTCCACACCATCATCCCATAGCACATTGTTAGATTGGAAATAGCTTGTTCTGGCATATTTCTGAAGTTTGTTTTTTACAGGACTAAAGAACAATCATTAAGTTAGAGTCATTGCAGTGTAAATTATAAAAACAAAATAAAACTTCTTACTACACAGGCAATACCTACAATTATGGAAAGACTGCTTCTGCAACTTTTACTGACTTTGTATAACCTGTTCCTGGGATTAAGCTCACTGGGAAAATTGAGTGAATTCTACAGTTTTAGTATTATTTTAGCAACAGATCAAAATTCCCATCTTTGTTTTACTCATCTTTGAAAATCATACTCCACCAACCCAAACATTAAATATTGTTCAAAAGGATATTCTTTTTCTTACGCACTTAAATACAGAGCTTCAGGAAGAAAAACAGAAAAATTCACTGTCTCAGTCAACATTGCAGCAGCCAGTAAAGTCAATTTTGAACTCACATATGAGGAACTGCTGAAGCGACAATTCGGAAAATATGAGATGTTCATCAAAGTAAAACCGAAGCAGCTTGTCAGAGATTTTGAGGTAAATGGCAAACTGGATCCAATTGGCTACTGTAACTTAAGAGATGATGAAATTCTTTACAGCTATTGAAAGTGGAGTACCGTGGTCATTCCCGTTGGTTCACAGGTGATGTTTCTAATGAATTGTGTGGGGAGTCCACACCAGTGTGCTTTAGTGCAGGTTTTTATTTGTAAGCCTGACCAATTGGTTCAGCTACTAACCCTCCAAAAGAAATTATGTATGGAAACCTGAAAAAGCCATTATGATGCCTTGGGCTAAAATAGAAGACCAATAACTTTTTTAAATGCCTTTACAGCACAAACTACATTGTTCTCATCCCACCATGACACTACATCATCTTAAATTACAGTGATACATATATCACATTCTAGAATACTGTCTTTTGCGTGCCAAAACTTGTCTTTGATCACTACAATCTGCCTTGCTAAAACCCAGCTCTAAGGCAACATTTTTTCTCCTTTGTATGACCAGAAAATGCTGTGTAGAAATCATCACAAAACTCAGTATCTGTAGAGTTTCTGGAGCATTATTTTAAACATACTATGATAGAAGATTCTGAAATACAGGTCAAAGTTGGGCACAACTCAGAGCTATTGGCTGGGTTATATTTTTGAAGGACTTGAGTATTGACATTTTACAAAATTCCAGTATCTAACTTTCAAATAAGTTATATTTCTCCTAAGGTTTATTTGTTTCTAGCTGTGTTTTTAACTTCTGTGTATAAAAAGGTCTGCTTGGCTGATGGCATTTCCACACACTGTGGATTTGATCTGCCATTATGATTTACAAAAGTAAATTTATTTTTCTTCTACAAAAATCATCCCTCTTTCACATCTTTAGTTGCCTGCTGATCCCCCTGTAAATGGCTATGTTGATATATTGTGGGGTAATCAATGACAATGAATTTTCAATTAATATTTCAGATCGAAGTAGATATCTTTGAGCCCCAGGGTATAAGTGAGCTGGAAGCGGAAGGAACGTTCATCACCAATGAACTACAAAATATCGTAAAAAAAACTTTTTCAGAGAAAAAGGTACAATGACTACTGCATTCCATTTATGATTATTATAATGCTGAAATAATAATGTCAGTGCAAAATGCTGTAGTGGCTAGCAATGAAAGTGAGAGGAAAAACATAGAGAAAATACAGGAAAGGCTTGTCTGTGCAAACAAGCTCTGAATTCCAAGCTGGCAAGTTGAAGGGCATCTCCACGCAGTTCAGAAGCCACGTACCTGTTCACATGATGCTGTACCCAGGCTGGTAGGTCTTGTCCTGCAGCAGGAGTTGGAAACCTGGATACCAAGAGGACCATTTCCTACAGAGGAACTGAGTCAGTAACAAGTAGTTTGCTCATGTGTGGAGCTGGTAGAATCCCTAAGACGCAGACTGCCCAACAGCCTTCTTGAAAGTGTCATTCAGAATGGAGGGCTGAACCAAGGAAGAAGGGGAAGTAAACATATGAAGAAAGTTCTAGATAGCATCCTTCACATATCAGTTATCCATCAATAAATATATGTGTGTCAATACAAACTAATACCTAAGCTGATAAAACAGGTTATTCTTATGTCTGTGAATATAAACATACTAGTTTTACAAAAATGCAAACTTCTTTGTGTTCTGTAGAAAATTTTCAGCTATTAAGGTTCAGATGTAATGAAGGCTTTTCTTTTCAGGGCCATATCTCTTTCAAGCCAACCCTTGATCAGCAGCGAACCTGTGCAAATTGCTCACAGTCTCTCTTGGATGGTGACTTCACTGTAAGATATGATGTGAAGAGAACAACTCCGGATAATTTACAGGTAAATCTGACAGCTGGAAATTGTTGAACAGCTTAGCTTGCACAAAGTCAGGGGAGCCAGCTGTTACCTGAAGGACAAGGAGCTGATAATGACAATACAGCTGAAAGCAAAGGGGCTTTTGCCAGCCAAGAGCCCGCTCCTTGCAGTTCCTGAGCGAGGCAGACCCAGAGATGTCAGTGAAATCAGCTGAGAGTCCAGGTCATAAGGGGAGTTTGTGGTGATGAGGCAATCCGAGTTCAAGGTGAAAAGTCAGGCTGCAGAGTGGGATCCAGATCAGCGGAGTCCATGGACAGGAACAGGTATGGCTGTGGCACAGCTGGAGACCAGGTGTTCTTGCAGTGTAGCTGAGGCAGGGACTAAAGGCCCAGGCTTGTGCTTAAATTGAAGCTCCTAGGCTCATGGACAGAGGTGAGACTGGTCAGGACCTTTAAAGCTTGTTATTCCACTCAGCAGCTAGACACTAAATGAAAGAAAATTCTTCTTTATCCATTTTATCTTTATGATATACAAAAATTGTTTGTTGTTTGGTTGGATGTTGTTTACATTTTATTTTTCAGATTGTCAATGGCTACTTTGTACATTTCTTTGCACCGACAAATCTTCCAAAGTTGCCCAAGAATATTATTTTTGTAATAGATATTAGTGGCTCAATGTCTGGAAGAGAAATAGAACAGGTAAGTTACCACATTACTATAAAGTCCCAATGGACAAGCCTCGGTTGTGGTGGAAGGGACATAGTGGCTTAGAGTGCATATGCATGGCTTAAGCTATATCAAGTGGTTTTATGCTGAGATGTTTCTAATGCTCAGCACCATTAGTACTGGTTTGAAGTGTTAATGTAGAACAAAATTCTATACATTGAGGCTATATTTACTTACTTGTAAATGTTATTAGTTCAAAACTGTCAACATCAACATTTCCAGAAGGCTCTGTCACACGTACTGGACAGTTCCAAAATTAAAATGTGCATACAGTACTATGCAGTATTTACGTTGTATTTCCATCTCCACTGGGATGCAGCAGCTCTTTTCATACTTAGGACTCCTCATTCTAAGCTAATGCTCAGAATTTTCAGGTTTTGCTGCTGCATGAAAATAGTCACGCTTGCTTGCATAGGAGCATCTCCACCAGCCTGTAGCTACTCATTTCCCATCACTTTCAATTTGCAATGCCCGCTTACCTCAGTGTAAGCAAGGAGCCATGACATGAGACCTGATTTTCCTCTCAGCTACAAAGATTTACCAGGTGGAACTGCAACCGGCTGACTTCACTAGAGTTACTCCGTAGTAGACACAGGGACTGGCAAGGACAGAACAAGCTCAGAATTTTTGCACGACACCCTGTGTAAAACTTAAAAATACCCAAATGCTGAGAGATGAATCACATAAAACCTCTAAGCACCTATTTTGGTAAATGTTGAACCATACGTTTAAAACTCCTTGGCTTATAGACAAGAGAAGCACTTCTGAAAATCTTAGATGACATTAAAGAAGATGACTTCTTCAATTTCATACTGTTTGGTAGTGAAGTACACACCTGGAAAGAAACACTAATCAAGGCCACTCCTAAGAATTTGGATGAAGCAAGGGCATTTGTTCGGGGCATTGACACCTCAGGCAGTAAGTACTTTACTGGACTTGCCAGTATCTTGTTCTGGAAATTAATTTACCAATTTGGTCTGTGCTTTTTAATCTTTTTTTTATTACTGATGAGACACTCCAAAAGTTTAGTCAGAATATGACATCTGCTTTTTCTTATGTTTCCAAAGCCCAGATACTTTACTGTCTGAACCTTCCCCTGCTTGCAAACCCAAATCTTCCATTTTCATACTGTAATGAGATCTCATCAGATTCCAGCAAAAAATGAGCCTTTATTTTGACTGTTTGTGCTGAAACCAAATTTTTCTGTCTACTGTGCAGTGACAAATTTACATGGTGGTATAATGAGGGGAATCAATATGCTGAATGATGCTCATGAACAAAACGTAGTGCCCAAGAGAAGTGCTTCTATAATTATCATGTTAACAGATGGCCAACCAAATGTAGGTAAGTTTGTGTTGGATGGAATAATAAAGAGAGTGAATTAACTAACAAAAAATGTTCTGTTAAAATTGGCCTCCATCTTTGATTTCTGGATGTTTTCGCGATTTAAATGCTACTATACCAGCATTATACTACTAAAACAAGTTTTTGGTAATGCCTCCTAAGAAATCCGAACATGACCAGCCACATTTAATTTTGTGATAATTTTATCTATTTATGAAGAAAACTCAAACTTTTTTTGGCTTGATGCAGGTGTATCAAACACTCAGGACATTCAGACAGATGTAAAAAAAGCCATTGAAGGAAAATATCCCTTATATAATCTTGGTTTTGGCTATGGTGTTGACTACAACTTCCTGGAGAAGATGGCACTGGAGAATAAAGGATTAGCCCGTCGGATTTATCCTGACTCTGATTCAGCTTTACAGCTTCAGGTACAGTAACCACCCCTTAAATTAGATGAGAGATACATTAAGTCAGATAACTATACAGGTGTTCTTATTTTGAAAAAATGAAAACCTCAAAGTGTAATCTGCTACCGAGATACTCAGGAGCCTGCTGTAATCAGAATTTTAGTTGCATTTAATTGTTCCCTTCCCTTATATAAGCAGAATGTGGAAGGACAGTAAAATGGAGACACTGTGGACTATGGAAAAGGGTTCCAAACTTGGCATAGCGTGACATGAGTCATGGTTCTGAAGGACACAAAATTGCTGCAATTATCATATGTCCTGTACCTCACAGATCATGTAGGTCATGTCATGTCAAGGGAGGAGAAGGATGACAGAGCATAAAGGCTTTGGATATTCTGTCTTTAGGAACTTAATGCAAGCAGGTGTACCTTACCATATGTCTGAAGCATTTTATAGTCATATAAGGCATGAGAACAGGTATAGGCAGTACAGAGTTGACCTTTTTTACTTCTCACTTTCCAATAGCAGCCATTCAAAAAATTCACCAAAGAATTTAGATACTGGATTTCACTGCAAGCTCTGCCAAAATCAGATATCTAGTCTCCTTTGGCTTATGTTGTCATTTCAGTCTCTGCAGAGAATAGATCTAGAAACTTACTTCTAACAAATGGAGGGGAGCTTGGGATCCCCCTTGATTAACATTGGTGGATCTCAAGATCCACAGCATTTTTTTCTCAGATATTTTTCCTTTCTCCTAGTGAGACTGAAGAATTTGTATGTCCTTTCTCATTTTCATTATTTGTAGATTTTTAGGCCTTATACTCTGAGATTTAACTGAATATTTAAATATTTCTTGTAAAATACACTTTTGGTTTTCATCACTGAAATAGCGGGATGTTCCTGGCTGCAGACCTACCTATGAATTTACCTGTGAACTAAAGAAACAATGTTTTCCTTATCTTTTTTTATCCCATAGGGATTTTATGATGAGGTGTCAAATCCCATGCTCACAGACGTGGAGTTAAACTACCCAGAAAATGAAATATCAGACCTAACTAAAACCACTTTTAAGCATTTCTATGATGGGTCTGAGATTGTGGTGGCTGGGCGCTTTATAGACAGCAACCAAAACAGTTTGACTGTAGATGTGAGAGGTGAAGGCGTAAGTATGGATTCCTTTAACTTAAGTAAGATACGCAAAACATCAATGTTCAAAGCTGGCAATACTTAAAATATTTGCTGGTATTTCTTTACCCAGTGACAGGATGTGTTACTGCATATGTGAAGAACTAAATGTGCCAAAGTAATTGCTTTTAAAACCACAAGTTACTTGCCTGAGTCAGGTGTACTAGGGTCAGTCTGGAACAACTTTGTGCAGTGTGACTGGATTAGCTTTGCTAACAGGTTTGTTGGGGTGTTTTTTTGGTTGGGTTTTGTTTTGTTTTATCCAGTTTAGTCTCTAAATACACTACCTGGTTATTTCAGGAGCCAAATGTTCAGTGTTCACAGACACTAGTCTTCACTGGGTGAAGAAAAATAGAAGTCTACTTCTAATAGGGACTGAATGATCCAAATCCAGCTCTGGATTCTGTAAAAATATTTGCCCTGATATTCAAGAAACACAACACAAACATTATAGATTATGTTATCATAAATACTGTGAACTGCATATATGCCATATACACTGTGGTGTATTAAATATATTATAAGAAATTAGGTATGTTTCAAATACAAATAATGTATTATTAGTAAGTTAGCCATTGTGTCTGCTTGGACATGTACCTATATAAAATCCCTGTCATAATCAAAGTTCTATAAATCCTGAGGAGCCAAATTCTAACGAACAAAAATGCCGTGTGAATTTGGAAACCCCATTACGTCCTATAGCACACAATACTAGCTTTCACAGAAGCAACAGAACAAAGAGGCTGATACAACACTGACAATTTCCTGGGCAAGGGCTGTGTAGGACAAGACTGTTTTTCAGTTTCATAAGATTTTCAGATGGGAAGATCTTCATTTTGGGAGGTTCTGGAAGTGTCTGGCTACTTATGATACAAAGAAGTTTCCTTATTCCTAACAGGCTAACGACGCCCTGTCATATACTGCACAACAGGATGCTGAGCAAACAGCTAAAGCTTTCCAAGAGCAACAATACATATTTGGAGATTACATTGAAAGGCTCTGGGCTTATCTCACCATTGAACAACTCCTGGAAAAACGGTAACTATATGTAGAACAACATCTTCCATGAATCCGTTAAGCCATCTGACTGGTGCAAATTCTAGGACGTGAAGCCCAAATTCACAGCACACTGAGGTGCCAGTGGAAAAGCATAAAATTCAGTAAGGAAAATCCCCCAACCTATTCTCCTCCCCAGCCTCAGTATTTCTGTTGCAGGTTGCAAATGAAACAATTTCAAATTATTGCTAATACAAAACGCAGTTTTGCCCTTTTCTTGGATAGCCAGCAGAATCAGAAGTGCTCTCCAAGAAATATTCTTTATTGATAAATTTGCTGCAGAGAAATGACGTTACTTCAAAGAAAAATATTTATTCCAGAGTTCAGTGAGTAATGTAGCAATCATTGATGCTGGGAGTTTGTCTGTGTTCAGTATTGCAGCTACAGGAGAAGAGAAGGAGAATTTTACAGCTGAAGCCCTGGATCTCTCACTAAAATACAAGTTCGTAACGCCACTGACATCCATGGTGGTAACAAAGCCAGAAGACCACGACAATCAAGATGGGATTGCTGATAAACCCATTGAAGGTATAGACATTTTCACAATTTTAATTTATTTGGGAAGCCAAATGTTCCTTTGGTGTTCCCCTAAAGAAAGGCTTTTGTGTGGGCACAGTTTTAAAAATGTTTCTGAAAAATCTGCTTTCCAAGCCTTGCATACGTATGGTTTATGCAAAATTACTTTTCATCGTAAAGCTCATTTCCATCAAACCATCTTTTGTTAGTGAATCATACAGACAAAAATACTATAAATTGCAAATAATTGCATTTAAAGCTAAAGATATAAAATTTACATCAAAAAATGAAAACCAAGAAGCATTTCTAATCTAATAATCCACCTATATTCAGTTGACTTCACATCACTTTCTCCTTCATTTTTCTACATACTTCAGCTTAGTGTAAGATATAGTAACATCTTGCTACATGAAAACAGAAAATTTGCATGAGATCTTCCTTGTGCAGGATATCTCAGTTTGGAAAAAGATGGAGATGACAGCTGTAAAACACAGTATTCATATATATTGCAGAAAGACAAGCAGTTATATTGAAGGCGCACAATTTGTTCTCAACTGCTCTGATATTATAGTTTGGCTAATTATTAACTCCTTGCTCAGTAGAGCAAGTTCAGCCTCTGTGTTTAATCGGTGTGAAACAGAAGGACTCTACTCCTCTTTAGGAAAGTAAAGTAAAGCAAACGCTGTCCACGCAGTGCACCCCAAAGCCCCTCTGCCCTCATCTGTGTGTGTTCTTGGGGCCATCCTCATCTCTCCCTCATTCAATGGGTCTGACAAACCTCTTGTGAGGCTTTTCAGTCTCCTCTATTTGCATCCATTATTGTTTTTCCCAAAACTTTCGCTTCGTGCCCCTGAAAGTTCCTCCCAGGCTCTGTGTGGGCTCTTTGCTGGCTTCTAGATGAAAAGCTTTCTCATCTCCTGCATTTGGCCTGGTAACTCACAGCATAACAGAGATGCTTACTGGAGGTTAGTGGGTTTTTCTTTCAACCAGAGTAAGTCCTGAAATCAATTAATTGCTAAGTGCTCTTCAATTCTGAATAATTCTTCAAGCATTCCGCTGATAAAATTTTTGCATTATTTTTCGTAACCCTCATTATGAGATACTGACATAAAAACACTTCTTGTGTAATTTAACATTCAAGTCATTATACAACATAATGGCTTTAAAGTTTACAGCTGAACTCCATGAAATGGAAAATCTTACCCAAAGATCTGACAGAAGTAGCATCTACTCAGAGGGATCTTCAGCTCTTTGCTTTGCTTTTCTAGGTACTTGCAGTACAAAGGCCCTTTTCTGGAGTTCTTTCCAAGTAAATCCTCTTTGTATACAGAAAGTATAGAGCAGTAATAGGAGAAAATACTCAAAACACTGCTGCTGTAAAGGAAAAGAAGAAAATTTTTACACACCCTAGAATCTAGATTCACAAATAGGATTATTGAATCATCCAGTCAGTATTAACAGAATTATGCAAATGCCTTGAAAACCACAAAAGTATAAAACCAGTAAGGAACATTTTGCAATGAGGAAATGGCATAACAATAGAACAATTACTAATAGTGCTCTTGTCACATGCTTAATTAATTGCCGTTTTGCTGCCCAGCAAAAGAGCTTTTTACTTTCAGTGAGTTTCTGTTTGATCTACAAATATTTAGTTTTGTCATTGGGAAGAAATGGAATTGTAAAATACTGAAGATACCTGGTTGAATTGTCAAACAGTTTTTAATTTCTTTCTTTTTTAGAATGTTTTAACAGGGTCTGTTTAATCATACAACTGAAACTGTAAATTTCTCTTTTCTTCCTTTATTTCTTACCTGCCCACGATAACAGCCGAAGGTATGTACATTTCTTATTATATTTACTTAATATTTTTAACCATTAGAGATTGATTTCCTGCATCACTTACTTGATCTAACACATAATATTGTCATAAAATTCTTGGTGAATAAACAAGACTACGTTATAAATAGATTGAAAATTTTTCAGCTGGCAAAGTTTGTAAATACCATTTTCAGTGTGGTTGCTCCTTTCTCTGGTAACTGCAGCATCCCATCATCACTGATTTCAGGCCCAGCATGACTCAGTTGCTTCCCAGGTTGCTGATCCCAGGTACCTTGTGGAGCCGTCTCTCGTTACAGAGGTGTCTGCACTGATGCTGGGATTGCTACTTCTTCAGCACAGCTCTGTCTGCAGCCACCTCTCTGTAGTTTCAGCTGTAAAAAGAGCAGAAGACTAGAAAAATGTGGAAGCGGGTGGGTAAATCTTACTGACTTCCAGTAGCACAGTTTAGAACAAGGTGGCACAGGGGAATCAGAGAAGAGGAGGTTGTGCCAGCCCCTTAGGGAGCAAACCCCATGCTTTCAGAGGAGGAACATTTTTGCTGAAAAGTAGGGTGTGCTTTCTGCCAATTTATGCCGTCTGCTTTGTTGCAGTACTAAATAAACTGGCTTGAGTAGTTTTTCTTTTTTAAAAATGCTTAGAAACTTATGCCTAATTACAAGATTTGGCAGGTGGTTTTGGTGAGATAGATTCTTTTTTATTCTTTCTACCCTCTAAAATAACATTTTCTTTCATTCACAGCACAGGATATCACAGCTGCCATGCTGGGTAAGTCATTAGCTTAAGTTTCTGAATGAAGTAGCATCTATCAATGGAAATTGATTCAAACAACAAAAATTACCAGAGAGATAGAAACTGCATTTTCTGGGTTTACAACTGTATTTTAACAAATGCTACCGAATTCTGCTCACTGCTAAAAACACACTTAAAGGTTGAACAATGCCAGATGAAAAAGTTTCAGCTAAATAGCTTTTAGGGAGTAAATGCCAGTTCATCAGACCACCATTTTTTCCTGAAAGCTGTTTGCAAAGAACGGAGGATGGACTTGAATTTGCATGTCCTTTGGAATTAGATAAAGCAAGGGACTGTGATGTCCATCTCTGGCTGAATTAATATGTTCAGTTACTTATGCAAAATGAAACTGTTTTATTCAAGAGAAGGAAAGAGACAGCAACTGATCCTTCAGATTGCTGTTTGGGCAACCGTGGAAATGGTGGTTTGGTTTAAGTTTTTGCTCTGGAGATTAGTCTCTGTCTAGCTTTCTCAAGACCTCATTGAAAAGACAGATTCATTCCAGAAAAAGCAGATGTCAAAACCTCAGAAGTTTTCAACGGGTCATGTTGCATTTCCTTGCTTAATCCTTAAGTCTGAGACATTTCTATCCTACAGATACATTACTTGGCTCTTGTAGAAACCCTCAAAGCAGTTTAGACTACAAATACATTTGTATCCTGAAGCTTTGCTTGATTCAGATGGGGCACAAACCATCATTCCATAGACTATATGCTTTAAAAACAAGGATGGAATTAGCAATTTACGTAGCATATTAACTTCCTGACATCTTGCATGTAATGTACAGATAATGTGTAAATATTCCATTTTGGTGTGAGTTTTTCTAATTTTTCTTTTTTGTCTGCAGCTCCACAATCTTTCTTATATAGTTCATACCCCACATGGCATACTAGTGGTGAGTAGTTTAGGTCGTGTCTGCTAGAGGGGGAACAGAAGAATAAGAATAAATTGCACAATTTTTATGAGTCTTTTAGAGAATTCCCTCCCACAAAAGCAGCCATTCTATTTCTTTCCAAGGGACTAGTATTTTAATTTAAACATCTCTAAATGTTTTTTAAAGATCAAGTCACTGAGATTGCATATGGTCATTTTGTTAGTCCTCCTTCCCATTGCTAGACCTTGTGTTGGTAACTGCTTGTTCTCTGTTCAGGTGACCTTCTCACCCTCGGTAATATTTTCATGGCCCTCAGAGATAAACACCACCTTAGAGGTGGCCATTCTGAACCTACAATCCACGTGCCAAATTTTGTAGTAGTCAAGAAACGCAGGATATATGTCACATACCTGGGAATGGTGAGGAGGAAAACGACGTAGTTCACTCTGGGGAGTTGTAGCAGCTTCCTTGGGTCCCCACCACTCCGCTGGAGGATGGGCTGGACTAAGCTGGGCATACAGCTTGTGCAGGGGCCAGTTCCTGCTGGTCCCCAGCATTTGCAGTTCTATTGCCACAACATTAAATGTTGGTGCAGAACTGTGAACCTGTGTATCATGATACAAATACCAGTGATTTGCCTTTACAGTTGATGGAGATCCACACTTCATTATATCGGTACCACAAAAAGGAGATGCCGTTTGTTTCAATATCAATGAAAACCCAGGTGCTGTGTTAAACTTAATAAATGACCCAGTTACAGGTGAGTTTTTAATTTTTTTTAAATACAGTATATCAGGATACTTATAAGAAATAGCCATTAAACTGAAGACATTTTATCTCTTTAATACTGCCTAAGCTTTTTTTCCAGCAAAGTTAGGAGTTCCTGTAGCTGTGACAGGGTACCATTACCATGACTGTGTTCTCACTTCTTGCACCAAAATGAACTTTCAAACTTTGTTTGAAAACCACTGTGAGAGTTGAGAGGCATAATTTGCCTCAGTGAGTAGTAGTACAAGCAATAAAATAATCCTTAGAATTCCATTTCATGGAATTCCTGGTAAAGAGAGACCAGTGTCACACAGTCTGTTTGTGGCCATCACAGGCTCTTTGTGCTTTAGGAAATATTAAACTTTTCTCAGTAAAGTGATTGTCATCCTTGTGGAAATCCACAGAACAGCCACCAGAGCTTTATTCTACTTTGGCATAAATGTGCACAAGTAATTCTGATCTATTTTTTAACTCATATTTGGTTCTCTGAGTTGTTAAATTTCTATGACACTCCTTGACATCAGTTGATCATGTCCTATCTGTAAAACAGTACTTGATGTGTCCTTTTTATATTAGGCATCACAGTCAATGGAGAACTCATTGGTGATAAGAGGGCAAATAGTGATGCAAAGATCCAAAACACATATTTTGGAAAACTTGGCATTGCAAATAAGCACCTGGATTTAAAACTGACAGTAACTCCTGAGAAGATCATAGTACAGAA
The DNA here is from genome assembly GCF_964273445.1 of Streptopelia decaocto. Taxonomy (NCBI): domain Eukaryota; kingdom Metazoa; phylum Chordata; class Aves; order Columbiformes; family Columbidae; genus Streptopelia; species Streptopelia decaocto. The sequence goes on from NC_138662.1 coordinate 5,805,418, forward strand.
GGGCAATGAAAAAACAGGTTTCACCTGGCTTGACTCAGTCACTTTGCAGCAAGAAGGGTAAGGCTTACAAAAAGAATAGCAGCTCCTGTATTACTTTCTACACTTTTTTTAGTGTCAATAATATACTTCTAAGATTTGTCTGAATATACAAGAGAAATTTATTCATGTCCTGCTGAATTCTGCTCTCTACTTTGTTTTCTAACTGCTGAATATTTATTAATAAATTCCTCTGCTTGGAATAAGTGAAGAATTTTCCCTGATTTTCTATTAGTATGATTAAGGTAAAACTAGATTGGGTATTGTGCTTAACACAACAGTGTCTTGCAAATACTTAGAGTGACTTTAGACACAGTGTGTAACCTTTCAAACAAAGATATAATAATTTCCTGTAAACAGTCTCCATTTTAAGAAACAGAACTGGTGATATTTGTAGAATAAGTACATTTTACCCTGTCAGCAGGTATATTTTTGATGAGATTTATCTATTACAGAATCGTTTATACCTGTCAAAAAGGAAGTTTAGAGAAGGAATGGCCAGCATCTCCTCCTCCTCATTTATGTTTTCATTGTGTACCTGTAACAAAATTGCTACCTTCTCAAAGCATGGCAGTGCCACAGCAAGAGCACCAGAGCAAAACTGTTGTTCATACTGCATTCTTATTTTTTTATTATGATAGCCACTCTGGCGCTATCACTAACACAAGCAGAAGCAAATCTTCAGTATCCTAGCACTAACCTAGACAGTTTGGGAGTTGTCTTTTCCGAAAAAGAAGAGGAAGAGGTGTCAGCATCCAGGCAAGGAAGTGGTGGTTTTATCTGTAATGTTTTTATTACTGAGCCTGAGGTGCTGTATCTACATGTCACTAACCTATCTGTGACTAATTGTGCTGTTATAGGGCAGGTTTTGGTAGAAACACCTTGCTGAAAAGTTTAAAGGCCAGGTAGCCTTTTCCGGTGTAATTTGGTATGAGATGGACTGTCTGGGAGCGCACACAGATTCACATGGACCAAACCAGGCAGCAAAACCTCTATTTTAAAAAACACTGAGCAATTTATAAAGCCATGTTTGTTTGTTGGACATAGTTTTTTTTCTCAAGTTTCTTCTCATTGCTGTTAACTCTGGGAAGCACAATGCTCTAAGTCAAGTTTTTCTTTTTTCCTCAGTTTAACTTTGATAATCAATAGAAAAAAAAATCTGGTGGTCTCAATGGGCAGCGGTGCCTCATTTGTTATTGTTTTGCACCAAGTATGGAAGAAACATCCTCTCCACCAAGACTTCCTAGGGCTGTATACAGTGGGAAGTGATAAACTGTCTGAACAGACCCATGGATTATTAGGTATGACTTCATTTAATGTTTTCGTGTTTGTCGTTCCATATGAGACTACATCATTTGTAGACACAATCCTGTACTTAGCCTTTCTGAACTGAGATAGCAGAGGAAGCTGAGATGACATTGATTTGCCATATTAAAATTTCTGACAATATATTCTGGGCTCAGATTTATGCATTATCTTTTCATCAAATCCTCTGCTGCTCCTGAAATCTGTAGCATCCATTGTCTTCACTGGCATCTCGAAACCTCTCTTATCTTCCTAAATCCAGCCTACAGATATGGATTTTTTTGTTACTACGCTATTCTTTCAGTCTCTCGGATAGTCTGATCTCTCCTTTCATCTTATCACTTTTCTCCTAAGCACAAGCACTCTGAGAAAATACAGTAACTGATTTACACAGCTCATCACTGTTTTCATCATCTGTGACCTCACTAAGTGATCTAAAGTCTATGCTCATTATGGCACTCAAAGCACCAGCAGCATCCTGCACCAGCCCAGACAGGGCAGAAGTGTGTGAAAGCTGATCCTGGCAGGAGAGCAAAAATTCCCTACATGTCAGCCTTGTTCTAAGCATATCACATCCCAAAATTTCAAAGAGCAACACATGCATTATTTGATTAAAAAAAGCTAAAGACTCGGATGATACAACTGAATAGACAAGACACAAAGTGAGGATATCTTGAAGGATATGTAGAAAAGAGCTTATCTTACTGTGCATTCAGAAGCTGGAACTTACATCCAGAAGATACGCATAGAATTCTGGTGAACCACAGGCATAAATTCAACCTTACATGAAACTTGGTGTTTGCTTATCCATTCAAAAACCTGAGGGAACGTGGAAAACAGCATAAGAATGTAAAAATTCTGGGGTTTCTGTTTGGTTTGTTTCTGTTTTATTGTATGCAACATGCCTGAGCTGGTAATTGTGGCTTCTATTTTTAGGACAGTTTTTCCGCCCCATTGACTTCACCATACTTGAAATTCATCCTGGGTCTGATCCCAAGAAACCAGATGCCACAATGATTGTTAAAAACAAGGAATTAACAGTAACAAGGTAAAATATAATTAAGTTCTTAGCAAAGACTGAGGAAGAATTACCTGTCAAAGAGCAGCTTCTGCTTCGAGCCGCCCATGACTGTATTTTCTCTTGCAGGGGCTGGCAGAAGGATTTCAGAGGAGATCCTGCACACGGCGTCGACATCCCGTGTTGGTTTGTTCATAACAATGGAGCTGGGCTGATAGATGGTGTTCATACAGACTATATTGTTTCCAGTCTGTTTTAAACAACTACAGCTTCCTGTAAAGTCACGGGTATACAGAGTCTGAAATAACAGTATTTTTCAGTGTTTAAAAACTATTAAAAATACATAAGCTTACTGTGTTTGGCAATGCTAAGACAGAGTTTTGCTGCATATTTCATCAAATGTTAAGTGCTAAACAGCTATTCTGCTTGTGTGCACAGATATCACTCACCCACTGAAATATCCTCATTTTACTGAATAATTTACTAGTTTTAAAATTCTGACTTAAAACATTACTTCGTAAAACACAATGAGAACATTCTATCCAGTTTTAAATCAATAACTGTGTGTCAGGAGTGATTTAAATAAAAGCATCAGTACTTAATGCCTTGTTTTGTTATTCCAACAGCGATCAGTGTTTTCCTTCCAGTTTCACAGAGCCCAGGATGCCAGATGCAGTTTGAAATTCACCACGAGAGGACAGCTGACAGCCCAGCATGTTTCAGGATCATTCAGTAGCACTTCAAACCATCGGGCCGCTTGCCTGTGCAGTGCTGCAGGCTGGCTGACTCTTAGCATCCAGGAGTTCTGTACTTTAGTATTTTAATGGGGGCCTAACTTTTGAATGCCCGTATCTTTATAAATGAATTAAATATCACAGTTCCAAACAGCACTCAGATTCAAGTAAGAGTAGCTGTCTTTTGGACAGTGTCTTTTTTTTATAAGAGCCTTACAGTCTTCCAGTAAAATTCCTCCCTCTGTTTCCATAACAGGATTTACATATGTATTTCAGGACAGGTAGTGTCCCATTTATTTATATATTTATTTTGAACTGGAAGAAATTATGAGCTACTACTTCAAAGCAAAAAATAAGCAGATTGCTTAGCTACTTCGAGTTTTCTTTTAATCAAATCAGCCATAGCAAGGCAATTGTGGCCTCACAGGGCGAAGTAGAATGTTTCCTACTGTTCTATAACAAGGAGAGAAAGTCAGTGTGTGGGAAACTAGAATGCACACACAAAGAAAGAGGAGTGTAATGGGGAAAAAAAAAAAGAGATGACATAAGATGTCATGGGCTAAATTGGAAGAGCAAAGGTAGAGGTGAAAAAAATGCAACAGAAAAATCAAAGAGAAAAAAAAGAGGAAAAATACACTTACTGTTAAATTTATGGAAGACACAGGCCTCCTCCAGGAATAAATTCCATTACTGAAAAGTTTTATAGAAGAAGAAAAAAAATCAATTCTTGCAGGGGATGCATATGTCACAGTGGCTAGATATCTCTGCCTGCTAAATTCAGACAAAAATAATGAAAGAAAACAGTTGTTTCTTACAGAAGATAAGTTACTGAAAAATGAGGAACGCAGGGAGGAAAAAAAGGAAAGAGAGAAGACCAGAAAACTGAAACTGGTAAGGTTAGGTTTACATGGTTCTGAATTTTTATTGCAAGATAAGGAATTAGATTGAATCAAAGCAGTGATCCATTGTGGATCCCGAGGCAGGAGCTGTGGGACTGCCCATCAGGGCTGGTCCCAGACTCAGGGCTCCTTTGGAACAGAAAACCATAGCCAGACACAGCAGATCTTGACCTATCTAGCTGGCAAAGTTCAGGCACAAGGTGATGGTGGGCACGGCCTCAGCCAGAGCTTTCATGTTTAAGTCATGGGGATGAGGCCAATCTCCGGAGGTGGCGGGAGCCTTGTCAGCTGTGGCTGAATTGTCAGCCAAAAGTTGATCTTGAAGGCTGTTGTCTGCTTCTGCGTGGCTTCTGTGGCAGCCTCAGAAACTCCCACTTACACTGCTGGAGATAGAAAAATCCCCTTTTTAATATGTAGTTCTTCCAAGATTGCTGCAAGATAGGAGATAACTGGAAATGTAGTTAAAGGTGACAATAAGGAGAAAAAGAAGTAGCAAACATATGCTTACAGTCAGATAAATTTTACTACTGCCACTGACTGGTACAATGCTGGTTGAAAGGCAAAAGTGTAAGATATACTGTGCATTCTGCACTGGAATTAGAAATTGCAGAATGCAAAATATTCATTGCTTTGTCTGCCTTCAGCTTCCTGAGCAAGGGAAGGGAGCTTAGGAAATCAGAAGCCCATCAGAACCCATTTCAGGGCTTGGAAAGGACAGGAAGAGAGCGACTAAACAAATTCAGACACAATTCAAATGAAAAAGAGTGAATTGCAACATACTTACGAACAGAAAGCAGGCTTGCAGAGGGGAAGCAGCACTGCAGAGAGGATTTGGGGGTCACAGCGGCCAGGCACACCAGCGACATAAGACTGCTGCAGCAAGGACAGCTGTCCTGGTTTTGTAAACGGTGACGGCAGCCCTCCCTGTGGGTCCAGCACCGCTGCTGGAACACTGAGAGCTCCAGGTGCCATCCCTGTGCAGCTCTGGGCACTGCGGCTCAGCGCAGAGCAGACAGATTGGATGCAGTCCAGAGGAGAGGAACAGCTTTGCAGAGAAGTTGTAGGAAGAGTGTGGGGAAAAAACTCCAACTATGTGAAAAGTTGCTGTGAGTAAGGCTGACAGCTGGTTTGCTTCCTGTCTATCAAGGTTAGCAGGAGCTGCACCTTTGCAGGATCTGCTTTTTGCAGTAGCTGCTTCTATGCAGGCTCTGCTTCTTTGCAGCGAGGGAGAATTGCAGTGACAGGGCAACAGGGACATTTGGGGAACCTCCAGCATTGCAGGTTTTATCAGGTGGGTTAGAAGAAGAGCTCTCAAGAATGGTCTGTGCACACTTGAGCCTGGCTTAAAGCAGAGGGGACCAGGTGGCGGATGCCCTCTAGCCAGACCTCCCTGCTCCTGCAGTCAGGTGCAGGGGGCAATGTGTAGACACCTTCTAACTGGAAGCAGGGAATTTTTAATTTGCAGTAAGTCTGCTGATAAAACTCAGTATCAACAGCGTGTAATTGAAATGCCAAGTTCATTTATGATGGAAATAAGCTCCTGATTTTCAAATCGGTGAGCCTGTTTATGATGTGGCAAAGCAAGCAATCTGGCATCTCCAAATTCTGCGTTGTCTGTCATGTAATTGGTCCAGCCAAATATGCATCTTGAAAGTACAAGCAACTCACACAAACATATCTTGGCATAGTGTCTACACAATGACTTTAAAAAGAGGATTCTAATTTTCTAATCACATAGTTTGCTTTATCTTACTGACTTTGGCAAGAACTGCTTCCCTTTTAGTACATTGCTTTAAAATGATAAGGTTTTTCCAGTTATATATTACTGGCAGGATAGAAAGCAACTTCTGTTAAACTTTCTACAATGCTGTTACATTTATGGGTTCTAAGATACACAGGAGCTGAAATTCTAAGACACAAAATCATTTTGGAATTAAAATTTATGAAAAAAAATGAAGACTAAAATTACAAATTGCATTCCATGGACAGCGGCTTCTGTGTGTATGATTCTTCCGAAATGTTACCTCCGTGCACCACATGTTGTTTTGAGTACTTCACTATTTGTAAAACATCTTCCAATATTTACAAAATGACGTATGAAATGGTGCCAAAAAAAAAAAGCTGCTAAATTTCAGGGTTGAAATGCTGTCTTTTGCAACAAGTCAGAGGTCTGTTTCGCAACAAGCCAGTGTCTGATTTGCAGCCATTTTTAAAGCAGAGCCCCAAACTCTGCACCAATGTGCGCGACTGCAGACAGTGTGGGCTGCTGTCCCTGCTTATGGTCCTATTACTCGTTTCACAAGCTTTGAACGCTGTTCCTGAACTATTGCCAAAGAATAAAAGAGCAAATCTGCTTCCCCCCCCCCCCCCCAATAAAATAAAAAATGAGAGAAATGGTAAACTAATACTGCTTTAAACTTCATACTCCTTATAAAAAACACATCGTTCAAGAACACCATCATTTGTAACTGGGTAGAGAGTGTATATTTTAGAAATCTATTACTGTTTGCATTACACATTTGTTGGATTGGGTGATGGCACTTCTTATTTTTATTTGGAAAGCTAAGTCTGTATGTCTGTTTCAAACTGTGAGCTGATTATGTCCATTTTATTTAGTTCATTCATATAAACCTTCAACAATCTAATCCGATTAAATATTACAAAACATTTTAAAATAACAAACAACAAGCAAGCACATTCTCATCTAGAAAGTGTAATTACTTCAAGGTAAAATATTTGTGACATTTATCTATAGTAACAGGTAAGGCTTTAACTGTGTGGTTTTCTTGATGAGAAGAACTAGCAAAAAATATTTGGAGCAGCATAATTTGCATAGTTTTCTTTCCCAGAATACTCTTTTCTATGGAGTTACATGTATTGACCAGCATGGAACAGGGTCACTGGTTGACTCAAGCCTGTAATCTTTCTTGTATTGCCTGAAACAAAATCAAAACAAGAAAATATCGTGATAAAATAACCAAAGGGCAGGCCCGGAATCGACCTTGTGTTTGCAGATGGTACAAGGAGTCAGAGGGACTGTGCCTGGGCAGAGCGGGAGGCAGCGGTGACGGGGACACGCAGGGACAGCAAACAGAAGCTGCACACTTTCAGCATTTCTTCCACACTTGCCGAAAACAATTGAAGTATAAAGATTTTTTCCTGTGGTAAATCCAACTGAGGAAACAACCTCTATCCATGTAAACAAGGCACCAGAACCTTACTTTACTTGTTTTTTTTTTAATGCAAACCACAGCACCAGGGTATTATTTTCACCCCCCAACGAAACAGGAGCCTTGGGTCTTGTAGCATCACTTAACAGGCAACAAATTCAGGCTGTTAGGGGAAAATTCAAGCACAAACTCATTTACACCAAGGGGGTATATTGTTACAGACAAACACTCTATTAGTTTAATTTCTTTTGGTCTCTGGGATTAGCTGATAAAATACATCTCAAAGCATGTCCATCACTCAACCTTATTCCAAATCTGTTACCTGGTAACTCTGTGCTCAGATCCAGACACACTTAGGAGTCTTTCATCAGCTCTCTGATTGATCTTGGAATTATTCTCAAATTGTGCTTTTGAATAAAATTGTCCTAAGGAGCAGACAGACAATAATTTAAAAACACAAAACATCCTAGTATTCTTATTCATTTAACCCAAAAGCTATAACACTAGGAAAGCAGCCATCTGCCTCAGAAAGCAAACAAAACAAAAAGACCACGTTTGGAGACTCCCTTAATAAGTTAAGAAAATCCTTGTGTTTCAGCTGTGATCCCCTGTTGTCCCTAACGCTCCTCCACAGAGAGATCCAGACTTGCTCTGATGGGTTTTCACATTTTCTTTGTGGTTTTAGAATATGCAGCCTCTCTGTTTGCAAAGTTCTTGAAACAACTTCAGCTTTAGTCCCATCAGGACTTTTGGAGTTGAGATGCTCAGGACCAGCTGGATTTCATTTTGTAACCCTGACTGTTTACAATTTTTTGTTCATTATTTATAGTCCATTATTTGACATCATATGAATTTGATGCATAAATTCTGTCATTCCACAGCACTGTTGAGGTTAAGCCGAACTATTATTTTAGCCTTATTTTAACATTTTCTAAACCCATAATCGTCTATTTAAGGTTGTACCACTGATGAGTGGAAAAGCTCATGTTACATTTCCAGGGTTAGACCTCTCCTCTTCACAGAGTAGGGTCTGGGTTACTCTTCAGTAAAAGGTGATGTAAGATGTCTGAAAAGAATAAGTAAATGTAAAGTTTCTCTAGAACTCCCTGAATTACAGCATTCTTGCTGCCTTGCCTGCCCTCTGCTTTTCATAAGAGTTTGTCAGGACCCAGGGAAGTAAAATCTGAATAAAGGCTTATGATGTGGCTGAAAAGACGACCCACTATATTCTCATCTCAGAAGCTTCGTTACAAGATTATCCTTCCTAGCTGCACGCACCCATAATGATACGTACCCAGAACTCCACTGACTTTGTCAGAAAAACGGTCTGTGTTCAAGAAATACAGCCCAAGGAAATCATCTGGAAACTTTACAGAGGAAATTTTTACTGTGACCGTGTCAGACAATGATGCTGTAACGCTCCTTTCCTTTTCAACTGAAAGTCTCAGCCTAGGAAGTAAATGATTATGTTATTTCCAAGAATATGAAGACTGAATATGTATTTAACTGGCTGACATTAATTAATTAAACTAATTTAATTTTTGCCTTTTATGTATTTGCAATTGCATATTTCATGATCTGTTGGTGGTTATTTTTAAGGCAGAAAATATTAAATAGCATTTCTTTTCTATGTATGCTACACAACAGATCTTTCTCATATTAGGTTACGTGCAAATACACCAGAGAAGAACATTTGCTGATAAAAACAGCTTATCATCCATAACAACAAGAAACGCTTGGATGGGGAAAAAAAAAAAAACATTTTCTCATCATTTTAATGAGAAAAGGGGTAGAGTAGATAAAATGATCCAATCTATTCTGAAAACAAGTCAAATATTTTTTTTCTCAGATATTTACCGAGTCTTTTCAGACCCTGTCTTCCTTCTAACCCAGCAATTTTATTTTTACTCCAGGTGGGCTTGCAGAACACAAACATCCACTGTCATTTTTCTCCCTTGCAGTTCAGATTAGACAAAAATGCACCCACACATGCTGGTGTACAAAGAGCTGCGGCTACAGGGGCTCAGGCACTAGTTTGAAGCAGAACGATCATTCTGCTTGGTAGATGACAAGCTATAAAAGGGCATAAATCCAGCATGTTCTTGGCTCCATTTGGATTACAAAAGTAATTGAAAGCAGTTGTTTTAGGACTTGCGTTATTGCCTAGAACTGCCTCTAAGGGAGGGAGTGCTGTGTGTCCTTGTCTGCCCCAGACCAACAGCAGATCCTCCCTGAGGTTTATTCTGGCAATGCAAAAAGGCTGGTGGAACAAGCTACATTCAAGCTCTTTCTTGTGGTAGTGAAGGATGCTCCTCTAATTAGTCTAACAAATGAAGTCTACACTTAAAGTACTGGGCATTTAGTTACAGACAGCTATTCAAACACTTTATGCCTTCCCATTAAAAAATGGCAGCCGCCTAGATGTTATTGCTGAAACTGAGGAGAAAGAAAACTTCAGCCTGTGTGGAGCCAACTAATGTATAAAAGAGACAGTAAATGTCAAAGCCATCACTTCTCAGCCCTTGCTCTGCAGCCAGGGGAACACAAAGTGCCTGGTGGCAGCTGGTGTGATGGTGGCATGGGGGCTGCTACACGCCACAGTGGGTCCTTTTCTCTGGAAGATATATGTTCTGCCTCTGACATCAAAGCAGAAAGGCGGGCTGGTGGTGCAGTTGTTTTTATTCTCTTATACAGGCATGGAGAATTAAAACAAACCTTTTTTTCCTGAGTATTTGAAGTGGGGAATTATGAGGGTACCCTGCTTTCGGTCATGTTGAGTTACTCACTGGATAAGAACGTTTAGAAGCACTTGAAGCAAATTGCATGAGTGAAAGCGGAGATTTGGAAGAAAAAAAAAATATCTGACACATTTTCAAGTTTGGGAAAGGACAGGTCAACGTTTCTTACCCGTGGATAGAGGAGGTGGCTGATTCTGTCCATGGCAGCCGAGTGCTCTCGTTATTGTGGTTTAGGAGGATCTCTTCCGTGGAGACATGGATTCGCACAGGGAGATTCACATAGAGAATTTCAAACTGCACAAAGTGATTTCTTCTGTCCCCAAGTTTCCCCATCACAGTGAGTCCTTTAAAACATTGACACAAATTTGTCAGGTGACTGTGCTTCTAAGGTACGAGTAATCTTAATAAAACTGTTTCAGCTTTGTTGCTGAAACAACTTGGGGGTCTCAAGTCTACCCCAGATTTCAGCTCCACATGCCCCAAGTCTGCGGTGGGGTCACCAGAGTCTGTTTACGCCCACGTTGCCGCCTCATCTCAGAAGTGGCTCTGCTCCATAATCAGAGCAGCTGAGAACCGACACTTGGGGCCACAGCTCCCCTGAGTACAAGGCTGCAGAAAAACTGCAACACATTAAGAATGTTCATCTTTCCACAGGCACGCAGGGACCGTGGGGTTTAAGGTCTCTGCATCCTCAGAAGCCCCCAAGGGCTAGGCAGGAGAAAAGCATAAAGGCCATGGATGTCACACCAGCAGAAGGAGATGACACACAACCAGAGCGGTGAGAAGTGCCCTCAGCTGTTGCACAGTGAAAGCCAATATTGGCTAATACAAAGGAAATACTAACTGCAGCCTCTCCAATCATTGCAAGGCAGCAGGTCTGACACAGCCTTTCACAAAAGAGGGTCATTCCCAAACACACCAACTGCTCTCATAGACCAAAGTGACTCTCCTTGTCCCTGCTATCAGAGATAATCCGCCTCACTCACCTTGCTCCGGATCTGACAGAAGGTGGACAGAGTGCTGTGCTTTTCCATCAATATTTAAACAGATAATTTCATTTTGTTTGGGTAATTGCAGGAGAAGCTGTGGATATTCGTTGGCTGAAAAGCCAGAAGAACAATGTTAGCATGCAAACAAAAATCTAGCCTGTGCCCTTTGGATAGGCACAGCAATATTACTTAATCAATTTATACCTAAAATATTAGTTATAGCTTTTATAGAATAGAATGATTAAAAACTAGACAGTAATGATTATTGAAAAGCACACACAGACACAGCATCTTGATACAAATGAAAGCAACAGATTTTTAAACTTAGAGTTTACTAAAGCAAATTAACCCTTTAAAAGCTGAGACTGAAGATCTACTGTACTATATTTCTGTTGGTGGTTATATCCTTGAATCAGAGCAGCTTTCTCATGGGATAGGGGGATATTTTTCACCTATGTGGAAAGAACCAGCCAAGATTTGCAAGAACATAGAATTGATGTAGTCAGAAAAAAATTACTGTACGAACAACTGTACATTACAGTTATATTAATTATTAAAATGGGACTAGTGCATGTATTACTTACCAAGAGGTTGTGCTCTCATTGTATCTCTTAGCCTGGCAACTGAAATACTTAAAATTAGTAAGAAGAGTTAAATGAAACATTTTTCTCTAAGTTGGCTAATTAACCAGGAAGAATACTGTGATAGAAGCCTTTTGAACAGAGCTGTTCACTGGCTTCTACGGAGAGCTTTGCCTGAAACAAGATATCCCAAGGGGGAAAAAAAGCACAACATCCAGTGCCTATTTCTCTTAAGACTGACCACACCAGCAGGACATGCTCAGCCTGAGCTGCAGGAGGGTTCAGAGCTGTGTTTGCAACAGCCACAGCGCTGAACCCAGCACACCCACCCCAGCTCCTCTCGCACGCAACTGTCAATAGCTACCTACTGACGACAGCTTCTTGTTGCTGCCAGAATTGGACTCAAGACGCCATCGACCTGAAATAAAAGGTTTTTCCAATGTTTTGTTGTTTTGGAGTTGTGGCTTGCATCTCCCTCCCTACCCTTTAGAACAGGGAATTCCTCCTGCTCACTGCCCACTGACTTTTTTGGCTACAGTCCCGAGTGCAGGCGTGCAGATCCTGTGCAGGCAGCAGCCCGCACCTTCTCTGCTCTGCACTACAGGTGCTTGTGGCGGTGCCAGGCTCCGTCTCTGCAGCAGCCTGGGATTTCCTCCTTGTGGGACGGGCACTGTCATCGTGCAGTCTGCTGTGCCCCACGCAGCAAACCCCAGGACTGGAAAATTATGATTTTTGCATCCATTTCCTTCAGCTCACTACTGTACGATTTTTCCAGATCTTTCCCATTTTATTTTCAGGAGGTAATTTTTTATTTCTGAAAAAGTACCAAAGATTGTTTTCAAAATTTTATAGTTCACTATAAAATATCTGTGGACTGAAATACATATAATAAAAACTAAATTGTCTATCAAGTGGATGTCCACAGTCCAAATGTATTTTAAGTAATGTTGCTATCATCTTTATAAAATTATTCTGAATAAAAACAAAGGAGGAGCACTCACCAGGAGGTGATCTGCTCCTCAGTCTATAAGCGTCTGGAGAAATAAAAGGCAGTATTTTTATTTCATTCATCATCATATTACAAACCTTACAAAAGTGTTTCAAACATCAGATCTGTAATTCTTCAGATGCATCTGCTTTCCTTTCCCAAAGTAAACTGCATTAATGAAGTCCTCAGAACATGAGCACTGATCCCTGGAAAATATTTCCAGCCAAAGGATAGAAATGGACAAAAACTACTCTTAGTTGTGAGGAAGGGGTTTGCAAAATGGGATGTGATTTTCTGCCAGATGCCTGGGGCCTCACCCGCCTTGTGCATGGCGACAATAGAGAGAGCAGTGGCACCTATGCAGCAAAATTGCCCATCCCTGATGCAAGGGCGGCTGCTTCTGGTAGAAGGGGCACCTGGTATGGGAGGCTATGCAAAGGGGCCAGAAAGAGAGAGAAAAACTCCTAAATCATCCTCAGAATTAATTCGAAATATCTTGAGCTTGATTTTTTTAACATGGTAGAAAGAAGCAGAAAACATCGTTAGCGCCATTCATTTGAAGAACAGCTTTTCCTCCTGAGTAAAGACAATTTTGGACTTCCACACTTTCTGAATGGAACATTTTCTTCCTTGGGCCGTGTTATCCACCCTGCACAGAATTTGTCAGCCATTGCTTATGTTTTGCTTCACATATTTTTCCAAATCTCAGATATTCTGCTCTATAAAATAACCACAACGAGCTTTTCCTTTCCAATCCCCCCACTGGAGACCATTATGGAAGCATGCTACTGGAAAAGAAGAAAACATTTACCTCCCACTGGGAAACTGCTAGGCTTCTCATTATCTAACAGAAGCAAGAGGGACAGGTTAGTGTCATACAGCCATATCGAATAGGGGAGAAGAGGGTGTTGGGCTCAGTTGACAAGCTTTTTTTGTGTTAAAGGATAGGCAGATCGAGCACATGCACGACTCCTAGCCATGGCACACATTCCTGCCCCGCATTCATTTTTACACTTCAATACTGCAGATAAAACTGCAGAACACTTTTGTAGTGGCAGGGATGCTGAGTAACAACTGTTAAATTACTTTTAGTTAACATTTAAACAAACTGTTTTCCATTTCAATAGTAGTGCCCATTTCAACACTTCACATGCTAAAAAAATCTTACGTTTTATTTTGAAAGGAAGTTAATCCCTGAACTCCTGCCTCTGATAATGGCTTTTTGCCATGTCACGTCACTATAAAATGAATCTATACTGAAGGTCAACAACAAATCATCAATGAAAACAGCATATTTGAGGAGAGCTGTTTGAGGCCCCATTTACCAGCTTCAGTGGGTTTGTTCACCAGCTCCATCTGCTGCTGGCCAGGGGGTTTGGTGACCACCATGGAAGTGAGGGGTGTAACAAAGCTGTACTGCAGAGACAGCTCTAAGGCTTGTGCCTCCAGGGCTTTCTGGTCCTCTTCTTGCGCTGAAATACTAAAGTCTGTGTTAATGTTGAAGAAATAACATATAGACACCACGAGCAAGTCACCTTCTGATTCTTTTTCATATTAGCTTTGTCTTAACAAATATTTTTTGTCATTGAAGGATGAGGAGCCTTATTGGCATAACTTAGATGTTCACGTGCTTGAAATTATGGAGATGCTTAATTTTTTGCAACCCTGGAGCCTGTATATGGTTCAAATACATAAAAAATAATAGATACATGATCTATGAAATGTCTTAAGGACATATTTATTGTTCTCTTTACTAGCTATTGCCATCTACAGACAATATATCTGGATGTGTAATAACAGTTCAACACAAGCCATGTAATTAAAATATATTTCATAGTAATGATGTCATGAAGAATATTTTATATTATGTTTTCATATGTATGTATAGATGTATTTAATGATACAGGGCTATCATAATCATGAACTGAAAGATACCTCATGTTAGTCATACAGCATTGTGGTATTTTTCTAATACGCTATATTTTTAATACTATCTGCAGAAATATTTCTGTTTCCTTGTATTTTCCGATCACATAATTTGTGAATACATTAAAATAGCTTACGATTTTTCCAGAAGCTGTTGTATGGTTAAGTAAGCCCACAGTCTCTCTATGAAATTTCCAAAGATGTAACTTCGATTTTGAAATAATTGCTCCTTCTCTTTGACATTTGCTTCTTCTTTAAGAGTCAAGTCACTAGCATGCTGAAGTGGGAGAAAACTGACCATCAAAAGAACAGTTCCAGGCCTCTTTTAGAGTCACATTATTAAAATTAAACAAACGTCTTTGAGAGCCAAAAAGCCCTCTTGGTACTTCAATGTTGTCCTTTCCCATTGAAAAATGCAACTCTGAATCACCAAAGCAGCATGTACTTTAGACATATATTTGTGGACTCAAAACAATGTGGAAAAAACCATAATTAATTTTTTCCATTATTTAAATTTTTTTGGGATCAATAATTTAGGCTTCCTTCTTCATTGTAAAAACACAAACTAGTTTCCTAAAACTGCTTGAAAGGCCAAAATATTATGGGTTTGAAAGGATTAAAATTGCTGCTTGTTTATTAATGGCTATACCTCATGGTTTTCCTTTTGCAGCAGATTCAGGAAGGGAAAACTGTTTATATTCTAAAATATTTTCCTAAAAGGGGAAAACAA
This sequence comes from Streptopelia decaocto, assembly GCF_964273445.1. Classification (NCBI taxonomy): domain Eukaryota; kingdom Metazoa; phylum Chordata; class Aves; order Columbiformes; family Columbidae; genus Streptopelia; species Streptopelia decaocto. Next base: position 5,820,532 of record NC_138662.1, read on the forward strand.
CTGAAGGACCAAATGTGGAGAACATATATTACACACAAAAGACTTCTTGAAGTCTCCTATAGCACCATAAAAGACATCAGGGAGATAATATTTTTCATAGTTAGTAAACTAAACACTTACCGACTGAGCTTTGATCTCTACTGGCAAAAGATCAAGCTCATTGCTGATTTTTCCAGACACTATAAGTTCAGATCCTTCAAAAAACAGCTTGAAATTGTTTTTGGTTAATCCCTCAACAGCATTTTCTGGATACTGCATTTCAATTTTCATTAGTGTTGGTGTGGCCACTTCTTGGTAGAAGCCCTAAAAAGCAGCAGAGAGAGTTAGCACAAGTGACTGGAAAACTGTGCAAAGAATGTCTTGAATGTCTAAAATCCCCTTAAAAACAGACATGTGCAGCAGTGGTTAATGTAAGATTGTAAGACTGCTGCAAATCTTGAAAAAAATTGAAAGGTTCTTCCCAGGGTTCAGCACACCTTTCTCCAGCCAGGCTGGTGATGCCATAATAAACTCTATTTCCCATGGTAATTCAAGTGCCCAAGCAGCATGCCCATTATCACCATCCCATCCCCTTTAGGTGTTTTGCTTTAACCACTTTTCACATCTGTGTTTGTTTTTTTTTTTTTCAATTTGACTAATCCTGAGGATTAATCTCGCTCTTTCTTCTTTCTGGACTGGGGCTGGTATTACACAAATCCAGCCAAAACAGGCAGAAGTGGGTTCTTAAAAGTGGGAAAGTCCCAAAAGTTGACAACCCTCTCCAGATGGGCAGGAAAGATCCCAGCTGATGGTGCTGCAGAGCCAGTTTGCTTGTGGGTGCCTCAGACTACCCAATGATTTTTAGGGAACATATAACAAACAGCTCCCAGTGGTGATACTTCAAGTGGTTTGAAATCAGACCCAAGAACCAAAGTTTTTCCACCTTCACCTCCACCAGACACTTTGTCTTTTTGCAGATGTACAGAAATGTTTGTGCTTCCAGGCTTGTTCAAATGACCAGCTGATTTGAGGAGGACACCAATTTTGGGCCATGGTTAAAGTACAAATGCTCAGATACTCCAAAATTGACTTCTTCCCTTCCCAAAAGTAGCAGAGACACTCAAACCAAACTTTTAATCTCAGAAAAATCTGTGGTGTTGCTGCTAAGAGTAGGCACAAGCTGTAGCTGATAGATGAATTTTATGGCATATTCCTTAGTCCTGACCTGGAGCTGCAAGGCTGCATCAGAATTTTCGTATATACGACGTGCTATTCCCCCGTTGCTTAGGGCCATTTTCTCCAGGAACTTATAACTGACGTCAAACCCAAAGCCAAGGCAGAAAAGAGCATATTTCCCATTAATTGCATTCTGAATGTTTTCTTGAATTACTTCCACATTACTTTCACCTGTAATTGAAACAAAAACACGAGGTGGGGGTTTAAGTATAAAAAGACCGCAGCAGATTTAATGAAAACTCTGCCTAAAGTCTTTTAAAAATAACTCAGAATAAAATATCAAAAATATATGGGACAGAATTCCTTTAACTGAATTGGACATGAAAGCACCACTCTGCACTTGGAGTGCCAGAACCTGATTCCCCCAGTTAATGACTTTTACTAACTTCTACTCATATCACCATCGCTAAATGCAAAATATTTGACAAGATCATGGGGGTCAGAGAAGGTTTTTAGGACAAAAAGGACACACACTACAAGTGATGGAAACACTTGGTCAAGGGTTGGAAAGACAAGTACCATCCATAAAAACTATGCACATGAATTCAGAGAAGAATGGATTGGTTAATGGTGTAATTCAGACAAACTGCAAATTAACTCAGCCATGCTCCTTCCCCAGCCTCTTTGGGTGACAAAGGGAAAAGATTTTCACACCGTCATCTTACCCATTTGAAGAGCTGCTGATGGCCCAGTATGGAGAGTTTCTCTGCCAACATTGCCAGGCAGAAACTGTCACTGACTGTAGCAATATCGTGGGAGCAGCTCAGATTTGCCCTTTCAGCCTGCTCTGCAGGAAGGCAGTGTAGGCAATAACACTGCATGTATTTGCCTGGCACACCACTCTCGCCTGATTTCTGGCCAACTTGTGGATGTGCAATGTGCTTGAGGATATCTGAGGTTCACTGTGGCCATGCTGAGCAGGCAGCATTGTGAGCTAAATTTTATTTAAAAAAACCAAACAAATAAGCCAACCACAAACCAGTACAGATCACACAAACTGAAAGGGAGACTGATCTTATTAAGGGCGCTTACAGCTGAATTAATATAGCTGGCCTTAGAGAGATGCTGGTGTCATACAAAACTGAGACAAACTCCTGTTCAGAACAAGTCATGTTTGTGCCATTGCGTTCAGAGTTGCTGTTTATTTAGCCCAATATTTCTATCTCAGCCCTCTGGTTTCTGCTATCATGGCTGATAACTAGTGAAGAGTTAGACATAGAAAGGAGTACAAAACAAGAGACACCTTGAAAATATCTCAGGTTTGGGGCAAGGAGGGTGAAGAAATATAAGCAATATCTCTCAAATAGGACCATATATAATATATGCAAAATGTCCATTCTTTCACTCTAAGCATTTTACTGTCACGTGCCTGGACTATGTCCAACAATTCCTTGAAGTTTAAAAGCTGGGAAGCCAATTGTATTTAGCAAAACAGTTCCTGGCTAAAAGATGTGCAGTCATGGGCAGACAGGCTCTGTCATAACTTCTTACATCCCTTGCCAGGGCCCTCTCAATCATCCCCTCTTCAACACAGATCCAGCGGTAGCCCAGCCTGCTTATACCAAAGCTCTTCTGAAACACAGATGCCTGTCAGCATCTGGGATGCAAGTGTGAAAGATAAAAAAATCAAGAAGAAAGTGGACTGAGTCTAGGATTTACTCACCAGAAGTGGGCTGGCCATCTGTCAGCAAAATAATCATGGAGACACTCCGTTCTGGCAGCTTCTCGGCTTTATCCAGTAGGCTGACTGCAGTCAGCAGGGCACGATTGATATCTGTGCCTGTGATGAGAAAGCAGGCATCACTCACCTGAAAAGGATAATCACCCAAAGAAATCGAGGCACTTCATCTGCACAGGCCCTGCAGAGTTGTTGAAAGTTTTCTGTGTGAACTAATCCTTCAGAGAGATGAGGATTTATGGGTTTAGCCTACTGGGCTCAGATACAGTCTATTATGCTGCAGCGGCAATGCTGGAGCATTCTTTTGGGAGCATTTTCCACACATATGTCATGGGAAATACAAACATGTCTAGAGCCATTAAAAAGTGTTTCACTAAACACACTGTCATCTGTTAACCAACATTTAAGAAATGTCTCCTAGTCTTATTTGGGAAGCCGAAGAAAAACACAGGGCACAAGTGAGCTTTATTGGTATTAGCTCTCAGGATTAAAAAAAACCCCTGCATTAATACCAACAGCATAACGTTAACAAGACATATAGCCTTTTATATGTGCTTAAAAATAAATAATAAAACAAAGCACACTGAATGATACAGCAATTGAAATGCTTCATGACTAGTTTGACTATTTTGTTTCTGTAGTGTGGCTTACACAGGAGTGTAACTTTGGGTGCATTTTATTTTACAAGGGGACACAATTTTTTTAAAAAAAAATCAGCAAATCACTGCTAAAAATTTGAGTTAATTAACATTTTTCAGGAAAAAAAAATGTAGTATTGGAAGTCTTTCAAACATCTCTGTTATAAAAATCTGAAACAAAACTTGGTGGCTTGTATGGTTCATGGATGTGATCTAAACATGTCTCCCTATATCTGTATCATAAGGTAGTCAACAATTAATCCACTTCCATAATCAGCCTTTCTGCCCCACTCGTTAATCATAAATATTAAAACTAACACGCAAACTTACTTGCTTTGTGAGCATTCATGGTAGTTCTGTGGCACTACATGACTAAAAAAAACCAATATTTTTTTCTAAGCAATATATTCTATTTGGTGCATGTTTATGGTTATGTACCTCCACTAGCAGACAGAGTTCGCATGAATCCTGTGGCACTTGCCACATTCTCTGCAGTGGCTTGCAGCAAAGAGCTCTTCCACTCCACCACTTTGCTGTTAAAGGTGATAAAACTGAAATGATCTTCTGGGTGGAGGTCTTGCAAGATCTTCAACAGGGCAGCCCTCGTCTGTTCCAAGGAGAAAACAAACACTTTGAAAATTTCTACTTCTCTGCCAGAGCTGGGATTGGAATTGCAGTGTAACACAGCAGCATTCAAGATGCCCTTATTCAGACTTAATGGTATTGTTCAGGTTGGGCCCATCAGAAATAGCCCATTCACTGGACTTAGTCATTAAAAAATCCCACCTGCGAGCAAAGCACGCAGGCATCCCACCTGTGTGCAAAGCTGTGCACATAGTCAGCCACCAATAAAACTAAAATAGACTAATTAATTCTTTAAAATTCCTTAAAGAAAAAAGTTAGAAGCAAATATTCTGCAAAGATAGAGACAGAAAACGTGCTCTCTGCAACAAGGTATGGCACTCATGAGAACAGCCATATCAGTCAAGGGTTGCACTTTAACAGCTTAAATCTGTGCCTATGTATTTTCAGGTATTTCTGTATGTCTGAAAATGCTGGTGTGTACAAAACCAGCATGCATTTCAAAAGTGAAATTCACAGTCACTTCCTCAAAATGCTGCTGAGTGTGACTGATGCAAACAGACGTCAGTACTTGGAGATAATTTACCTGTTCAATTTTTCTGCCTGCCATGGAGCCACTTCGATCTATAACGAAGATGACATTTTTGGGAAATGCTGGCATTTCATGGGGTGCAAAGTAATGCACAAAATACCCATTGACAATCTGAAATATAGAATGTGAATTCCTGTATAAAATTACATTTAAATAAAAAAATATTGCATCTTAACATTCTGGCATAGCAAGAAGCAGGCGGGGGGTAGGGGGGAAGAGGTGCATCCTCAGCATTCTGTTCTTTTAGATAAGCCCAAATCAAAGAACTATTAAAATGCATTTCCAAGCTGGAAGTGAGACTATCTGTAGAGAGCAAATTACCAGAGAACAGTGCATATATGTATATAATATATATAATGCTTCAGTGCCATGTGTATGATATATCTGAATAATCACTGTATATTATCTTACCTCTTTATTGTCACCTATGAGCACATCTCTGCTTATTGACTGTGACTGTCATCTTTTAGCACATCCATGTATACTTCATTAGTGAAATGGTATGGAAAATAAAGTACTTTATTCTCTAGGATATGCATTGGTCCAGAAATATTTTTAAGTTCCTTCTCTCTTTAATTATGTCTCAGTTGTCACAAAAAAACCCCAAAACCAAAACAAACAAAACCAAGCAGCCATTTAAAATAGTTGTATAAATCACATTCCTCTGAACTCTGTTTACAAGAAGCCACAAATACACCACAGATCAGCCAAAATAATAACAATAATAAAAAGAATGTAAAGAGACGTCTATAAAGTGGCAATATAGATTTAGTATCAAAACAAAATTTCAAAGACTGATTTTTCTTCATGGGTGATCCATTCTTGCGTTGTGCCTGGTGCCTCTGGAGATTTACTGAACATTGCCATCCGTTCCTGCACCGCTCTTGGTGCTTCAAAGTAAATGCTGCTGTTTTGCTGATTGCACCTCACATTCAGATGTATCTGTGATCTGAAAGCTTTTTTATTTCTATTTCCTTTTTACCTGTATATCACCTGCAGTAGCAACTCTCTTAACGTCATAGCGCACAACAAAGTCACCATTGAGGAGGGTTTCATCAACTTCGGGATTTATCTTCTGTTGATCTACAGTTGGTTTAAATAAAATGTGAGCCTGCAAAGCAATCAGGAGAAAATATTAAAAGAAACATACCTTAAAGCTGTCACTGGCAGCAACATCTGGCAGCTGCTGCTTTACCTTGGTTTCGTTCTGCACTTTGGTGAGCGCCTCCGTTAACTCGTTTGTCATGAACGTGCTGTCTGTCTCCAAGAAGCGTATGCCTTGGGGCTCGAAGATGTGCACATCAATCTGACAGTGGACAAGCAGTCAGCGTCAGCATCTCAGAGGGAACACAACCATGCCCGAAAAAACCTCTGCTGCTCCCTGCACAGCCCTCTCCAGGGCAGCTCACCTGGAAGTGCTTAACAAGCTGCTTCGGTCGGACCTTGATCAGCAGCTCGAACTTGCCCAGCTGCCGCTTCAACAGCTCCTCATACGTCAGCTCAAACGTGACTTTGCTGGTGGCTGCAATGCTGACAGACACGTGAAACTGCTCCAGTTTTCTGCCTGTGATTCTGGGAGGGAGCACAGAGACTTACCTCCTGCAGGGAGGGTTTGTGTGTGATGGCCAAAATTTATGAAGTGTGTTAAATAATGGCCAACGGGCCGCATGTAATAAATAAAAAAAGAGTAGCAGTAAATCTTATTCATCATAGAGAAGATTTTTTTTACATTGCAGGCAGTATTATATACCTCATATATAGTACATTAGCATGTCATGGGTGCTACATATGCAAACTGAGAAATGGAGCAGAAACCTCTGAATGCTGGGATCAGGCAGAACTGGGGCTGAATACATAGGAAGCACAGATTAAATACAACTCAAAAGCATGATGTCTGCTCAAGGACCACAGTCCTCTGTGCTTGTGGGGAAGCAAACTCAATGACTGAGCAACATTACAGCCTGGCAAGATGCTCCCACATGACAGCAAATCTCTGGGCAACACTAAATGGTGACACCTCCCACTGAAGCCCGTTGCAGGAGAAGATATAAATCATATATATACACACACATTTATATAGGTGTATATGTTTATGTGTGTATATATATATGTATACACGTATACACAGTTGCTCCCCAAAATAACCCAAGGCTGCTTTTCACATTTAGCCTGCTGAGGTGGCTGACTCCAGGGTTTTAACCTGCCCCCAGCCAAACAAGAAGCTGAGGAAAAGCATTGGAACAGCCTTACTCAGGATGCCAACATACTTGACGAGGCCGGCGCTCTGCCCACGTGAGATCGCAGTGTCATATTCCTTCTGAGCAGAAGCTTTCTCCTTTATTATTCCTGGGTATACTTTACCATCGATGGACCTGTTCAGTTTCCATAAAAAATAATTAATATTAGAATGAAAGTGCTGGGGAAAGAAACAAGAGGAATGCTGCACTTTGTGGCCCCAAGGGTGTGAGCAGAGGACACTGTTCGGCTCCCACATCCCTCCTCATCCAGAAGGATGCCAGGAGTCACCACCACAACACAGCTCTCCTCCTTGCAGGGTCTCAGGGAGGCTGGAGCAGGAGAAAGACCACCACCAAGCACATTTTTCACCCACCCTGTGCAGCAGGCAGCCTCGCCCTGGGTGCCTTGTTTCAATTTGACTGCCTACTACGTTGCCCCATGGAGCATTTTGTCCAGGACCCCTCAGAGCTCAGCTCTTTGTGCTTTTCACTCAGCACCTCCTGAGAAGAAAGATAAACCCATACCCCCCACACACCTCAACCCCACCCTCCATCACACCACAGGTGACAACTGGTCCTACATGGAGAAGTTGGTGATGAAGGCTGTCTTGGGTAGCTCCACTTCAAAGGTCGCCTCTCTTGACTCACTAGCTCGGTTGGCAATTTTACTGGTGATGACGGTGTGAGCAAATCGTGATGTGACCTTGCAGTCCACGTGGAGGCTGTAGATTTCAATAGCATGCTGGAAAAAAAATAAACAGGCTGAAACGGAAACACTCAGTTTTTGCTCCTAAGCAGTCCTTACCTGGGTGATGTTATTGGAAAAGTTGGATGTTATCGGAAAAGGAATTAACTGTTCGAAGGTTAGAAGTGGGGAGGGGAAATTTTTCATGACCAGAGTGGCCACCTGCTTATTCACATCTCTGCAGCTGCGACCACAGCCCCAAGCAAAATCTGCAAATAAATCTGTGTGCTGTCATTCCGCAGGAGGATTCTGTCAAGCCTTTTTCTGTGGTCTTCTCACCTCAGCGTACTCTGGAGCAGCTGCCGTGTCACCCCAATACATCACCTATGATTAACCTCAGAAAAATCAGATGCCTCTTTGAGCACTTGACCTGTGCAAAGAGACCTGCTGGCATTCTGTGTGACAATTTATTTGCTCTCCCAGCTGTTGACTTTTTTGAATGCTTTCCAGCTTGGTGCCTTGTGTCACATACGAAGTTAAGCAGGATTGAAACCCTGCATGGGCCTCCAGCCCCTCGCTGGTTGCACAAGCAGGGATGCCCTTTGAGCGCTTGTGTTTCTCCTGGTCTGGTGCTTCCAGGGCCCCCAGTGGGAGGAGGGCACCGTCCTGGAGCTGCCCACGAACACCATACAGGGTGCCTGGACCGGGAACTGCCTGGAGAACCCGCCTCTGTAAACACTCTCCTTTTGCATTTAGGATGTCTGTTTTAAAGGCCCTACCTGTGTTTCAGCAGTGACACTAAGAAGGGTTGATCTGGACATCACCAGCCTCACAATAGTTTATTAAAATAAAAAAATCTGCATCAGATGGGATCATTGAACTTCTATTTTCACTTTTCCAGCCTCACAAATATTTTGAATGCCTAACTGTTCTTTAGTTATTTTGATAATTTGTCTCCTGTACTTTGCTGACCAATTAATAGCATCCACTGGCCTTCTCTTAGAGCACTGGCTGAAATTCAAAAGTTTGATCAAGCTGAACATGGCCATTTAATACAAAGCTGTGACCTCAACTTTGTGCTCAGGCATTAGGGCAGCAGGTGCCACTGCAGGGCCCTGCGGGTAATGGGTGGCTGTTTCTTTTCTCATTATACTTTGCCAGAGCATGCTCCATCTCCTGATGCCTACTGACAACCCAGGACAATGTCAGAAAACCCCAAAATATTCACGAAGAGAACAATTTCCTGATCCTGGCAGTTTGGGTACCTCTCCCTGCCTGTGCCTCCCTGCTGCCCATCCCCAGCTGCGGCCTCCCTGCCCAAGCTGGGGCTGTCTCTCCTGGGAGTCTCTCTTCCCAAAGGCTTCCTGAGTATCCCTGAGCATCTCTGCTCACATTTGGTGCCCTGCCATGCTTTAATCTGCCTGTGGCACATTCAGAGGGGAGGTTTTGCCATGACTGAGCAGCTCTGAGCCCAGAGTCATGGCTCATTGGGTCAGCGCGGGCACGTGATGGCCATCACTGCCCATGGAGCATCCTTCTGGCACAGGAGGAGCTTGCCCCGTGCAACACTTACCCTGTGCAAAATCCACCCTGAGAACCATCTGCTGAAGGGATGCTGCAGGAATGACAGGACAGGGACCTACACCCCCTACACTTGCCCAGCCCCAGCAGCATTTTAAGCTGTAAGTAGCATGAAGGAGCACATAGCGGGGTGCAGCATGGTGAGGGGCATTGCTGTGCCCTTAGCGAAGGAGGCAGGAGGGGCCCAGCACCAGGTGGGGTAGCAGTGGGAAGTGACCAAGGCTCCCCAAGGCACCAGAGCCCATACACCACATGCACAGCTTCTTGCAGAGCCCTCAGCCACTGCTGCAGCAGCCACAAGACCTCCCTTCTTCCCAGAAACCCACCTGCACTTCTGCTGCATTTCATGCTTTTCTGAATAGGCACAATGGAAATAAAAACCTTCTAACATAAGGCTTTCTCCATTTCTCTAGTACTGATATGTTAAAAATAAGATCAGTCACATGCACCCTGAGATGATACAAAACACGGTTTGCTCCTCCAGACAGTACAAATAACAGTCTGCTCCCCTTTTGTCCCTTCCATATACGTTATTAAATGCCTGTCAGAAACCTCCTAGCACTGCAATGGTCCTCATTTGGCCCTGCTGTCACAGCACTGTGTCAAGATTCAAACTTCATCTGGTGGCGGAGGAAGGCCCACTGATCCCTCAAATGTTATATTTTGCATCACTGGGGAAGAGCTTGATCAGACACATCTGCAAATGCTCTCCTGCCATACACTGTTAAACCGCAACAGTCCAGTCAACCAACCAACAAGGCCAAAAAAGGACCCAAAGCTCTGAAATCACAACATAATACACTTCAACCTCCACAGGTGGTGGTTACCAAAAGAGTTACCTGCATTACCTGGCTGGCTACTGCAATACCACTGGATCACCAAATGACGAAAGTAGATAATGTTAAAAAAAAATAGAGCAAGTACCTTTTGAGCAATAGTTTCTGTTAATATTACAAGTGAGGAAAAGACCAATGTGAGCAACGTTCTCTCCTCCATTTTGGAAAGACCAGATTTTCAAGTGAAAACTTGGTTTATCTTAATCAGTTAATGAGTAACTTGTACTTGGGAATATTACGTAGACTTTGAGGAGACTCAGAAACTTAATATTTACATGTTAAACATAGGTAAAACCTGGACTTGGTTAACATTTATTTTTCCAACAGATCTTTGCTGTTCAACATTAGAATTTTAATGTTTCATAATGCATAAATTTAAGAAATCCTTATGTTTTCTTTTAAAACTTGAACCTTACTGTGGCATGTAAAATTGCTCAGGCAGATGATCTGGTCTGTGCAACACGCTGCATTTTTGGATCTCTACCATACCCAACAGTAATAATTTGAAAGGGCACATTCTTAATGTCCTCAAGCACTTCAGAGATTTGGAGATCGCCAAGACATGCAACATTCACATTAGGTTTTACAGCTGGTGACTTCTTCAAACCTTGTGTCTCCCTGCCCAACTGGCTTATCAGAGGCACGGAGTGGCCCCCTTGAAACATCTCTTTTTGCTTCCTCTGACATGCCATAATCCTGCTTTGTCAAATAGCAAAGTCAGTTGTGGCTTGTCGTCATCTGAACAGTAAAAACAAAGTAATCAGACCGTGCCTGGACTCCCTAGGGAGAGAGATGCTGAGTCAGTGCCTGCACGTACATGTATTTAAGTGCACAAAGACGACACAAACCATCAAAAAATGAGTGCAATGACAGATGTGCATGGGAGCACATCTGGCCTTATTTGGCTGCTAACTCAGCTGCAACATATCCAGCCGGGGATTCTGCATAGCTGCTTTTAGCCTGTGCACTCAGCAGGGCTGTTTGCACAAAAGGTTAGTGCTAGGAGAGCTCTACACCTGAATCTGCCTGGAAACTGAGTGGAATGGCACTTTTTATCTCCTATTTTATAATATAATCTTCATCCAACAGGAACTTTGAGCAATTCCTCTGAAGTTTTTGTTCAGCAAGTGTCCGCTTGCAGGCCTGGAAAAATTGTCTTAGACCAAATTTATATACAAATACTTTTGGACAGGGTTTTACTAACATAATTCCTCAAATACATGCTCACTCATATGGTGTTTAGGTAGCCTCCTAACAGAAGACAGCTTGTATGAATATTTGAAAGATATTTCTCTATCCAAGTAGTTGTAATGTCTGTCTCTTCTACAAAGCGTTTTAAAAGCATTGTGGGGAAATAACTGGTTTTTTAGGCAGTGAAATACACAGACCCTGGGCAGAACCCATTTCAAAGGTTCATCTCCTCAGCTCTACAGCCTTGAGGTGAGAAATGGGGGTCAGGGAGCAAACTGTCATGAGCCACATGTCTGGGGCTTGCTTGTTTTATTGGAAAGTTTTCAGCAGGCTTCACGTGTTCATTCATTCCCAGCTCAAGAAAATAAAAAGTTTGAAACTTTGAAAATATCAACAAGACGGGAAAAATAGCATCCCACGGGGCTGTAGTTCAGAGGATCTCTCAGGTATATGCAGCTGCTGCGTCAGCCTCCAGTTCCTATATGCATTTATATGAACACACATGTACAGGTACATTAATGTGCAACCTGCCAGAGGTGTGGAGAGACGCAACCCACAACGACCCCCCCTCTGCCGTCAGCCTGGAGCAGACAAAGGCTGAATCCCCCCCCTCCCACCATGATTTCTTTGCCCATTTGCCCTGTGCTGGCAACTCCAGGAGGGCAGGCAGCCCTTTCTCACCCAAACCTGCAGTCTGTCCACATAACACCACTTTTTTGTATTGCTTTCTGACAGCGGTTTTCTTCTTATAATTTCATGGTAGATGGTGCCATTAATTGTCCTAAATTAACATGAAGATCCTGTGGAAATACATGCACCTGTGTTTGCTTCATTGCTATTTTACAGACAAAGCATCCAGGTGGAAAACACACTTCCAGCAGCCTACAATTTGCGAGGAGACGCTAATGCAGGGCTCAGTAATTTATTACTTTGACAGACATTTACAAGTCTACCATAAACAACCCGTTGAGCACAGCCTGGTCTTACAAGGCTTCTGCTTTAAGTAACTTTTTTAAAAAATAAACTTCACTTCTTCCTGGCAGACTGTTTATACTACTTGTAAATACTGTTTTGGTTATAGCAGGACATGTAAATATGTATACTTTCAAGAGAAAAATTAAAACTTCTACACATTTTATTAACTTCTACAACTCGGGTAATGCTTTAATCCTTTAAAGTACACAGGATTATACACTTAGTGGCCTAAGATCCCCAAGAGCCAAAGCTTCAGCTTTAATTAATTGGATTTGTCATCAGTTTTTTAATACCCACATGTAAAATCCCGCAAACATTAAAGAGCTGCTTTAACTGCACAGATTTATGCTGCACGGTCTGCTCTGCCCTGTTCTGGGTGCACAGAGCTGGTCAGCACCCAGGGAAACTCTGAAACGCTTCCCGCATCTCTTCACGACTTGCTGAAGCAGCTAGAGGAAAATCTCATGCTCAGCCTTGTCCCCAGACTTGAGCACCTTGCCCTGTTTCTGTAAGATCCCCCAAGGACAGTCACTGATGGCCACTGCCCATTGCACCAAGCCTGCAGCACCCAGCGCTGCTTACTGCGAGAGCGAACATGCTGTGGAATCGCTTCACCTCAGAGGAAGGTTCTAAATCCACCGCCACAACAGAAGATACCTTTAAGTACAAAAGGACCTAAAAGTTCTAACCCTGGGGCTTCATTCTGATACTTGTCTGTCACTATCACTATTTCTCATTATGAAAACAAGGAAAAAAAGACATTTTCCATAACTGGACTTACTAGATTTGCAAGGATGAAGAAAAAGATGACAAATAATTCTCCAGGCAGCTTTATACTTGCTGCTGCCTTATGTACATTGCACTCTGCAGCCTCTCTGAGAGCTTTGCAGATATCAGCACATTTTATGTGTGAAGTGTTTGGGAGACAAAAGGCAAAGATGATATTTTTCACGGTGCACAGAGCCCTTCAATATCACTTTCACCTCTTAATTAGATCTAATGTGCAAAATGAAAGCAATTCCTTACATAAAGGTGGCACTTACCTTACTGTCCGCAGATGTGATGCCTGGGACTGGGAGCGTGAGGGAAGCATGGCAGCTGCCAACAGAGGATCACCTGTGTTTGAACACAAAGATCCACCTGAGAGGAAATATTCCAATTTATAACCTTGGGGGATGTTTAATGCAGCAAATCAAGATGCAAAGAGAGTTGCAAAAAAAACCAGCTTCCTCTCAGAGTGAGTTTGCTGTGGTACAGAGATACCCAGAAGGTTGTTTGGCTCTTCAGTCGGGAGGAACATGACGCCTGTGCTGCTGGTCTGTCAGCCCTTCTCACTTGATCCAACAGAACCTTGAGGATGTGATGTCAAAGTTGTTGAGGAATGGGTTGAAAGCCCTCCCTTGGCTGCCAGCCTGGCACCTCGCTTCCCAGCAGAGCTGTGTGTGCACAAACCACAGCCCCGCTGCCCCGGGCTGTGGGGGAGCCGTGAGGGGAAGGTGTGAGGCGGGAAGACAGGAGGGGAGGCCGTGAGGGGGCACATAGCGGGGAAGCTGCGGCGGGGAGGTCTGAGAGGAAGCTGTGAGGGGGCACATAGCGGGGAAGCTGCGGCGGGGAGGTCTGAGAGGAAGCTGTGAGGGGGCACATAGCGGGGAAGCTGCGGCGGGAAGGTCTGAGAGGAAGCTGTGAGGGGGCACATAGCGGGGAAGCTGCGGCGGGGAGGTCTGAGAGGAAGCTGTGAGGTGGGGGGCAGCACCCAGAGCACACCCCAGATCTGAGGGGCATCTCTAGGGCACTGTTGTGGTCAGCACAGTTCTGGGTGAGTTCTCCAGGTTTCTGGGATACTCCCTCCGATCAGATCCTCCTCAGCTCCCCCTTGGCAAGGGCACGGTCTGAAGAAATTGCACTGGCACAAACTGTCACCTGGAGGCTTAATGTGTGTGTTTGACAGACTTGATCATAGCTCGCAACACTACAGTGTCCACAGAATAAATGTAAGCCTGAATTGAAATAAGTCACCACAGTGTGCCAAGCTGTGTCCAACAACTTTTTTTATTAAACCATTATAGTAAACACTGTTCAACAGATAGAAATAAAGCAGATAATAAAAATTAACGTGAAGGTTGTAGCCTTTGACATGAGTCTATTCCCTACTTAATGACTTAGAGTAGAAATTAGTTACTTCGGTCTACAGTGACTTTAGTGTAAGGGGCAGAAATTCAGGAAGAAGTTAGAATAACAATCTGTGTGAGGCACATCCAGCTCCGCCGTCAGCCAAAGACGCTCTTGGCCGGCTCCTCTTTTGGTTTCTCAAAGACCGTTTCACCCCCTGTCCGATCCCGGCTGAATATGGAGGGTGCTGCAGAGCCCATTTGTTCTTGGAAAAGAAAACCAGCAGATGCAATCAGTGAAGCGGCACACCAGATTTGGTGAGTAAAACTAGTGCTGCTGAAATACATACATACACATTTGATAAATATTTCATCCATTCATCAACTTGCCAAGTTTTAAGCACAGCGCTCTCATCCCAAGCATGACAGCACCTGTATGTGGTCACTACCATTGACTGGCCCCAGATTGCTGCAAGTGCTTTAGAAACTTGGCAACTACTGTGGTATAGGCTATCATGCTGAAAGGGGTTAAAAATTAATCATTTTCCCTTAGACTCTGCCACTGGTAGTGGAAAAACAAGACAAAACCAGAGCAACAGGGGTATTCAAGAACCCACTCTCTTCTCACTCACCTTCTACCCTTTATCCCCCTGATTTCTAAACACGTGAAATTCATCCCCTTGCCTATGGTCAGGCCTCCAGATCTTCAACTTGGGCAGCCATTGACATTGCCTATGGATCCAGGGCTTTGTTTGAATCTTGATTCAGAAGGCAAAGTTGGGGCTCTCCCTATCGCTTCATCCAGCCAGGGAGAGCGATCCCCCCAGCAGAGCCCCATTGACACCTCTCAGTGCTCTCACGGGGGTGGAGGCAAAGTCCCCACACGGTCAGGCCAGGCTGGCGGCACTGCTGGCTGCTGCTTCACAGGCACATGCTTTCACTTGAAAAATGAAATTAAGTGGATATTTTAACTTTGGAAGACTGCTTAATCGTTTCCATCAAGGAGACTTACCACACTGCTTCATCACTTGGTAGGTTTTGGATTTAATTTCCTGGTTTTTGGAAAGGTTTCCTCTGGCTCCTTTGAGGTCTTCTTCCTTCACAGGGGGACGCTTCTTTTTCACAGGGGCTGGCTAAGAAACACACGTATTTCCCACACATCAGTATGGCATGTTTAGAAGCACAGGGAACAAAAGTGCCTTAACCCAAAGGCTACACATACAGAGCTGCTAATACAGTGTTCCACCTATTTCAATTCTGAGACTGTTCACTCAGCTACTCCAAATCTTTGTGCAGCCATGATTTCACTGCCCTTACCAAAATCTGTTGCTGTTTTGTTCTGAAATTGTGTTTTGTTTGTACAGCCTTTGAAAGAGAGTGGATTGCTGCTTCTTTTAATTATTTTTAGGGTTTTTTTTTCTATCCAGCCCTGCCTGGTCATTCTGCGAACACAGATTGGTAATTTGAGAATCTGTCCAGTACTTGGGAAGGAAAAAAAACTTCATTACTAAATTGTGCTTGTGCCTCAGTCTACTCACGGCTTCTTTGGGATATTGGCCAGAGAGATTCTGAAGTCTAGCTTGATTTAGCTGGAATAAACTTAACACTTGACCTGTAGTTATTGATCTGAAATCTAGGGAACAAAAAGCATCTGAGCAGTCAACAGCCTTGTCTACAAGCATGTATTAAATGCATCTGAAACACTGGACTCAGAACCCAAAGAAGGAGAAGGAAATCTAATATAGAAACAGATGCATCATCAGGTGGTGCACTGCAATGGCCAAGTACTAATCTGTTTACAGTTTATGTTGCTGGAAGAAAATCAGGATAACATTGGTTCATATCAGCCTATCCTACCTTTGAAGTAGCACTTCAAAGTCAGACAAAACGCCAATCACCCTTAACATTCCCTCTTCAGTCTACTGTTTCAAGGACAGATGGCCAAGGTCCCACCAGGCAGACCTTGCAGCAGGGTGCAGGGCCACAGGAGACACAATTAAAAACAATTAGACCCCCACACTCCAGCACAAACAGATTTGCACACTGAACCATCAACAAGAAACTTCTCTGACCGTCGCTACAGACGTAGGGCTTCTGATATCTGGGTTCTGGCTGTGGTGGAGCCCACTTACACATTTCTAGGCACTGCCTGTAAACCTAAAAACTGTTGTGGAGGGAAACAAATCCCTCAAGGCCCAGGAGTGGCTGGAGCGGCGGCTCCCAGGGAGCCTGCAGAGACAGGGCTGCACGCCTGGCTCTGCGCAGGGCGGGCTGGCTGCACTGGAGCCTTCGGCATCTTTCCCGCGGGCTGTAAATTCCCGGGAACGCTCAGAATAGCTCGCTGTCAATCCCATCTGAATGTGTTGTGGGAAACAAAACATTCACGAGACCTCTGGGGAAAACACTCTGCTAGTAGCCAAAGTAAAGAAGGGGAAGGAGTGGTAGCAAAGCCTTCAAAGTTCACAACAGCTTTTGGTAGGTTAGCTGGTTAGCAAACAAACCTACACCCACAGTTTCAGTTGTCCATTTGTAATGAAAACTGGCATGTGATGGGAAGGGTTCCCCATGCCCATGACATGGTGCACAGGCAGCCAGTACAGACCTGTGTTGATTCCAACACAGAAAGGAAAAAACAAACAAAAAACCCCAAGCCAACCAACCAAAAAAACCAACAACCTTGTTTTGTTAACGGGAATACAAAACGTACTAAAGTTCTCCACCCATTATTGGCAAGAGGTAATAACTACCAGGCTTCTTTCCAATGGGACAAGGGACTTCTTGGGGACAGGGTAAGGAAAGGAGGCACTTGAGATGCACCGAGAGACAGCCAGGCTGAGCAGAACCATTCAGTTTCACCCAGTTACATTAACATAAAACACGAAATGCTTTGATTACAGGGGGATTTTCCAGCAGAATAGCTGCTGTGGATTAGTTGGGCCCCAGCTAAAAATCCAAAAAGCTGCACAGAAAGGTTGCTGAGAGCTGCAGAGGTGAGCCCAGCCCCGCCAGCCCCGCTGCTAATTGCTCCCGACACAAACGCATTTGTCCCAGGGTTTGCCAGGAGCCGCTCCCAGCTGGCACAGCAGCGCAGCCTGCGCTTTATCTCCTCCTGTCACAAGTCAAAAAGTGTTGGTTTACAAGACATATGACTGGTTTTTTAATGTCTCTCTTTGGAGTAAAAAAATAAGCCGAACCGAGTTACTCTGTGTGGTCAAAAGATTGTGCTTTCGTACCCTCCCCTTGTTCTCAGTCTCCATCCCACCCACCACATAAAATCCTCACGCTGGGGAGATCTCTGCCAGGCGTGCGTAGCTTGCGTTGAAAACATTTACATGAAAACCCCAACACTTCTGAGCTAATTTTGAGATCACTTTGAAACTCTGATTATTGGGACACACAGTAAAGACAAACCATTAGTTACAAAATGAACATAAAAGTGTGCAATGCAAAATTTCAGTCTCAGATATCGTATCCTAGCAGTCACAATGTTCAGTCATGCTCTGTTTTCCTGCATGTTAATACATTAAGCTTTACACAGCAGTGCAGCCCAGGATAGCCATGTCCTTTCAAAACTACTGCCAACATTTCAAACTGTTGTCTGAGAAAGAAAGTTGGAAAAGCAGAAATCACTCCTGTGAAACATCCCAAACCAGAGCAGTGGAAATGGTTTTTCCCTTCCTACAGACATATTTATAGTAAAACAGAAAATTTAAAAACTAATTAATCACGTAGAGAGCAGCTACTTTCCTTCTTCATCAAATAACCCCTCCTAACAACTTGCTTGTTAAAATATATCAACAAAGCATTCAAGTACTTCAACATAATCAAACAAGTCACACAGAGCCGAAAAGCCAAATTCACTGGTTAAGGAGAGTTAGTTGCCAGTAAGCTATTCCAAGAAAACCAACTAAAACCGTAGCACATCTGTTGGGCACCCAGCCCCAGGGGAGCCATCCGCACACAGATCTGCCCGTACCTGGGACATGACTGCAGCGCTCACTGCCCCGTAATCCCTCCCGCGGTGGTTTCCCGGCTTTGATTAAATCCAGCCCGTGCGCTCTGCAAACGCCTGTTTTTTTCCTTGACTTATATAGAGCATCTAACATGAAGTCATTAGCTGGGTCATTTTCCCAAAGCAGAACCCGGGATGATTCAGGTTGACAGAGGCTGTTGTTGTTGAAGGTTTATTCTTAGCGATGACTCGGGTTTGCAGTATTTACTGTGCCCCGTGCCCGGGGGAGCTGGGGATGGACAGGAGCAGACAGCTGGGGCAGCGACCGCAGGGAACCCCAATCCGCCACAAATTGGCTTCCCGGGGAGTCCACTGGGGCTCTATTTATAACTTTAAAAGGCAACACTTTGTTACAGACACAAAATTGACCCCGAATCCTCTTGATAAGGGGGGCGAGGAGGGAAGAGTGTTTGTGTTTCTTTCCCAGCATAACAAAACATGCCTTCTCTGAAGATTATATAAACCCAACATCCAAAGCACTACACTGTGCCCTAAATTGCTTTTGCACTGGGAGATTTAACAGAAGAGTATTTCATGCATTTTAGTGAGTTAGTAAAATAGGATATGCTTTTCCCCTTACACTTCTATTGCTGAGCTTGCTCTGATGCCAGCTCTTAAACAACTGAGAGAGGAAAATCACTTTCTACTTACAGTGGTATTAGCAAGTTTAATCATTTCACCTGTCGTCTGTATAGGAACAGCTTACTCAGACATGAGTAAGTTCAGTGTTCCCCACTGTACATGCTGACAGTAGCAAAACTTTTTCAAGAACTTTTAACATTTGTTCTCTAAAGAATTTTCTAATTGAATAGAAAAAAAAAAAAAAATCAAACTCTAAGCATAGATTCTATTTCGGTATTACTGGGAGAAGGTTGTTTCCCTTTTATTTTTACATTTTTTTACATTAATTCTTTGCATGATGCAAAAAAAATCACCTTGTGTGACGGCACCCAGCACTTACAAAGAACCGTACCAGCCAGGTATGTAACATGGGAAAGGCAGACGTGTCAGACCTCCTAACACCTTGCACTAGAAAGATCAACCACTGTAGTGGTAGAAATCTGCCTGGCCTATTCTCAGCTCTGCCTGTATTTTACTGACGCTGCACAGAAGCATGGGAAGTAAAACAAAATTGGCATTTATTATGATGAAAACATTACACCAATACCACAGCACCATACGATCAGGACTCTGGGATTTGCTGGCTGTGAACCATCCCCAAGGCCTCCCTGTGCGCATTTTAAGCTGAACTTCTCCCAGGCCCGAGATGTTTTCCTTTGTGTGACTAGTGGGGGAATTATTTGCAGGTTAAGAAGCAGTTTAGATGTTTCATACTTTGTCATTCCTTGCACTCAATTTCTGTTAGACTCATGGCTTAGTAAACTAGAGCAAGCGTTTCTGCAGAACAGCAGTATCTTTTAGTAGGTTAACAATGCAGAAGGAAAAAAACAATCAACTTCAGGAAAAAAATATATTTTTTTTCTATTGTACAAAGTAACACCTCCCCTTCTCTATTAAGATGTTGCTATACAGTCCCATAGTCGTCAGTATTCTGACACTATCTATTACAACAGGAAAATAACATTCTGCATATTTGAAGCAAGTACTTAGAATTCAAGACACTGAACTATTTTTTCCCTTCAGCTTTCAGAATGGCTTCATTTAACTGATACTACATATTCCTCACTGAAAAGCAACAGTTTTGCTTTCATGGCAATTTAATTTATACAAAATCATTATACAAACAAAATTAAAACACCTTCAGCTTGCATGCCATTCAGGGGTATGAGATGAGGCACCTGCACAGGTAGGCAGCAAACCCTGAAGTTTCTAAGACATCCCCCATCACCTGGGCAATTCTGTGCCCTTTGATGATACATTTCCTAAACCAACACTGAACAACCATTTCCTCTTATAGATCATGGGCTTATTTTTCCTTAAAAAAACCCAACCTAAATCTATAGTTACATTTCAGAGTAGGAATCCTGTTCACCTGGTTGAATTCCTGAGATCCGCAGTTCTGAAGCTGAACTCCAGTAGCAAAACCTGCGTCCCACAACAGCACATTATGAACACTGAAACATGCACGCTTCCAAGCAGAACAAGTATCAGACAAGTGTACAAATCTGTAATAAGTCAAACTTTATTGTAAACCGTTATACAATGTAATTACATCAGATACTCTTAGAAGTTTAAGGTAACACCACTGATTAAACAATATGGTGAGGTACTGAGGCCTGAGCAATAGGCCCTGAACCATAGTTGACCTCTAGATGAACCTTCCAATCAAATGTTATATGAGTATCTAACCATTAGTGAAATCTGTATGGTCATTAGCGAAAGATGTAGCTTAGATAAAATATAATCATTAGGGAAGATGAAACGTCATAAGAAAATATTTATGTTTCCTTGTTTACACCAAGAAACCAGGTATCAGGCCTTGTTTAGAAACACGTAGTCAAAGCCAAATATGACCATGGGAATCATCCTCAGAAGTTGTCAAAGGCAGAGATCAATTAGTGGAACAGGAGCTTCTCAGATGCGCCCAGGATCTTGGCCAGATCTGGAACGTGCTCGGGTTCCAATCCTACCAGCTGTTTCTGTGCATTTTGATACACGGACCTGTTTGTTAACCTGTATAAAGGCAGGACCCTCTCACAGCGACGATGGAGACCTCACCTACCAGTGGACACACTGCGTAGAAGCTCCCAGTTGCCGGGAAAGGTTCTCCGATCCTTCGCTGTGACAGGGGCTCCCCAGCTGAAGCACAGATCTGGATGATGGGAAAGTATCAGGGCAATTGGGGATGTATCTTAATCGCTATACTTAATTCCATGTAGTAAGGATTAGGTGCATTGCCTTGCTCCCTTTCTTTTCGCTGCTTTAAACTTAAGGAAAAGTTTATGATTTGAACCTGTTGTCTGTGTCCTTTGTGCTGACCCCCATCCACTGGCAAAACACATGGTCCAAATAGAGGGCAGCAGAATTCAGCTGCTGGTTTTGCTCACATAGGCTATACTTTGAATTTACTTACAAACCCAACATTCCCTTTGAGATGGACACTCATGCAAGACAAAAACACCTACAAAAGAGTCCCTTTTTTAAAGATACTGCAGTTTTACTTTGTAAAACCATAGCAGGCATTTTCAGTAACTGAACTGGAAACTTCACCTAGAAAAGTTTGCAGGCCTATGCTGTAGATCTACTCTGACTCGATGTGGCTGAATTGATTCACTTCCGTTACTGGCTTCTCCTGTAGAAAGCACAGCAAAGTTGCAAACACGGGTTAGTCAAGCACAGTGGCAGAAGTTCCTTGCGAGGCTCAGCCCCGAGCGGAGCACGAGCGCCCGACCGCCCCACCGGGCACAGCTGGACCCGAGCACGCGCCCGGGAAGGGATTGCTTTGCATTGCTCTAATTTGCAACTCAATTTCTGAGTTTTCCCTGAAGAAAAGCTATAGGACATTTTAGTTAGCAACATTAACATACAGCATTTACTTACTTAAAGTAAGACAGGGAGACCTGAACATAATAAAGCCAGAACTTGAAACCCACATATTAGACAACACCAGTGTTTTAAATTTATGCAGATGTGTTACAGGTCAGATACTAGAAACAGTTAATACATTTAGGTTGACCATTTGTGGTAAATTCGATCTCCACCAGTACTTCTGTGTCTCTTCTGTAAGTTACAATTTTTTTCTCTTACTTTGGCATATACTACATAGCTTATTTCCATTAGACAGAATCACACTTTTTAAAGCACAGCCCAAATTAAACCTTTGCTATGAGTTGTCCTGAGGTACATTTACCAGGCATAAATTTAGAGAGGCAATTTGAGGATAATGCAAAAGACATCATGTCGTAATATTATTACTGAATCAACTCTTTAGGAAAAATTTATTATTTCAGGTTGTACTGCCAATACATTTCAATGAACAGTAAGACATAGTGAAGCACCAGGCACATCTTTCTCACACACACAAGCTCGTCAGACAAGAGCACTTGTCCTATTGTACCTACTGCAAGAATTCCAACTTTCATCTTACAAAAACTGTCAATTCTATATTTTCCACCTCTTTCGCATGATAACAAAGAATTAATAAAAAAAAAATCCACAGTTTTTATTATTTAGCTAAGGTTGTGAATAAAATTTTTAACTTAGCAGAGAAAGAGCTGTTTTTTCCCTCCTGAAGACATGTTCCTCCTGTTACTACTGTGGTATTTAAAACAGTTCTGTCTCTTTGGCTTGTAGTGCTTTACTACATCATCTTGCTAGGCCTATCAAACTCTCAAACCAAGTGACATTTAAGCACTTAAGACAGGAAAAAACAGGCATTCATATACTTTTGCTATAACCATCTTCGAGAAACTGCTCCATAGCACTTTACACTGTTTGGTACTTGGTCAATAAATTTGAGGTCTGCTCAAAATGATTTTTTTTTATATGATTAAGGCCATAATTTTATATTGACACTTCACAGACTAAACATGAGATGAGAAATAATTTTGATAATTTTGGTAACTGGAGAAGAGGTGAGAACAGGAAAATAAAATGCAAGCTCGTATAGTTAAATTTGTGTGCGCTGTTCAGTTATCTCTGATGGGTGAAGAGGACAGTGATGGCTGTGCAGTGGTACATAGCACATGTTCAATAGCTTTATTTCACTATCTGAAATAGAACAAATCCTATGCTAAAAAAAATAAATGCTGACACTTGTGACAAGAGCCAGTCCTAGCTCTTAAACCCCTTTGGAAGAGTGACCTGTATGAGACTGTTCCGCTGATGAAAATGAATTCCTGGAAGTGCTGTGCTTTTGGTGATATGCGCCCGCCCAGTGGTAAATAGTTCAGATGTAAGTCACACAATCAATGAAAAAAACAAAAAAAGACCCAACAAACAAAACCCCTGAACCAGAGGCAACAGTGATCAGGGGCATTTCCCCACCCTCCCACCTCCCACTTCAGTTAAGCTTCTGTTGTCATTAGTTTCTAGATTTAGTCTAAAAGAAACACTAGTACTTATTGCAGTTATTGTATTTCAGTGCACAGTAACAGGTCAGTGGCTCAACTAAACTCGGAAACGTTCGGTTTGGTAAAATGTCCCTCCTAGCCGGCTGGACTCGCTGAAGTGGACCTGAAGTCTCGGAACATTGTGTTCACCTCGGCAGCCAAGCAGTGAAAAGGAATGCTGGAATAGCAAAAACAAGTACGGGAGTGCACAGTTCAGCATTTACTAAGGCCCAAGAACCCCATTTAAGCGGTCTGGATAATAAATCGCATTAAGACCTAGTAAATCTATAAAAAATGTAAAAAATCTTAAAAAGTTCTGAGCAGTTTTCCAATGAAACTGTTTGATTTAAGGCTTGGAACATTTCTGATGTCCAGATGCTACAACAGATTTGCAACTAAGGTCTGTTGTCACCTTTTTGACACATGGCCTTGCCCTGCACAAGGTTTGCTAAGCAAGGAAAGCTGTCAGAAACAATCATCTAGAAACTATGCAAAGCAAAAGGATGTCACTGAAAACATGTCTGCTAGGTTTCAGATCCGCACACGTCAATTATCAGAAGACAGACACCGAAAAAATCACAAAAAATAAGTAGTAGCAACTATATTATACCTTTTTTTTACTACTATTAAAGGATAATCGGACTTTATGGAAATTAAAAAGAAGAAACCTTCTTTTTTAAAGCGCATTAAATAGAAGATTGCTCTCCAACAAAAACAAGGGACAGAATTATTTGCAACATTATAGCACAACTGCTTCAATCAGATCACAGTCCTGTACTGGAGGCCCAAAACAAAAAGTATAAGAAGAGTTCCATCTCTTTTGGGTCATTTGAGAGGTACACACCAGAGACTTGCAGAAACAGAAATAGTCATCCATCTTTCACAAATACCTAACGCAACAGATTCTTGTTATACACTAAAGTGCACGTTTGTCAAATATGCAAACACCACCTCCTATTAAAAAGGTATTTTCAAATTATGTGGTCAAAAGCACACTTAGGACTGCGTTTTTAGTGATATTTGGTGACTTCAGCAGTGACAGAGCTTTTCCCTTTGCGATCCCTTAAACCAGGACACAAGGATACATAAGATTTTCACTACAAATCTTTTGACCTGTTCTGCAGAAAAAAGGGAACTGCACCCTTTTCTCTGACAAAGAGAATCTTTAAATACAACTGTATGAAAATATAACTTAAATATAAAATAGTCAAATAGATTTGAGGAGACTTGGAAAAACAAACAAACATACATCTTTGTTCCACCTATTAGTTCCATAGGTACCCAGTAGCAAGTAAACATTTGTACTTAAAAAAATAAATGTTAAGTTACAGCTTGTAACCATAAACTATTCTGCTCTAGGAATTACGCTGCAAAAGCCAGTTTTAGTAATAAAAACCACTCCTTTAACTTAGTTGATTCTGATGCCTTTTTGAGAACATCTTAAACTGTATCATCAGTAACCACAAGTGAAAGATTGCCCTGTTTTCTATGATCTTCTCTGAAACATCAGATACAAATCCTCTTAGCGACCAGGCCTTACGGACGCTGTGCTCTTCCCACAGGATGAAAAGACATTCTTGCATAATTGGTCAGTGTGTCTGTAGTGCAACTGAACTGGAAGTCTTCCAACTGTTTGCATTCTGTTGGCAGACCTTGCTTTTAAGTCAGTTGTATGAAAAGGGAGATGCAATTGCAACATTAAAACCCACTGACTGAAGTTTTTGCGACGAAACCTGCAAATACACAGGTCAGGAATGTGTCATACAGGCAGACCAAAGCGATGCTTCTTTTTCTTAATGGGCTTTAAGTTGGTCAGTCTACGCAGGTCCTCTTCAGTGTCTGATTCCTCCATCTCATCATCTGCTGAAATAAGGATCTAAAAACAAATTACAGCTTCTCAGTATCATGCATCAAAGCCACATTCTTTCTTCATTGTACTTTTAACCTTCTACATTTTTAAGTTTGCAAAGCACCTTATTACTTGCTTAACAAAGAGCTTACAGAACACAATTCAGATTTATCGCCAGCACTAAACAATGTCACACATCCTGTCTGGAACCTCCAGTAAATTTTGAAGAAGGATGCGTGTGTATTAATCTCTACTACAATCACTGACTCTAAACCCAAAGAAGTCATTCCGGCACCTCCAGAACAGTGGGAGCAGCTTCCTGCTAAAATGAGAGAGAATATATAAGCTCTCTATCCACACTGGTAATGTGGCAGTCACTTTGTTAAAGAAAACCCCATATAAATAGTACTGCCTCTAATGCAGAAGGTACATTAACCAACTAAAGCTGGAACAACTCACCTTCAAAGAGACCACCCAGCCTCCAACTGAACTGAAAACTACCTGCTTAATATGATTTAGAATAAAATCATGCTAAGGCAAGGATGTAGACGCTTCTCCAAAATCAGGCCAGCTGCCTCCACCAGCTTCCTCTCACTTTAAGCTATTAAACTCTATTTGAATTACTATTGTCTATTAGCTTTGTATTCCGTGTGGGTTTTTCTAGTAGCATTTGTAACACGGTTCACCTGTGATACTTAAATATATTCTTATGTCTTCCTGCCCATCTTGAAGGGAATTAACCACCATGAGTAGTGCAACAATGCCATTTTTCTTAACTAGTTTTCAACCGCAAATGCCAGGAACTACTGTTAGAGGTACACACAGAAAAATCAAAACTAAGTTGACAGTGTTACAATGAAATCAATGGCATGAGGGCTAGACTGGATTGATATTGTATTAATTGCAATAATTAACTCTACATACTTCTGACTCTGACTCTTCATGTGATGCTGCTCTCCTGTATCGGACTTTACTTCCATTTCTGGAATCTTGACCTGCTTCCTTTTCTTCAAGTTTAGCTTTTGTCTTCCCTTTCTTCATAAGGAAATTATCTACTACCCAGAACATTAATGCCTGTTAAACAGAAAGGAGAAGTGACAGTTCAGTTTTCCTCAGAGTACCATATGTTCATTTGGTCAGTATTTGGACAGAATTAAGAAAACTTGACAATCATTCTGCAGTGGCCAAACAGGAAAAATCTGGTATACATACAGTCACATGGCTTACTACACATTGCATGAATGCTCTAGAACATAGCTACTTTATTCCTCTGTAGAAGAAAATAAGAGAAGTAGCTGCTATTCAGAGTGATCATATATTAACTTCTCATGTAGAAACACAAAAAGTTTAGGTAGACATCTTAGAGCAGCAGACCTCTTGTTCTCAAAGGATAAAATCCATACTTGAACAAATTAATGAAAGAAAAAAAAATTCACCAGCAGTAATTAACTGCAAGGACACCCACCACCTCTGGCTCTGGGCCCTAAATCCCCGAAATGTGGCAAGAGCACGCTTTGGGAGGGATGACTGGGCACCTGCCCTTTTCCTCTGCTCTGTCACAGGCAGCCTCTGTTAGCTACGGTCAGACACAAGATACTCCACAGCACAGCTATCCTTAGACCAACTGTTTCCTAAAGCCAATTGAATGGTAATTTTATAATCTCTATGTCAGTAGTTCAGTATTACATTCAAGCTACTGAAGTCATCAGGCCAAAGATGTCTCTGAGGCATCTCTGCACCTCTCCTGAGCCTGGTTACTTAGCTCAATACGGATTTCAGCTTTGTAAAATCTGCATATCCAGACATTTTATCCATTCTTTAATACCCTTCCTCTTTAAAAATTAACTTAAGCACCAAGGTACGCTGTACTTTAAGGACTAGCATTAATTAATTAACACATGGCAGAAAGATATCCAAGTGAACATCTCACAGAAGCATGCAAGTTGTACTAACATTAACAAAGAAGGGAACTATCAGCATGACGATAGCCAGCTCCAGCTGGGGGTTCTCTATGGGATTCAATAAAGCTACCTGCAAAAAGAAAAGGATTAAGTTCAGATCATGGCAGCATGTGCACATAACTGGATTAGTAAGAGCCATTGTTCACATACGAGCTAATGCTACAGAATTAATTCATACATACAAAAAAAGGACAGCTTCGTAGAAAAGGAAAGTACTTAGGACAGCTTATAAATTACCACAGATAAGTAAGTGGGGCTGGCCAGAAACTTCTCCCTGTCATTTTTGTTTATACAAGTCTGAAGAGCTGCGTTAGAATCATCTTGAACATGGAGCTGCATGCTCCACAGGAACATGTTTTAAGTTCCATCTTTGGGAAATTTAAACAGAACAGTTTTACAAAGCACACAGTAAGGAGAAGACAGTTCCCAAAGCAGTCCAGAGCATACAATAGGGACTAACTGGTTTTAATGGGCTATAACAGCGTGCACCACTACTTTGAATATTATGTTGCACAGATTCTAGCAAAATAAATATTTATCCAGTCATCAGCAATGCCTTCACTAATCCATTGCAAATTTCTGAAATTCTACAGTTTAGATCTATCAGAGCAAAGAAAATTCTTTAGAATATCACAAGAAGCTATACAAAATAGCTGTAAGTAAGGGTTAAAGAATCAAGAGAAGGAAGAACTGCTTAGTAGCTCCAAGAGCACTCAGACAAGGAGACAGAATTTTATATATTGCAGTATACAGAAAACCTCCAAAATATGATAGGACAGTCCTGGCAATGGATGCCAGAAAGACTAACTAGCAGTATCCTAATTTTACTAAAAGATCATACTACCACCACAGAGTTAAACAGCATTGACTGTAGACAGTTATGATGCTTGAGCCAAACCAATAAACCCAAGTCTATTGCTTTACAGCTTTCACCTGAAATTCATTTGTCTGTAATGCTGTAAAAACACAAACCTCTTTCCACTGAGGTATAAGCAGCACTATAATGATGATGGTTTTCTCAAATGTCATAATCATTATGTACAGAGCACACTGGCCCATCCAAGCACTGCACTGCACGGGGTCACCTGCAAGAAAGAAGGAGGTTCAATATATGCACAGGGTTGATTTTACTTTACTGTAAACATGTTAGAAAAGCAGTATTAGAGAAGGCAGGGCAGCTATATCCTCTTGAAGTGCCTTCTCCAATTTCCTTAGTGCTGTTCCTTCCCACCTCCCTCAGCCTCCCCCCAGCTTCCAAAATGTTATCAGTTAGAAACTGGATATGACAGGACTTTATCAGATTCAGCAGTACCTGGTTATACACTGTTTTACATAATCTGATGAAATCAAGACAGATGCAGTTGCATTACATTTGTTCCTCATCAAACTGTTATTCTTGACCCTCTATCATGAAGTAGCAAGTTTCTTAAGAGGGAAAACTTAAGGGAAGCATACCTGGGGAAAAACAACTTTCCCTTCACTCTAAGCAGAAACACGATGGCTTCTGCCATTCTCCCTACGTTACCTTAAACATATTTTTCATCTCTACAAAATTAATTACCATAAGTAACCAATCATAACTGAAGCAACGGCTGCTATGAGTCGCTATGAAAAATTTAATTGGATGAGAGATTAAGATAACATTTTAGTTTCAAACTGAATAGGTTTGAAATTCTGCTGCACCTCACTGTGGCAGAGGGAAAAGCTGAGTGCATTAAGTTATCTGTCACGACAGAATGAAGACCACAAATATTTCAACATGAAAACTCACGTAGACTATTATACTATATGAAAGCAAGGAGAGAAAAAAGAAAAAACAAAAATAAAACCAGAAAAAGAGGCCTGGTATGCCTAACAAGCTTTGAAGGCGAGCTTAACGCAGCACTTCCCTGGAAACCCAAAGGACGCTTTGGAGTGGGTGTTAGATCAGTCTTCGCAATCGTCTTCTGCAACATCTTCAACGGCAGCTTAAAACTTTAAGACTGGGGATGAATAATGGGCAATGGAAATTCAGATGCCTTTATCTATTTGTAATGCATAATGGATAGTTGCTACTTCCTTTTCTGGAACACTTCTGAAAGGTTTTCAGTATTAATACTTAGTAATAGTCTTGAGACTTACTGTTTGCTGTTTAAATGGTACAAAGATAAACTGATAACTCACATGGGAGTCTAATCCAAAGAAAGATTCCTAAACAAGTTTTACAGTAAGAGACAGTGATTAACGCTCAATAGTTCAAGAGGAAAATAGTTAAAATGCTCAAGTTTTACAATTACATGCTGCAGTTTACAGCTTCTGTTGTAAAAACAAGAGTTAAATTAGAAAGAGGAAACACCAGTATTTCAAAGCTGAACAACCATGATTTTTCTGAAGATACAAGGCCTGAATTACATTTGAGAATTAAATTTTATCAATTAATTTCTATACTCCACATTTTTATTAGCATTCTCTAGTTTTCTTCATTAACTACCAAATATGAAAAAAAATTATCTAGCCTTAGCTACAGACTTACCATCGAAACTTTACCCGTTTATTCTAAGCCCTTTTCCAATCTATATTTAATTCCTAAAAGCAAAGACAGCTAAAGCAGTTTTGCATCTATTCCAACTCTGTCACATGAGATTTTTTTATGTCCAAAAGATGTGAAACTCTCTATTCAGAGTGTTTTGCACATCACCAATGAACGTTTTGTTCCACTATGATTTTGCGGGTAGGGGCACTGTGGTGTGTGGTGTTTTTTGTTTTGTTTTTGTACTGAAATTAGCTGTATATATTACATTCTACTTGAGGACTTCTGTGTGCATTACTGCATCTACAACATTATCTCTCAGCTCCTATTACAAGCGGGAGAACAGGCATGCTGTCTACGTTAAACTCACCAGGTCTTTTGGCAGTCTCCCAATAGCACCCCTGTAGAAAAACTGGGGAGATATAGACTGGATGGGTGGACATACAATTCTGACAAAAAGCAAAAAGCTTTCACTGGTTAAGCACCGTTGTTCAAAGGGGTTCTTAAATCCCAGACCATGGATAAATTAAAACTGGACTGGACTATGTCCTGAACAACTCGCCTTAGCTTTGAAGTTAACCCTGCTCTGAGCAAGAGGTTGGATAATCTGACCTCTGGAGATCCTTTCCAACCAATTTTTTTTCTATGATTTTATAAAATACGCAATTGAAATGAAAAAACTGTAAGTTAAGAATATCACCACATCCAGGAGGTGTTCTCAAGAATATCTGGGACATTTGTATGTTCAAAGATTCAGTACACAAACTCAAATTAGAACTTTGAAGCCATAAAGCTCTAATTTAATTTCTAAAGTCTGACAGTCTCTCTTGAATTCTGATTTTATGCTTGTCATGTATAAATTACAGTCTAGAATAAGCTACCAAATCAGTAGAAATCTTGTTACTGCAAGAAAAGTGCAGACTAAAACTGAAAAATTTGAACCCTCAGCAGTGAAAACTGGGGCAACATTTTTTGGAAAATGCTGGGCAGTGAAAAAGTAGCGTATACTGGTGTGCACTACTGTCAGCAGCCACTTAGTAAAAGTACATTTATAGACAGCTCTTGAACAAAATACCTGTGGTTCCTCTACCCTGTAGCTTCTCACTAGTCTTCAAATCCTGAGAAATTTTCTTAAGAAAATGGCAACTTAAAGAACTAATAAAAAAAAATTTTAAAAAGCGTTAAAGTGCTATCAACCCTATATGGCACTGAGTAGGTTGCTCTGTAACTTGCAAACAAAGAGCCAGCGGGAAAAGATGCATCAAATACAATTTCTAAGCTTTGCAGAGACAAGCAAAAAGACCACAGCACAATTTAGTTGCCAATAAAGTTCATTGTCACCAAGAGGGATTTAGTCACCTGTTTTCTCCTTGCAGTAGCTAAAGTAGCCTAAGATAAGAAGGGAAGGAGAATGCAGGGAACATTCTTTTTATTACAGATCATGACTGCTTTTCTCCTCTTTAAATACTCAAATATACTAACAGATTCTGCACTTGTATTAAAATCCAGCTCCTGATGCAATGAATCTGAAAATACAACATGGGAAATATGAAGACAAATCTAATATACTAAAAAATTCTGACAAAAAAGACACCGTTGAGGGAGCCTCCTGCTACTTTGTTCGTAAATTGTGTGCAGTTCTGTTTTGCTGTACACACAGCAACCATTTACGAATGCTGATATTTTGGTAACCATTCCTTCCTTGAGGCATTTATGCTTAAAAACTATCCTCCATATAAAGAAGAGGCTTTTAAAACCAGCAGGACACTGCTATTTTTGTGACAGCTTCACGTAATGAATCACCAGGGATCAAGTAATAGAGCTAAGAAGGGAAATGAGCTCACAGTGAGAATTAACTTGAGACAAATGACTATTTAGACTCTAGAAACACAAACAACATCGCTCAGTCACTAGAAGAGACTTGGGTTTTCTGGAGGGTGATTCTCCTTTGTTTTGCCACACTTGCCAACACACTGAACTCACACTGCTCTCCCAGCTGAGGACTGGACTTTACTACTTCAGACAAAATGCCACAAGTCTCCTATTCCTTTCAAGGAGCAGATCCCTCACCCCCATGTTTGCTAACCATCCACATTCAACTTCAAAATAATAAGTCTAAACACACTTGCCACCCCACAGGACTACATTTTAGTCCGCCCTTCTACCTTACTCAATTTAATTATTTTAAAGAACCTTATGAAAAACAAAACAAGAGTTTTTTGAGGCCCAAGTTAAAAATTTTAAATAAAATGGTGATATGAGGGCTCTAACTTCAGAAACAAGAGTAACACTTAACAGAAGAGGGCAGCAAACAATCCAATGCAAATTGTCCTTTTTAGACAGATATCTTACATAGGGTCTAACCCTACTGCACAGCCGTTACTAATATTTTTCCACTGCTATCCTGTTCTCTTTATACCACAAGTCTCTCCCACATGATCAATGGAAACATGGATTTACAATATGCTTTTTGGTAGTCCTTATGATAGCTTGATTAAAAAAAAAAAATCACACACCACCACCGCACTAAGGTCAGCACATGAACGTAGATACAGACAAGTCAGTCACTATTAAAATGATCTGATATTGAACAGAACAACTAAATAAGGAGGGCTTAGATAACTTCATACATTGCTTATACACACACAGAAAGAATACTTGATAAACAAGTGTAGGCATTTCACATCTCCTAACTCAAAAGGACAATAATGGATCAGTTGCAGAGAACCTCTGCAGCAGAACACAAGTAACAAGTCCATCTGCAGATTTTTAAGAGCTTACTTACTGCCATCATTGATGCCTCATAGCTAACTAAAAACAAAACCAGGTTAATTTTGGAAGTCAGTAAGAGATAGAGAGAAATTTCAGGAGAGTGAATATATTCCCTTCATCTTCCCATCCACGCAGACCCCCTTATTGTTAGGAGGACATTAAAATGGGAGAGGAGAACAGACTACACAAGAAAAAACATAGAATGATATTAGGCAGAAGTAAAACCTAGTAGTTGATGTGATTGCAAGTACCTACCAATAATTGTAACAGATACACCAAGTTTTTTGCTGTGGGTGGAAAGACAATTTGATATGGGCTGAAAACTGTTCAACCACCTTTAAAAGGGACTTTGGGCAACAGGTCCCAGAGCTCAGTCAGATGGAGGAGCTCGGTGATATCTGAGCTCTTTCCTTACCCTGTTCCCTTCCCCGGGCACTGGTTCTTACCTAATCCCTCAGAGACCCAAGTCTGGGGACTGATCTGGAGGAACTATTTACTTTGCTACATATGGTGAATTTTCTGATGGTTTAGCTCTCTGAATCAGTTCCCTGAAGAGTCAGATGTGCAGCAGTCCAAGGAGAGGAGTGGAAATATTGGACTGCAGCATGTGGGACGAAACAGATAAACAGGGTTGTGGCAGTGCTGATTTAAACAGCTTAAATGGTCACAAACTGTACCCCACAAGGCACAGATCTAACAGAAAACACCCTAATGGTACAGGCAGTTATTTCTCCTAGGATAGATGCTTGTCATCATCTCTATTTTAAACCTCTGACGTAGCAAACAGCAAGTAATGCTACTTGATTTAATTGTAAACTTCCCAAGCTTTTAAAGTACTTGAACTTGGCAAGGCCTTTTATTTATTCTCAATTCTGTCAGCCACTGAGGATCATTAAAAATGAAGAAATCTACAAAATAAAAAAAACCCCAAATGATAATTATGAAACTGCTATGACAGCTTTTGCTTTGTTAGGCAAACACTATTTTGACTTTTTGTTTTCAAATCATAGGGGTTTTTGTCTGTTTTTCTCTCTGATGAAGATCCATAGCTCTCTTGTGAGGTGACTTCTCCCTCTCATTCCTATCTTGAGGAGATACAGATGTAATTTTTAGCATCAGTACAGAATCCCAGACAGACAGACAGACAAAGCAATCTGAAAACAACAAGCTGAACAGAATTAAGTGTTCATGTTGAGTATATATGAATCTCATCTACATCTGCAAATCCACAATTTCTGCAGGTCAGTGGACTTCTGTGGCTAACATAATGGATGATAAAACCCACAACTTCACATGACAGTGATTTTTCTAGTCTATCCCTTAGCCTGCAAGAAAGACGCTCATTTTTCATCCATGATACAAGCCCTATGTGCAGGAGTTTGAATCATCATGACTTGAGGACAAGCACAGGCCATCTTGCCATTCTCTTCACTGAAGGTATGTGGTTGTTTACTTTAAAGATGGCTGGCAGAACTCTTAGCCCGTATCTTCAGACAACGGCATGTGGTGCAGTGAAAACTTTACCAGGAAATGACCTTCCAGCTATAATTTATTTTAAAGTGTGTCAGAGTAAATTTACCATGATGTAATTCTTTCCTTGACATCAGCCAATATCATAATTTGTTCAATCACTCCTAAAAAAATATTCAAGCTGTTGTTCCAAACTCAAAAAACGCTTCGCAATTTACTGAGCTTTTGAACACAGAACGTGCATGTGGAGTTACAGAACTTTAAAGACTCCTTGTGAGAAGTGAAATGTTAGAATGACCCCTATAATAATTGTACAATAATTTTAAGATGTATTAACCACTCGCTGAAATATTCTGAGATTGTATCCCAAAAAGTAACTCCAGTGCAAGAACAGAAACATTTACCGTATTCGCCAAAGCGAAGGGTGTCCCACTGCTGCCACTCCACAATGCTGCTGACTGCGCGTATGCCAATGTAGATTAACAGCATTCCTAATGTGGCATCTAACAAGAAGTTGATAAGGTACCTGAAAGGAAAAATGTAAAAGGAAACCAGGAGCAAGGGTTCATCTACAAGTTCAGTGTATTTTACCACAATGATTGATACAAGATCTGCATATATATTGAGAAGCTGGAGCATTGAGAATAAATATTTACCCACTTCTGTAATTACATAGCCTAAATTTAAGTAGTTTTAGAAGAATCTCAATATTTTGTTTCTGTCCCTAAAGTTAAGCTCCAATCTCTACTTTTGTGAGCTCTGGCTTATGCATGTGCATACTCTATAAACTCCAGTTTACCAGATTTTCTTTTTACCATTGTTCTGCATTGTTCTACCATTCTGCATGGAAAACCTGGATTTTAATAAGAAAATACAAAAGGACTAAAAAGAGAAGTTACCTTAAGGACATCTCAAGGAATTTGAAGGTAAAGAACCCAATGCAAACCACTCCCAAGAAGGAGCAATGAGCAGTGCCCAGAGAGCACAGTCACTACCTAGGCCAAATTTCAACTTACTTAGTGTTAGAAGGAAAAGTGATCTACTTTCCTACACTTTGTTTCTTGTCCAATAAACATCTGACATAATCAGGAGCAAGCCTTCCCAAAAAATCAAAACAAATCAACCAACCAACCCCACCATACAGACAACCACAAAACACACCACAAAAAGAAAAACAAAATCCACCAAACACAACAAAAAAACCCAAATCAAACCAAAGTCAAACCAAACCACCCCTCATGGATGCCCAACTGCTGCATGGCTCTGCTATTTGTATTGTTTCAGGGATCTCTCACCTATGCTTCAAGAAACTAGAGATTACTACAGGTTTCTAATTAATTCTTAGGTTCATTAAATGGAGCAGCTGAAATTCGGAGCATTTTTTGACTCAGTTTGATTTATTTATTATCACCAATTTTAGCTGAACAAAACAGGAGCTGACAAAGAGCCAGCTATATATAAGACACACTGTAAATCCCCGTTGCTGAGATTCTTATTTGGTAATTCCAAATACTTAAGGTAAACTCCAGAGTCTGTAGGAACTTATCTGCAGGGATAAAATTAGCAAACTAGAGACCTGTGGCCTTTTGTTGGCTGCACAGGCAAATCTGCTACAAAACAGTATCAGAAAGTGGAAAGCAAAGCCAGAATACAAACATTCAAAACAGTACAGGAGCAGCTGTTCTGATCCTCAAAATGCCTTTTAAGAGCAGGTCAGAAATAAAAATTAAGTGGATGTATCTTGCTTCAGCCAACACTTACCCATAAACTTTCTAAAAAACAGTAATTGTCTAAAAGTTGTGCGTCAAACTGGAGTTTAAAGGAACTTTGTATTAGACAAACATTAAAATC
The DNA here is from genome assembly GCF_964273445.1 of Streptopelia decaocto. NCBI lineage: Eukaryota > Metazoa > Chordata > Aves > Columbiformes > Columbidae > Streptopelia > Streptopelia decaocto. Next base: position 5,856,286 of record NC_138662.1, read on the forward strand.
AAAGTCCAGCGTTTGGCAGAGGAAACTCAGCAATTACACATCTACACAAGTCATTTTAAGGCCACAAGGGGCTGCTGTAGGTCTGCAGTAGGAAGGCAGCCCTGGGGAGCAGGGAGATGAGCCCACACCTTCTGCACAGCACATGAGGGCTCGCAGCGCAGGCCAGCTGTGCTCGGGCCAGCTGTGCTCGGGCCAGCTGTGCTCGGGCCAGCTGTGCCCGACACGCCGCAGCACACCAGGCTCAGGGCATGCAGGCAACACCCTCGCTGTTCCACGATGCTCTGCATTAACCAGCTCCCGTGGAACAAACCACCACACCAGCTGCTGCCAATGCCAGATCAATGGATTTGCCTGCAGGCTCAGGGGGCGCAAGTCGGGTTCACAAACGCACAGCCCTCGAGTTCCCTGCGCTGCTTGCTTTTCCTATTTAAGATTCTTCAACCAACAACCTATCAGTTTAAGTGTGTTAACAGATGTTTTATTGGCTTCGATATCATGCACCTGCCTGAATGACAGCACTACATTCCCAAATAAACGGCAACTTCCAGTTTTAGTTTTTCCAAGCTTTACACCACAATGTTTTCTAAAACTACATTCTCTGGTTTTGTTCTGAAAATAACCCACAAACTACAAAACATGAAAGAACAGAAAACTATCCATGTTTAAATAATAATAATTTTACTCAGCAAATTCAAAGTCACAGACAGAAATGTTGCTTTTACTCACTAATTTTGACCCACTTGCACACTTAAGATATATTTTTCCCCAGAAAGGACAAGTGGCTTTGGTTGATGGAACATGCTATTTTTTCTAATAACAAGGAAGACCTGCACCCTTGTCTGAGAAATTATATAGCTCCACATTGTAATTTTTGTTATCCTGAGAACAGTGAACAACAGTTCTCTACTTCACCCTCTTACTTGTTTTGTGTCATGCTACACTTACATGAAAAGTGGAATTTGAAAATAAAGTTATGTAGGCTATATTAAAACATAGAAAAGAACGCACATGTTTGCAAACCCTTTATTTTGAAAACTCAGTACACAGCAAAAAGTTTTTAAATTTGAAAATACTGTAATAATCTTAGGTTTAAACACTGACAATTTTAGACATGCTTCGGTTAGCTTATCTGAATATGTACTTTTATATATAAAAAAGGAATGAAAGTAATTTGCACCTGCCAGTTTTTAAGTCTATCAGAAAATTCTTCAATTGGTGAGGAAAATCCTACAATGATGTCTGGTATTATTGAAACTGTCATAATTATATGTTGAGCTTCACCGTTAGTGTGTTAAAATAAAATAAATGCATTTCCCCTACCAAAAGGCTTTGTGGTGGGAACAGAAAAGCAGTGTTTTACTGGCACGTTTATAGCATGTAGGAACACAAAAGAAACCGAGGAGGAATAAGGGAAATAAAACAGGCTTGTGAAGCAATACAAGCATATTCCTGGAGCTGTGCAGCTCTTTTGTTTACCAGAGGACAACAGTGAACAGATGCCATTGAAGAAGCTGGATTGGTTTTAAAGGGCAAATTACTGGGCTTTTAAAAGTAATTTCACAGCTTCTGTTACCAGGAATGTGTAAGCTGCTTTGAGCATGAGCTCTGTCAAAAACAAACCCAAACAATTACCATTTGCTTCAGGAGCTCCTGCAAAAAGCCTGATGGAGTCTTAGTCATAAAAATCTTCAGGTTTAATATACTACAGTGAAATGCTGATCTGCTTAGTCACACTGCTCCAAGCGTGACATCACAAAATTAATTTTTGTACTAACTGCCTGGGTACTGAGCAAGATTTCCTGCTTCGAACACAATGAAAATAATGCTGCAGTAGCTAATGCAGGTTTTAGAAGAAAATACAAGCATGAATAATTTTTGCTAAATATCCTTGAAAGCAACCTGACTTCATACTAAAGCTTTCCTGCAGTGAACAGTGAAGTTGGATGCAAGTGTTCACAACTTTATATTTATTCCTTTGGTCCTGAGCACCTCCTGCAGTTAACAGCCTCATATTACAGTGTCCATCCTAAGTCTTCATTCATTAACTGGAAAGGGGAGAAGTAAGAGTTTACCCTTGGTATAAAATCTCTATATACAGCCCAGAAAAAGCCTCCTTGGGTCCTGTCAGCCATGAACTAAAAGAGCAGAACTCTAATCCATGATCAGCTAAGCTTAAAGCACAGGTTTTAGAGAGTGATTGATTTTTACCATGAAAAGTGGCTTCTCAGCTCTATCTTGCATTATCATCCACGTACACCAAACTCAACTGCAGAACTTCCATAACGACCAATTATTTTGAAATTAAACACTCACAATGAACAGGGGTCTTCTTCTGTAAGGTCTGATAAATAGACATTTGCGAAGTGGATGAATAACATCCCTATGGCTTGCTTGGAAGTATCTAAAAACCTGTAGAAAGTAAAAACAGTTTTAAAGACACAAAACTGTTTACAACACAGACATTGCAAATTTATTTTAAGTGGAATTCCATCTCAGTTATTCATTTTTTCTTAAAATGTGGAACATCAGAATGATAAACTATCATGGTATTCAGGTTATTTAACAATGCTCCATTTTAAATTCTACCTTTTTTTTTCTCAAATATTGCTAACAATAAATCAAATCATAGTAACTTGAAACCTTGCCACTGTAGATTTAACGTCTAGGGATATCCTCTTGGTATCATATGCATTATCCAAGAGCTAATCCTCTCTAAACCTAAGTCTTTAATAACCTCCTGTAAACAATGAGTATCCCAGCCTCCCCAGATATTTCAATTATTTTATGTTTATGCCTTTTTATCAAGTTTATGGCACAGAAAAAAAACCAAAAATCCTCATCATGTCCTTCCTGGTGAACAATTTAATAGCTGGCTAAGGAGTCCTTCATCTATATTATCTTGCTTGAATAGCCAACATGTTTTTCACCTGAAAGCAAGAATTGCTATAATTGAATTTTATCTGTAGTACAGAAACTTAGACTACACAGCCAAAGAGTCAGAACCGTGAGAATATTATCTCCAAAGCAGATGACAGAGTTAGAGAGCAAATAGTTTGCTACTTACTGGGAAAATGTAAAAAAAAACCCTGATTCAGCATGGACTCCAGACCATACCATTCTTCTATCATCATCCTTTGCACAAAACCAAAACTTCCAGTGGATGTTTTATTACATGTTAAATAGAGGAATTGTGTCAAAAGTATCCTGTAGGCAAGAGTGTGTTCTTTACAGAGACCAATGCCCACTTTGTTGTTGCCATGTCTAAAAAGATCCAAACACTCCAACAGATCCAAACAACATTTTATGCCTGAATTCATCTCTCCTCTGACAACTCTTGCACTCCTTGCATGACACGGAAAGCAGAGTGTTGGAGACAAGGCAGGAAGCCAGTCAGTTACTTATCTAATCAGTACACCATACTATAAATAACAATACTCAAGTCGCAGAACAAGATTCTTTGCTTGAAAGTTAAGGGCTATCACTGCACTACTCAGAATTTCAGGTTGAAGTAGGCTGTAGTACACAAAGATTTTGTATTTATTTTTTCAACAAAATAAAGGTCAGGATTAGTTTTGAAACCCAGCATCGTATGAGATGAATTTAAACCACTGAAGTCTTCAAGAGCTAGAATGCCAGCTTAACATTTACACCAGTCTCAAAACTAGTACAGGTTATGTTGGCATTGCTACAATCCAATTACTTTTTAAAAGTAATAAAAACAAATACTCCCTTTATGCTTTGTATTCTTTTATGGCTATGTATTTCTTTTACCATACTGCTCTCTACCTTGCACATAGCAGGATAGCTACAGAACACAGAATTCTGTTGACGCCCAGCTGAGAGCTTCTTGTAAGGTTATGGAAGGCTGGAGATGTTCAGATGCATCTGAGGGCAACTGTAAGTTCCCATGGTCAGGAGGGAGCACAACTTGAAGCTTTGTATCTAAATACATGTCTAAATCTTTGTAGAGATTCCTGGCAGTGTTCAGTAAGAAATAACTAGCAGGGGAACACACAGAAGAGAACTTTTTGTTGACTCATGTATTTTGGTAACTTTGTTTGTTCCTCACTGTCTGTCAGTCACCAACTTCTTGTTATCACTTTTCCTTTTTTTAATTTTCATATGCAAACAATCATTCCTTCAATTTCTAAAACACACGAGAAACAAAACAATTAAGAAGGAAGCATGCAGGAACATACCATATCTTCCAGGGCCGTCTTTCATGCTTTGGTTCTCGGAAGCGTTTCACTAAGGAAAAAAAAAAAAATTGAAGACAATCGGCAAATCCCAAAGCAAAACAAAAAACAAAAAAAGAAAAGTGAAAGAAAATCACATTGCAGAAACGTTACATTCTTTGATGAATTAGATCTTATATAACTGCATTTTACTTTATCAATCTCTAAGGATACCTTAGACAGAAGGCTCCCTTCTGTCACCTTCAACTTCCTACAGATCTACAGTCCGACTGCCAATATGCCTGAGAAAATAATCTATTGCTGACTCCCATTCATTGGCCTGAGCTTCTGTGACCGCCCATCCAGAAAATTCAATTTCTGATAGGAAAGCAGGTATTAGAAAAAGCTGTTTCTTTTGCTCATTGGAGACCAAAAGTCAAATTGGAAAGTATTGTCACAATACGGGGGCAATATATAACATAAAAAATAAATCAAGTGAATTAGTACCAGAGCAAATATATTCTCTGACAAAGTATATTTATTTTATGGATGACAAATAAGACTTTTGTGGGCAAACTGAATTGCAAAAGGAAGGCAGGACAGATTTTTAAGTCTGATAATCCCTTCACAAACCAGCTGATACTCATTAACATATTAAAAACAAACAAAATCCAATATTAAAAATAACGCCAACTATACAAAGGCAAAAAAAAAAGAAAATTGACTATTTCAATCTTCATACAGTTTATAATACAAATTGTTTGGGTATCTGATAGAAAGCTCCTCTGCACACCCACAGAGGAGGGGCGCCCGAATCACCCCCTACCTGGCTACTCCCTGGTACATCCCAGGAGCCATCGGCCCATCCCAGGTCCAGCCCCACAAGCCCAAAGGAGCAGAAGCCCAAAGGAAGGTGAGGAAACATGAACTTCGGATCTGGAAGAAGAGTTGTCCCAGGAGAGCCACAGCACCAGCAGCCAGGGTGACGCCCCTCCTGGGGAGCCAGCTCCCGAGAGCCATTGGGAGGGAGCTGATCGGAGCATCACGGTACGGGATGCAGGGGAAGAGCGGGTTTTTGGGATTGCACGAGACCTACTATGGGTTGTTATGGGGAGGAACCAAAGGCAGGAAAAGGAAAGAATCTATATGACTCATGGATAAACAGGTGTGGGAAAAGAGAGGGATAGGGGGATAAAAACAGTCGCTCACACATGAAGAGTAGCTGGTCCATAGACCTGTACTGTCTGATCAGCAGTTAGTCCTGTCTTAGGAAATTTCATTTCTAACTCTTTCTGGGCAAGAAAACCTTTTTCCATGCTGGAACACACACTCAGCCCAGCCACGGGTCAGACCCAGGGCAGCCTCGCCTCTGCCAGCTCTGGCCTAATTCGTAACACAGATTTATTTCCTGTTACAGCTGCAAGACACTAATTCTTTATATATCCCAAAGACAGACCAAAGATAACACGTAATGGAAAACCTTTCCACTAAAGATGGGTTTTATATATGGGGTTTACTTCTTCTGTCCAAGGTCCAGTGCCACTCACCAGTTACTTCAACTTAAGTCTTGAAAAATAGAGAAAACTTCAGAAATTATTAAAAAAAAAGAAGAAAAAGACATTTAAAGCCTCAATTCCCCTCCTCCCCCTCCACTTGCAGAGGTTCTGTCTTAAAAGGCACAAACCACAGCAGCTATAGGTCAGACAAAATATCAATAGGTATTTTAGCCTGGTTCTCCGGGTATTAGCAAGGAAGTTTCAAATAGGATGCTGTACCTAAGTCATGCTTACCTAGCCTACAAGCCTTTAAAACACATTTTGGTTTACGAACCAATCACAACTTTTTCACAAGTAAGACAACCTTCCCCAAAGCCAACCATCCTTGTACAATATAGCATTAATAGAATTACCTGAATGCCTTAAAATAAATCATTAAAAAAAAAAATCACCTCCAAGATGGAAGGGCAGCACTTTCAGGGAGCATCACACTAACAACTGGCCATTTTACTGTCTGTCCTGCTGACAGCACAAAGGGAAACTTTCACTTCCACATAATATGACCATTAGAAATTAAAAAGTGACAAGAGAAAAAGATCGTACTTTTATACCAAATATGAAGTTGTAAAGGTAACATTTGCCAGCAGTTTTCTCTGTGAACAGCATGCCATAAATACAAAACTTATGTCAAAAGTGAGCAATACCCAGCTAAGTTAACCAATTTTCTGTCTATGACAAGTCCTCTCCAGGCACACTACGGATTACTTTAATTAGTGTCACTTTTGCACAACAACAGGAAGCCACAAAGCATCACAAAATAAATGCAAGAAACAGAAGTTTCAACTTACTGTGGAGTTTGTGCAAGCTGCTTTTCTGCAGATAAAACAGAAATTAAACTGTTAAGATTTGCATACTTCCATGGGGTGGGGAATTCCAAGCTTAGGCTTTTGTCTATTACCACTAAGAAGAGGTCTGTGGATTAATTACTTTCTCTAAAGTATTCACCAAACTGTTTTGGAATAGGATATTCAAAACCAATTCAACTAGCACAATTTCAAATTTTATCTGTACTGAGAAAAAGACTTCAGAAGGCCTGTTTCTCTGCTGAATTCTGAAATCAACATTTAATCTGAGTTAACAATCAACAGGAGAGTTAACTTTGAAAGCCTCTACAGACGTCTTTTGGGAATGTATTAAATGGCCGATCACACTACAAATTTCTACCCCCCAAATAAAATGAGACAATCTGTCTAAATGCTTTAGGAGTTGCGACCTGATGAATATGTACACCTCTACACTGGAAAGCCCAGTAGATCCCTAGGAAACAGGGTTGTTTTTACAGCCTGCTTTTTTGCAGCTCTATGCCTGAACATCAGGTATTTCTGACACATGCAGATATCACCAGGTATTTTCCTACACAGCCCTGATGCGCTATCTGGGTTACACTGCCTACCCAGCACAATACACTATTATAACAGAGTGTTTCAAGTTGAGAGCAATTCACCTTCTCCCCCAGCAAGGGAGTGCATGTTTTCTGTCTGGCTGCAGACATCTGGGGTCTTCCCGGTAAGTAAACTAAGCAAAAACCACACTGGTAAGCTCAGGGTCCATAACGCATTTGCTACTAATAAATTAATTTTGCAACCAAAAGCCAGCACATTTTTTTTTTCAAATAAAGATTCCATAAATTATTTAAGCATCTATCAAACTGGGGAGAGGAAAGCAAGTCTTCCACTTGCCCTCCCCAAAACGCGCCGTGACCGCGGTGCTCTCAGCCCTCACGGTTTCCCTTGGCAGCCTGCGCTGCCTCGGCGGCAGCTCCGAGACGCGCGCTGGTGCGTGTGTCAGCGGACAGATGGATCTCAATCTGCCGGCTTCTCACTGCGGGGAGGTGGGACCGCTCCATATGCTTCGCTTCACAGCGTCACACTCGCACTTGCAAGAATTCACCACGTTTAATATTAATTAACTAATAATGTTCAGAATTTCACGCTGAATTATAAATGAAGAAAGAAGTGCTGCTTGTTTATACATTCAATGCCAGAAATTTTCAGGAAAGGAAATAAAAGCACTTCTGCCAACAAGCATGTGAGCTGCCAGATGGACAGATAATAGATAAGCATAGAAGGCAGAGTATTGCCAATGCAAAATTCAAGTTCATTAAATTGTCTTCGCATTTCATTGAAATTCTAGGAATAATTAATGCCAGAGTACTGTAAAAAGGTTTCTAACAGTTACTCTAACACAGGAGTTTTGCAATCAGTATTCCAGAAAACTGAAGACTCACAGGGAAGAATAAAGTCCATATATAAGAACAGAGACAAGGCATAAAGTAAAACCTCTCCAAAGTGTCAATATGAAAAGCAACACTTGAATGTGTACTTGGAATTTGGCCTTTCTTCCTCTCCCTCCTTCATCCTCCCCAAAAGACCCACAGGAAATATTTTGCTGATGTCAAGTGACTTCCACATGTGTTTAAGAACTCCAAGGTTCTGGATGGCTGCTCTTGTAGCAGCTCAAAACTGGCCCAGCTCAAATGTTTGAAATGTTTCTACAGATCATGTATTGCTGCATTTCTTAGACACATGTTCTGGCAGCTCACAATAAGAATCTTTCTGATCCAAATAAAGATCTAAGAAGATTTATCTAACTTATTAAGTTGAAATTCAAAAAAAGGAAAATAAGCTAAAGAATAACTAACAGGTTTGATGTCCTCTGCAGCTGTACTACAGTAACACTGCTCTTCTGAGGAGAGAATTGGGAATTTCACCTGTATTTCCAGTGTTTCTCAAAACTTTTTCAAAAACAGGTCAAAGCATGTGCAAAAATGTTTCATTTTGTAAACCTCCTACACATTTGTGTCATTAGACCTCAGCAAAGCAACAGCTGAGGTAGCCAAATAGAGGAAGAAAACCAAAAGAAGGAAAGGCTAGTGAGGCACAGGATCACATTCGCACATCCCACACGCAAACCTGCTCACGTGTGTGGGCAGTTTCCGCGAGGACAGAATCAGACCCATCCCACAGGGGCATCAGGCAACTGGCATGAGGAAACAGCCACAAGCTGCAGCCAGGGAAATTCCAGCTTGACAGAAGTAAAAAGTTTCCAACAAGAACAATTAAACTCAGAAACAAGTTGCCCAGAGAGGCTGCAGTGACTTCAGTCCCACAGACCTTGAAAATTCACCTGTACGATGCTCCGAGGAAGGGGACACAGGCTGGTCCTGCTCTGAGCAGGAGGCAGGAGTGGGTAACTTTTGGGGTCCCTTCTGACAAAAATCGGTCTATATGCCTAAAAATCATCTGTCTGTGGTATGACGCTTAAAAGCTTCAACATTTGAGCCAATTACCAAAGGACCAAAGAACAGCTAACGAAAAACCAAACCCCCACACACGTATGTATGCACAGAACTTAACAGCGAGAAATCTGCTGCAGCCTGAGCTTCTGTACTGTGTTCCATCACAAGTGCTGAATCTGCTCCAGCAGGTTGGCTTTGCTGGGCTTCCTGAACAACATGTTGCAACCAGACAGATCCTCCAACACAGCCCTCACAGCGCAAGGCTGTGGTGATTTGAAGGGTTATTTTGCTATTAATTCACATCACTTCCAATATTCAGGACAAGTACTAAAGTTTCCAGTAGAATGCTGGTTTACAAACTATGTATGGAGTAACAGCTGAAGAGTTAAACCAAGCATTAGCATACAAACTGGGGATCTGACACAGAATTTCACACGGCTACTCTCAGACAACAGAACTATTTTCAGAATATTTGGTTATCAGGAGAATACATGCATCATAATATCAATGCTTTTCCCACAATGGTGGAAAGCATGTCTGTTATGAATATGTTCATGCACGCTAATAATTCCTGAAAATTCACACCACCATAGAATGACAATTGTCAAAGAATTTTACTTTACCTGTGACATTTATCATACATTTGTTCTTACCTCCCTTTCCCACTAAGCAAAGCTTTTAAGAGGCTTCTCTCACATTTTTATCCCCACTACTATTTGCTTGCTAGCAGTAACAAAGGAATAAGAAGTTACAGATTTCTCACACACAGAATATTTCTTTCTTAAAATAGCTTTACAAGAAACAACATGCCTAATGAGAACGGGCCAAAATGATGTCTTAGAAAGAGGTACACAAGTGCATAAGCCACATGTCACTTGATGGACAAAAGCCTTTGTGACACCTACGAGCTCAGAATCTCCCTCTAGTGAGGATTTAAAAAAGACAGGAAAATGGCAAGGTGAGGTGTGTTTGTTTTAAAAAGAGATAATAAATGGGACTGCAGAAAAGAACAAAAGAACAAGTGGTTTTGGCTTACTGCTCATATCTCCAGACAAAACGAAAATGCACTATGTCCTGGCTAATTCAATTTTTGCCCTGCTGCAATTCTTCCTTCTCTTCCTGCGCCCCATTAACTACAACTGAGATGCTCAATTTCAGGACACCCTGAAAGCCTAATGCTTATTTCTCTACATAAAAACCTCAAAATTCTTCATTATAATTTTGCTTAATGACCTAGACTTCTCAGTACTCTTGGACACCAATTACACTATAGCAGAAATGACACTGCACTAGAGCAACTGATTTCCAGCTATGTCCAGGGATATCGTTGTATTGGAGAAAGATATCAGGAACCATGGTTTCTTCATGATGAAAAAAGTTATAGAATAATTCAAAGGAAAATTTTCTTCTAGTCCATGTTAAAGACTGATATATTGAATGAAGTGCTCACTAGCTTTGCTCCCTGCAAAAAGGATTTTTAAAACTTCCACAAGACAGAAAACAGTATTAGCCATGCAAGTACCCAACCTCTTAATTTCATTATGTCCTTGGCCTCAGTGTTTCTGTAGAGATACGTGTGTAATTAAGAACTTGTCCATTAAAGATTGTCACCCAGAGAGAAACTTTATAGAAACACTGGACACAGTAAAGTTTAATGACCCAGCTAGTTAGTTATTCAGGGACATTGTAAGACTCACGATTCAGTATCTGAACAGCCACGTGGTACCTGCAGAACGGCAGCTCTTATCCCAGTCTATTTGCTCCAATGGCAGCAGTTAGAATAAAGTTGTGGCTACGGGTTTTAGACAGCAAAAACTTTGTGACAGTTAAATGGGTCTGACTGTCATTCTTGTTAGAGCAGAGAACAAGGGACTTTGTTTTACTGCAACATTAAATACGCTAGTGCCAACCATCAGCCAAGCCCAGCTATCTCATGACCAGGGCTCTTTTGACTCAACACAGATGACATAAGATGATGGACAGTGATGCGTTAATGCTAGATTTCACATAATTTATCATATGGGCAGCAGTGCTTGCTGGATAAACACTGGAGACAGGTACTGGAAGTTACCTCTGTAAAAACATTTACTTCCCACCTGCTTCCACACCAAGCTGAAAGCCTGTCTGTAAATTTTGTCTCTGCAAAGGTTTTGTGATAGCTAAGGGCACAGCTATCAATGTGAAGTTCCCCTTCACAGTACAGGGAGGACGAGGACAAACAATTACCTGAAAAGAAAAATAATAAAAAAATACTGCTACCTGAGCTTTGGAATAAAACAAACCATGTTGTTTCTTGAGGAAGCGCAGTCAAATGCATTACCAGAGGTTGGTGAGCTTTTTATTCCTGACACATATTTCAAGCCCCAAAACAAATCTTCCAAATGCTTAGCTCGTAAAGACTGGCTGGGGGACACACAAATAAGTCATATTACCTGTCGCATACAACTCAGTCTGAGGCAATTTCACCAAGGCTCATCTCATGCATCCTGGGAGCACATGATAGTGTAGTTCTGACAGAAGCATTAGCTTGGCTGTCGGTAAACAAATGTGTCTTAGTAGTGCATGCAGTCTAGACATACCTCACCAATAGCCACTGTAATCAGGCTTTTCCCCGTTCTTTAAAAAGGTAAAGCTTACTTTTAAATAGCTAAACTTAGCAGCCAAGGAATTAGACGCAAGTTCTGGCTCTCAATTACAAGTCTATTGCAGCACTTTATAAGTCAGAAAATGCATGTAATATGCGCTATGTAAAGAAAAGTATTCAGTCCTTCGATTCCTGAAAGACATGTCAATGCTATAGGGTTGCAAATAACTGCTTTAAGAACTGTACGATAAACAGCACAAGTAGCTTAGGAAATATTTATCCATATGAAGTTCCAAGAGAAGATTTGATCTTAGAGACAGATATTTGTTGTCTTTACATTTAGCATATGTAGCACAGTTCGGTCAAGACCTGCTCTATTTGAAAGTTCATAATAAATCACAGTTTCACAGTACTTTCAGAGAGAGAAGCCTACACTATTGTTTCCTCGACGGGCATGATATACCTGAAGCAAAGCAAATTTAAGCTTCCAGTACTGAAAGTGCCTGTATTACTTGCTTTGGAAGTGTAACAGCCCTCTTGCAAACGCTTCTGTACTCTGAATCAGGTGTCATTAAACAAACACCAAAAAAAAAGAGGTAGGAGGCTAGAGAAACAGGCAGTGCATTCCTAGCATGCAATACATACATCTAGTGAGAGCTGAAAAATACAGTCTGCTGCATTCAATTGGATTTTTTTTCCCTATTAAAAATAAGAACCATTTGGGAAACATGAATTATTTAGTACAAAACAAACAGAATCAATCCATATTAATGTGCACTAAGCAGCAATTTATGATTCACAACACCATTTTCACTTATGGCACTCACAAGACACTCAATAATACATGAAGCTTTCCTAATGTTATTAGTATGACAACACATATCAATGAACGTTAAGTCATTCAAGTCAGTTGTTTTAAACCAGCTCTTGGGAACTGACAGAACCGTCAAAGCATAGCTATGAACTCACTCATCACTCCTTAAAATATTAATTAAGCCAGTAAGTGTAGCAGCTTCAAAAGCAGAAATGAAACCCAAAAAAAGTGAGTTCAGATATACCCCAAAAGAATGTGAAAGAAAAACGGTGTTTCCATTTGTAGACATGATAAACAGCAGATATATTAAATCAAAGAGGTCAAAGGTAGATGTACACTCTATGCTGAGAGTCCATTTAAATTCTGAATAGTTTTGCTTACCAAATTCATACTTCCTAGGCTGGTGAAACTATTGGGGCATTGAATAGTAAGCAAGACACATTTCACATAACACCAACTGCTTTAAAAAGAACAAAAAATACACAACCTGCTTTGATACATTCTTTTTACACAGATTGAATATCATAAAAGGAGAGTCAGCAGCCAGTTACACAGACTTCTTTGATATAACATATCTAACAACTACGTGTAAAACTTACTGCATAAGTTACATTTCTGAAACCTAGACAAAAACATGTAGTAACTTCCATGTGCATGAGCATTCTTCTTAATGATAAAGCTTCTGACCTGTTAACGTTTGTGCAAGTTTCATAAAAGCTTCACACCAAAACCTAAAGCCAGCACTAAAAACGTACTGCCATAAGAAAGTTCAAGATCAGATGGAGGAGAGAGGTTTTTTCCCCCCTTGTTTAATTTTAAAGCTCCTTAAGACTATTTCATCATCTAACATTACAATTACCTTGCAATGAAAGCATTAAAACCCTATGCATATAAACTAACATACACTGCTATTTTCCAGCAAAAGAAATTAAGAGCAATTATTCTAAAAAGAAATTAAAATTTTGGAGCATAACATCTTCAACAAATTATTAGAGACAGAGGATACATGTTATTAGTTATGAACAGTTGTTTGTAAAGTATTTTTTTCCATGAGGAAAAAAATGTATTTTTGACAAATAGAAAAAAACCCTTGAGTTGAACAACAAAAAGCAAGCAAAGGTTGTTTCTGTAAGTACTTAGTCAAGGTGGCCAGCTAGCCCTATAAAACAATATTTGTCAGAGTCTAAGCATTCAAGACCAAAACAATGACTTCTTAACTTTTACCTGTTCCCAAACTGATGTCAGTCCTATAAAAATTAATGTCAAATTTGAAACACTTAAAAATTCAGAAACTCCTCTCCCTAGTTCAGCTCTCACCAACAATTTCTAGTTACGTCTGTTGCTGCTTCTATTTCAACAGCATCAGTGGAGCACAGCAATGGAGAGGCCCCTCAATCAGAAGAAGCATAAAAATAAACTTCTTGTCACAACTCTTCGTGTCCTGAACACCTCACAAGTCCTGCTGAGCTCTGTTTAATGCCTGGCAGATAAAGCGAGGAATCGCAGTATTGTGTTCCTCTTTCATCAAGTGAGCCAACACACATTAATCACTACAAGAGGAGGAATCACTGGTCTTAGAACCTGGGGCAGCTAAAAATGTGATACAAGTTAAGAAGACGGAAGTCAAAACATTTCAAATTCTAAAAACATTTGATTATTAAAAACAAATAGCAACCTCTAGAGAGAAATGCATCATGAACAACAGAAAAAACAAGTTTAATACCTTCCTTGGGATGACCTTTCCCTACTCTAGCTCAGTACTGCTCTGAAGGAACTATGAACCTGCACCATGAACGTGAGCTGCAAGGAATCTGAACTGTGAACCCATTCTAGCATGTTTTCATCCTCAACATTCACTACACATGAAAACATATGTACAAGGTTATGACAACAAATATATATAAAATGTGTGATTCAGGGTCAGTGGCAGAAAAACAGGTCTTTCATATCCTGAGCAACAATGCAAACAAGTTTATTCATTCCTGGCTAAACCCCCACCTCTGTACCACACCGCCTGCAAAGGCAGTCTCATGCAAGCTTCAAGCTTATATTTGGTCTGCCAGAGACATTCAACATATTAAGGTTCGTATGGATTACATTTTGCTGTGATCAAATCTTTGAGAATGCAAAGCATTTCCTACCAGCAGGCATGAGAAAGACAACCTGATTTTTCATTTCATCAACAAAACCCACACATATAAGACCTTATTAAACACCAGTTTAAGAATGTAAACTTCATTAACCATGAAATTAATATCACTGCAGAACACAAAAATGCACACTATGTATTTGTGCAAATCAGCTCCTTACAAATTTAATTATAAAACACTAGTCAAGATCACATTCATTATGCAGTTTACAGTTAAACAACAGTCTAGCTAACAGTCCAGAAGTTGGTTCTAATTAAACACAGCTTCAGAGTTTCAGGATAATTTTTCATTTTAATAGTTTCCAAATGTCAACATAAGTTACCCTTTTTCCTAAACATTTCATAATGTGAATGACATGTGTAATTATACTTAGAACAATCTTATTATCTGGAGCATAATTATATCCAGCAATCAGCTGAGCAATAAGAAAATGTAATATGTTCTGAGCCAACAAGACAGAGAAGGGCATCAGACAACTGTTAATGAAAAGAGCAACTTACTTGCAGATTACAGATTATTTGCCTAAACTGATACCTTATCCTTTCCCCCTTAACTTTTATTGGCATGGCATTTCAAGAATAGTTGCTTCATTTAGTGACACTAAAGTAATAATTACCTGGCACTAGTAGGATATTAGGTCACCCAATAAAGTCCATATTCAACAAAGAAACAGGCATCTTGCAAGCAGTTTTAATAAAACAAAACAAAACAAGGAAATGTAGTTTAAGCAGGACTTAACATTATGAAAACACGTTTCTCTGATGGTCAGTAAATGCAGAGATACATACTTAACTATGCTATAAAACAAGATTAATCTTCTGTTTTCAATATAGGAAACAATTCCAAAATTGTTATTCCTAAATTCATTTCAGGTTATTTGCTTCACTTAAATGACCAGCTGAGCTGTTCCCAATACTATTATACTTGCTTTTATACAACATTAAGTTTGTCAGCAACATTTGTCTTTTTCTGCAGAGCTCAAAATGGATAGAATTTATTGCAGCTCCGCATTTTACGTATTAAAGAGTAGTACAGTATCAGCACAGTAAATTAGAGCAGTTTACTTAGCTAATTTACCCATGTGGCTGCATTTTTTTTTCCTGCTATGCTCCTTGTGTATCTCTCATTTTTGTCTCAAAACACAAGTAAGGATGTCTCAGAGACACTGAAAAGACTGATGATTTATTTAAAACAAACAAGAAACAGCCATGCAACACAGATGCAAGCAATACTTCACCATCTGGGCATAACAAAACACTTGGTCATTGTAAGGTTTAATTTACTTGGCTGTGACCGAAGTGACCTAACAGGCTTTTCCAAGTCCAGGAGCCACAAGCAGACACTTAACCTGCAGAATAAGGCTTGTTCTTTACTATAGCCCACTATGATACTGACCATTACTAATTACCATGGATTGGGCCTGAAGGAACAAGAGGTTAAACCACCTTTCTGCTACTCACATCACCCCATCCTGTTTCCTCCTTGGCCTCCAGCCAGCCAGCCAAACCTGCAGACTGACTGTCAAATCACATTATTTGCTTTACATAGATGACACGGAACCGAACCCCAGCAGCGAGGCCAGCGGTGCTGCCCGGCCGGGCGGCTGCCGGAGCGCTGCCCCGAGCTCTGGCGGAGCTGTCCAGGGTGCTCCCTGGGGCCGCCCCCGCGGGCTGGCCCATGACAAAGCGCTATTTGCAGCTTCTGGATTTATTGCACCTTCTTTTTAAAAATTTATTCTCTGCTCCCACCCAAGATCTTGCCTTTCAATGCAGTTCAGTAGCTTATCTTCCTAGTCTTCCTTTACCCTAAGAGGGACTCATTCCCACCGCTGTGATAGCGGAAAGTGGTCCTTAAAGTCATTACAGACTGCATAACATACCGGGCAATCCCCAAATACACACTGAAATGCAAGCTCTGCATATATCTGGCAACTCACCAGGAGGTCACACTGGCAAAGAGTTCTAGGAAAAATAATTAAGTGCATTTCACAAAATGTGATCCACTGTTTAAGTACAATACTGTCCATATTTTCATAAATATGAAATGTCCTATTTGTGATTTATAACTTCTATAGAAGACAAGTTTTAAAAACAGCCACACAAATAACGTTTTCCAAGGTGGCCTTCGGCAATACACATGAACATGTACTGCGTCACTCAGAGCGAATACATGCAAGGATGGGATATTATCAAGTCAGCATAGTATCAAATCTTTTAAAATAATGCCTTTTATTAATAAACACCACCTTGCTAGCAGGCCACTGACATACATCTTAGGAAATTTCACTGCTGATGTTATGAGGTATCAAAGCCAACTCTCCACCACTTTCACATTTTTAAAATCTGCTCAAGCAGAAAGAAAATTGCTATAGAAAACAACTTTGTATCTAATAGTTTTCTTTAAGCTGACTTTTTTTTTAAGGCTACTGGAATTACTTTTAATTCATTCTCAAGTCCCTGCTCTCCAGAACATTATCCCTCATAATAATATTCCCTTACCTTGATGAAAATATTAAATCATTCCTCTGAAAAGCATATTGTTGCTAAAGCCTTTTGAATTTTACTAAACTACCTACTAAGACAGCTCATTATATGAAGAAGCATTCATCTTCCTTGCATGACTTATCAGGTGGGAAAACCTTGCTGTAAACTGACATTAAGGATACAGTTTTTTACGGTACTTCCTTTAAGGCACTATAAGCAAAGAGATGACTTTTTTTTTCCCCAGCTGTGACCCTCAACAGCAAACCCACGCACTCACTTATTCACCACATCTGTACCCAATAATTTCACTCTTGTTAACAGAGAAGTTTCTACCCTTCCCAGTCTCAGTACAGACACAAATTGTAATAAAGCCATAAAAAGGCAACAGACCCACACACTCTGGTCTCCTTTACAGCATATTTACATTTTCCTCACAGACAGACAGACACAAACCTTTTACCTGCAGAGGACCAAATGACTCCTCTATTTAAATAATTCTTCAATGTAACTCACATCTAATTTCTCAGCCATTCCTAGGTATCCCAAAGCAAACACAGCCACACTCTGATACGGTGCCAACGTTCTGACAAACAAGCCTAGTAAATAAACTACATATTCAAGATGAAGTACTTGAAACAGTTTGTGTCAGTCAGAGTAAAGGGACAGGCAATGGGTTTTTTTCCACATTTTCCTTTCTACAGGTTTGGCCAATAAAGCCAGCATGATTTATAACTGCATCTACATTGTACATGTGTGGGAATACTGTGCAAACACCACTCTCTAATCATTCATTACCAACAAAAGCCTAACCAGAGAATGCTCAAAGGGTGCTTGAGATTACAGAAAAAACACATAATATTATACAAAAATATTTAAAGCCAACTTTGTGGCATTAGTAAAATAAAAAAAAATAAACTGCATACACACAAAAATGCCACCAAAAATGCCCAAACCAAACCAACAACAAACCCCCAAAACAGAACAAAAAAACAGTTAAGAAGTAAAGCTGCCATTTTACATCAAAATCCCCATGAAATAAGATACAAGCATTATACTGGCAAACTTTGAAAAAAAAATATTATCTTTTGCTTACTAACCTGAAGCATAAACATACATCTCTCCCATCAAGGGAAACCCATTAAGTCTTCCTGTTATGAAGTGACTTGGCTTAAATAAACTTTGGTGGGAAATAATGCATACTTAGGCAGGAGGGACAAGAAGAGAATTAAGCAATAGACTTTAAAAACACAGGCTAACAGACTTGAGAAGTGGCCAGAACCAAAAAGGGCTGCCAGTCCACGCAGACTTGCCAAAAAGCGGTAGTTTTTGATCAGTAAGCTCCCTTCAACAGGTAGTTAGAGCCCATGGTTAGGAGAGAAGCACCAGAAGTTGTCTCATCTGACTTTACTATGAATTTTGATGCACTGGAACACCTGTGGTGACTGGGTGAAAGTGTTTCAACACACCTTTAGCTTCACAGGGGAGGACCGAACTCCGAGCAATGAGGATTAATTCACAGTGACTAAATAACACACTGGGGCACTCAGTATTAGGTACATTCACTCCTGATTCAGATATCAGGAAAGGGTCATAATTCTCTAGCGCACAAATGCTTTACATGAAGAGCACAAGGATGAGATTTGAAATCAGAGTGATGAAGCAGTGGATTTGGGAGGCCTTAAACAACTTAGAGCAATAAAAACAAATGCAGACTTCTACTCTTCGGTTAAGGGGGTTAGGAAAACTCCTGTATAAAGTTAGGATACATGATAACTAGCTAAAGCACCTTCTACAATAAAAAGATTAGGGGGTTATGACAGGTTGGATATTTCAATCTGGAAATCACTCATTTAAAAGGCTATCATGAGGTAAAAGAGTAACTTAAACTGTTCTTCACTCCATGTGTGACAGAACAAGGCAAGAACTACAAAAAACAGGAAACTTCAGATTTAATCTCAAATGATCATTTTGTCAGCTCAGTGTGAGAAATTCTCTGTTCCTGTCATGTCTTGGTTGTGCCAATTCAGCAGTGAGGGCACACACCAGGTAGGCTGATAACGTAATTGGGGTAAAAACTTTTCTTTGAAGTATTAGAAGATAGTCACGGCAATGTAGTTTCTGTGCTGCCTGAGAATCACCACATCCTCAACAAATTAAAAACCTGACACTTAACCACATTTTAGCCCTTAAAATATAAAGTTTAGCTGATGTCACCAGCACGTCAGTCAGTAGCATAACTTTACAGCAATTGAGTAGGTGCACACACAAGGAAATAGTAAACTGAAGTGTCAGATCTTAAACAATTTTGCTTTAAGAACAGTCCTTCAGTCATTTGTAGATAAGCACGTACCAATGAGGCAACAGAAAAGGTCCTCCTCCTCCTCTTACAGGTAGTTACGGTGATCAGAAAAAAAAAATTGTTCCATTGAACACAAGCATGATAGGATCTATCTAGAAAAGGGCAAGTCTCAGTCAGCCTTTGATTTAGCCACTTACCAAAAATTCTTACTCTTTACCTGTCAAATCCAATATTTTTCAAAGGAAACAGCCTCTGTGCACAAAAAGCAATTGTACAATGTATCACTGTTGCTATTACTTTCATTTCTTTTTCTACAGAGACTTCTGCATAATAATTACAAGCAAAGTATTGAACTGTCATCTTCAAGTGTTCCCTTTAAAAAAAAACAAAAACCAAAAAAACGCAGGTGATTTGCCCTTTATAAGTTGTATATGTTGTGTTCCAAAGAGACGCCCACCTGACCTGAGAGCAGAGCCACTTCTCCAGCAGTCCCTGCCTGCAGCCACCAGCTTCTCCCGCAGCGCCACCCGCTCTGCTGTGCTGGATGGCCAGAGGACCTGAGCACAGAAATACTCCGACTTAAAAATAACCACATCTCCCTGTTTATTTTTCTTGCTGTATTGGCTCTGTGATCCACCTCCAGAAGTTGTGTCATCTCTCCTGCCACAGCAGCTCAGGGACAGGAACAACTGTGCTGGTGCTGAGGGACTGCTGAGGAGAGGTCACGCTCTCCCTCCCGTTCAAAGCCACAAGTTCCTGCTTCTCCATCACAACAGAACTGCCACATGGATCACAAGAAGTCCTACTTGTTGAGGCAACTTTTAAAGGTTTTGGAACAACATACCAGATGTTTTCATTATGATATAAAAAGGATTGAAACAGAGAAAACTCACAGACAGAACAGAACCGCTCCTTCCAGCACGGCACTTAACCAAGAGAGAACTGCTATTTTACTGGTGTAACTGGTCCACTTGGTGGGGCCACCTTCTCCTCCTGCTAGGGGGGGAGAACCAAAATAAAGTGGAAGAGAACACGGCTATCAAAACTGGGACAAACATACTAGCCTTCTGTTTTAAAATGTAAGTAATTGCAAGTATGACAAGTTGTTACTTTTTTTACTCTTATCTCCTTTGGAAACAGATTCCTTTTCTCACCGGTACCATTTCAAGGACTGGCTGCTTTCCTTTCACTCCCTTCTTCCACAATTACAAGCACTTCATTGAGAGTATCCTCCTAATAGCTCATGGTTTAGAAAATATCTAACCAAAGTCAGGAAGGGCAGCCAACAACCAGGCTTTTATTTTCTTAGTACATACTTTTTGTATTCACTTTTTCTTGTCTTCACTGAGTATTGCAGCATTACTGTAAAATGCATAAAAATAAGTTATACCATTTCCAGAAAAAAAGATACCATCCTGACAAATAACATCTGCAGTTTTTCATAATTTGATGCACAATCCACAAGAACTGTCTATTTGTATCTCCTAATTCTAAAAACAACAATGCATACACATAATCTTCTCAAAGAGAGGTACTTTTGTCTGGAAACAACTAAAACTTTTAATTATTCAGGATGCTCTGACTGCCCACATGTTACAGCAGTGACTACTGTTGTCACTCAGTAACATAGTGATGACTGCTACATGCTTAGTTTTTAGAAGAGCAATGCAGTTGTTCACCATGAGTGAAGCACTAAGTTATGCAAATATAGCACGTTAGCAAACTTCTGACTTAACCGTAATAGTATGATGCTAGCATGAATGTGCAATTCTAATGTAGACAGGATCTTAGTCTTCAGATCAGTCAATTTGTAAAATACTTGTAGCTGATGCTCCGTTTTCCCTCCCCTGCATTTTGTTAAGAGCAACTTCATCGTTGGCTGAGCAATGGCACCGGGCTTCTATGCTCCTCAACGGAAAAGACACAAAGTACAGTATGGGACAGAGAGAAAACTCCACCAGAGCTGTTCCAGGCTTTTGTGATTCCCTCAGAGCAGCAGGGTCGGAGACCCTACAGCCTCCAGCTTTTTACCAAACTCAAACGAGCACCGTAACAACTTACTGCTCATTACTGCTCATCAGCTGAGCTGCTGTAAACCGCCACACGAGCTCACTGCCAGCACCAACCCCAAGGTGTAGCACCTGCTCTAAGCACACACAACACAGTGCCCTCGTTTAAACAAGTGTGTGTTACTTTGCTATTGATAATATGACACGGTACACCTGCAGTAAAAACGGTACAGCCTAACCCTCTTCTTCTGTACATTCTAAACTCAAGCGATTACACACACGCCACCACATCATGCTGGTTGTATGCAAGGCAGGCTACGTGCCCACCCCCAAAGTGATAAATTGGAAAGGAAAGCAAATTTCAAAAAGTGCATTTGCTTGAAGTACTTGAAACACAGTCTCAGAAACAACACTGTTCAGCCAAAACGTGTGTCTTCAGAACCCAGCAGCCGTTCCTGGCCGGTGCTAATGCCCCCAACAGCCCAGCCGGGGCACAGACCGCGGGCGGTGCAGGGACCAGCGGCGCGTCCCGCCCGGGCAGCCGGGCCGTGTCCCGCGGCCTCACTTCACGGCCCCGCTCCAGCGCACCCGGCACCAGCCCCGGCCGCGCTCCCTGAGGCCGCCACGGCCCGGCCGGGAGCCCGGGACAGCACGGCGCTCCCCCCGGGCGGCCTCGGGACACAGCGGCGAGGTCCCAGCACCATTAACCAAGCCCGAGCCCAGCCGGCCGCCGCAGCGCCCCCGAGCCCGGCGCTGCCAGGCCGCGCGGCGCCGGCGAGGCCCGGAGGCCGCGGCCCGCCCCGCTCCACTCACGCATGAGGGTGCTGAAGGCCACGACGCCCAGGAGCCCCTGCAGGAAGATGCCGAAGCTGTCCATGAGAGCCCCGTTCTCGCAGCCGCGGTCTCCCGGCCCCGCCGCCGCTCCCCCGCCCGGCTGCGGGGGGCCCTCGGTGAGGCCAAGGCTGCCGTTGGGCCGCGGCGCCCCCATGGCGAGGCCCGGCCAGCGCCCGCCTCAGCGGCGCATGGCGGCGGCGGCGACGTCGCGACCGGCGGGCGAGGCCGCGCCCCCCGCCCGCTTCCTCACCGAGCCGCCCGCCCCGCCGCGTCACCGCCCGCGCCGCTCTCCCATTGGCCGGGCCGGGCCCGGCGGAGCCGCTGCGCGTCTGTCGCTCAGCGGGGCCGGTCCTGCCCGCGCCGGGACGGCGGGACGCGGCGCTCGGGAAGGACGGGAGGTGTCCGGCTGTCTGCCGTGGGCTGCGCCCCCTCCGGGGGAAACCAACACAGAGCCCAGAACAAGCAGTCCCCCCAGAAAAGCGTTCCCGTGAGGAGAGCGGAGCTGGCGCGGGCTCCAGGCGCAGTAACTCCGCAGTCCCCGGCTAGCAGCGGCCGGCAGCCACGGAGCTCCGAACGCGCCTGGGCTTCCTGCACCCCCGGCTCGTACTTGGGGCAGCCACAAAACGCTGTTCGGCTCCAGCATCCAAGGGGATCCTGAGTTGCAGGGTAGCCCTGGCAGCCCAAACCCCGGGCAGAACCGCTGCACCCGAGGTTGTGATCACCCAACAGCCGCAGCTCTGGCAAGTCTGACATCAAACTAGAAAGAAAAAAAATAGAAAAATTTGTCCTTTTAAAAGGGCAACCAATGGCACAATGGATAAAACATAATACGTCAGCACTTCCATTTAGAAAATGCACCTTTTGAGCAGCGAGTCTGACTGATCCATCCCATCGTACCCTCTTAATCACCAGGCAGAGCTGCTCTCAAGTTCAGGTTCTTAGTGCGGGATCCACCGAGGTCATGTTGCATTGCAGTTTTTTCTTACTCTGTTTATTGAATTTCTTTAAATAATTAAAATCCCAGTCTAAATATTAATTCACTTATGAGTACAACCCAGGAAGTACAACATGTTTAAGTCTATCAGAAAACCAAGCAGAGCACATGAAGCAACAGTTGTTCAAATAACAACATTTGTTGCATTTATCTTACAAACCCACCTACATGACTACTTTCTGGCAGGCACTAACGAACAGTACTGGCACACAGCAGTGCTTTCTCTGATATTTGGGCTGTGCCACAGACTTACAGAAGTTGCAGCTAGAAGAAGAAATGCTCTCAGTTCTTTGACTGACAGAGCACAATGCCCTGACCAGTGCCTCTGCACGGCAAGTCAACACTCCTCTGGTTTGAGTTGCATTAAAATCAAGAGTTCAAGAATGCAAATAGAGTTCTCTAAAAGAAAGGGCAAGGATCAAAATAGGTTGCTTGTTCTCCCCCTTGCCCACAGGGATCACAGCCATCAAGCACCGCACCTTAAACACAGGTCTGACCTATTTCCTTGTGACTCAGGAGTGTTTTTTTCCAGCTTCCATGGCTGCTGCTGAACATTCGATGTTCCACACATGTGCCCTGACCCAGACACTTACATTGGTTAAATATTTACTCAATATCTTCTATACACAAAACTTATGTTTCAGACATGAACCTATAGAGATAACTTGAAGGGTTTATGCATTGTGTTACTCCATATTCCATACATTAAATAATTTGGCCAAAAATACCTCTTCGAGGGTTTTCAGCTCCTTGTGACTCTGTAAGCCCTTCTGAAACCTGTGGCAGACAACACGATGCTGCCTCCTGAGACCTGCTATTCACAAGCCTTCATATTTCTCGCGAATAGACAGTGCTCTGTGGAGGCAAGTAAAAGGTTTACCTTAAATTCTACATATTTATAGATGTCTAAAGACAGCACTAAACAAACCAGTTTCATCCCACTCCTATGCATTTTCTGCACCCAGTATAAAATCAGCTCGACAACTGAAGCGCAGCCAAGAAGTAAGTGCTCATTCAGGAGCACACGAGGACAGTATGTTGGAACACCAAGTAAGGAAACTTTGCAAGGCTGACCTGTTTCTGAAACATCTTGTGGACCTTCAAAATACTGAGAGAAAGTAAAGCCAACTCTTTTTAAAATGTTGACTTGACGGTACAACGTAAACCTTTACAAAACCATCCAGAAGGAGCAGCAGCATCTGCAAGGTTTGCTTCGGGCTGCACCAGGCAGCTCTTTATGTTCAAAGAAAGCAGTAAAAGAAAACGACCTCAATTCACAGGTTCTGTCCCCAGCTCCCGTTTGTTAGCTTCAGCATCCTGTGAAACACAAAACCTGTTACCTCAGCAGAAGGCTCAGAGACGTAGGTTTCCTGCATTTGAGGGGACTCTGTACGACCAATCTGTTAACACGAAGCCCGTGCGCGTGATACTCATGTGGTCTGCAGTTACCTTTTATGCAAGTAATGGAACACGCTCTACAGTTTTCCCCACAGGTTTGCAAGATGGAAAACTGCTCATGGTAAGCAGCAGTATTTATCATTATATTAACACCAAAGCCATCAGTAACAGTTTAAGTATCTTTTTTAATTTTCTTACAACCACTTAAAACTGTCATATACCACAAACTTATGTACACTATTTACAGACAAAACAAGCAAAATATCCATCCAAAATATTTTTTTAAAAAATCCTCTGATTAAATTGTTACAGCTGCTCAAACAATGGTGGGACTTAATAGGCATATTTTCTTGTGCATGTTTCTCTTCCATGTAGTACTTCAGTCTCACTGCATATATATATATATATATATTTAAAAGTTAAAGAAAGATAAAACAACAAAGATAAAACAACAAGCAGAAGGGACACAACACAATATGCATTTAAATCTTTGTTTAAGAACAAGCAGCTAATTAAAAAAGGCAAAATACAGGAAAAGTGCATCAGTTCCAATGAGTTAGTAAAAGAAAGAGGCCCACAGATGGAAAGCAGGTACCCTTTAGGGTAGAGTCTCCTAGAAGACCTCTGATTGTCTATAAAGATTATTTAAAATTTATTTCAGACAGAAATTTATAAAAACTAAACAAAGACATGAAAGAGGAGAGGAGAAACATGACACCTCCAGATTTTTTTTTTCCACAAGGTTTCTTGGAAACTGGTGTTCAACAACTTCCAGAGCGGGCAAGAATTCATTTGTGCCCGGCCCTCATTGTTCATTGACACAACTGGAGTGAGCCGTCCCCGGGTCCCGAGCAGAAGGCCTGTTCCTCCTGAACTGTGCAAGGCCAGAGGACGTTCCCCGGGCTCTGTGCCCGTGGTTGTGCTAAGTCAGTTAGACCTACTGCCTCTGAACTTTGTCAGTGCAAGACCTGCTCGCTTCCATGGCTTAAAGCTGAGCCAAACACTGCTGGCTTTGCACCTAACAGAATAACTTTGTCTTCTCATAAAAATGTCCATCCGTATGTCTGGTGCATTTCAGAACAACAGCTGCGACCTTAAGGAAGCTAGAAATGTCCGTGGAAACAAAGTGTCACTAACCTTAACTCATTTTTTGCTGTATTTCATACAGATTATTATTATTATTATTTTAGAACACATACGAATAAAAGAGGCTGTTGTATCTGGTGTTCTCAAGTCCCATTCTAGTCCCTTACCCAAAAGGCTGCCTCTGAAAACAAGGCTACGTGCATGTTTGGGGAAGGTTGGCAGCACCCTGCCGTGGGGGCTCAGTTCAGTACAACATCCCTTTAAAATGGAGCCTCAGCCAACACTTGAAGTCTCCAGACAGAGCCTGTGTCTTGTGCTTCGTTACTTTTAGATAATTTGAGCTCACAGTAGGCAGTAACCAGTCTGCCACTGTGTAATTGGTTAAAGAGCAGTTTTGTAGAGGATCACGGTATTTTTGGCTTTCCGGTAAGGCTACTTCATCTAGTAACTTCTCCTCTAACAACAGATTTGGTCCAAAGGTATCCAGTCTCCAATTTGAGCTTGGTAGTTTTGAAGTCTGTTCCATTACATTCAAAATATCTCACAAGCCACTTTGCCTTTTGCTAACAACGTACCAAGTCTTTGTAGTTTATACAGAAGAATGGAGTGCTCAGTCCAATCAACTGTAAATATATTTATACTTCTGTGGACCTAGCAGCTAAATACTCCTTCCCTCCTTTAAAGCAACATTGGAATCAAGATCAAACGCTAGCAAATCCTAAACCAACAACAAAATACTGCTGAAAGTTGTGACAAGAGAAAAATCTTAACAACCACTCCCGACTCTGCATGTACTGTTTCCCTTAATCCCAGGAGAGACTGCAAACACTCCTGGAATCTGCCTTTTATTTCATTCCTCAAAGAGCAACTTTCAGAAATGTTTAGCATTAGGAAAAAAAAAAGTAGTCTTCATTCACCAAGACCAGTGCTGTACCTCTCCTCTTCTGGAAGGACTGCTTTCAGTTTAGGACGGACTGCAAGCTGCTCATGCTTTGGGTGATAATTCTACCACATTAACCTTCCATGACATTTTTGGAGGTCAAATACTTCTCTCTTATGGCCTCCTTGTGCTGGCGCAGAAAGCACATTATAGTAACTCACCAAAATCTTTCTGCCTCACAGGACTAAGCTTAGCATAGTACAGGTGCCACACGGAGGCACCACCAGGTTTCTAAAGCTATGATGTGCAAAACCAAGACTGTACAATGCATCTGAAAATAAGACAAGCAAGAATACAAACCCTCAATGGGTCAGCCAAGGGAAATTTGTTTTACCATCCACATCGACAGCATGCGAAGCCCCATGGAGGGTTTGTTTTCTTGTACTGAAGACATTCGTGCAAGACACTACTACCTTTCTCCCAGACTCCAGCTTTGTCATATCTTACAGTGAATGGATGTGGTAGAGGACAGCACAAATCCCTGAAGCCTAAGTTACTGCAGTCCCAGCAACTCCTGCTGGTGACACTGGTATCGCCCAAAGCCAAGGTTCAGTCATCGGCTACCCAAAATCCAGTTTCGAAGAATCAGAACAACTAAACAGCACATGAGCTGATTTCAAGTCATGTTGGAATATGATAAACAAATATAAGTGCAGTTGTGCCGTCTGCCATGCACAGAGAAACTTGAAAAGGAGTCAGGTAGAAACACCATCCATCAAGATAAAGCCCCAATTATCCCTTTTAAATCCAGCAATAAAACAGAGTGCATTTTTTTTCCAGGAAACAGAGTGTACAGTACCCGTGTGCAGCATAAAAACATTTCACAAATAATGAAAACATCCCTTTTGAAAATCTCAACAAAAAAGGATCCCATTGGGACCAGACTGTCAGTGCCTCCCAAAACAAGGCAGAAAAATCCAGCCTATAAAACATGCCAAAGGTGACCAGTAAGTATCCCACTAACCTCTGAAACTGCTGACTGCTTTGTTTACTGAGAAAAAGAAGTATGACATTTGTATTTAAAACCCTAGTTGCTGTGTTAACAGGTTCACTAAATTACTCTTTAGGCTCTGGTCTCTCCTGACAACTACTTGAAAAGACATCTACCTGTCCATGGGGAAAGGTGGAAGCAACATCTCTTAGTTATGCAGGTCGATTCTGCTGGGCATCAGTGCAATAGATTTCTGGAAACCCTGAAGAATGACCAATATGATCCAAAAGCATCATTATCTAGCCCTGCAGCTCTCTGCTCGTCAAATTCCTCAAGACAAGATGCTGACAGCAAAGCAGCAATGTTCCTTTCAAAAATGTTTCCAGGCCTAATGGCTTATCACTGAGCTTGTCCTAAAGGAATGGAGTGCAGGCAGATGTCTTAAGCACAACATGAAGAGCCAAAATGTCATTTTTTGGCCATGTACCTGGTGTGGGGAAGAAGGGACACTTTGATTTCAATTCAATTGTTTTCAGACTCTGCCTAGAACGTGGGAGAAAAAATTGTCCTAGCTACACACTGCCCTCCCTCCCTCACTCAAGAATACTCAGCTAGTAAACTGTCTGACATCTAGGTTTTGATTCCGGAACAAAAAAAATCTCATTTTAGCACTTTCATAAATAGCTTTGCCTTGACTAGGCAGTTATTCTGAGGGGCAAAAGAAATAAGCCCCAGTTGTTTTGCTTTGCTTACTCTGCAGTTTTCATTGGCTTTCTGCAAAAATGTATTTGAGCAGGAGATAAAGGACCAGGGCTGCACACAGAGCTCCTGCCTGTGCTCCTCCAAATACTTTGAGAACAGGCAGAGTGAATGAATGCGTGTCACCTGAAACCTAATGCTTATTTGATGTAGATCTTGAGCTTGATGCAAGTTTCCCAGATCTTTAATGGAAAGTAAGGTAAGCCCTGTTAGTTGAAGAGTAAAGCATAGGTCTACAAGTGGCTGACTGGGTTTTATTGCCCTGGAAAATTAACATCAGCAGTTCATCCTGCTGTGGGTCTACTGATGTAACTAGATGTCCCTCTGGTTCTTTTCCTTTAAAAAAAGCAAACCCCCCCACCCGCATTTTCATCAAGTCTGATCCTGAGCAGCTATAAATAGTTAAAAAGTCATGCTCACAAGATGTTTCCAGTATGCAAACACTGGCAGAGCTAAGTTGCAGTCCTCTATTGATGGCAGATTTCTTAGTTTGTTCTCTAAAAAGATGGTCAGGTAGCAAAGCAAAAGTCTGCTGACAGGTCTGTGTGCATGGCCCAATTGTTTGCTATAGGCAAAAGGAAATGATTTCACAAAACTGAAATAACAAAAAAACCCCACGTAAATTTTATCTTACAACCACAATATAGAAAACGCAGAGGCACTTTCTCTTTCCTTTTTCTTTTTTTTTTCCTACAGCCTGTCTGTAAGAGAAGTGCAAAGTAATTAAGTTTTCTGACATCTGAGAAAAACAAAACAGCCAGGTCAAACCTACACAGGTTTCAGCTAAAGCTCTGGAGAAGCAGCTCTGGATGCTGACACTGGTTGGCACTCCTGACATCCTAGAGAAGAGAGACTGCTGTGCAGCTACAGACCATTTGTCCAGAAGAAGTAGCTCCCTCCCTTTTTAGTTCATCACTTCTACCATTCAGGCTACAGAGGTAGTAAAACCAAACCAAAACAAAAACCCAACAACAATGAAACAAACCCCAAAATAAACAAACAAACAAAAAATCAAAAGGAACCACACTCCTGCTATACTGTACATTCAGAACCCCTTGGCCACATTGTTGTCCTAACAATGAACAAATTCATTAAAAAACTCAACATTAACACACGAATGTGCAAAGAGCACATTCCAAAGCCAGTGCTGTGGTAAAGCAAAGTGTTCATCCACAGGGAGGGAAAGGGATTCTGTGAATCACCAGGAAAAGAGAAAGGTTATTTCTGGCAGCTTACATGC
Source organism: Streptopelia decaocto (assembly GCF_964273445.1). Lineage (NCBI taxonomy): Eukaryota > Metazoa > Chordata > Aves > Columbiformes > Columbidae > Streptopelia > Streptopelia decaocto. Next base: position 5,885,776 of record NC_138662.1, read on the forward strand.
TAACGTAAACAGGATCCGTTTCTCCTTTTAAAGTTCCGTGCCAACAGAACTATTGAAATGTCATTTCCCACCAGAGGAGACTTTAATCATTAAAAAACACGTTAAAAAAAGGGAACCATAGAGCAAGAGACTATTGTGTTCCCGAGCTGGCAGCTGGTAGAGTAGCCCCTTATGTTTGCATTGGCATTTTGCTCCAGATGTTGTCTTCTTTTTGTCAAAGTGAAAAACGGAGGCTGACAGATGCTCTTAGGTCACCAGGGCCCCAGTTTAACTTCATTTGGCTTTCCTTGCTAGAGAGAAAGGAGCATGTTTTTGTAGTTGTGCTTCAAAGGTCCAGTTCAATTTGGCTGCTCCTCAGTTAGCAAACTGCTGGTAAAAGGCAAGTTTGACCCTCTCGATGTGATGGCAAAGTTTAATAGCTGGCCCAAGCTTCAAGTCCATGCACTCCTGAACGGTGGGCAGGGTCAGCAGCAGCAGCGCCTGGCCATCGATCTCCTGTCACAAGACAAAAACTCCAGAGTGACTTTGCATTTTGATTTTCCTGGCTCCTTCAGCTTTGACTTGCTGTAATTTCAGATTCATGACCGTTTGTGAATTAGCTGTTTCTTTCATGCCACTCCAGGCAGCTTAACATGAAAAAGCTCTCTTTCTCACAACAAAGTAACTCCTTTCTTAAAACGTCAGCTTAAATTCACTGACTAAGAGACGGAACCTCATGAGATGCTATTTTAAAAAAAATAAACCTAGTAACAGAAACCAAGAAAATTTAATGCAGAAAGCCACTTTACCTAACCTCTGCATCTTTCTAGAGAAACAGAGGTTCTACAAGGAAAAGTGCATCTTCTGGAACATCTATCAGAAGCCACGCTCATCACCAGTTCCAGTAATACAGTTTTGAATAGGTTATTTTTTATATAACGGCAAATTTTATCCAAGATGCAAGAACAATGTTAACTTGAGTCATCTTTGTACTCTAGTTGTCATACTTCAACACAAAAATGTTCACTTGTGCAGCTGTACAACATAGCTAGTACAGCTAATACATCTTCAGCTAGTTTGCAGAATGGAAAACATTTATTGTTCGGAAAAGTCAACACAAGGGGCAAAACTGTATCTCCAAGGAAACAGGCTCCTGCCTTCACGCTGCTTGGCTGCAGGTATTCTCTATAGTTTTGGGATTCGGATGTCCCAGAGACCAAAACATCCTCCACGGAGTACTAAGAAACCTGAGGAACCCTGGCCATTCCCTTAACCCTCCTCGCCCAAATTGTGGAAGGTTGAGCGTGTGTTTGTTTCCTTAAAACCCTATTATAAAATCTAAACTAGCTTATTTTTGTGATTCATTAGAGGATAAGAAGCAAAGTGACAGATTTAACATTTTAACAGACAGAAAATAATACCTGATCAAGGAAAATCCTTGCCAGTGGTGCACAGTCAGTGGATTTGAGGAATCGCACGACGTCAGCCACGCTCCACTCCAGAGGGTTACTGTCCAGCTGCAGCTTTTCAGCAACTTCCATCTTTATGTCCTAGTCAAGCCACCCAACACAAAAAGAATTCCCAGAATGTTACATATGCAATGGACCAACACTCCTGTTTATTTCGCCACACTCAAACATTCAGCTGCCAAACAAAGCTGTAATGAGAGCTTAAATTGTAGAGGCTTCTTGGTCAGCAGGGATGTGCAGAACAACATTGTGTGAGGGTGGAGGCTGTAACAGATCCCCCAGCAAGCAGGAGTCTAAACCCAGGATTTGGTCGACACCACATCGCTGCTCAGGTTGAACGAAGAGGAGTGCTCACAGCTGGGAAATGTTCACCATTCTGCCTACAGCTTTCTGTTTAGTCTTTACTACAGTCCTGTAATACGACTGTAATAAAAATAATGATTTTTGATTACTCTGTAGTGTCTTCACAATGCCCTTTATGGCGTAACAGAGTATTTTATGAGAACACACGTATGACGTTTCATACTCTCAAGATATTTGTGCCTGCCTAACAGCGAGCAAGCAAGCACACAAATCTACATTGGAAGTTACCTTTGGTGAAGGAGGTTTATTTTCATCATCAGAAAAGGAAAAGGTCCTGAGCTTCCTCTTCCGCTTGTCTCGGTCCTGAGCCAGGGAATGAGACAGTTCACTCTGCGTGGGAGAGGATGACAGCGATTTCTTCTCCGATACCTCTGATTCCTCAAGCAACTCATCTTGGTGCTCTGAGGTACTATCCTCCGTCAGAGATTCTTCATCTACCTCGTCCTGGTCATCGTCCTCTTCTCCTCCACTGCCCTGAAGAGGTAGAAAGAAGACTGATGAAATTAAAAAAAATAAATAGGAAGTTCAGGAAAAAAGCTGCAATCGCCACTGATTTGTCAGCTGCAGTTTGAGGCTACAAGGAACTAACAGTTTATTGTTTCAACTGAAGCTGGTCAAAGATCACATACCGTATCAAAGTTGTAGGAAGTCTCCTACCTGGGGAGATCCAGCTGGAGTGTTATCCACTGAAGCGGAAGAACGTTTTTTCTTATGAACAAAAAAATGTTTTCGTCTCTTCCGTCTTTTATTTGGCTTCTTCATGGCTACTTCCAGGTTACTGTGGCCACCCGGAGGCCTACCTATGCGCTTGTTTTTCCGCTTTCCATAATAGTGTGCTACCAGAAAAGAAGAAAAGAGCACTGTTTTGAAACGCACCTTCAATGTCACTAGTTATGTTTGTCCGTCATCAGGGCTGGAAAATCAGTAGGACATTTCCCAACAGGAATCCCAATTATGCAAGACTTCAAAATGAGTATGTCTATATTTTCCTCTTCAAATTGGTGTAAAGAAGAATTACTAATCAATTTTATTTGCCCTATAAAGATTTACTTCCTCTGTCTCTGAGAAGCCCCAAATGATCAGATTTCAGACAAAAATCATCAGCCATAGAGTTGATCCAATTTCATGGTGCTTTTTGTAAGGTTTTGTAGTTTATAAACCTGGCCTCAATGCACTGTTCTCACAGTGTCAAATGGTTAGTTTTAAAAAGATTAAAAACCTAAAAAGCTAAGAAAAGAGCTTGAAAGTATATTATTTTGTTCCACAACTAACTGCTAAAAGCAATTACAATGCCATTTAAATTACAGTATTGGAGTCAGCTCTTGTCCCAAAAGTTGTCTTAGGAAGATAAAGCTTTAAGCACACAATGAAGTTAAACCATGGTTCTACCACACATTATAGAATTAATTTTTTCTCCCATACACCCTGGCATATAGATATTTTGTAGGCCTGTGTATGTAGTGCTTGAGCTGCTCCTTGTGTAAGCAAAACAGTGTATTTTGGATTCCACTGGAGCTAAAGCCAGAAGAACCCAAAATATAGCAGCCCAAGCCCACCTCGGTTTGAAATCATCTACTCACTGTATTTAGTCTTTGTCAGGACAGAGCAATTCTCTGAACATTTATCCAGCACCATCTGAGGGCCAAAGAGGTTTGGACAACATTCCAGCTTGATGCATGTTTTTCTACAGAAATCTGCCACCCGATCTGCCGTCCTCACAACTTCCACAGTTGCACGGTAGCTCTTCCCTTTGTACCTGGCATTGAAAATATGGTCATAGTTCAGGAATCCTCTAATCACCAGGACAAAAGTACTTCATTAACAGGTGTACAAGAACACTGCTTTGAGATCAAATTCCTGGAAAATCTGAGCAAAGAGGAACTTTATGGACTGAGAAGTCCAGGAGACAGGCAATCCTGTCTCTCATGACAGACCCTCATGCAAAGAAAAAAAGCACCAGAGAGATGCCTGCAGTACTAACACAGCAACACTGCCCTACCAGGGACTATAAAATACTATCCCAGAATTTAGATGTTTTCTTGGTTCACAGATGGCTTGTTCTTTGTTTTTATGGGACTGCAGAAGTGTCCACTGTGATGCAGACAGCTGGTCCCTAAAACCAAGATGGAGAGCACCAATTCAGCCAGAAAAGGCAACAGCAGACGGCTTCTAGTGAACCATTCTATGCACATACTACAGCTAACAAACGAACTACTGTCAGCTTTCACTAACTGCTGAACAATTCATGACGACAGTCACTTGTCATGACTCCACATATTGCTCGTTTGATTTAAATTAAGAAAAGGTTTCTTTTTGTTCATCAGCCTTGCCACGACACTGACAGAGCCACACTGTGAAGTATCTGCCGGAGTCATTCATCATTTCTGCTTTGTTCTCCCAGTGCAGCTACTGGCATGTGCTGATATCTGTTAGCGATGTCTCAGGCCTGCAAGGATCTAGTTAATGTACTGGAAAAAAGATCTACATCATCATAGTCCAGATATCCCCGGTGTCACTACTGTGACAGAAGAAAGCACACAGCAACTTTGCTGAAACCAAACAAAATATTTTTTTCCTCTATTCTTCAGCTACAACTTCTATTTACATTAAAGTTTCATACGATCTCCCTATTGTCCAAATCCAGAGTGATCCTTCAATGCACGGAGAGGTTGTCTTTTACACATGAAACCAATCCAACAAAAGAATTACTGACATGTTCAAAATTATGTAGGAAGTGTGCTAAGGCACACTGGGAAAATCTAATCTCTGGTATGCAGAGTGACCTAATTACAAGACTATAAAGGAATATCTGGATTTACCCAATATATGCAAACATGACCCCTGCTCTTTTCCTAGCCACAGAATAATCTTGCAAAGAAGCTGCAACTCAAAAAGCTCAGCAGGAAAACTAGGGAGTGCTTTAGGGCAAGCTGGTGTAGAAAGACTTCCATCCAGGCTATCTCAGAGCACTAATATAACTCAATTGCAGAAGAATCTTCTTCCACTGAAAACTTGCTGTGGAAATGCCATGAAGCTTCCTAAGCAGTATGTGCTTCTGTTTTCAAATAGTGACAAATATCTTCAGGTGAACTAAACTATTTTAAACCTCACCTGCAGGCCTGCCTGTGTTGTACCAGTACCACAGCACTCTTACTTCACCACTAGCTGCTTGCATGCAAGTAGCAGAGCACATTAAGGAACACTAAAATCAGATGCACTTCACCACAGTCATAAAGAAATCTAAAAAGATTTTGAAGTTTAATTTGTCAGCAGCCTGATACGGTATAAGCAATTTTTCCTTCTCTGAAACGTGAGAAGTTAAAGCATAGATAGCAGAGAACATTGCTACTGGGATCAACCAGGTGGGGAACAGGACAAGAATTTACTTGGCTTTTAGGGTCTCTCCATGCCCGTGCCACGCAGCCTCTTCATCCAGCTGCAGCTCTCGCAGGACACGGCTTGGTTTGTATGCTGCATTGATCAACAAAGTGAGAACCTACAGCGAGGGAAGGAAGAGGAGAAAATACATTTCTGTTACTTGTATAATGAATCTGTTTTAAAGTGCCAGGGTAGAAGAGGAAATTACTTCTATTCATCCAAATTATCTAGCATCAAAGCACTCATTCAGAGCAGGGTTACAGATACCGCCTGCTACTGCCAAAATGAAAACTGAGAGCAGTCGACACTTTGGGCCTTGCCAAACCATCAGAGCTTGTCTGCAGAGTCACGACTGTACCCAGCAATTTCCAAGTCATTGCCCTTGTATTACATGTCGCTACATTAAATCCCAGGGCTGAATCCTACAAAACTTGCATAACCTTGGGTAAATCTGAGAGATTATCTTAGAGATTGTTTGACAAGTGAAGATGTGCCAAAAAATGCTGCAGGATTTTGCTGCCTGCCAACCCACTTCTTGCTACAAAATCCTACTGCAGAATCTTAAGCTCTCCCATTTTGCTCCCATTTTGCTTCCATAAGGCCTGTACTATAATAAAATGAGATTTTCTCTGGTGCTGTAAAGTAACTCAAATTTTTTAAGAGCCTGAAGTTAGCAGGGGATAGTACAAAATGTGCATCCAAATTGTATTTCTTACTTTCAGTACATGCTTATTCCAAATCACTCCCAAATTGGGTGCATCAGAACACTGCCATAACAAGCTTGCAGCTTTGGTCCTACTAATGCAGCAGTCTAGACGTCTTTAGTTCAACAGAAGAATCATAAATATAACACAAGTACCAAACTCACTCTAGGATTCATACCTTGAGCAAGAGTCATAACTGAAATGAATGCAATGGAGCAGACTGGTTGGTCTGTTAGCAACACTCAGCACGTGGACATTAGTAGGTCTGCGCATTTTTCATGCTTTCGGGCAGGGAAGCAGGTTAAACCTTCAATGTTAAATGAAGGTTAAATGCATTTCACACTTGCTCTTTTGGAGTGCTGCAAAGCTTACATCAGAGTACTGAAACCTGCAGAAAGGATGGGGTATTTTCTGTATGCAAAAACTGAACTTTTTCATTAATCGGATTGACTCTTGTCAACTAGACTCTTATTTTACAGCATGTCTGCCAGACAGACTTCGTTAAGGCCTCTCCCAGTTATGATACATGGTTGGGAGGGTAAAAATTGCAGAGAGGCTGAGCCAGTTCCTGCATTTAATGTGATCATTTCATGAGAGCTCAAGTGTGTTCATATAGTTACGCCTTGGGAAACTTTCAGCCTGTCAGGTCAGATAATAACCACCCCATGACCTTTCTGGAGAATTTGGAAAAATAATTATTGCATTAAGTGATCTAAATTTGCTGTGAAACACCTTCTGGAGAAGAGGCTCTTTGGCATTAAAAAATGGTCTCTTACTCCCTCTTCCTCTCCCTCAATTCCATTAGAAAGCAAAACCACAATTTCACCTGATCTTTGCAAATCATATCCAACTTATAAAACACAGAAAATTCTTTCAATTACCAAAAATAGTTTGCCCTTCCTACTAAGAAAATCTGTATTTCCTCTGTTTTAACATCAATAGTGCAAACTGCAAAGGAATTTCGGGATTATCTGAAACTAAATTCTGTTCATTAAAATTGAAGCATTTATTACAGCTATAAAAAGATACTAACTCCTTTGACTGTTGTAATTACAACCTACTTTGATTTAACCTAAAATAAAGTTCAGCAGTAGAAGGCTGACTGTAACTCGGATAAATGAGAAGCTTTTATCTTTTTCCAGCCATTCATAAAACAGTCCATGATTTATACTTGATTTTATAGAAAAAACACTCTTTACTCATTATCAGCTTGAATTTATTAATTGCCCATCTCTAAGTAGAGAGGCTGCCTAGTGCTTATGATACACCGCTATCTGCAGGACCAGCATGTCCAACCACCTCACCTCTTTCAGAACAAGAACGCAGTTCCCGGGTCCCACAGACTGAGGAAGCTCCGCAATCCTGCCCTTGTTCAGGTACGGCCCCGAGAAGCACCGGTGGTTGAAGTAGATTTTTGGGCAGCAGTACTTCCCATTAATTACCACTGAGAAATGAGAAAACAAAGATTTAAATCACATGCTACAACCTCTCCCCAGCAGAGACTGACTTCTTGCAACACATAATTTTGCCTGTTATAAAAAAAGGAGGGGAAAAAAGTCTCGAATGACATGAATTTGGAGTAGTTTCAGTGTCACTTTTGCCATGACAGCACTAGTTATTCCATGTTGCCAAAATATTTTTCATACTTCGCACTTGTGCTCGCAAATTGTAAAACTATAGGAAATAAAGTTGGTCATTTGTCAGAAAAGAAACATTTCTTCCTGGTTAATCTGCTGGTTTATGGTGAGAGCGGCAAGAAGACAAGCCCAAGTTCTGGTAGCAGAAGCACTTCCTACACAGCAATTATGGATACATTTCCCAGTCAAGTAATTATCTCTCCCCCAAACTTCTGCCACCAGAGAAGCTGGCAAAGCTCTTCTCCACCATTTATCCCAAACTGCAATATCACATTGCTTTGCATTTTTAGACTCTTCTCCCTCAATTAGCAAAGAAAAGATGCAGCAAATGATGAAGTGACCTTTGATGGAGTGACATTAAGTTTGCTAAACCTATTAAATGGTTCAACGCTGCTCAAATTTAAAGTTATGTGTAATATATATTGTAAGATACTTATGTATCAATACAAAATAGTTTTACCCTAGTAGTGTTGACGTTTTTCTTGACTGAGCAACACTATCACTTGAAGATCTTAAATTCAGTAGTTGGTAACTGGCAGATAAATGAAGTCAAATTCACATTATGACTCTGTTAAAAGCCAATTAAGATTCTAAGCAAGCACGAATCATTTCTATAAAGCTTGCACTTGGTGCAGCTTCAGATGTGCATTTCCCTATACAGAAAACAGCAGAAAAGGCATTTTGTTGCCAAACAGATAGATCTGTATGAGTGTTTCACCAGCAGATGTACTTATTCATCATATTCATTCTTGCAACAGTTTAGAAAATTATTAGATTTTGCCATCTGGCACACAAAGCAGTTTACTGTTTGAATTGCTTTTGTTTATCGTGATGATGAAGTTATAAAAAACAGAAAAACCTGCTTCCTAAAGCTAGAGTCTAACAACTCAAAAGCACAGATGTAGCACGCCTGTTATGTTTCTCCCAACATTATTAAACATAACAGGTGACAATAAGAAATCATCTGCATAGGTCACAGTGCGCATTTGGCTCCACATATCTTATGCTGTGGGGGAAAATGTTCTGGTGTAAAAATCTTATTTCCAGGTTTAATTCACATATCAACTGCAGGACACAAATAATTGTACGGTTTTGTTTGTTTCATTCTTTCTTGAAGTTCAACAAATCACATAGGGATGAAAAACCCTTTCCTCCTCTCCCCTCTCCTCACAGGGCTGAGCAGCTGAGCAACGAGGCAGCTGAACCATTAGAGGAGTTTGTCTTTGTGAGCCTGCCCTGTCTGCTCAGTACCTGAGTCAGCTGAGTTCAGTTCCTGGTTCTTTAGTCCATCATGAACTGTCCTTGAAGACAAAATTCTGAAATGAAAAGGAGGAGGTTGGGAAGAGCGACAGATGGTAAGGATGCTCACCTCTCAGTTACTAAAATACAACCTTTTTGTTTTCCTTCAGGTCCAGCCTTATTAGTCTTCTTTTTATACATCCCCTGTTTCACAATAATAACATGCAAAATCTATCAAATTCAATTTGGAAAGGACTACTGTACTGCTACAACCAGTAGCAGTCCTTCCTTGATTGCAATATATGAGCTATCATGCCGATAAACACATCGCACAAAACTCCTGACAATAGTTTATATTTTCTGCTTCCTTTTAACTTAGTTTCACATTTCATGGCACAAGGCAGTGTACAGTCTTACCTTATGCATTTTGAAAAATATGCATTTTAAGCAAAATACAACCAAAATGACTTAAGTACTTTGATAAGAATCCTAATTACAAAACAGAGAACAGTCTGCTCAGTATTTTAGAAGCAATGAAAGCACTGGCAGGACTACTGGCAGATCTGGTGTTTGTAAAGCTGCAAGAGTCAATAAAACCAACTGTCAGGCATTCGACTGAGCATTTGTGAGCGGGCTCACATGAAGGACTTTCATATGTATGACACAGAGTTTACAGACAAATTGTAGATATTAGCAGAACTCTCCTTTTTGGCTAGTCTGGCCCAAATCTAATGTGGGAAGGAACTATTAGAAGTGCATCTATTAAATGACAGCACTCACACTAAAGCCAAATTTTCTGATCAGCTGTGCAAAATCACAGCTACTTGTTAGAGCAGCTACGTTTTCTAAGCATATTTACATTACAGAAACAGTATTATTTGAGAAGGGAATACAACTAAAAAGAAAACCAGTAATTTTCTTTATTAACCACCATTAAAAAAAGGCTCAAGCACAGACTTAGAAACATAGTCTTAAGATCAGGCTACTTTTTTTCTAAATGCACTCCAGTACTCACAATCTTTTAAAAATGAAAGATCAACAGTTTCAACCCCAGAACTTCAATGACTTGACCTATTAAATAATTCAGCTGAGTCGCACTAGCATTGTCGAAAACAAATTCCATGCTTCCGATCTCCTGCTACAGCAGAGCAAGAGGTCTTTTTCAACATCAACAGGAACTACCAGCATTAAGACAAATGGATGGTGGAATCTCTCAGCCCTCAGTGTGGCATTTCTGTAAAGCTACATCTCCCCTAAGACAACATGACTTGCCAAGCAGAAGAACAAAAAACCCCACAACTCAAACCCCAACAAAAAACATAAAAGCAAAAAACCTGTTACTTACTGTTTCTCTGGTTGAACTACTGCAATTTTTTTCTGTTTGTTTACTGAAAGGAAGAAGAAGAAAATATAAACAGTGAAGTATGGGAGGCAAACAAATGAAACTTCTAGTACAATATATATACTGGCCTCATTTCCTTTAAGCTATACACCGAACTTACATTCAAAGTCACTGCAGTGTTAGTCGACCCAGCTGCACTAGAGACATGCTGGTCCATGTAATTTTAAGTATCCCAAAAGGTTTAACTTTCACTAAAAAAATCATGAAATCAGGCATGCATATCCCAGTCTTCTAGGAAATATCACCTTCTGTGCATCTTTCTTGCACCATAGCACCTAAACTACCTATAACACCAGTAAAAATGGAATGATGTGCTTTCCTATTCAGCATCCCAAGGTGCTGAAACCTCACTCAAGGTTCAAAGGCCTAACTCACCACATCACTGGCACAGGGAACTTCAACACTGTTTAACTTTGAAATGGAATGAAATTAGCTGGTTAGAAACCCGTGTGGCTTAAGCCAATGGCTATGGAGGAAAACACCGCTGCAACTAAGAAAGTCAGCCAGGTGATGGGTCCACTTGCTAATTCCAGCTTTCTCAATCAAGCAGTAACATCAAACAAGGTAATGCAATTTCAGGCTTTGTCCCCAGAAAACTTCTGGATTTGTTTTTAAATCACCTGTTCTCTAATTAGGTTCCCCCTGTTTCCTCCTTTGTCCTTGGCAGTGCAGACAGGTCTCAGATTAGTTTCCCTTCCCTTGATTTGTGGTAAATAACAGCTCATTTCAGTCTTATAATGTTGTTATTATTTTTTACTTAAAAAACATTCAGGAAGCACTTCAGTTTCTCCAGCTCTCATTAAACTTTAATACAGAGAGCTCACTGACCAGTTGAGAGAAGACACTGTCTTACACTACTTATCAGAGTAGTTTAACCAGGTAGGATTTACTTTTCCACATTCTGTCATTCAGGGATCATTACCATCTGGCCCATTTAGAAAGCTAGTCCTCTTTACTTCAACTCCAGAACGTATACACACTCCACACCATTTTGTTATAGCATTAATTTCACTTGCACAAGTGCAAATGTAAAAGCCCTATCAGGGTCAGACCCATGATAAGAACAGCTCAGACAGAAGTATCTGCATCCCATGGGTGTGTGTGCATACACACAGATATATTTCTGCATTGTGTCTAACAGATTGTTTCCACGTGCTCATACAGTCTGCAAGGGTCTCAAACCAACACTGCCCAGTTTGAGTTGTATGGATTCCAGCTGGACAAGGCATGAATTCTCTGCACATGTTGAGCATTTCCAAGTTCAGGGATGCCTACAGGAAGTCTGCAGTAGCCTGCTCTTGGCATCTCTATCAACCCTGCTAATCACTGCAAAAAGAACAGAGCTGGTACCTATTGCTTTGCGAGGAGGTCTGAGCTGATATCCATTCGTCTCACACCAACCCACTGGAAATATATTCATTGATTCCACGCTCACTATACAGTCAGGGATGGGCTTCTTGGAGCCTGTTGAGTTTAGAGAAGCAAAAATTGAACCAACTCATAAAGCACATCAGCTGCTTAAAGCTTGCTATAAGTTTGCCAGTGAAGTTGCTTTTACTTATGGTGTATCTGGAACACAATATCAACTGTTTATTCGTTGCCTTTTATTGACCAGATTATTTCCTGACCTCATTTGCTTCCTCCTAAAGGCTGGAGATGGGAATTTGCCATCCACAGTTTAGCAGAGAAGCACAGTGCACAGTAAGTGCCTGCTGATGTACTTCCAATCAAGAAATGGGATTATAACGGAAAACGGCTGACACAGGCCTATTCTATCTTAATGAAGAACCTCTCTAAAAGTTTTTTCCTAGATCTGATCAAAGCTTGCTCAGAACACAAGTCACTCATTTGCGAAAAAGTTACAAGGCCCTTCCTTTCTAAAAGACACTGCTCAGCACTTTACAGAGTGCACTAGCCTGGTGCTGACACGCTGCAACACACAAAGGCCATTTTTGCCTGGCTGAAACAACCAACCGCCATCCAGGGCTAACTGGGAAACAGACCGTGCAAATGGGGTTTTGCTGTGTTTTCATTGAGGAAACGGTGATTTGCTGCCCATATTCAGCAAGCAGTGAGTTTGCTTCAGACACTCTTGAGGTTTGATGATGGTACTACAGAAGCAGCAATGCAAGCGCTCTTCTCCTCTCCCACATCAGGCTTACCCTCCAGCTGAAGCCAGAGGTAGGAATCTCTCAACTTGGTGACTGTAGCAATGCAAACTTCTTCAGGATCAACTGGGTTCACAGCCTCAAGTTTCATATTTTCCTTAAATCCGTGGTCAGAAGTTAACTAGGAAAAAGAATATTTCAGTAAAATACCATCTGTATACTCATTATATGATAAGAACAGCCATGAACAGGAGCAACACATAAAAGCCTCGGAGTCTGAGTAACATAAAAAGATACTCATGTAGTCAGAGAAGATTTCAGATAATTCGCACACTGAATACAAGTAAGATATATTATGAACTACGAAGATTTTCAGCTTAAAAAGGCTCTATAGACAGACCTAGAAAAGAACATGTTTGTACTCAAAAATAAAGACACTGAGACTCACTGAAAGGATTGAGTGCATTCTAAGCAACCAGGAATTCTCTGCTGCTTGCTGCCCAAGTGATAGATCTAACAAACAGTCTGACCAGGCCCTCTCTTCTATTATATTAGCTTGGAAATCCATTTTACCTATGCAAATAACATTTCTCCCTCATCCAAATGAGTTCTGGCAGACAGCAATGGAAGCTTCCTCTTCATTTTACAGTTTTTATATAAGTAAGATCTCACTTTATTCACCAATTTAGTGCCCATTTATCAAAAATTTCCTAAAACTTAAGAATCGATATTCATCCAGCTCTGAAGTGCGTGAATGAAAGAGAAGGTGTAACAGGCAGACAGAGGACGCTTCCCCCCAGAGCCACCCTGCAACATTATGACAGGATCAATATGTTATGAATTCTGGAACTAGCCTACAGTCACCAAGTCTACTCAGAAAAGGGATAATAAATTCAATGACCTGTTTTAAGATGCAACAGTTTACAAGACAGGACAGGGGCAACAAGAATTCACAGCCACCAACACCCTTTTCAAAAAATGGTAATTATTGATTTTAATTTCTTCCCCTAAGCACTGCAATAGCCCAAGATTGTAAATGGAACTGGAAGGCAGGTGCTAGTAGTACCCTTTTCTGCTTGACAAGGTATTCTGCTTTGGGAGACAGCAACACTGTCACTGAACCGACAGAAGCCCAAAATATAGCAAGTACTTCAGGCACTGAATAATGTAAAATGATTATTTGGTAGTAATTTAAGATGACTTGGTATTGATTAATACAATGGAATGAATTTTTCAAGCTGAAAGGAAGATTGAAAGAGTACATTAAGTAAATGAAAACATGGTCTATTAAAAGGCCTTGTTTCCACAACTACAGGAGTGCGAAGGATTGATACTGTTTTATGACTATTTCATGGACTCTTACATATCTCAGTTTTACAAAACACTCATTTCTTTTCAGTCTGCTGTATCATGACTGAAGCATTTGGTCCACCACTTATTTATCTAGGAAGCTGGCACGCACCTACTACTGTTCACATACATTTGTGCTTTTTTAACCCTTCCATTTCCTCAGTTATCACAGGCACTTTAAGTAAAAAACATGCAAAAGTTTCTTCTCCTTGGAATCAAGAGGGTCATTCACATAACAGAACGGAGATTTCACTGCAAGAGAACCTTACCGAAGGGAAGCAGCTCTGGGGAGCTGCCTCAGCACCACATTGTTTGAGGTAGTCTGCCCAGTCGAAGTCCTGCCCAGGATAACCTAGGGGAAGAAAAAGCAAAGGGGTTAGTTTAACAGCAGGAGAGCAAATCACTCATTTCAAGCTGACATGAAGCAGAGATCACTGAAGTCTGTTTGGGTCACTCAAGGTTGCCAGCTGACTAGAGCTTCCCCGAGCCATCTGTGGTCAGTCCATAGTGTGGTGCTCACATATTTGAGAAATCCTCTTTATTTTCATCGCAGAGGGGCTTTTGGGCACTGCCCCACCTTGAGTCCTGGTTTTGACTTGAAATGGCATCAAACTAGAAGTGACTTCACAGAGAGCAACTGGAAGCATGAATCAAGCACATCTGCTAAGCAGACGAGCAGCAATTGAAACGTGGGGAAGCCTCTGCATCCTTTTCACAGGGTACAGATGAAATTCTGGCAAAGCTTCCACAAGATTACTTCATTAATGTCATGTCAGCTCCGAAACTTTTTATTTTTTTTAAAGTACAGCACCCAAAAAGTGCTCAATACCAACATATTACCCTCTCAAACACGTGTTAAATACCACATTGTTAAAGAGAGCAGTTAGTTGTCCTTGGTGGCTCATAAAGTTTGCCAGCAGCTGTAAATCTGCATATATGTTCAAAGGAAAGAGTCTTAACACAGAGTCCATCAAGAGACGGACCATCTCTCCAAGAAAAAGACAAATTAAATTCTACTTAGAGGAAATACTTTGTTTCCCTGTGATCTAATAAAAAGCAAATAACTGAAAGGAGCTGGGTGCAGAAGCGCGCTGCCACGACAGCTTGAGGCTGGCACTGGATCAGCAAGGGGACAACTGCAGCAGTTATTGCAGTCGTACCCTGGAAGTGCTCCGCTATAAGAAATGCCTGTGACACGGGTTTAAGAAATAATGAAATTAAAAAAAAAAATAATCAAAACTAGTCTGAATACATAGTACCAACATGACAATCTAAAAACATTAAGTTCAACCACCCCTCAGAGAAGGCCTAACTTGTTTTTCTTGGTGTTATCAGCACCAATAGGACTCTTGAGACTTCACACAATCCAGAATTCCACCATTTCTGGTGGGCCTATGAGAGAGGAAGCTTAAACTCTTTGTCAGCTCCGCTCACACGCCTAGAAAATGAGATTTCACCTTTCACATGCAAAATTCCAGGTAATGCTGGGTCAAGCAAAGCCACCTTTTCTACCTTACCCAAGGAAAGGCAAGAGACAAAGATCTTATGCTCTTTGTTCCCCTGATATCATGAGCAGCTAAAACAAAACATTCCAAATTCTGTGACAGTGAATAAAAGTACTGAGTCCCTGGTTTTACAACACCATTGACATTTCCATTTTGAGAAAACGCATAAATATTTCAGTAGCTGAGGATCACTCCCCAATTCCCTTATGTCCTGAAGCAATGTCTCAGCAATCTGCTACCTTGCCTGATAGGTCCTTGGAAAAAAAAAAGCTTCATTAGCTTCTAACTGATACGAGATTCTAAAAATACTGTAAGACAGCGGATAACAATGTTCCATTTTGACCAGAAGCAAAAATTCAGTGCAAAGACTATAGGCTTCTGATATCATGTTAATTAATGCTGAAATCAAGATTGCCTTCAGCCCTGGAACACACACTCCATTCATTCAAGTGTTCAGGTTTTTATGCATGACCAGCATCCCCAGCCACTGTCATCTTCTCAAATCCAGGCACCTACCCAGGAAACCTCAGTTTCACTAACAGAAAGCTCCTGTTTCTCAGAATTTGATCTTTTTTGCTCTTTGCTTGTGCTTGTCTGTGTTAATTCTTTTGCAAAAGTGTTGTGCTAAACACAGCACTGTGGGGACGGGCAACCTGTTTCCCAGCAAGAGGAGCCCATGTGCTGAGCCTGCATGGACGTACCTGGCGGGGGGCTGAGGTGCAAACCATTCTTCAGACTCCACTGCACGGGGAAGATACCAGCACTGTTGACATGACAAATATAAGAGCGGCTGGTTGTACGCTCTGCTCTCAAGTCATCAATTTCTATCATGAAATATTTCTCATTGAACACCTGTAGTTAGCCAAAAGAGAACCATGTGGTCTTATAAGTGGCAGATTCCGATCTACAACTCCCTCTCCCCCATTTTGATAACTTTACTAAGCAGCAACACTGCACGATGGAAACCCTTTACCTTGAAGAAAAAGAACTTAAATAGAATCTATGGGATTCATAAACCAGCAGACTCCTCTGCATTATCTGGAAACCTAACAAAAATAAGTAATAATAAAAGACAATGTACAAGCACTTGAAAAGGTGATCAAGTGCTATACGAAATTTTCTTATGAAAAATGCAGAGAAATTAGAGTTTGCAGTCTTATTATCATTCTGTAATAACAAAACTGCTTATTTTAACAAGGCCAAACTGTGTCCTAGGATGGACTGTGACAAGTAAAACCACTACGCTCCTGAACTAACTAGGAGCAGGACAAGAAAATATCAAGAAAAGTACATGATTTTGCTTTGCTAGAAACTAGCTGTGCATTTTTAGTAATAAGTGAGCATCTTATTTGAAGAAACTGTACATTAAAGAGATGGATCACCAAAATGTAAGATATCATATTGAGAGACTATCTGTATTAAAGAAAAAACAACAGTTCCTGAAAAATAACAAAAAAAGATTTAAAAACATGTCCTAGTTTTTTGTTGTACAGCAACATTTTGGCTGACTACATCAAAGCAGGTCTCTTTAAAACCTTTCACCTGTTTACTAAGCCAGGAAGATGGAAGTTGCTCAAAACCTGATTATGTGGGGGAGTTTTCATTTCAACTTTTAAATCCGTGTATGGGCCCCTGTTTGAAATCCAGGCTACTTAAACATCAGAGCTTACACAGAGCAACAACATTAACTTTCGCAAAAACAAACCCCCAAAATCTGTCTTCAAGTGGATACTCAGATTACGAGGGGTTATATCTAATTTTAAAAATCTGGGTTTGACAGTTTCGGTCACTTGACCTTTTGAGCTTGTATCTTTATAGAACTTTTCCCCTACTTTCAAATCCAATGTCTTCACCATCAGCAGGTTTCTTTTGCCTGGCAACCTTTCCCCTAAGGGAGACACACAGAATACATCATTTGAAAACTAGTTCAAGATTTTAAGATAAACAATTCATGAGAATTTCCTGAGCATTTAAGAACAGAAGTAGCAATTGAATTGACTCTTAGTAAGGCAAGTTAAAGAACCCTTGTACCTTGACAACTGTAGCAGGAGAGATTACAAAAGGAGCCATTGGGTCCACGGCTTCTAACTTCATGCCTTCAGAGAACGCATGCACTCCAATCACGGGTTTATCCTGAAAAATGAAGCATCAGGTGATTACCTGCCTTCCACCCTCAAAAAGATGTAACTTATTTAATTCAGCTGAAGGGGATAACTGGAGTTTTTATTAGTTCATGCTAAGAAATAAACATGTTGGAGTACCAGCAACCTCTCTATAATGAGAAGAAAACGCCAACTGCCCTTTGAGACCAACAGTTTTCTACAAGTTTTAGGAAATTGAGTCCCAAGGATTTCTTCCTCTGATATTCTCCACACAGGAGCAGGATTTCACAATACAGGCTGGTTTGGCAAGTCAATAAAAATGGTTTTTTGCCTCTAACCTTTAGCACTCGTGATGAGCTAATCTAAAACTAGAACTATAAAATCTAAAACTAGAACTATAAAATCTAAAAGAGAACTATAAAAGTCTTCATTTTCAGTCTAATAAAAACCTGCAAAACAGGGTTGCTGTTCCACAATTACGTATATCCTGCTCTGGATATTGACCCAATACACTAAAGAGCAACAGTATCTCCTGTTCTGTTCTACTTAGAGGTCCAAATGAAGCTGAGAAAAATGAACTAAGAACTTGGAAGGACTAAATTTACATTCCTATTTAACAAAACATATCAAGATTTTTTTTTTTTTAATTCACATATGTTTAAATCCAGACTAATTAGTAATATTTCCCACCACTTGGGATATAACAGGATACCTTACACAGCGTGTGTGACTTTACTGGGTTACAGGGTTACAGATTAGGTGTTACACGTTAAACTTTTCAAAGTGCTCACACAATTAGAGAGGATGCAGTGACCCTGTGCTCCTCCAGAAGGACGGCAATCCATAAGACCGGCTGGTGAACAACCGGAGATGCCATTATAAAGGATCAGAACAAGGGATTTCTCCCAGTATTATCACTAACAGCTCACATACTTGTGACAGGCGTGTTTTCTAACTTAACAAGAATTTTATCATAGTATGATTTTTCAAGACAGAGAAAGGAAAACAATTTTTAAAAAAACAAACCAAAACAGACTAAGAAGTTCCAGTAACAGTGACTGACTTCCCTGAATCATTTATTAGGAATATAACATGGCATCATCCACAGCATTAAACAACACATATTGTGCCTTTACCTTAAAGAGGTCTGTAGGAACTGATGACTCCTCTTCCTCCTCTTTCACCTTCTTCAGGATCTCTTGCCAATCTGCTTCACTCTTCAAGGACCTAATAGCTTAAGTGAAAAGAAAGGAAAACAGTGAATGAAGTTGTCTTCTTTCTTCTCCCTTTCCCTCAGAAAACTCAGTTTGATTTGTGCTCCTCCAGGTGTTAAATTCACATCCATTCAGAATCTGTGCAAGTACCTTCCTTCTTAAAAACTTACTGTTTTCTTAGACATTTGTATGTGTTACAAAAAGGGACTGAAGTCAAGCAGCACTATCACCTCTATGCTGCCCAGTCTAGCTTTTCTGAGAAAACAGAGTTCACATCAGCACCAAGGAAAACTCCCGGAGAAACATGTGACCAGAAAACAAACCCTACGTGGATAATGTTAGTCTGTTTTATGTATGAGCAAGCAGAAAGCTCAAAAAAAGTTCCACAGTTCTGTCCCAGTTGCAGAAGTTACTCTTTCAGCATCTGTAATTGCAGATCATACACCTCTCTGATAGGAGAGGAACGACTTGTACCTGTGTCATGCACAAAGGACCCCCCTAGTCAAGCCTGTGAGTACATCAAAGGCCCTTAGGCAGACAGAAAAAGCAAACAAGTCTAGTAGCTAACTCATCTTTTTTAAAGCCATTATTCACTTAAATAGTGATGTGGAATCCACCCATCTTTTTTCTGTCAGTGATTTGGTGTCTCCCTGTTCACAACTCTGATTTTGGCAGAAATTGCTCAAGCACTAGCAAATACAGTATGCCCGGTCATTTCAACAGAAATTGGTTTGTTTTCCTCAGCATGATTTCTTCTTGCCGTAAGGGGAAAACATTTAAAAAAGCTCACAAAAAACCCAGCCTTTCTAACCAACCTGAACTTCCCCAACTAACGGCACAGAGTGTGCCAGAATCATAGATGTACACCTGCCTTTGCAGAAAGGCTTTAGGGTAAATGCTGAACATTTTCCAGTTTTATCTCAAGGTTTCCCCTCATCAGGAAACACGTCACATCGCTGCTCGGCTGATGAGCAATCCATTTGTGTTTCAGCCATTTTACGCCCCACTTCTTTGATGACCCACCCTGACATGCACAGGACTGGAAAACACGGTGATCTGTCCCACCCTTTGCCTCCACTTCCATACACTCATTCGCTGGGCACCCATTTTTAAGGACATTTTCATAATCATGTAATACCTCTTCATACAAGGCTTTAATTAGCCCAGTGGACTTGAGAGTCCCAGCTGCAAAAGCTCCTGTTGAGCAGTAATTCCAAACCAGACGACTTTCCTCCTGCCAGGATACGAGCCTACCAAAATTAACCATGAAGGCAACCCCTTCCTCAGCTCCTGCCTCTCCATGGACAGGTGGAAGGTTTTAACCAAAAAAAACATTTAGCAACTTTTGAACGAGTGGGTGAAAGTCCTCCTAGGACTATTTACTGGTGTTTCCACTTACATTTCACTAGGTACAATATTTGTCAGGTCGCACACTGACCACGTGCGAAAAGTGGCAGCAGTATTCTCTAGCCATACAAAAGATCTACATTTTGAAGTACCTAGAGGTGGTTGCAGGCTATATCCATGCTGAGCTGCCCACCCCACTTGATGAAGAAAAGGGTCCAAGTAGAATATCCATTGGTCAAATTTGTCAGAATCCTCCAGACCTTCATATCGCAATTTAAGTCTCCCACCAACATTTTCGACCACATTGACTATCCAGGCTGCCAGGGAATCCCGGGTGTTTTGCAGTTCTAGTCGGGAGCCTGGTGCAATTAGATCCAATGGATTTTTCCCTCTGTGAAGCTACAAAAAGAACACAAATTATTCTGTACAACAGACCAAACCAAATCCCATACTTCCACTTCTTTATGTGCATTATTTTTGCATTAATACAGTATGAATATAGAAGTAAAGAAATACCAGGCCCTTACTAACACAGGACAGCAGAAATTACAATGTAGAGAATTGCTGGTGCTTGCATCAGAGCTTCTGCTCTGCCTGTAGACAGTCACATATTTCACTTAAGTCCTCATCATCATTTTCAAAAACATTATCACTTATATATTCAAAGTTGGAAGGAAACATGAATAATTGCTTTCTAAAACTGAGTCATCTAGCATACAAAGATGACTAGACAGAAAAGATACAAAGATTAAAATGCTAGTTGTAAAGAAGACACCAACAGCATTTTTCAAAAAAATTATGTTCTGTACTTTACAAGCAGACACTGAAACAAGGTGCAAATACTGTTTGAAGTGCAGAAGAGGGATAAAAATTTGGTTCTTCACTCACAAAGACGCAAGATTCAAGTGAAACAATACCTTGCCCATTAGTAAAAAACCCAAAAATTGGTGAAAGGAGTCAACTGAGATAGAGGCCAACATGAAAGCTAGATAAATAAAGGATTATTTCCTTAGAGCTGTATGAAGGAGAGGCAGAACAGGAGGAAGACTGAAACCTAAGGGAGTTTGAGAAAGGTCTTTCTTTTGATAGCACTAATGAACAGCCCAAACCTGCAGAGACAGATACGTTTCAGGATAACACTATCAAAATTAAATACTGTAAATAGGAAACACTAGAGAGTGGAACTTGAAGGTCAGCAGCATACTGTAATGCTCCCTAAAGTTAAAAATGGAATTGAACTGACAATCTGAATAGTAGTTTCCTTAATTACAAAGAGAAATACCAAGACAAACCCCAAGATGTAGTACATTGCTGCACTTACCCCCTCCAGCAGGTTGGCAGGAGCACTGCAGGCTCCCTTCAGCACCCGCTGGAGGAATTCCTCCTGGTCAGGTATCTTGTCCTTGATACCTAAGTGAAAAGTGAAGAAGATGGACTGTGATTCTTCCTGCCAGTTAAAGATCATTCAGACAACAAGACATCACCATGCTCTTGCACTGCCTAATTCACAAGGATCTGCTACACACTCGCCAGTAACGTCTCAAAAGAAGGAACAAAACAACAACGAAATCTTTAAAGGAAATGACAATGCAGTAGAGTTTGTTGGGAGATGATTAAGATAACCACAAGCCTCTGTAAAAATAAGTCCAATTCTGAAATTAAACTAACTCCTCCCTGGTGAAAGAGCAACCTCCTACTGTAAGTCACAGGATATCGGATGAACGTTGCAGACAACCTCAACTTGTCATTTCAGCAACAACACCTGCACGTAACACCACTTATGGAGACTATCTGCCAGGCTCACAAAGGACGAAAGCATCCTTTTGTGTGTACTCCCCGCTTCTGCATATGGAGCCAATACCTTCAGGCACTTTGAGAATCTTCTTGTTCTGCTCACACCAGCCGATGGGGTGTAAATCGGCTGTCATGATATCACACCAAAAGTCAGCCTTGCGGTCTTCCCCGTAACCATCGTAGCGCAACAGGAGCAGCTGCCCACAGGTGGTAATGATGGTGGCTACCCAGTAGGTGTTCTGGTCAGACTTGACAGCAACTTCCAGCTTCATACCAGGAGCAAAACCGTTCTGCAAACTTGTATCCACCTGAAGAGGAAGAAGATCATCACATATGAGCACGTCCAAGAAACTTCACGGAACAGCAAGGGGAACTATTTAGACATGTTCATTAGCAAAAAAATGTCAAGCCAAATGCTATCTAGTCCTTTCAGAGAAACAACTTCATCACATTATGCGACCCAAACTGGAATGTACACAGAATCATCATTAATGAAACCTCCTTTGCATTTCAAGAGTATCTTTTCAACCTTACATCAATATCTTGCAATTCATCTTCCTGCCTTGGATGATACTTCACCCATCACTGAAAAGCTTCCAACTCAAAGCTGGGCTGTCAAGCTCAGCAAAGCTAAAGGTCAAACTCGGCAGCACAACTTTGACTTCTTATGTTAAACTATGTGTTTCAACCTCCTTGGACAAAAAGCCTATTTAACACACATACATGTGCTCTAGATAACGATACCACTATCTCTTCCACCATGCTCACTTAAGAAGGCATGAATCTGTACAAATTGCAGAATAGGGAATTTTAATGTCTCTGTCCAAGAACCTAAATAATTCTGTATGTAGCACTGCTACAGAACATAAACAGCTAAGCTACAGCATTGCTATAGAACATAAACAGTATGTGTTCTTCAGCGAACTCATGCTTTGATAACAGCACCATGTGTATGTGCATGTGTTGTGTGCAGGTGAGGAACCGGACTGCACAGCAGCAGGTACTGGAGCATAAACATAAAAAGAGAAAGCAAAACATTAAGTTTCTCATATCCCTAACTTCTCCCAGCCCAAACACTCCTGAAAGAGCAGGACAACCTTGTTCTGCTCTCACTAGAGTATGCTTCTGAGCTACGCTTAATTCTCTGGCTTCAGTATTAATTAAAAAATCTAACACATTGATCCCCTGTCCTCAAATGAATGTAACTGGTGTTTTTTTCTTAAGTGGTCCCAAGCTCCATCTCCTCTTTGAATCAACTGCAAGAAAGGCTTTTGGTGTGATGCAGATGCAGTAGGTATTTTCTGGGTTATTTATTACCAGTTCTGCACTGACAGTTCAGTAACTGCCACAGCTATTACAGTCTCATCAGCCAGCACATACTGGTTTGCTAAAAATAAAACCACATCAGAAGGAAAAGTATATGTTTCTGTTAACTGTTCACATCCTTTAGGTTAATGCCCTTCACTTAGAGAAAACCCTTCCTAAGAACAAAATCAGCAGGACTCAATACCTGCAGATGTTTTGAAGTGATATTACAGAGGTCATAGCTTCAAAAAGGCAGCTGCCTTGCTGAAGAGGTATTACAAAAAGACTTCACATTGTGATTCCTGAAAGAAAAGCCATGAGCTCGACACAAAATCTGAGGAACCGGGAAATCTGTGCAGCTCTCTATGCGCAAACTTTTCGCAAAGTGGAGAGAGCTGCATTCACCAAAACCAACGGCAGCAGACGGAGCTTTCCCCGAAGTCAGGTGCATTTTTCAAGCACTGTCACTTGTGTTCCCCGGCGGATAGAGCAGAGACCAAGAAGTGAGCACCCTCTCCTGGCAGCTGGGCAAGGCGACATCGCCCAGCCGCTAAAGCACTAAACTTGGTTTCTTTTGACTGGCTGCCAGGAGGGGCTGTGGCCAAGCTGAGAGTATTTTCCCTGGAACAGCGGGTCTGAGAGGGGGTTCCAGAGGCAGGTGAGACACGGTGGGATGGCGGGGGCTGCAGGTGACAGCACCGCTCGGGCAGCCCCAGCCCCATGCCGCATTGTCCCCCACTCCGTGCCCCGTCACAGCCCAGACCGAGCATCTGACTCAGCTCAGAAACAGGTAATTATGAAGAACAGACAAAACGTATTGAGAGGATGCAAGAACACATAGCAAATACATGTGTTCAGATGCTGTTGAACACTGAATTATATTTAATATCTGTTTACACACATACACAAGTTGCAGAAAGGAAATAAAAAAGAACATTCAACAGCTCTAGAGAAAGTGTATTTAGATTTCGGGTGGGATGCCAGCACTGGCATCCAGTGCAACTCCAGGTTTTTGGTAAGCTCTTTTTCCTAGTAGATAGTAGGCAAACCATCACTTTGATCTCAATATTAGTTAATTTTTCAAGTGCAAACAAATTAAACATCAGAACATGCTGAATTTGAGGAAGTAGTTTGCATTTTTGAATGCATTTTGCTCATAGTAAGAGCAAAATTTTCAGAATTAATACAAGATTTTAAAAAGTTCCCCCTCCCATCAGCAAGTCTACTTCTTTGCTAACACAGACCGTGTAATCACGGATTTTCTTAACCTGATCACGTACTCTCCTAGAACATGGGTTAGGTATTTCTCACCCCCCACTCATAATGGGAGGCTGGTCACAGACTCACTACTCCAATTTTTAGAAAGAACAAACAAAACCCCTTAAGCTTCCATCTAAATTTTATTTTAATTAATTAATTGATTTACTCTTGCGCCAATATTATTCTTCAGTTTAGGGTTTTTTCCCCTCTGTCTTTTCAAGAGTATAAAAGTAGTTCCCTCTTGACAGCAGATTATAAAGGTCAGTCATTCAAGTCAAACAACTCGCACCGCACAGTTTCCAGCGGGAGGGAGCACCTGTCACCAGCACAGAGACACCAGTGCCTGCAGGCTCTCCACTGAAAATCTCTCACCTGGTAATCACACTAACATTTTTTTAGGGCTTCACCACATAGACAGGCTGTCAGTCTCCACTGGGAGGCACTGACGTTCTCCTCCTCTACCTTTTCCACACCATCACCTTCTAACGGGCAGCAGAAATTCCGAGCACGTGACCGTGCACTATTGAATTTCTATTAACAGCAAGATCCGGGCGATGTGACACTGCTGTAAATACGCTCCTCTCTCTGCTTGTCAATTCGGTGTCAGCATTAACTTGCCAAAATATTCTGCCAAGTTTATTACAGAGAACGTCAAAATTGACCTCCAGACAAATTCTAATGCAACTCTACTACTAAATGCCCAGTGGTTCCCCCTCTGGACAGGCGGGCACGACCCTGCACTGTGTTCCCGGCACCCCGAGTCCCCAGGCCAGCCCCCCGTGCCATGTGCGCAGTGACCGGCCGAGCTCACCCAGTGCTGCTCCTCAGGTGTGCACCCTGTGAGAGGGCAGCAGAAAGGATGGGGGACACGGCTTGGCCACCTCCTGCTCACTAAAGCACCCCCCGCCACAATGTTGCTGGCACCAGCATAACTGCCCTGTGTTCTACACGCATAACGAATAATTTTTTTAAAAAGTGGATTTTTTTTTTTTTAAGCCTAAGTGTGTTTTTACTGATGATGGCCACAGGTCTCCTGTTTGACACAGCTGAGCTGGCAAACAACACAGTGCAAGGGCAATGAAGTCATTCAAAGCATGGATCCCGCAAATTAACAAAATATGGCTGCAGTGTTAATTCAGCTGGCCACCACTGTAAAGCTGGCATTACAATTAGTTTGTATAATGTCTGAGCTACGATGGCGAGTTTCTTTAGCAGAGATCACGTAAGGTAAAGCACACCAGAGGAGCAGAGAGACAGCTCCTCACACTTCTGCTCTGATCCCACACTGCTCTCTCAACGTGGTCTGCACGGACACCACCGCTCTGAGTTAGCTTGCTCCTGCTTAGAGCCTTAGTATACTAAGGAAAAACAAAGCAAGCATGTCCCCTTCAGAAATGAGAACCCTGAATGTTTACTTTGAACAAAAAGCTTACAATTACAATCTCAGGGTGTGGAAGAGCCTCTGCAAAGTCTACAATTACTGTGCATCTTTACTACCTATTTTAAAAATTCTGTAATGTTTTGCACTCCTGCGGTTTACCTTTGGACTCAAAATGCTCTGCACATCCTTCTGTGAACAGTCATCAGTTTGTTTTCCTGCTGATTTAAGTCTCCTATACTCAACGGGGTGACACTGGACCTGAAAGCCCAAGCACCATGCAGTGCTTTCCAAGCAGTGTGCCACACACAAGTCACTACCCTCCAGAGTGGGTCTTTGAAAGACTATTAAACACTAACTTTAGTAAAGAATTGGATTAGGATACAGGCTGGCAGCCTGGAAGGTGTTTCAATTGTTGGAAGAGATCCAGGAGGTCTGGAAACCAGCTCCACACAGCTCACCTTCACTGATGACCCAGTGCAAAATGCCAGATTTCACATTTAGATCTCACCCAACAGGACCGTGCACTCCAGGTTTTTACCAATGAACATTTGATTAAATATATCCAAGAGCAAAGACAAGGGCTTACCAAGACTTCGTCATATCCATTAAGCCTGTGCTTGACAATTATCCTAATCAGTTTTCTAACTACTACAGTCAAGTGTTTCAAAGAGCTATTTTCTCCACGACCTCCCTGAGAGCCACCATTAAAACTTTGAGAGCACATTTGAACTTTGCAGTTCAAGAAGTATGCCACCAAGTCTCTAAAGCCAGCTCCCTCCACAGCAGTTGTCCAGTAGCAATCACCAGAAGAAAAAAAAACAACAGACTGGCCAGTCCGGGCTTTATCAGAAAAATCAAGCTTACGTCCTGGTGCAGAACAGACTAGGAGCCCCTTAACTTTCAGCACATGGAGATAGGATTGCGCAGTGCTACGTACAGAGAAGAAGACAAGAAACAATAATTAAGAGGTGAAATTCCTCATTTCTCATTACTCTAAGAAACATGATTCTAGTCAGTCTTCCAGATTTGAGAGCATCAACTCATTCAAAGAAAACCTAAACATTCAGTGTGTGAAAAAATAACGTAGGAGATGGTAAGAGAACAGTCCCTTACATGTTTAAAAGATCCATGGGGGGCTGCAGTTGCTCCTGTGTCTTCTAGATACTCATCCCAATTGAATTCCATTTCTTCCACACTGGAACCAGCATCTGGAAGAAAAATCAAATGCCTTCTATTTAGCAACCTGTTGTTTAAGTTTTATGGTACTAAAAACTACAGCAAACCCCACTTCAGTTCCAAATTACTGACTACACAAGTGTGCACTGACCTTCAGTTATGCATTTAAACACAGAGACACTACTCAGCCTTTCTTTGTATGCGAAGGGCACTTTAAGTTGGATTTGGTCTGAAAAACAGTGAGATCCTGAGGATTTCATTCAAGCACTAATTGTTTACAATTTCTGAGAGTAGAACATAGGCACAAGAGCTCTGTATTCATATCTACAAATATAAGAGACTTCAAATTCTGGGTGCCTGGGACTGTCAGTGTATTAAATTAAAAACCATCCAACAAACAGCAATACTGATAGTAAGAGGTTTGGAAAGATTTTTTAAAAATGAAATATGATTCCCCTCTTTTCTAAGTTTGATAGTATTTAATTAGATGTTATAAAATACCAAAAGCACAGAGAATAATTCAAGGTAGTTATAAGAAAAACAACTCAAATTAAAAGAATATGCTCAAATTAGTCACTTAAAAAACCAGCTCGTAAGGTGTAACAGCTTCTTTAGACCATGAAAACCTCATTTCTGGATGCATTTAAAGCAAAAACGTGCTAAAAACCACTCAAGCCAAAGTTCAAAACTCACTCAGGCTGTTAGGGAAGCAATCAGCTGCAGTGAGCCACACTGTAAATCAGTCAGATTTTCTATTATTATGGGCAATCCTGTCCCAGTCTCCCCATCAGTTCTTGGCTCACTTGCCTGCTCCCCTCCTACTCCAGTTTTCTCCAATACGTAACCTGTTCTGCTGCCACCACCAACCCAGCTGGGTTTCAGGTCCCCTCTTCACCCAGCGCGCACCCACCTTATTGTTTTCCTACAGGCAGAGCTGGGATGTCCAAGGAGGGTCCCACCTTGTGTAAGCAGCAATTTTAACCTCAGCACAAAAACTACAGCTTCAGGTTCAGCAGGGGAAGGGCTAACAGTGATGTGACGTACAAGTAAAGCTTTTCATCTTCACTTTTGGACCGATTCTGTGATCTACACCATAGTTGTCTTTATGAATGACCACAAGAGATTTTCATCTCTGAGTACCAGGAAACCTGATACCTCGTTTAGATTTGAAAACAGAGAAATCTCTGTGTATCAAAGCACAAGGAGAGCACAGCAGAGGTTACAGGACACCAACATTTCCTATACACTCACCCTGTCTCAGGGCAGGTGGTAACTGTTCTTTCAAGGAGTAGCTTGAGTAGGAAACATTACGTGCCCAAATAAATGAATGAAATACTATTACACACCTTTATCAGAGCCGTGGACAAGCTGACAACCTGCTGAGTGTCCTTCACAGCAGCTCTTGGTCCTCAGACAGAGAGGGGCAAATATTTGCCCAGAAGTGTGAGCTACTTTAAATTGTCTAAAAAAACTACAAGTTTTGAGCGTAAAGTAGGTTCATTTTCTCTTCAAACTGACTGTTAAGTTTATCTTTGACTTTTCATTGTAATTCTGGGCATTAATTATCATTTCCCCAAATTTAGAAATGCATATTCAGTTAGCTTTTGTTTGCTGATAACAGTATCTGTTTTAAAGGCAGCTCTTCTCTCTCCCAAACCCAATTGCATTTTGCTATTTTCAAACCACAAGTGGTTATACTGGCCTTTCATAAGCCTCAGAGCTCAAAAAATTCAGAGCTTGAATACCACCATCACTTTCAGGGGATAATTTTTAATTTACTGAAGAAATAGATGTGGAGAAGGACAGAAGTAGGTACGTTTCTTAAAAAAAAAAAGAGGGAGTAAAGAGGTTAAGGCACAAAGCAGAGCTGTTTGCAAACTAGTGTGGAGCTGATCAAAGTTCTGGCTGCAAGTCATTCTAATAAAAATAAAATTTCATTGCAAAAAGGTTTTAAAACAGATTAAGATTTCTTAACTCATTAAAACAGCATTTTACTTTAATATAACTATAAAAATGCTTAAGTTCACAGCTGCAGAACCGAAGTGGGAAGAACCATCAGCTCGAACACAACATCCATGGCCAGTTGAAACCCAGAGTGGACTCAGTCTGACTGTCCTCGGGCCCAGAGAGCCCAGCCCAGCCCACCTTCCCCCAGCACCTGCTCAGCAGCACCCACAGCCACTCCCTCCCACTCCTGAGCATTTGGTATGTAAAGAGCACGGCTTGCAGGGTCTAATGTGTTCCCGTTTGAGGAGAAACATGAAGCAACGTGACTGCTCTGTGCTTTTTAACAATTTGAAAGCCAAGTAGCTCGATCTGGGAATCCTACAGGGACCCTGAGGCTTTCCAGCACTGCTCTTTACCAAATGCTGCAGCACCAAGTCTTCAATAACCTGTTATCATCAGATAACTGTCTAAGGGGCAGTTAAGCTCCTTAAATGAGGCACAGGTCACTTAACACACTGAAAGGGTCAATTAGTAACTTATGTTGCCACTTAATTGCTACAAGGAGCTCTTGGAAGGCCAGTTTGCAGGCTGCTTCAGCCACCTCTTTGCCTCCACTACAGTTGAAACCAGCTCCCAACTGGACCGGAGTTACCACAAATCCTTTGTCACTCCACTAATCCCTGGTCTCTGTAGCCTGGATGTTTTCACATCTAAAAAAGCTGTTTCCTTCCAGGTCTGCGCTGTGGTGAGAAGGGCTTGGATTGCTTTGTACTGCACAGTGCCCACGTCTCACCAGCACACCCAGGAGCTCTCTTGCAACTCATTTTACAGGGGGAAAAAAAAAATCTGAAAAATTGCAAATTCCTGTCCAACACTCTTCGCAAACTGAGTACTCTTCCTGCTTTATTTTGGAGAGTTTCATTGAGTCAGAGGGATATTTTTCTTCTTGAACTTAAAGCACCTGAAACTTTTACTGCTCCATTCATTCATAAGAGTTCAACTCAGTCTGCGTTTACACTTCACTAAGGTTTTACAATTAAAGGAGAGCTGGTGATCAGCGCGGCACTGCAACCCCTGAGCAGCAGAGCTGGGGCTGAGGCGCTTCCCTCCTTCAGGAGGCTGCACAGCCGGGCTGCCGCATTTACCAAACCCGCCGCTTCCCAGGGGCGGCCCTGCCTCGGCATTCCAGTGGCTGAGCTTACCCAACACCGAGTGCTCATCGAACAAAGCTCCAAGCAAAAATGCTGTATGAGGTTTCACAGTGAGAGCAGTAAACTAGTTTTTTAATTGTGGCATGCGGTACAACTACCTAAACCATGAAAAATCTCAGAAATCAAGTATCTGCTTTTCAGTATCTGAATGCAGAAACGCTCCAAGGGCATGGCGAAGGACCGGCTCTCCGGTAAGGCTCACACCAGCTGGAAATCTTTGAGTCAGAATCCAATCGCTTTTATCGGCAGGACAGATGCGGCAGAGCAGGGCCCTCTCAGATCAAGCCCTTGATCTAGTCTGCCCCACTGCACAGCACCATCCTGCACGTTTGCACATCCCGGGACACACACAGGACGAGCTTAATGAAGTTCCATTCCTGAGGGCCCATATGTCTGTTTTATAACAACTGTTCTGATCAGTCTGCGTTCAAACTGCCCAATTAAACCTCAGATATTTACACCACAAATTCTCACTACTGTGAGAAAACTTGCAAATTAATATGACAGATAACAACAATCAAAACCATGTTTAATCCATTTAATCCTAAAGCACAATTTATAAATGCAATGCTGCATGGGTGTACATACACATATGTTCTCTCTTTCTCCCCATACCCTTAATTGTCACAAGTCCGAAATGAATACAGCTTTCTCCTACACCGAGAAATATTATTCTATATTAGACAGGATGACTGAGCCACACATTAGCTCAGTGGCAATGCGCAACTTTGGTAAAGGTGGGTAAAGAAAACAGATGCGATTGTCGTCTCTGTGGCCTTGCCATGTAACTAGTTTTTGGCAGTAAAGCTTTCAAATCAAGCTAACATTTTCTCAAGTAAAATCTGCAAAGTGTCCTACAGAAGTTCTGTGGAGAACGCTTATTCACTCTGGAGGTGAGAAAACTGTCTGTAAGAATATTAGAAGTTTCCTAGATATGTATATTGCTTCCCATTTGTCGCTGTTTCTACTAACATTACTGTGAACACTAACTCTTCCCTTCTGAATTTTATCATTAATTATGTCCTGCTGCTCTTTGATACATAAATACATAATATTTGGACACATAAAGGTAGCAGAATATTAAGGATGTTAGCCCTTATAAATACCTGCAATGGAAACAGTCTACAGCAGACTGTTTTGATCTTTGGATTCCAGTTAAATTCTCACTGCAAAAAATTTTCATGCATCTTTAATGTGATTTAGTTGAAAACTGTCATATTGGACATTTAAGTACATCACACTGAAGTCTGCAAGACCTTCAATTAAGGCTAATCTAAAGGTTTCTCACCCTGAAATGTAGATATATTTCAATCTGCTTTTCATAACAGTTAATCTTTTCCATCTATACCAGCTGCAAAGCCATGAATAAATAAAGACAGGTTGGAATTTCAGCAGCTGAGAAAGCCTGTGACAAGAATAAAAGTTGTCTTTTCCCCTCGTAGCGCACAAGGAGCATCACAACCAACAACCCCGGCCACTGCCCGGGTTCTTGCAGGCAGAGCCTGTATGTAAAAACCAAAAAGACAGAGAGGAATCTCCAGAAACTGCTAATTGTCATCCAATGGAAAAAATGACACCAGTCAAAGACTATGAAGGGAACGTTCCAGTAGTGGCTGGGACTGGTCTAACTCAAAGCACTTCAGGAAACTATATTAGAGGGCCCAGCAAAACCAATGTGCTTGTGCTTACATGGGTAGCATTTGCTGGAAATCGTCTTTGAACTCAGCAAGCAGAGCTCTCTTCAGTTAATGTTCGCTCTTCACAGCCACCTGTACTCAAACCAGGCACAAAAAGGATGCTCAGGAAAATCGCTGTTGAGTAATTTCAAGCCAATTATCAAACCCCACCAGCTATTTCAAAAGCACATAGGGAGGACTGTATGAACTCAGATACTTTTAGAGGAAGATGGAAAAATGTCAGTGAAGGTCTTAGTACAGAGGGATGTGCTATCAGACTGTGAACAGCCCATTGCTGACCATGTATCCATCTCCTTACCATTCTTCTCAGCTGCACAAAGCCTTTTCTGTTTCTCACACTTACATGACAGAAGTTAGAAGTTTCCACTAGCACAGGACAGAGTATTTGCATGTGCCTGGATACATTCTGTGTATTTGTGCATATTGCCTTTTCTTCCTTATTTGAGGATATAATGTTGACAGCAACTTGAGTGATTGGCTATAATTAATAATCAAAAAGCATACTTCCGCATCATAAAACAGATGATAGCATTCTTCTAAAAGCACCGTCGATCAAAATTATGTTTAACATTTCTTCAGTAACACTGACAGCAATTAGATTTCCATAAAGTAAAGGCATAAAAACTACCAATAGCGAATTGCACTACGAGAAGAGCTGCTTGTTGGACAAGTACCAAAGAGAACGAATACTCAGATAAAATCCTAATCCAGTTGTTAACACTGGTAGCTACAAATTAAAATTTATTTTATATTATCTATACAACACCATAGGTAGGGATCTCCTCAAGGAAAAGGAACAAATCAGACAAATGAGTGGGCTCTACCCCCATAGGAGTGTACAGTCCAGACCTGTTTCAGAAGGCTGTTAGTACCCCCAGCCACCCCAGACCGACGCTCTCCTCAGCCTGGTCTTTCACAGTGAACCAAAACCTGAGCTAATTTATCACAATATACCAATTCTGCAGCTGATTAGGAGTTGATATCCCAAACCCATCAAAGCAGGCACACCAAGGCACAGCAGAAAAACAGGACAGATTACAATGGCAGCAAGCAGCTTCAGCTACCTGACTTTTTAAACCAGCAGCACAACCTTGTCGAAATATTAAGAACAAGATGAACACGAGGACAGAACAAGATAATATTAACTACTCTGACAGACAAAAGCCTTAAAATAGTAGTGTTACAGCCATTAAGCTTATCAGAAGCCCATCTCACAGTGATACCACGCAGAGGAAAGACACAGCTTCTTAAAAACGCAATTACTAAAGTGGGTGAGATTTTGTTCCCCTTCAAGCCAATGATGCACCTTGATTTAGAAATACACCAATAACAAACTGAAGTCCCATAGTCAGAGTCACTGAAATTTAAGTTTCTCGCTGTGTACAGTACACAGCATCAGAGACACGCACTATTCACTGTGCTTGGGCCTGTTCCATCTCGCTTGTCAAGTTTTTTGAGACTCGTTAGCCAGGGAGCTCAGCCGGACCGTTACCTGCATCACATTGCTGTTCTCCATTCATCTCCACAGCAGCCCAGGGGTTATTTCCAGCAGCCAGAAGCAGGGGAATCCGAGGAGGTCACGCTTTGGTGGTCATGAGTTGCCTCCCACCTTCAGTCCCAGTGGCAGCCAGGACATTCAAGAAGCAATCCTGAAAAAATCCCGAAAGGAACAACTCATAAGAAAATATTCACTGGATTTTAACTACTTTTAAGATACATTAAAAACATTACACCACCAATAAGCAGGAAACCTTGAAGCAAACAAGGGCATCTCACTGTGTTTATGTATGTTTAGCTATTCCGCGCCTCTTATACTAGGAAAAAAATATTTCCTAAATCAGCCAATTATAAAGGTGACTTTCAACACCTCTTCAGCCCCAAAACAAAGCCACCCCGCTCAAAAGGTTCTTCAACCCCTCACAAGGCTAAAGAACTAGGGAACTAACCAAGTCATGGAGCAAGACTACCAGGTTAAAAAAGAACAAAACCAAACCAATGAATGGAAATAAAACCCCACACAAAACAAACCACCAACCAACCAAACCAAGAATAAAAACACAACAAATCCAACACACCAGGTTAAAAAAAAAGGAAAAAAAAGAAGGGAGCAGAAATACACTCCTAAACATTTTGTGATGAGAAGCCACAACTTTCAAACCTATTCCTATGAGCAACTAAATCACTATTTCATTATTAATGGTAGGAAGCAAGGAAGGACAGGTCTCAAGCAAGCCCATTAGTTCACTGCATTGGCAACATACTACAAGTATTTTTCCCTTACGAAATTCTCTACTAAAGTAAAGTTGTATAGTAAATAAAAGCCTAGGTTACATGTTTATTTATTAATATCACACTTTGACTGAAAAGTTTATATAAATCAATGAGATGGGGTGTGAAGGGGCCCCAAAACCAAGATTATTTGCATGAAAAATCTTGTAAAAGCCCATAATCTTCAAATAACCTTTGCATTCTTGCAGAATGCCTAGGAAGCACCTGTTTTTTCTTTTTAAGCAAGATACCAGAAGTAATGTACAGGACTAAAAATCACAGTTTAAAAAACAAAGGCTGCACTTCCCACCTAAACACATTGTGAATAACTATGCTTTTGAAAAGGGAAGACCTACACACTTGAGAAGTCTGGGGGTTTGGGGTTTTTTTGAGTTTTGTATCCCTAGAATGTCTATGGAGACTCCCCAATAATCCTTAAAAAAGGTTTTGCAGGAGGGCCCTTTTTTAAAACCTATTTTAAACCTATTTTAAGTGTGGGGTTTTTTGTTGTGTTTTTGTTTGTTTGGGTGTTGTTTTTTTTGGTTTTGTTTGCCCTACTGCAGCCTGGACGAATTTGTAAGAAATGCAAGTTGCCTGAAAGATGGAAACACAGCAAATCTTCCTTCAAAATGAGTCGCACAAATGAGAGATTTCCCAAGACAATACTGCTTTGAAAGGTGCAACCATGGCTTCACTTCTGATGGTGTAACTGGACTGGATGGAACTAAATGCTTTTTTTCCTTTGAAAATCTGTCTATTTGTTAAAAATTGAAGCATTTTGAAGAAGTGGTTCTATTGGAGGGAAGTTTGGGTGGGAGAGCAGCTGTTGTGCCAGCCTGCCCATCCCTTCCCACAGTGTCAGTGTCACCACTGATAGCCCTTATCTTCAGGCCCCCCCTGGCCGCCATGCAAAGCAAGTTAATCAAGACCTTCCTCCACTCTTTAGACACAGAGAATTTGGAAAGGAAAAAAAAAAAAAGGCGGGGGGGAAACCCCCAAACCTTCCCAAAGCACCACGATTCTGTTTTGTGGAGGATTTCCACAGAATTAATTGTAAAATGCCAGGTAGCAGGCTGCAAATGTCCTGGGCACGTCTGTGGAGCACCAGGCTCGCTAGCTGGCACTGTCACACAAGTCAAACCAAACTGGAGCGACACCGCAACTGAAAGTGAGAAGGCAGAGTTGTCCTGTAACTGAGCTACAGCCCTCGGAATGAATTTTAGGGAACTGCAGCGCAAAGCACTGAAAACTCTGCCTGAAATCTCCTGTGCACAGCACTGGTAGCTTCATTCACACACAAATAAAACAATAAATTTGAACAGAATTAAAGGAATGTCCACCAACAGTGCTCAGCAGTGTGGGAAGTTCTCAAGTACAATAAAAAGTACAGCCAACTTTAAAAATTTTCATTTCACGTGCAAAAAATTTTTAAGAGTAGCAAGAGGTATCATTAGAACTCTTACTGAATGGTAGCTCGATGCCACAAAAATCTACTGTATAGAAGATATTAATACAGTTTTATTCATTATAGCTTCAGGAACGCAGCTGGAAGGGAACTCAGCTGCCAATTTCTGCTATATTGCTTCTCACCTACTTGTCTCAAGCTCAAAAAGACCGTGCTCAGCATACACCCACAAGGTCACAAGTGAACTCCCAACTGAGCTCTGTCTCTCTCAGAAAGTTACTGAGAAATTAAGCACAGGTACCAATCTCCATCAATCTCCCCTGGTTCCTTACGTTCTTCCAGGCTCTCAGGACAAGGTGGTGCAGGATACACTAACATGACCCTTGGGAAGACTGTCCTCTTGCCAAAAGACAGTCTAACCTTCCATTTATTCCGTCCTTTACAGGGTAATGCTGGCAGGTGATGTCACTGGCAACCTGCATGATGCTTCGCACACAGTGAAGAACTAACCAATGAAACACTTTTCAATCATTCATCAAAATATTTATTGGTAACGTCCTACTCTAAGTTTATCAGCTGTCACTCTGCTAAGCCAAAATAAAGGCAACCCTGTGAAAAAGGCCAAGTGAGGCTTGTAGTCCAACAAATCCGAGGATATGCTGCTGCTTTCTAATGGTGTAGCCCTGGCAAAGTACCCTCAGAATTTAATTACAATTAAGATATTTTCAATTTACGAGATCCAGCTCTCAATGTCCACAGCTAAACTAGGTAATTCAAAACTAACTTCATCTTTTTTTTTGCAACACGGAAATATATTAGACACCCCTTTTCCCCCCCAAAAAAAAACCCAAACCAAGCACCAAAGAGGCTGTTTATTTAAAAAATGCCAAGTACTGGCAGCTCCTCTTGAAGTTGATTGATATTCTGCCCAAGTCAAGTTGGGTAGTTATTCAGGATTTCATAAGCGGCTCCGGTGTTTTATGTACACAAAATTGAGAGTACTTGTAATTAGCACCCGCCATGGCTGGTGCTTACAGTCTGGCACCCCAAAGATTATCTTTTGATAAATCTCGAGGGGAGGGGAGCACAAGTGCTGCTGGAACAGGACTGATTTGAAAATACTTTGGACTCTTCAGTCGCACTTCTGCATTTCAAGCCTCCTATCAGCACATGAAATATTCAGATGTTAGCAACTGGAGGTAGCATTAAAAACAGTTACAGTTCATTAAAGCCAGATGGCTCACTTGAATATGAAAAGAAATCAAACATAAGCTGGATGTTGAATTAAAGTAAATCAGCTGGTGTCTGAGGCTTAATATTATTTTAAAACAAAGGCGCATGAGACAATGGGGACGTGAGACACCCCTACAGACTGGGGAAGAAGCTACAGAAAGGATCAGCTTTCAGCAAATTCCTTCATCCAAAGGCATCCAAGTAAAATCTGTTTTAAAACCCTGTGTCTACAATACGGAGCCTCACTCTGCACAGGCAGCAAACCTGTTGCAGGGGGTTGCAGAGCAGGGTGGAGCTTCTTCAGCACCTGAAACCTGCAACTCTGCCACTGAACACAGATCAATCTACTGCCAACACCAACTCGGAAAGGCAAAGGGCCTTTTTGTTACTCTTGGACCATCTCCTGGAGGAAGGAGGAGACGGGGGATAAGTCCTCCTGGTCCTATGCCCATTCACGCATATACCTTTGCTTTTTCACTCCAAGGAAATACTGATTACCTGTTCCCTATGAGGGAAGATGGCACGTGCACTTCATCTCAAGACTTTTTTTAACAAATTCTTTGTTGTAGGACTCCCAGATATGGCATGAACAGTGCTGGGCTCAGCACATCTTCTAATGAGGTCCAGTGTTTGCAGTGGAGATTCTTATTGGCATTTCAGAAAGAAAAGCTATTGAGGACAAAAGCTCCCCTCTACTACAAGCTTCTGTCTGAAAACCATTCAGAAAGAACAATGTGAAGTACAAAACAGGTACAGCCGAGTGCCAGTAGCAGCAAACACCCCTTCCCAGTGCACATACAAACAGGAAACAACCCGTTGTTCCTACAACCCATCGTTCCTGCTGGAACCCTCAGCAGAGGTCCCACTTCTCCAAGAAATGTTCTCCACAGTCCTGCACTTCATGAAGCCCCTAGTTCACTGAGCCTTTTAAAGCAACAATATGGTATAAGACCTTTCTCGTAATTTTGTCTTCTCTTATTTAGGCACTAACAGTTGGAAGCCTGGATAACACTTAAAGATTTTCTAATTTTCAGTTGTATAAACAAAGTAAGTATTAATAACAAACATATGTCTTCCTAATATCTGACCCTCCACAAACAAAAGACAAAGTGGAAGACTTCTTACAATCTCTAATTTATGCTGGAATTCCGATTTTTCAAGTCATTTTAACTGCTGTTCTGTGACAAGCAAAAAGCAATTTCAGTGGGCTCTGCAGGAAGGACCTGCCACAGAGCCCTGTGCTTGGCACTGCTAGTCTGCTCCAAATCTTCCCAAGACAGCCCTGTAAACCCAGAAAGCAGACAACAGATAGGTAAAATAAAGTTTGAGGCTTCTATAACAAAGTAATAAAAATACTACTGATTTCATTGAAGTCACAGCTGCCAAAGGAATGACCCCGTTCAATGCGCAGAGCAGAAACCTTTGGCTGACTTGCAGTTCTGAAAAGCATTACTTTTACACACGCGTATGGAACAGCGGGTCTGTAAAGAGAAGCTTATTTGCTTGCTTCTCTAAGGATTTATCAAAGATATACAGACCATTGAATCGCCCTTTATTGTAGGTATAATCACCAATGTTTTCTTTGGGCCATCTTGATAGCATATTTAGTACTCCAAAACAAAAGCAAAACCTTCCTTTATTTAAAAAATAAATAAGGGGGGCAGCTATGTTTCCACATTTTTTTGCAGTTGCTAGACCAACTGTAACCAAATCTAGTCCGAGTTCAGCACCTTCCACCATCACCTCTCTACCCCATCTCTTACAGACAAGTTGTGTAATTTTGTTCTTTTGTAACAGGTCGTAGGTGCCCTGTCCTGGTGACCAACCTTCCTTCAGCATCTTTGGCTGCAGACTCTGCATTATGCAGTTACGTTCTGTCCAAGGACCACACTATTAACCAACACCCATCTATCCTTCCTGAGAAACTGTTATTTCATCAAAAGCAGAAAAATTTCTGAATTTTCAGCCTCTCTAATCTCTCTCTACTCTTGTCAATTTATTTGGGCTTTGTCCTTGCAAGAACAAAAGC
The DNA here is from genome assembly GCF_964273445.1 of Streptopelia decaocto. Taxonomy (NCBI): domain Eukaryota; kingdom Metazoa; phylum Chordata; class Aves; order Columbiformes; family Columbidae; genus Streptopelia; species Streptopelia decaocto. The sequence goes on from NC_138662.1 coordinate 5,924,279, forward strand.
TGTGTTCATCTTAGCACTTGGCTCTGGCTCCTCGCAAAGGAAGCTTTCCTGGAGACAAGGCTCAGGATTCCTGCAATCCCTTTCATCTTTTTGCCCGTCAAGAGAATGTTCAAGTGTTCTTATCTGAACAGCTTCTGTATGGCCTCTGAGAACAAAACCCACCGAACATCAAGATTATATATGTATATATATGCAAATAGGAACTACTATCACCAGAGTTAGATTAATTATTAAAACTTATATTTCTCTACCACACCTGCACTGCAATCTCTGCTCTCTGACCAGTACTCATAGCAGTTCTACCCTTCTGTATCCCTGCCAGCTCCTTTACATTTATTTTAGAACTCCAAGGTGCTCTTCTTTCCCACTGAAAGAGCGACACTGAGACCCAAGACAACTGCATTTAAAGAACACACATTATGTTCTTACATTTTCAAAGAAATTATCAGAAAATAGAAAGGGGTCAAATGATTTGTTGTGGAGAATCTGGAACGTAACCCTCAATAGTAACCCAGACGTACAGCAAGTTGTGTGGCTCCACACGCTTCACACCTTCCAGATGAACCGCAGGACCGCAAGCACCTCTGCAGGGGAGGCTCGACAGCCTGCGCCGCTGCAGCCCGTTGCAATCATAAACATGTTTGGTTTTATTCCAAGAGCTTATAAGAAAAAAATTTTAAAAGCCTCCATTTACACCATCTTCCAGGTGTTTGCCCAGTGCCCACAAACAAAGCAGGCAGAACATCGGCACACACTGCTCTGTTCTCACCGAACCAGCAAACCCCCAAGTTATTTACAGCCTTTGAAAATCATCACTTCTTCATGCACAGACACCTTCAGGACTCAGACAGGTATCCAAATAACGCAGTGAGGGAGCAGCAGCCCAGCCTGCACCACAGCAGAGGCGCAGGATCCCACCCAGCCCGAGCAGACACCCATCGCCCCGCCAGAGAACTCGGGGCAGAGCCCCGCACTGCACGTTAAATACTGCAAGTTGCTGCAATTACACGGGCAAATAAACAAAAACCTCACAGAAGATTGAAAGGTTACAGCTTGGCAATCCTTTCTGCCTCAAAAATGTGGAAATGTTGTCCATGAATATGCATTTTTATTAGCATAAAAAATATTTACCAGAGAAAAGGAGAATATGTTTTGTAACAACATGGGACCAATGTTCATACCTTTAATTCAACCTTTTGTGAGAGCTACTTGTACAACACAGAAAAACCAACAAACAATCCATTTAACACAATTCTGCTGATATTATAAGTGGCATTTACCTTCTTTCATTTAGTTTATGCCAATTTATGCCAGTTTTCCCATCCCATCCCATCCCATCCCATCCCATCCCATCCCATCCCATCCCATCCCATCCCATCCCATCCCATCCCATCCCATCCCATCCCATCCCCTGCCTGAAGTCCAGTTCCTTCCAGGATTTGAGTTCCCTCCTGACTATACACGTAACGCACCTAGAACGGAAAAGCCTGGTTAATAGATGTCATAACACTCAGGTCTAGGTCAATAAATCATGAGATCTGTCTTTACAACCTGTGCTGCACTATCCAGCTGGTAAAGCAATTTCCATTAAACTATGAGTTAAATCCAGGTGAGAATGTAAAAGTCACAGCTCTGTTCCCAGCTAATTCAGATGCCACCAGACAGCCAGAGCATTCACTTGACAGGGGAACAACACACAACAGGCTGTCCCAAAATGTCCCTTTGTATTTATAACTGGTGGCAAATAGAAGCTATTAAGAATTGCTTATTTTGATTCTTCAACATTTAAGATAGTGGAGTTTTTGCCAAGGCATTCAGGTTTCCTTTTGATTTTTAAATGCAAAATCTCCAGCATTATTCTGCTTTCTCCATTTACATTCTACAGCATACAGACTACAAGAATATTGGGGTTTATCAGATACATAAAGAAACAAAGAAACCAGACTGAACAGGCTGCTCTGTTTTCATGGGCAACTTTTTATTATGTATCCTATAGCAAGAATACAATTGCCTACAGTTACAAGTTGGATAAGATGAAGGAAAAATGTGAAGTTTCTTTTGCTCCCAAGCCCCAGACAACAGCGTGTCAACTTCTTATCCTCTGCATAAAGACAGGCAGCGTGGACGAGTAAATATTCCATCACTAACATGTAGTATAATTCATGAGATAAAATAGAGCACTCACATGGAAAGAAAATTACTCCGATCTCTACTTCTGAATCCCTGGGGCATTGAAATATTGAATCCCACACGACATAATGATGTGACACGGATGGCTGCCCAACAGAAAGTGATATGCAACAGTTAAACTGCCAGCAGCAATGTACCAGCCATCAGATTAAGGGACCCTTTAAACTTGGTTTGAGTAGCCTTTAAGTTGAAATGTACACCACCACAAACAGCACTACGAAATAGCTGGTTTCTCAGCTTCCCCACAGTAACCACACTGCATAAATGGGTGCAGTAGCCTGGTTTAGACTTTTTAAGTGAAATAACTAAACTTTTTGTCAGTCACCACCAGTCTCATTCCTCTGGCTGAAACAAAACTGCACAGAACTCGCTCACTGTTCAAGAGACAACTCTGAACCAGCGCCAAAGTTTGAGATCTGCAGCACAGAACCCTCGAGAGCAACCTGGGGAAAGCTATAGGGGACAAAGTGGACCACATAAGCACTTAACAACTATTAGCTCCGAAACAAAAAAAGAGAATCGCGCCCTTTCCATGGTCTCAAGGAAGAGCACTTCCATTGCTAAGTGGTAGAAGACGAAGCACCAACAGATAAACATAATTAAGGATACAATTCTCAGCTATCCACTATGTGAGAGAAAGGTGTTTTAAGCCAAAAAGTACATTCAGTGCACATATATTTTAGGCAATTAATGAAGATAAAAATTCATCTGTAAGTGCGTGAAACATTAAAATTACTGGAGTAATCTGCAAAAATTCATCTGTTAGAACACCAGATTTGGAAACTAATTTCAATGCATGAGGGATGTCAGTCCCGCAGACAAAGTACGAAGGTCAATGCAGTCTTAACGAAGTTACAATAAATACCTCCGTAATACTGCTAAGAGGCTCGATTTATTCAAACAAGTCCTCTTTGCTGCCTCATTCTGTGCATACGTTATAGGAAAGTCTTTGAATAAAACCTGAGCAGGACACTCAACTTGGCTCAGCACTCAAGGCATGTAAAGGGAAAAACCCCCTGCACTATCTTCCAAATCCTTTTTTGAAATTGAACTCCTGTTCCAGAGAACCACCTAATGGATGTCACCACTGCAGACAATACAACAATTAAAGGAGAAGAAGTGGAGGAGAAGGAAGGTACTTTGCAAATACGACATTTAAAAAAAAGGTCAATCATATAAAATGCTTTTAATATGTAAAAGCATACTCCTACTTGTTTCCTTCCTTTGTTATGTCATTGAAACAGTACATGATACAGAAAAAGTCAATATATTACATGCATCTCTCAGAAAAGCTCCTAAACCACAAGCTAGACACAGGGCAACTCTCCCTCAAACGCCAACACAACCACAGGACAAACAGCCCCCATCAGCCAGCAAGGGCTCACACCCCCTCCAGACAGCCGAGATCCACAATAAAGCCCAGCTTACCACCAAGGACATTTATGCCCAGGAACATTTTCCACTCCACCACTATAGAAGTTTAAAGGTTAGAAGCTAAACCTATTTATCAACGCATCAACATCTAGTTATGTGGATCCCATTTTCCTAGAGCAAGCAAGAATTCTAACACATCTCCCACTCAATTGGTGCTCTCTGGTGCACATCACTTGTGAAATTATAGCCAGTCTCCGAGATTTGGGTTTAAAATAGACTTGCTGGTCTAACTTTAGGTTCCTATTTTTAAAATATTTGGACTGATATTAGAGGACAACAAAGGGAGTGGCATCTCACTCATACATTTCACAGACATGGAGTGTCAGGTTTTCTTCCCTGAGCAAACAAATCAGTCAAACTGTCAATGGCAGGCTAGAGTAAAAATTGAGATGGACAATCACTGCTTTCAAAGTTTGTAGGTTTGGTACTGTATAATTAAACTTGAATTATTTAAATTTAAAATAATTTCAATCAAAAAACTTAACAACAAAATCTGGTTTTATGCACACTCATGATCCTTGAACATACAATCTATATGCACAGACAGAAAACAAGCAGAAGCATCAAAAAACAAACAAACCAACCAAACCATTATTGCAAATAAAAGATGCAGAAGCAAACAGGACACAGTTTTATCAAAAGCACTTGTCTCAACACATCCAGCTGGATCAAAACAGACTAGGAACTCTTAATTGTCCTCAGGAAGAAATTGACTTACTCCTGGGTAGCCAGTGCAGGTCACACAACAGGGAAATAAACCAGGGAAAGCCTGTGGCTGCAGAAGTTGTCTTTGCAAGTGCAAGTGAGCATCATCTTCCTTGGCAAAGACCCAGCAGTAAAGCCTCAGCCTACCAAGTGAATTCCAGTGCTGGAGCCAATACCTTTGGGATGTGATAAACAGAAGGAGGATTTTTCAAAGTGACAACCACACCCAACACTCAACACACTTTACAAACCTCATCATCAAGACCATCAGCACTCAGGCCTTGCTTTCTGAAATGCTGATAAGCAGATTTTCATTTCAGATGAAACCTGAGAGTAAAGGAGACTGCAAACTTTCAGAAGTCAGGACTCCAGGCCTGTTGTGTCATTTGCTTCACAAACCCATGTTTCAGAGTTCAGCATCACTTCAGGACTTCTATGCCTCAGGCTTAATCTCAGTGCTTCACTACTGTGAAAGGCACCATGTCATTACCATGAAGTTCTGGAATGTCCCCAAAGAGCACTGTGAGGGCAAGTGCCAGTACCGTCACCACATCTGCAACAGCCCCACTCCGCACACCCTCTCCCCCTGCTCGTGGGAGCCCACGCATGCGGGGACCAAGCTCTGCTGCTCCTCCAGCCGCTGCTGCTCCTGCCCAAGGCCCCGCAAAGCACACGCTGCCTCGCATACAGCACCACTGATGTCATCACGGCACTACACAAGGAGGAAAAGGGTGACCACCTCAGGATGCAGCAGATGTCTGTGGCAGCAGAATACCCAGGTACCATCTCCCCCTGTTGATGGCTCAGCTCTCCATGCCCTGCACTACGGCAGCTTGGGGCCGGGGAGCAGCGAGGAGATCCCCTTCCTCCTCCTCACACCTCCTGCAACCTGTGACTGACGTGCTCTTCACAAAGCGCACTGCTAGCACAGTACAGAAACACCAGCAGAACAGAAAATGAAGTAGCAGCAGGTTTTACTACTTCCATAAAGACATGTTCTCTTCTCCTTCCCTCTGGCAGATCAGCTCAAGCATCAATTCAAAGCATGCAACCTGTATGCCCATCCAAATATTAGATCTTCACAGGAATATAGTGATTTCCTACTCACAGGCATTCCCTAATTTAAAAGGAAAAACATGAAGTGAATTACCATCTTAAAACAGAGGGGAAGCCAAGCAAAAATCCACGATACTACCATGCATGGGAGCCAACAGGAAATGCATCTCAAAGGCTATATCCCTTTGGTCAAGTATCCAAAATTGAATATAAGAACTTCTAATTCCATTTTTATTAAATATATCGACTTTCTGTCTCAACTATTTGAGTAAAAATTGCCACCTCAAGTCAGAAATCCTAGATGAGGCAGAATTCAGTTTCCTACAATGCATATTTTAAAGATTCCTTAACAAAAAGAGTGTTGATGGCAGGTTATTCTACATTCTAACTTCCACCAACTGTTCAAAAAAGATCTCTGCAGTGTGAGTTTGGTAGTCAGATCCTGACTTTGATCCCCAACCTGTTTTATAGGTTTCCTGTGCACTCTTAAACAACAATAGCGCTGTTACCATGAAATGCATTCTGACCTGAGCTGCTCCGTATCTTCCAAAGATAGTGCTGCTGATGAAATGTCACACTCCCTGTAGAGGTAGGACGTCTTGAGTATAATCACCTCAAACTAATCTAATCTAAGTTACTTTAAAACTGATTCAACAAGATTCACCAGCCCAGTGCAGGATCCATCACTCCCATGAAAAATGATAAAACTGCAGACGAGGTTCTGTGATTTCCCTGCAGGTGCAGGAAAGTCTGTGATGGAACCAGGACCAGAAGCAGCTCAGTGGTCTGACGTGTGGTCGTATGAGCTGCTAACGTGGTGTACCTGTCAGATACCACCGGGGCTTCAGACTGTAACAGCAAAAACAAGTGTATTTTCCCCAGTGGTGACAAATATGCATTTACTGACAGTACTCAAATGCTAACAGCAAAGCCAGTGATACTGAATAACGAGACAGAAATATCTGAATTATTTAGCAGACAGTGCAGAAGCAAAAGCCAAAGTATGATCTGACCAAGAAAACAAAAAGAAGAAGAAAAAACAAGAGTGTGATTAGTTGTGCGTTGGACAAGAACCAGTTGAGTGCAGGATGAAGGCAGCAGCCCCGGCAGGGAGGAGGCTGCGACTGCAGCCAAGGACGGTGACAGCAGCAACTGCTCCCTCCTGAGAGCCAACCACTACATTGGCCGGGCTGCAACATCAACAACATTCAGAGACCTTTTTTTGCTGTTAGACTATCTCTTTGAAACACTAAAAAAAAAAAAAAAAAAAAATTACTCCTTGGCTAATATCAGTGAAGAAGTAGAATGGAAAAATGTACATTTCAACCAGTTCTTTTAATAATCCTATGGAGAAAATCCTGACCAACTGATCACGGCTAACATTTCTTCAAAGGGAACATTTCTTCCTCATTTAACTTACAAAACTCTGTCTCCTGCAAATGACATTTTATTTATAGCAGTGGTATTTGCTCTATAACTGATTGGGGAAGGCTGTAAATGAGCATCATTGCATATATATGGAAAACAATGATAAAGTAGTCATCAAAAAGCTACAGAAGATTTAAATATTCAAATAAGGCAATCTGCATAACCCCCACCTGAATTTTAATTTTGCAGAACTTATTTCATAGCTTTATGCTTTAGATTACCTGTGCAAGCTATTTATTTTCCACAGAAAAATGACATTTTGCACTTTGAGAAATGTCCACCAATTCCCCAAGTCATATTCATTTTAATTCTTGGACTGAAGGTAGAGGAAGCTTTGCCATAGCAGGACAGGTTATTTTTTCCAAGTCTAAGTGCTCAATGCAAGAAGGCAAAGGTGAAGACACTGATGAGCCACAGGAAGGTTACAGTGGCAGTGAACTGTATCCAGGTTCCTCACCTGCCATCACTTGTAGCTCTCTAAAATGAAAGTTATCAACACGAGGAGGAGAGAAAAAACAGTGCTGTGGAGGGAAGGGAGATCAGAGAGCACAGCAAAGCAGCCTTTACACTGGAGCAAGGATTTCCAAAGGAGAAACAGGAGACCAACTTGTGGAGGACCCCACAAAGAACGGGCTCGTACTAAGCAAGTCAAAAAGACGCATTCACAAACTGGAAGGCCAAAGCCCGCCCACACGGCAGCTTTGGACTCGGTATTACTAAGAAAGCGCTTCGTTAAAAACCTCAGTGCTCTTGCAGCCTGGCAGAGCACTGCAGTGCTGAAGGCCAGAACATCAAAACCATACGTTTGCACTTCATTTGCTACAGACACAACAGGTAAGGGAGATCAGGAGCTTTTCCTGTTCAAACCTTACTCTGAGATCTTGAGCAAGGCAGGTTCTGAGCAGTCTTTCTTTCTAGACCATGGGATTTTAAACCTTGTCTTCTGCATGTACTCTTTTGCTGGTACTAGTTACTTTTTCAACATTTTTGATTATGGAGATTGACTACAGCTTTGGAAATAGCACTGCTTCATCCTTAGTTTTGTTTGGATTCAAAAGTGGGAACGCCACAATATTTCTCAGACAACAAGAAAAAGACCATTTTTAGCACCAGTGAATTCCCTGACCGCAGCAGTACTATATTGTATGTACTTAAGGAACTTTCGTGCCTCAAAAGGTTAAATTTGGTAAGAAAAGCCTCAAGAAAGGAAAGGTATTAGGCTTTTTCTCATGGATCACCCAAAACTGGGGAGAGGGGGAGCCACAGGAGGGAGAGGGAAAACAGGGGTGTCAGTAAAAACAATCACTGCAATGTTGTCCTAAGGATCAGGAAACAAAAGGTGAAAGAATAAGCACCTAGAAAATTAGCAGTTGTTTCAGAAACAAAATTTTCTCTTACAAACATTAACTAGTTGGTCCAGAGATTGCCATGAAGGAGTTGGGGACCAAGCAAATCAAATGCTCTGGCAAAAGATCTGGTAATTTATTTTACTGATCTACAACATACTGTTGTAGCAAATCTCTCCTACACTTAAAATTCCTGCCCTACAAGTCCCACTTACTGGCACTTCAGGGTGAAAGTGAGCACTTTCTAGATCTAAAGAATACAGGGAAAAAGAAACAAAACAAACCAAAATAAATTGTTGCATATACAGATTTCATTCTGTCAATCTCCTAGTAAAAACAGAGAGCAAACAAATCCTCCTGCTCTTCCCACACAATGGCCATCCCAAGTCCACACACCCAGTTTCTTTCGGGACTCAAAGCTTTTCATTGTTTCAGCCAAAGGAATCCATCGCACCTACCTCTGTGATGAGAGAAAAGGCTCTGAGCCCAACACCCCAAAGAGCTCATTCATTTCCCGCATCCATGAACTCCACAGCATTCACTACTACAATACTGTAAAGATTTCTCACAGCCTTCTAAATTGTCAGCTTTCAATGATTTTTACTGTTTTATCTTTAACTTTCGACAATGTCTTCACTGCATGATGGTACAAAACTCCACACATGCTGCTACCAAGATTAATACATGATTTAAATAACTGGGTTAAATTTCCTTGATATTAATTATAAGTCGCTTCATTTGTACATCAGTTACTGTGATAAAATATAGTTACTGAGAAGAAAAAGAAAATCTACTGGCTGATTTTGGCCAAAATTGGCTGTATGCGTTGTGGCTTTATGCTGGCTTAGGGCAACCCAAGAGGGCAGGGACATGCTCACTGTGATTCACCCTTCCAGCTCTCAGGTGCCAGAACTGGAAAAAGACAGAGAAAAGCAGAAAGGAGCTGCAGAGGGAGTTTGCCTCTTAGAGATCAGCATGAGGAAGAAAATTGGAATAAATGTAAATTTTTCAGAGCTGTCCTTTTCCCCTCCTAAATTTTATTTCAGTCTACCACTCACTTTCAGATGAAGATAAAATAGAGTTTAGATTTTGGTGTGTGAAGTGAAGTGAAAACACAGACTTGTCTCACGCTTCTGATTCAAAATACCCCAATACAAACAGGGAAACTCAAAATCGCTTTGTTCACCTCTGTACCTGGACTCAGTGCAGAAACGGTGGACATCATGCTGCTCCTGGGCCTGCATCACAAAAAACCTTCCACCTGCACCATGCCTCCACAAACAAGTACCAACGAACAGAGCAGAAATCAAAGCGCTAACAGTTAATAATGTCCAAATAAGCTCTTGCCTCAACATGTGCTACAAAAACCTTTGATGTTACAGAAAACGGAGAAACCTGGAAGAAAAGGTCAGGCTTTCCTTGAGAATCACAGCTCCTCGGGGCCCAGCCTCAACATGGAACAAGGAAATGCATCTCAAAGAGATGTTTGCTTCTAGACTGTACCCCTTACCTATTTTTAAAATACTTGTAAGCATCCTTTACAACTTGGCTATAGTTTCACGCATAACTAAACCAGAATAAGGCTGCACTAACCCCAGAAAGGCAGCTCCACATCCACTCGTTCATCCCTGCTCCACACTAAACTTTCTGCTGGAGCAAACTCTCATAGCAGGAGACTGAGTCTAGGCTCAATCTCCCCGTTTATAAGATTTATAAGCAACTACTACCCCCTTCGTCCTTCCAGTCAGGTACAGTACTCAACTCCAGCAGCAAAGATGAATGAGATTTCATAACTGCAGTTATTTATAAACCCATTAGTGTGACAATAGAGTAGTGAGGTGGGTTGCAAACTGGCTTAGGGAGAGAAGTCAGAGAGTGGTAGTCAATGGTGCGGAGTCCAGTTGGAGGCCAGTATCTAGTGGAGTGCCTCAGGGGTCAGTGCTGGGGCCAATATTATTCAATATATTCATTAACGACTTGGACGAGGGAATTGAGTGTACTATCAGCAAATTTGCTGATGACACCAAGCTGGGAGGAGTGGCTGACACGCCGGAGGGCTGTGCTGCCATCCAGCGGGACCTGGACAGGCTGGAGAGTTGGGCGGGGAATAACCTAATGAAATTTAACAAGGGCAAGTGTAGAGTCCTGCATCTGGGCAGGATCAACCCCAGGTTCCAGTATAGGTTGGGAGATTACATATTAGAGAGCAGTGTAGGGGAAAGGGACCTGGGGGTCCTGATGGACAACAGGATGACCATGAGCCAGCACTGTGCCCTTGTGGCCAGGAAGGCCAATGGCATCCTGGGGTGTATTAGAAGGGGGGTGGTTAGTAGATCGAGAGAGGTCCTCCTTCCCCTCTACTCCGCCCTGGTGAGACCACATCTGGAATATTGTGTCCAGTTCTGGGCCCCTCAGTTCCAGAAGGACAGGGAACTGCTGGAGAGGGTCCAGCGTAGGGCAACGAAGATGATTAAGGGAGTGGAGCACCTCCCTTATGAAGAAAGGCTGAGGGAGCTGGGTCTCTTTAGTTTGGAGAAGAGGAGACTAAGGGGGGACCTTATTAATGTTTATAAATATATAAAGGGTGAGTGCCAGGAGGATGGAGCCAGGCTCTTCTCAGTGGCAAACAATGATAGGACAAGGGGTAATGGGATCAAGCTGGAACACAAGAGGTTCCACTTAAATTTGAGAAGAAACTTCTTCTCAGTAAGGGTGACAGACACTGGAACAGGCTGCCCAGGGAAGTTGTGGAGTCTCCTTCTCTGGAGACATTCAAAACCCGCCTGGACATGTTCCTGTGCGACCTCACCTGGGCGTTCCTGCTCCAGCAGGGGGATTGGACTAGATGATCCTTTGAGGTCCCTTCCAATCCCAAACATACTGTGATACTGTGATCATCCTGGTTATCATACAATGCATATGCACATTCTGCGATCTGCTGTGGAATGACACCCATTTTGCTTGGAACAGTACAACGGAGCAAAGATGCCGTTCTGGTGGAGTTGTAAGAAATATTTAAGCACAGACTGGAAACCAAGGAGCTTGGAGTAAAAAACATTTGTTCTGCATTAACACGAACTCCCAAAACTTCTCAAGCAGGAATTAACTTGCAAGACCAGCACGTGAAGCAGCACAGCCCGTAGCTCCGTGACCCTGGTTTTGCTGAGCTGGGATGTGCAGCGGAGGCACAAACATAAGCTGGTTCTGCAGCCACCGAGCAGAGTTTCAGGTGTTGTCCCTGAGCATTCGAGCAGATGGGCAGAGCGTTCCGCTGCAAATCTGCCCTGCATCTACGCATCCAGGGGATATGTTGTGGCCTGAGGAGAACAGCAGTGCTGCTAAAGATAACTTCAGGAGATTTACACACCACAGTCTTCAAAATCAAAAAAACAATTCACAAATAGCACATGGAAAGTCAGCCTTGTTAAAATGTTAAATATTGGTATTTGACAAACTCTAAGTACTTAATCACTGTACGGTCATACACATAAAGCTGAGCTGTTTTAGTTAAATTATATTTAAGCTATTATAAGGATAAAATTCCACAGTGCACTTTTAGTTTTTTAATCCAAGAACTTGTGAAACTGAGAGACATAGGTTTATGGAAGGAGTCTCCTTGAAGCTGGTTCTGATCTGAGAATTATTATGCCCAGATTATGTGAAATAAGCATAGCCATGCAGGAATTGGCATTTATCAGCTAAACTGTATCATGCCATTTAACTTATGTATTAGTCAAGTTGTCCTTGATAAGCTAAAAAATAAAAATAAAGAAAACTTACATAAATTAGGAAAAGATCCATTGGAAATACAAGCATCCATACAGCAATAAAAATAAACAAGTGGAGTTAACTATAATAACTAGGAGGAGTTATAATAATTAGGACAGGTTATGTCTATCAGCGCTCACTAGTACTTGATTAATTGCTTCTGACCAGTTTCCCACTCAGTGCCGAACACAAGATGACCTTATCTATGTTGGTATTTAAAGTACATGCAACTGTACCCAACATTCGGGCATGTTCTAGACACCAACCCAACTGGCATAAATAACAAGGCTGCACATCATTACATGCACGCATTCCATACTACAGCCTGAGGAAGGAACCCCTCTATTCATTCCTGGGGGTGACCAGAAGATGTAGATTTTCTCAATTAAGCTACAGCAGCACTCTCCGTGTGCATCCCTTATCAATTAATGGCAGGCCAGGCACATGGGGTACTTCATCATTTTAGCTGGCCAAGAAAGCCGACAGGCAGACTAACAGTTAATAAAATAAGCATCTATTATTGCACTAACACTGAACTTGTATACTTTAGAGAAGACTGAAGCTATTTTACTCAACAGCAGCTGTGTTTACACTATAGCACAGTCTGGTACCTCCAAAACTCAAGTGAACTTATATCTGACAGCAACTATGCTTGTTCCAAGGGGAAAAAAAAAACTGTTAAGAGGAGAAACATACTTCAGCTCCTTGTGCTAAATGAAAATCTTTACTTCAGCTGCTTTTAAAGGTACCACAACTTCATTTACCATGGACCAGGAATACAAACTGAAACCAAAATAAATTGAAAACACTTGGTTCATCCATACAGTAGCATCATAAGAAAATTCATCTGTGCTCATCACATCAAACTTTTCCATTCTCCCCCAGCAAGGTACACAAACCCATTTTAATCAATATGAGAGCCAGTTTACAGTTCAGACTCTGAGCCGCATCCATCAGTCACTGTCAGGAACAGAGCGCCTGTCCTCTAAAGTTTTTTTCAGATGAAATAAAAAAAGGTTCATTGTCAAGATAATTCAGTGTTACTTTTTATTGATTTAGGCTTGGTGGATATCTTCCTTTCTCCTCTTAGTGCTTACTGAACAGAACAGGAAATAACAATTTATCTACAACTATCAAAAGCTTTGGACATCTATTCTACACAATGCAGTCGGCTGGACCAGATCCATGGAGGTTATTATTCAGAAAAGGAAAAGATCTACTTGCTTGTACCTGAAACTCACGGTATACATTATGTTGAAGATGCCGGATCCATTGCAGCAGTAACCCCTCAACTGGGGAACGCTGTCAGCCTCCAGGCATCGTCTCTGAGCCTCGTGCTGCAGCCAAGCAGAAAAAACATCTGGTGAAGCACAGCACTGGCGGGGACGCAGCGATCGGGCTTGGAACTGCTGAAGCCGCACAGCAGCCACAGCCAGGCTGCCTGCCGGCTCCTGCCCAACAGCGCCCCGTTCTACCGCAGCAAGAACGTGGGGCTTCAGCCCCGCCATCTCACTCATCACTCAGCATACAAGATGAAGTTGTTTTGTAGGTTTTACTTAATATTTCTTCCTGGGAAACCATTTCTTTTTAATTGAGGCTTATTCCATTTGCCTTTGGTTTATGATGCTGGATCTGCTTTGGACTAGTGAACGTGGACAATTTCTGCTGGGCTAAGAGAACGCATCTAAAGAGCAGAGTTCGAAGGTGTCCTATCACCCAGAGTATCTGCCTCTAGACAGCAGCGGGATGATGGGGGACAAGGCGCTGAGAAAAATGAGGAAATTTGGAATCTACCACTGGCTTTTTTCTCAGGCTGGCTGCTTCCAGGTACTTCCCCTGCCTGCAAATATGTAGGTGAGGCTGATCAGAAAAGCTTTCCCAAAAGGACACTTACCTTCAGAGGCAGCTGGGGATTAAAGACTTTAGAGACAAATGCCGTTCACGGTGTTAAGTTAAAATTTAGAGCTGCTGTAAGTTGCCTGACCTCCCTTCTCCAGAGTCATGTTCATTATTGTTACCACAAACAAAAAACTGAGCAAGTAGTGGCAATGCCCGGTGTCTAATGCCATCGACACCCGAGCAGCACGTGTACAAGTGGCTGCCATTGAACTGATCCCCAAGGCAGAGCACGATGAAGGGCCGTCAGGCAGTTATACCCAGCACTGCCAAAGAACTGCTCAGACATAAAATCTTCCCATTCCTTCAAGCCAAATTACTAAAAGTGTAATGAGTTCTGGTTTTAGTTGTCACTGAACACAGACAACTTAGATTAGCTTAGCAATACTGTGCAATATTGGGCATGGTCTCGATTTGAGTGAAGCACAGGCTGGCTGCCTCTGCTCTCAGTGCACTTTCCTATCATGCAATACCCCAAGTTATTATTTTCAGAGCTTGTGCATTTAGAGCCAGTTAAGATAAAGAGATCACATCATAAACATCTACTACCAAGAATTCATAACTACCCAAAAGGCATATAAATGACAGTGTCTTTTAGAAACATCCTCTTGATCTTAAATAGATGTGACCAAATAAAAATCCCAATTCTGTAATAGTGATTTTTAGTCATCATATAGCACAGCTTGTAGTACTTTGCTATCAAGAGACTGTGGGCAGAGGACACACAAATTAGTTTCCACAATTTATAGCAGTACTGATGTTAAAGACAACAATGTAAAAGGAATAAATAAAGTAGGAGTTAAATGCTCTGAGGGCTTATTAATTTATAATATAACTAAATTAATCCACTATCAGTATCTAAAGAAAAACTACTGAAATCAAATGCTCTTGGGGAGTTGTTACGAGGAAATGAGAAATGTGGTTTACTCTTCACTGCCACTTCACTGTTTTAGCAATATGGGATTCCGGGCTCCCAATCCAGATCTTCTGTCTTAAACAGTAAAGCTGAAAATAATCTTCTACTTTAACAGCATGTACTTTTTCTTCTCTGATGCACCAAACTAAAGACCTAATAAGGGAGTGTTGTCTGCAGACAGCAAAACAACATCTGGCAGCTTTCTGAGTATCCCATTTGAAGAAACACTTTACACCGTGTACCGGCAAAGTGTGAAAGAAGTCAAATCATCTGGTGCGGAGCTGGGTAATGCCCCAGGTACAGCCTGAGCCTTCACATCAAATTTCTACTTACTAGAGACTCAGACTACTACTGTAAATTGCTGAACAACTATATCTGATGTCCCGAGAGAGGACAGGTGCCTACACTGGTTTGTATTGCACTTGTACTTCACACCGGCCTTCTGCTTCTAACACAAACAGAAAACAGAGAATTCAGCTCAGGCGTGCAAGGTCACGGGGGATTTCTGTGATAATACTCAAAGTGACGCTGCTGTGCAACACTATTGTAATTTGCGGTACCAACCTTTTAGTAAAAAAGGGTATTCTTGCAAAGAGACAATAATAAGGGTAATTTTTTAAAATGGAAAGCTAAAAGAGATTAATTTTAAAAGCATCTCCATCTCCAGTGCAGACTCCCGTGGCCAAAGCTAATCCATACAGGCCACTTCTGCCTCAGAGTGAGTG
This sequence comes from Streptopelia decaocto, assembly GCF_964273445.1. Lineage (NCBI taxonomy): Eukaryota > Metazoa > Chordata > Aves > Columbiformes > Columbidae > Streptopelia > Streptopelia decaocto. The sequence goes on from NC_138662.1 coordinate 5,939,743, forward strand.
AGAAGCAAGAGAAGCCCAGCAGCATGACATCATGATAATGTCATGTCACACAGGAAATCAAAATTTAATAAAAAACTTGAGGAATTGCAGATCTTGAGTTGGTCAAAACAATCAGATTTCAGCACAGCTGAAAGCATGTGGAACATGTCAGCACTTCTTAGAAATCCCGCTACAGTAATTCATACCACACCTTCCTTATTCAAAATTTCTACCCATTTTTTCTACGTGACCCTCAGGGAGCACTTACTCCAACAGCAAGTTTGATTGCCATCTCAGTTATTAAAATGTATTAAGTGATAAACCTTAAAGTGTTTAATTTAAACATTAAAACATATTTATCAGCAGCATTGCCTTAGATATCAGATTAAACAAGACCTAATATCTAGATTTTCATCTGCTCAGTGACATATCTTTCAGCTTTTTATATATATAATGACAACATCAGAGAAATAGATTGTATAAATTTAGGAGGAGAATCAGATGCCACCAGAAGAACAGGAAACCTCGTGGTTAGGGAGAAACTGTAATCAAGCAAAGGGAAGATGGAAATTTTGCACAGTGTACAAGTATCTGCACACTAATAATCAGTCACGGTCAAGTAGCTGAAAAGGCCACCTGACACATTCACGTTGAGAAAGCTGGATGGCTCAAGGGATTTGCGAGACATTAAAGCTCAGAACTGGTCCAGTTTGATCAGCGTAAGGCTCTCACACAAATACCCCCTGCTGCTGTAGCTGAACTGCACGGTAAGCAAGGGGGAGCAGAGATAAGGTGTAAGGAAACCTGTCACTAAACCAGTTTTGATAGAGAGAAAGCATCGCACGTGAAGAAGCTCCAGGCTGCCAGTGTGACGGCAGCTCAGGCTGGGAGGTCAAAAGCTGTTCTCATGATGTCTGTGAGATGGCCCAATACGAAGTAACGCAGGCACCACCAGGCAGGAACAACAGCCCAGGCGTGCTCCTTACATTCTTCACATTGGCCAGAATCCAGGCTTAACGGCATGAATAAAAATTAGATATGCGTCCTTTCTGCTTTAACTAGAAGAGGCAAATGTACTCACTGCAATTTCATACATATAACAATGACTGAAAAGCTGTAACAGCCAAAACCAAGTATTTTTCTTAACCTTTTTCTGGTTTTTGTCCTCACAAGGAAAAGACTGTTACGGAAGGTCTTCAAGCAACACAGAACTGCTAAGTAACGAGAACAAATTGTTACATTTTGTGCACTACATGCACATTAAACCATGGCCGCTCCGTTCCAGGTGTCGCGGCGCTGGCACACGGTTATTGGCGGGACTCACGACCCCAGCGCAGCCCGGACCCGCGGGGGGCAGCCAGGGAATCCAGCACCACCCCCGCTCAGCAAGAGTCAAAATCCTCCTGCCAGCCGCTATGTTCGCTGTGACACTCTTCATCTTTTGCCCAAAAACATACTGATAGCATGAACGAGCAAACATGAACTCCATAATTTTCCTGATGTCACTCCCTATAATTTTAAGAGGTTCTTGTATTTGGGTAGATGCGGTTTTGTTTCTATTCTAACACAATATTCCATTTCTGTTTTTAAAACCTGACAGGCAACCCACAAAAACCTAGAAGGCACATTACACCTCTTATCTGCTGTAACTCTGAACTAATGTTACTGTAAACTTTGTGTTATTTTCAAGACAGGACAAATGGTTTCAGCCTTTTTTTATTCACATAAAGACTGCAAAGGCTTTGTCATTTTGCAGGGGAGAGGGTGGTAAGAGGAGAGGTAAACCAGGAAAGGTTTCATTTTCCAACATTAAATTTTATCTACCTAGCAATATTATAGTGTCTATGTTGATGGGAAGAGTTTTAACCTAAGCTCACTCTGCTTTTTAAATAAAAGTTAACAAATATCTGCATAATTACCAGAGAATGTTATTACCACAACTTCCCGTAGAGGACTGCCAAAACTATCTCTTTAGGCTCAAAACAATTTATAAAGCTGAATTATTTTGATAAAATCAGGTTAAGGAACAGCCACACACGAAGCCTCACTGACTGATGTAAGGGAATAACAATACAGAGCAGCTTAAATAAAGTTCAAGTTAAAATAATCTTGCTAAAAGTTATTGCTTTACAGTTGATTGGTTATTGAAGGGAATTGCATAACTAGTGACAAAGAATCAACTCTGTACTAGTAGATTTGTAGTAGAGTTTTGCAGTTTTTTATTTTTTCTTTAAATTTTCAAAATCACAGGCCAACCTTCCTCAAGTTAGTCAGGGGATAAACTAAAACTAGGTTCACTTTCCACTAAATAACTTCCACTTGCTTCTCTGAAGCAAACTTTAAACAGATAAAGAGAAATATCATGCACATTTGGGGACTCTGTAACTTCATATGAGTAGTGTAAGAAATAACTCCATGTTGGCCAAAACGATGTCTTATGACCAAGTCAGTTAATGTCCATCTACACACACCCTGCAAACACATCCATGGGTGCCCAGTTACCAGAACAACCTTCATGATTAAAAAACCGAAACAACTGCTAAAAGCCAGTGCTAGTAGAAGTATATCCCTAGAATGGCAGTGGAAATAATAAATAGGATTCAGAGCTAACAACCCACTATCAAAAGTGGGAAGATACAAACATGCACAAAAGGTAAGTGTTGGCATCTTGAGGTTTTTTATAAAGATACCCAACTCTTACAAAAGTGTCAATGGTAAAAATGGCAGATTTCTGTTGTGGGGGAACGGAGAGTCACTTGTGAGCAAGAACAACTGCTCTGTATTTAACCTGCTCTCATACTCTACACATCTTCAGCACCTACAGCACATGGAAAATGTTGAGCTCTGTAACTTTTTGTATGAGAAAGCATCAAAAACATCAAGAATACATTTGTACAATACGACAGTACACTATAGCAAAGTCCCAGGCTGTTACAATGATTCATGAAGATTTTCAACATTCAGCACCACAAGAGACTTCCCAAAAACTCAAGGAAAGTTTGTTCTATATTTTGTTCTCAGAAGTCTCTCCCTTCCCCTTGCTGTGGTTCTCTGCCAACACTCAAATTTCTCCCTAACATGTTTAATGAAATACACAAAAGTCACTCCTACAGTCTTCAAGACCCAAATATTTGCACTGCAGTTCCACCATTAATTCAATCCATGCCAAAAGCTGTTTTGGCCACCATAAAGACCTTCCCCCCAACCCCAGCTCCATTCTCCAGCAACACCATCCCACTGCCAACAGCTCATTATTATATCAAACCCATCACAGATGAAGCTCCTCAAACTGCAACAGTCACTTAAACTCATTTAAAAGCTACAGTGAAACTTCCAATGCAAGACGTACTTGGGAAATGCCAGTTTCAAACGGAAGCCACTTCTGTCTGACACAAACCACCAGGAAACATCCTCAGGGAAGGATCTGAGTCACACGTAAGTATTTATATTCATTAAAAACACTATTAACATGTTGAGGTTCCTCCACTTGTATTTCCCACCAGATCAGGAGAAAATGTGCATGCTCGTCTCTTGCAGAAACAGGGTTTTCAGTGACTTTTTCTGGAAGGATTGTGCCCTTTTTACACATTCAAAATGCAAAGGGCACTGGTCGCAACCTGATTCCAGGAACCTGTTCACCGCAGCACTGTGATTACACACTCGCTTTCTCCAGCTGAAAAGCAGAGCTACTTTTAGTTTCTAATTGCGTATTTTTTAATTATTAGTTTTATGAAAGGAACTAAACTGACAGCACAAGTTATTTTTTAAAAAGCAGACAAACAGGGCGTCAGGTATATCATGTTAAAGACTAAATGAAGGGATAATGTTTTTTGACTAATAAAACCCACTACAAAATTTGCACTGCCTTTTTTTTTTTTACATTAAGTTCACTCAATATAAGCAGCAATTTTTCCTATAAACTTGCACACAATATTTGAGCAGAGAACAAGACATGCACATCAACTACTACATGAAATTGGCACTTACTTTACAGTAATTCAAAATATTTTCATCACTGATAAATTTTTTGCACAAAATAACTCAGGAAATAACGGTACTAAAATTTTATCAAGCTATCAGTCTAAAGTATTAAACAACCCAAGGAAATGGTAATACTTAACTCCAGAGTACTGGGAAAGAGATGAGTTTTTGAATGGTATTAATAGCATAAGAGAAAAGCATTCAAAAGACATTCCGAAACCTCTTGACTGTGAAATTCATGTTCAATTGTGCAGTCTACACTCACCTTCATTTTTGTTTTGCCAGCTCCTTTCCTTTCCTTTCCTTTCCTTTCCTTTCCTTTCCTTTCCTTTCCTTTCCTTTCCTTTCCTTTCCTTTCCTTTCCTTTCCTTTCCTTTCCTTTCCTTTCCTTTCCTTTCCTTTCCTTTCCTTTCCTTTCCTTTCCTTTCCTTTCCTTTCCTTTCCTTTCCTTTCCTTTCCTTTCCCTTCTTTCTCTCCATCAAATCTGACAGCATCCATGTTTGTGACACCAAACCAGCCGTGGCTGCTGAAGGCACGGGGTCCAACAGACGGGCAGCCCGTGGACTCCAGTGACTCGCGTACACCTCCACGTCCTCATTTCCCACAGAGCGGCGGTGAGCAGGTCAGTGTGTACACACAACTTCACCCCGCTCGATGGAATCAGAATATTGTTATCATAAAAGCCAGTCCTGATAATGAAACACTTCTAGCTCCAGCCAAATGCTTCACTCCCAAAAAGATAGGTGCTCTAATCCAACTCCTGTCATTAGCATAAGACTGAGCAGCTAATTGGCAGAGAAACAGCGATGCTGAGCAGATGTGTATTTACTACCACACAGAATCAGCATTTAGCACAAAACTCTGAAGAGAATTTTCAAGTTGCCAGACTAATGTGGACCTCGGGCCATATAACCTATTGAAGGTTTTAGGCAACAATGCTGATTGCTTCAATGGGAGTCGGACTCCAAACGCTTTGAGAGTCGGGGTCCAAACTACTACAGGTTGAGGAGCAACGGCTGGTGTGGATGGAGCAGGAGAGACGGGGCTGGCCCCGTGCTGCCTGTGGTTCCTCCTGCTGTCTGAAGCGCTCGTCCTCGGGCTGGGAGGACAACTGCCGTTTGCGTGAGAAAAAAAGCAGAAGCAGCACTTCATTTGCTGTTTTGATTTGTTCTTTTTAAGGAAAGATTAGCAAGCTGTAAAGGAAAACTCTCCACTGAGCTGCCCATAAGTACAATGCTTGCGTGAAATTACGCTGCCAGTTACAGCAGCAGACATCATCCTTTTCGTATCCTCTCAAAAAGCGTTTCCCCTAGGAAACTAAATCAATAATCTTAAGCAACAGCAACTGCACGCACAAAGCGCACTGCTTTAAGTATAACATGAAAAAGCACTGTTCATGTTGTTTTTAGGATTATGTGTTTTAATTATAGCCCTTCACCCTCCTTCTGGCTTTGTAATTGAATTTCCTTTTATCTTTAGAAGGCTAACTTTATTCATAAGAGGCTGTGGATGGCAGAGTTCAATCCTTTCACTACAGAGTCCTGAGGTTTCCCACTGCTTTCCAAGATTTCATTCGCATTTTGTTTTAAAAGGGTTCCAGTTCAGATTAGCAAAGATGTTTTTAATGGAAATAAATGTGTATCTAAAGGAGGTACATTGTTACAATAACCAAAAACATGCCCTTTTATATGTGAAGGGATCCCAGAAATAACAATGTCCCAAGCTCCATCACAAGGCTTAGAAAGATTCTATTCAACTAGCAGACACTTACAGGACACACCTATATAGAGTCTATTTGAACCCGTGGATTTGGGGTACTGTAACAAGCTCTTTGTTCTACCTGTAGGATCCAACAAATCTCACAAAGACAAGCTGCCGTTAGATCACCGATAGACTCTCCTGACTGTCTGTTGACCTGATACTTAACTTTTCATATGTGAAAACCCTTTTCCTCCTGCCATTACTTACAGTGCAGAATTTGGCCACTATTTCGGTTCCACTGCAGCACATCTCTTAACACCATGTCCAAGCAGCGATAATAAGAGGCTAAAAGCACAGAAATATGGTTACTTCTCACCTTCCAGACTGGATTACTTAATACACTTGGGGTGTTAAAGCAGCACCCGAGCCTTTCTTGTGAAGTGCATTAAGTTTCATAACAGGCTGAGAAAACATTTCAGAGCAACAAGGTTTTAAATGTGGCATTTTAAGTCTAGAAAACTGAGAAAAACATCCATAGGGCTGGCTATGAAGTCTTAGTGGATTGATTAATTCTGAGAGACTCCAGGCATCAACAAAAATAATCCTCAAAAGTCCCCGCATTTGATCTTGGAACATCTTCAACCAACCATGATCTTTAAGCCACATGGCCACCTATTGTCACTGCAGCTCCTGAGCTGGTTCTGCGATACCCACTGAAATGGTCGTTTTACTCGCTAAAGCTCCATTTGAGTCACTACTAAGACTCTACCACTCTATGCACTGTGACGGCAAAACACAGCTTTCCCCCGTATCTTTTCCTCCTAAATGGAATTACAATATTACGAGCTGTGTTAAATCATTGAATTCTCTCTCTCCAGGCAATGCCACAAAAATACGGCCCTGTCTTTTATTATTGCTCATTAACTGATACATTTCCTTCCCATTCCTCCCTTTAAAAGTACTGAAAGCTTAAAAATAGAGAAAATAAAAAAAGAATTTTAAAAAGACATCCGCTTTCAACAATACAAATTGCAAATCACAAGAACATTAACAGGCCTAAAGGCCTAAGAACAGTGACAGCACAGGGTTTTAGTGAAGAGCTCACAGTACGTGATGATGTTCTTATTACCTCAGCATCAGGACTGGTAAAATTACATGAAAATCTCTTCTCATTTTAAGATTTTTTTTTTTTGCACTTCTGTTCATACAGAGAGAAAAACAAGACTTGAGCCTAAGGGCTCAAAAGATAGACAGTAACTGAAGAAGATTTCTCTATTTTTAGGAGTACAATTTCAAAGCTTGATCTTGACAACAATGGAATATTTACACTATTGTCAAAAGTGTTTTCAAATCTACACTTTTTTTTAATTGAATTATTTTTACAGCTCCATCCTTGCCAAGTTCTGTAGATACTTTTTCAAGCATATGCAACCTTATTTCTGTTGTTAACATATAAATACAAGAGAGCGATAAGACTCTTCTATTCAAGTTCCATTTCAACTTCAGAATCAATAGTTGTGATTATTAACTCAGAATTTCAATTTTCCAGTGGGATGCAATAAAAACAGTGCCTCAGAAAATCAAAGAATACCCTAATCCTGAAAACACTACCTTAAAAAGTTATTTTATGAAGTCTCCTAGATTTTCTTCCCATGACAATACCCTGCATCTAACGGTAGGCCCGTGGAAGTTCTTAAAGAGCTAAAACCCCTACAAATACCTGTATGTATTATAATCACGTACTTCCACTGGGAGATGAGATTTTAAATATACTCTTGATTAAGCAGAAAAGAAAACCATTCACCTGGCTGCATTCAAGAAACATCTCTGCTGACAGCCCAAGTCTGTCTGGATTTGCCCTGCACAGATACAGATTCCAGCAAAACCTTAAGCGGCAAGTGCAGCATTGGATGTAAAGGATCCCATGGCCCGCTGAAGTGCTGCCCTCGGCTGCAGCCAGAAATTGCTCAGACAAGCATCACCACGATCACTGCGAGGAGTAACAAGAATGGAAAAAAATGAATTATTGGATCTCTGTGCAAAGCAAGCACCTAATCTGAGTGAAGAACTGGCCTAGAAAAAAAATACTCCCTAAAAGCTTTCCAAAGCTGAGGTCAACACTTCCACACTATCTTAACTTTAATTCTTGTAAGGTGCTTTGTTAGCCCTTATGGTTACAAAAATAGTCGTCTAAACACACAAGACTAAAAGCTTGTTCTTCTATGCCAGGGCCGGGCACACCCAGAAGAAGTGAATAGCCATAAGATGAACAGAAAACTGCTGAGGTACAGAGAAATAATGAATGGATTTTTCAAAAGGGCTGACAGAAAAAAACTCATTAATCGCAAAATGAAATAACTTTTCTGGCTTCTCGATTCAACAATCTCCAATGTACTTACTACCTTATAGAGAAGTAATTTATGTGGAATATAAAGTCTTTGGATTGTGATATATTCCCACATAATATGGATTAAATGCAAAATGCATGTTCTCCTGTGCACATCACACCGGTGTCAGACACAGGGAACTCACACAGCACCGTACAGAGGCTGGGGTGACCTCTTCATCTGGACTGTGGATGTTCGCTTTGCCATTTTCCAAACTGAACTAACTGGTGATCTATGTGCACACCATAGCATGTAGGCTTGGTCGCAGTGTGGAAGCCTGGACTACTTATTTTAATTAATATCATCTAAAAAAATTCACAACCTGGGAAATTCAGAATAAGATTTTTTTTTTTAATGTTGAAAATATCAGTGTTAAATTCATTACCATATGCTGCACAGTAGTTCAGTCAAAGAGAACTTCATTTAATGACTTCAAGAAGTAAGAGTTTTCCTATGGATGACACAACCTGGGCATTAAAGCCAAAACCAAGTTCAATGGTCACCTCAGGTGAGAGGGTGGTCAAAACCATAACAGAAATAGGTAAGTGGTATCAGCATTTCTGGTCTATACATCCTCCACTACCACAATGAAAACTCTTAAATAAAAAATAGCTCATTGTAACTGCTAAGAATTGCTAGTTGAAGTCTCTTGCATATGGAAATTTTTTTGCAGTATTAATATTGCTATAAGGATACAATCTAGTTTCATCCAATTTAATTCCTTCCTCTTCTTCCCTGCAAAATACCTGCACAAATGTCCAAAGGCCATCCAGGACAGAAGCTGCGGACACAAGCTGGCACCTCAGGCCCATGTCCCCTGAGCTGGGCACCCTGCTCTCCCTGCTCTCCCTGCTCCCCCTGCCGTGGGCTCAGCACAGAAACACCCACTTGAAACTGGAATAAGAAAATCCATCAGACCAGCGCACACTGCTCTGAGCACCATTAATTCCCGCTCTGTGCCTTCAACACAAGGAAAGCAAACATCTCGCACGCTTGGAGTCCACAGACACAGGGCTGTCTTCCCAGGACCTACTATTGTCCACAGAGACTTGAACAATTTTGGAGCATTTTCTGGAAGATCATCTTGTAGTTGCAAATGCTGATTATAAAGGCAGGAAGTAATGATAGAAATAAAAAGCAAATTTTCACAACACAAGGAGGACTACTGAGTCAGTGCTGAGTCCTGCTTTTTAAGAGGAGCACACAAACATGAAACAAGTGCAAAGTTTTAAGACAATACAGAACTATTTCGGAGATGAAAAATAAATGTTGTTTGCTAAGAACCCCAGAAGGATAATAGAAGATGAAATTAAAGGCAAGATAAGACAACACAGAGAAAGAAATAACCTCACTTATACAATGACATCTAAATTAGCTACAGCAACTCAAGATTTTGAAATTGTTATGACTAATTCTCTTGGAGCATCAATTCCATACTCACTAAAAGCCCCAAGGAATGGAAAAGAAAACAGAAAACACTGTGCTACAATTCTGGAAATCCACAGCCCCTTGAGACGGCATGTAGTGCTGGTGTCAAACGGCCACGGCGAGATTAGAAGATGCACAGAAAAGGTGTGATAGATGATCAGAGGCTTGAAGTACTTCTACACTAACAGAGAGACGTACAATTCGGTTTTATGGCAAGGTTCAGAAATACCCACAGCCAGGAAGAGCAGTCCTGCCCAGCCCAGCACTGCACACACAGAGCTGTCGACAGGCTTCAGCATCCTCTGTACAGCAGAACGGCTTCCTTCTTCGAGCCGAACACTGCAACTATGGAAGGGCACAACAGAGATGTGTAAAATCAAAACCAGTCTGACAAAGAAGATTAAGAAAAGGTTACTCACTATTTCTCCTACCACAAGAACCAGAAAACACAAACTGAAGCACCTTTTCACATTGCACACAATTAAACTGCAGACTCACAACCAGGGGAGGCTGTGGATTCAGAGAGGACCAGACCAGTGGGCAGAGAATGGGGCAAATGGCACAGCCAAGTCAACAGCAGTGAAAAGGGTCCTGCTCTACTTCGCTGCTTCTTATCCTCATTTCTAAAGTTTTTTGAGGTGAGACACAGTCCTAGGTATCCTACTGATCCCACACATTATGGCAATTTTAACGCTCATCACAGCGTAAGCTGGACTTAAAGCCGTTCTCCTCCTATCAACGCAGGGAAACTTCTCAGCCATCTCCAGCAGCTGGTGTCTCTTCCAAACCCCACTGCTGAGGCAGGAACTCAGAAAGGGTATTTTCATACGTTAAAGTGGGTTTTGCTATGCCTTCTGTAAGGAATCAAGTTCTTGCATTGCAGTAAGACAGATTTCTCCCTTTTGAACAGGTAATTAGGAATTCCTACACTATTAGTCTCTGAAACCCCAAAGACATGGCTTGTTTCAGAGACTCTCCGAGTCTGACCACTGTAACCACTGCCACCCAGCTCTCTGAAAAGACACCTATCTAGGAACATCAACGCTGCTGCTTTTCTATAAAGGTGCCTCTGCTAGCTGATAGGCAGTTATATTGTTTTGTTATATATCACTCACATTTGCAGGTTTGATGTCACTATCTATGTAACAGCACAAAAGAAGAGCATTTATATAAATTGCTTTTAAAAAGTATACTAAACTAGGTGATACTGCAACTTCTCAATAACCTAAAAATAGTTCCCAGCAAGATTCAACCACTCTTTGAAAACAAAGTATAAATGCAAAAGATTAAACCTGAATATTTAAATAAAAATGTTAGCTTTACTACAAAAAGAAAATTTTTGTATTTCTTATTGGATAATCGTAAAAATTACAATTTATGTCAAGTTGCTTTTAGATGGAAATTGGACACCAATTAGAAATAAGAACTGCACTTTCATTTTACTTAGCTAAGTAATATTCTTGCCTTAAAAGCATATATACAAAAAGCAGATACAAAGAAAACTGTATTTGGGGCTTCAATTTAATAAGTACATAGAGTTAAACCAAGAAACGTTAATTGCAATTAAGAAAGGGGATTTTTTTTCTTGTCACCTTATCCCTCCAGCTATTACGCTCCTTACTTGTACACCCTGATTGGAAGAGGAGGAGGCAGACTTCCCTAATTTTTCAGTTTCCAGTCATTAACTCTTACTTACCTAAACTGAACTGGTTGAAAAGAAAACAAACCCAGATGAACCAACTGTTGGACACACTCCCTCTACACTTGCAGCTACGCTAGAATTATCCAGAACTGGCTTATTACCACAATAAACTCTGGATTAACGTGCTTAGCCAAGCCACTTCCCTAAATACACTGGTTTTCATGACAAAACACGTGCTTGAATTTGCTAGAGAGTAACTTCAAAAAGTAAGATTTGGCTATAACAGCAATGGGAATTCAAAATTCAGTTCCCCCCCTCCCACAAATGAATTTTAAAAGTTTAATAAATTAAATAAGACATTAAAAAAATCACCTTAAAAAGCAAGACTTTTGCTCTTGGCTGCTAGACTAAAAAGCCATGCTGCTAACTTAGGTGTTGTTCTGCAAATAAAGGAGAAAAAACTTCCCTGAAAGAGGGGAAGACTTTCATATGCCTGTGCAAACGCTCACATTCATTTAAAAGGAGTTGATTAGTTTGGTTCAATTGGCCAATTAGTGCTATATATGTAACACTTCTGACTGATCCACGCTTTCATTATTTCTTAGGGCCATTAGTCGAACCCTCATGGTAACACTTTAAAGAGCAATGAGCGGAGTTAATCCTGGAAGGAACCACTGCCTTCTTCAAGAATGTCTCTTTTAGGACGCACGTTATGCGAGTCCTGCCGGCCCAACCAGCAGAGCGCACCCCGCGCTCTCCCCGCCTGCCTGCTGCCCACTGCCTACCTGGGCATTTCTTCATCAATTTTGCTGCATGGATCTTGTCATTTATTTGAAACACCACTTGAACAGTTTAATACTTACCACAAGAATGGGGGAACATTTGGAATTTGACATTAGGAAAATACAAATACTAAAATATACATGAGAGAGAGAGCCTGTGTATATAATACAGACACTTGTCAGGCTTCAATAGCATTGCTCAGTCCTGCTTAGAAACACCATGGCTTTTTCAGCACCGCATCCTCATTCTCGGAGCAAAGTTAATGGGCTCTGAGGCCAACAGTGGCCTCCTTTCAAGAGGAGATGCTCTGACAAGAGGGTAAGATGCTTAACCACCCTAGTTTCAGATACAAATACACATATCCACCCTAGTTTCAGACACAAAGATACATATCCACCCTAGTTTCAGACTAGGCTTTACATTACAATCGAGTTTCACAGTCCTTAGACTTAGAATACTTTTTATGATTTCAAAAAAAATAACCTGTCCTTCTTAAATCAGAGGCCATGGCTCCCCATGCACAGAGCAAAGAGCATGCTGGAGCTGCAAATGTGCACGTCACCACAATTCCTGAGGAGCTAGGTATTCCCAAATGTATTTACTTCAATCAAGCTACAAAAAGAAAAATAATAGCCCAAATAAAAAATAAAATCTTATGTTTATATATATATTTTCACAGGTCAAGAGACTAAGAAAGATATAAGAAATGCCAAGGCATCACTTACTCCAGTACGGAGAAGCAAGACATCCACGGAACTCCCAGAGCCACTTGTAATAAATGTGCACCAACACCAGAGGGGAAGCGCCTTCGCTTCCTGCCTTCATCAGTTTCTTCTGAAAACAATGACAAATCTGAAGGTGCTATTTATGGCTTTCTCTCACCCATCCCCAGAAGAAATAGAGAGTACAGCCTCTAAGTACATCACGATGGAGTTCATCTTCTCCAATCCACTTCAATATCACTGCTCCAGTCCCTTATATCCTTGAAACAGATTAAGTGACAAACAGCAAAACCTTGCAGGGTTCCCCACCACCACCATTACTTTCAACCAATGACCCAATTCTGCAAGACAGAGCACCTCTTGAGACAAGCTGAGAGCCCTCGACTCCAATCAGCCAAAATGGGGGAGGAGGTCACTCAGCCCTGCTGAGTTTACTCTTACAGGAAAAAAAAATAAAATCCAAGATGCATCTCTTCCCTCTCTCATCAGTACTCTCAGAAAATCTCCAAGCTGGTTTAATAGCTGCATCATTTTTAGATAACATCAAATTCCACTAGTCTCCTTCCCAACTCATCTGTTTGAAGAAAGAGATCATTTCTGCAGTGAAGAAGAGCATCCTCAAGTGTAACAGCAAATAAACCAGTGTAAATGAAGTGCTACAGCAATATAAACAATGGCCTTGAAAAACAGCAAGCTGCTCCTCAGGGTGACTCTAGGGACAATAATCTTATTTTAAACGTCCACATAATCTGAACAAACTGTTAAGATTACCTCTGTAACTAGCAACTCACCTGAACTATAGCTGAGCGTCTGCATTCAGTCCACCTCCCAAATCTGAATGGGTGAAAAAAGCCAAAGCAAAACATGCATGGCACCCACCTACCTGACATGAAGGCAGAACTTCTATTTGAGCATCATTTACAAGAGGCAATCTGCACAGCAAAAAGGTAGAGTCATTTAAAACTACTCTGTCTTATTAATACAAAATGAGCTTGAAAGAGCAAGAATCCTCGTATTAAGAGTCAGGTATCTACAGAAGAGACGGCGATTTTACTGCAAACCTTGATGAAGTGCACTACTGCTTAGCTGGTTTTCTCAGAAAACAAGGCTCATCTGATTAATTTGACACATCTGCATGTACACAGTTTTCTGCCTATCCTCTCACAACTTTTCATCAAACCCAGTAAAGAAAATGTGACAGAGGGGCAGGGGTCTCAATGATATTAAGATCCTACAAGTGTTGTACTAGAATGTGTGTTTTCACAAGGAATATGAATCTAAGCATCACTGTCTCCACCGAAAGAAAGACTAATGCAGATATTGCAGAGGATCCAGGAGAGGAAAGCGAGGAAGCAGAGGAGGGGGAGGCAGAGGAAGGAGCTCCTGTGCTGCGGGCTGGCAGGCTCGGGGCTCCCAGGCCTCGGTTATGTGCACAGCGCCCGGGAAAAGGCTCCTCGGTGACCATCCAACACCGCGAAAGCAAACGAAGCAGAAAGCTACCTCTAAGACTCACCACTTTCCAACCTCCAAGTGTTTTTAAAGCATTCATATAGGACGCTGTAGCTACTATGAAGCTTTGTATTCGTTAGAATACACTCATTTCCCAGAGACACGGAGAGTTACCTGGAGAGTCCCAACTAATATGCAGAATATCTTGTTCCAGCCTAAGCTCACACCCTTCTTTCTCATAGAGGAACATCTGAAATATTCAAACAAGTGATTCTCCTAAGAGAAGCCCTATTAAGAATGCAAAATAGAACTTGTGTTGTAATACTTCAGTTTTACAGACTAGCCTTTGTTAAGAACACTTTAAAAAAATACAATCTCACTCATAAGATAGGAGCAGCAGAATAATAACAACAACAACAATCATATTATTATTCCATGATCACCACCAACCCACAAAGGCTGCCAGCAAAGTCCAGGAAAAGGGAGAAAAATTGAATGTGGTTACAGAGAGAACACAAAACGCGTATGTGTCTTATATGCATCAGGTCTTACTTTTATAAAAAATATATTCTGTACCCTTAGAACTAAAACCATTCTAAAATCAAATGAGCAATAAATAACATCTCAAAGCTTCTTTCATAGGCTTTATCAATATTAAAAAAAAAGAGCAGTGGAAAGAATTATGGGTTAAAGTTAGAAAAAATATCTATAAAAAATACAATTACACTAATGACATGGCTTTCAAAATAATAAGATATTAATATATAATATAAAAATTTACTCTCATTTTCAACGTTTGCTAAACTTGGAGAATGTGAACTGCCAAATATTCCTTTCAGAATCTTGCACACTTGCTTTCCGGACAAGCTCAGCAAGCATCTGAATCCAAAGAAAAAATAAACACCACCACCACCACCACTCCCACTCCCTTGCCTTACCCCCTCTTTATTCCCTGACACTCCACGTATGAAAGAAATCTCAGGAAAAATAAATAAATAACAAACAATACCCACCTCAAGTGTGAACCTATGACCCAAACACTGAAAGCCATTTCCCCAAAGCAGAAGGAAATGGGCACTAAGTCAAGTCCACTACCAGCAGCAACACTGATGCTCAAAGCTCCCAAAACAAAGGCAACATATAAAACCTGCTCATCATCAAGCAAGATGAGTCAGATGGACAGCACAAAAGAAAGACAATTTCATTCCAGAAAACATTTGTAACTTGCCCAGGCTACATGGTTTTAAGTCAATAATCAATCTACAAGATACAGAAAAGCACATTTAAAAGCTCAAGAAACCAAATCCAAAGACTATTCTGCCACACTGTCATTGTCACATAGGAACAATGGACGTAATGCAAGCCCTGTGTTTTTAGGTATTGAAAGCTCTCTCACCAAAATACCCCTTACTAAGCACCTCCCAGGTTTCAATTTCTCCTGCACTTAAAGGACTCTTCAGTGAATTTAACATGAGTCATTTCACTGTCAACATGTTCATGTAATTAAGTTGCTATGTGTCTAAAGTGCATCACTTGCAGGACAATTACTTAAGTCAAACCAGTGCAAAGCAACTGTATTGACATCTACATCACCACATGATGATCATGCCCCAGTCAAACTTCACAAGTGGAAGCACGGTAATGATGTTAAAGTGACATCCAACAAATATAGTAGATGCGAAAAGTAAGCATGACAGAAGTAAGCTGCCATTCATCAGCCATGAAACAACAAAAACCCTGTAATGTGTTACCAAAATACAGCATTGCAAAAGTATTTTTGCAATACTCTTTAACATCTTCCCTATGAGGCAGTGAAAGGGTTCCCAGAATACAGGGATCACACCATGCAAACCATATCAGTCATTAACATGTCATCTTACACTTAACCCACCTTTCTTTTCCACACAGCAATTGCTCAGGAGATTTGCCAGGTTTAAGACTCAGATAAGACAATTCAATACCAGCAAATTAATAGTAGAGAGGGAAAAAAACTGCAAAGGAAAAACGGTACAGATCAATAACTGCTAAGATCTGCCACTGTTTCTCAGCTATCTATCTTGCACTGCTGTCTCCA
Source organism: Streptopelia decaocto (assembly GCF_964273445.1). Taxonomy (NCBI): domain Eukaryota; kingdom Metazoa; phylum Chordata; class Aves; order Columbiformes; family Columbidae; genus Streptopelia; species Streptopelia decaocto. The sequence continues at coordinate 5,955,889 of NC_138662.1, forward strand.
GTGGAGAACGTGCATGCCAGCTTTAACATAACCAGATGCGTAAGTCTTGCAGTGTAACTGCCCAGCAGAGATGTACACCAAACATACACAAAGCCATTCTCCCAACACTTCATGCTATATCTCAAGTGTAAGTCGTAAAGAAAGGCAGAGTGAGATCTATCCATTTTATTTGGTTGTCTGTTGTGTCCAGAAGCATCTTCCCATTTTCCCACTAACACAGGTTCTGGGAAGAACTAGATTTCATTCTCATCCTTCAATCACAGTACTAATTCACAAGCCAAAAGTAAAAGAGGAAATGGCTGAACTGAAGGCAGGATGCCCACTAAATCTTTCTAGAGAAGATCTTTGAGATAGGTGGATACTTTTTTACTCTTTTTAATTGTTAAATCCATGTCAGTAATACCTACTACACAGGAAACCCATGTTAACAGTTAATATATTTTCATCTTGACATTGACTTACTTTGCCCAAAAAGCTGGCTATTTTGAAACAGCAATCACAGACCTTAACCAGATTGGGATTCTATGCTGCCAAGTACTGTAGACACTACAAGTTACAGCCCCTGCTCCACTAAGAACAATACTATTTCCCATTAACAACTTTTTCTCTTGCAAACCAGTTGTTTCTGACCAGTTCACATACATCCTAAACCTTAAGTGAGTTGCAAAACAACATTATTTCTGAAGTTACAAGATGGGCTATCATCTTCTCCTGCATGACTTTTGCACGATGCACCTTATATTCTGCCTTACGGAGATGTTCGCTATGGTAACCTCCTGGGCTACTGACAGCAGCCAGCTCTCATGAAGGAAGGAATAGCAAAGAAACAGCAAAGTAGGCCTTTTCTTTTGCTGTAAAACCTCTCCCACCAGAATTCTGCTGTCAGAGTGGCTAAAACTGTCAGACATAAAGGTTACAACGTAAAATCATTTTACAATGGCAACAAGTTTCTCCAAAGTGGATATAATTGTTCTGCTAAAGCACACATGTGACTGCGAAACCGGCATCACTGGCCTATTTTTGAATAAATAAGGGCCTTGTGGAACTGCAATAGCGAATGTAGTTAAAAATTCACAATTAACTGCCGCGTTGTTTTTCTTCTCCTTTCATTATTTCCACTGCGGAGGGGGGCGGGGGGAGCCCTGGTAACAAGTTTGCAAAAGCCACAGACGGAAAACTTGCACAGTCCTTCCCATGCGGGCATTCCGCCCTCCCGTTTCCACCGGCGCTGCCCGGGCGGGCGCCCTCCCGCAGCCGCTGCCCCGGCGCCGGTTCATCCCCCGCCCGAAGTTGGCGTCCCGGGGCATCCCCGGCACCTCGGCGGCCGCCCCGGCCGTGTCACCGGCGGCGGATTTACGACTTCAGGTGCAGAAGCGGCGGGCAGCGCAGCCCGACTCCCCGAGAGACAAAGGCTCTCGCTCGCCGGAGCGCCGCCGGGCGCGGAGACGCCGGAGGTGCGGAGCGGCGGCAGCGGGCGCGGCGCGCACACAATGCCCGGCCCCGCGGCAGCGCAGGCCCCGCAGCGCGGGCGGCGGCGCTGCGGGAGAGCCGGCGGCGCGGCCGCGGAGGCGGCGCCCGCCTCTCTCCCCCCACACCCACCCACCCAGAACGGGAGGCGAAGAGCCGGCCGCTGACGGGCCACTTGACGAGGACCGACGCCAGCCGCTGCCCCGGGCGGGACGCGCGCCGAGCGGGGCACGGCCGCGCCCGACGGGGGTGCGGAGCGGAGCGGGGTTTAAAGGTCCCCTTCCACCGCCATTTTGAGGGGGAGGGGGGCGACCGAGAGGCGCTCGGTGGGCTCGGCCCCCCGCGGGCGTGGGCAAGGACCGGCCGCGCCGGGGCGGAGGCGCGGCGCGCACAAAGTTCCCGCGGGGGCCGGGCGGGCGGCGGGGCCCGGGCGCGTCCCCCCGGCGGGCGCCCCCTCGGCGGGCGCGGGGCCGGCCAGGAGGGCAACTTCGGCCCGAGCGCGCCGCGGGACGCCGCGGGCCCCTAGCGGGCGCGCGCAGAGTTGCGCGCGGGCAGTTGCGCGCGGCGGCTGGCCAGCCCCGCGCATCGCTCCTCGGCGCGAGCGAAGGCGGCTCCCCCCGCGCTGCCGCCGCCGCCGCCTCCCCGCCGCGCTCCGCCTGCCTCTTCCCTCCTCCTCCTCCTCCCTCGCCGCCTTTTTCCCGCATCCAAACTTCGGGAGCCCGGAAAAACCCTCCGGGCCCCGCGCCCCGCCGGCAAAACGCCCCCAACAGCTGCGCCCGAGGCCGCTCCGACCGCGCGCGGGCGCCGCTGCCGCCCGCCTCACCTGCGGGGAGTTTTTCCAGCCCTGCGCCGCTGCCGGGGCTCGGGCTCCCCGGCGCTCCGCTCACTGCCTCATTCCAATATGGCACGGCCCGCCAGAGCGCATGCGCCCGCCGCCCGCCTGCCTCCCCCCCTCCCGCCCCTCCGCCCTCCCCTCCCCTCACGGCTTTTCGGGCGCTCCGGCTCCCTCCTGCCGCGGGCGCGCCGAGTCCGCCGCCGCGCCGCGTCCCCGGGCCGCTCGCCCGTCCGGCCCCGCGAGGTCCGCCACCGGCCCCGCCCCCGCCGCGCTGCCCCGGGCTCCTGCCCCCGGACACCTGCTCCCGCCGCGCCGGGGGCAGCGCGGGCTCGGCCGCCGGTAACGGGACGCGCCACCGCCGCGACTCTGCTGGGGCGGGGCGGCAGTCACCGCCCTGCCCGGCCGCCTTCGCTCCGCCGCCACGGGCAGGGGCACGGCCCGGCAGGCGGCCCGTGCCTCCCGCGGGATGCGCGGTCCCGTCTCCATTTCCCCGTGCCCCGGTGAGGATTCAGCCCCCATCCCCTTCGGAGACAGGTCGGCCCCGTTGGTCTGTGTCCCCGGGGCGCGGCCTCGGCCGCGACCCTCCCCGCGGGGCCGCGCAGCCAGCGGGCCGCCCCGGCGCCGCAGCTTGCGGGGAGCGGGCGGGCGGCACCGGTCCTCTCTCCCGGGGTGGAGACGGGCACCCCGCGCACTCGCCGCCGCTGCCCGCGGCGCTGCGAAGCGAAAGAAAAAGGAAGCGGGTTGTGCAACATCGCGCTCCTCCTGCCCGTGCGACGGAGACCGAGGGGTGGAAAGGGAGCCTCCCCCGATTCGCGCAGATCGAGGCGGTGGCCGGCAACGAACCCGCCAGCGGCAGCAACGAACGGCGGCGGGGAACAGCGGGAGCTGAGCGCGAAAAGCCCTTGCGCTCCCCGGGAGCGCATCCGCCCGCCCGCGGCGGCAGCGACGGGCCGAGACGGCGGCGGGAGCGCTGCGGCCGCGCTCCGCTCCGGTCCGCTCGCCAGCGGGAGGGACGAGCGCCCGGGCGCCCGGCCGGCTCGGCCAGCCCGCTCGCAGCGGGGCAGGAACCCGCCTTGCCGTTGTCTGAACATCTACGGCGGCGAGTATCGGTGCGTACGTGCCTCTCGCGTCGTGGTGGACACTAGTTGCTGGCAACTAGAAATAAGTGTTCAGAGGGGAAGAGCGGGCGGAATAGAGTACACTGTAATCATTTGTCTCTGAGGCAGAGAAGTGCCAAGAAATAAATAGACCTAACAATGCCGGAACAGCAGGCAGGAAGAACAAATGTAACCATGAACTTGCTAATTACGCATCCAGCGGGCAAATGACATACACCGATCTGTACACGGTGGCATCGGGGGGATATGCCGAACTCAAATCACGCCCGACTGATGCAAGTGCGATACCAAACGGGATGTCCACAGCCAAAGGAGAGATTTTGCTTTCCACGCAGATAAGAAACCTCCGTTTCTAACTGCCTTAAAGGAAAAAAGCGGAGACGTTTCCCCTCGCGCTCGGGAGGGAGCACAGCGCGCCTGGCGGCCCCGCACCGCCCGGGACAGCGGGGCCCACGCCCGGGCACGGAGCAGCCCCGGGGCTCGGCAGCCACCGCGGGGTTGCCCGGGAAGGGTCCCCTTGGGGCTGGAGGGCTTCTTCCCCGCTATTCCGTTCGCCGCTAAGACGAGCGAGGCCCGGCGGCGGCCCGCCCGCTGCCCTTCCCGCCGAGGGGCGCGGCGAGGCCCGGGCCATCCGCTAGAGGGGGGTCTCGCCATGCCGATCCGGCCCCGCCGCGGGCTGAGCCCCGGCGTCGGGCTGGCACGGTGGAATTAACTATTCAAATTAAACTGCTTCTGCACCGCCTAATTGAGTCCCGGCAGACACCAACGCGATAATGGAGTGCAGCTCCTGGCCGCTCCGACCAGACAGCCAGTCTCCGCTGGTCCCCAAGAACATCTCCGTATCCCCCGCGAGTCCTCGAAGCCACCCCCTTCCCAAAGCAGCACCTCTAAGAAACCAAGGACTTTTCCTGCAAAAGCCCCCAAACTACAGTGTGCAACAGGAAGAAGACAGCAAAAGTCAGAAGTATCGCAAAGTTCTCGGAGTGGCAAAAACAACAAACGTGCCTTTTCAAAATACTGAGATGATCCTGGAAATTAGCCCTTGGTACATACAACGGGGCAAGACAATGTAGGAAAAGACACATGATCCACACCAGTCTGATCTGTCAAACATCTAAAAATTCTGTCTTGCCACTACACATTGCTGTGTCCTATTACCGTCAGTCACAGAAGCTCCATGATACATGAGCTTTGTGTCATCTGTGGTGATCTGGAGGAGGCTGAAAAGAAGAGGTTCAAAAGACACCACAAGGAAGTTGAATCTGCCTTTCTGGATCCTCTAGTGTGTTAGCAAACCTGAGACATGGGGCTAACACACTCCAAATACACGTATCATCGTATGGGGATTAAATCTCTTTTATGTCCTTTTGTGGGAATGGCAATACACCCAGCACCATTTATTATCCAGTTTGGAGGATGACCTGGATAACTACACTGCTGTACAGGCACCCTGCCTTCAGAGAGCCTAAGTGCCTTGCTTCTATCTTTGAGGCTTTTCTAGCATCCACTCTTACACTCTTCTGACACTAGAAACTTTCTAATTTCCAGTCTAAATGTATTCACTACCAGTTTATAGCCATTTGTTCTTTACCATTATTACCCTTCAAATTAAATATTTTTTCTTGCTGATATTTACCTAAAATGTCCCTATAAATAGCAATTAGATCATCATCTCTCAGTCTTTCTCCTGTGTTTTTAATCTTCTCTCTAAATAGGTTTTCCATTCTTCCAGTGTCCTCTATACCTTCTACCCTGTGTGCACTGTTCTAAACAAGGTCTTAACAACTGCCTTGTACAATGATATTAATACCTTGCTGTCTACTGAAAATACCTCACTCGATGCATCCCAGAATACATTAGCATTTTTAAGGCCACATTACAGTGGCATCATAGTTATCCTACAACCAATAACGAACCTGGATTCCTCTCCTCATAATATCACATTTGATGAACCTTCAAGCTTGCTCGCCGTTATTCTAATTAATCTTTAAGTGCATGACTTCTTGCTATTATATTCCATCCCATTTCTGGTACTCCAGGCAATAGATCAGCAGCAGCAGTTGTGCTAGTGCAGTTTAAGAAGATACTACTATGCCTCAAAACATGCATCTTGTCCTAATTTTAAGATTATTTACCATCCAGCCTGCTCAGAGGTTTCCCCTCATCAACAGCAGCTCAGTTTCTGTGCAACCCGTCGACACCTTTGGCCGTGTCAGAAAGGTGGGGAACACACTGTTGCTGTAAAGCAGTCTGCTCCTGAGCTCTGTGAAACTGCCTGGCTCAAGGCCACCCACAAACTTCTCAGTGTGCTCCACTTCTTCAGTCAAAGCTACCAGTGGCAACACACCAGCCTCCAAGAACCACAGTGGTTCACCTGTTTCCCTACAACCTCTTACTATGTTTTGGCCTTTCGTTTTGTTTTGCTGCAGACTGTGGTAGGCCATTTGTTCTACAATATTAAACCTGAATGCTTCATGCAAAATAAGCCATATGTCTTTTAGGATCATCAGCTTCCTGGTCATTACAAACTTTTTTTTTTGTTTACATTAAGTGATTAATGAGTGATTCTAAATTTTCTCTAAATCCTCAGTACTTGAATCAGTAAGTCACCCATATTGTTAGCATCACACCACCTTTTGCTTCTGTCATTCCCTTATAGTAAGGAAAATCTTTTTTTGAAGCTAAGTTTTCAAGCTGTGTGAACAGCATTAGATAATCAGTACCGAGGCGTTAAGTGTCAGCCAGTTGTTCCCTAAGTAGGATTTTCTGCTCCTTTCAGTGAAACATTCAGCTTGGCTTTGTTTTGCCACATTAATTAGGACCACAGTCCTACAGACCGCAAGTGCCAAGAAGTCTCTCTGCACTGAACTTTCGAGTGCACAGATAGCAGGCTCAGGCTGTACATCCTTGTGCTGAGAATGGAACTGGTGTGGGTTTGTAACTCTCTGCTTGGGCTGAAACATAACTCAGGAAGCTGAGCATTCCCCTTCAGTGAAATGGGCATAATTCAGTTACAGGAACATCACAAGTGTCTGCAAGAGCAAAACACAGAGGTGAATGATTTAAGTTCCAGATATATTAATTCAAATCAGATATAAGTTGGTTAAAACTTTTTGTCCCTGCTTCTAGAGTAGATGATTTGCTTGAGTAAAGATTGAGAGATTGCACCTAGTGTAAACATATGGGTACCATATACTGGTCTTACTAGAATTATTATTTGTATCTTACGCAGGGAATCCAAGAGTGCTGCTGAAATCCTGGCTCCCCTGGCCCCTATCTGCAACGTAACACCTTAATGGGGTAAAAGTTGGTGGTTTTGCAGCAAACAGTGGCATTACAAGAGCTGCAGGGCAAACCAACATGGCCCAGGATGCCCCAAGAGGAGCTGAGCCCAAGCCCAGTTAGTGTCATTCTCTGCTTCACAGGGAGCTTGACACAGTGGTTTGAACTCATTAAGTATTCCCTAACTATAGGGAGTTTCTGGGCAAATGCTGTTGATGTTTAGCTGTTAGCCTATAAGCGCATTTCTTATTCCAAAATATGCAGTATTTTACTGCAGTGCTAAAGAACAAAAATTGCCAAAGACTTTTTAACATTCAGTGCTCTCCATTGTTCCCATGGGCATCAATGTACAGCTTGTACTTTTTGGATAATAATCACAGACACACATTTCTTTAAGTATTTGCAGTTACCATTTCTGTGGTCAATGAACCAGACGAAGTGTAACCCAGACCTCTGTGGGTCACCAAGTGACATCCCTGGACTTCTGCTTTGCTTCCTGTTTTCACTTTGTTTAGTCTGAAAATTATGTCAGTTTCAAAGTAGGTGAAAGGCTCAGCTGACAGCCCTGTGAAAGACAACTTGTTCATCTCCAAAGGAACCCTAATACATACAGAAGGGGAGAGACACTCAGGCTCCTCCCTTTGCTGTTGCCAAAGGATGCTGATGGCACACAAGGTAAGTGCAATTCAGAGCATCCATCTCCTTCAGTGGCCTTGTTAAAGATGCTCCTGCTGTTAGCAGCAGGTGCCACCTGTGCTGGTAGCTTATGGTGTGGACATTGGGGAGGTTAATAGTTATTGAGGCAACACTTCCCTTTGTTTCAAGTATTTAAGACCGCTCTCTTTAAAAGGCTTTTCATTGTTGTGCCGATATGCTTGATCAGGTTAAGCTGTAGGACAGAAGGAAGAAACTGAGATCGAAGTGGTTTGCTCTGTACCTTCTCTTCCCCACCTGCTGGCTTTCCAGTCTTGAGACTCCAGAGTTGGCACAAGAAGGCTTCAGGGGCCGTGTAGCTCCCTTATCAGTCATTTTAAGTTAGTGACTGAGAAAAAAGCTACAGGGCCTTTAAACACTCAGCTGGCAGCAGCAGAAGCAAGCATCTGTAAACTGCTCCCTGCAGCATGGGACACCCACCTTCCAACTTACCTCCAGTTCAGCTTCTAGGCCTGCTCTTCCATGCTTGACTGCATTTTTGCTTCTTTCTTATTTCACCTGACTGCTGTACAGCCTATGTTTATTATTTCCTATTAATATCTTTTGTACCTCACTTGGGTTATTCGGTTTATTTTACACTACAGATTAGCTCCCAACATTGTAAGGAAAACAAGTTCATGGAAGAAACCTGGCTTTTACCAGCCATGATGCTGTTCACTTCATAGATGTGTAATTTACCCCTGCCCTCTGTTTAGTCTATTTAGACTTATCTCTTAAGATAGGTTTTGCTTTAATCTGTACTTGTGCACCAGCACTTGTGAACATATATGATGTTCAGTGTTAAGTGGGTTCCCCAGGTTCATATGGTAATAATTAATGGAGATAACTGGCATAAAGTAGACTCCTTCACAACTTTTCTCGAATAATGACAGAAAGTTGAACCCTTCACTCATAAAACAAGTCACTGATGAAGTGATACAAGTTTCAAGCTGAGCCTTGTGAGAGTCCAGTCTGTCAGATCTGGAATCCTGCTCCTCATTCTAAGTCCCCCTGCACACAGGTGGAGATAAAAGCACACGATCTTTCACACAGCTTAAATGCTATTCTGCAAAGGGGCATGTATAAATATCTTCTCCCTCCAGGCTGCCAGCAGAAGAGGGCACTTTGAAGCTGTATCTGGAAGTTTTATCATAATGTTGCCCCTGTTAAGAGATACTGGCCACAGAAAGCAGTGCCATACCATCCTACACCTTCCCTAGGGCAGGGTCTCATCCTTCCTCTGACTGGATGTTAGGATACTCACCAGCTTTCCATTGTTTTTTCATAGCTAAACAGTTGAAGACCTTGCACGTATGTGTAAGGCACATACACACAGGTCACAATAGAGAAGGGAAAAAGGTCTCAGGCTAAAGCCTGGGAGAGCTAGGGGAAGAAACTGTAACCTTGCAGTTTTCCCAGGTTACTTATAGGCACATATGGTTGATGCCCTTTCCCCAGCTCACGATGTGTACTCAATAGCAAAATATTGCTAACTCTGCAGATCTGTAATACCTGATAAAATACAAGATGATACAGTAAGCCCTGTTCCTCCCAGTTCCTTACAGCCCAGGTTGTTTGTTTATGTTTGATTGGTTGGGGTTTTGTTGGTTTTGTGTGTGTGGTTTTGGTTTTGTTTTGGTTTGTTTGTTTGTTTTTGGTGGGGGGTTGTTGTGGTTGTTGTTGTTAACAAATCCCCAGAATGTTACCAGGACTCTTTCTGCCTCTGGAAGCTCCCTGAGATGGCACAAGTGAAACACTTTATCCCATAAAAAACAGAGAAGCAGTCCCAAAAAGATCCTACCAGTGACCTAACAAAAAGCCATCACCCAGCTTGGAAGGTAAAGCTCTTCCTTTGGTACTTCAGTACTCTGCTAGCACAGGTTGTTCTAAACCCCAAGCCCATGTAATGTTTTCAGCACATTACAGAACAATTAGAAGTTGTTTCCTTCATACATTTGCATGCTGACACACAGTAGGAATTGTTTCTGGTCAAAGGCAAAATATTCTTCAGCAATTTGAGTTCATGCGTTTGAAGCTGTGCAGTAAGATGGTCACGTCACTCAAGTACTGCACAAGTATCACCTGTGTTTGACAGCTAGAGGAGTGCTGCTCGTTATCTAATGAATGTGTGAACTGCTACAAAATACTTCCTGATGGCAGTAAGAGAAAGATGCTCTTGGTTACCACAGCACACACTCTGTGTGCAAAGCAGGGCTGGTGGCTGTGCTGTAGAGTGAGCTGATCTGGAGCATTAAAAACTGCCCAAGAATAGCCACTGGTATCAAGATTTATTCTGCCCCTCCAGCAGCCATTCACCAAGTGTGCTTAAGGCTGCGCTGCGCTCATGTTAGAAGAAAGCTGCTCACATGAAATTAGAGTTTGCTAGTTAATGAAGAAAATATTAAATCCTTTTTTTTTTTTTTTTTTTCTGTAAGCATAGTTTTTAATAGAAAATATTTGTTTCATTTCACCATAAGGTCAGGCTTTCTGGAGTGACTGGACAGATTTGGATTCCAATATTACAATCAGATTGCACTCCTCATTAACTCCTTGAGTTTGCTGTCTTGATTTATTTTTAATTATAGACTGATTAAAGAGGGTCAGATCTCACTGAGTGATGTTCACTTTGGACTTCTGCATGGTTTATGATTCCTCCAGTTTCTGTGAGATGTTCAGTCAACAAGTGATGTTAGCACGACAGGCAAATGAAGGGGAAGGATCATATTCTAGTATACGTGTCGGTGTTTACGTTTCTTTTTCCATGGCATCAAGAGGATGAGAACATTCCAGAGGAGAAGGAGGAACTTCCTAACTATCACCTCACAGTACAATTTTTGCAGTGGCTCCTGTATGAATATAGGAGAGGACTGAAACACGATTTTTGCTTGTGGCAGGCAGCATGTGTGAACATTCGCACACCACTGGCTTCTTCATGTCCCCCGTGGCTCTGACACTTGTGCAGCGTGAGCCACGGCTGTGTGCACACTGCTGTCACAGAACCAATGCTGACTTCAAGGCAAACAAGATCCAGGCCAAATAAACTCAGAATTAAAAAATGAAATAGAGGGAAAGCAAGCATGGTCAGAAAACAGTGACAAGTTGCACATATAAATACTCTATATAGAAGATACTATAAGAACTAGAACATTCATCCCTATAAAAAAAGCAAAGCCCCTCTATTTATATGATATTAACTTCGCTGTTTTATGGTTCACCTCTTAACATTTCTATCCACTTTCCAGCTTCTCATACAATTCAACTTAACATCTGTACAAGACAATCACCATCACCACCTAATTCTGAAGTACCCTCGACTAAAGCAGGGCAAACCCTCACTAAGACTGACTTCCAAATACTGCCTGTATTGTCAGTATTTTGCTGTATTTGACTATGATCTTGCCAATACTGATTAGCAAGTATTGGCAGGAAGAGATACAGGAATGTTTGGGTTTTTTTAAGATATACAGATAGAAAAGGGAGGCAGACAACATGCTTTTTAATGATAAAGTTTAGATACCACAATGAGATTGTGCAAAAACAATACTGGAATTTACCTAAGAACAAATACCCAATTTATTTGTTTCAGTTTATGAGCAAAGTGATTTATCCCCGCAGATTAGAAATGCTTATGTAGTTTGGAAAATCCTGATCAGTCCAAGCACAGAAAACAAAATTAGGAAGACAGATTATAAACAGCAATAAAGCAGCCCATCTCATTTCATTATGCAAGCCAAATGAAACACAGAAATTAAACTAAGAGCGGGAAAACAACTAAGACTTAGAACTGTGTTGGGAATACTCCAAAGACTCATTAACAGATGAAAAAGTATGATTATCTTATTAAGAGTGCTGCCACCCATACAGAAGCTCTGATCAAAACAATAATTAAACCACCAATAACAATCTCCCTGCATCATTAAATACTTTTGTACAAATAAATTAACACTGCCAGCCAGAAACATCAAATGGAGATAATTTACCTCAACCAGCTAATAAGTCCAAATATTCAGAGAACCTCCCACATTCTTACCTGGGAATGTGCTATCATCCTTCTTCCAAAAAAAAGCTTTTAAATAAATGATCTTGACAGCATCCCTATACATTTCCCTAGTTACACCACCACTGATAAATCAATGACTCATGTGGCTTGAGATAACAACCTGTCCCTTCGCCAGTGGTGAAAACTGATTCTCTTCCAACTAGCACATGCAGCTGGGCAGGAATATTTATCTCTGAGGAAAGTAAATGGACACTCAGGTGCAATTGTTGATATGCAGAATCTGGCAACAAATCAGTATTGACTTCAAATAACCAATTTATGCCATTACTTTTGAATACCTATGAATCTTGTTAAAATCCCATCCATCCTGAAAGTGGCAAAGCCTGCTTCATTTCTTTTGGTTTGTGGGTTTATCGAATTTGAGGCTTTAAGAACCCTGTTATTGGTGAGTGTCAGCTTCTAGCTTTTCTCTTTTATTGGCTTCCTTTGAAATATCTCATGAGCTCTTATATCTTCACTTCAATTTGATTTTTCTCCCGTGTCTGAGAAGGGTGCAGGTCTGAAGTTGGCATGTGTGTATTACTGCCTTGTCTCTACAGAGCCAGCCAGTACCAGTATTATTTGGGGGCTTCAGAGGCACAGATTAAAGCAGATGTACTGAGCCTTTATTTATGTTCCTTTAAGCAATCTAAAGAAGCACATTAGAAAATTTGCCAGATCATGCAAAACTGCATTCTTGAGCTACATAAACAGCAGTGCTCATCTTGTAGCCTCATTATCAAACATCTAAGATCAGGGTTAAGCAAAATGCTCAGATTCCTGAGGTGAGAATCAAGATTTAGAGAAATAAGATGCAGAAACCAGGAGTTGAAATTCTTGTAAAGCAAAAATGAAACTTTCCAGGTGCACCTCTGAGAATGAGTCGGGGCTGAGATACATCAGCAAAGCAGCACTCATAGGGAACATCCCACAGCCCATGCTGCACCTGTCCAGGGGAAAGCAGAGCAATACAGTCTCAAAGGTGCTTTACTCTGGAAGCATCTACTTGTAGAAGCTCAAAAGAGTGTAAAATTACTAGTATGAAGCAGTTTAGAACTCAAGAGCCTTATGTTAGCATGGGGGCTTAATATGCCCTTTTAGGAGCACCTCACAAGACAAGTTCAGCCTGTTCATGGAACTGAGGAGACAGGAAAACTGATTGGAAGAATTGCAGAGAAAGGAAACCTGGTTTTCTAATGTGCCAGGCTCTACACCTTCTTTGACTAGTTACTGTTTTAGCCTTGGTTTGCGAATATATTAAGCAACTGAACAGGTTTAAATGTTTATTAATTTTCACCCTTAATTGATCAGAAAGTTGTACAGCACACCTAACTGTATTGCTGTTGGGAAAAATACAGGCTGTGTCCCACAACAGATGCAGTGATCAGCACAGTCATGCGCATCTGCGTTGTATCTCAGTTCTTTAAGAAATGCCACATAATTTTTGGAGCACTTGTAATGCGCATACTACAATGAGAATCAGACCTCATGCTTGCTGGCGTAACACAGCTGTTGCTGCACTGTCAGAAAGCAGACCAGTCCCTTGAAGCACCATGGAACAGTTCACTATTTTGGGGCTTATTTTGTCTTCTTGTGTGTCATCCATTAAGAACTGTCTCTGGAGAGAGGACAGTAAACCAGGAGGACCGGTCTGATCCATTTTAACAAACCCAATATTCCTAAATCATGCTCTTTAGTTTCCCAAATTAACTTACCTCATGGTTTCCCCTTTGTGCCTAGAAAGATTTATTGTTTTTATTCAACCTGAAAATCTGCTGGCATTAGATATATTAGGATACCCACAGGTGGTTCTTTTGTCATCCTATCACTGCAGTGGGAAGATAGCAAAATAAATCAATAAAAACAATGTCTTGGTTGATGCTTGGGGAAAACAATCTGTGGTTGAATATATAGCTTGACAACAGACTGCCCCGTATGCAGACAGCACTGGGCACCATGGCTGCCACGCGCTGGAGAGCTCAAATCAGGATTCTGGGTTTTACTTAGCTTTCCCCTGCCACTCAGGTTTCTATCTAATTCTGTGTCCTTTTTAAAATAACTGTTTCTTTTTTTTTGTTTCTTTTCCGATATACGCTAGAGTGAGGGTTACTTTTTGCACAAGGTCATGTTTTCTTTCTTTGACTTGAACACGCCATTTGCAGTAAGAGCCTAATCTAAAGCCAATTTTCAGTTGCCACCATCCACTGTTTGTTTTCAAAGACTATATGCAAATCATGCCAGTGCTGCCTTCTGCACTTCCTCCATTTTATTTTCTATTGCGGCTGAATGTGAAGAGCTGCAGCCTATTAAGAAGATCATGGTTGTTGCAGCAGCACACCAAAGCTATTTCCAAAAGTGAAATTTCTTAGAATCGATGTGTTTTCTTCTGCTTATAATAGAAACTAGTATAAGCATTCTGAGTCTGTAGTTATCCTCCCAGGTCTGAGAAGATGTGAGGAGAAGCAGAGGGGTATGGAAAGAAAAACAGTTGATTAGTAAATCCATTTATTTATGCTCTATTAAGGAAGCAGAGTGGAGACGGCTGGAGTGAAGTGAAACATAGAAGAAATGAGTGGTAATTTACCCTCTAGCTGCATTTCCCAGACTGTTTTCCCCAGGAACACAGTGGACATCAGCAGGCACAGTCAGCCAGCTCCCGCAGGGAACGGCCGCCAGTTGATTTTGGTGCCCTAAGAACCGCACAGCTTGAGGGCTCTGCATTCCCCACCCCGTCTGAAACTCATGCAACATGCCTTACACAGGCATATGTCTGTATTGCCTTGGATTACGTGTATCTTCTGGACTCCAGACTAACTGCCAGACGAACATGACTTAGAACTTGATCTAACACAAGAAGGAATGAAGCAATGTCTGTCAGGATCTAGCTGTCTGTGCCCTCAGAAGAAGGGTGCTTTGTCCTACTCTTGTCAAGCCAACATTGATTTCATACTTGAAGCTGCTGATAACTCAAACTGATAAAGCCATAACTGAAACCATTTAATAATTGAAGCCATTGAAGGACCTCTACTGGGATGCACAGCCTTGGCTTCCCAATACCCTGTTAAAGGAAGAGTGGCACTGTGCATACTGCAGATCTGGTTGATAAATTTCTGGGTTTATCTTGAATACATCACCCAAGTGCATACCCAAAAACCTAAATACATAAGGAACAAACAAAGGCTGTTTCCTACTGGCTGCTATGCCCACTCTATGGAAAATTTTTCAACTTGCCAATCAAATATAGGAGCTATTCAATGGAGGTAGCTACACAATTGAAAAATTGAAAATCTTGTTTTCCAGGGTTCTCAGGTTTAAATTCCCTTTACTGCAGAGCCAGGTACCTCTTCACATTCCTCTTACTGAAGTGAAGCTCTGCATCTCACTGTCAAGGAGAGAACTTGTTAATTGTTTCCAAAAAAAAACCACCCAACCCTAGAGTGAATAAACAATTAGCTAAATAGTTAAAACATACATATAGTGCCCTACCCAGTTTTCAGTGCTATCAGCTGCAGGACAAGATGCTCATGTAGCAAGAACAGTAATGCCAGATTTGAGGTATGAACCCACTTGTTTTCACTGCATTTCCAATGCGGTTGTTTTAATTCTGTCACAAGCGTGCAGAGACCTTGCTGAGGCACTAAAAGCCTCCCTACACCCTGGCATATCTGAGATCCCTCCAGAAGCAGAGAATTTGTGCTTTGTTTGCACCTGACGTGAATGGGCAGGAAGCCTTACGGTGGGACCAGGAGCCAAGACTCGGTCACCTTATTTATGAGAAACAGAGTCCATGTAATTATGCAATTACTATCGTGAAGCAAGAATAATACTTCCTTCTTAAACATTCACAATTTTCTGCAGCACAAAAAAGTGTGACGGTTTGATTACCAAAATTGCTGATTTAAGAGTTCCCTTTGCTCTTTTCTGTTCCCCGTTGAGTTCCGTTTTTGTGTTTTTTCATTCAAAAACTGGACAGCAGAGGGTGCCAAACCCCCAAGAGGGAGAGCACCCAGGCCCTCGCGCATCACCTGAGTTCCCCGTTGATGGCTCCACTCCAGCACAGCGCTCAGGCCACAGAGACACTTCAGAGCCGCATGTTCCATCTGCGCTGATAGCTGTACTGGAGTGTATTATCTCATTTGTTTGTGTCAGCACTTCCATTACAGTTTATAACCTCTTACTTTGTGGATCAATCTAGGCTATTGCAAGCCAAGTTATTTTCTCTCTGATGTGCAATTGGCACTCCATGTTATCTCAGGAATCTGAAGCCATGTTTTGTTATCAGGATGTTGCAGAGACGACTCACTAAATTAAAAGCAAGCACTTGATCATACAGAGCCGAGCACAAACCCTCCCCCACCTTTAACATGTGGTACAGATGTGATATAGCCATTGATGAGCTACATCTATTTAACTTAACATCGTTTGTATGCAGCTTTTTACTTTGGACAAAGAAACATGAGATTAAACCAGCAACAGTTCTGAAATCCCATTTTCATCCTACAGTGAATTATGAAATGAAGCGGTATTATATTAGCAGGCATTTCTTCCTGTTCTAATAAAAAGAGACACATTCTACATTTTCTGCAAACACTACTCATGGGAATGAGATGGAAATTGGTCCTTGAGTAGTAACTAGTTACAACAGCTTCTAAAAGAGCCTACAAATTATTCTGATTGTATTTACGAGCCAAATCCTGAAGCCTCTATTGTATTCAGATTCTTGTTTTTTGATGGATCAAAAATGGTTGCGCTTGGTCCAAAGACCATTTTTATCTCCTCTATTTCTTGCCAGTTCCTGTCCTGAGGACGAGCATTGTCAGATGGCCAATTTTATTGTTCATGTACCTGATACATGTAATCACTGGCCCATTATTTCTGCACAAGAATGGGATCCATCATTCCTAATTGAAAGTTTTGCAGATAACAATTGATAATTTGTAAACAGTTACTCACTTTGAATGAGTTATGTAGGCTCTGTTTACCTAATCTAGCTATTTGTCAGTTTTATCAGTCACTTATCAACAGAAGCAGAAAGCCGGCCACATATTACCCATTCATCATCCCTTCCTGTCTCTGGAACACGCACAATATATATTGCACATGCCACAGCACTGCTGAAATAGCTCATAATATAGCTGCCAGCAGAACTAAGGATAATAGTTACTGTCTCAATTCCAAAAACTTGTAGAACACTTCATAGTGGTGACAACATTTTCATCCAGTCCCAACACTCAGGCCTAATAAACGAAGTTACCAGTATTACATCGCTGTTGCTGGCAGATAGGACAGGAGTTGGTGCAACGGGTGTTGGGCTGGACTGCGAACACCCGCCATCCCTGGGCAGTAAGGGAGGAGGACATTTTCCAAATGGGGAAAAGAGCAGGGAAGAAGATGCAGCTAGCGATGCCCTGCCCCATGATATCAAACTCAATTTGTGCAGAAAGGAATAATTCCAAAGGCACGTTGTCAGAAAAATGACCTGTAATTGCTCACTGCACAGGCAGTGTGATGCCCTCGGCCCGCAGCCAGCAGCACACAGGGCTGTACTCCCCTCCAGGGAGCAAAACTCAGTAACTTCTACATCTCAGTTAAATTAAGAAAGCTGAAACAGCAGCACCGTCTCACCTTTCCAGGCCTCGCCGATCCCGATGGTATCTAAAGCTGAAGGGAAGTGCTCCCACCGCAGCGCGAAGTTTGCCACGGCTCCGTGGCCTCGGTGCGGCCTCTCCCTGCAGACGCCTTCTTGGGTGCCCAGCAGCCCCTCAACAGAACTTGGTTACCCCTGCGGCTCTGCTAAGACGGGCAGCTGGTCGGAGGAGCCGCAGCCCGTCCCACCCCACCAGTGGAACCGAGGAGAAGGTTCTGGAAAGGGACAGGCTCTGCTTCCAGCAGGTCCTCACTGGCACCTCAGGCCTCCGTGGCCAAGATGGCCGCCTCCTGTGTCCTCACCCGCCAACCGTGCCAATGCTGACACAAACACACGTTTTTCCTCATACAGGTTTTACTGCATGGACAGGTGTCCCTTGTCCCCTCTTCTCTACCTCATATTTAACCCTGTGCATTTCTTTTCACATGTCAGATGTCCCCCCCTGCCCTCCCCTTGTCCCCACTGTTGGCAGGGCCTTCATCCAGCCCAGAAACTCAGCACAGGTGCTTCTGTCACGGTTTCAATCAAAACAAAATTATTGTGTGCCTTAACAAGAAAGGCTGACTGGAAAAACAAGGTTAGAAAGTCACCAACTCTGCCCTTATCCAACAGTAAATAGTTCACTGCTTAAAAAAAAAAAAAAAAAAGACACACACCGCCTTATGCAAATGAAGGGTATTTGGCTCAGTAGACAAACTTCAGTAAAACACCAGAAAAGAAGTATCATTACTCTGTAACCTTTTAAGTAAAATCTGGCAGGAAGATGAAGACTTAAAAGAGCTTTAAAAAAAATAAGCCCACTTTATTGGCTCTTCACAGGGAAGGTGGAAAGCTCTTGTAAGGATTTCAGATGGATTGTGGCATCAAAACGTTTTTGCTTGAAAAAAGAAAAAAACCAACATGGAAACACATTTTTTAAAGTTATTGTTTCGTAGTTCCCACAAATTTGCTATTACCTACCAGTTAAATATTTGCTGCTGCTTATTACCCCACCCCGCAAGATGTTCCTTTGTTTCTTTATCATGGGGAGGATAGTTGTGTGGATTACTACTGTGGGCAACAATTTTATTTCCAAGTGAAAACTTGTGGTATTTTTTAATCCAAGAATCCAAATGTCTCTTGTGAGCTGGAAAAATAAAAGGTCACAAATAATTCAATAGTGTCTTCAGATTTAGATAAGTCACTAAAAAATGAGCTAGCAACAGTGTAGAAGCTGCCAAGCTGAACTGGCTCCACTGGTCTTTCACTCATAGCCCCACAGTGAATTAGGAAAGGGGGCGTCTTGTAAATCCCCCTTGGCTTTGTCGCTCCCAGGAACCCTACTTTGGGCAGGCAGAACCTCCCAAAACTGACGCTTTTCAGGACACCACCAAAGGGAACATGGAACAAAGTTAAAAATCAGTTAATGTAGCCATGCAGTTACTGATCCTTAGCTCAGTTCAGACACCAGTAAATTCTGCAGTGTAGAAGAGCCCTTTGGAGAGCTTAATACATTAAGAGAATCCATTACTTTTTGCTGATTTATTTTACAATGGCTCATTTACATGCACTAAGAAACGGTATTTTTATGCTAGTAGAAAGGCACAGATCGCCTTTTTGCAGTCAGACAGGTTTTCAATTTTAGACAAGATCTTTTAAAAAATTGACGGTATTATGAAGTTCCAAGAAGGTTTTCAAAGTCACTTAGGTTTCTAAAATCCATTACGGTTATTTTTTCCTTCACATTCCAAAGGTTGTATTTTTGGACTCATGGTACTAACGAATCCTGTTGTATATGTTGAGCAATATGAAAAATAGGGCACTAATGTTTTAAAGTCTCTAAAACCTTTCTCAAATTGACTGTAAAATGTGGCATTTCTACAATACATGATTGTTTGGCAGGATATAAAACCTTACTGGTTCTCATTTGGGTGATTTGCATAAATTGTTCATGGCATCATTTGTAAATATTATGCCCATCCCAAGCTGCCACTGATAAAAGAGTAAGATTGCTTTTGCTGAAGCACATCATACTATAGAGGAGAAAAAAAAACATTCTCTCTAGAAGGAGTGAGGCTATACAAAGTGAGTTAAATTTTATACTGCACTTATCTCAGGAAATCACTTCTAATGTCTGTTAGGGAACATAAAAGTGAAAAAAAAAATCCTTTCACTGTGTAAAGTGGTTCTAGCAGGAGTGGACAAGCCAAGGAGCAGTGCCTATCCCCAAGGAGCCCTTGCTATGACCGTGCTTCATACCAGCACCCAGAAAGCCCCTTTGGCCCAGCAGCAGAGAAGGTGGGCTGGGCTGAGAAGGGTTTTTCTGACGTTCCAGGCTTGCTGCTGATTAAGATGTAGCCAGCAATTCTGTTTCATGCAGACAGATGACAATTCAGTTTGCTCACTGACCTGTGTTGACTCTTCCATACTAACAAAACCAAAACACTGTGACAAATCTATTTCACCCAAAAAGACTGAATACAGAGCAAAAGCTCATTTACTTACTAAGGCAGGGCAAGTTCCATATAATCATTTTAGAGTGTGACTTAATATTCATGACTACCCTAGAAGGTGGCAACTTTGACTCATACTACAGAGTTCACTGGCCTGTGCTTGCTTAGGCAAGGTCCTCCAAGGGATGCTGTATTTCTTGGGGAAAAAGACTGTGGTGAACATGACGCTGTCCATCTTCGGGGGCTCTGTCAGTCACCAGGTAGATGGATGTGTGGAAGGCAAATGTGTTTGATCCTCTTCACAGTCAAGAACATGTGATTGCAGCTGCTTTCGTGACCTGCCTGATTAAAAAGCTCAAATGAAGATTTTTGTCTCTGCAGTTATTGAGTGAGAAGGAAGAAGAGTAATTAGGACTCAGTGTAACTACATCTGACTGTTTCTTAGAGTTTCAAACTCACTATGTTAGCAGCTGAGCCAACATCCTTGTGCTAGTCTTTATGCAAATAGTTGCACCGGCTGTTGTAAACTTCTAGCAAATACGCCAGGCACGGAGAGATGCTAATATCTCTACATAACGCTGGTTAACATGAAGGTAACGCTTAACAAGGTACCATTTACACATGATCTGTGGCAGAGCTCTGAAGTTACTAGTGTGCCACTGGGCAGGGATGGTAATATACTGCTCAGCTCCACTAAACCTGACAGCTGGCTTAACTAAAGCGTTTGTCTCCTCCATGAGAACTATAACAGAGTAAGTATCTCAAAAAGATGCAGTGACTTCTTAAATCACTGATATTTAATGGCTTGATTTGGATAGTGCTTTTCCTCCTCACTTTTCATTTTTCTGCTTCTTAAATTTAGCAACTGCAAATGAACGTGTGTTTTGTTTTTTTTTTTTCAATCAGACCTTAAACTAGGGGGGAAAAAAAATTGTAAGTCAGAAGCCAAGGCAAAGGAATCCCCAGAGAAAGCGCTTGGCATTATTTCCTATGGTGAGTCTTTACCTGCCAGGCTGAATTGGGGAAGAGGAAGAAAAAGTTAGAATTTGCTTTCATCATGGAAGATGGAAAAAAAATGGTAGGTGACTAATTACATCTATAAGTTATACATATTCTATTCCTTTAGTATATAGATGCCAGTAATAACCTCAGGTATAGGACTATTTTAAAGTACAGTATTGGCATTTTAGTAGATACAACAAAATAAAAGTATTATAGATTGTATTCTTCCCATCTCAATTGCAACAACATTAAAACAAGTTTTCAAGCCACTAAGAACACAGTGTTTTACCAAAGTAAGATTAGAAATACTTCTAGGAACTTAATATGGGATATACCTTTCCTATTTGCTGCAAACCAAGAATGACTCAGGTAATGAATTTACACTGATGAGTGGAGTTCAAAGCTTACTGCAATGTATGCACATCAGCACCAGGTTCAGAAAACTCACCAAACAGGATTATTTTTAAAGAGAATACTTAGCATTTGACATGTCCACAATCTAAACTAGCTAAGGGA
The DNA here is from genome assembly GCF_964273445.1 of Streptopelia decaocto. Classification (NCBI taxonomy): domain Eukaryota; kingdom Metazoa; phylum Chordata; class Aves; order Columbiformes; family Columbidae; genus Streptopelia; species Streptopelia decaocto. The sequence goes on from NC_138662.1 coordinate 5,976,920, forward strand.
ATAAGACAGCCAAAGAATCACTTCTGTTAAGCAATCCTGAGTAAAACCAAGCAACAGAAAAGCACAGAACCAACAGTGCTACAGCATCATCTGTACTGTGCATTTTGAACTGAAAAATAGCACAAGACACAAAAGGTTGCTGCTGGTGCACAGCAACAGCCATACAGAACAGCAGTGACCCCAAGCATGACGATTTCCCAAAGGCCATTTTCCGTGGGCTGGAGCAAGCTCAGCAGAGAGCTTCCGCTTCACAGTTTGAGCTTCAGTGTTGGAATCAGTCCTTCACCAAGCCTGGGAAGGGGACGCAGTTACAGAAAGGAATACCAGCCTGAGCCTTCTCCAGCCTGATGGCTGCAGCTTTCAGGAGAGCATCGAAACTTGTCATAGAGCCTCTAGAAAGAAAATCCTAAAAGCATTAGTCACTGAGAGCAAAGCCCCTGAATAAGTTGCAAAGCCTCTGGATGTAGTTGCAGAGCCTGAACTTGCTGTGCTTTGACCACAACAAAACACTGTGATTGTTTGCAGGGCTTGGCTGGAAATATGGCAAGATAAAAGGGTTAGTAAAACCAGCTGAAGCTGTTGGTGACCTGGACTGGCTGACAGCACATTGAATCTACCTAGTAAACAATTGGATGCAATAGACACGAAGGGACAACTATTCAATACCAAGCAGAAAACACCTGGAGCTGAAGCTCACAGTGCTTAGCAGATAGTGCAGTAGCATACAGACGTATCCTGGAAAACAAATACATTACTCTCCACCCAGTTCTTTCTCAGCAAAGCTAAGCCTAAACAGGCAGCTCAAAACAGATCCAGCCTCAGAGACAAAGTGCCCAGTTTGCTCAGGGCTGCCATCCTTACTAAGTGACCACACCATGAAAAACAAGGCTGACCAGGTGGGATGAATGATGAGATGATCACGGCTCCAGCACAGAGCCACAGTCCTGTTTCTGAAAAAGATTTAAAGAACCTCAAGCCATTCATAAGGAACAGGTGTGGACCTTTTATTTGACTAAATCTCCCTCTGCAGCAAGGCTTTGGTAAAAAAGGCAGCAGCTGAAAATCAATAGACGTGGTTAGCAGCAGGAAGAAGATAAACATAAATTGCACTTTTGGAAAGATAATGTTGTGTATGTGTTAATCCCATTCCAGTGTGTAAATCCAGGAGCTGTTGTGATTATCACGTTGAGCAAGGAAAAAGCAGAAAATGTGGCGGCCAAATAATCTATTAGGTGCTCCAACAAAATTTGTTAAGGAGTCCCTCACTCTAATATCATTCTTTCTGAACATAGGATGAGATCTGGTTATTTAAACAGAATGGAGCCCTAAATTAATAGAGGAGAAGGAAGCACAGCCTCACAGCTGATGCTGTCCTGTCTTAAATCAGCTGCAAACGCTGCGTTTCTGTAATGCTCCTTGGTGCTCACTAACCTTTGGGTGGACTGAGGGACCAGGTAAATTGGCGAGCTGTGCTGCGGATGAAAGGAGAGGGATTAATCCTCTGAGCTCACCTCGAACCCCCCGCAGGTCTGTGGTGACAGAGCGGCTGCAAGCCCTGGCCAGAACGCTCTGTTGGAGAACAATACAACCTGAACATTTTTTGAAATGTCATTCTTATCCTCAAAATAATTTGAAACAACAACAAAAGAAACTATAAGCACGTGAAACCATGCTGGAAGGTCTGACTTCAGTAAAGCAATATTTGCTACCCTAACAGTTACACTACAGGTTATACTTTTATTATATTTGATTTTTCTATTTTCAAAGGACTGACCACAAAATAAACCTTGACATAGCCAAAATTGGATAGTACTAATGAAGCACCCAAGAGGACAACACGCTGTTCCTCTGTGTGAGCAGCAAATTCGGGTTAGTAATTAAATAGCTGTCAGTGGGGGGAGCCTGATGTATTTTTATTAACTTTTTGTGTATATTGCATACATGCCCCAGAGTGACCAGCTAAGGTAGGTTATGTGGCATTTGAAGCTGAATTTCCTGAGGTGAAAACCTAATAACCTGACAGAGCACAATATAATAAGTGCCTCAACCTGCTCACTTTCTCATGGTGGGTGCACAATTAATTTTTGATCTGGAGAGGGCTGAGTGACATTTACTGGCATTGCAGCCACCTGCTTTAGAGCAGGGATTTCTTTCTATTTCTATAAAGTGCAATCCACAATTCAGTTAATATCAGATAAATAAGGTCTGTATAAAAGGCTGCAGCTGCTTAGTGGTCTGAAGCTATTTTTTTCCCTTTGATAACAGAAAATGAATGTACCTGGTACAAAAAGGTTTTGGTTTGGGGATTTTCTCAAGTGAGAGTGATGTATAGTACAAATGAGTTGTACAGATAGATGCCATAATATTTGACACTGAAATTCAGAAATTACCCAAGCCCAATCTGAAGGGTGCATAGTTAAGGAGTGAAGATTTAAAATAAAATCTTGTATTTCAGTTTTGGTTTATTACTGCTTAGTAGAACGCATAAAATGGTAGAAGAGAACAAAATGCTGTTAAGTAATCTGATTTCAAGGGAAGATTGCAGAAGGCAGACTGCCTTTTAAAGGAAAATAGCAAATATTAACACAATAGCAAGCAAGCAGAGATTTTGATGATTTGCCCAATATCCTTAATACGAAACAGCAAATTGCGTTGCATTTAAAATAACGTTTGAGGAGTAAGGGCTTTTAATCCCTATAGGAATGTGACCAGATATATAGGTAAGGGTGATGTGCATAAGGAATCCTTTGAACACTGGCTTTGGCAAGGCCCATGAGCTTTATTAGAAATGCCAAAGGGAATATTCAGCATATGGTGCTTGAGACAAATGCTCTACTGACAGTTTGCTCTTTCAACAAAAAGGAATTAAAAAAAAAAAGAGCGCATTAAATTCGGGATTTTTGTCAGGACTTCTCAAAGGACTGTCCAACTGGGTTTGTCATTCATCCTGAAACAGGACACAGTTTCTCTTGGCGTGGTTGATCAGACGGATTGAAGGGGGGGCTTTCCGCAGGTCCTGCAGCGGTGGCATCTGAGGAGGCTGCTGCTGCTGGGGAAGGGCTGATCTCAGGGAGCGCAAGGGAGTGGACGGCTCTTCAGAAAGCGCTTTGTATGTCATAGACACTACATCGACACTGCGCTGTGCAATTTAATAATCTAATATTCAGCTACCAAGCTGCCACTTTTTCAACAAATCCTTGGAGAAATGTAGGAATCCTATCAAAACTGCAGCCTTATCACTCCTTGGAAATTTTCTGACATGCGGCAGAGCAGAGGGCATGTCTTATATTGAAAATAAGATCAGACACTTCCTTTGTCTGACAGCCAGCTGTGGTTAATGGGATTCTAATTTAATCAGAGTACAGAATGGGGCAGATGTAACATCGATAAATTATAACAGGGATCAACACGCAAGAGTAGTGCAGCCAGGAGTTGCTGTGGAGACTGACAGCTGCTGGAGAAACTACAAGTGTCCAAAAAGGGTTTTGCATACAGCAGTGGGTCAGTCCCACAGCACAGCAAATTGAAGCTCACTTGAAGTTTAAAACAGCTCTGAATTTCCTATGTATTGTACTCTGTCCAGCCCTACCTGCACACTCAGATCATTTTTCAAAGGAGGCGGAGTTGTTTCAAACAGCATCACAAGTGCACTTATTTTCAAAGCAGACTAAGCTGTGAACACATGGAAGAGAGAAAATGTAGCGATGGGAACAGAGCTCATCCAAAGCCATAGTTTCTACTTCCCAGCTACAGTTTGCTCACTGAACTTGAGTTACTCCTGCTTTCAAGGATTGCTATGTGGACATCTCCTCTATGTGCCTCCAAAAGCAGCCTGAAGAGTTTAATAAGAGCCGCTCTACACCTTCCATCGTGTTATCCCTTTCCCAGAACTAGTGCTTCAGGCAGACAACCAGGATAAACTGGAAGAAGATCCGTGCCACATCACCGGACCTTCCTTGCCACAGCAGGTTGTAAATGCAAGTGTTCACAGGGATTCAAAACTTACTGGACAGATTAATGGAAGAAAACTCAGTCAAGGCTCTTCAAAACAAGCACCATCACTGGTTTAGGAAATATTTACGCTGCAGATGACTGAAGACTGGGAGACTATTTTCAGGATTACCACCATATGCTTGCCCTGTCTTTATGCTGTTCACCCACCATTTGCTACAGGTCAGAGACAGATTATTACAGTAGATGGGTCTTTTGCCTGACTTGATGCTTTATCGTTTTCTGCAGTGGTGGTAAAAGTCCCTGTCCAAAGAACTTGGTGCTTTACAATAAACATCTGGATCTGTTTTCTTCACAGTGATTATGAGCTGACTCAGCTGCATAAATTAACCCCACCAAACAGCACAGGCACGCTGAGAGCTGCAAGGGTACCTGAGAGGTTCGATGCTGCCGGGATGCTCAGGGATCTCTAGTTGTTAGACTTTATCAAGGCATGTTTAATATATGTAAATAGGCTTTTTACAATGAGTAACGTTGCCAAATTTTCCAGATTGCTAGCACTGTCCTCCATTAAACTTAGAGGACAAATTCACAAAATACATTATTAGGGGAGGGAGCAGTAATGCTAGTGAGTAAATCTGGTGATGTTCTTAATCTTGGGAAACACATAATGGATATCCTTGCTTCTTAGCAAGGTCAATGTTATATATTGTCAAACTGCTAGAAATAGTCCATGGTATTGTCCTGTTTCAACAGTAACTCAGAATACACAAAAATAAGTAAAAACCCAAAGAACAATATTGTAAGGGACAAAATAAAATTTTCTGGACAACTACAACTGAAATTATGTTAGAAGATAATGCAAGTGATTAAAGTCAGAATTTAAATTTATCTTAAAAGAAATGTTTAAATATTAAATATTGCAAAGACACACTGAGATCTACCATGAAAGGAAGAAACCATTAAAACTCCCACATCCCTAATGTAATTTTTTCTAATCTGGCAACAAAATTTTCGACCATCTTAAACACATGCTGTGTGTTTAAGTTACATTCCTGTGTGAGTTACATCCCTTTAGATGCCAGAATTACGTCTCTTAGAAGCCATCCTCCATGGTCACTCCCCTTCAATTTCAAGTTGGTAAAAGATGAAAATGTAGAAGAAACTTTTCCAAGGCAGTGTAGATATTTGAATGGATGAAGCGTGTGAAGAAGGCAGTTCTAGAATTAATGCTATGAGCATTAGCCAAAACATATTTTGGATCTTCTCTCAACGCTCAATTCATCTTGCTTAATCTATTTCATGTTTTATTCATGATTTTTTGAGTTCATTTACAATGCTTAACTAAATTGGTACGTTGCTAACAGACCTTTTAGAAATCCTCATGAACTCTTTTTCATGGTGGCACGATGCAAAATGTTATTGAAAAATAGCTATTCTATAAACCTTGGGAAAGCTATTTAATAACTCCAATAACACACTCTATTGATTTGATTATCACCAGATAAACACACTTCTTGGTTGGCTGAATGTGCCAGGCATAATGTGTGCACTGCAAGGAACCTGGTGATTTCAGGATACAGTGTCTGAGTGGGCATTGTGGCCATGTCACTTCAGAGGCTGTCACAGGACAAGTCTACTTCTGTAATTACCACCCTTCAAGTCACTCCATGGAAAGGAACCTATAACTGCATGTGAATCCAAACTTCCGCCTCACAAGTCCAAAGGCAGATCCAGTCTCCAAAAGCAGCCGTACTCTCAACCCCATTGACCAAGGTGTGCCAGAGGATGGGCTGCTCCCAAGGAAGGAGTTTGGCAGAGTTCTTGTAACAGACAGCTGGGTCAGCATGTACAGTGATGGGCTTTGCCTTTGTAACTACCACCAAAGAAATCTTTGTGTTCTGACAGATAGTGCCAGCTCAGTGCTCAGGAACAATCCAGATATCAGGATTTACTAGCAAAGGAACAGAGACATCCACAATGTGTCTGCATCTTGACAACCATGAGCTGTTTGGGTCACTGTCCCTCTCAGAAAGGATTTAGTAGAAGGGGAAAGGACATGAAGATGGGTAATAATCACAGTTATGAAATGGCTTCTGGTTGTTGAATGACTAAATGAACCAGGATGGCTGGCATTGAGAAAGATACAGCTGAAGGGGATTTCTTCACCCAGCGGATGATTAGGCTGGGAAGCCTATTGCTGGGCTGTTGCAGAGGTTAAACTGGGTATGAGTTCAAACACAACTAGACAAATTAATAGCAAAAATTCACTAAGCAAATAAACACACAAATACCACCTTTGACTCAGGAAAGCAGAGCTGCAGCTACTTGGGCACACGGAGAGTACTTCTGATGCTTCTGCATTCCTGTAACCTTCCCTATGGACTCTGCTGTCAGTCTCCAGTCACAACAGGTCCTGGCCTGGATGGGCTTTGTTTTACCTCTTCTGGCTGGTTTTATGCTCTGCCTGCAGCCTTTCTGCATAAAGCTCCATGACCACATGCTGAAATATGCCTTTACTCACTTGCTTTACACCTGGGAGCAGAATAACCAAGCTCTAGGGAGGAAACATACCCTCAGGCACTTCAGCTGTGCATCAAAATGCAGATCATCTTCCCTGCTCAAAAACTTGACAACTGAGAGCAGCACAAGGGTCTGTGCCCTGCGTTTCCCCAGAAGCAGCCCAGCAGTGGCAAAGACCTGCGGTACCCGATGGAGACAAACACTATAGCCCCTGACAGAGAGAAGCACTTTTGAGCCCAGGAGAGGAGAATGAGGTTCAGGAGGCTGTAGCATATGGGCTGGTGTTCTGAATAGTTCCTACCAATTTGTATAGCAAACCTGCAATTTCTGTGGTAGCCATGGAAACCAAGGTACTGGAGTACAATGAAACACATGTATGAATGCCGTTGCCACCACTGAGCGTACATCACTCAGCGTTTCTCGACAGCAAGGGCAAAAAGAGCGATATATGTGTAATCATAGTTTAGTTGTGTCCACTGAGGTCTAGATCAGGCTGACTAGATACCAGACCACAGCAACTCTTCTGCTCTGACCAGGGCATAGGATGGGTGCTGGGATGCAAGGCCAGTGTCAAGGAAGACAACCTTGTCCACTCCAGAAAAAAAACAAGGAATGAATGGGAGGAAGTGTTCTCTGGTGAGCTGCATGAAAAAGAAATCTACCTCATTGTTGTCTCCCTTCACATTGCTGGTAATCTCCATGCCCATAAAGGTTTGCTTTCTGATGGTTTTTCAGTCAGTGAACTACAGAAATCCATGGAGTCATCTCACCTGGAGTGACAGGCAAAAAATGTGTTCCTGCCAGTCAATTTTCTCACAAAAGAAATCTCTAGAAGATGATGGAGTCTTCCCATTCAACGTATCACATAAAGCTGTAAAGAACTGCAAACTACGGGGTTCATCCTGTAGAATATTTAAAAACCCCACATTATTTCCCCCAGACAAGTCCTCTGTAGATCACAGCTTTTGTCTGACCACTGCTATTCAGGCTGGTGTTACGCTTCTGCCCAGACACATCAGGTGTGTTGGTTTTTGAGTGGGCTGTGCTGCACAAGATTTTAAAATTGCATAAATAAGGTCAGAGTCTGGCCAAAGGATGCCCTCCTTTAGGATCTGAGGCAGACCTGAAAATAGAGATGTTAGCCTCTCAGGATGGTTTACAGGAAGGAACTGGAGCTGTAAAAGCTGGATAAGAATTTCAACAAGGAAGAGACAGTGATAACCCTGCAAACAAGTTGGATTAAAGCAAAAAAAAGCCCCAAAATCATATTGCTTAAATACTGAAAAAAAAAAAAATGTACAGTTAAGTGACAACAGGGCTTTGAAATAGGGCAAAGCACAAAAGATTCCTTATAATTTGCAGCAATTGCTTGGCTTGCACCTACAGAAAAGATGACATAAAAAGGTGACTGAGAGAAAGGTGATGCAGCCTGTGCTGTGAGAGAGGGAGGCGAGCAGAACCAATGGCGAGCCAGCCCGAGGGCCAGACCAGCCCAGAGCAGACAGCTGAGCTCAGCACTGCCGGCCACACAGCCTTGTAGCACCTTCTCTGAAATGCAACAATTAAGGTTTCTAATATTAAGAGGTTCTTAACATTCATCAGGTTGAAGTAAGAGCTGAACACCGTGGCAGGGATGCCGGGTTCTTGGCAAGGGAACTCATGCATCATAACCATGTGTCCTCATTAGGGAGTTCACATTTTTAATTGGCACAAACATTGCTACCTACTTAAGTCCTAAAGATAAAACACCAAGGCAGACCTGTAGAAAGCAACTGTCATGTGCTCAGTTTTCATCTTTATCATTTAAAAGGAAAGATCTCTGCTACCAATGGCATCCTCTAAAATCTAAATCCTAGAGTCTGGATGTGACATTTTTTTCAAACAGTGAGTGTCACTGAACTCTGTATCTGTTCTCTAGCTGATATCTATTTGTATATTAGCTATACCTATACCTGGGCATAAGGCGCAGACCTGTCCAAATTGGTTCCATTTCATGTTTTTTTGTATTATGGGGTCACTAGCTAGTTCACAGATGCCTTACAGGGTATCAGTTTCACCAGTCGCTTGAGAGCTGGAGCTTGAGAATAAAGACATTGTCTCATTTAGGATGCCAAATTTGCAAACCTAACAGCTCTGTGACTGCTGCTCCAACCCAGATGCCTGAGCACACCAAGGCAGAGGCAGCCTGGCCGGCTGGCCAGTGAAGGGACCTGACTGGAGATTAATTTAACAGGTTTACAGACATGATAAAGGAAGGACAGATTACATGCATGACACCAAAGTATTTCATATAGGATCTCCAAGTCACTACAGACTCCTCCAAGTGGCTTAATTTCCACCAACAGCAATATTCATAAACAATATGCAATTTTAGAATGAAGCCAAGGTTTAAGTTTATAAACAGAACTGAAATGCCATCTTCTAAATTCTGGTCACTTCACTTTTGCCTTTCTTTCTCTTGACACTCATGTAGCTGAGCTTTCACATCCTCGAATACAATACTCACAGCATTTGGGGGGATTGAAGATTGTCCCATTTCCCCAGAAGCAACTTCCCCACTGGATCCTGATTCCCGCCTGGCATTTCCAGAGATGTGTATTATTAAACAACTGCACGGAGAAGCAAGGCTTTGCCACAGGTTACAAAAAAATGACACTGAAATTGGATGAGCCAAACTCTCAGCTCTGCCAAACGGACAAGACTCTACAGGAAAAAACACAGTAAATATTCACTGGCAGTTGAAGAAGAAAAATGGGCATTTAGTTCACTGTTCTAAGCAGAGAAGCAGAGGCAAAAATCACAGGTTAATTCTGCTCTGAACTTGAAAGTCACAGAAGCAAAAGGGATCATGGATCCCTTGTTAATCTTCTCCTTTAGGGCTAAAACACTGTGTGGCTGTAGCAGGAGGTATGTGCTTATTGATATCAAGGTTAGACATTTTAAAAACTACTTGGAAGATGGTAGGAGGGAATTACATGAAAACAAGCTCCTAATTGTAGTTCTTTTTCTAGTTAAGGAACATGCAGTGTCCATGAGCAAATTAAAGTTAAGATTTTAGCAAAAGCACAGCCCCATTGCAAGTGTCCCATAATTTCTAAAGTGGAATAAATAATTTCTAGTTAATAACTTGGTTGCATTCTGCCTATGAAGCACATACAGATCACTCTGTCCTCAAATTATTCCTGGTCAATTAAACTTCACAAGTTTGACTTTACAAGCTGTGAATATTTGAAATTTGAGCTGCTGCTCAGGGATGATATTGATTCTCTGCTGTCCCTGGTTGAGTGCACAAGCTTGTCTATGAACACTTATATTTAACAACTGAAAATTCATTTTCTACAAATACACAGGTGTAACTGAAATTTGTTTCCTTCATAAATTTTGGCTACTAAAATTAAATCACTTCAGTTAGAGCTTAATTTGATTTTATTTTGTACTACACAAGCACCTAGAGTCAAGTCCAGCCAAGATTAAGGTTCTCTAGGTACTGCTGAAGCAGTCTGCATCTTGCAAATAAATGTCCTCAAGCTGCATAAACATTTCAGAAATGAAAATACCTTTATATCCAAAAGAAGTTGCAGAATTTTGGGATACCTGCATTTCTTCACGTATTTTTTATGGCTACTGGATAGTCACAGAATGATTTTGCATACCTTGGGAGACTCACAAATTACAACACAACAAAAACTCTCTTCACAAAAGTCTGTTATGCAGTGTTCAATAGCAATTCAAGCCTCTGTATAAGCAGTCTCAGCCCTCAGAAATAAGAATAGTATTTTGTTATTTCACGTAACAACTTAGGCATTTTAAATAGAAAATACGAGCTCAAAAGAACTGCAGCTGAACAAACTGGGTATCTGTGATATTCAGTGAGTACTTCTGTAGTGAGGCTATAAAAGTGCGAAGCAGATGAACTAATGAGAATAGGAAAAGAGCACACGTAGGGTCAGTGGTACCTGGTTGCAGCGTTAGGAGACCTCTTGGGCTTGTAGCCAGCAGGTTGGACACACAGCATCTCAGAAAAGCATGGAGCTGGTCCAAGCGCAGGTGAGCAGCTCAGCATTGATTTACTGCTTGCAGAGACTAAGACACAGCTTGTGTCACATCTCTTGGATGTGCAATCTCAGTAGAAGACTGGAGGCCCGTAGTGTTTCTCCCGGATTTTGTGGAAGAAGGGTCCCTCTCTGGGGACCAGGCACAGTATTTCAGGGTACAGACGCAGTCAGGAGCCATGAGCACCACAGCGTGCCCTGCTGTCACTCCTCTTCTACCAGGACTGCAGCCTTTCTCAGGCTGGAAATTTCTGCATTTGAAGTCAAATTCTGCAAATGATCTTATGTACAATGGGAATGTAAGGTCTAGACTTACACTTTGTTTCTTCCCAACGTCCGTGTTGTTGAGCCTGCCAAAAAAAAGATCTCTTGGCAGCATCTTTCAGTCAGATGTAAATCGCAGCTTACCTGTCATGGCTTTTGGGCCTCATTTAGGTTATGCACGTCTGAGCCCGGGATGGTCCCTGCAGAAGGGGAGTCCTGATTCAGTTCTGATGCGCTGCTCTCCTCCTGCTTCCCCGTGCGCAGCTGATGTTGGCCTGTCCTCACACAAGCCCTGCAATTTCACATGCATCTGTTTTGATTAAATTCACTAGATAGCCAAAACTCTTCTACCTTTCGAAAATTATTGCCTCCCAATAACCTCATAAAAGACACATCTGGAAACCTTTAGAAGTTTAGATACGTTTTATTTGATTTACGGCATGAGGGGAAGAAGAACAGGACTGAAACAATATGGAAGACTGGAAACAAATACATGGTTCAAACTTGAGAACTTCAAAACCCTGCTATTAACACCATGTCTGAGCAGCATTAATGCTGGGGTGGCTCTGTGATAAATGAGATTAATACAAATTTTGTATTCATTAGCATCTCCTATCTATTTTCCTCCAAATCACGTATAACATCACAGCTCACCACACCCTCCCTCATCTACATTGAAACACTAAGCAGCAGCTTTATTGTACACAGTCATCCGTGTGCATTTAATGCTACATCCAAATTTTTGAATCCTGGCCTCTGTAGTGATTAAACAAACCAAGTTTACGGGACTGGCTGCTCTGTTATGAATGAGACATCAGCTCAGAAATGCTCACTACACTTGATCTGCAGGGTAGGGACATGCAACTCCTGACTGCAAACAGAGCTGCAAAGGAGATTTCTGCAGAAAAACGCATTCTGGCACTGTTTGAGAACTGGATTAGGAGACACTGAACTGTACAATCCTGTGTGTGTGCACACATATCTGTGCTGTAAATACAGATTGAGTTTCAAACAAAACGTTCTATAGTTAGTGACATCTCCAGTCCTTACCTCCTGATTTATTATAATTATTTTTCAATAGTTCTCAGTAATGGAAGCTTTAGCAACAATTTGGGCCTTTAGTCTTTCATCAGTCTTCCCTAAATGCACTTGTTTTTCAGATTCGCTCAGCCCTGCAGTTACTGTGCACTCTGAAAGCCCATTAAATCCTGCATAGGTTCCCACAGATGTGGTCTCTGTGATGTTTTTCTCTCCTCTATCCTGATATTAAAGATGCTTGACTTTTAAACATTTTCCCTGTTTGGTCTGGGAACTGTCAGGTTAACCTCCTGACTGCTTCATTCTTACTCGCTTATCTTTTAGTTTTCCACTTGAATGAGAAGCTTTTGCACATACCAATGCAAGGAATAAAGACAGGAAAAGTAGTTAAACTTGAATTTAAAAAAACATATTGTAGTACATTGCCTGCAGTGAGCTACTATTCAAACATAGCTGGGCTTGCAAAGCTGTGCAGCAAGATGCCAGTAGCATGTTCCAGCTTCACATGTGAGTAGGAAAATGTTCTACTCAGAGATTCCCAGTTAAGTTCACAGCTTGAAGGACTCTTTCCCTCTTTCATTCAAGTACAACTGCAACCTTCTAATCTGCACTGTGGCAGGTTCTGGTATTTGTAGTCATCAGGATTAAAATATTTCTGAGCTTTTTTCCTAGCTCATAAGCAGGTTATTTGCTAATGTGTGGGACAAATAAGCTGATAATATATGTTCTTTGAACATCAGCAACAGAGTTTTGGAAAAAATCTGTGCAGCAATAAGGTTGACAAGAACAGTGGCTTTGCCGTATTAATACCTGAACTGTTCTGAAGTGTGGTAGAGATTCAGTTAAAGCAAAGCGTCATGTGATATGAGCAAAGTAAAACTAATATATCTCAGAAATTGAAACCATATAATATTTTTATACAAAAAGTAATTAACTTCTGGTACCTTCATTTTCAAATCGAGAGTTTGAAACCCCAGTGGGCTCAATTTTGAAGTGCAGAGCAACTGCCCATAGCAAAATCACTTTAATATGTCATAGGTTGGGATCTTAAAGCCAACAGATATTTTGGAGAAGCTAATCAATAAAGCTATACCAGCCTTTTGACCGAGAAGAAATTATTCTAGCTGAGAGATCAACTTGTATCTTTCTTCCCATGAAGAACTGGTGATTTTATATAAGTGCAACATGAAGAGAGAGATTCCCTGCAACTGAAAGAAAATAAATTAGATTTTGTTACACTGGGATAACTCTAAGAGGACCTTCTATAAAATCCACCAAATAAACTTTAGCCAGAAATTAGCAATGAAAGAGGAGATGTGGCAGATAGTGGTGCTCATGGAGTGACAGGGTCCTATTTACATTTTCTCCTACTGAAACTAAGCATTCAGCAATAAAAAAGGAGGCTCCTGGCAATGAATTTGGAAACTTCTTAGAATAATCTGTTTAATACAGGAGATACAGAAGAATTATTTCCAAACTGGGGTTTGACATTTACACTGGCAAGAATAATGCTAGGGAGCTTCAAGATACAAGAGCTGTTAATATTTCCATTTCAGTACCTAAACTTGTCATCAACTAACGGTAAAGAAATCTGTTCCTCCATGGCATCGCATCACACTTAATTAAACAAATTAGGAGAGGGACACAAGGGGAAAAAGAAAGGGGGAGGGGACAGGGAATGAATTCTTCTTTTTTTCCCTGAGGCCGTCCATCACTGGTTAGAGTTAGCAACAAAAAATCAAAGTAGTTGCACCAGTGGTCTGCTCAAACCTGACAACTTCTGTATTTCTAGTTTAAATTAGAGTAGAATCAATGGAAGTTTTACAAAGATAAGTTAAAGGCAAAGCTTACAACACACAGTGTTCAATCTGCCTGCCAAGGCAAGGTTTAGCCTTACAGGAGTCATTAAGGTTAATTCAATCTATACCGATGTGACAGTAAGATGCTCTGTTTTCATTACACCAGAAGGAAGCTCTGATTCACTGTGGTTAGGGCTAATTGACAGTTTCCAAATCACACAGTAGTAATTGTTTACAGTTGTAGAAAGAGAGTATATTGTTTTCACTGCTGCTTTACTTGATACATTTATCCATTTAATCCCTCTCACTTAATTTTCTTTGATATGGGGAAATAAGAAATTATTTAATTCTAATATCTTTTGACATTTACTTTTCAGCTAAGAAACTGCTTTGCTTTGCAGCCAGGAATTCAGGTCAGGGGAAGAGCCTGAACACAACTGCTTCTTCCTTCTGAGAATGACCATCTAGACCAGCTCACGCAGCTCCTTGATTTAGTTTGGACAAATCAAAATAATGTTCACTGGCTCCAGAAATTTGGAAGATGCATTCAGAGTGCCACAAGCTTTCTTCCTAACAAAAGCAAAGTGCATACTCAGCCTGCTGCACGTCTGACTCACGTCTACTACCTCCTCGTGCTGTTCTTCAGCTACTTGCCTGTAGCAGCCTCTATTTTGTGTGCTATCGTCTTCTGTTGTTCTCCTTGGAAGAAGTCTGGTGCTCTGTTGCCATACATACAGATGAGCTACTTCAGGGCAGCTCTTTGTGTGGGGACAGATGGATACAGGACTTTGAGGAGGCACTGGGTGAGTCGGGGAAAGAACCACCGTGGAGGCAGCCCAAGATCTGGCATGGCTGAGTATGAGGAATGGCTTGAGAAGCCCCTGGGAACCAGCCCTGCTTCCACGCAGGAGATGGATCTGGGGTGATCAGCAGCCTCAGTGGCTTCCTCCAGTCATCCGCTGCAGTTGCAGTGCGGTAGCTCCAGGAACGTACCAAGGCAATGCAGCTTGAGTAGCTCTCAAAGCAAACTTCAAAAACCAGCGGTTTAGGCAGCATTCTCCTCGAGACTCCCTTCTGCCAGGCTCACACAGGACATTCTACAACACAGTCCTCGATTTCTTTCAAAGAACTATGCCCTTTGGAAAGTTTTCACAGACAGGCCCATCCTAAGGGACCGACAGAGCTGGTTATTTAAATGCCCTACTCCATGCCATGGAGGTTTTCTAATCTGATCTGGAGAACCTGCTGACAGCACTTTGTTGATAAGAGATTGCTCATAAGAGTGCTCTGTTCCAGGGGCTTCAATAGGTACACACAGCACATGCTTAACGAAGTTCATTTTCTGCAGAGGAAGCGCAGGAACTTTTAAAAAAACATATGAGAGTTATCATCTAGAGAGTCCAATATGTTTATTTAACTAGTATAAAATCAAATTCTCCTATGAACTATAATGAATTCTGCATGAAGTAAATGAAAAGCAAACATGTTATAAGCTCCTGAGTGAACCTGAATGCTCCATGGTTTGTAAAACTGACCGTATTGATATTTGATGTGATGGTGATCTCAAATTCTGACTCACATTGATATCGAGCAGTGCTGGGATGCTTTAGCATGGATAAGCCTGTGATCAATCATGTCTCCTAATTCGCTTAGCGCATTTTATGAACTTTGAAATTAATTCAGGAAATTGGCTATTGAGAATGGCACCATGTGATGCTACACCTGCTGAATCAGGTATTTCACGCTGTAATAATAGAATCAGCTGTTTCTAAATTAAAAAACAAAGGGGTAAAATCAAGTGCATACAGTCATGTCTGTTAGGGTCCAATATTAATAATAAATTGTTAGATACTGGAAGGTAAAAGATGAACACAGTCACAGGGCCCAGCCACTAAATCCAGTGAGAGCTGCTGAAAATGATGATTAGTTTGGGGGAAGGCATGAGATTTCATAGGCTCAATTCTACAAAAGGTCATCCCAGAGGTTGTTTCAGTAGCATTCATGATGGCACTGAAGTAGTTAAGTGAACCAGTGCTGAAGGACAAAGTTAATTCTGCTTCTAAGACCATGAGTTAAGGTGTTGCCTGTTTGCACAAGAGGTCTCTGAAGCATCTGTACACACTTGCTTCAGCTTTATGAATCCTGCAATTTTCTCTCCATGTGAGGCTGCAAACCTCTGTAATTCACTGTCTTTCCCTACACGTGTGAGTTCAGCAACTTCTTCTCTCCTAGAGCCAGTGATGGAGTTTGCCAAGGAAATTCAGCTCGCTTAAAGCACAGGATCGCTTCTTCCCAACACAGGCATTTTCAGAGAATCTGTTTTAAAGCAGCAATGGAGATGGTTGTGAGTCCAAATAATTTTGCCCTCCACCCAGTCAGCATCTTGTGGCCACATTCCCACAGCTGCAGCATCTCAGACTGCCCCTGTTCCTTGCCAAGGCTGTCCTTTAATGCTGGGGTATTTGTCTGTAATTTTAAGACTCCTGAATTGATTAATCTTTCAGAAGGCTGTAATGTATGAAACTTTAAAAAGGGCAAACCCACTGAGTCTCAGTATCCAGGACTGACAATAACTTCCTTCCTCTGACTATGGTTCTTACACAGTCTCTTATTTTACTCACTTAGCAAAGAACATGGTGACTAATGCAGCCTTTGAGTCTTTCACCACATCACATCTCTCAGCCTAACCACACAGGACTCCTAAAAGCTTAAGGCAGCAGCCACAGAAAAATATGAGAAAAACAGTTATCAGCCAAGAGAGCAAGTACCTAAAGACTCCTGTCCATTGCTGCCTGCAGTTACAGAACTTACTCTGGTCTCAGATTAAGAGTTTTCCATGGACAACCTGCCAGGTCCCTTCTCTCACACATTGTTTGTGAGCTGAGGGCACTGCTGATGCCTTTGCTCAACAGTATTGGACTTTACATACCAAGCTGGTTGCAGCCAACACAAACATGACTGGATGGGCTATCCCGGGAAGTGCTACCCCAGATATGCATTTGCTGGGTTTTTTCTTTTTCTGTTAAGCAAATTAAAAGAAGCAGAAAAATTCCTTCTCATAGCACTTCACTTCTACTCACCTGAAGGAGAGGAGGCATCCCCATGGTATGCTACCCAGGTCAGCCCACACGACGGAGGACAGCAAAGCAGACAGGGTGCAATGGTTTGTCTGTGCATCGTCCTTTGGCCACACAGCACCTTCCACCATCCTTTCTTTTGGCATCTTCAGCCCAGCAGTGTCTTGAGTCTGCAGTTAGTTACTAACACAAAGGGGCTGCTGAAGCCATTATAGGACTGTCAGTGCTGCTGAAAAACAAAATAATTCACATCAATGATTCATGAAGAAGGCATTAAACAGACACACCTGAAGTTATTATTCTTAGCCCCCACATCACAGCCTGGTCTGAAAATTATGTCAGACTCTCAGTTTAACTGAAACACTGTAGGAGGTTTGCATGTTTGTACAACAGCATTCTCCTGGGATTACTCAGTCTTGCATTATGATGCTGTCCTGAGCAGACAATATTGAAAGATATTTGGTACTGTCAGGTTGCCTTTTGCCTATGAAGTTTTATTGTTATGTAATGGAAGTGTTTGTTTCCCCTTCCCTAACACATTTTCCTTCCTGCTCCAATTTGGTTAATTGAATGTTACCAATTTTATTTGTGGCTGTTTTTAAAATGTCAACAAAATACTTGATATGCGTCAGCAAAACTCCGACTGTTCTCATAAATCAATGTTTCTGTGAGATACTATCTGTGACAACTTCAACTTCTCTGCCTTGCTAAGGTTCCAGGTAAAAGCCACATATTTACAGAAGCTTTTGGGGTCTTTGACATTGACCCACACTGAAATACAGCCATCTGGTGGTAATTAGACCTATCAATAATTACTGGACCTGAGTGAACTGGGAAGATGTAAACAGACCCTTGTAAATGGCTCCTCTATTTGTCACAGCAAAGCAACACGTAGCTGTACTGGCTCCACAGAGGCAGAACTCCCCTGTCAAGAATTGGCTGTTTAATTTGGTTCAGTGCCTGGTTGACCTGCAGGGGCTGCTCCCAGAGCTCTGCAGCGTCCCTAGTCCCTCTGTGGTGTCCAAGAACCTCAGCCTTCTAACTGTACTCACAGTGATACTATCAGCATTACAAAAAAAAAAAAAGCCTGTCAGGATGCTCTGGCACACTGAGGAGACACTGCTGTAGCTTCACAGCTTTGGAGGACTCCCCAGCACGATGGATCCTCCAGGGAGCAGTTAGAGCAGCTGGAACACAGCTGTCTGCAGACAGCGGAGCTGTGTAACTGCCTGCGCACAGGTGGGAGCCAGGGGCACTGGAGCCTCCGTGCAGCTGCATGCACGGGGCAGCTGAGCACCACAAACTGCCCTGCGGTGTGTGTCTGACACCAGCTGCCCAGTGTCACTGTCCCAAACCCGCTGCGGGGCTGGAGGAGGTGACGATGGGTACAGAGGTTGGGTAGGGCTGCACTGCTTGGAGGGGCTAAGGTGTGTTCTTCTAAAGCTAGGATGAACAGGACACAGCCAGGTCTGGATTTCGAAGGCATGTCTTGAGTCAGAGCAAAACAATGAAAAAACAAAATTCAGACTCTTCTCATGTCTCCTCCCACCATGGAGAAGGAAGTTCCCAACAGGGGCAGCCTGAAGATCCTCGCTTCAGATGGAGGGGTGAAAACACCAGTCCAAATTGTGATTTACTGAGGTCTGAAACACAGCTTTGAGCTGAATACTCAATTAAAGTATAAAAACAAAAGCCCTGGCCAAACTCTGCACCTTTAAGTCACCTTTAACAGAGTGATTCTGTTCATGGTTAAACAAACGTGCTGACAAAGCAAATCACTGCAGATTTTTATATCGTTTTGCCATCTACTCAGCAGTCCAATGCTCAGATAAAATCAAGAGAGAAACAGTCCGGGCTTTGCAGGGTTCACCATATTCTCTTCCAACGACTTTTATCTCTCGGGCCTGAGATTTGTTAATCTTGTGTTGCCCAACATATATGTGAGAGCTACAGTGGCTGAGCTCAGCTGAACATTTCAGCAGCTCATCCTCCTCCCAAACCATGTAAAACGTTCCAAGCTTGAGCAATTTTCAAACTTCATCTCAGGTCTAGCTAAACACAACGTGTCACATTTTCATTTTGACACCAGCAGATGCCTGGCCCTGATACACCATGAGATGAAACCACTTTTCTGAGTAGAGTTTCGCTCTGAATTTTTGCAGGTGGAGACCCAAGTGTATTTTTACACAGTGAAAACTAAAGAAGTTGGAGTCTTAATGGTGAGTCTGCTGGGTTTTACACAGCTCCGGTGTGCCTTGATGTTTAATGCTTTCACTGTCATTATTCAAAGGAACTTGTGCTGCAAATTCCAGCTAATTCAATTCAAATATGCATGGACCATCTCTCACTGTTATAAGCAAAACATAGACTACAGGGACTTTTGTAACCTTGGGCAAAAAGCATGTATGAAATGCTGCAGCAAAGAGCACCCACCATTGAAGAGGCCTCATTGGCAACATCTGTTATCTGATCTGCCTCAAATACAAACCAGCAACGCGAGCTGGGCACTGCAAGCACTGTCTGCTCATGAGAAAGAGCAAAGCTCCTTCTTGTGTGAACCCATTTTATAAATCCTTTTTGATTCAGTCCTCTAGGAAGTGAGAACCTTGAAGACAACTTGTTAATACTGCTTTGTCATGGACATTTCAACTTTCAATCAATGAAGTAAGAGTAAGACTTGCTTATCTTTGAAAAAGAGGAAACTCAAAAGCAAACATTACTGTATTCAACTAAATAAAGGTATTTGCATCGGATCTCATGTAATACCACCAGCAACAACTAATAGCAGAGAAACACAAGAGATGAGTGTTTTTATAATTTCTTAAGCAGTGGTTTCTAATGCACTGATACTTCCGTTGGCAACTTCTTTAACAAGCTGAGAAAAAAGATGAATAAAACTCCACACTGACAGTTGAGACGCCAGTGTAAGTACAATTTGGCTGATGGGAGTTTGCAAGGATACATCATGCATCTAACACATGGTCTATACGCCTCCACGTGCATGTGAGGAAAGGCTTTTGGGCTTTCTCAGGGCACAGGTCATCTGTGCAGCCACAAAACACAGAGAGCAATGACCCAAACTGATACCACTTTTAAAGGAAAAGATGTATATACTGAAAGACAATCAGATAATCAATGTGAAAATGACCTCTACAGGACTTCAAATCAATGATCTTTCCTCTTTTCCACTAGCCATGTTGGCCTTTATTTAAAACCCTCTCTCTCCTGAACATGCAGAGTCCACATAAGCTAAATACCTTTGCCTGTGTTCTCCTTCCCCTTCCAAAATACAGCCCACGGATTACTAATGGGCCATACAGCCCTTTATCTGTGTAAAGGACAAGATTAAAGTAGCTTTAGGCCTAAAATACAGGTTTTGGACAAACCTCGTGTCTTTTCACAAAATTCTGCAAAAAAACATCCCACATATTTAGTGTCACCTCCTGAAAAGATCAACCAAACCTGAAAATGCAGATAACTGGAGACTCCTCTCAGCCTGGAAAGCAGCAGCGGCGCACACGGAAGGCTCAGCTTCCTGGGTGATGAGACTGGTGCCATGTTTGCTTGACTTCACTGATGAGCTCCAGCCCTGCATCCCCGACACTCCACGCAGGTCTCACTAGTGACGGTGATTGATTTGTTCCTGTTTCAAGGTCGGCTGAGATTTTTAAAACAAGAATGCAATAAAGAGAAAATATTTACATGCAAATGCTTGTATTCATATATATATATTTACATGTTTGTACAAGAGGAGTTCTTTCCTGTCTGAATTAAAAACCTCCTTGTAAACACAAACAACACCGAATATTAGCATAATGAGAGAGAAATGCTTCAAAGGAAGGCTTACAAACAGTGTAAGTTTATATTCAGTACCTAAAAGACTTTATTTTTCCAGAGGTAGTGAAAAAGAAATCCCAGCTCCTTTAAATAAAAGATATAAATCATTCCTCATCAGAAAAGCTGCACTAAAAAACATTCAGCCTAAGTATCATTAAAATCTAGCACTTTCATTCTGATCCTTGCTATCTAACTGCTAAGTAATGCCTGCAGATTAATACCCACCATGAATGCAAGAGTGTCATATAGGTCTGCAGGTAGCTAATACTCCATATGTGCTTTTTTCCTCTCCTCTGCAGCCCTCTCTTTGAACATGGTTTTTGTTATTGCTCTGTGAGCATTTTGCACCACAGCACTGGCATACACGTGTTCTCTGAGCTTGGTGTGGCCACGCTCATTATATTAAAACCCTTACAATTTACAAAGTGTTTGGATTCATTTGGTCTATCCACTTTTGCTGCCCAACAAAAGAGCCGAAATGAATGAATCAATTTTTAAAACAAATAGGACTTGACAGCAGAGACACAGATTTGTGTGAATGGCAAAAGGTGCCTAATTAAGAGCTCTAGGGATGACGAGGCTTTCATTTCTCTAATGAAAAGGAGCTTTGTGAGCTTCCAAGTGTTATCCAGCTCCAGCAGAATGGATCTCTTCTCCAGGGAGAAAAAGACAACTCATTTTTCATGCCTCTGCTTAGTTACTGTTACACATTTTGTCTTCTGCCTGAAACTTGTGTCAAAGCTTTCAGGTGACCACCAGTTTCCAGATGCTGCAACAGATCTCTGGAAAGGACGTTTTCATTTTACAGGCAGCACGGAGTGACCATTTCTACAATCAAACTTGCTCACTGTGTTCCCCAAGAATCTGCCTAAAACACCCATATTTTCTCTCTAATCAAGTAAAAGATCCCAGTTCTGTGCCGTGTGTTCCAGTCATGATGGCAACACCATGGCTGGATATAAACAAACCTGAGTAGCTGAGTACACTGGTCTCCCTATTGTCATCTGTAATAAAAATAAACAGAACATAAAATAAAAGGTTAATAGGCAGGATGGTATCAAGTATTGCACTATTAGGAAACCAGCTAGAAGGTGGATCTAACCAACAACAAAGCTTGCTCTGAACACTGCCGCTCATTTGAAGTCCCCCAAGGGGAAAGGCGGGTGTTTCCACATGTGATCACTCCTTGTACAATTAATCTGGGCTTGCTTAATCCTCACCCACAGCGCGCTACATGCATTTGCTTTAAAAGTCTGTTTGAGTTTTTCGGAGGGTGTTAAAACTGAAGAAAGAGCCTTTAAAGCAACAGATTTAGTTTTAATTTTTATGTTTTCACATAAAGAAACAGGCCCTTCTGTAAACTGTGGAGGAGTCAGGGCTGTTCTGGCCCACAGTCGCGCCACTGTGCAGCAGCAGTCCCTGTGGTTGTGTGGGGCCTGGGGCAGGTGCCAGGAAGAAGCCAAGCTGCTGCGTTTCCATCTTCTTTGCAGTACTTATAAAAACTTTTTGGAAATTGTAATAATACCAGCATCCAAACTGAGCCCATGGTTTGCAGAAAGAATTCAGTTGTACTGTTGCATGAACAACAGAACCCTGGGGACAATCTTATTTACAGACCCTGGATGAGGGTGGACTGCTTCTCAGCCCAAGAGCTGAGAAGGCACTTTGAAGTGCCTTCTTCAAGTTATTCATAGTCTTCTAACTGAAGTTGTTCGTTAAACCTCCATCATTTCTCATGATACTCTGTCTTCTCAATACTTCTGCTTTAAAATGAGATTAGTCCAAAACAGTGAGACATCAGTGTCTTAAAGATTCCTCGGCCCACACTCGGTGAGGTGTCTCTGGCACTGGTTTACCCAGGAATGGTGCTGCAGGGACCCACAGCAAAGCCTTCACCGTGGCTGCACCCATGTGAAATTGGAGGTGGCTGAGGAAACCAGGAACAGAGTTTAAAATGCTTTTATTTCTCAGAAGAGCCATGATTTAGTGATGATTCAGGACAAGTTACAGATCTACAGTAACGTGTGAGGTTGACCTGCCTACAGCAAGGCACCTTGTTCTTGTGTGAAACAGATCCTTGTGAAAGAGCATCCCAAAGTGCATCTAGTCCCCATGGCACCGAGCAGCCAGCCAGCCTCGGGCAGAACTGGGCATTTTGTCCACTGTAGCAAATAGGAAAGGTGGCCCACACCTAATGCCACCTCCTACATCTCTATAGGCATTAGGGAATCTGGATCAATAAGCACAGCATCATGTTTGTGCTTAAAGTCTGCCTTTATTAGTGACCTAAGAGAAATGTTTCAGTTGTGCCTAATGTTGAGAAGCAAAGAATAAAATCAAAGGGGGGAAAAAAGCATTTTCCCCATACTGAAGCATCACAGCTGCTGAGGCTGCAAACCCAAGCACGAGCTTAATGAAAGGGTACAAATGAAATCTCCGTGAGGTCAGTGCACAACGGTGGATGCTCTGCATCCACATAGGAGCAAACCAGCACATTCACAGACAAAGATACTCTCATCTGAGAGTTCAGTGCACAGAGAACGGAGCATAGCTTGGTACCCACCTACTTATAAACTGTTAGATGTAATGAACTTAAACACAGAATCTCATTTTCCAGGCAAACAAAAAGGAAAATCGTTTTCACTAAACTGGCTTAAGTGAACCATGAGGAGCTGCTGCCAGCAATCCAATTTAGGACCTTGCACTTCTGGTTTTTTTTAGTTCATAACCTTACAAATGTACCCATTCACTTAGGCTAACTGTCTGGTAGCAGGACTGCTTATTTCAGTGGCAATATTTAAAGCTCAGTGGGGAAACTTTCTATTTCTTTACATTTTCTCCAAAATACAAACATTCAGATAGGTAGAAATTTTACAGGATGGAAGACAACAGACAGATTTGCTTTCTCAACTGTATGTATACATGCACACACCACAGGTATCAAAAAATAAAGATGAAGGAACCTGCCATTCTTCATGTGTAAATTTGTCCATAACTGGATGGGAATAACAACAAATTAACTCTATGCTCCCCCAAATTCATAAAGATTAAGATTTGCTGTTTTGTGAGCTCAAATTATAGAATCCATTTGGCTGAAGGTAAATGAAGTACAGAACTGTATTTCTGAAATACAGCATGACAACTGATGTTCAAAACCTTCCTAAAATTAGAGATATTTGAGGATCTCAGTAAATATGTACACACTTTGAAATTTATTAGGAAAAAATACACCAACCTGACTCTGGAACCTGGTAATACGTCTCTTACAGGTATTACCACAATGTCTTGGTTCTGGAATGTAGTCTGCAAGACAAGAATCATAGCCAGATTTTCATCTATATATGTAAATATTTGTACTTTTAAGTAGCGATTTGGAATTTTCATAAAAAGCTTCCAAAGCAAAAAAAAAAAAAAAGAAATGGTAATCATATTAAATAGTGTTATCCAAACTATCTTCCTGTCGTGCTCAGAACACCAAACCCAAATTTAATTTGAAATACATCTTGAAAATTTTTGAAGTGGATTGAATGTTAAACATGAACACTTAAAAAGTTTGATTACGCTGCGAAGTATTAGAATTGAGAGCAAGTGAAGCAACGGTCCATTGGGAAAAATGGACAGGAGCCTCAACGTGCTCCTTTCAGGTTTCATTTTAATGCTGAACCTCCACTTGTGCTATCTGGAAAGCTTGGTCAGACCTGCCAGCTTGTCAAAGCTCACGTTGGTTAATTAATGGTTTCACACAGAACAGACATTTTTGCATTCTTTGGCAAACAAGCGAGTCTCATTTCAGTAGTGATGACTGAATTAATGATTTCTCAGCTTGACTTAAATTGAAATCCCTGAGTTCTGTTTTGATTTTCAAAGGATTTTTTTCATTAGTAACTACAAAGTTTGTAAACTAACACCATTTTTTAAACCATACAAATCAGCCAGACCTTTTCTCCTAGAATTCCTGTGCATCCTATCATCACATCAACCTTCTTAGTCCCATTCTGATTTTGCTTAAGTTGTAAAAAACATGAAAACAATGGCATCAAAGGGAGGAAAAAATGTAACTTTCGAGCCTGAGGAGTTCTGGCTGCATTCTGTGAACAACGTGTGGCAAAGTATGACTTGGGTCTGTGAAGTAACCAGAATCTTTTAAATCCGTAAAGAATAAGCTTTAAAAAAGGAAAAGAAGCCCCCTAGGTCACAGATCATATAGGCAGGGGGTAGGAGATACTCCCAGAA
Organism: Streptopelia decaocto; assembly: GCF_964273445.1. NCBI lineage: Eukaryota > Metazoa > Chordata > Aves > Columbiformes > Columbidae > Streptopelia > Streptopelia decaocto. Next base: position 6,001,694 of record NC_138662.1, read on the forward strand.
AAAAAAAAAAAAAAGAAGGGCCAAAGGGAAAAATAAAAATGAGTGTAAAAATAAACTATTCAGCATCTTCCAGTACCACAGTGCTTACTTCAGGCTCAGCAGGAGTCTTAGGCCAAAACTAACAGAGAAAAGGCATAGGATTTATTTTTATCTTAAGTGGTTATCTTTTTTCTTGCTTCTTCCCTTATACAAGCATGTGTGGATTTAATAGCACAAAAACATGCAAAAGGCTGAAGAAAAATAGTTACTGTTTATTCGCTTCTGACTGAAATTAAGGACTATGGCCTTGCCTCCAAGGGCAGCATTTAAACAATCAGCTTTCCAAACAATATTTCATAAAGTTAGAGGCAGTGAGTAATGCTGTAATAAAACGAATGATTTTTAAACATTTGGCAGACTTTCATTTTCTTCCTGGATTGCCAGCAGAGCAGCGGACGTTGCTGACATGTCTGCGAAAGCCGCTTCCTTGAGGGACCGTGTCAGCCCCAGCGGCTGCTGAGCCTGCCCGCCTTCCTTATTCCTGATGGATAACACTGCCCCTTTGTTTACTTTCAGAGTGAAAAAAAAATTGTAACATCATAACTTTGGGACTAGACTGTTGTGCACATTATTCACAGGGTATGCATTAGGCACCGGGTGTTGCAAAGGTAAAAAAAGAGTAGCTTGTACTATCATCTTTGCCTCATGCAGACGTTTAATCCATACACAAGCTTATACAAGGGGCATTTAGAGTCTAGCTGCTCATGTGAATAAAATACAGAGGGAGGTACCGCAACACATACTGCCTCCTCTAGGGACAACCTGGTTTGGGCTCCTTCTTTCCAGCGTTGAGCTGGCTCAGCCCACAATGGCACCATCCCGCTGCACCAGGTCAGGCGTCCGCAGTTTGGCCCAAATCCCAACTCAGCTGTCGGTCTGGCTGCATCCCTGTGTAGCAAACACCTTCCAAATAGTTTGCATCACCCTGAGGGAAGCAGCAGAGCTTCCTGCAGGTAATACTGAGCAATCAGTCATCTTTCAGAACCTTCCTTGAAGCTGGGCACACACTGTGGCATTTGGAGAACATTCCACAGCCTTGTGTGCAGATGTAGCTATCAGGGATCCAGGGGGTCTGAGCATCTAGAACCACCATCCACTTGGCTCAGGGGGTGTGACATGAAATTGTCTTTCATCTGTTTGTTATGCTGAACTTTATTTCAGCGTTTAGTTGAAGGAACTCTTGTTAAAATGAACAGCAAAAGCGCTTTTTCTTTAATTGTTCCCTTCCAAGTATCTTTTACCAAGTATGGTTACACACACACACACAGAGTGTTGCAGGTAACCAAGAGCAGCAGTTGGAATTTCCCTTGAATGCATAAAAGCAGTGATTGAGGAAGCAGCTAATCACGATAGCAAACAGGACGTATTGTCAGGGGAAACAAATCTTTCACAGTTTCTAAAGCAGTATTTCATGGGGCATGGTCCTCATTTACTCCTTGCACTTCTGCCCTGCTGGGTCAGAACATGAAACTTCCTTCAGCTCTCACAAAAACATTTAAGCCTTTATCAAAACCCAAACCCCCAAGTTGAAGGCTCTTTCTTTTTCTCAGGAGCTGTCATTTCTCGTGGAAAGCAGAACACACCCACAAAATTTTGCATTTCATTAAGAACTCCCTTTCCCACTGGAAAGAGAGGGTGCAAGCTGAATTGAAGCAACATTTTTGCCATGGCACTCATTTGATCTAATATAAACAGGCAACACTTGAGCTGTTTTTCTGTCAACAGGAAGAGTTGAAAAATGTTCTTTGCGGACATAGTAATTTTTTCTGGGTAGAATTTCTAATAGTACAAACCCCTTCGGAGTGCTTATCTGTTTAAAGGATTCGCAGGGCTACCCAGTGCTAACAGACCCTAATCTGTTCAGCACAGTCCAATTTCTCAAATCTGAGGAAGCAATCAATTTTATGGTAAAATATCAGAGTGCAAAAATCTGAGATTATGACACTTCATGCTCTTCATGTTCTATTACTGGCAGAATGAAACAGTAAAAGCAAAAAAACCCACTTCTCTTACTGATCAACACTCCTACAAATCAGATGCAACATCTACCTACACAAGTCCAGCAGCACCAGTCTCCAAATACATCTTAAGATCTAAATAAACATTGGATTTTTTCTTCTTTCTATGCTAACGTTGTCTTCTGGGAACACGCACCAGAATGTTTCATGTCTTATTTCTAGCACTATAGCAAAAGCAATAGATACACCCAAATATACCCCAAATGTAACTTTGGTTACATAGGCTTAACAGTTCAAAGAGGATCTTACAGGAACAATTTAATCTCTTGGATCTAGTGATTAATTAACCTTTGAATGTTGACAATGACTAGCAAACCTCATTAAAAACTGGTCATTCTTTAGGAGTAGCAACAACAGTGACAGCTTTTGCCTCTGGACCACCCCAAGGCACACGGCAACCCAGTAACTCCGAGGCTCTGGGATTCCTCCCTGTGCCAGTGTGAACGCAAGCAGCTTTATTTGGCTGTGAGGATGGCTTCAGGAAACAGGCACACAGCTCTGCTTTCTATAGCAGCACCCATAGCACTGAAAGTGTTTTGTTTGTACAATGCAAGCATCTTTCTGCATAGATGAAGCAGTCCTTGGCTACCAAGTTGGTGACTTGAAGCTGTGGAGCATTGCAAAGGGCTGGGAGAAAGGGGAGGGAGAGTTGTTCCGACAGAGCGGCACTGTGTGAGGCTGGCAGCCTGCAAGAGCCAGCGGCGTCCTGAGGATAAACACAGCCACTCATTAAAATTCACAGTCCTTAGCGGCAAGAGGTAGTGAAAATTAGTCACCACCTATTAACAGTGTGTGTTTATGTTATAGTTAGCTGCACTTTGCTTCGTAAACTGTATCCAAGATTCTTACCTTATCTTAAAAACTATGCAGGTTGCATATGAGTTTCATATTTTAGAGAACTAAAAGTTAGTACTTATCTTATCTCGAGAAGATAGGATGTGCTGAGAAGGTACATTTACTATCATCCAAGAATTTATATAATTTTGTGAAGAGTGCGCATGTGCTGTGATGAAAGGTGAAAAGTACACTAGTGATGAAGACTACTTACTTCATCCTGAAGACCCCCAAAACGACCACCAGAGGACACTGCGCATGCTTAGGGTAGTTCCAAGGTGTTGCAACTGATATTGTGAAATAATTGTGTAATCTAATGAATATGCAGTATACACGTTGTAACTCTAATGAATATGTATGTAACCAAGCTGTATAAATGTAGTAAAGTTCAAATCAGTGGTCGAAGCCAGCTTTGGGTGCGAACCCCTGGTTTCCCAGCGCTGAAATAAAGCACCGCATATAACTACGTCCGTGGTTATGTGTCCTTGAATGCTAACATTTATACGGACAAATATGCACACACCTCTGGAACCCAGTGCTTCCAGCTTCACGCCCAAGCACACATCGTGGTGAATAGTGAAGGAACTGGTCACAGGAGACTGTTGGTCTGTTCATGCTCCAGTTCCAGCAGCGCTGGTGTCCCATACTGGATGGGACTGGCTCGTTGTTTCTCTCACTACAGAGGCAGAAAACCTTTTAGAAGATGGCCTTTCATTCAGCTCTAGGTTTGCTCAGCTCCTACGGCAGCAGAATATTGCCCTGGCCCCTGACTCCTGCACGGTCTGAGGATACAGATACAAGCAGGGACAGAGCCATGACAGTGCTCACCAGAATTCACATTTCTAGCGCAGGAAGAAATATGGACTACTTTTTATACAGAAGTCAAACTAAGTATGCAATGCTAAATAACTTGATTTTGTATTCAAATAAATTAGCATTCTCTCTGCCAATGACTCCCTCTTCTCCAACAAAATGTAAATAATACTTTATACTTTTCATTTTTTATGGTCTCTCTGATTGTATCTTACACTTTCCTTCAACAGCAAAAATTATTCATAAATAACAATACCTTTTCCCAGTAAATGGAGGACATTTAGATTATTTTTCCCTCCACCTTTTCGAATACCTTTACATTGTGCGTCAATTACCCGTTCAAATGGACTCCTGCTGCGGTAACAATTTTATTATTTTATTTCCTTGCACCTGTAAGGCTTGGAGGGAAAGAAACCCAGTGCAAGGTACGGAGTGCCTGTGAACTCAGTTCCGCCAGTCACCAGTGAGGACAAGAGACCTGTGCATGGAAAACACACCAATACAGGCCCCTTCCCAGGGATTGCTGCATGCATAGAGCAGCACAGCTTTCAGAAATTGCTTTACCGATGATTTCCATAGGGAAACTATCTCTTATCCATGGGCCATTATTGCGAATAATTATGAAATTTCAGGCCACTCAGAGCAGCTCAGGCCTGGAAGAACTCCCTGTCCCCAGCGTTTATGCGTACAGTGACTAAATGTGTTCCCAGAGACACATGTCACACAGAGGCCCCAAGGAAATGCTGAGAGGCAGCTTCAGCACATGGACTTCTGTGCATGCAAACATCTCACAGTTGCATACAATTTTTGTGCTAGAAAGCATAAAATGAACACAAAACTAGAAAGTACTGTGCTCTTAGCCCCCATCCCAGCAATCATTAGCTTCTTTAAAATGCTCTAACACCAACAGGCATCTTTCAATTTTAAGTGATCACAAATTTTCATATCAAGGTACATGATGTTTTAAGAAAGTCTTAGATTAGAGCACGATAATAAACAAATCATTCTGAAAGCTCCTGTGATCACTGCATAGCAGCACTTGCATGGTTACAAATAGACAAATTTGAAAGCCAAAGCTTAACTGCTGTAAGCAGGACTGAAAAAGCCTATAGGAGGACACAATACAAAGATATATTAAAATGATGTGGGAGACACCACGATATCCCAGCCTCCCAGGCAAGATGGACAAGTGGCATTTACCTGGCAGTGGGACACTCAGTGACCTTACGGAACGTTCTGCTGAGTCCTCGTGAGCCTCAACTGACCAGCGCTCAGGGAGCTGGGTCCCATCTGAAAAATGGGGCCTGGACAGCATGTGGCAAAGCCTCCACAAAAAGAGCTTTTTCCTGTCCATCTCCTGCTGCAGCACCTCTGGCAGAACATGTCGGGGGGCGGGGGGAGTGGGCAGAAAAAGGAAAATTAAAAAAAAAAAAATTAAAAAAGAGCTATTATAAACCCAGCACAGAAAGGGGGGTATCTTTTGAAGCCTTTTGTTTCTTGCAGTACTGCCAAGAGAGGGGAATTGAAAGGACTGATCATACCTGGCCTTCCACAAAGAAACCCATCTCTTCCCCAGGCTGAGTGTCTTCCAGGGAAACCAAACATTTCCTACTGTCAATAATGAACTTGTGTCTAATCAGAAGGGAACAAGAGAAAAGGCTTTTCAATCATGTGATAGTTAACCTGCACTCCTGTCACAGCCCTAACTGAGTGCTCTTTGTAGCTCAGAAACACCCCACAAACACACAGCAGCGCAAGGGCAGAGCTGTGCTGGGGCACACAGGGCACGGGGTGGCTGGAGCAGGGGACAGGACTGTGGGTCCACTGGAGCAGGGGACAGGGCTGCGGCTCCGCCGGGGCCGGGGACAGGGCTGCGGGGCTGCAGAGGGCTGACAATGAGCTCAGAGCCAGAGGAGCGTGTGCCGGCTCCACGGGGTGCCTCCGTCCCAGCCTGGGCATTTATTTGCTGCGTTGGAGAATTTTCTGCCTAATTAACAAAGTAGGTGGGGGGTTTCTTTGTTTTCCAGACCTCCAGGTCACAGACCAAAAAAGCTTTCTTTGCTTCTCATCCTGACTCAATCTCTGCAATCACTGCTATTCTCAGGAAACCTTTGGGCACATTATGATTATCCCCAAAGGTCTATTTATCCCCCAGTGCAGTGGCTTTACCCTGAGGTAGCTGTTTTCTCTGGCCGAGTGGAAGATATGTCTGCACAACACATGAATGTGTGCCGTGTGGCATGAACACCCAAGTGATGTGGCCTGTGCACAGGGGCAGGACACAGGCAGGAGCCTGCAGGATGCTACAGCTTGTGCTAAGGTCAGGGTCCTCATGCAGCTGCCCCATGGGCTGGCAGGTTCCAAGCAATAGTGCAAACACACTGGTTTTCTCCTGCATGCACATATCCTGAGACTGGCAAGCATCTTGGTTTGCAAAACTCTGTTTTGCAGCTCCAGCTCATGAATGTAAAGAAACCCACACTGGCTCTTAACACCCTGCAAACTGCTGTTGAGGCCTCTGCAATTTGCACCACAGGAGGGACTCAGAGTGTGTCACCAAAGGGGCACTCATGGTAGCGGGTCACTAAGCCAGTGGTGGTGTGAGGAGTGCTGGGTGCTGGCTTTTTCCTCTGGGGAAAGGCACAATTATAAGAAGAGGGAAGGGAGAGAGGGAGGGAGAGAGAAAGAAAGAAATTTTGAGCATTTACATCAGACGAGAGACAGACACTGAGGGCAGCAGCTTCTTGTAAAATGGCCACAGTGGCGCTGCAACTGCTTGTACCTGATGGACCTAAAAGGACTAAAACCAGAAAGGCACAACGTCAAAAATGCCTGTGGAAGGTCACCACTTTGCTGGAACAACCGGGACCAGCTTCAGTTGCAGGAAGCTCTCCCGTGTGCAGCTCTTCCACGTGGGCTCCCACAGGAAGCAGCACAACCAGCCGCTTGCCCTCCTGCCTCTGCTTGCGCTGGTGCCTGCTCCTTCAGGGGCCCTGTGCACCCCCAAACACTGCACAAGGCAAAGGGACCAAGGAGTTAAAACCACTCCAGCAGCAGCTGTGTTGGGTAAAAGCATGGAAGATGTTCTCACTTAGATAAGCGTAAATCAGAAATACCTTCACCAACAGGGAGGTAGCGAAGTCTCTCCAGGTGAACAAGGCTGCAATGAAGCTGACAACAATTAGGACTCTTTCGGTATTTTTCTCCTCTGCTCTAGTTGTGTACCTCTGTCTCCCTGCCTGATCCCTGCTTTTGACATGTCAGCTAGAACGTATTTGTTCACAGCCTCATGAATCCTTTTTTCAGAGCCTTCCTTGAAATGTTCAGATTTCAGATGGTCACAGGGTTTTGCCTTTAGATTTCAAGCTCCTCAGGGTAGAGACAATGTCAAATGAGTGTGAGGCATTGTGCATACTAATAAGGCTATAGAAACAGTAACTGTACATATAGGTAACACATCTTTTCTAGTCCACATCCTTTAAGCATTTTGTAATCCACACTGCCAAGAATTAAGGTCACAATGAACAGGGATGTCTTGCTCCTTCCATTAGATTTTACAGCTAACAAAGTACTTTTTCTGGTGTGCTACAGCATATCCAATTCAGGAACCTCTGTACACTCTGCTCTGTAATCAAGAGATCTTTCTTCCCCTCTGCCACGAATCTTCGATCACTGGCTTTGGTCGCTCACAATGTGCCACTCCATGGAAAGAGTTATTAGGATTCCATAAAAAGGTTGTTTTATTACAACTTCTGGCAGTGGCCCATATACACCAATCACCTCAATATAGGATTTTTGGCAGATATTTATGCTTAATTTTGTATTTAAATAGCTATTTTATGAAGAATGCACATGTAATTTCTTGACATTTCATTTTATCATAGTTGAACTTCGAACAGACACCTGCTCCTCTGCAGTGGGTACCACACTCCTGGGCTCAGTGCAGACACATGGGACAACAGCATCCAGATACCACAGCCTCCAACTCCAAAGGATGGAGAGTGAGACGTTATCGGTGGGGTTACACGAAGTACATCCCCAAACGACATCTGAATGCTTCAGGATTTAGAGACGGGCAGCCAAAGACCATGTTGTTCAGACGCCTTCCAGAAAGCAGACCTTGAGCAAGACCTTGTGCTGCTGAGGTGACCTTTTCTGGTCCCCTGAGTTCCTCCTTCCAATTTCAGATGTTGGTACTTTAATGTCAGAATCTAACACAAGCCAACAGTTCAAAGGTGAAAAGCATTTTACAACAGAATGAAAATCATAACCGTGTTCAGAAGGCTCAAAATGACTCATTTCCCAAGGGGAAATTATTGGCATTCTCTCTTCAACAACTCTGCTGGTGTCAGTGCCATTAAAAAGAGGGAGTGGGAAGACAGATAAACAAGAAAGTCTTAGAAAGCAAATATGTTCTAACTAGTGGTTATCTCTGCACTTAATAATTAGGGTAGTAATTAAGAGGGTAAGTAACACACTAGCTATTACCTTCTAGTAATTAGTGCTTTTTCTCTAGATAATAACAAGCCAAAAAGAAAATAAAAAGACCTGAATCCATTTTGCCATTCACCCTGTCCACAGCATGAAAACCTATTCCACATAGTAATATCAAGCATTAATACCACAAAGCCATACTTTAGATTTTGCTGCATCTTGTCGCTCAGCATTTCAACATGTATTTTTTTTACAGACACAGACTGGACCTTGATGATGTCTAACAGGATTACCGTTACATATGCTTAAGTCAACTCCTCAAACCACTCAGCCATAACACTGGCACGACCAGGCAGCCTAGAGGTGCCTGCACACACGGATGATGCAGGGCTGGACAGCATCGCGCTGCCGCAGCAGGCAGAAAGCACAGAGGAAGTCTGAAAGCACATTTTTCAGAGCAATGACCTCATTGGTGGGAGACCTGGATTTAAATAGCCTGAAGCCAAATCAGGCAGAGAGCGAGGCTGAGGTGTCTCATATACCTGTCAGGTTGTGCTCAGGGATCATTTACCCCATGATGTACAGTCCTTTTGTCTGTGACACAGGGTTTTCCTGTCTTCTCCCTCAAACAATGGCCCTGCAAATGCTAGAAGTGGAGAACAGTGCCCAGGTCCAGCTGTGTTAAGGCAGGAGGAGAGGGGTGATTTCCTTGCAGGACCCGGCGCAGTTTTACCTGTCCCTGCCTTGTGGTTCTCTGTTTAGCCTCAGCGGCGATCAGATCACAAAAATTGATGGGAAGTGATTTTTCTTGAATATCCTTTCAAGCTGCAACAGCAGGCCCATAACAGGGGGTATCCAGTGGGTGCATTTATGCCAGCTTTGCGGTTGTTATCAGGGGGGTGCAAACCTCCCCATCGCCTTCCCCTTATTGTGCTTCAGTTCTCACTGCAGAGCAGTGTGGGAGTGTGACAGCTGCACCCCTTGGGGTCAAGCTAAACCCAAAAACACACGTGAGCCGTGAACCTCATATGCTGGCCCCTGAGACCTCACCAGAGCTCATGGGAAGTTGCCCCATAGGAACAGGCACAGTGTGGATGTCAGTCCTCAGCACCTGTGGCCTCACCCCCACGTCCATGGCACCACAGCGCTCGCTGATGGAGACACAGCCAGTGATACAATTGCTCAAAAACAACCACAACTTGGGAAAGCAATTAGACATATGGTTGGTTTTGACTACTTATGCAGAAAATAAGATGCTTGAATTATGTCAGTTGGGTTAAAAGTAACGAAACAATAAAGGATTTTAAAATTTGACTGATTTTATGGAGAAAAAATTATCAGATGACTATTTGCTTGTACATGTTATTTTCTTTTGCTGATTTCAGGGGGTTTCTTAAGATGATAAAAATACTTAATGCTGAGCTACATTCTGTGTGTTCACTTTTAAAATAAATCTTTGTGTGGGTGTAATTTAGGCTGTGGGTAGATTAATACTCTCAGATTTGCCCATGGATAAGAATATCCATGCAGCTATATTAGCTACAACACATCAAAAATGTAAAATGTAATATCTTGCTAAAGCACCCTTTTTTTTTTTCCTAAAAGTTATGTCAAATTACTATGTTGCTGGACAAAATGTAGAGGAGTTGGATACCATTGAAACAGAGTCTTACCTGGGGTAAAAGCCAACAGCCACTCCAGCCAGCTGAAGTAGAGAACTGTAATGGAAGACAATGAAGAAAATGTTACGTTTTCTATTGCTTTTAGACTTACCTCTTACATACACATGTATCTTCTCACACACTGCTAGAAAGTACAGGAATAGTTCTCAGACTGCTATTGTCTTGAGTGAACTGGACTTCCCCTGACTTAAGACAAACAAAACAAACAAACAAAAACAGTAGAAAAAAACCCCACAAACAAACAAAATCCCCCCAAAATCAAAACCAAACAACACTTGAAACAATGAAATTGAGAGTTATTATCTGCTACACCACATTCCTATGCTCTCATACATTTCAGTACCGTTTTATGAGAAGACACACACACGTGCACACATATTGGTCCCACTGAGGAAACAGGGTTATTTCAAAAAAAAACACATAACTAAGAGCAAATGAGCTGTTTAGAATTTTTTTTTTTTCAATTTATACTACTTAAAATGCATCAGTTGCTAAATTTTGATTGTTGGTAAGTAAACAGTAGGTAGCATTATAGAGAGCCACTTCATAAATTTCTAATTATCCCTCTCTTATTTGTTGTGACACGCCCTTGCACAGACTATGGGTTTGGACCAATGCCCAGTCTTCTGCTTCGAAAATGCAAAGTAAGCACGAGAGGTTTGTGTAACCTCCAAGTTGTTTTCTGTGTGTGGCCTGGACATCTTGTGAAGCTGCTGCAACATAAGGTAGCTCAGGCTGTCTCACCTGCTTCTTCTCATCCTTTTCTCACTCCAGAGCAATTGGTATTTCTCCTCACTGCAAGCTCTGCAAAGTGGAGCTCCTCCGAGACCCTCATGGATGGGCCAGTGATGATCCCTACAGGAACATATTTTAAATCATTCATGAAAGGCGTTTCTCTCAAGATACACTTCCTTGGTCCCCTGGCAGGATCCCCTCACTCAGACTGATGCCCATGCGAGGCTGCTGGGTCAGTGCAGTGCTGTTCAGCCGCTGTCCTGCCCTCTAACGGGAGGAGTTCCCATTGATGTTCCCATCTGCGCTCTGGGATGTTGGAGAGGGAAAACAAACCACCCCTCCCAAGTCTTCCAAGCTTCCAGTGGGAAGCAAAAAAGAGAAAAGTACCAGTGGGTCTGGGAGCATCCACGTCACCAATGTTTCTTTCAAATTAGCATTCTTCTTGTGTCTCAGTTTTTTGTGTCTGAGTGCACAGGACAAAATATTTCCACGTATGTTGTACACACAACCTCCTCTCAACCCTGCGAGCTGAGGAAGCCCAACTCACAGCACACGGTGGGCGCAGTGCGGGGACCATCTCCGTGGCTCAGTGGCTGGCACAGCGTGATCAGCAGTGGCAATTCGTGGCAATAACCACTATATCAGCTCTAACATACTGTATTGTGTATTTAACTCCACAGCTATTACCATTATCCAGCTTAGCCAAGTGAATGTAGTAGAAAAACATTTACAGTTGTTGGAGGATTAATCTTCTGAATGATGCATGGATTTTAGAGAAAATGCCTTTGATTTATAGAATGCTATACTAGGGGATATAATTTCAATTAGTAATTCCTAATTTTGATGTAGTATGTTACATACTGGATATAGCAGTTTTATTATGGTTATATTATCTAATTTATTATGATATATATTTACTGTAACAGGAATATATATTAATCCATAGATACACTGATTAACTAGGCACTATTCACTACACTACAACACCGGAATAACACAATCAAGCCAGTAACAGACACAGTATTGTCAGATGCTGTGAATGATACATCTAATTCAGAATTTTACCCTGGAACCAATATAAAAATAAATAGGCAAAGATTATCAGGTTCAGAAATGAATATATCTGTTCTAACAGGCAACATTTCATATGTAGTAGCTAAGCTACTTGCCCAGAGAGCCCAATTCTCCTCCAAGTGGATGATTTATATATTTTAATATGAAATTTATCACTCACCAAACACTTTCTTTCAGTATGCGATATACACATTCCGCCTGTCAAGTACATTTTGATACTGTAATATATCCCGTTGTCTTACTCCTTTCAGGGGAGTCTGTTTCTAATTCTTTACATGCTTCCTGTGTCAGAACAATATCAATAGCATCTGTCATAAAGTTAGTCTCATGATGGCTGCACAAAACCTTTGCTTAGTACTTTGCATAGAGGACTGTAAGCAGCTGAGGTGCCCTGGAGAAATCAGGGCCTGGTAATGCTGCTTTTGCTGCTCTGCTCCTGGGCACAGCCCCTGCTGCTGCCCAGCAGCACGGGAAGCTGCTCAAGAAATGAAGAGATCTATCCAGACAGAAAGTCTTTCCCCCGGTATCTGACAAAAGGTGAGGGAAGCCGTAAGACTGATGCCAGAGGGACAGGACCTCTAACCCCCCCAAGCCCTTAGCAAGGCTGCTTGCAAGCTTGTTCCACTGTTATGCTTACAAAAACATATCCCAAGTTAATGTGGGAATAAAGGCTCTGTTTGGCTCTCTGGTTTGAAAATAACACCTGCGCAGCTTTCTACAGGGCTCTGGCTGCCTTTGCAAAATTCAGTTTCTGTGGCACTCTACTACCTTGATGGACAGTGCTCCTATGATGGGCAGGTAAAAACTGAGAGCTGGGAGAGGCTTTGCAAGATCATCTAAGAAACCCCCTGGGTGCAGAGGCAAGAGAAGCATCCCCAGAGACTCACTCTTTCTTCCAGCCTGTGAATTATTTCAGGCATAAGTCAAAAGAGCAGGATGCTCCCAGTCATCAGATGGAAGGAAACCAGCACCTGGCTGTAACAACCACTGATACCTCCAGTCACACCAGTAAGTGAAGAGTCATCCCCTTTTGCCCTTCTTCCTTCAGTGACCTTCTTCCAGAGCTTCATTCCACTCAGGACCACCCATTGCATGTCCACCCACTGGCACTGCAGGCTCAGCAGATCTCCAGCATCTGCAGTTCCGTGGACAGAGACAGTCACTTTCTTTGGTCTGTAAGGGATGAAACAATGCCCCACAATCCCAAACCTGTTTGTTTAATTGATTCTCTAAAATCTTCACAACCTGTCTATGCAAGTTGTTGAACTCTCTCAACACAGTCAAGAAACATTTCCTCATATCCACTTTGCATTTTCTTTGCTGCAAAATTTACATCCTTTTGTGCTCATGGAGAAAGAGACCGGGGCAACAGGGAAATAGTCCCTTCACCTGCGGGATGGCTACTGTCATAGCTGAGACTTTTCTTTCCTCTGCTAAAACTCTGCTTTTGCTCACAGGTAACTTTTTTTTGACCTCTCATCTTTCTTATGGCTGTCTTTCAGGATATCTCAGACTTATCTGTACACTTCTCATCCCACACTGCTCAGAACTGGAGGCAAAGCCAGACATAGACCTTACCAGTTTTAACTGAAATAAATAATAACATTTTATGACATAGACAAGATATATCCAACAACACATCTCAGGATGACACATGCCACAACACACCACATTGTTGGTCTATATTTAGTTTGTTAACTTGAGCTGCAGGTCTTCTGTCATTTTTATGTCTAGTAGCATTTATCCATTTTGTGCTTGGATGCTGATAAATCACAGTTATCTCTGCAGTCATCCTCAGCACCCCAGGGACAGCACTGGTGCACCCCATCATGAGAAAAGGGATGCCAATGGGGAGACTAAGCTCCAACACATGGCTGAGATCAAGGTTCCTATACTCCATTACACCCCATAAGCATCCCCACAGCAGCAGAGCAGTGACCCACATGCTCCTCTCTGTGGTGGGTGCTGTGGCCACCACGTGCACCTGGCTTATTTGGTCTGGGATGAGAGGGGAGAGCAGACATTCGGCTGATTTTTGGATGAGAGACAACAAGCAGAGGACCTAGTGTACCAAAATGGGAATGGGAATTGTCACCTGTAGACATCAGTGGTAATAAATCATGTCAATGACAGAAGGGTCTCTCTCAGGTGAGACCAAAAAATACTTCCAGCTCAGCAAAAGTAATTGGAGAAATTCTGACAAATGCAGTAAAGGGTAAACGGCTGTATGATTACCAAAACTGACTCCTCAACTCCTCTTCCCCAAGGCAGATCTAGAGAACACAACGTGTATTCATCTACAGGATCCTAAGGCTCAAGTGCACCAGAAAAGCCACTGTTTGCAGAGTAAGCAAAAGTGATACTTAGCATATGAAGAACATATGCAGCAGAGGAAAATCAAGTCTAGTTTCAGCAATGAAAAAAAGACAGGCCCAGAGTATAGACTTGAAAATCATATGCAGGTTTCTAAGTAACCAGCACAATATGTTTCTGATGTGTTGAGGACTGACTAGTTCCCAGTGAAATCAAGAGATGTCGATTGCTTGGTACTTTTGAAAATCAGGCCAACTCTTCAGCAGCATAAGTGGGGGCCTGAAATGCCTGATTATGGTTCATTTGAAGTCTGAGCCTCGACATACAGCAGCGTGCCTGCTGTTCGGAAACACGTCTCACAACACGCACGTCCTCTGCAAGGATGAAAGCGGAGCGCTCCCTGCGACAATCAGGCTGGGGACAGAAACCCCTATCCTCCCCTCCCCTTATAAAATTTATTATGCCAGCTTCAATTGTGAAAGAGGATAAACCCTTTTATAGATGCAGCAGCACATTATCAAACACTGTGTATTATATAATGCAGAGATAAAGTAATGGAAACTTAAATTTGCAGGAAAATAAAAGCCATGTGCATATAACTGTGACCTGTCCTAATGTATTCACAGGCAGAAAGTAAGCCAAGAGGTGAGGAAAGGGTGAAGCAATCATAAAGTTAAATCCAAGCCCTATAGAATGGTTTTCCTAATAAAAAAAAACCCTCCAAATATTTGCTCTGAGCTTTATCTTCCTAGTGCTGGCTACTGGTGTGCTTCAATAAGCACTTTGTCTGGACTTGGGGCAGGTCACCTGCTCAGCCGCTGTTGCCTTTATGACCATTCGGTGCCCAGCGGCTGCATTGGAAATCCCGCTGCATCCTTCTGTGAGCACCTTCCCACCTGATGCATGCCCTGCCATTTCTGAGTAGTGATTTACTGTTGAATCACACAACAAAACTGACTATATCCTTTATAAATTCATAAATCCCAAGCAGGACAGTTTTCCTATTATGACTGCAGTATTGTTTCAGTGGTATAACCCGCGTTGCTGAAGGAGAGAAAATAAATCATGAGGCTGTAAAATCCAGTGTATTTATATATGAGGCTGTTTTTGGTCTCCATTTCCTAGTCACAAATAAACTGAGATCTTTTGAGTTTGCCACAGGGGTATTTATAGATTGCAAATGGTGACACAATTGGCTTCTATATTTTCTTTGGGATATTTTATTGTTTCCCGCAAGCCAATGAATATTTTCCCTATTCTACAGACTCTTCCATGTGGAGAAAGTCTGAATGAGCTTAGGCTTTCTTCACAGTCTTCCTTTATATTAATGAGGCTGATATATACATGTACAGCCATGCCCCTCTTGCAGAAACAGAAGGATCATGAGAAACTATATTTGTTACATGGATTTTTTGTCTTCTACCTAATAAGGCCTCTCCTTGGAGTTATATAAATAACAATCACAGAAATCCCTATTACAGCATTTATAATAATGATTATTTAAAGTCTTTTTGAGAGTTTTTGCAGTAGCGCTGTATCTAGGATGTCATCCTGGCCCAGGACCTGAGTTGCTAGACATGGTCTCATGCAAAAATAAGGATTTTCTGAGATCTAATCACCATACAGTATAACCCAATACACAGAAGCTGCAGCCAGATGGTCATATACTCTAGTCTGCCCCCCTCTAATTAAATACCAGTAGTTTTAGAGGACCACACTAGGGAACATCTCCCACTGTAAAATCACTACAAAATTAAGAAGAAACAGAAACTTACCTGAGCTGTGTGCAGATGAGTAAAGGCAACTCCTCTCTTTCTAAAACAAATCAATGAGTGTGCTAGGGAGTGGAGTCATTCTGTAAATTAAAAATCAGACAAAGAAGATAGAAAAGAACAGCGAGGGTATCAGTAGCTACCTTGATGGAAACAAGAGCAAAACAAATTAATATATTTTCTTCTTTTATCTCCTGCTAATTGTCTCTTTAATTAGTGGGCATTCAAATACAGGATCTATCTGTACACCGTATATACTTTGGGATACCTACGTACTTGCCAGGTAGCATGCACGGACTGGTCTGTGGTGTTGTGGGACATATTCAGGTTCCTAAAGAAGGAAAAAAAACCCAAAACTTCTGTTTCTTTATTTTCTTTCCTGGTGTGGTGATGTTGCCAGAAGGGCACATCACGATTTTCTTCAAGTTCAGCTCAACATTGGGGAAGTTTTGCAGCAACCCCGTCCATAGCAGCTCTAGCAGCAAGAATAATTCATTGGATACCAATAAAAAGCTTAAGTCTTTGGGAAGCGTTCTTTTTTTTTTTTTTCTTTTTATTCACATTCTCAAAATGGCAATAAAGATCCAGGTTTTTTTATTTTGTACTGTTAAAGTAAATGCATTTACGCTAAAAGGCTTGAAATGAATTCTGCTTACTGCGGAAAAAGCTTTATGTTCAAATTAGTAAAAAAATGATAAATGGATTGTTGAATAGTTTATCTTACCCTTCTGCTTTGACTTGTTTACTGCTTTTCTGCAGTACTTAGTAAACTTTACAAATAATTCTGTAACTCTCTGCAATCGTATTTCTACATGCGAATTTTGGTGTTCAGATCTTGCCTCTTCTGTATAGAGGCTTAAGTTGGATGTCTAAAAATATCTGGAATCCAAACGCAGGTGTATCTGGTAAAACAAGAAGGCAAGAAGCGCTGTAATTTCTTCTGAATTTGTCAAGAACAGAGCTCCACATTACACAAGACGCCACTGATAAGAACAGGAGAGGAAATACAAAATGCATTTCTGTGCTCAGGTTAAGGGAGAAGTGATTAACATGTTTTCCCAGACAGATTTTGACCGGTGTGAAGCTCTAGTAATCTTCTGGCATTTGATTAATCCTGTTATTTCTAGAGCAACGGTTGTAAAGATCAGAATTTAGACAGGACTACAAATGATGCAAGATTAGCAGGCCTCTAACTCATCGCATAAAGGATAAGCTGTTAACATGGTATAAACAGCTGTAGTGACACACGGGGCTAAGAAAGCCTGGAGATACAGAACAGGAGGAGCAGCACCCAGCCAGGCTCCAGCAGTCCCCGTGCTGCGGCAATGGGGTGCAGAGGGCTCCCCTCACCTGGTGAGGTTCCCAGCTCTGCACTGGGAACACAGCACAGGGGCAGGAGGTGGAATAAAACCCATCCCCATTGTAGGTGGTGAGGCCAAGGCTGCAGCTGGGACTGGGGCTCACAGTGGGGCTGACTCTGCCAGTGCAGAGCAGCAGGAGCAGAGCTCACAGAGCCCGGCCACAGACATCAGCACGCTCTAGAGACTAAAACCTATTTTGGTTATTAAAAGCCAGCATAGTTCACCAATAGAACACCCTGAAAGATGCTCGGGAATTAATAACAGCAGGAAAGTGTCCTCTTATTGCAACCTAATAATGCTGAGTGAGTTAGAACCTAACACTTCAGAATTAGAACCTAACAATGCAGAGTTTGATAGAACCTAACAATGCAGAGTTAGAACCCAACAGTGCAGAGTTAGTTAGTACCTAGCAATGCACAATTAGAACCTAACAAAGCAGAGTTTGGTACCTCCTTGTCTGAGGAGTCACCAGCCCCATCACTCCCACACCCCAGTGCTCTGCTGGTCTTCCAGCAGCTCCTATGGCAAGAAGCTGGAGTGGATGTTGCAAACTGAAATGCTCAGAAACTGATTTGGACTTAAACACACACTGCAAACATTTCTCCTACCTCTAAAAAACAAAAGAAAAATCTGATGTTAGTCTTCTTCCCAGAGAAGACTTCCTTTGCACATCTTACCCTTTACTCAATAAAGTTCTCAATAAAATTTAAAGTGTTACAAAAGATCTTTGAGTCCTTACAATGTTTCATCATCATCCATCCCAAACACACTCATGTCTTGTAGGATGTAGTATGCTAAGGGTAAGATGAGGACAGTGCAGTGGTAAAGCTGTTGCTATAAGCACAATATAGTTCCTTATGCAGAAGAAACTGGAGGGTCCTATTTCAGAAGGACATGAACGCAACTGTTCCCGCCTGCCCCCCCGCACATCACTGCACTGGTATTTAGGTTTTGGGGAAACAAGATGTGTTGAAGTCATTGAAGAATGAGAACAAATAGCACATTTGGTTTCTTTCCAAAATAGCTGTAAGTTACTTGGAAGAAAAGACATGATGTTTCTGTGGTTGTCTATATAAAAACTTTGCTTTATTATAGTTTTACTAAATTAATGGAAACAATTCAACCAGTGCAAAGGCCAAGCTGGGCTGCCATCCTAAAGGCTTATCTTATGCTGAAGTCATCCTTCTGCCTGCTGATGTATCAAACAAGCCAACAGCATCAGCAGAGGATGTCCTGGAGGACACAAAAGAGAACTCCCAGGGGAGAAAGCATGGGAAGAAGGAAGAAAGCATCACGAAGGTTAACAGATGATGGGAGAGAAGCTGGGTAGTAGGGAAGAGCCTTAAAAATTCTAAGATACAAAGCAGCAGATTAACATACAGAGGGAACGAAGAAACCACAGCAGGACACAAAAGGAAAAAGAATAAAGGGAAAATTGAAATTGAGGG
The DNA here is from genome assembly GCF_964273445.1 of Streptopelia decaocto. Lineage (NCBI taxonomy): Eukaryota > Metazoa > Chordata > Aves > Columbiformes > Columbidae > Streptopelia > Streptopelia decaocto. Next base: position 6,020,217 of record NC_138662.1, read on the forward strand.
TTTATTTATCAGGTGTTGTTCTGTCCTGTAGATAATATAGTTGTGCCATAGATTAGTTTAGCCTAGGACATAAAACACAGTGGAAGTTGCAGAAATAACTACTGTTCAGAGGCTGATTGGTTTTGAGCAGGAATATCTGGACACATTGCATCCCTTTTAAAAATAACAGTGGCCTTCACGAGAGTTGGAAAGTTAGCACTGGCCCAGTAATAATTCAAACAGATTCAGTGTCTCTTGCCTGTTACCAGTGAGCTCCGAGACAGCGCACATGCAAAGCACGTAGCACAGCAGAAATCCCATCTACACTGAAGCAGATACAGATATTTACATGGGCAGTTTTAACTTCAATCGGTTGGTGCCTTTTACAAAAACAACAAAAATGAAAATATGTCCAGTGTGTGGCAAGAACAAACTCAGAACCTCCTTCCAGCTTTGGATGCATGTCTGGCTGTGGGGAGGTTCAGTCCCTCCTCCTGAACACCTTCTGACTCCCAGGACTGCTGCCCAGCCACTGGCTGTTGCAACCTCCTTTCGTGCATGGCCCAGTGCTCCCAGTTGGCATCAGAAGCATTTGTGTATAAGGACAGGAATGAAAACTGTTCCCTTCAGCTTCCTGCATCTCTCCCAAAAGCACAGAGAGACATGCAGGCAGCGGGGGCTCAGCACCTTTGCTCCCTGTTATCCTCTGCCTCTCCACCTGTCAGGGGATCTCCAGCTGCAGCAGATACAGACAGTAAATATGAAGCCCAAAAAGGGGCAGGCAAAGTGAATGAAGTTTGAATTTTGGACTGGCTTTCTAGCCATGTCCTTCCCAGAGACAGTGCAGGCACCTTCAGATCTTCTTCTAATTGCAGACCTAAAAATCCTAATATTCAAGTGAAATAAGTTGTTCTGTAGAGCTCCAAAAAACAGCAATTAGACTGAACTCACTTTGAAAGTCCCTGCTAACAACTGATTTCTGCAGGAAAAGTATTTGTATTACATTATAATTTTCAGGTATTGGCAGAGTACAATAGGAGGTGAAACACACAGGTGCTTTGTACAAAAAATACTTTGCACATGGGCTATTGTGTTCAGCTCACACAGAAATTGCATGTTTAGATAAAGGCTTTTTGATAAACTGGCAAAATTATCTGTTGCAGGGAGAGAAACAAACTGCTGAAAAGCCAAGGAGAGGATAGAGCTGAGTCTCCTGAGCTGTGGTGCTGTGCTTGAAGCACAACCTCTTTGCAAACGGATTGGGGGAAGGTTGCTTTCCTTACACCACCTCGATACAGCTGATTTAAACACCGCTGTGTCTATTCATACGGACAGAAATTAGGTCAAAACTTTCTAGGAAATTTCTGCCGCCTATTTTAGAACACGGTTCAAGAGATCAAGGGAGAGAAATTCTATAGAAACCTGTATGCAATCTCATGTGGAAATGAAACATTAACAGGAAGAAATCTTGTGACTGAATACTGCTGAGCTGACATCCAGGGCATTCCCTCTTCAAAAACCTCGGTGCAGCTCTGCAGCAGCAGCATGTAAGGCAAAGAAAGTGAGTAAACTTAAAACAACCCTTCCATCAGTGCCCACCCCAAGGACAGAAACACCGTTCATTTTGTTAACATCATGGCACCGTTCCTCCCTGCTCCCATCTCCACCAGCAACTCGGCTGCAAAGAGCCACTTCAGCCTTTTACCAATGGCAGCAAATTTCACCCAAACAGTGGAGTTTTTAGCAGTAGTTAGAGCTCCTCGGTCACGTTTGCTATTAAAGTATTCTTTCTTCTAAAGCACTAATTTGATTAGATGATCTTTTCCCTGAGGAAAACAAATAACCAAACAAAAAAACCCCCAACACTTAGGGCCAGATTTTTAAAAAGCTGCTAGGCTCCTGCTTCATTTAAATGCATAACAGCAGGCAACTCAGCCTAATTCTCTACTTGAGCACACAGTCTCCTAATTTATACACACAAGTGGAATAGCTTTTGGGGAAGCATATTTTGCTGCTTGTTTTATCCTCCTTGTGATTTAACAACTTACTTTTACTTATGATTTTCTTAATTCAAACTTAAATTACACAAGTAATCATTTAGCACCTATTTCCTGCAGTTGCTCTGAAAAACAGACTTCATTGGACTCCTTTAATCCCAAGTCATCTTGTGGTGCAGGAGTTTTGGGTCAGTCCTACATCTGAGAGAGAAAACTGGGTCTTGTTGCGAGTCACGGGGTGTGGGGAAAGAGCAGAGGGTTTAACTCCACACATCATTAACTCCTCCCAAACAGCCAGAGGGAGCACTGAATCTCACAGTAAGACAACTTTTATCACTGATATATCCTCTTGCAATTTCCACGCTGATCTCTCCATAGGTTGCTTTGATTTATGAGGTCATTTGTCTGTCGACAATTGATTGAATTAACTGCTCCAGAAGAGCATTTTTGTCCCAGAGCAGGGAAGGTTTTTAACCCTTTTTTGTTACTTGTAGTTAAAACCAAGTGATGGGACACACAGCTCATCTCTTTATGTTGGCTACCATCTCAACACATTCCAGAGACATACAACTTTCTTTAGAAGATTCAAAAGAAACAAAGATCTCCTTCATCAGGTGAACAGTGGGGTTTTTTGCACAGAAGCAAATAGCAGGTTGTCGTATTAGATAATATTTCTTAAGCATATAATTACAGCTGATTGTAATTTATACTGGCATGCAGCTCAGCTAGCATCAGTTTCCAAAACATTTCCACCTGATCACACAGTTCTTCTTGAAAGGACACTGGAAAATTAAGCTCCTACTGAGAAAGAGATTGCCACCTGAGGACAGCGTAAACATACAAAATAACATGGATCAGACACAGTCCTGCAGACTTAGTGCTGCACAGACCCCAAGCCACCGACAAAAACTACAGCACTGGGGCTGTGCAACCCGAGGGGAGACAATTCCCAATACTGAGCGTAAGCAGGGACTGGGCATCACAGGAATGCCAAGAAATGCCTTGAAACTCCATTTACCATGGAACAAGACTTGCCCTTGCAGGTTGGATTTGTAATTGCCATGGTGTTACTGTTTCTTAATATCCTTAAACATACCAGAATTTCAACAATCACATTATTTTATTTCATCTATTTCTGTAACATTATGCTAAGTTTTTCTCTCATGCAATATTGTATTATGTCTTTTGAGAGATCAGTTGTACTCTATCATTAGTACTTTCAGTGCAGTTTTTTCTTTAGAAACAATTCTTCAGACTATCATGGGTTTTTTCTGGCATTGATTCCCTGATTATTTTTTGTTCACAGCACACTTCTCAAGGCCAAAACTCCACAGGCAGGGTTTCTATCAATTTTAGTTGCAGATCTCACCTGATTAGAAGCTGCAGCAGAAAGTGTTACGATGACAAACCAGAGCACGAGGCTTCAGCGTCTCCTGCTGCATCACTATTTCCAGATCTGATTTCAGTCCAAAGTGGGCATCACAAGTCAGAATTAAAAATCAGTTCATTTTCAAAATTCCTTCTGAAGGATAAGACACTGAAATTAAAATGGTAAAAAATTATTCCCCTCCAGATTAATACTGAGGTAAATTGAAACACTTTTTTATTTAATTGTTTATGTTACTTATTTAACCTGCGTGACACGCCAATAGCAGTATTACTTTCTAATCATGGCATCTAATCACAGTATAAAAATATTTCTTGGTAATGCATAACAGCTTTTCTGAGCTGAAAATAAAATGTAATGCAATATTTAAAGTAAGTAAAAATGAAATACAGTATTTGGATTACACCATATGAGATGACTGGAAGAGCTGGTGTGATCTGACATGTAACAGTCCACTTTGCTGGTATTAGCAGACCATGAAATCATATGAAAATAATAGAAGAAAAAATAGGAGTTTCATAAGAAAAATGTACTTTTTGATCTTTCCTCAAAAAGGAGCTTTCTGTTCCACATTTTGTCCCAGACCGCTTTTAAGGTTGTTAAGGAGGAGCCTTTTCACAAACTGCACTAATTAGTCAGTAAATTAAAGAAACCATTTACACACCACATCTGACCAACCCAAAATTTAACTGTCAGCTAACTCTACTGGCTTCTTCAGCCTTCGACTATGTTGGCCACTGTTCAGTCTTTACCAGACAGCTCAACATTTAACAGCAACTCCGACCATGGCTTAGCTTCTCCACATGCCCACGTTGTGACCAAACCGGGGACATTGTCCTACAACCCCACTGATGGTCAGAAGTCCTCCTGGGGCAGCTGAGATGCTGAGGGTAAGGAATCCATGGCCGCTGATGGATGTGGCGCTCTGATCCAGCACCTTGACCTGAGGGGTCACTTCTGTCTCTCTGGTCAACCTGCAATGCATGGTGTGTGACACAACAGCCCTTGGGGCTGCTCCACCCTTGCCTGGTCCCTACCCAGGTGTTTAGCTGGTGAAGATGGACAGTTGACAGGCTTTGATGCCTTTCGCAGTCTGTGCTGTTCAAGAATTAAATAATTTTGCTGTATCATCCTTCACTTACAGACCAGTGCCTGCTGGCCCTACAACATGGGAGCCAAGGAATGAGAAAGTGAAATAATTATAGAAACTGCCCCAAATGAAAACAATGCAGTTAATGATCAACAATACACTGGAATCACTACAGCTAAAAACTAGAATATGTTTTCCTTCCACTAAATATTCATTAGAAAGAACTTAAATTTCACTGATTCTCAGTACTTTCTCCCAGATGAGACTTTTAGACAAGACCTGGGTTACGACATCCCCATGCAGGTCTTGTGGGGTTGTGGTCCATACTCCCTAACGCCAGCTTTTGGCACAGACAAAAGGTTCTTCTGAGTTATTTTTCTTTGTGCTATTAAGACAACATCTCAACCTGCAAAGAACACATACACAGAATTTTTGCTTCACTGACTCTTGAAATGTTTTCTGTAGAAATGACTCAAATTTTCTAAATATGACATAAAGGTCTTTTGCTTTGTGGGTCTGAGTATAAAATACACTAGGAGCTACAGAGACCTGCTACCTGAAATCAGAGAAAGCAGGTAGGTTTCACAAGCTAAACTGAACTGGCCACGTCTGTCAGCTGAGGGCACATCCAGAAGGATACTCAGTTACTGGAGGAACTTATTTGGACAGAATCATTTCCCACCTGCACTGACCAAAGGCTCCAGCACCACAGAAATAAATGTCCTCTCAGCCTGAACTGCCACTTCACATGTAGCCAACAGCAAAGAAAACCAATCCAGAATGTTCCTGTAGGATAAAATAGAAACAATCTTTTTGTGAAAAAAAACCTCACTGCATTCTCTCTCATGTCAGAGACATTTCATCAATGTTTTGTAAAAGCATACCAAGGCATTTGGTTTGAAAAGCAACACATTAGTACATTCTGGCTTTCAAACGTGCATCTTCCCGAAACAATAATTTTTATGCATTCAGACACTTCAAAGGGAAAGATTAGAAGAAACAACACTTCTTATTCCTCCTCTATTTTATCTATCATCAGGATGGTAATCTTTAATTCCAAATGCAACTTCCACTTCAGTCAGCACCAACGCAAATGAGTATTATCTGCTGAATAACATCATTATTTCATTAGCAGTTCCTCTTGGTTTGGGAGCTCCTGGTCGCGGCACTGCTCCCGCCCTGCGCCTGCTGAGTGCATTAGCCCGGCAAGATCACAGCAAAAGTCACATAAGCAAAGGTCCTCAGAAATGGAAATTACTCCCTGAGCTTTTAATGCAAATAAGAAGAGGTCAGTCAAAATAAGCACCCGCAGAAGACTAATTGGAAGTGAAATACAGACTCAAATAATAAAACATAGCTCAATTTTATAAAGCTTGACTCTCATATGCATTTATTTCTAACATCCAAGGACAATGAACAGTATAAAAATATCAGCCTAAGCAGCTGGTTTGTACTTTTCTTCTGGTCAGTAGTGACACCTTTCAGGCACAAAGGAACAGCAAAACCAAAGCGACCTCAGGTGGGTAACATTATTGCTTGAATTGTTTCATCGGAACTTCGAAATATTTTATTTAAGTAACAGCACAGTCCTATAGGCATCATTGACTGAAGTGACCTGTTAGCCTATAAAATCTGAACGCGTTAGATTAACACATTTTAGACACAACGACAGGTTTTAAAATTTGGGAAAAACATGCAGACGTTTGTAAGGATGGGGGCAACCAAGCCCATGTGGTGCTTTACTTACAGTTTAGGTACCACATGGAGCACAGAGAAAGGTATTTAAAATTAGGACTTTTAATAGGTCCCATTTGCTTTAAAGATTTATAAATTTTGCAGCGAACCTGCCCAACAGTGAAACTGTGTTGCCTGAATGGATGGAGGAAATTGGGGCTGCAGGTTCATGCCCAGCCTGGAACTGCAGGGAGGTACCGAAGCAGCAACCAGCAACACCCCCGAGTTGCAGGGCTTGCAGCCCTCCCAAGGCAGCAAGATTAAGAGAAAGGACCAGCCATAAGTACACAAATTTTAAGGAACTGTGGAAATGAATTCAAACCTAAACACAGACCGCTGTTTGACAGCTGACTCACAGCTACATTAGACCCCAACCTAAGGCACAGAATTCTGTTACACAACTCAAATGCCTGCTGGTGAGGGAAGGTGCTGCCCAGGCTGCCCCTGTCCTTCCAGCAGCCTCCTCTCCCATCCTCGGTCCTCCCATACAATTAACAAGAATGACTGGACTGAAGCAACATTGGGACATAGAGAGAAACCGCTTCTGTGTTCTGCTAATAAGTCATGAGCCAACTTTCATGCAGATGCACATGAAACTGTTGAAAAAAGAAAATAAGAGCAACACGCTGGCACAGATCTCCTTGGGAGAGGTCACAAACCGCAGGTGAAAATCATGCCAAGAGAAGGGGGCTCCGCACCTGCAAAACACTGACTGATCATGGTGAATATATAAGCATCTGTTTTCATGCGCCAGATAATTGGGTCCTTGGGAAGCAAACTAAAAAGATGAAGAAAATCTCTAAAATTTAGATTTTAAGTCACTCACTTTTTGCCAGCAATCATTTTATATGAGAGTAGTGACTGTGTACAGATGCAATTGCGGTTGTCCTGTCAAGTAACCATCCGTATTTCTTGCTAAGGCAGGCTATTCCCTAAGAGTCCTACTCCTCTCTAATGGGCATCATTTCCCAGAGATCACGATGTCAGAGCACTAGCACTTTTTAATGTAATATCACTTTTTTTAACTCTTCTTCCTCTCCGCACCCACTGAAATCTGTGTGAACACCTAAAAATATGTATGACTTGGCAGATCTATGCTGGGGCTCCTCACACATCAGCAGTCTGCCTAAGGCATTGTGTCCAAAAGCTGAACATCATTATAAGTTATCCAACTAGCTGATAAAATGTTACTTCGTTTTTGTTTCCATGCATTGATTTCTCCCTTGATGTGACAGCCCAATCTCCCACTCACTCACTGTCAGCTGCTGTTTTCCATTTGATGCTGACATTTAGTCACTCAGTATTTTCAATACACACATTCCTTAGCATTGAATCTACACTTGCTATGGCTTTGGCATGCTCAGGAAAACTTTCTTTAGTTTAAAAATAATCTAAAATATTCCTTTGCTGTTTAAGGTAATTGCTTCCCCTTGGAGAATGACATGATGCTGTCTTTTATATGAATGCTATATATTGCAAACAAATATGTTGTAGATATTATATTATTTATATATCTGTCTGTATTTTATGCCTTTTATATATGTAAAACCAAAATCTTCAGTGACCACACGCAGTCACCCATCAGCAGCCTACACTCAACTGCTCGCAAGTCCCAGCAAGGCAAGTGCCACCTTCAGCCTCGGTGTGTCTCAAAGTCACTGGCAGCCCTAGCGAGAAAGGTCCTTTCCTTCCTCAGCCAAACAGCCCATCAGGCCTCGGGCGCGTGTTTTTGCTGAGATTCAAGCACGCAAACCACCAGCCACTGCAAGTCACCTGCAGGTAATGGCATCTCAAAAGAAAATCAGCATTCACTGCCTTGAACATAGTGTATTTGTTTGATTTGATGTTTCAGTTCTCTGCAGAAAACTGGGACTGTCCAAAGCCCTGACATTTTGATTGCCAGGGCTGACTGTGTTCTCTGCTTTGCAAAGTTTGTCTGTTAAAGCATTACACCCAGACTTTTGGATGATGGGTTTTCTGTTCAGGACTGAGCTTCTTATCTAAGCTTTTGAGATGGTCTTTCTTTCTACACTCCAGTTACCCCAGCCCAATCATCCTCTGAATGCTTAAAGCTGTCCTGACTCTTTATAGAAGATAAAGGGTATGTGCATCTGAAGACCAGATTCAGTTTGGCTGCTGAATTCAATTACCCAGCACTGGGAAAGCACCAACATCACATGCTGGTTTAAAAAAAAAAAAGAAAAAAAGGATGAACAGATGCTTCCTCTCCTGGTGCCCATCTTGACACACCTTAAAAAGCCTCATTTTCTGGGGATAAACATTGAGTCAGTCTAAGATTGTTAATTCCTTTATATTCCATTTTATAAACTTTCTATAACATCCAGAAATCTTTCTCAAGGGAATAAGTAAATTGCATTTTTCTCATAAGCCCGTAATATGTGCTCTAGGTAAATTCTGATCACTCGCTGCTCCTTAAAGGCACTTATCACATCCTCTTCAAAATACTGAAGATATAGAAACAACGCAGTTATGCTGGACAGCGTTATGGTGAAAAAATAGCAAGTATGACTAGAAACAATGGCTAAGGTATTATCAGATCTTGCGAGCACCTTATTGAGAGTCGAGTTACAAAACAAGTCATTAAGTAATGCCTTGACCCTTCAACAGCACTTTTCAACATCTCTAAAGAAGCACTGTCAAAATTTCAGGCTGCTTCTTGGAAAATACGGATGAATGTCCTAGACTTTCTCTTAATGGTTTGCGGCTGGTTGGTTGGTTGGTTGGTTGGTTGTTTTTTTTGGCGGTGGTTTTGGAATCACTTAGCACTTGAAAAGTACTTGGTTAGAAGAAAAAAAAAATGAAGCCAATCCTGGTACAGACCTTTTGGAATGTTTAAGAAAAAGAGAGCCACACTTTGGATTTTGCATATGTGAGTGTATAGGCACTGTGTAAGCCCTTGTTTGCAGTTTCCAAATGACGTGATATTACCCCTGATGCCCGTAGCTACAGGTTGTGAAGAGAGAGGAAATGGCAACAGTCAGGCAAACAGCAAAGAAAGTCAACTGCAACAGCAGTAACCTGCTCCTACTGGCTTTCGCTTCCACAAAAACAAGCAGAGATGAGCACTGGGACAGACTACCAGGAGATGGGCTTCTTTATAGACAGTGGGCAAGACAAGCAGAGAGCCCTCTGAGAGGTCTTGCAGCCTGGACTTGATCTTTACTTTAATCCAATATGGCCTGAACTATATGGCATTTGGCATGCTAGAAAAATCCCAGGTTTTATAGGATTTTGCACAAGTTCCTGTAGCTGCTGCTGCCAGCTGAGTCTGGCAAAAATGTGCTTGACAGCAAGAAGAGATTCCTATTGTGGCCCTCTCAGCCTAAGGAAAATTACATTTTAATTCGAAAACAAAGAATTAGAAGTCAGATTGCAAAAGAGCTGGGATTCATAATTGTGAACAGATTTGAAGAGACCTCTATGTATATGGGCTGAGTACTTCTGAGTTTCTGACCACAAAACCAAACACTTAACTTTTTAAAAAGTTCTGATGCCTCAAGCCATGCTATACCCTATATTAAAGTATCTTTTTAATATTTCAAGGTTTTCTCAGTGCCAAGCTATTAAATGTGCAGACTGAGTTCCTCAGAGCAAAATCCCTCCCCAAAAACCCAGACAGAATGTCAATCAAAATGGTTAATTACTAACCAAAAAATCCCAGTAATTGACTGCATGGATTTTAATTTTATGAGATAGCGTTATCCTTGTGAGAGCTCTCCAAGCCGAGGTTGGAGAACAATAGCTCCCTGAACACGCAAGCAGTTTCCAAATCACAGCAGAAATGGAAAGGCTGAGTTTGACCTTACTTGCTCCTATAAAAATTCAGGTTATGTCTATAAAAATGAGTGAGAACTACGTAACAAAAGGGGCGACAACAAGAAGAGCAGGAAGGTCTTTTTGAGGGGAATTTGCAAAAAGCTACAGCTAAAACTGCCTTGGGCCTTTCATCAGAAATGGTCCCTGGGAGGTAAGCAGTTTAGCAGACTGCCAGCTACAAAAAACTCACTACAAAGGCATCTTAAAAGTAGTTATTACACAGAATTCTTGCATATTCTTTCTTCCCTGCCCAGCAATAATTGGTCTCAAACTGGGAACAGTGACCATGCGAGACCTCCACACCAGGTGACAGGTATTCTCACAAAGAACAGCAGTGCCCACTGTCAACATTTTACCTCAAGTTTCACATCTGGATTTTTTTTCTAGAGGCCCTGTATTTATGTAAGAATCACCAGGAGGGTGTTTTAGAACTATTATGAAGGCTCAGAGTTGTGATAGAAAGCTCTAAAGTGTAACACGGAATAAAAACTGAATTGCCAATGCTCAAAGCCCAAAGGCTGATTAAAAGGCTCCACCAGCTTCTTGCTGCAGAGGAACGATCATTTCAGCTCCTCTGCATACAAGGTCCCCACTCCCCAGCACAGTTCCCCTGCTCCGTGCCCCGGCACCTAGCCTGGTGGTAGCACCGAGAGGGACAAGGACCTGGAACGGCAATGTCGAGATTTGCCCGCTGACTGTCCATGACGCTGCTATTCCAGGAATCTGGCTGCAGAACATTCCAGAGCTAAGAGGAAACTGCCACACTGAAGCTACATAAAGTCTGTTATTTGAAAATTCAAGCTGGGACAGACAAACCATGGCACTCCCACAGCAAATGGAGCAGTTTGGGTATCAGAGCGAGCGTTGTGGATGTGGAGTGATGCGAGACAGGCTCAGCTTCAGCTGGGCACGGGCAGAGCTTCTTCTGAGAGAACTCACTTTCAGATATAACTGTGCCTCACATTCTGTGTCACCTTCCTTTTCTCACAGATATTGTTTTAGAAGTGTTTAAAGATGAACATTTTTGCCTGCGTGTCCTGAGGAGATTTCCAATAACTCCCCCCCAAAAAGGTCTCTGTAGATTACCAAGAAGTCGGATAAGCTAAAGCAGCTCTTATGAGAAGCAGCCTAATATCTGTAGATTCTTGCTCGTCACAGCATCAGGAACTTCAAAAGTTGGAAGTTGTTTGTCCCCTCCTGGTTATGCCATTCGGTTCAGCATGGGTTTGTTATTGTTTCCTTAACAATTTGACATGCATCCACGAGTTAAAAACAGCAAACTGACAGCACATCCATTAGCACACTTTCCTAAAGAAAACTGCACATACTGAACATTTGAAACCTCTGCAGTGATATGCCAAGGCTACACCCTGTCCTCTGCTGGAGTATCACTAATTTTGCTTCCCCCCCGTTTTTTATTGCAAATGAACCACTAAAGCACGCTCAAGTTTTACTACGCAGGTGACCCTTCTCTGTATTTAGTACAGCATGCCTCAAAACCATGGATAAAAGGCTCAATAGATACTTGCAGTGTTGCCTGCACTGAGTGGAAAGCTTTGAAGTACTGTAAAATATATATTAGGTCTGAAAATTTGTCTCTGGAAACTTTAATGAAGTCTTTACATACAGATAATAAACAACTAGTGCTCAGTACTGATGTGACTGACATCCAGAGATGTCCTCTGACCTGGACAGTTTCTCCAGCTAGAAACTCACAGTAATAAAATTCATACCTCTGCTTCACGTCAGGAGCAACTGAAATGACATGGGACTAATAAGTGAAAGGTTTAATTACAGCTCAGTTACTTCATTAAAACAGCTGTTAAACTGGAAGAAGCAGCCATTCTTTTGGTTGCTCATCAGAAGTCCTCTCCACAAAAGGGGAGAAGCAACAATTCTGCTCACCAGCTCAAAGACTGTTTGAATGATGCACAGGAGAAAATCGACACAAGGAAATGCAAAGGAGATCCTGTTTATAGCTGGTACCACAACTGGATTCCATCAGGAAGAGACTGACAAGAATATTTTAAGCTCCCAAGAAAATTTTAAGCAAAAGCAGAACATCTTGGACAAATCACTTGAAATTCTGTTGGCAACACTTCTAGATCACTGTGCTCACTAGTGGCTCTACAAGTGGTGCAGTTCTGTATTTCAGGTCACCATTCTCCTTTATGACCAAGCTATATATTTTAGGCAATAAAGCAGGTAATAGTTCCCCTCTGTTGGCCATTGCAGAGTATTTACAGAGCCCCACATAACAGTTTACTGCAGGATGTAAAGAGCATGGATGCTGGCTCAGAGAAGAGACTGAAGGCAGAGAGACATCCCACTGATGTCTCAGAGATGCTCTGCTTCTGCTTTGGCAGTTTTCAAGTTTTATATGAAAACAACATACTTAGAAAAAGGAGGGGAATGAACCCTAATGAAATCCCAACTGAAGCTACTTAAGACCACCAGAAACATGCAGCAAAGGACATTTTTTGACCAGAACATTTCAGAACAATGGTATCTACAAATTTACGTATCTCATATAATGTAGCAAACCACCGATTTGAGAATGTCTCTGTTACATGTATCAGACTAGAATGCTGCTTATACAGTACCTTTGTTCAAAATGTGGTGCTCCAGCTCCCTCCATCTACCCAGAAAAAAACCTAAAAGCTACTGTGTGTTTTGCTGTAAATTAGAACATAGAAAAAATCCTTCTCATTTGTCTTCACAAATATATACAGTTTATATCGACAGGCAATGCCTAAGACCACACTTCAGTGTTGCCAGGACTCTCCCACCCTGGGGTGATCACTAACCATGAATCCAGGATCTCTTCCTACATGTTTCCCCTTTGTTGCAAAAGCCCCAGGCTCTGGAAGGGGAGGCAGAGATCTTGCAGGGACAAGCTCCGCTCATTGCCCAGCCAGGATTTGTTCCCTGATTCATCCAACACATGCAGAATAGGAGCAGAGATCCTGTGGAGGAAACAGCACTGATGATAGAGCAAGGCTATCAGAGGATAATCACCGTGTGCCAGCTCAGTGAGGAATGGGCAATTTAGGAAATCAAATGACATAGTTATTCACATAAATGTTCATATGCACGACTACATTCAGCTAAACTTCAGCGTATATGAACAACAGTTGAGTGCTCCAACCTTTCTCAAATAGTACAGAGGTTGCAGGAAGAAGAGTGAGTGACTCAATTACCCAAAGGCAATCCTTGGCACGACTGAGCCTCCAATCAAACAGAGGGATTAGACAGTCAGGAGAAAAGTGGCATAGCACAGAAAAACAAAATGAAAGGAAACGGAGATGAAATAAGATTCTCTTATTGATTTGCACTGAAGATGAATTACTTAGTTATCACTGCAGTTGTAAATGAAAGCCATGCCAAAGGGGTGTAACTTCTAAAGGAAAACAAATTAAATATGCTTTTTTCCTTGCTTTGTGTAGAGAATGTGCCTGTCTTTAGAAAGTCACTGCAGCAAAATCTGAAAAACAAACAAAATAAAATAAATACGTCCTGCATAGGGAAAAGCAACTAAAAGTTGTACATTTAGCAATGAGTTCACAGCAGTCCTACAGCTAGAATCACACACTTCTCACACCCAAAGGCATAGCAGAATTTCCACAAATGAGAAGGATTTCCAACAGAAACCAGTGAACTTGGCATATCAAAGTCTGGACTGTCAGCAAGCACTGAACCTCCTCCTTACACAGAAAACCTGTCCTGGCGAACTGCAAGTCTAACACCCAAAGGTGAGCCATGTATGTAAGATCCTAACCCCAAGCCCTGAAATCACAGACAGGCTCTGTGGGTTGGAAGAGGAGAGACTGACAGGAGAACAAAGTTCTGCAGCATCCACTGGGCCAGCGCCAGGAGAAGATTCCCACCTCTCATGTCCTCGACCTGCTGTTCCCACCAGAGCTGCATCAAAGTGCTCCGGCACTGCTACTCTGGTTTGTCATTGCTACTTCATAATTTTTCATAAATGAAGTTAGATACTTTACTGATTCCGAGTCCAACTTAGAAAACACATTGTACGCTCACAAATGATCTGAAAACTATGTTGGTGCTGATCAGACTTCCCATGGCTGAGTGTGAAAACCCGGTTGATGTGGTATGCAGGGAGCCCTCTCTCCAATAAAAAAGAAGTTTCTAACCCAGAATGACAAGATAATGGACTTCAAAGCTGTGGGGTTTATGCATGGAAAACCTGTCACTGGTGCAGGACTGAAACCTGCTTATCTTGGCCTTTCACATGGTGTAATTTGACAGGGCCCATAGCACATCTAAGGGGAAGAAGATGGAAATGCATCTAAATGTATTGAGTTTATTTACTTATTTATTTTTAAATAGTGGCAGAAGTTACTCTCTTCAGCTCATGAGCAGTCCCTGTAGAAGTGAATTAGTACATGGGGCACAGCAGGTGGTAGAAAGTAAAATCCTTCATGAAGTTTGCCCATGCTGGTCAGAAATATATTTGTAAGTTGAAGAAAGCATTATACTCCTGAGAGTGCTTCGGTAGAAAATGAGTTTATCATTTGCTAGCAAATGATTTTAACCTTTCTGACAAAGGTTAGAGGACAAAAATATATTAACTGGAGTAATTTAAGTCAAGTGTAAAGTCACAAAGAGTTACATGGCCTTGGGGAAGAGTCTGAAGTCTTAGTTGCTGAAGATGTTTCAGCATTTCGTGGGGTTTACTATTTTAAGAACAGAATTATCATAATAAATTTCTGGCGTTTTACCTGGATGGGACTGGAACAATTTAAATCTCTTTAGAAGGTTTATTGCTCACTTGATCTCTATTCCACAACATCGCACCAGGCAGCCAAGGTTATGTCGTCACCTCTAACACAGTTCATCTTTGTGATCACAGAGACAGCGCTTGCACTGCACTGTAATTTCCACGGGTGTAACCGTAATTGAGTTTATGTTAGGGCTGCACTGTAGCATCCATTAGGTTCGTGAAGAACTCAGGTCCTCAGATAACTGGGTTATGTCAGATAGGAATATTTGAAGAGATTCCTCACTTTCCCTTGTAATCTAAGACTTGCTTCAAAAGCAGAAGCTCCTGCGATGGCCTCCTGCCACCTGCACGTCCCACTAGCACATGCAGCCCATGAGCAACAGCACAAGCAAGTTTCAAAACCGACTTGTGCTTCCAGCTCAGGAAAGGACAGCTCAAAAAGCTGAGAGCCTGGTCCAAGGGCACACCTGCCCGGTGCACCCCCGTGCCCCCAGTCAAAGCCCCAGGGAGCCTGGCACAAAGTTGCCTTTGCAGGGGAGTTTCTGCTGCAAACACTTCTGACCACATCATGCTGCCAGGGGCAAGCACTCCTCAGGTGGATGCTCCCAGAACCAGGACAGATGTTTCTGAATGCCACCTTTACTTTGTCCTCCATAAAAATCAGCCATATGAAGACAGTGACATGCAATGTATAGATTAATAACTCACAGAAGTGTTACTCTCATAACAACTTACATAAACCAAAGAGGCATCCTTGATACGGTAACATACTCCCCCGAATGATCCCTCCTCAGCGGTGAGGTAGTCAACACAGACAGTGAATTACCCACGTTATGGTGGACCAGAACAGCAGCATCTACAAACCTGTAGGCCGAGATGAGAGCTCGGGTAATCTCAACTGTCAATTTTATTAATTAATTTTTCTTAAAGTGTTGGTTTGGGGGTTTTGTTGTGTGGTTGGTTGTGGGTTTTTTGTTTGGTTGGTTGTTTTTTTTTTTCCAAATGCCTTTTATTTTTAGCCAAAAATCCTCAAACAAACAAACAAACAAAAACTCCCTCACTACAATGCCTTTCCCAGACCTAGCTTTCTAATTTCTCCCCCCTTCCTTCTACTCCCAAATAATTCTAGGTGCATTAGGAAACACATGCAACCAGATTTCTGCCTGACTTCTCTGATAGTTGAGGTCTGGACAGAGCAGAAGATATTATTACCCAAATGATCAAGAGTTTGCTTCCTAATTTTATCAGGCCTTGCCTCCCCCATTATGATTTTGCTACGATGAAAGACTACAACTGCTGATGGAAATACACTTTACTATAATACCCAGGATAAGAGCTTGCTGAAGCAATACCTAAATTAATTACCTTAAACAGTATATAATCATTTTTTTAAATCTCAAAAGGAAAGCAAAAATCCCGGTTGTGCTGAGATGCCTTGAACATTGCTAATTCTCCATGTGCTACCCACATTATTGCTCCTCACATCAGGCATGTCGGATGAACATGTGTGGTCCCGTACTCTCATGCTGCAAGATAATCAGAGAATCACAGAATGTCAGGGACTGGAAGGGACCTGGAAAGCTCATCCAGTCCAATCCCCCTGCTGGAGCAGGAACACCCAGATGAGGTTACATAGGAAGGTGTCCAGGCAGGTTTGAATGTCTGCAGAGAAGAAGACTCCACAACCTCCCTGGGCAGCCTGTTCTAGTGTTCTGATACCCTTACTGAGAAGAAGTTTCTTCTCAAATTTAAGTGGAACCTCTTGTGTTCCAGTTTGAACCCATTACCCCATGTCCTATCACTGGTTGTCACCGAGAAGAGCCTGGCTCCATTCTCCTGACACTCACTCTTTATATATCTCTAAACATTAATAAGGTCACCCCTCAGTCTCCTCTTCTCCAAGCTAAAGAGACCCAGCTCCCTCAGCCTTTCCTCATAAGGGAGATGCTCCACTCTCTTCATCATCTCTGTTGCCCTGCGCTGGACTCTCTCCAGCAGTTCCCTGTCCTTCTGGAACTGAGGAGCCAGAACTGGACACAATATTCCAGGTATGGTCTCACCAAGGCAGAGTAGAGGGGAAGTAGAACCTCTCTGACCTACTAACCACCCCCCTTCTAATCCACCCCAGGTACCATTGGCCTTCCTGGCCACAAGGGCCCAGTGCTGGCTCATGGTCACCCTGCTGTCCACCAGGACCCCCAGGTGCCTTTCCCCCACGCTGCTCTCTAATAGGTCATTCCCCAGCTTATACTGGAACCTGGGGTTGTTCCTACCCAGATGCAATACTCTACACTTTCCCTTGTTATATTTCATTAAATTTTTCCCCACCCAACCCTCCAGCCTGTCCAGGTCTTGCCGGATGGCAGCACAGCCTTCTGGCGTGATAATGAAAACCAGCTTATCTCACATCAGTTTCTAAAAGAGCTCAGCTATCTAAGGTTATCCAGGACTTGCTCTGTTTTCTGCTGCTAAACTAACATTTGGAGAAAATGCAAATATCATTACTGAAAACAACCAGTTAGGAAGTTAGCCCAGTATCACATATTGACAATGTTTGAAGGCAACGCACAGAAGTGTTAAATGTTCAGTCCTGCTAACATGGTTTTAGAAGAGTATCTAGAAGCAGGAAAGGCAGAAACAGAAGCTTGGGAATACAATGACTCAACTCTTACACAAAATGTCAGCTAGCCAAGACAGCAAGAGACCTTTCTTCCTAATGCTGAGAACATCGACCCCAGGGAAGGAAGTTACGTGCTGTTCTTTTAAAAGTAGCCTAAGTTCTCCCATAGTTTTCAGCTGAATGATTTTTCTTTTCAGGGTAGACTCACAAAATGGAAGAGGACAATAAATGCCTTCTACCCAACATGAGCAGGACATTTACACAGAATACGGAAAAAACAGACGTTCATTCTCTGCCTGATTCACAACTGGGATTTGAAACAAGTCTTCCCTTTCCTGGGAAGTGCTTTTGCTATAGAACAAGAGTGTGTCCCAAGGCTGTTCAAGCCACTGAGCACATCCTCCTGGTGAGCACTACATGTCTCTAGAGAAGCCTCTAGTAGTGAATCTTTCTGGGCCGCCACTCCACAGCTCAGGGAAGCAGGAAAACAAAGCTTCAGCCCTCTCTTACAAGGTGGCATGAAAGGCTCAGCCTCACCAGGCTCGTCCAGTCTGTAACACAGACAAAATAGCTGCGGAGCTGGCAATGGAAAGTCTCCCTGGCCTGATGAGAGACTCTACTTATCAGGCAGGACATTGAGGTATCAGTTCTGCTCTCATTTAAGTTCTTTAGACAAAGTGGAAGAGTACCAATAAAAGACTGAGAACAACCCTACAGCCTCTACCATGTTGGCTTGAACATTGGCTGCTCAGGTCCTGTTAGGCAGGAGTTTGTCACATCTTCAGCAAAGGCCATCACCCGCATTAGGGTGTCCGAGGACAAGGGGTATCTGCACTGCCTCCCACCTCACAGCTCTGTAAAATCCAGCTCTTCATTTCCTTTGCTCCCCTGATGTTAAAGTTTTAAAATGGGAATGACTTTTTTCCAGACTCATGGATATGATCCAAATTAATTTCTGCTTTGCTTTTTATCTTAATGAAAAGAAGTATTTATTAAAATTCAAACAAAACTGACTTTTGATTTCCAGCAATAAAAACGTTAACACAGCAATAACTCATACTTCCCAAGACTACACAGAACAAGGAGAAAAAGAAAAAAGCTTTAAGCTTCAATAATAGGAAGAATATTTACAATTAAAACCAACTTTTCTGTCTCAGTGTTATTAATGTTTTGACTCTGAGAGTGAAACTGAAGCCCCATTCACCAATTCAAACTGGAGTCCACAACAGAATACAACCATGATTCAAACACTGATGCCCTTAACACCATTTGTCAGTGCTCAAAGGCCTTTTTGTAGTCAAGTATGGGTTGACAAACAACCTACATATCTTAAGATACTATCATCACTCTTTTGACAGTTCACAGAGTGAAAAACCCTGTTTTTTCTATGACAAAGTAACTTTTCCTCAGAAACACATGTTAAATCACAGTTTTAATCTAAAGAAAACTCCAGCTTGCATTCAATGAAATACCAAGTGGAAGATGAAGAGTTTTCAAGAACTGCAGCAAGACTTTGCCAAACATTTATCTGTTCTGGGCTATTTTAGCATTCAGCATTTTCTAATGGCACTTTTTGTTCCTCTAGTCCTCTAAGAATTGAGGTCAGATAGTCTGTTAAAAGATTGGCCCAAGGCCCAAATTTTCACTTAAAAAAAATATTTTGAATGGGGAAAAATATCACAGGTAGCAGCTTTTCCCTGTGATCTCTGCAGCAGCTAAAATAATCACATTCACCTCAACAGTAGCCTCCAACAATGACCTTCACCTTCTCCCAGAGACCAAGAGCCATCACTCATCCAGATGTTGTGTCTTAAGTATCTGCTTTAGCACAATGAATGGTTTCCTTGGTCCCGACAGGGCAGAGACCACAAAAAAAACTACAAAAGACAGAGCCTGAAATCTTTTTTTTTAAAGACAGAGGGAAGACAGAAGTCATGCAGTTTAGCTACGGCACAAAACAGCACAAAACTAATAACCTGCCAGAAATTATGAGTGCTGTGCTCCAGTTGGGAACATACCTTCTTTCCCTCCAAAGTAACAGCCCCTTTCTGTCTACCCCTCACTTCTGAAGAGCCATCTGGATGCAAACCCATGATTCGCTTACTGGTTTGGTCATAATTACGCTGAAACTTGCTGACAATTACTGCGCCGCAGCTCGATGCAGCTCACAATCAAAAAGAGCTGAACTGCCCTCTCCTGGGAGCTGTGATATCAGCAGGGCAGCCTCTAACAGGCAAATGCATCATTAGCAGGTGGAGAAAGCTGTTGAAATGGGAAATGAATGCATCAGGCAGCCTCCTCCAGATGGACTGCCCAGCTTTTCAATTTACAGTTTCACTAAAATCAGACTTTGTGCTTTGGATTCAACTTAAACAGCATTTCTTCTGCAACCTTCGGAAATAGCTCTTCTTGTATCAGTTTCTTCACAGGTTTACAGAGATAGGAACCTACATGTATTTTTAGATTAAATCTATAGGGCAAAGATTAAGTGAACGCTGTATCAGAACAAGAGCTTACAGAGCATTTTAGTAAGACTGACATGATACAACCCAAACTGGTACTGTACTTCATAGAAGCTTGTTTGCACTTAGGATCTTTCCAAATCTCCTGTTAATTTACTAGAAAGGAAAAGGGTCCCAAGTCTATGAGTGATGAGGGAAAGTAAATCAGCCTGCAGCTATAACCCAAAACACAGTGAGAACTTGAGCTCAAGGTAAACAAAAAGAGCTTTCATTGTTATGTGTTTTTATGATACCAGACTTGAAGCGAAGGACCTGTAGCTGGGGGATGGATTAGTGCCCATAACATCCAACTTCAGACATCATCAATCTGCCCTTTCAGGTCCCTGCTCTCCATTTGAGAGGTACTAGCACAGAAGAAAGTGAGGACTTAGAGTTTACAAAGGCTACAAGATATATACATGTATATATATATGTATATATACACACGTGTCTGCTTTTATTTTTTTTAATATACATATATAATGTTTTAAAAGCAGTTCTAGCAAAAAAAAAAAAAAAGCTGGAAATGCCAGAAACATCTCTCCACTAAGTTATCAACAAAAATCACGAGGTGGGTGATTTCTGCCATTTAAAGAGTGGGAAATGGCAGTCATTATGCTAATTAGGAAAAATTCTAGGGAAAACATCTAAAGCAAAGCCCACCAGGAATAAGATGGGTATATGCTTTAAGATTAAAACAAATATTTAAATTGTATGCTGTAGCCTCAGACGTTTTTGTTTCTTTGGGGGACTTTTTGTTTCGCTTTGTTTTAAAAACGAAGTTGCATTTCTCCAATGACTTGTTCTTCTACAGGCACTTGCAATAAGGATGATCAGGTGAGTCACTTAATGAATATTCCTGCATCCATATGGTATGTACAGGAAACCCATTAGAATTAATATTTCTTTCCATGGTTATTTATTTGAGTAAGCCCTCCTTTCAAAGTGCTGCTGCTGTTCTCTTAACGTAATAATCCTGACAAATTACTCTTTTCTTTAATGCTCCATAAGCAAGGAACATAAAGACTCAGTGCTGCTACATTAAGATCCATTACTCTGGCTCACTGCAAAGAAAACACCATATTTTTAAACACATTTCCCCCAACAACAGATGCCTCTCTACATTTTAGAGGCTTCAGATGCCATTTTTAAGGAAAAAAAAAAAAAAGTCAGCCACCACTTGTAATTATTAAAAATTCATTTGTTTCTGACTGCTTATTAATCCCATGTAAATTTGGGAGATATTGCCATTCGTTTCCTTACTAACTGTAGCTGCTTCCAGGCTTCCAGTCTGCCTGGGGTCTTTGACAGGGCTCTTGATGAGACACACACACAATCGGTTGAGTATTTTGCGTGTAACTGGATACCACAGCTAGATCCTCACTTCGATTTAAGCCAGAGTCACTCTGCCGAGTACAACTCAGCTGAGGAAATTGCAATGTGCTGAGGATCTCCTGAGCTCCACACATAAGACACTCACATTTTCATATGATTCTCTTTGAATTAACTTCTCTGAAGAGCAATCGGGTTTTTTATTGTGGTTTGATCATAGCAGGTTCACTAAGACTTTCAATACATCGCTTGGTTTGGAAAAATTTTAGTACGCTCTACTCTTCATATTGAATTTGTGGGTATAATTTTTCTTAAGGAACACCTGTAAGCCATGGCAGGGAGCCCTGTGAACATCACATTGGAAGCCTGACCTCCTTTCCAGGACCAGCAGCTCTGCCAGACGCTGGTCACACTCACAGGACCAAGGGGTCACAGCAATTTCCAACCCCTTCCTTCAACATTCTCTTTGCTCCCTCTTCACCTTCCCAGACTGGCATCTTCCCCTAACCAGTCAGTACAGCCCAGTACTTACCCTCACAAGCAGGGGAAGGGATAGACAGAAAGGCACAAAGCTGGCAGCACGAGCTACAAAGCAGAAGCAGAAATGGCAGAAGAACCTGAAGACCATGAAGCCTTAAAGAAAAAAGGATCTTATCCTGCCTGCCAGTGGTGCATGGGATGAGGTGCTGCTTATAGGAGAGTGAGAAGGAGAACCAAAATAATATCGTTACTCTCTACAGGCTTCAGGAAAGCAGCTAAACCTGACTGTCTCCTCCTCTTCTTGCCCAAACAGACTCAGTGGCTGGGAAGCCTTGCAAGGAGCAAAGCACGAGCAGCAGGTGGTGCCATCTGTCCCACTCTAATTCCTTCTCACTCAAACAATTTATGTCCCAGTTAGCAGGAAAGTGAAGAAAACAACAACAAACACACAAACCCAAACCAAACAAACACAAACAAACCCCCCACAAACAAACAACAACAACAACAAAACCACAAACTAAACAACAACATCAACCCCACAACTGCTTAATAGCCAGCAGTGAGAACTGGAGGCAAGGAAGCAAAGGCTAATTTTAGCTAAAGAAAATAAAATTAAAATCTATTTTTTTAAAGTGACTGCTAAATGATCCCTCTTCTCCACAGTCTACTCCTTTGCTCCTGTGCCTGAAGATGAATGATTAGATAGAAAAATCAAAGCACAATATGGTTTTATCAGTAACATTGCTCCCCCTTTGGTGTGAGAAGATACTGGAGGCTGGAGTGGGACCACAGCCCCATGAGCTTCTGTTCCAGCTTTTCTGCTCTGCACTGGGGGAATGTAACTTCAGAAACCACCCAGGCCACCCTGGGAGATGCTGCATCACCTCCTCCCCTTCTGTGCATCACTGTCATCACTGTCTAACTTGAGTTTCACACCGTGGTGCCACCGCTATGAAATAGGCAGACGCTGTTTGGTGCATCCAGCCTTCCCTTCTGTCACCTGGGCGGATGGACATTGGACAGGTTTGCACCGTTTCTACCAGTGTTGCTTTACCTATGGCCAATATAAGGGATTTTCTCTGTCAAATCTATCTTATATGTCACAGGCAGTATCCTCTCTTATCTCTGTTTTAGTATGTATCCATGTATTAAGCTTTCTGGAAAATGCTGAACAACAAATGTCAGCTCCACAATATAAGCAAGAGCCTGTTGCAAGCTCAGCAAAATCAGCCAATACTTTGGCTCCACAATGCATGTAGCATAAGAAAGGCAATTTCTTCCACTTGGACTTAATCAGGTTGAAAGAAACAACATTTTGTTCTCCTGAGCTCATGACTAAATTTTTTGGAGCAGATTTCAAAATAAACACCTTAAATACAAGGTAAAAATCACGTTGTAACAAAGCAGAAGCCCCCCCCCCCCCCCCCCCAGTTTATGAACTGCAAGAGTTGTAACTAAGGAGAAAAATAAAGGGGTTCACTTCTGCATGATAAGGAAGAAATGACAAAGTGTTTGGCACAGCTTAAATGAATTTTATTTTGGAGACATTCAGAATTTAGACTTTGGATGAATTCCTTATTGAGGCAAATAAAGAATTTGCTGGCACAATGAGGAATAATCTCCTACCCCAACAAACGAAACAGGGTTTAATTTGATTTAATTTCCCCAATGGTGCAGTGAATAATATTCTTTCTGGCTCTGCATGTCCATTGGCATTGTGCTATTGCTGTGATTGACACACTCATGTTGCAGACATTTTACATAGGATGCTAGAAGAGCTCAGAGGAATCAAAGATCTCACCATGCTGCTATTATACTGCACATACTCGCCCATCCAAGCACTGAACTGTGGGAAATATGATTTGATACAGAGTATGTGCCCAGATAAAGATAAGAGAGAAAGTCCAAGGATTGGAGGAGGGAGGAGAGAGATGGTAATCCCCTTTCTGTGCCATATACTTACTAAAAGCAATGCCTGACCACACGAAAAATCAATGGTGGGCACATGCTCCTGTGCAAGTGGAAGTAATACAAAAAGGACTAGATCAGCAGTGAAGAAGGAAAGGACCACCAGACCTACCAAAGAGATTAAACACACCAGACCAGAGCAGTTCCTGGAACAGCTCCACAACAGGAATTTATTCCAGAGATTTTTGTTTCTGATTGTAATTTTCACACAGCACCACAAGCACCCCTTATCCACTCCTCTGGATACCCCTTTTTTGGAGACAAACAACAGTTGGCAAATGCCACTGAATGCAGTTAGCTTTGCTTTGGTTTTTAAACACTGGCTTTCCATACCTTGAGCCTACCGAATAATTTCAAGTCTTTGGGGTTTCAAATTTGGTTTTGCTTTTAAGAATTCAAGTTTACTCCCAGTGTGATACGTTTTTATCTACCTCCCAGACATGAATTCAGGCTGAAAGAGCCATTTCCATATGCTCGTGTTGTGAGCAGAACCAGAGCTCAGTGTGCTGGAGCACAGCATGAGCACTGCTGCCCTTTCAACACCACTTCACAAACTATTTGTTGGACTTGCATGGGCACTGACTATTCTGCAAAAGAAACAAATCTTCCAGAGCTTTACCCTTCACACTCAGTATGACAACTACACCTTTTTTTAAACAGACCTCCAACATTTGGCCTTCAGCACAATAATTTTCCTCAGGCCTAGAATTCACGTCCAGTTTATACAGGGTGACAGCGCAATGAAGAGTCACTGAATACTGCAGAGACACCCACAATTGTCCTGAGAGTACCCCTGTGCTATTATAATACTGAGCATGACTGACGCAACAAGGAGATGTTGCACAAAATTTTGTCATTTCTCTGTTGGCCACACCACAAAACTCCTGAGGCCCCTGACCAGTGGCAAGTCTCAGGACCCTTCACGTTTGTTATTCCACACTCTTCCCTCCAGATATCCAAAGCAATTCTCAGCCAAAAGAAGCTCTGATATTTTCCAATCACACTTAACTGCCAGTGGAGAAGGAAAACAACGTAGACCCTCTTCTCCTCAGAAGCTTGGCATAACCCTGCAGCTTTCATTCACGCAGGAATGCTCTGCTCCCCACGCCGTGCTCAGGGGTGCAGCCCTCAGTGCTTTGACTAACACAGCCCAGAGATGGGGCTTGTGCGCTACCTTTTGGAAAGCCTTGAACACACACCCTTCCAGTTCTTCCTCCTCCTCTTACCAGTACAGTTATTCATAGTTCAGCAGCAAAGGCAGGGGAAAAGGAGGCTGGTGTAGGGCTCATGATACAATAACCACAAGTCACTAGTAACCGAGTGCCTCTTGCTTCCAAGCAGCGACATACATGAATTATAAGCATAAAGGCATTCCCTGTTTCATCTGTATTGCAAGCCCTGGAGTATGAAAGCTTCAGGCCATCTCTCAAAAAGTCCTGTGGCAAAAAGAAGTGACCCAATCTAAGACTGCTTGATTCAGCAGTGACGAGGCAGTGAAAACACAACATTTTCCTTTCTGCTGTCATTTTGAAGTCTGTTTACTTGCAACCTTAAAAAGACGTGAATTACCTCAAAAAGAAAAGAAAAAAAAAGAAAAAAGAAACAAAAAAGACTGATGGGTCTCCACAGAAGACCTCAATACCAGATAAATATTCCTCTTCCAGAAATGAGCATTAGTGCCCTCAGATGGCATCTTTCAGCCTATGAATTGCTAATAAAGAACTGACTTTTCCTAAGTACTTTACGTATTTAACCACTTCTGAAGCAGAATAATGTCTTCCCACTTACACTAAACATATGATAGTTGTTTCCATGAGGCTTGTTAAGACAGTTCTCTGAAAAACCACAGGAAGCAGATCTGACTGAGAATCTATAATTTTCCATTGCTGGCTTTGGAACAACATTTGCCCCATAGTAATTTTTATCAAATTAATGGGTATCACAGCCTGCACAGTATCCTATGAACAGAAAGATGTGCAATGGGCTGCATTTGCTTTCATTATCCCTCCAACAAATGGTGCAGAAAGCAAGGCAGGAAGCAGACACAACCCCCAAGGGTTTTATCCCAGTGTTTTCATGGGCTCTCATCAAAACAAGGAGGGCTTTGCAACACACAGCAGATGCTGCTCTCTACAGGGTAACTACTGTGTTTTCTCCTACCTTCTTTTGAGGTGGAGATTGATCCCCAGCCTGACACATGCTCTGTAGAGGTGTCTTGGGACAGGTAGGTTGCTTGTTCCAATCCTCTGCGGAGCTCAGACACTTCTGTGTGTTGACTCTGCATCTCCTCCTTCCAACCACACAGTTCAGTGTCCCCCACGGGGTTGTTAGCAACCCAGAAGCTTCCAGAAGGCAGGAGTGGAGCTCAGCAGCTCTCCTGAGCAACTGAACGGAGAAAGATAACCAACAGAAAGTGGGTAGTGAACTGATTTTCTGGGGTTTGTGTTTGGGTTCTGAAAAGGGGTAAAGAGGAAAAAAATACCCAAAGTCCTGCAGACCATCTTCGCCCTGCTCACATCAAGGGATGATGACTTGTTCCCCAGTGACCAGAGAAGCAAACACTCAGCCCTTACATATGTACATGAACTAGAAGAAAGAGGTTAATGTGCAACTCTGATTCATAAGCCATGTGCTGTCCCTCTCCCCAGGGATTTATTTCACCCCTTGAGATTAATTAAACTCTCCTCCTTAAGTAAACAGTATATTCTTAAGCGTTTCTGAGGAAAATGTATTCTTCTCAGTTTATTTTTTTTTCTGTTATTATATGTAGTCATCTCTTATTTATATCACACCTTCTGTGAATTCCGAACAGCAAACCTAAGTACCACACCATTAGCATTGTGCAGGTGCACAAGATCCTTATGAAAATTTACAGTCCCAGGCTAACCCCAGCCAAGTACAGAAAGTAAAGATCAATTTTGCTACATCTGAACTAGACTGGATTTAATTCCACCCAACACATTTCAATGACAGGTCAGGAAAGGCAAGACTTTGTAAGGTCCTAGGCTGAATTACAACCAGTATTAAGGCAGGGGACAGGAGATGTCAGTTGTGGAATATCCTCCTAATGTTTATTAACTTCTCTGTCAATGAGAATCACTGCTCCAACAATAGACTGGCTCATGAAAAATCATTGTCCATCTGCTCCCAGCTCACATTTGAGGGTAAAGGACTTGGTTTCACTGCTGAAGTGAAAAAAAGTCGTTTGAATTTAAAAGGCACTAGAAACGCCTCTATCACATCCAGCCAGTCACACTCAGAGAGCTGCTGAGCTCAGGCTGTTTTACATGGGCACTGACACAGCATGCCAGGAAAAATTAGCAAAGCCATTTAAAAACTTCCAAATCTCCCACTCCAGAGCCTGGGCTGAGGCTGCCACACGCACAGCTGGAGCCGAACGAAGGTCAGCTCCTTCAGTCCCACGCCACCGCGCCAGGCGCTGCCGCGGCCACTCGGAAATACCCATCACCATCTCCCAAAACACCTTCAAAAAACAGGTTCAGCCAATGCCGTGCACTTTTGCTTGCCATTAGCTTAAGTTAAGAAAACACTGTTTCAGCATCCCCACAGTGCTCTTTAAAATGCCATGCTAAAACCACACAGTGACCAGAAATGAGTCATTAAGGACTCAAACTTCTTATATTTGTATCACTGTGTACAAATGAGTTAACAAACATCCTCCTGACAAAAATCACTACTGTGAAGCCTGGTACAAATCTAAATAATTGTTTGAGTCCAGAGTTTAGAAAATTAATAAATGAACTGTATGCTGCACTACCTACAAACCTTTAAGCCTCAGAACTAGACAGGTTGCATCAGGTACACTGACACGATAACGCTAATTAGATAATAAAATTACAATGTAAAACAAATGATGCCTAGATAAAAAAAAATATAGTGGGTGTTGGAGGTTTTATCTGTGGGAAGAATACAGGCGCATGCATTATTCTGGAGCAAAGTGAAGAATGACTTGTCTAATTGAAACTACGGGGGTGTAGAGGGAAGGGGGTAAGACAGACAGACGGTAATTATAGGAGCTGGAAAGTGGCCAGGACACTGGGGTTAGCAACTACAGCCTTTCAGAAACGGTTGTGAGATGTTATGTGATTACAAACCATTAAGAACCTAGTTTTAATTCTTATCCAAGTTATATTTGGCAGCAGGGCAAGGCAGCAGTCCAAGACACTGCTTTCATTTGGACTGAAGAACAGAAGTCACCTATACCCTTGCATCTCTATATCCTCTACTGCCAACTTCTTTGAGTGGTTTCTCATCCAAACACTAGTGACACCTTGGAGAGCGAGTCCCTGGTCAGATGTCACATCCCCGGAGCGGCACAGCTCTTGGCAAAGGTCCCCATGAGCAGGGCTTTCTGCAGGCACCTGCAAAAGGGATCCTGAGCACTGCCTGAGCAGCCAAAGCGCTGCAGAGGGTGCAAGTGCTGCAGCCACCTCTGCGGGGAGTTCCCCAACAAATCCTTGTGTTCACAGATGCCCTTGTGCCGCGCTTTCTGAACGATGCTCAGCCATCACCTCCTTTGGGGACCAGCAGCAGCACCATGGCAGCAAACAAGCAACAAAATTTCCCTCCTCCCAGCCTTAAAAAGCCGAATCCCATTTCATTAGATCTATGACAGCTGCAGGGATCCTTTTGATCACAGAGACTGTAGATTGAGATACTCCCAAGATATAATACTTGTTTCTGCTTCTCTCTTATTTACACATCATTCCCCCAGGTTTCACTTGGAAAGGACGCAGCTCTCAGTTATACTTACAGCACTTTGCTGTAAGTAGCAAGGATACCATAGAACTATTCATTACTGTCAGACTTGCAAGAGACTATCACGAGAGTTAAAACGAAATGCCAATACCACGATTTGCTGTTTACAATGCAGTGCATGTTATTTCCAGACATGATATAGAGGTAGTATAACAGCTTAAGTGTATTAAATGTGCCATAAACATCTAAATTGCTGTTGATAATTTTTTTTAAAGGATCAAAGAGACTTAAATAAATATCAGCCCATTTAATTGGGAAGAACTGCAGAATGTTCGTCAGAGTCCCCAGAGACCACCTAGATCCACAGCCCCAGCTAACAAGGGCTGCAGAGATGATGTGCAAGAGAACACCTTGCTCAGCAGAGTCTTCCCATTAAACCCCAGTATGTATGGAAGATGCATTTATCAGCAACCAAAAGAGCCACAGGCCTAGATTTCAAATATAGCAACGATTTGAAGCCCCTGTCTCACAGCACTTCAGCTGACTTGTGTTTTCTCCCCAGAACAAACCACTAGTTTTAACAGTGTTTATATGAATCAGTAATGTTCTCATGAACGTCGTGCTGGAGTTGCAGGAGGGTTAAGTGCATGCTTCTCCATTCATTAGTTACTTGCATATTTGTTTCCCTTTCTGCTTCAAAGCAACTCTCCTTTTTCTCATATGATCAGATTCACTTTGGAACGACTAACATAAAATTAAAAAAAAAACAACAACAACAAAGTGGGATTTTCTTTTATCTGAAAGAAAATTGTTCTAAGCTTAAAACTTCCCAGCAGCTACTCCAATGTATTTATTTCCAAACTTCAGTCTCATGCATAATCCAGAGAAATCATTTTATACTAGGTAACTTTACAGAAACATGGCAGTTGCTATGGAAAATGCTCTTTGGGCATTCCCTGAAGCCCAGTGGTTTGACACATAACACGGCACAATTTCATACAGGCTTGGCCAGGAGATCGGTTTTGGCACCCTCAGTACCTGAGGTACTAACCAGCACTAAGGTATGACGCCAACCAAACGTCC
The DNA here is from genome assembly GCF_964273445.1 of Streptopelia decaocto. Classification (NCBI taxonomy): domain Eukaryota; kingdom Metazoa; phylum Chordata; class Aves; order Columbiformes; family Columbidae; genus Streptopelia; species Streptopelia decaocto. The sequence continues at coordinate 6,049,691 of NC_138662.1, forward strand.
CTGAAAGATGCTCTGAGCCCTACTGAAGAAACAGGTCCAAACCCCACTACAAAGGACACACAGTTGGTAGTGTTTTGTGTCCTGAGTCTACACTCCATGATACTTCATTCAGAAAATTATACTCCAGGTTAGTAGATGGTGAAATAAGAGAGCATTTCATGGCACTGTACAGGATTTCCTCTGTCATTCAGCACTTGGCAAGATATTGAAAGTGCTGTTGAGAAAACACCAATATTCAGGACAATCCAAATACTGGGACATTTTTGGCCCCAGATAACATTAAGGAGAAAGAAAAGAAATTGAAAGACAAGCTCCTTCTCTTCTTAATAAAAATTTCCTTATCTCTTCTCTATAAATTCTTGCTCTCAGGGTTTTATGTCTTGGTCATTTTTAAAATCACATCAGGCACCAACCTACTACACAAGTAACAAACCTGCGGGCAGTTATTATTCAACAATGGACTTAAAATTAAGGTAGCAATTTTTAGTTACCTCCAAGCAAAACAAAAACACATTTCCTAAAGTTTCCAACTTCAAAAAAGTAAAAATGATTTATCCATCTTCTTTAGAAGGCAGCAGAAAGGAAGTGTACGAGCTGCACTGAGAGAGGAAAAAGAAAGATAAATCAACATACAGAAGATGACTTCTTGTAATGCTTCTCACTGACTGTGGCGTATTTTCACTTGGCTGAATCTCACCTTTCGCAGGCCCAGAAGCAATGATGGCTCCAACAAGTGCAGCAGCCAGGGAGCAGAGGATTGCATGTGGCCATCTGAAAAAGCCAAAAACCAAGTCTGAACTAAGAGGCACTGCTAAGGGACAACGTCCCAACAGACATTCATTAGAGGCTTTTTAGTTTGTTTGCTTTTTCCCCAAGAGTGGAGAAAGAAACAAGCCTTATCAGTCCACATTTAAGCATCAAAAAGATCAAAATAAAGAATGAGAGGAGAGGACTAGTTCAGCCCTCACCAGACACCTGCTGCTCAAGAAGGGGTTGCTGACATTCTTTTGCCCTGAAAATGGATGCAATTTTCATGCCTCCCCTTGCAAGTTTTGTGCTTCTTTTCAGGATCTGATCTAGCAATGAGGTACAGACTTGCCCATGGGTACAGACTGACATCCTGAAGGGCTGGAGATGGCCAGGGAAGTGAAGGGCAGCTGCTATGGGTGACACTGGCACCACATTAAATGACAGAGACCAGACCAGACCTGAGTCGCCTGCATTCTGCTACTGCAACTCTGCTCAGCACAAACAGCTGCATTTCCAGAGGTTACCAGCTGTGCAACACAGAAACCTTTGCACTTTGGTAAAGTCCCAGAGTTTTTATTTTTTTTTAAAGCTATCATATCCAAGGTTGCTCTGAGAACAAAACAGCATTTAGTAGAAAAATCCTTTACTGCAAGAGAGAGTTGAGTGATGGAAGAGATGCCTGCAGCTTGCTCTGCATTTCACCCCAGGTGAAATTCCTCTGCAATGAGTCCCCTTCCCAGCAGGGATGCTCTGGGAAGCAGATCCTCTCACCTGGCATGGGTGGACCTGTCTGTGTTGGCACCAAAGAAGGTACGGATCCCTGTAAAACCCCCTTGGATGACAAAATGAGTGTCCTTTCTGTCCTGTTAAATACAGAGAAACACTGGAAAGGAGAACATGGCCATTCAGGAATACAAGCCTCAGCAGATGTTAGTGTGTAGCATCAATGGAAGACAATCTAGTGGAAAAAGCCCTCTGTGGGCTGTCCATTTAAGGTGCCGCTTTGCTCTGAATCTCTCCGAGAGCAGATTAACCTTGGAGGCAGCCCTGCCAAACCGACAGCTTGGCTTGAGAGGAGGCAGACAAGTGACCCAGGTACCACAAACATAAAACATAGGCTTGCTTTTCAATTGCACAGTACCCAGCCAGAAATATTGTCCTTGCTGGCTGGTCTACAAAACACAACATGCATTTTGCTGTGCCAACACACAATGACATTTTATTCAGAAATTCAGCAGAACGACATCTGCTGCTTCAATGGCCAAGTTTCAGCCTCGGCAAAGCTTGGACTGGATTTTAGGTCCGTGGCCAGACAGGTGATAACACAGCGAGGACTCCATCCCCCTTTCAGTGCTGGCTCTTCATAGGGATGCAAAGGGACTAACACCTCATTCGGTAGGTGTGGAAAAGCTGTGCACTTCAGATTTCTGTATGTCCCACAGGCACCAGAGGTGTTGTCTTGCTCGACTGCAGGGAATAACCGAGTCTGTGTGAGGAGTGCTAAGGTCAGCAGAAAGGGAAAAGAATTGTCAGAAATAGGCCTTAGGTACCCCAGAGATCCATAAAAAAGCAGGAAAGCTCTGAGCAGTAGAGTGTGTCGCCCTGTCTCCACAACCTGTTGTCACATTCACTCTATGCACTCTCAGGATGCAAGACAATCCAAATATAGCTACTCCTCTTCATCAAGTTTTAAGGGGGAAAAAAAAAAAAGAGAGAAAATGGTGTCCAGAGACATCCAGGAGCACTACCAGGCACAGAAATACAAACAGTAGGAATCTAGTGTGACACCCCCACAAAAAGACGCAAGTCACTGTGCTAGAGAAGTATACAAAAAGTTTCCTGGAAAATATTTTAACCAGCTACATAATTTTGCTATGTTTTGCAGAAGTTTAGATAATCTTAAAATCAATAATAGGCTACTGAGAAGAAAAAGCCTGCAGGCACCAAACCATTTAGCTTTTTCTAGTGCTTTAGCTTAGAAAGTTAGCAGCCAGGCTGAGAGCAGCAGACTCTGCAGCCACAGAGACAAGGCCAGGTGGAGACACAAAAACCTGTCTTCCAGTCAGTAGAAAGCTTCAAAATGTTAACAAAAAATTGTGTCTGCTAAAAATTTAAGTGTCTTCTAGGTAATTCTTCAGTCTTTCTGTTTGGTTGGTTGGTTGGTTTTTGTTACGCACAACGCCTCTATCCACAGTGAAAACATTCACTGGAGTGGGAAGGGCATGAAGCAGGGGAGGAAGAACAAAGACTGGTGGAACTCCAAAAGTTTCCATGTTTCATCCTTGGGTTCTGTGAGAGATCTAGACACCCGTCACCCCAAACCCCTCAGAGGCAGTAAGTGTTTTGCAGCAAACAAGCACTCTTAGGTGGATGTAAACACTCAGATCACAGCCAAACACTTCCAGACTAATACCTGAAAACCTGGCAAGATGTGCCAGGGAAATTCAGAGAAGGGGTGTTTAGGAGGCTTCACAAATAGCTTATCATGCAGGACACAAAGCAGGCAGATTGCAAGAGGGATTTTCAGGGTTATTGCATGCACAGATCCTGGATTGAGGGAGCTCCCTCTCCCTCAACAGAAACTTGAGAGCTTGTCCCTCCAGACAGCTCCTGCTTGCCCCTCTGCAAAGCGGGGAGGCTTGACTCTGAACCAACCCCAGGGGAACGGCTTTCTCCATCCACACACCCAGAAATGAAAGGCAACAACAAAAATGCCTTTATATTTTCATGGGTAGGCTGTAAGATTGCAGACCAGCTGCATCCCTCTCCCTACACAGAGACTACTCCTGGGCATCTCACATGCCCCACAGCCCCAGCTCAGCCAGCAGTGCGCTCACAGCATGTGTTTCTAGTTATTCCCTTTTAACCTCTCTGGCTTCATGTTACAGAAGACCAATATAAGGTACCCATGTTCACTGTAGGTGGATGGGAGCAGAACTTGATCCAAAAGGAGCAAAATCCTGCAGCTGTCATTGAAGTAAAGACTTAGCGTTAGGTTTTAAATCACAGTGACGGGCAGAGACTAAGTTGCACACATGCATTGGATTAAGTCACATCAAACTCCAGGCTTCCCGTGTACAAACATTTTAACAGCTACCTCTGTGCATGCAGATTAAAAACATAAGCAAAGAAATGTAAAAACCAGAAGTGTGTCTTCAAGTGTGCACAGCTGGAGCCAACTGGCACAGGGCTGTCACGAGGCACCGCGCCGCTTCGGCAGAGCCTCAACCAAAACGCCATCTCCCCTCTCCTTGAAACCCTCCTGAAACAAAACCTCGTGGCTCAGACCTGCCAAATCTCCTTTATTTGGACTGAAACTCACTCGCGCTTGGCAGCAGTTCGGTGCAATTTGAAGCTGGCTCAGACCTAAAGTGAAAAGATTAATGGGATATTTGAAATCTCACTCCCATTTTTCCTCAGATCTCACTTATGTAAAAGCTCTGATGTTGGTTGTTGAGCTCCTTAAAACATAATCTGCACAATGTGCCACAGTAAATAAACAGATTTAAGCAGCAAGTCTGTTTAAAATGAGTTTATTTAGAAAGCACACGCATCACTAAAGAGAGCTTATTTCTTATCTAACTCCAAGCACTTAGAAGGCAATCCTTCAGGGGTGTTCTGCAGACAGCGTGAGATTAATTTTGTTTGCAGCAATTATTTTCGGGATGTTCTCCGCTCATATTAAGAGGCTGAAAAGTTCAGTTAGTTTCTTGGCTTGGGGATTAGAGAAAAGCTGGAGACATGAAAACAGAAACAACTTTGGGCCAAACTTCCCCAGAAGAGTGGCCTCCCCTGCCTGGGCAGCCTGGCCTTCAGCTGCAGAAGCAACGGAGTCTCACGCACTCAGACCTGCAACGGGAGGATCTGACAGACCAGGATCTCAGCCCTGCTCCTCAGCAGTGGCCTCACCCAAACAGTGCCTGAATTAACTGAGCTCCCATATGCACGTTTACTAGACAGACAGACAGAACTGGAGTTGCTCTTTCTGCAGAGAGGCTGGAGAAGACCTCAGGAACCAGCATTGTGAACACTGGCCATCAGGGCACAGACCACACCAGCCATTTCTAAAAGCCAGACCACACCCTAGTAACAAGTTGTACCTTTTTCACATAAATCACAAGTGTTCAACAGCCTCTAGCAACACTCTGGGCCAGCAAAGACTCTGAATTCCCTCTGGAAATCAGGAAGAAGTTGAGATTCTTCCTCAATCTGGAAGCCCCTGAAGGGGCCCACTGAGCCTGCTTATGTTCGCCACGGAGTCAAAGCTCACCAGAGGGCAGGGGCTTTGATTTGAAAGGTTACAGGAGAGATGGTAACTTGAGTCCATAGGTTTCCTTCCCGCCACGCGGATGAGTTAGCTTTGTGCTGACTCAGGAGAATGGTGAGCAGCTGCTGAACCAACATGCACATTGTCTTTGCTGGCTGCTTGTTCATCTGCACCTCAGGATTTAAATGCGAAAAGGGAGAGACCCACAGCCTGTGGAGCTTACACCTCAGGAGCTAAGATGACAAATGAATGTCTTTTAATCTCAATTTATTCTATTGTGATTCAAGTTAGAAAAAGATTTGCATGTTGCCACTCCAATCTGAAGCGATTTAGTCCTTTCTAGTAGGAAGGAACCATATTCTGTTGTGCAGACTCACACTTTAGCATTCACACACAGTGTTCCCAGCATCCTACATCTCACCACACCATGTCCTTCCACCCTCCTTGCTCCCACTCCCACAAACATGCCCAAACCACAAATTTCAGCACAAGTGAGAGCGTAGGCTCCCTCTGCTTTTTAATTCTGGCTTTCTGTGCCCTGCAAAATACAGCGGGCAGCACCATCTAACTGATTCAGGTAGCTCCTGAATGTTTCTTTACCTTCTCTGGTGCCAAAGCCTGTGGCTGCAGATGTGAGCACACTCACTCGGTACCAGCCCCTGCTGAGTGCACGCCTGTTGAGTAGAGAATTACCAGCTACAGCAAACGGCAACTGTTGTACAAAGTGGTTTAATGTTGCAATGGTGGTAAAAATACTTCAGAGAAAGTAAGTGCTTCCATTGTTTCAGGAAATTGGTTCCACGTGGCACCCTGTTGCCCCACATTGCCAAATGCTGTGTTGTGCAAGCACATTGCAAACACTAACTCTCCACCACGCACATCAGAAAAATGCTTACACTGTATTCCATGTATACCTGTCACCCATGAAACATAAGGCTGATGACTGACTGGTATGGAAGAAATGACAACCATGGGCTAGTGAGGAATGCAAGTAAAGAGTTGCATACAAACGATAACCCTCTGGCAGAGCAGTGAGAGTGCTCTGACCACCAGGACACCCTGGCCCTCCCTGGCCAGGGATGCACGCCAGCTTGGTTAACTTGGGGAATGCACCGAGCACTGATTGTCAGGTATCATGCAAATAAAAAAATCATGTCATTTACTATGTTTGCATAGTAATTGAGAAAAGTCAGCCTGTTTTTGTCCCATAGTACCAAATCTTCCACCATAACATTTCCCAATGAGCATTTCTCACCAATACAACAACGAAAAGGCGTGTTAAATATTGAATGGGATTTTTAATACACTAATACCCAGGCTGCTGAGCACAGGCTATTTTTTTTTTTTACATTATTCTACCAGTTACATTCTTGGAAGTCCCTTTGGCTTTCAGATTGAAGTATATAGCACTATTCTTCCTGCCTGCAGCCAAGAAGGCTGAGCTGAAGTCTGTCTGTCTCTAATTCGATTTTAGCTTCTTTACACATTTGATTATTTACTGTAACAAGGGACAGACATTCAGACGGACCCATTTTCCAAACAAATCGAGTGTAACATCTTGAAGACATCTCTAGCTACCTGGACTAATTAAATTAAAACACTCTGTAAAAGCAGGGGGCAATGATACCAAGCCACACCATCAGGGCATTTCATAGATGACTTGGTCAAGCACAGAAATGTTATGGTTTTTTCCATTGCAGCACTCCTGACTCTGTCTCTGCGTGATGCTTTCTATGAATTTTTAGTGCCATGAGCCTTCCCACTCTCTTTCAAGGTCACAGCATTGTGTGCTCTGATGCCTCTCACAGTTACTCTACATTTTTCCATTTCTGCTCGTTACTGCAAGCTGGCAAACACAACAGCCTATAATTTGGATTTAATGCTGTAAGTACAAGTCACTTTGTTCTAGAGAGAGACAAAATCTCTGAACTTACTACCACCAGTAATACACACAGACACCACTCGTGGAAGGAGCTGAAAGGAAAAATGCAGGATTCCCAGTCTTAAGCCTCTCCTTTAAACCAGCTCCACTTCCTAAAGAAATACAGGACAAATAAGTACCAAAATTTTGTATCTTTAGTAGGGTTTTTTTCATAAACCAGATACTTTTGAGCCCATTTCCTTAATTCTGCCAGACCAGCAATTATATCCGTTCATCTACTGACTGTTTTCACAGTTCCTGAACTATTTTCTTCAGGGCTGTCACATCTCTCTATTTTCTAGGAATAACAGGCTACTCTGAACTAGTCCATCCACCCAACACACCAACATACTTCTTTATCTAAAAGTTACAGGTTATCCCCAAATTCTTTGTAGCACAGAAAGCTTTCTTTGGCAAAGCCAAATAGCAACATGGCACAGACCTCTTGCTGACAGCAATCAACCTTGAACTTTCATTGTGTTGTGAAGTTCCTAGTAGGCAAAACTCCTCCACAGAGCAAAACATGAGTAGGGAGAAACTCCAACAGGAACGTAAGACTTCAGCTGACAACAAGTTATTTTCCCCTTATAGAACACGTGGGATAACACTATTACAATAAGTTCGTGATTTGTATTAATAACGCAGCATCAAGATGTCAAAGCTTTAGGTGATATAACTCTAAAGACCCAAAAGAAGAGCTTTCTATAAAAAAAATTTCTGAAAGTACCCAAACACTTCATTACGTGATCATGCTGGAAATAGGCATGGAGATACCATTTTTGCTGTGTAATAGGATTGATACCTGCAGCAATCCAAACCACTGAAACACATCTGCTTCCTTCTAATGGGCTCTGCTTGGGCAGGCCTGGAGATTTTTATTCAGAGCAAGGCCCTGTCACAACTGGTATTATTCTGAATCTTAACAGATACTGACCTTCCAGCCTAAACCTGAAGTCCTCCAGCATCTTGCTATAAGGCTGATATAAAATGTAGACAGTGCGTGACGAGGTCAGTGAACCAAACCTATAATCCTTTATGAAACATCAAGTTCTCTCCAGCTTGCAGAATTGTCTGAAAAAAATCTGGTACAAAAAACCAAAAAGTCACATATTAAAAGTGTGTAGTTGTAGCTTATTAACAGAGGTTGTTCACCAAGTTTTAAGTAGGCAACAGCCATGAATCATTTTCTGGACAAGGTAAAACATGCAAACATGTGGTGGCTTACAAGTATGCTCAAAGTGAGCCTTTACTATTTTTACACAGTGTACTAACCATACATGAAAAATTCCTGACTGGATTCTTTAAGCACTTGGAACACACGAAAGCTGACATGTCTGTCCAGATCCTGCTGTAAAGGACCCACTGGAATTCACCAGTTCTCTTCCCTGTATCGTTACCAACACCACAAAACCATCTGAAAAGCCAAATGCATGTTGCAGCAATGAGCACCAATCCTCCCCCGCTGCACTCTGGGGTGCATAACCTGTGTTTGGCTCATAACACTTTGGAGCAAGAGCTGGTTCTTTTCCTTTTAACTTTCACATAGTACTTAGTATAATGAGTCCCAGGAATTAAAATCCTGCCACGACTTCTTTCAGCCTTTTTACTACTGATTTACTACAATTAGCCCTAAAGTCTTCATGAGTCTGCCTGCGACTATTAATAAACTTCAGGAATAGTAAAACTAACCCTAGAAAAGACACCCATCTTTTGATGTCTTGAATGTCAGAGACATTCCTCTCCACACAGCAGTGATACTGAGTGGAACAAACACCACTGCAGTGTGAGCCCCAGGTGATGAAAGAATACTTTAAGGTAGGCACTTCTCCTCCTCAAGGGGGTTTGGTTTGGTTTGTTTGTGGGGTTTTTTTTGGATGCTGGTCTCCGCAGTCAAAGTTGACCCCAATTGGTGGAAACCCCTCCAGAGACTGATTTTTCCATTACTTTCCGCCCCCATTCCACCCTTACAATCATCACAGCTACTGCTGGGAGGACATGGTTGTATTCATCAGTGGTCCTTCAAATTAAAAAAAAAAGGCATTCTCTTCACATCAGATGCAGATCAGTGGTTCATAATTCTGGAAAGGGAAAAGGCAGGCTCTGATATATTTAATATCACACATTATCAGCTGTGTAGTGCTTACATCACACATTTGCTTTCTTCATGACAATTATTCAGTCTGTGGTTCACAATCAGCCCCTTGAGCAGGAGCATCAAGAGCTGCCAAGAGCAGCTGGGTCAGCACCCAACATCCACAGCACCAGGCACCCAGAGCACCCACCCCAGGAATACGACAGACAACGTGAAGGTGCTTATGTGAGCTCTGCCCTTGGTGAGTTTTCACTTACTCACTGATGTCTGCACAGCTTTTATGTGACTTTTTACTTGAAAATACAATAGAAGTAGTTACCATAGCAATTTCCACATCACTTGTGCTACCTCTGAGAGTCAGAGCACCTTTTGATAGAAATTCTTAACAACACACCATGGGAACTTCCTGATTTTCAGATGGTTTTGGAGGAAAAGAGACACCTTAAACTTCCTGAGATTTCAGAATCCTATCAAAAAGTGGTGCCTTTGTTTCAAAGGGGAACGCTGTATACTGCAAGGTAGAAACTTAATGCATTTCAGAGGAGATAGAAGTGGCTCATTCCAGAAGTATTCATCATCCACAAAAAAAGATGGAAAAATGTCTGCCAAAAAGAAGCCTCTTGCTCCATCAAAGATACAGCATGCTTAAAGAGAAGTTTTGTTTCCATGGTGACTGAATTTGGAGTAGGAACATCCCCTGCATCAGACACTGCTAAATCAAAAACCCAGTTGCTTTTGTTCACGCGGCGAGCTGGGGTTTTAACCCTGTCTCATCCAAACAAACATTTCATTAGTATTTTGTTCTCCCATTTTACTGTGTACAGCTTCTCTTTGTAAGTGAAGCAGGAAAAAGCAAGAAGGTGCAATTAAATATTGGAAACCTGATCATGCAATCTTAATAATTAGAAACAGCTCTATTTTTCAATAGCATGCCAGTATTTTTTAAAGTATCAGTAACAAGCTGTCCATTAAAGACAATTACCAATTATGCATAAGCCAGTAATATACAAGTTTTTCTTTACTTTCCTCACCTCTCAGACATAAAAGATAACCCTTTCCTCCTGCTATCAATCTCACACTTTTCTAAAGAATGGGAAAAAAATGATTTTCAGCAGCCAGCTTTGAAGGGACAGTTACCTGGAGCACAGTTAAATGTAGGAAAGGGGCACTCAGAGCTGAAGGTCCTCAACATTTTGATCAGTCATCTGTCTGTTTAAAATTCTGATCTCACTTATACCACAAAAACTGGCAACAGCTCCACTTCACTCACTCAGATTACTGCTGTTCAGACTAATACCAGGCACTGGACTCGAGACAAAGGTCTTCAGCTTGAGCACCTCACCTTGTGCATTGCCAAAGCACCGCAGGATGCACAAGATTGTGTGAAGGCAGCAAGAGGTGAAACAGGAAAGCACAGCTGTGTGTCGGGGCTGTACGAAGGGGCTTTTCAGCACTGGATGATCTTTCAAGGTCCCTTCCAACCCCTAACATTCTGTGATTCTGTGAATGGGAAAAACGGTTGAATCCTTTGTTGCTCTGGGGATGTATCTCTGGTGATCTCACATGTAGCACATCATTTTTGCTGCTGAAAGCGAAGGGCAAGTTTTAGCACTTCGGTTGTGGCTACAGTCACTGAAAGCAAAATCTGACACAGCTACTGAAGCTACCAGCACCTTCTGGGAGCTGCAACTGACCTGTTGTCATATGCAAGTTATGGAAACTGTACAGAAGTGGAAAAAAAAGTCCACGATGGCTCTTTTTTATTTCAAATGTGTTTGATATACAGAAACCAGAGTTAACTTAAAAGGGTATTTAATGGAGCTAGTTGCTCAAGCATTTCTGGACAACATTTGCCAAGTTGCACAATTCTCAGCATAGAGGAATTTATTTTTTTTCCAGCAAACAAAATGCTTCAGTACTTCTTTCTATATAAAAGAATGCCAGCAGAAAGCAAGAAACCTCGTAAAACAATGGACATTGGATGTTTCCTTTTAGATGTAACTGAAGGATCAGAGTCATCATTATCCAAGTTGCCCCACAATTTCCAGTATAAGGCCCTTTGTCAGGTATTTATGCCATTGCCAAGCTTTTGGGCTGAAAGTTTACATGCTGGGTGTATGCCTCAAGCAATTTCTTTTCTTTTATCTTCTTTTTTAAATTTCAGCTAAAACAATACAGCTGTTTCTGAATTAAAATGAAGAAACAGCACGCTGCTTTGCCCACAATAAAAGGCTTTCAGCATTTGTCTCATTTGGCTCTACACACCCTGCAACTGAGAATGCAACTCAATGCTTTGGCAACCAGTGGCGCTGGAGCAAGAACATTTTGTGCCATCTCCAGGAAAATCCACTCAAATTTAGCCACTTTACCACCTTTGGAAAACAAAACCTCAACTGGTATGTGCTTATAAGCATTCAAGATTCTTTTCCTTAAGTGTAGTACACTACACTTTGGCCTTAAAATGTAAAGTTTTGTTGACTACTGTCAACAACAGCATTGCACAAAGTCCTGTGTTATATGCAATCAGGCAGGCAGAAGCCTGACACTGAGTAAAACTCCCTCTTTCAGATCCCCTGGCTCTGACTGCTTGCTCAACAGCATAGTGCCCTGCCATAAATCTCACTGGACCAACTGCAGAAACAAACAAAAGTAAAAAGGTACAAAAACAATCAAGGCAAATTAATTTGGAAATTCAAAAGTGTCTTCATCAGCTTCTGAAGATGAAAATTTTTCGCATCCAGTTTTAGCAGAGCCTGCCATATGAGAAACAATTGAAACCTTACTTTTATTTGGAGTAGAGCAAAATGAGTACATTTATTGAATTAAATGAAATGTTTTCACTTGTTATCTACAAAGAAGCTTGTTTACTAAGTTGAATCTTGTGGTATCAACAGTTTAGTTGTTTGAAAAACATGATGATGAATGAGACTCCTCTCAGCTAACCTAATGATGAGTGTCTAACAAGGTGGAATGAAGTGGTTTCTAGAGATTCCTGTCTCTCTCAGCCAGCTACTGAATGTAGCTAAGGCCAGACACTCAACTTCTAGGCAGAAAAAGCTAGATGAAATGAGTCCTATCCAGAGATTAATTTTATTTAAACCACTGGATATCAACTACTTCTGCTCCCAAAAGAAGGAACTGCAGGATGAATCTTGGCTCTCCTCACTTCTGCATGTGCTCGTGGCCTTATGTCAGGGATTCCAGCTGCAAGCATCAGCTTGACTTGTGTTGCTTTCATCATACTTTAAAGAATTTTCTTTAGAACTGCAACACGAACTGCTTAGAAATACAGTAATAATTTATTGGCACTAAGAAGCATTTCTGGATCCTGCACAGTCAAGGCCTGGGAGGGAAGTTTCTCACCATGTCACAAAGTGCAGGAAAGATCCAGGATGGGAACACGGCCCTTTTACAAGTCTCAGCCACGATCGTCATCTTTAAAAATAAAAAGAAAGGAAGCAAATAAAACCTCTTTCTTTTGACGTGTCAATAATGTGCAATCATGTGCCACAACTCCACTAGAAGGGGCAAAACCAAGCCATTCTCATTGCTTTGTGTTGGCATGCAGTGAATTTTGCCTCCAATTCCCACCAAGGGACCTCAAGTTCTTCTGTCTCCCAGCTTCTTTCACGGATCATGTTACCTGAGCTCCTTCTGGCCATCCACTTCAACGTGATAGCTGAACCTTTTGGTTTACATTCCGAGTCAAGTAGTCCCATGTAAGGGTGAATCCAGCATCAATATGCTGGTAATTTTTGAGATAAACATTATATCTGAAGTTGCTGCTCAGATAAAAACAAGCTTTGCTTTTTACCATAATCTACTACACAGAGACAGACTAGAAGCACAAGGGTGTCCATTTCTTCCACAATTTATGTTTAAGTCTCATTAACGTAAGAAGTAGGTGACAGAACAAATACATCTATTCAGCACAAATTGGGCAGCATCTTTTTGAGCTTTCTTTCCAACTTTTCATAAGTTACATGCACCTGAACAAGGAAATTAATACATTAAGTACCAGAGGTTAATAAATTTTTCTAATTACTATGTTTTCATCTTCAATCCTAAAATTGACACATAATTTTTTTTAAAAAAGTTGATGTTATGGAAAGGTTCAAATACAGAAGAAAATATTTGAGATCTACTCTGCACAGGCCAAGAACTTTAAAAATGAGACTGGGAGGAAAAGCACATTGTATTTTCAAAGCAGCTAAACTCAGTGGTCAGAAGGTTAAAAATTGTTAAATAAGATGCCTGCTCATACAAGTTCTCTCCATGATTTACTCATTAGCACTTATAAAACAATAAGGGTTTACTAATACAAATGTCAGAGCCTGTTACTCAAAGCATCCTTTACAGCCTTCTGGAAACTGGCCTTTCTGAAGGATGAGTAAGGGATGGCAATGAGCAATTTGGAACCAGCATCACGTCCCTCAGCCCTATCAGACTCCACAGACTGCAAGAAAAGAGCTGGCTCAGCGCAGCGCCACATCTCCGCAGCTTCAGCCTGGCAGCGGCTCGGCACAGGGAGCCAGCAATTCGGGATCAGCCACCACTTGTCCTGCAGATCCAAGGGTCATTCCAGGCTCACTGGTGCTCTCCTTCCCGTTATTCTGATCCCCAGAGCACTGTGATTTTCTGCCAATCTTGCGTACACTGCTGTTTACTGAAATTCCAGGTCAGTGTTTACACGTGTTTCACAATGATCACTCCTAACAACCATTGAGAGAAACATATTATTGTGTTTTAATTTCCTATGAACTGCTGGCTAAGACTACATAGAAAGTTGTGAGTGCCAGATGGTCCAATCTATTTTACTCATTCTTTCAGCATCTTTATTGAGCCATAGGCACTTTACACGTTTTGCTATTTAAAATCATAAACACTTTGCCATCACCCCTAAAATACTGCCAATTGCCTTAGCTATTACCTTTGCTGTGTCACTGATTACCAGTCAGCATCACAGACTTGCCAGCACCGCAGCCAAAGTATAGATAAAGTAAATCCCAAACTGCAAACACCTCTCAGACAAACTAACTGTCACGCAAAGTCTGACTGGTGAGCAACTGACTGGGATATCCTCTCATCGGCCTTGGACAGTGAAAGACAAGTATCCAAAGCACAACACAATCAGCAGCATTTACTTTGTCATGGCTCAGATAATGACTTGAAACACTTTGTAGAGACAAAGTTTGAGATCTACTACCTTTATTTCCACTGTTGACTCTAACTTGGCTGACTGAAGAAATGGGTTTCTTAAATCAGTTATTGATGAACAGTTGTAGAACCATCACAATAACAGACAGGAAATGCTGATACACTCCCATTTTACTGTGAATTATGTCTATGAAGAAAGACTCTCTGTCAACAGCCAAAAAAAAAAAAAAGAAAACCACAAAATTATGAAAAAGCCATTTGAATTTACAGCTCCAACATAGCAAGTGTGAAAGTAAATACTTGGGTGTTTTTCTGAGCAAAGATGGGCTGGAGTGCTTCACTGAGGCATGAGCCACCAGCCCATGCAGGAATAATAGAAACTGTTTGCTAATCTCTTAATTTCAGTATCTTTTTTTTTTTTTTTCTGAGAATTCCCAGAGCAGCTCATACAACACAAGGAAAAAGCTACTTTTCCAGCCAGTCACAGATCTAGCCAACGTGAGTGGGATCCTTACCATCTGCTATCTGGAAGCAGTTCAACATGCCTCTATTCTGCAAGGAAAACAATGAAGGCAACTGTTGTGTTACTCACAGTTATATTTAACAACAAAAGCCTTAAAAATCTCACTTTCTTCCCAGTCCAAGGCTTTCTGAAGCCCACTGTGCAAGCCGTACCTCTTCCCAAGCACAGCCTGCTCTGGAATTGTCCCCACCCTCTTGCTGTCTAGAGCTTCTGCATCCTACCAGCTCTGATCCCAAACAGCTCTTCCACAAGATAATTTGGGGGAAGCCAGCACGGAGTCCTAATCAGAAGAGTGTGACAAGCATTCCAGCATTATTAAACATTCCCAGTTATTTTATTGGGGGGTTAATTTGACTTTCTTTCGTTTTGGTACTTATTGAGGTATTAGATTAAAAAAAAAAAGCTGGGGGCTACTTCACAGAGACCAGCAGCCACAGAGAGTGTCTGGTTTTATTATTTACCATGCCATTTAGGTTCTCCTTTGTCACCTGTGTTGCTCAAGTCACTTTACTGTAATGTTCATTTACCCAATACAGAATTACTTCTCTGTCATAAGACAAAGCAATGTGATAACACAGGCCAGTCACTCAGGCGAAGGAACAGCTTCCGCCTCATTTATATGGAAAATGGCAATTTGCAACAGCCTTACCATGTGAAATATTTTGGATCAGATAACATAATCATCTGCCTATGCTCCTTGGAGGCCAGTAACTCTTGTTCAGCATCTCGCCTAGGAATAAAGCTTGGCTATCTGAAAACAGTGCTAATTAACTAAAACTCCAGTTTGAATAAAAAAAAAAACCACCACAGTATCTGCACAGGAGAATTTGGCAAATGTTTCTTTTCCAAATCATTTAATTTATTTGAACAAAACCCTACATTTTAGCTTTAATTACAGTTTGACCAGCTATACTGCTGCTTCCCAGGGAACTACAAATCTGCAGCACAAAAGCAGCCTTCACTCCTTCACTGACTGGATGAACTTTCTATTTTGTCTCCTCTCTTTTCTGTAAAAGTCAGCTGTCTGACCAGTCTTTTCTCCAGTTGAGAGCCATATTGGATACAGCTTTACAGTCCTATTGCAAATCCACTGCCTGGTGAAGCCTCTAATCCCAAACCCTGCAGCTGTGTCATAATCTGAATTAACAAGTCTGGAATTGCTGAAGATGTAGAAATATTATTACTCATTTGATAGACAGTTGGAAGGAGTTTTCCAGGAAGGCAAATTGAAAGCATCATGTAGGTGTTATTTCTTAGATTTTTTTATGTAAACATCACTGGGAAGAGTAGAGAAGTAGGACAAAGAACAGCAGCTTCCCAGTTCAAACCATACACTCATAAGTGGGTACCTGGGTTGTAAAGGGGAAAGATTTTTTTTAATGTAAAGGCAGCACTTAAAATACACTCATTGGAAGCACTGAGCAGTTGTTTAGAGATTACCAAGGTTACATAGTTATGGAGAATGGAGTAAGGAGAGCAGCACTGAGAATCTGTCTTCATGCTACACAGGAAGGATGTTTGGGGGGAGTTTCTAGACAAGCTGCAACTGAGCCTGGGTGTTATTTATTCAGGCAGACCAAAAATATCCTTCGGTTGCTACATATCAGAGCAGCAGAGGAGTGCGAGTAACATTCCCTGTTTGGAGCCAGTAGGGTGATGGCTGAGGCTTCGTCCTCTGCTTGGTCACTGTGGCTGGCCCCTGGTGGTGACAAGACTGTCACAAGCTGATGGTACAAGAATCTCAGAGACACGGACAAAGTGCTCTTTGCTTCACAAGACAGTTGCCAGCACTTGGCACTGCAGAGTCTCAGTGCTCCCCACTGTCTCATCTGCTAAAGGATACTTAGTGTGAGATTCCTGAGGATCTCTTAACCCAGCTCCTGGTTAGTACTGCCAGCACAATAAAAAAATAGTTAAGGCAATACTCGTAATTGCAGAACAGAAAAGTATTATTCATATTATTAATATTACAATAAACTTTGGGGTTTTTTCCTTTCAAAAATCCCCAGATACGCCACAGGCATCAAATTCATGATCTTTCCCACTGTAAGTACAGTCTGAGTAACGCAGCTCTGCACATGGGGCATTTCCCATGACTCAAGGAGCTGAAGTCATTCTTGCCTCCTGGCATAGCCCAACACAAAACCCACTGCTACCAGAGCTCTGAGACACTGGCAGTTCTTGCAAGCGTGATGTTCCGCCTTGGGGAGAGAGACGACGTATCACACAGTTACGTATTTTGCAACCAGAACTTCTCCTGGTGTGAGGACAAAATTGTGGGCCAGGCAGCCAGACCTGTTCCTAATAAAAAAGGTCACTGCTCCCACACGAGTCTCTCTTCAAGGATGACAGGGAGGCGTTGCCTCCCCAGAAATGCCATGTTCTCAGTCCACAGTGGGCCGTTTCTTGGGTATCGGTTACATATGTGTCAAGTTTGAAGGTACCATTTATGTCCGCCTGTCTCCACAACTCAGGGTGATGTTATGGGAGAAACAAACAGCAGGAATAACTGTTCCTGAGAAGCAGCTGGGCTGTGGCAGGACATACAGGGTGGTTGCAGGGGGTGTTTCAGCCGGTGTGCACACTATGCGTCCAACAGCCGCCCTGGTGCAGAGCAGCTGCCGGCGCTGCGCGGCTCCAGCCGCCCTCTAGTGCCTCACACACCGGGTCACCCACTGCCACCGCCGCTTCCGTCTGCTGCTGGAGCCACAGCGCTGCTCATTCAGCCAGCAGTTGATGTTTATAAATTCAAACATGGGTTTGGTATGTTTAGTAACCACTCATTAGCATCTGCTCTCCATTTTCAGAAAAAAAAAAAAATATTTCCCATCAGCAGAAGCCAAATCTACCGATCGCAAAGCTGGGCAGAACTAAGAGGTAACAAAACGTTCTGCCCACTTACAGGTGTGCTGAAATCACTAGTGCTCCTTGTTATAGTAAGCATTTCTCAGCAGTGAGCTGAAACATATTCAGTCAGATTCTGGACTTTTGTTACATGCAGAAATTATTGCTCACCTGCCTTGTTTCACCCCAGTTTACCAGTTTTGGCTGGGAAAGGCACTTCTGTTCCAGAGCAGGGTTTCTGCTCAGAGCCTCCACCCCGAGACACTCAGCCAGACCAGAGTCCGGATCCCTCTACACAGCCAAGGGGCTCTGGGTCACTCCAGCCACACCACTGGGGGTTGTTGCTGTGTGGGTTTTGGTGGTTGTTTATTTATTCATTTATGTGT
The DNA here is from genome assembly GCF_964273445.1 of Streptopelia decaocto. Lineage (NCBI taxonomy): Eukaryota > Metazoa > Chordata > Aves > Columbiformes > Columbidae > Streptopelia > Streptopelia decaocto. The sequence continues at coordinate 6,067,631 of NC_138662.1, forward strand.
CCCTGAATATTTGAAGGACAGAAAGACAGTTTTGGATCCTCCTCCTGCTTTCCCAACACCTTCATTGTGCATCAGACACTCCTGCGAGCCTGACTGTTTAAAGCACCTATAAAGAAAACTCATAGTATTTATTAAACAGCTACACAAATAACCTCTTGGGGATGTTTCAAAACCACCCTTATATGTAAAATTTCAGTCACAGAATGAGCTTCAGTTTTTCACTATGTCAAACCTCATTATATTCTGCTCTTGCAAATGATGGAATAATTTATCTTGTCACAGTCTGATGAGACTCCGGTGCCAATGTTTCCCTGACCCTCATACTCCCTTCTGAGCCGTTTTGAGGGAAGGATCTAAAGACCTGTATTTTTTAATTACTTTATAGTACGTGATTAAGATAACTGAGAATAAACTCAAGGGAAAACGAGGGCAGAAAAATTAACTCTTGAGAAAACCGCAAATTGCTAACAAGAAGTGTACTAATTTCTTAAATTAGGAAAAGATATATATATATATTATGGCTGATCACCTGGAGTTGCCTCCCCAGTCTGAAAGCCAGGCTGCACCATTTAATTTTCAAACTTTCTAGAAATTCACATTTGAGTTTGAATTCTGCAAGCAAGTTTTAGCTCCCAGAGAATCTCATTAAATCACAGAAACCAACACCTCTCATCCTGACTGAGATGATTCAAAATTCTCACCCAGGATGTGAAGAATAGCTTTAGACTCTAAAGGAGTTATTATTGACAAACAAAATCTACAGGTGCTTCATGAACTCATAGATGTGACAAATACTCCATCACCAGCAGAGTTCACACATGATAAAATAATTGATTTATCTCAGCTTAAAATGTGTTGCTTCATTTAGAAGCAAATGGCAAAAGTTTATCATGTATCTGATGTTACCAACTTATTTTGATATTTATTTTTTTCCATCAGTAAAGACACTTCCTCTGAATTAGTTTTGTTCATAGCTGTTCAAACCAAACCAGACAGGAATTCAAATCATGGAGTTCCAGATCTTTGTAGAAATCTCTCATTCGCTATACTAACTAACTAGGTTAGTTCAACCTTAGGGTTCCTCCTGCATTTTATAGCGCCTGTCATAAACCCTGAAACCACAGGCCAAACAAGCCTGAACACAAGCCTTCACTGAGCTGTGCTCAGTATGACCATCAAAGAGAGCTACGAAACTTTCAAGCCATACAGTAATGCTGCCAACGTGACACTTCAGAAATACAGATGTTTTCTAAAGACACCATTGAACCCCAACATGCCTTGTGTTGCTAAGTCTCACGGGAGCAGTCATTTCAAGCAGCCTGTCATGGTTTAGGAAGGGCAATTTTAATTTAACAACCATGCAGGCTGACATCCCTAAAACATGTTTACAACAAAATCCCAAAGGTATGGACCCGGTAGCCAAAAGTCCCAGTCACGAGACAGTTGACTCTGAATGACAAGCCTGGTTCCCTGTGGCTGGCTCATTGTTAAAATAAAGCGAATGAGAGTCCAAAGCAGCCATGTAGCCACAGACAACTGAAGAAACCTGAGCTTCTCTTTCACACGAGTTTGGGTTTTCTAACAATCAAAACACTGCGCAGTAAAGAGAAGTAGCTCCGTCCGTGTCTCCAGACATGGCTGCTTGTGTGCATGCCGTTCTTATGGAAGAATAGGAAATTACGCTGCAGAAGTTAAAGTATGCAAAGCTATCCCACGGGAAGCTGGAGAGAAAGCTTGCTACTTGATCTCAATGATTTTTATTTCCAAAGATCAGGATTTCTCATCAGACAGTAACTATAACTAATAATTCTTTAGATATTAAGCCTTTCACGCCTGTTTCCTTTTTATCCATCGGGAAAAAAATATCAAGTCAAAGGCTCTATCAAACTTTTCAAAACAAGAGAATGTTCCTACATGTCAGCCTCATCAATCAGTTGCTGCCACTGCAGGCAATGCAGTATTAGGTTTCAGATGATAATAAACACTTTCTATATTTGACATTGATTTCTAACTTGTCATTTTTTATTAACACCTCAGTCCAAAAACGAAGAAAGAGTATGAAGCAAGGTGGAGAGATGAGACTCTTAGTGGACATATTGTACTTGATCTTGCTGATAACTCATATTGGCCTTATCCACTGAAGAATGTAAACTTTTCTGCCCAGGACATCTGGTCTTCAGTGCTGTAAAGCTTTTATAAAGCCATCTATTTTCACCTTGTTTTCACAGTTAGAAGAGGACATAAAAGATAATATTACAGGTGGGAGAAACATCTGGGTTCTGTACTGGTTATATACAGAGGGGTTCAAAAAGACAGACCCAATTTCAAAGCAGTCTATTTCATGATGGCAGCATGTTACAATTACACAAAAATTCACACACACCGGGAGGGACATCTAACAGTAATCATTTGAAACTCTGTGCCCTGGCCTTTCAAGTGATAAGAGTTTCATTCATGGGTGGTTCATGGTTGCAGAGATATAGTAATTCCAAATAGGGTCCATCTTTTTGAAGCACCTGCATTTGTCCAAAACTGAAAAGGCTAGGTAAAGCTCACTGTGTTTTCAAGTTCATGATACTTTATCAATTACTACTGTTAATTAGGAAAGTAGCTGTAGGCTTCATTGCTATGGCAAAAGACAGAGCATTTACAGAAACTGTATCTGTTCAGCTCCGTAGCCACCTCAGTTTAATCTGCTCTCTGTATCCCAGACAGACAGGATGAAATCAAAGCTCCCAGGCCCACCAAGGCCCTGGGTTCCCTGTGTCATCCATACGCTGAGACACAACAGTGACCAGCTTCCCTTTTTGGCAGGATGCTTCACCCGAGGCAAGTAACTCAGCCTTGGCTGCTGGGTTTTTTCCATCTCTATAAGAAGTAAAATTACTACATGACAGCAAGATGGCGAATGATTAGCTAATGTTTGTGAAGTGCTAGGAATTGTTCTGACAGACCTTGCTCCTGCCAAATGCAGGAAAATCAATTAATCCATCTCAGGTTCCAATCCATCTCTGTTCCAATCGATCTAGTAATCAGCTGTCTGAATGCTATTTTCTATCAGTCACACCATAGTTTTCATCTTGTTTTAATACAAGCATAGTTTACTAGGGAGTTGGGGAGCGTGTAAGTCCCACATTAGAATGAAATTAAATTTCACACCACTTTTCTTCTTCACAAAGTGCTTACTTGTCTCTAATCTCTGCTCTAGCATCAAGCACCATGGAAATACATACCTTGATGTACCTTGAATGAAAAAACTGACAAAGTAGTGATTAAGATGCAAAAAAAGTGGCTGGAAGTTGCTCTCAAACTATACAGAATTGTTGCTGCTGTAATGTAAGGGAGCTGCTGTCCTGTGGCTGCTGTTTATCATGGTAACCATTGTCCCCTTGCTACCTCCAACCCCCTCATCTATTTGGTACAGTCATCTTTTGTTTCTCACAACTAAAGTACAGCATTTTTCACAGGAATGTGCTTTTGTTCTGTGTCCCGTCTTGCATAATGGGGCCTTAACATGGGCTTTTACGTGCTAAATATTAATGTTTAGCATTTTCATGTCTTCCATTATAGCCATTCTGCCTTGGCTTGTGCTGCTGTAAGGGAAAAGTAATCAGTTGCGTGCCTCCAGGGTAATCCTGGTCTTAGGGGATGAAACTGAATTTTAAATTCAACACCTCATAAGCTGGGCAATTTCTGCTGATTCAGGTGTGTGTGTGACAAGCAGCTCTCCCAGGGAATCCAACGCTGATCTCACACCCACAGGCTCCATGAGGCAGCGGGGAAACCCTTCTGTTTGTACCACACCGCAGATGAGTCTTGGGACAGCTGTGCCAGAGCGTCAGGACTTTAAAGGGACATTAACAACAGGTCATGCAGATGGGTGTGCAGCTGAAGTGGAATTACTATACATGCTGGACTATAAAGTCTGCAGAGACACCTTCTTTAAGAAAGCACAACTCTGCAGCCCTTGGGTCCCTGACTCACAGTATTGGGACCTATTTTTCCAGCAGACTTTTAGTATCCTGAGCAGCAGCATACAGCAAAATCACAATCATCAGGAGAGTCTCAGGATAAAGTTGCAGCGCATAAGGCTGCACATAATTCAGCTATGTTAACAGTGTGCCAGGAGACATAATACCTGTTCTTTAAGCATGAAGTAGAAAGCTTCATTAAAAGTTTGTTTTGAAGTAATTTTTCTGCTCTTTGTTCTCTCAGTTCCTTTAAAGCTGGTTGTTGGTTGTTTTTTTTTCCCCTTGAAAACAAATCATACTTAGAATAAAGAGACCGCTGACCTACATTCTCTCAGCTGTATTATATTTAATTGTGAGTCACGTCAAAAGAAATTCAGGAGTGAAGTGATCGACACCAAGACAGGCTGCGAAAACACCTCTCAAACTCCTAAGCCTCACATTTTAAACCATTAGAATAAGTTCTTTGAAAGATCCAAGCAGGATTTCCAGTGACTGAATTTTTTTCTGAGATGCACCAGAGCAAGGCTTCTCACATCATAGAAAAGCCACTTCACTCCCACGCATGGACCAAACTGAGCCAAACACAGGCACATTAAAATCAGACTATATGTTGACTAAAACCACCCCCATATTCAGGAATGTTATTACCAGATTGCTGTGGCCTGTCAAAATAAGAGCAAGGAGTGTATAGCAAAGCAGGAGATGCCCACACCTGCATATTCTAAGCTAAAGACTGTAAGGGAACAAATAAAATACTACTGCACTAAAACCAGTATTGGTTATTTTGGTTTATACACATTTAAAAGGAATGTCACATGTCTTGGGGAAGAGGGATAAAAGCACTTAAAGATGCTCTTGGAATAAGGAGCTCGATTCTGCTTGACTTGCTCCAGTGTCCAGGCACAGACCCTTGCAGCATCCCCAGCTGTGGACGGACTGTGCTGTACGGCACCACACGGGGCTGCTGGCACAGCTGCACGGGAACAGGCCCACGAAAAGCTCTCCCCAACTCCGGACACGAGTTGTGTTTCCTGGGGACAGGTAAGTACCAGTACCTTCCCAATTCAGGACATTGCATTGCTAAAGAGATTCTGTAAATTGCTGGGAGACTTTACAAATCACCCTTGGCTATCAAGCCTGAAGTCCTTTTGGTGAGCAGCTTAAAACACAGGAGATACCTACCCAAAGCTCGGTGAAGGGTTTGCACAGGCCCATGACCCTGCCAAGCATGGAAGGACCTGGTACCCAGTGCTCTTGCACAGTCCCTCTGTTGTCTGGACACGCTCATTTTGCTGTGGTTTTGGTGCACAGCCAGCAAGTGTTTTACTCAAAATCACATTCATACACCCTTGAGTATAACAAAGTGCTATAAGCCAAGGTGAATTTGAACGCTGCCAGCAAAAAATTCCATAAACCATGAATTTACCAAGTAACAAAAGTACCAGTAAATCTCAGAGTTACATGTACAAAATATGTTGACATGCATGTGTGTTGCTTGTGCAGTCATTCTTATTTTGGCTTTGAAGTCAGCTACTGCTATGGATTTCAAAAGTTCCCTTGACTGCACACAGCTCATATCTGGCAGACTCTCGACTACTTTCAGAACAAATGCATGGAACTACAAAAAAGAGCAGGAGCAAAGACTGATGAAAACTACTATTGAATGCAATTATAAATTAAATCAGTTGAAACCATATTGTAAATGTGCCTATTTCCATACATTATTGTTCAAAAAACACAGCTGATTTAAGAAAAAGAATGCTAGTGAAGACCAAGGCAATTCATCCATTCTTATACCAGCTTAAAAGATAACTATAGATAGATATAGTATAGATAGTAAAGACAGATATAGATGAACAGCTTGAAATCTTTATTCCATTTGCCTATTTAGATAGCACTGAAAAAAATTATCTAATCTCTGTTAACACAAAAAATATTCAGAACATACCACAGATTTCATGATTCGGGCAGCAATACCGTTTCCTAAGACTATAAATGTGCTTTTCCTTTGTGCAGCATCAGAAACTCCATAAGGGAACAAAGGCCAGTAATAAATTTCCAAGCTCATTTTGAGAAGCTTTTGCTTATCTTGCATTATTTTGTTCTCCGTTGTCTCTCTCAATGGTCTCCTGGATGTAACATCTAACACTTATGGGGTAACAGTTTTCTAGGAAGCAAGCAGCATATGCAAGGTAACATTAAGCACAAATTGGCAACTTGGTGCAGATACTAATTCTGGTCTCTGGGAAGGTGAAAGATGTATAATGATGAAAAAGCCATTTTTGGAAACACTAAGCATCAGGAATGTTTGCTGTCCTATACTTAAAAACAAGATACCACCACATCTGGGATAAGGAAGCAGCCAAGTTTGATGAGATGCTGTTGCTGGGTTTACGGCAGCTCCCATTCGGAGAAGGAGGAAGCTGTAAAACAGAGGATGACTGTTAAAACAATCACCTTGAGTGGAGCAGCAGCCAGAGATGCTCACTGGGTGGGATGAGTGCGTGAGGTGTTTGTGGAAAGCCAACAGGCAGACCTGAGCCTGGAGCTCTCAGAGAAGGGGTAGGAGGCGGACACGGGCATTGAAGAGAGTGCCCGAGAACCGAAGGTTGAAGGAACACACCTGGCCTCAGCCAGTGAGAGCACGAGCACAAAATAAACTAAGGCAGCCCCTTTCACAGTGGGTCAGATTCTGGCACGGTGATGCGCCAGGTGAGCATTTCAGTGACAAAAAGCAAATCTTTCTACTAACCTGACTATGCAGAGCTGTGAATCTCCACCTGGAGGAAAACACTACTGCTTCAGCCCTGCTGCGCCTCTTTTACTTTGGCAGCTCATGAAATCTCCTATGGATGTTTTATCCCATGAAACATCCTCACTCGTCGTTTCCACTTGGAAGCTGCTAATTGCCAAGACATGGTTCTTAATGAGTCCCACGGTATTTACAGAGACACTGCTCATTTGGAGTGGTGTTATCTTGCAGATAGTTTTCCAGCATGAGCAGTACTGAAGCATACCGGGGCATATTTGACAATCATAATTTCTGTCACCCAGTGCAGTGGTACAATGACTACCCTGAAAATTCAGGTCAAAAATATCATTATGGTTAGAGAGAAAACACAGGTGTACCAAGTAACACAGTTTCAGGTTATTTTAAGGTGAGATTTGTTCAACTTCTCCTGTATTTTCACCATATCAAAATCCACACAATCCAACCAAAAACCTCATCTCTCTCATATTAATTCTGAGAAGACATGGTATATTTCTACTGTTCTCCAGATGTACAGCATCTGTACAGAAACCATTTTTTCAGTTTAATAGTTTTAAACAGTTTTGGTGAAGAATGGTAAATACAGATCCAAACCAACGTATTTAAAAGATAATAGCCTTTTCATTTTAAAGATTGCACTCTCTCTCATGAGAAATCTATTTCATCTTTATCAATTATTAAGCATCCTCAAAAGACCACAACAAAAAAGTTTACAGTAAAAAGTTAATCCTAACAACAAGCTTTTCTATTCAGGACAGGACATGGCACAACAGCTGCTGATCCGTTGATGAATTAAGTTTCAAAACGTCCCATCCTGTGCCCAACACCCACAGCCGGTGGGGCAGCAGGGCCTGTGCAGCCCCAGGTACGGTTTGCAGTCCTTGCTCCCATTTCTGCCCCAGTAAAGACAAAGGCAACACCTTCTGTGCATACAAAAGGAAGAGTAAATCCTTCAACCTATGCCAGTCTGAACCATCTCAAATAAAAATACTGAACACAAAGCTCTGCCCAGGTCTTGCTCCTGCAGGATGGCCTGTTCAGTTTTGCTAACAGAAGATTCCACTTGAATAAACAAATATTGATATTATGCAAATGGAGCAAGTTGTGATATAAACTTTTGGAGTTTGCTCTGAGTGCTTCAAAACCAACAAACAGTATTTTTACCTTGAACCTTCTATCTCAAACACTATGAAAAAGATGCCTTTCAAGTAAACAAATGTAATTCAAATCAAGACAGTACAAGCATGAAATCTTCTGCTGCATTGTACGGCAGCAAGTACAGTATTCCAGCTAAGCTGTACGCCACCGAGACAGAGATTTTGTAGTAAAAACATTGACAGACCCTTAACTATTATAGTGCCTCCTGGCAGTGCTATAATTAGACTGAATATAACTATTAGTCATCTTAATTAGTACACACATTCCTTGTTTAGCACAATAAAAATTACAAAGCAAAGATGCCACTTAATTAGGTGACCTGGGAATTGATGCCTACCTATATTTCACTTTTATTTTAAGTGTCCTTATCAAGATTAAATCTAATATTTATAACCAAGTCTAGGTATTTATATGGCTCTCCACCTGTACATAAAATCACCTGTTAAATTAATATATATTAAGTACCTCAAGGACATTCCTGAAGTTATGCCAGCAGTTCATTTGGAACTGCATTCTAAGGAAAGAAATACATCACAATTTTAGGAACTCAAGGTTAATTGCATATTCTAATAAGTGTCTTACATATCATAAATTTAAAAGAAGAGAAAGTGCGTTCAGCTAAATTCCCCATCATACTTCCAGTTCTCCTCATGATGCCTGACGGCTTCCTCCGTGAAGCACTTGGACCTCTTTAAAACCTCTGCCACTGGGACTGTGTTATGGCTCCAGGGTTGTACGGAGAGGGGAAGGCAATGTCAGATCTGAAGTCCCACTAAGCTTCACCTAATCTCAGCAGTAGAATATCTATCCACACCCAATAACACAAATATTAAAAACTATCTTATATGTGCCTGAAAACAACAAGCTGCGAATTGCAGCTCAGGACCTGTCTGTGGGACTGTGTGTCAGTGCTCCCACACCATTACTGGATTTTAGGGCTCAGGTATGTGTGCAAAGAGGGCACATTTGCTCTAAGGCCAGAAGGAAGGAGGAGGAGTTGAAGTTTTGGAGGAAAGCACCATTTCTTGAGAACGATGAGGTTAAGACCTCTGCCAAAAACAAATTCCTACATGCTCAGAACGGGAGCTGTATTTTCTGCTCTGATGTGACTTGGAATTCATCTGCACTTCCCTCTTTTTAGTTCTTTGCCTTCTCCATAATTGTTGGCCGAGATTCACTGAGGAAACTGGAAAACTGCTTGGTGGGTACCTCACTATTTACTAACGTGAACACACTCACCAGTGTGCAACAGGATGCAACAGCCCTGTAATGACCTCTGATTGGCTACAGCAGTTTTAGTTTTAAAGGTCTAACAGACCTTATAAAAATGGTGGCAATTCAAATCATAGAAAAATACAATGGAAATCACCACTTTAAATAGCAGGTTTTGATGATTTAATGCCACGACATTCACCATGCTTCACACCAGGTCCTCAAATACACTTTCCAGTTGCAATTTCTGCAGAGTTGTTTTTTTTTTTTTAAGAGTAGAAGTAGCCTCATGCTTTTATTAGTTTTTTAGTATGAATCTCACCCATCACATGTTTTAAACCAGTGGAAACTTCATGTAAGTAATCCCTGGTACTATGAAACTCCCACACTTAACAAGTACCCTGATTCCTGCAGTGGGGATAAGCCACTGAGAATGCGCCTTGGGCATTTTGCAAGTTGTCTGGGGATTTTGGTTTTATTTTTTTGTCTCTTGTCTTCACCTCAGAAAGTGACAGAACAAGGCGGTCTATACACTTTCCCCTTTCACAGGTCAACCGAGGAGTTACTTATCTGAGGCTTACTGAAACGAGTGGTCTAAAATGAGACCAGCTGTTAGTTTTGTAGCGTCGAACAAAGATGCTACAGAATTATTAATGATGTTTAACGATTTTAATTGCACTAGTTTCATACACAGATTTCTTGAAAATAAGATGTGCCTGGTTTACTGTATACAGATACACCATATACATTAGGAGACAAAGAATAAAGCAAGCTGTTGAGAGCCTCTAGTGTGCATTTTTTACTGTATGAATGCAATAACACCACCCTGTGTTTAAGCCTTGAGTGGGCAGAGAGCCTCTCAGTCTGCCCAGAGTGCAATACAGCATGCAATAAACAGCCGCAATGTGATACATCAGCATTTCACAATAAAACTGCTGCTCAGAACAAGAGCCCACAAGAAAAATGAAGACAAAACAAAAATGTCATGACATTTGGAACAGAAATCAAACGTGCTTTCTTGCCAGGTACCTGCTGACATTGCCAGACTTTAACCTCCTCGCTCCAGCCCAGAAAGCCCACCACAGCAGTTAGCAATCTGTTCACACCGTCATTAAACCGATTATCCCTTAGTGATGGGAAAGTCACTACAAATGCCACAGTGCCACTGCTCTGTGACAAATCCCATTCCTTCTCAGTGGAAAGTGTTAATATTTACTGTCCCTGGATTCATATGAATTTAAAGTGGGGGGCAGGAAGAAGAAAATTGGTTCAGTAGGTAGACTATAGTAAATATCAATATGTTTCATCAGAGCTCCCCTTTCATTAGTTCTAGACCAATTACAGCAAGTATTTCTTCTCCAGGATAATACTTCAAGCTATTAAAAACAAAACAGAAAAACCCCGCCATGTGAAAAAACTTGTATTCTTGCTCCCTTCCTCATTGCAAAGGACTTTCAAATGATAATTGTTAAAGATATGGGGAGAATCGGAGTGTTATTGTTTGCCATAGATGAAGACACTCACCAAAAACCAGAGAAAAGTTGATACTGAATGCAGCCAGCAATAGAAAACAAAAGACTATAATTCATGTAAAAAATTTAAGGCAACAACAATAGAGATGGAGGAAGTAATTTTTCTTACCATGACCGGTTTTCCAACTTCTCCTGCTTCACCAGACTGGAAATGTTCAGACCACGGGCTGCCCAGTAAATCTTTTTCAATATTTCAGGAGAACATTGCAGTGCTGTGGCTGCAGGGCACTGGTGTCAGGCTGCCAGGCTCCAAATCCTTCTGAAAAGATGCACTGTGCTGGTGGATTTCCCCTGCACCCGTGAATAACAAGAACAAGTGATTATGGTAAATACATTTTCCCCACATAGACAGACACTTCTGCTGAAAAAGTCTAGAAATGTAAGTTTAACACTGACAGATAAAATGATGTTGCAGGGGTTCAGGATTGGCACACACAGAAGTTGAAGTGCGCATCACTGATTGAATCTGATGAAACAGCACAAGCCAGTCTGCATTGAATCACATTATATTTGCCAAATTTCCTTACTCAGTGATACTCTGCTAGAACTAGAGGAAACAAATTAGAAAAGTACAAAGCCAAGGTTCACAAGAAGTTAATGGTGCCACAGAGAAGAGACAACTGAGGCCGTGAGAGGGACTCAACTGATCAACACTCAGCAACCGTTCACTTAGAAAAAAATTAAGTGAATGTAATTCGTGTTACCTTAAATGTGGGCTGTAGACTCTGCACCTCCCTGCCACAGTTTGCCTGGGGGTGACATTAGGGGAGACAGTGCCAAAAGCCAAACGTATAAAGTATTTATAATTTGGAAAACGTGCTCTGTCCTCAATTCCTCCTCCTTCACCTCTGCTCTCCCATCTCCTCATTCCTGTAGCACACTGAACACTCTCCCACAATCGCAACTTTTTTGGGCCAAATCTCTTTGTTCTTAGCACAAGCTCTCCCATTAAAATTAAAAACGTAGAGCAATGTTCTCACCTTTCTCCTCACGATTCTGTTTGTTCTTTCACACAACCACTGGAAATACTTTCTCATGGCTGAAGTGACGCAACCTTTTTTCCTTCCCATCATTTCTCCCAAATCATGTTTTTCCAGCGCAGACTCCTGTGTGTCTGTGCCAGGGGCCGGCACAGGGCCGGGGCTGTGAGGAGAGCCCGCGGCTGCCCCAGACCGGCCGCGGCCGGTTCCAGCCGGTTCCACAGTGGCCCCACCACAGGGCACCGCGAGCCCACAGCCAGCCCAGGGCAGCCTCTGCAAACATGAGTTTAAGGGCAAAATGGTGCCTGGCAGTGAGGGTGAGGAAAAAATGTGAGAAACAGCAAGGTCAGAGGAGGAGGAGCGCTCCTTATCACCTCCACTCAGCTTTATGATTTATTTCTCCAGTGCAAGTTCCAGTCTTGACAAATTCTGGAAGGTGAAATAAAGATGGAGCAGGTGATTTGTTATGTGAGGAGTCATTCTGTTCCAAAATGAAACTTTTCTCGCAAGCACGGAAAGAGTTAGCTTTCCTCTCCACCGAGGCTGGGGAGAGCTGAATAAGCAATGTAGGTTCTGCTTTTCCCCCTGAAATACATGCACTTATTTTTGAACTATAGGGCTGAAGGATTTTTCTCTAGGAAAAGTTTATTCACAACAAATAAAAGAAAAATACTTTCAAGCTGAACTGCCTTGCAAATTAGAGCTTGACTTCAGCTTTTTCCATTTTATGAGTCAAGCCTTTTGCTTTTATTAAGGGAAGTTGAAATTTCAATTTACTTGTGGCTGGATATAGTTCTTCATTCAACCCACAAAATAGATTTGGTTTATTGAAATGTTTCAGTTTCAGATCATTCCGAGCTAATGTTTGTTCAGCTCAACTAAACTGAAAACCAGAAGCATACCTGTATTTAAATATAGTAGAATAATTTCTCCCATCCCTGTATCTGTGTCAGCCTAATCAGGTCACTGGTGGGAACTGTTGACTGGTAGCAACACAAGGCTTTCTCTTTATGAAAAATGACTGACCTTGCCTTAAAGCAATTTAGTTTGTGTCAACATTGCCGTTCTCATTAAATAATAGGCTCTAAGTGGCATATCCATTCTTCTTCAGCACAGACAAGAGCTCTCCAGGCAAGTCTTGGGATGCTATTTTTAGGCATCTCATAGCAATACCCTGCTCAATGCACTGTTTGGAGTATGTCTACAATAATTATTCCTTGTCTGCTCTGTTGTATTGGTCAGTTCCAGAGAGAGCTCATAAAAATGTTAGATCTGCACCCTTACTCTGATGCAGCAAGGATGTCAAATAAATGTAAACATCTGGTAGCACTTGGTTAGCTGTAAATAATGCCAGTGCAACAGGTTCAATAAATATACACAAACCTACCCCTGTCTGAAAATGCTAAACAACTTCAGCATAATTATTTTGTCTTTTAGTTGCTGGAGATGGCTCCTTTTGCAACCACTCATCACTAATGCTCCTACTTCTGGTATTTCCTCTATGTATTACCTGGCCAGCCATGCAGGTGTTAGAGATAACACAGGTAATTCCATCTGTCAGAACTGAACCAGCAGTGGGTGAGAAATATTCTGTTCACTTCTCTTTTTATAAAATATTACTTATTTTTCCTTTTAATTTAAAAAAAAAAAAAGGCCATGTCAAATCATCTCATGCTGCTTCGTAAAAAGGTTCTCAGGTTCTCAATCCAGATCTCAAGGTGACATGTATTACATTAAGTCTGTCAGTATTCCAAATAAAACCTTAGAATTTGCTATTGTGATTACATAGTTCTCAGGAAACATGCTCCCCTGGAATTAAACAACAGAAAGATGCAAAATCAGCCTAAGATAATCTCATGAACATATTCAAATATACACTTATGCCATCCACATTATTAGATCTGCTCTTTAAGTATCTTTGCTCTGTACATTGGCTACTGAGGACAACTGTTCTTTAGTGACAATCATCTCTACTGGGAAATCACTTGACATATCAGTGACGTCGCAGCACACACATAGCTCAGAGCTTTTTAATGATTTATTAATATAGTCAATCTGGTAGAGTTTTAGCACTGGTTTTCAGAGCACTGCAGTTAATAGCATTGACTGTAGGGTATAATATCCTAATGCATCCTTTGCAACATAACACAGCCTAAACTGGCACTGCTCTGACTAGACCCCAGTCTTATTTTAACAAGCAGGTGTCTGTCTGCATCAAAAGGAAATTTGTCTTCTACCATATAGAGACATTATTTGTAGGATCCCTAAAGGTTCTTGATCAGATCTGTTGCAATGTCGCATCACCACCCTTCCTCCAGGTAATGCTGTGAATCAGCGTGATGTGATTTGTCATTTCTAGGTTGATGACATCCAGCTCTGTGACTTTTCAAAGCTTAGCATTGCATATGCTGTCACACCATTTCAAACATATTGAACTAAAGCAAAACTGCTTTCGCTTGAAGTCAGATAAAAGAGAAGGTCTGTTAACAGGTCTAGGAATTTCTGAACAAACTAAACTCTGAAAGTGGAAAAATACAATAATTTAAATTCTTGTGTTAGGAGTTAGAGTGTTAAATTTGCTTCACTTTGGTCAGAAGAATCTCAAAGAAACAGTATTTTAAGAAGACATCCTCAGTCCCACTTCAACAGCTCAGAATAAGCCCCAGTAGAAACAACAGCACGATGGCAGAAGAGGGGACAGTTCCGCTACCCGCCTTATCCAGGACACAGACAGAGACAGAAGCAGCACCCATTTGACAAATGAATTAATATTACATACGTTTCCCCAGAGAAGCTCATGTTTTGATCCTCAGAAAGCGAACTGGACTCCCACATAGCTGAGCAGCAGCTCACAGCACGGTCAGCGCCAGGCAGCCCCCGGGAAGGGTCCAGTACTTTATCACAGCAACGAGTTATCACTGATGACCACAGAAACTTGAGAAGTGGATCCAAAGTAGGAAACAGTTATGGACAATGCCAACACTAAGACATTTTTAGCCCAATAACTAATAAAAATACTACTACTATAATATAATAAACCTCCTTGCTTGTGACTTCGACAGCACCATGGCTAAAACAGATAGAGGAACAAGAGCATTCCCCAAACCATAATAACAGGCTCTCAAAAGAAAAAAGTTTGGTGCTTCACTAAAGTCAAAGAAACTGGCACAAAAGCAACAATAAGATGAAGGAAAACCAGGTTTGAACTAACAAGGCCAAAGCAATAAGTTAGTAAAGCTATGTGATTTGCTGATTTCGCCTGTGTGAACAAGAATTAAACATTTTTTTTTCCTTATTTTTCTAAAAATTTATTTTTTGTTCCTTTCAAATAACTCTCCAATCCTTTCAGTCAGGTCAAGGTTTAATACAGGGAGTGAAACCAAAGCAATAAATAATTAAAAGGCTGCTTCTAAGATTGTCAGTACCGATTATACACCAAAGCAATCTTCTGATTGAGTGAAAAGGAGACCAGAATATTTGGCAACATGAAACAAAGTTCTGATTCATGAAAGATTGACAGCAAGGCCTAAACCTCTTGTCTGATAGGCACATATTTATCATGTTAATACAGAGTGGAATGGAGAAGTTTCTTGAGACCTTATGATTAAAATCAAGTCCACTAGCCTAGCTTTTTTCAGCATACAGTCTGGCAAATTGTTGAAGATATTACCGCTGCTTCTATTCACATCCTCAGCTGTTTAAAACAACCTTCAAAAATTATTTTAAAGGTTCCAAAATCATTGGTAATTGAAGAAGTTGAATTTGTCTAAATCCCCAGGAACTGTATCTAGTTAAACATCTGCTTCATTATGTCATACAAACCATCAAAAAATTAAAACTGGAGGGTACACATTACTTCTAACCCTGGAGATGTCACGAGTCAGCATGACAGTTAAGTTTCCAGAGCTGACCTCTGAACTTCTATAAGGACAAAAAACTAATCATTTCAGGAAAAAAACAAAAAACCCAACTTAATTAAGATGCAGTGAAGGCCCAGAGTAGTTCTGGATTTTCAAGATGAAATAGTACTTTTTAATCTCTAACTGAAACACTTTAGCACCTTGTAGCTAAATCATGAATCATAAAGAGAAATCCAATAAAAATGTAATAATTCTCATTGATACCAGGATCTTCCAAAGACACTATTCATTCTTCCTAAACATGTGAAATAGCTGTTGACAAAGGTATTGGTGCTCACTGGAAAAGAGGTGGCTACTTGTGCATCCCAGTTTTTCTGAGCATCAGAAGCAGAGATGCACGGAAACGCTCCCTGGGCTGATGGCTGCGCTGCTGCAGGAAAAGGAAAAAAGGAGAAAAGGAGAAAAGTTTTGTTTTTGTAAGGTTAAACATGAGGTTTGGAAAGCCTTGGTGTGAGCATCAAATTAAGCTCAGGCTGAAAAGAGTATATGTGTGTGCCAATTCTTTAACACAGCAGAAGCCACAGGATGCACACCATGACCAAAATGCTACATATGCTATTCCTGAACCTCAATTACATCCAGCAGTGTTAAATTATCCCTCATGAAAAAACAGTGTGTACATAAAAAACAGACATGTTTCCATGTAACAATATGAACTCCTTGCCAGGAATACCAGAAATTGAGGACTTTGCTACCAAATGGCTTTAAAGCCCATTAATTTCTATAATGAATAGATTATACCCTATAAATATCACTGCAGTAATCCATGTTCCCAATATTGACATAAATTTATTTCAGTAGCATTACCTTAAAATTAATTAAAATGCATTAAAATTAATGCATTACCTTAAAAGTAAATTTTATTTACTTATGGTTTTGCAAAACCCAGGTATCTTTCATGTATTAAAACACCAAGGAAATATTTCTTTTTTCTCCACCCACCTGCTGTTCCAGCAGCCCAGAAATTCCCAGTAATTCTGATGACAGAAGTAGAGACAAGAGAACTAATTCAAAAGGTTTGGGCTTAAATAATTAATAAAATACGTGAAAGATATAGAGTTTTTTTAACTTATGTTTAAACACTCATAATATTGGAAATAAGCTATGAAAAGAAATTGAGATGTGGCTGTGTTTAATCTCTGCAGAATGCTCCTGCCAATATTCTCTACCATGTAGGCAATGAGTAAAGCCAGAAATAAATTCCTCTAGGAAGATGAAAATAGAAAATAAGATAATTTGCTGTGATTTGTTTCTGCCTCGGGAATTGTCTGCAATCTACAGCACATGGAAGCAAGCGACCAGTTGGAATAGCTCTTGCAGAAGCCCTTTGGAGAACAGAAACCATTGCAGGTAACTAAGGCTCCGCTCCTTTTGGACTAGGAACAGAAAAAGTCAGATTTATTCTGAGACCTGAGTAGGTCTCAGATGGGTTTAGAATGTTACATTTTTAGACCTGGAAGCACTGTCATCCTTTAACCACAAAAGCAATCACTTACTCGAGTTGAGAAGAAATAATGTTTTCACAGTACCATAACATTAATCAGTGTAAGTGAATTTAATTGTCCCTTTGTTGGCACATCTATGCACACTTTTATGAGTATTAAAAAAAAAATTGTACAATTTGCAAATCCGAAGTTCTGGGATGATGTTCACTGTTGGATAAACAGCTCTGGTTTTCTACGTATTTTGATCTTGGTATTGAAATCCCATGAAAGGATCATGGGATGCTACATGCAGGCTTGTGGCTCAGGCTCCGAGACTGATTTATACTGTATCAAAAGGAGATGTGAGCCAGACAACACTTTGATACCACTATTTTTCCATTCAAACCCTGTGGGATTTGTCCCCAAGAGGAAGCATTGGAACTACAGCAGTGTACAGGGGGGGCACAGTTTGTAGGACTTTCAGGCTTTGAACAACCTAAACTAACATGGAATTTAGACCTGCTTAGCACAGAGTGGGTGACCAGGCATTGGTATCCATGGAGGTCCTTTCCAACCTGAACTATCCTTCGATTTTGTGATTTTGCTGTGTATTAATTGTTCAGAACTGCAGTTTATATTGGTGTCGGATCATGGTGCCGTACAAACTGGGCAAGTCTTCGAGGCTCTTGTTCTAGATCACTAGTTGAATTCCAGCACAACGTAGATTGTAGATTATGTTAAACAGATTTTTATATCTTTTTCTGGAGAAGATGTCCTCTAGGGTTACTGGACCCAATTGTGCACTTGGTCCTTAAAACGTATTAGAGCCTTTCTCAGCCGTTGCCTTCATGTGGCTTTGAGAGGGTCACAAACAGTTTCTCAGCTGACCACTGTGCGCAACAGGCCACGAGGATCATCCCTCCTCAGAGCACTGAGAGGGTTCGGTGAGCAGAGTTGGCCACAGGCACTGCCCACATCCCACCCACCCCAGTCCTTCTCAAACCAGCACAGCAAATCCTTCTGACCTCACATTTGCTTTAAAAGATGAATTATCTGCACAATTATTTCACATTCCCTAGTGTCTTGTATTACATCAGTGGAACTGAACACCTCTTGCTTTATGAACAGGGTTTTGAAGAGTTAAATCCAAAAATAGCTACAGGTTATGCTTGAAGCTGGATGGAAGAAGTAGAGAAAGGGGAAAGGAAGGTCAGATTATCCCAGTAATATTGGTAATATCCCACGCCTACAAAAAAGAAAGCCTGTGTCATGATAATCTGTTATCCAAAAACTCCGCTGAAATTCAACTGTGATTCAGCAAGAGTAATTCAGGTCACAGTTTAAGCTTTTCATATAATTAGTTTACATTTAATCAGACTGCTGGTATGTAAACATAATTACCATTCTCAGACCTTTAATTGAAATTGTCACGGCACTACCACTAGCTACTTCTCCAGCTCTGCTAAAATGGATTTCCCCTTCATGGACACTAAGTGGGCACGACAGTTTTCTTGAAGACTCTGCCATGCACCAGGCTGACCCATACTGGGCAACACTCTGCCCAGTCACACAGGTGAAACAGGCAAAACCTATTCCAGTCCTAATCACACATGGAATAAATGAACTTCAGCTGGTGTTAATCAGGCCAAACACATTTAAGCTAATGCATTACCACCAAACTCAAGCACAATAGCTTCTAATTGTGCCAGTAGAGGTTGCCCCTAATGGGATAAATATACACGAACTACAATTTATGTGCAAACGTATCAAAGATCATTTGTGAGCTTTGACAAGGTTTTTCCATCTTACAGTTCACCTACCTGATCAGAAAATGAAATATCCTCATTAAAATAGGTGCACAGTGTTCTTTAAAATTAAAGCCACGCCTAAGTCTTAGAAAATATCAGCCCAAGTATTTAGAAATAGTGTTAAAACCCAATTTCTTCCTCTTAAATGTCCATTAACTTGGCCTACAATAAAAAGAGCAGGACAGCAGCAGCTTCGTACATGCACACTGCTCACAGGTGAGCTCTTAAAACAAGACACCTGCAGGACGAGTGACAATTAACTTCATTAAACCCAGCTCAGGATGCAATATGTTGGCATCATTTTTTTTTTTTGGTTGGTTGTTTTTTTGCCTTGCAAGCCCAGACTTGATTACCTTTTATGGGGATGTGCAGTGAATGCAATTACACTAACAGCTGCTCAATATTTGATGAGCAGCAGCCAAAGTTAGCCCAAAGGGTCAAGACAGTGTGAAGCTGAGGGGGAGATAATGTACACTTGCAAATTTTACTTACATTCTCCACAAGTTTAAATTACTTTTAATGAAACATTAACTGAAGATTTGACAAATGACCTCCTGAGACCTGAAGTTTCCCAGGGAACTTGCAGTGAAATTAAATTAATAGGCAAACTTTTAGCATGCAGTTTTTGCTGTTAAACCAAAATCTTTTTACCACTTAATTTCTCTGTATTATCTTCTTATGTTGCACTCAGATATTTTCCCCCTGTGCCAATAATACCTATTATTTACTCCTCCTTACTTACTAATGGCAAAATGTCTCTGCCCCACTTCCTTTTAGAAAACTGAACATCCTTTGAAAGGTATCTCCAAGATCTTGCCTAGCACCACTAAAACTAAGATTTTTCACAAACATTTAACACGCTCAAAATATTCCCTTTGTGCTACACACTTGTTTAACTTCTAGTATGTTTTACTCCCAAAACAAAAATGTGAATGAAGAAGGTATAGATTCATTGCTCACATTGCACAGTAAGTCACACAGTATTCATCCTGAAATCACATGAATTTTGTATGTAACATGAAGAACTCTTTTTGCATTACTTACTCATTCTGGCCAGGTGGACCAAGTAATTCAAACTCGTTGTTCAAATAAACTAACCCAATTTATGAACAATAAATCTGGCCCAGGCACAACAGCATGTTTTTCTTCTGTGAAGAAATTTTCTGCAAATTCAAATCAGCAACCCAGCGCTCCAGTGACAGGATCTGAAAGTCAATCCCTCTGATTAGCATTTGGCAGTGATTTGAAGAACCAGGCTGGAGAATGTGTTCCTGTGCTATTTAATTAATCAGCCATTTCTTTTCCATCAAACATCTGTGCTCTGGCTGACCCACTTAAAAATATGAATTAAATAGTTGAGCTTCTTCCTTTTAAAAGGATAATCCTGTGTTCTGTACTTGGGCTTCTCCTATAGCACTAACACAACAAATATCCAATAATGATTAAACTGAGCGTTGCAGTTAAGCCAGCAATGATCATCCTTGAACCCCGACTTCCTTATAGACCCAGTTTTGCCCATGTTTAATGTAAATTCATTTGTCTGGGTGAATTATCAGACAACAAAATGAGCTGAGTTCTAGATTATTCCAAGATGAAAGGTAATCTCATTGCATGCGCTGATGGCCAGGCGTGAACTGCAGGTCTCCCTTGTCCCTTTTGGCCTTAAAACAATAATAATAATGTCCAATTCTTCTACCATAAAGACTGAAAGTGGGTTCTGCATGAGCTCAGCATCAAGAACCTGCCTAAGGTCAGTATGTGGGGTTCCTACACAACGCTATCTCAAATTTCTTTCACAAAGGTTCTCAGAGCACGTTGCTATTTTCTGTTACAAGAACTGTGATTGCTTCTGCAGCCAATTACCTGTGCTCAAAGGGAACACAAGCTGCAGAAACGCATCACTTGATGTTATAATGTGTTATAATTAGGTTTGCAGACCTAATCACTGAGAAGGATAAAAACTTCCCTTGTAACTTATAAATGCCACTATCAACAAGCAACATTTTGCTGCATAAGCAATTCATGTGATTGACACTGGATTTTCTGTGGAGCAGAATTCCATCTGTAAGCTCATCTAACGCTGTCAGTGAGTACAGTGAATTTTGTCCTGCATAAACATTCACTTTTCCAACAAGCAGCACAATTTGGCTGCCCATAGCCCACGAACAGACAGCTTATCCCATAGAGTCCAGAATAAAATTCCTGTTTACTAATCCCTTGTTTTTTGCTTTATACCTGCCTTCCTTCTGCAAAAGGAAGCCAGGAGGTCAAAGAAAGAAACCAAAATCTTAATTGTGTGGGGAAAAAAAATCTTAGTAAAATTCATCCCTGTTACTTGTAAGAACTGTAACAAAACCCTGCAATTTTAGAGGATATTCTATGACAACAACTACAGATGGTTAAACTTCCTCCCTGTGCACTCAAGCCTTTCTCTCTGTCAAATCCCGATTTGGCTACTCTCTTGCAATGATCTATTTGACTTTTTCAGCAGAATAACAACACTGCTTGATCTGAAAGGCCACAGAGTGGTGGGAGCTTTTCTTTTAACAGCACATGTCCTCTTGCAGACACGTACACACGCAGTGGGGGAGAAACTAACTTTAAACACATCCTAGTTACCACAGCCTTAAAAGCATCACTACAGTCAGACACTGACATGTCAAAGGACTAAAGCAGCAAATTGCCAAGTAATTGCATTTTTGTCAGTGCCGTTTTACTCCTTGCAGGAGTGTTGTAGGTGATAATCGACATCGTCATGATGTAAACAGCAATTGCCTCTGGGCACTAATGTGCAACATGTGCTGGTTTGAGTCATCCCTGACCTCTGTAAATGAGCAGAACTGTCCCGGCAGCAGCGATGCTGGTGACATGGATTAGTCAGCAGCTTCCCACGGCGGCCGATGTGACTCGACCCGGCTGCAGGACCCGCTGCCCTGGGAGTGCCTCAGACATTTTCTTGTAGACACAGCTGATTTTCAAGTCACTAGTCTTACCTCACCAGAAGAGCGTTGCACACCAGATGAGTGTTCAAACACGCCCATTAGGTGATATCCCCCCACCACGCGAGACATGTGCTGAAGCGTGCGATCTCCAGACAGGGACACACTGTGTGCTCACCCTGACGCTGCCATCGTGTCTTCTGAGCATCCCAAACTCCTGCAGGTCCACAGGGAAGAGTATGTGTGTACACCCACCCATTAAGAACATGGATATTAAATCACCTTCACTGATATTAGTGTGGCTAATGAATTAAGTAAAATATTGAAGTGCAGTACCTACCTACCTAAAAATGTTTATCTTAATTCTCCAAAAATCTGTGTGTCCATAAATTTACACAACCAGAAAAATTCCTCAACATGCCATTTTCCCAACAGTCATTTATAAAACTTTGACTACAATTTTTCAGAATTAGATTTTGTTGTTATTATTATTATTGTTGTTATTATTTTGCTCCTTGCACCAAGAAACAGTGATGATTTGGGCAAAATCATTAGTGCTCTTCCACAGACACAGAGAAATACTGCTACCAAAAAGTAAAATCCCAGAAATCTTGCATGGAGAAAATAAGTGAACGATAATAACTGTGGTAACCGCAGGAACAAAAGTAAAATAGCTTATACTGCTGTGTATTTAGGGCAAAGTCCAAAAACTGGAATTTACATTAGACTAGCTTATACATTCAAGGGGCAAGTATAAACAGAGAAAAAAGTCCCTATGGAACAGACACTTGCTGGTTTAGAAGTCATCCTTAAAGCAAAAGCGTGAAATCAGAAATCACTGCCAGTTATAAATACGGTAAGAAAAATCTTAATGACATGAATTACCCAGCTACTCTTACTAAAGCCCTGCATTCACTTTTCACTTGAGCATTCAAGCACTTGTCAGAAAGAGACAAGAGACAAAAAAGCAAATATTAAACCTGTATGTTCAAGTATCTCTGAATTTATTAAGTGCCTGTTCAGGAATTATGCTTGTGCCAAATTGAAAATTAAACTGGTTGTCTGTCCAAGGTTCTAATGTATTTTTCTGTAAGAGAAGTCTTTTTTTTATTGCTCTCTACATCAATGACTGGTAAAGACAACTAATCTATACAATAAAGGGTTCCCCATAGTACTTAGAGATAGAAAGGGTTGCAGTCTGACTTGTGAATGACTTGGTTCTGCGTTCCTCACCTGCTCACAGAACGAGCCCAGTCCCGCAGTGAGGTTTTCCTGCAGAGCACCCACAGCAGTTCCCCCTCCACACCGCCACGCTGGGGTTCAGCGCTGCTCTGAAACGGCTCTTGCCTGGAAGGAGAGCTCTCTTCCAGAGTCAGTTGCCTTCATTCATTAATTCCCTTCTCTTCTGAGGCTTCTCGTAATTTCTAGCTGCTTTTGTGAAGAAAACAGTCAAAGGGTGAAACATTAAGTAGAAAAACTTCTACTAGGCAAATCTATTGAACTGTCGGATACTTTCTTAGTATTGCTAAGCTGTTTAAGGTGTGAAGAAATGACCCTGAGTGGAAAGGGTTGTTCGATTACCAATGCATGATGCTTTCCAAAGCTGTGCGGACAGACTCCACAGAAGGCACTCTGCTACAGTCACTCAAATGCCTTCTGTTCAGCGGTGAAAAGTCCACCCATAGCACCTGCATGCTTTAAGCAGAGTTGAAGAACTATTGCCATGGTCATTTCTACATGCTGCAGTCCACCAAGAGAGTCCGAAATTTCAGACAAGAATGAGAGTGTCCGCGGTGATAACAAGAAAAGCTTCAACTCCCAAATCGTTTGCTAAACCAAGACACTTAACTGGGCTCTCTCTAAGCCTTAGGAGGTGAGAGCAAACCAGAAGCCTGTACAGCAACTGCTGTAGATAAATACTAGAAAATAGGTTTTATACTGGGAAGTCTTAGGCCATCTCAGTAGGTGCCACGACCTACCCTCAGTATAATATCAATGTTGAAAGTCTCAACATTTACAGTCACTATTGCAAGACCAAAGTAAACAGAAACCTAACCACAAAATTGAGCTAAGACTCAGGTGAAGAACAGGCTAAGAAAGCCACCAGAAGGACTAATAAATATAAATAAAGATTAAATAACATCAGCTTTTTAAAACTAAAATATGTTACCAGTAGCTGGTTCATTTTTTAGAAAACAAGGGTGTCTAAAAACCAGCTGTTTTGTAATCTAATGAAAAGACAAAAAACATTGCTCTGGGAGAAGCAAGTTTTACTGAGCTACTACAACTGTTTTGCTTCCATCATCCTCCATTTGAACATCAGATGATCCAGCAAACTCAGTTTTGCTTGCCAGATTTCTGTTCATGCGTGAGAAGTAAAACAGCCGGGCATTACAGCATCAATAACGTATGTGGCTGCTGGAAAACTTCCTTCGGGGAATGTTTATTACACATACTGATTGTAGTCTGCAAAACAAGACATACAGGAGAGGACAACATACTAAAGAAATTTTGGTCATCCTCCCATCATTAATAATAGTCTTAGATCACTAAATGATCTAAGTTAAAATAGCTTAACTTCATTTAGCCTTGCAGAGAAAAAAAATCAGAGTCCATCACACGTTTCACACATTCTGTATAAAGGCAACAAGTGGAGTCATTAGTTCTTAGGTACTGCAGCAGGGAAAATAAGGGTAAATAAAATAATGAGGGGGAAAAAAGGCTGTGTGTACATAGCAGGGTCACACTCATTTGTAGAGCTAAGTCTGTTAGCTTTCAACCACTGGTTAAGTATGAACTATTTGTTAAAAATAAAGACCACAGATGCATATATAACATAAAGAGTTTCAAGTGAAAAAAAGAAACCCAAACCAACCAAACAAAAACAATAACAACAAAAAAACATTAGACAATGCCCTAACAAATTCAATGCAATAATTTCACAATCTTTATACTTTTTTTCACAAGCTGGTTGGTAGGATTTCAATGGCTGGATGTCAGATACGACACAAGAGTCACAATGTCACTTCTTCTCACTAGAAGAGTCCATATCTTCTTTTTAGTACCGTCCTAACATTTCCATCCTGTTTCATTGCCAGGCAAATTGATCAGAAGGGATAGAGCATGGGTAAGATATGAGCGAGGTCTCACGGGAAGGTTTAGTATGGCAAGAGCATGACAAGCTGAAGCATGTGATTTAGGAGTTGTAGTGAAATAAAATCCATTAATACAGCAGCAAGCATGTTGTTTGCTATTGTTCTTCAGTGCACAGGAATAAAATCCAACTCTACTGAGCAAATGCCTTGCATGATTTTCTTCGTCTATTCCTGGCTGTCAGTTTTGTTGTTCTCTTTGTAGGAATTCTGAAAGACGCTCTGTATAACTGAGTGTACATTATCCCCCGTAACGCATTCACAGCACATTCACAGATCCAGAGCAAAGGATATTATTCTCTTCAGTATGCCAGCACAAACACAGATTCAAATGCCTGTGTACAACATGATGGAGCAGGAGCATTTATAGGCTGTATTTCAGGAATATGAGAAGTTTCCTGGGCAGGGAATAACTCCAATAAAACTGATACAACTGAGAAAAAAAAAAGCGGGGCGGGGGGGGGGGGGGGGAAGAAAGGGCCTTCTACAGACAGCTGCAAAACTGAGTGAAGTTTCTGGGATGCAGTCCCTACTTTACTAGGAATACAGTTTTTAAAAGTAAAGTGTATTTCATTTTAACTTGTTCATGCTAGTGACTTCATACAGTTGTTTCCAGAGCTGGGCAAAACAGAATAAATTACTGACGATTCCTAATAATGGGAAAATGTGATTGTTTCCCTTTTCAAGAATTGTTTTGTGGTGTGAACCTGGCCACGCTCACAAACTCCACAGAACTTAGAAGTACGCACAGGAAGAAACTTGCTTACCAAAAGACTGAGCTGAACCTGTGAAAAATCATATAGTGCTAAAACCTGGAGTTGCAGATGTCCTAACCTTTGGGAAAGCAGTGATGTACATGCTCAACATCAGCTCTGCGGTGGATCCCACCAAATGTCCTAGACCAAAACAGCTGCAAAGGCAGAAAGTTGATAATTAGACTCCAGTTGGAACGCTTTTGCCTGTATTTATCACCAGTGCTGAGATGCCCGTCCACTGCCATGTGGCATCACAGTGTGGATCACACTTGCCATAGGTATCATCACTCCTTCCTCAGAACACCAGGAGTTATAATCCCATCAAACCAAACTTAATACACTTTGAGTTTGATTTTGCTTCTGCTTTCATCATCCTAAATCAAATGGGATCGGCAGACTGACAGGCCTTGTGAACAACACAGCAAGCAGCAGCTAGAAATCTCCTTTGAAGTTTTTGGTCTGCTCATTACAGCAGGAAGCAGCAGTCCTGATCATGTGCCACATTTAAACAACCCTGTCACATCCATGGACGCTCTGTAAAACATGCTGACGTATTTCTGTTGTTTAAGAACAGATGCATTTATAAAACAAGAAACCCACCCTCACTGCCCTTCACTTTGCCTACAGATGTGTCTCAGCATTTCCTTCAGACTCCAGGCTATAAAAACACATGCAGCAATGCAAAAGGTATTTTGTGGCTTTACCATCAGTGTTTTACTATGGAGATCAACATACTAGGTGGGCAACGATGCCACAGCTGCACCAATGCACACGCAGCTCAGCAGCCTCCATCTCCCCTTCTAGCAGCAGCACGAGGATCCTTCGGCAGGGTTTAATCCGGCGGGGTACAGCAGCTCGCACCAGGACACCACACAAAATGCCACCAGCACATCGGCAAGTGACCACCAGTTGCTATTGTCTCTAGACTTGATTCTTAGTGAGAACAAGTATCCATGACCAATATGTCTGTCAATGTTTTGCACAGACCAGCTAACTTGTCACCTCTTTTCCTGCTTCACTCTTTCTCCACCTTTTCAAAGAAACAATATGAACTAGTCCAGCCTCCATCTATAGCCTTTGCAGTGCAATAAACCTAAGAAATTTGTACAGCTAGTAAAAGCTCTAAAGCTGACTTAATATCACGAGCCAGATCTTCATTCTTTATGGCAGAAGGTGTCGCACAACACAGCAGCTGTAATCCTGAGGAAAATGATATTGTTTAAAACTTATCGATTATTAAACCGTTCAAGAATAAAAATTATCTCAATTGACAAAATAATGCCAAATCAAGGGTCAGCCCTGAATACTTAATCCACAGCATGGCTATGAAGAGCAAGTAACACAATGAGATAACGATCTATCCAAACTAAGAGTGCATGTGTATAATAAACACTAAAAGGGCATGCACTGATCCATATATTAATCAGATTCGTAGCAACAGACCAATTTTTCTCCCTCTGGGGTGTGAAGAACAAGGTTATGAATCATAACAGGAACACTTAAAGATCACACTTGAATAACCTAATTGTGTACAACAATGATAGGATGAAAAGAAACTTAATCAAGCTCTGAACTGTTGTTAGGTTTCATGCTCTTAAATACAGCTCTGTCATATGACTAATAAATTATTTGGATAGAAAAAAATATTGGTTTACCTTATTAATATTCTGAACCTACTCTGCTCATTTTCTTCATGCTTCATCTCTTCATTTGAATAGAAATAAACACAATCACAGAGAAAAACATCTGGGTTTAATGCAAGTTTTGATTCTTTTTTGTTACAAATCACATAAATGTACACTTTTTATAAATTTACTGCCTTATAGATTAACTGGAGTTTTGCTACATGTGAAAACTGTCAACCAATCTTTAAATATTTATCTTTGAATTCCCTTGGTTCCATGTGCTTGGGAATGTTTTCATAAATACATCAATAACTGTCTTGTACAGCTCATTAAGGAAGCTTTTTATCCTTTAGTGTAATAGTTCAGTTTACAGCCACCTGTGAATCATTTTTATGGACCTCCATTAAGCACACCCTTCAAAGTGCAATTATTTGTCAAATTTTGTAGATACGGAAGCAATCACCAGAGAAAACATGAAAGCTGAGAAGATGCATAAACATTCAGAACCAGAACTTGGCCCATCTCCAGCAGCGTATTCTCTCCTCTGACGCTGACTCCACAGTGAATGAGATGTACTTGATGGATCCACCTACACAAGACAAACGGGTTGTCCAAAGGGCAGGGTGTGCACCACTGGCTTACATTAATCAAGACCAGACACCATTAATTTCCTCCTCAAATCCATCATTGGTCTGTCTTTGAGGTCCCAGGACATCACTCCCTCAGTTGTTGTAGTTCTACCACTTCCCTTATGGCCACATACACTGAAGAGGAGACCTGAGCCGCAGGGGAGAGCTGCACCCACTCGAGCTCCTGTCCAACCCAAAGCAACAAACACCAGCAAGATTCTGCTATAACAAAAACTTACTTACATGGATGTTGCCATTCAACCTCATATGTCAAAGTTATTTTTACTTCCTCAAACTTTGCAAAACAGAGTTAGATAAGTAGCTTTATAAATAGCAAGTTTGGGAGTTTGGGTGTTTTTTTTTAGTGCTATGAGTATGCCTATGTGCTGAAAACCCTAGAGTGCTTCCTTCAAGAACTAGCTTCCTAGAAACCCTCACTAAAATCCTATATTTTTCCCCAGATCTAGTTCTGTAATTGAGTTTGACAGATATTTTCATCTGTAAGGTCAATGTGAATTCGGTCAAACAGGTTCCCTTGGAGTGAGCTGAAAAGCACATGCAACAGGTTTAAAACTCCAGCTTGCTGCATTAACAGCTGTGATTGTCCACACGAGCGCTCTGAAACCTATGAAACATAAACCAAACAATAGCACCCACAGCTACACTCGATTGATTCATCTAGTCAAGACGGATGGCAATAATGTCAGAGACAAGGGTAAAGTGATGAAAACAAAGAAAGAATTGCAGTAGACTTCTTCCAAGTGGATGATGCTCTTGCTGCCAAGGACAGGCAGCAATAGAAACCACTGACTTTCCAGCATCCACAGAGTGGTAAGCTGTAAGAACATATTAGATTAACATGATTAATTGCCTGATTTGTGTATTCTGACCCACTGCTGTTGAAATCTATTAAGTATCTCACTGCCAAATCTCACCTGCAAGAGCTGTGGATCACAAGAAGTTACATATGTCGCCTATTGTTATATTATATTCATTTCTGAATGTCAGCCTCATGAAAAAAATATGCTTTTGTAACAACACAGAATAGATTTTTCACGTACACAGATATGGCTCTGGTAGCTTCTGTCACTGCTGAGCATCACATATTACATTTCTTCTAGTATCAAATAGTGACTAATGTTATAAATACCAAAAAATATCAATAATGATTTTCCACATACTACAAAATACTACTGCAATTTAATTGTACAGCATGCTCATGTTATTAAACTAGATATGGGACACTAATCAAGGTAACATACTATTAACATTTTTAGCAGTCTCATGGAGCGACTGAAGGACTTTTGTCCAGTTACGCTGCTGAAGAGAAACAGCAAAGGATGTGGTGGCGGGTGATGGCTGCGTTGTGCACACACCGCTGTGCACTTCCTGCATTCCAATATTACTGGTTTCATGGCTCGTCACGTTCATGAAGGCAGCAATAATGGATAATACAAGGTAAAACAGGAGAATAAAGGAAAAATCTCATTCAAAAGTAAAAGAAAACCTACTTTCTTTTCTTCCAAAGAGGTTTTCTTGTCTGATCTGGTCACTTCATGCAACGCCTAAAAATGGTTAACTCCAATTTTTTGTATTAATTCTTGCTAAATAGGTCATGTCTGAAAGACTATAAACATGTTTTTAAACACTTTGACATTCAGTGCTGCCATAGCTTATATTCTTTAAGATACATTTGCTTGTCACACTTGAGTGGGTGGAGAAAGGGACTTGTGTTATAACATATTTCCAGCTCTCCCTATCTGTACCCATAGCCATTTTTTTCTTGAATACTGTAGCAATTTTTCCAATTACCATGTGCTCTGAGTTATTGTGGAGAAGTGATGCCCATTACCAATACCTCCTGTCAACGGAAGATTTCTCCATGGCATGAGCAGGAGCTTTTAATCTCAGGAGGCATTCAAAGCTCTTACCTGGCTTCCAAAATTCCAGCAGCATTTCAAAGCACAGCAACACAATTTCAATGGCAACAACTCTGCATCAAGCATCGAGCCTTGCAGCCCTCTTAAGTCTGGAGATCACGTAGATTCTCAAGCAGTTGCTAACAGCAACTTTGGCAAAGTCCAAAGAGCCACTGGGCAGATCTAGAAAAAAACATTCAGAACTCAGTATCCCAGCAATGCATTGGGACCGAGACCTACCAGCAATTTTTAGCATGTGCACTTGTGTAAGGAAATGGCTTATGTCTCTTGCTCCAATGTTTTCTGAAGTGCTCCACACTGCAGTGATTCACGTGATGTTACCGATGCTGCCTCCAGGATGCCAAACACGGCTTGCGAGGTTCTGTACACCCTCAACGTGTTAACACATCCGGAACCTTGGAGGACGGCAGCCACAGCCCCAAGGCTGTAAATTCCTTCAGTGTTCCAAGAGTGAAGAGTCTGCTTGTTCTCTATGTTCAAATATTACACAGAAGTTCAACAATCTATATATATTTAACACAAGACAGTATTTAACCCCACAGTTATTGCATATCAGCTAAAGGGATAAATATTTTACTAGACAAGCAGACAAAAAAATAAATAAATATCTTCCTTTGGCTCGTGCACTACCCAGAACATTCCTGAGACCTTATATACTAGTGCTGCTATGAAATACGTTGCTGCACAGACAAGCCGGCAGAATCAATGCACTTGTGTACAGCTTCTACATCATTTTCCCCAGATACCCAAAAATGAAATGCCATATACAGAGATTTCTTCTTTATTGCTTAATTCATCACTTCCATGGCCAGAATTCCTGGTGCAGCAGGTGACACTATACACAGTAGCCTATAACACACTCCCCTAAAATCACAGCAGGATAGTTCTGGTGTATTTTTTTCCCCTCACTAAAATTACAAATGTTAAATGATCCTTTTTATATCTTTTTCTTCAAGAGTTCCACAGCATCTGAGAAACCTTTTATTCCTCACACTATGTAAAATGATTAATGCACTTACCACAAAGAACTGTAGCAAAAACTACAAGTTACAGTGGTGCAGACACTTACTAGCTCCTTGCACTTTTAAGTTCAGTGAAATTTAACCATACAGGTCCAGTGCGCAGAAACCGGTTGACTGGTGATATTCTCTATAATAACTGGCAGTTTTAGGTAACAGAAACCAAAAATTGTCATTATTAGGATCTGCAAATTCAATGTGAAACCATTATCACAAAGTTTTCATCTTTCTCTGAAGACGGAAGAATTGAGAAAAGGCTGTAAAACACTAACAGTTAAATCGAACCTTTAAAGCAGACATACTGTACAATACAGGAATAAATTCATGGCCGCAGATATAACCAGATAAACTACTCTGCTTCATAATAACTTGGGCAGAAACGAAATAAAACAAAACTAAGGAGCTACTAGATGCAGCTTAATATTTCTCCAAGACTAACTAGACTTTGGGTTCTTTTGACAAGACATTCTGCTGCAAACTTAAGTCTTTTTCATTTTGCCATATTATCAGCCATACTATGCAAATTTAAGGTTTCTATACAACATGCCATGGGAGAAATGTTACATTTCATTTACCATCACCTGGTATCTGTGATTGCTCCACTTTGCAATTTCAGCAATGAATTAATGCTCATTTGAAATGTGACCTTTTTTTAAATAACCAAGTATCACCTCTTCTATGGAAGAAAAGCAACATGGTTTTAATTCAATGTAGATTTGGCTTCTTGACAATTTGTTGCTTTTGAATAAGCAGAAAAATAAATTAGTCATGTGCAGTGCTTTGGAAGCAGAAATGCTTGCACTAAAGCTGAGAGCCGTTAATAAGCATGCACAGGCTTACAAATGAATAAATGTAGGGAACCCAAATGCTGGCCTGAATTTGCAGTATAAATTTAAACACACAATTTACTCAAATATACTGGAACACAGGACACAACAAATTCCAAGAAAAATAGATATTAAGAGGCACATTTTGAATTGGTGTTAAACTTCTCATCTAGCTTTCCATATTTTCCCTGTAACATGGATCACATTAATCCTTTGTGTTTCTTTCAAAGCCAAGCTATACTCTTCACTTGAGTATTTCAGGTTTACAGTGATGTGACAAGGGTCTCTACTTGCTCTGTGGACTTGAATAAAGTTACCCTTGAAATTAATTTGCTGTGTTGCATTTTATAGCATTAGAAATACACATTAGAAATCCAGAATATTTTTTAAGGAATATGAATTTTTCCTACCTAATCACTCTGTTCTGTTTCAGCTGAATTTGTTCTTCTTCATTTACAAAATCCACATAATCCAAAACCAGGTGAAACACTACACACATTCAACTACTTCATAATGCTGTCAGACACAACCTAATTAAATGCTTTGTAAATATCTTATCCATCCTCCTGCCAATACAACATCACTCCTAGAAAACTATTTGCTACTGCTTTCTCCCGTCAATTTTTCACGTGTCAAGCAATGGGTCTTTTGAGACCAGCTTTTTATCTAAATAATCAGGTTGTTAAGGTTTTTCCCCTAGTATTGATTTAATCTTTCCTTCTAATGTATCTGTTTCTCTTCACTGTGCTTCGTTAATTCTTCCCAACTGCAGGGGAGAATGACAGAAGGCTGTTCTGAACTGAGCTCACACTTAAGCTATTCCTACCCAAGTCATGCCTGTTAGCAACTTCACGAGTTGCCCAGTAGTCTAAAACTGTTCTGACGAGCTCAGGATTGTCCATCTCATCCATAAAGCATTTCAAACCCCACTCTGAGTGATTATTTCTTTTTGAAAGCAGCACTGTCTCATGTTAACAATAAAGCTGAACTACTAGCGGCCAAATCTTAAATGAGTAATGGGGGCCATCTTGTAACGTCCCCCTGCACATTTTGCAAGGACCTAGATTTTAAATTATGGTAATATGTCAGCACACACATAAATGAATTTTATTAAAGTGAGCAAAATGAAACCTTGGTAATGAGACTTCACTTCCTATTCTGGCATTTAAAAACTTCTAGTAGCGGTATGAAGATGTCACCGTGTACAGAAGAGAAAGCTACCAGTTTTTGTGAAAATTACTGCTAATAGGATCTATTGCACTGACTAGCCCTCATAGCATGGATGATTTGTATGTTTACTATCTTTGAGAAAAGGGAATATACATGTTCCCACCTCGCTCCACTTCTGCTTTACTTAGAGATGCAAATAACAGTTTCCTATGGAAAAGACTTTCCTGGTACTTTCCCAGCTGGTAGTTCACAAAGCACAGGCTCCTCTATTTGCTCCAGGTGCTAATCTCATTAGGACAGGCCATGTATTGTTAACTGGATAGCGAAACGGTGGAGCTGCTGCAGGGATGCTACAAGGTGCGTCAAGAGCTGGAAAGCGCTCCAAAGAACAATCCTGGGAACCAGCAGTCGCTTCTCCGAGTCCGAACAGTATCAAGGGCGGTGCAATACTGTGTTCTGTGTCACCCCAGCACTTCTGGGTTGTAGGTTGTAGGAAACGAGACCACTAAAGAAACTTTCAGTTTGCTAGTCATACTGTGATAAACCAAAGCCTAAATATAGCAGTCGCCGTTAAACAGCTTGACACTGTCTCAGTGACTTCAGTTACCATGGCATCTCTTTACATGATACCATTTTATTAGATCTACTGTAGAGTGGTGAAAACTGGGGTTTTAAGCTTTTTACATGCATATTCTTATAAGGTACAAAGAAAAAAAAAAAGGAAAAAACTCTAGAAAATACATTATTTAAGAAGACATTTCCTTGAGTTTCCTAGAATAAGCTTCTGAAATGTTTACTTAATGTTATTTTTTTCAAATATAAATAAGGAAAGGCAAATATCATGCTAAGGCATTTGAGCCTAAATTTGTAAAGTTACTGATTTTTCTTTCCTGACCAAGTGAAGACACTAAAAGCAAAACTTCTCTTCAAATTGCTGAGTACACATCGTCTTCAGCTCACTTACCTAAACCACTGCGTTGAGAAGTCAAAACCAACAAACCTCCAGAGTTGTCAGTCACATGAACTGACAGCTGAAAAGGAACCAAGCATTAAACCAACTCAAACACTCCAATACCTACAATATGCTAATCCCTAACGTAACGATTAATGAATAAAGGATTATAAAAAATACATTGAAATAGACATAATTTAAAAGTCAACTAAAGAATGAAAAGGTACGTCATGAGTACTTAGCAGCGGGAGTCTTGCAGATCTAATAAAAAAGGAGTGTGACTGATTCTGGTTTCAGGCATTCATATTTTTAACAACTTGTTTACAATCCTACATACGGAAGTTGTACATGCTTAATAATCATTATACTTTTAGTAATTCACAGCAACAAACAATCTTATGGAGTTACATCCAGACCACAAATTTAAAGTTACATCCATGCAATATGAAAATGCCATACAGCAAATTATCTGAGCCTGTGCCTGACACAGTTTGTCCAACAGTAGGATTCTATGAATTACAGCTTCTGTTCAGTTGATATATTCCTGAACTGCGCCTTAATATTTCTTACTTATCACTTTATAAAGTTGCAGTGTTGTTTCCCTGAAAAATAATAAGATCTCGATGCAGCACATGGGTCTGGTTAAAAAATAAATTCAGAAGTTCCT
This sequence comes from Streptopelia decaocto, assembly GCF_964273445.1. Taxonomy (NCBI): domain Eukaryota; kingdom Metazoa; phylum Chordata; class Aves; order Columbiformes; family Columbidae; genus Streptopelia; species Streptopelia decaocto. The sequence continues at coordinate 6,102,081 of NC_138662.1, forward strand.
AAGCACAACATAAGCAATGTTCTGTGCATCCCCACAACTTAGTGAATCAATAGGCTTCTCTAGGACTCATTTACAGAGTAACTGTCATGGGTGGCTGATTGGACAGAGGTTAAAATTGAATTTATGCTTGTTATAATTCAGAGCACATTCTATTTACTTCATATTAAAAGACGGATTACATTTTCCAAACTATCTCATGTAACCTTCTTGCCACATGTCACAGCAGTAATAAGGCCAGATTAAATGCTGACTAGGGGGTCTGGTTTAAAAAAATAAGTTCTTGACAGAAGCTCCCGTCTAAAATCCAGGTGTTTGTATTGCTCAGCAGCTACCACAACTCCCAATTATCTTTACAGGTGTGGGGGCTCAGGTTCTTTTGCTTTGCTTTTTGCTCACCTGCAAAGTTTTAAGAAAAAACCAAAACTGCCTCTACATGGCCAAGCACATAATTGTATATTCACAAAACAGAAAATGAGTGGCTGCACCACAGTTAGTCTTGAGTTACCAAGATTATTATAAACAATCCTAACTCCTGCTTGGGAGGCTCCTGCTGTTCAGAAACTCCATGTAATGTGGTGGGCATCTGCTGGACATCTGAGCATGGTACGGTTCTTCTGGTGTTGTGCTCCAGGTAGGCAGAGCTGGTCCTCCCCTGGACACACCTCATCCAGCCACAGGGAATGTCTCTCCCAAAGCTCCAAACACTGGCAATCAAGGGCTGCTGTGAGACACCTACAGCCAGACCCCGCTACTTATTTACATAGGGCTCAGATATCCCCAGAGAGATATGGTGAACAAGCCAAGACATCCTGAGACATCCCATGCTCCTTCCTGACAATGTATAATTAAAAAACCTACTATATCCACAATGTCCTTTTTTCCCCCCTCCTATTTTTTTTCATTTTTTCTCCAAAAAAGAAAGCTGAAACCACAAAGCAAAGTAGAGGCAGGAAGAACCTCATGACACTCGTCCCATCCTCTGCTGCAGCCCCCAGGAGGCCCGGGCTGGAGCACCAGGGAACGGGGATGTCTCGGGGTACACACATGCACATACAGCACAGTGGTTTAAACCAACGAGTCAGTACAGTGATGATGCAAACTCAGCCCAGACCTTGGCTACAACTCGACTGGTTGTTCAAACTGTGCTGTTGTCCAAACCAACTCAGCTTACTGGGGTTTCTTGCTGGGGGCTCTCATGCTGACAACAGAGCAGCCAAGCCTGTCAGGACATGAAGGTCCCACCTATTTTAGAAAGTACGGCTGCACTAAAAACCTTCTCTATATGCTCTCCCACAATGGAGAAGTTCTTATGTGAACAACTGCTAAAACAGAGGCTTTGCTGAAAACCCCAATAGGCAGAGTTCTTTCCACTGCCTTTGCTTTATATTTTTTAAGAGTAGCAAAAGAATATTTGACATTTTTTAAACCACGAAGAATGGGGTCTGAGTAGACACTTTACTATGGATTCAAACATTAACCAGACGTAATCCTACAGCTTCGAACATCAACCCCTTTGCATCAGCCGCCTGGGCAGCAAACACATGCAGCTGTAATCCACGTCTTACACCTCAGATCCAAACTGCCAAGGTTAATCTGTTGTCAGCCTCTCCCATTGGACATGCTGTAGCTGAAATACATCTTGAATGCATAAGAAACACTCAGAAATCTGAACTGCATATATTGCTGGATCTGGTTTTTTTCAGTCTTGTCTTTGAATTAATCTTTTACAAAATGACAAATACTATAGAGAGGACTTAGCAATGCTGCAATGTAATGAGCAGAACTAATCAACTTGAACTTAAAGCAAGTCACCTGCCTCATCTAATAGACTTCCAATTTTTTTCTAAAGACATAGTTGAATCTCTACAACTAATAAAATAAAACCAACCTAATACATGTAAAAGAGGAAAGGCACTTTGGGGTACGACAAGACCCTCAACTCCTACATCCCTTGTCCAAAAAAACACTGAAAAATCTGTAATTACTAGAAGTGAACACTTAACATCAAAGAAAATAGACAAAAGTCTCCCTTTAACTTATGCTGCAAAAATTCTGTATGGACAGAATGTTTTAATATTTAAATAGAATAAAAAGACCCAGACTCCTCCCTCCAAATTCCAACCTGCATTTCCACCCAAGCTGCAATCAGCGTTCTCCTCACATCAGATATTATTAAATTACAACTCCAGCCATTCACAAAGCCAAAAAATCAATAGGGTTCATACGGCCTTAAACACTCTAAAAGAGATTATTAACAATTCGATGCTGACTGCTGCAGGATGCCTTAAAAACTAACAGGCATCAGTCTCTCTGAAGTAATATCAGTAGCTACTGTGAGAATTTCTCTATTCTCCCAGTGATATGGAAACACTCGATGTCTGATCATGAACTGACAGAAGACTGGGAGTTCTCCTTAAACCAAATTACCACCGGTGTATTTAGTCCCTTGGTCAATCACACGGGGCTGTGTTCACAGAGGTGCCTCAGAACAGCAAGGACAGGGCTAAGTTCTGGTTTTTGTACCTAAAAACCCACCCCTTAATGTTGTCTCAGACAAGTGTAACAAATTTAAATTATTTGTGCTCAGCAGTGATTTTGCTAGCAGGGCTGTTAACAGAAATAGTGAAATTTAACAATAATCTCAAATATCTCTAAAAGTATAGAAGTATCCACCATGGAAACTTTACCAATTCCTTATCCAACCTAAGCTATGGAGCACAAAGTCCACATAAACTGAATACAGCTCATGTCAAGTACTGACAACCGTCCGTGAATGGTTTCAAGAAATCCATTCTTTTATTTCCATGAATTTGGCTAGTGGTATTAATTCTCAGTCTAAATGTTCACAAACAGATCTGTGAGCGGGAAGAAAGAAAGGAAGGAAAATTTAGGTTATTCAAATTGTTTTTCCATAAAGTGTGTTCTTGATCTTTTGGGGGGCACTCACCAGCATTATCAGCCTTTCAGCTGTTCTTTTAAACTCTGTTCTCTCTTTCCAAACCTGTAGAAAAAAATTGCATTAGCTCAGAAGTTGATATTTTCTTTTCCTTTTTTCTTTTTTTAAGCAAGTCTTCTGTACAAATGCTTTATCTACACTGCAACTCCAATCTGTGCTAGTCTAGAAAAATATTTGTCCTAACAGAGGAGAGATTTTTCATTGTTGGCTATTAAAGCACCAAAAAGCTCCAAATTGTCACCAAAAATGCAAAAAAAAAAAAAGCTTATGAATGCTACAGGTGCCTTGTTGTGCCTACAAAGTTCTTATCAGAACTGGCAGCTGCTTTTCCCAACAGAAGATGCTTCAGACAGCAATGAAGATGTATGTCAGAGCTGTGTACTTCCACCCACGGTGTCTCACCCCTTCTCAGTGGCTGCCTGTGGGAAGCAAACACAACGGGGAGAGAGACTGGGGCTACAAGAACAGTTTCAGAGGTGGGAGAGAAGTTAGTGATAAAAATTTTGGCTTGGATGGGGAGAAAAGGTTTCCACTTCAGGGCATTACAGTTCATCACAGCAGCTTTTGAAGGGTCATCAGAATTCAGAGGAAACCAGATCCAGCCAAAATCAAGACTCTGCGCGTCCCTTTGCACGTGCTTGGCCTGATGAAGGTTGGGTACAAGAGGAATTATCAGCCTCTTGAAACCGCACGCTCACCTGACACTGATGATCAACTTGCTGGGAGCTCACAGATGTCACCAAAGGCTTCCGTATAAGTCCTCAACCAATTGTAAAAATGCCCACAAAGAAGAGGCTGAAGCAAAGTCATTCAAAGTTTCCATCAAAGTTAAATGTGCTTGCAGTATATTGCAACGATTAAAATGACTAGTTTTTGCCAGCAGTAATTACCAAGATGCCAAAAAATTGAATGATTAATTAGTTTAATAGAAAGTCCAACACAGAAGCGAAGGGCAGCCTGATCTCACGCAGCACACATGCTCGCCCAGGACACGGTGCGTTCGCACACCCGGCACGTTTCCCCCTGCACCAGGTTTGGTGCTGGACCTGCCCGGGGTGCAGGGCACAGCTCCTCAGCAGAGCAGCCAGGCCACGTCTCTCACAACTCTCATCAAAATGCACCCGCCCAATGAAACAGAAATAAAAGCATCATCTAGATACCACATTTAGTGGCTCAGTGAACCAGAAGTCAGGTCGCACGCTTGGTGGCTGCTGAATCAATTAGCCCATTAGGAGCAATTAAGCATGGCCAGCTTTGTGTTTACTGTAGGAAAGGAAAAACTGGAATTTGAAAAAAAACAAACAAAACAAAACAACACTACATCTACTCATTCCTCATGACTGAATATCTTTTAAGTTAATGCAACAATATACAGAACATTCAAAACCTGGCACAGATTATCCATTTACTTAAGGTTCAGCAAGTTAGACCTCTCTGCATCTTGCTGCTGAACTTCCCAATAGAAGTTGTTACCAAGTTTAAATTTTATAAAATCTTTAATTCCTTAAAGAGAAAGAAAATTCTTAACACTCTTTATTGGTAAAGTCAGTTTTGACCTTCTTTGAACAGCAATCGCTTAATTTGCAAACAAACATGCTGGAAGAGATCACTAACTCTGTCTCTCCGATCGTGCAGTATTTGTTTGTACCACTCTTCACCAGAGGCAGCAAATGTATTATCCTGTTTTCATTGTATGGAGAAGAAGTGACTCAAGGAGAATCAGTGGTTATTTCAGGAAAAGAATCCAGGTCTACTGAGTTGCAATCAAGATGTTTTTACTGTCATAATATTTGTTACAGCATTTCAGACAATTGTGTCTGCATTCGAGCACAAAAAATTCCTTAACACACAGGCACACACCATGATTTTTCAGCTCAAAAAAAAAAATATTTGAGAAAAAAGTTTGTCTTATTACTAATGTTAGATATGGGAACAACAGGTTCAAGGATGCTAAATGTGCCAGAGGAACAGAAATGTTGTTTTTAACATTATACAAATACCAAGATTGGCGATTTCAGGGTGGTTTTGTAAATTTTCATGGCACAGTTTAACAAAGTGCTGGTACAAAAGCTGAGCACTCCTCTACTCCTTTGACTGAATAGTTTCTAAGAAAATGCTGTTTCCTTTTAATTTCATAAAAACACATTGTTGCACAATAAAAATGAATGAGTGTTCATAGATACCTGTAAAACTATTTTTAAAGCAACTAATAAATTTCCCACAAATCATAGGCCTAGGTTGTATGTTTGGTCCACAAATATTTAGCAGATATAATAGGACAGAACTATAGCTGACCATTACATCTCCTTCCCATGGTGCCTGCAAAACATCAATCCTTGTTTTTAAGGACTTAGCCTTTATCTAAGAGATGTAAAACCAAACAAACACCGCAGCACAAACCTCATTGATTTTGCAAGATGCGAAAGCCAAGAAAAATGGCTTTCATCACACTTCATAATAAATTTATCTAAAAAGCCATTTGTTTAAAGTATTGCCTCAGAAAGCTCCCCTGAGACATGCCATTTTGATGGTACTCTTTTCATTATTCAAATATAATGAAGTGATTCTGCATGGTTATGCTGGACTATAAATCACTGCTGTAAAAAAAAAAATGAAGGCATGTTCAGCATGTTAACAGAACAAAGATCAGATTTTGACACGTGTTTTATTATTGCATATGCGCTTCATCTCTTCCACATACCTTACAGATAGTAGCTCATACTACTTTCCCAAATTCCATCATTATTAAAGTTGGGAGCTGACAGGGGAGAAAGACTTTAAACAGGGACCCGGAGTTTGCAGCTCATGTCCAGCGCTATTGCAAACCTGTTTAAAATCCCCCTGCAGTCTCACACATCCACACTGCAACACTGCAGAAAGTCAGCAAAGGCAGAACAGCTACTAGTAGTATTTATTGCAAGCAACTTCTGGTTAACAACTAATTAAAGAAGCATTAAATGCTACATCTAATCAGCATCTTAAGAAGAAGAAATCGGAGAAAAATCAGCTTATATGAAAACTGACTTTCACCAAAAACAAAGTGAAAGGAGTTTAAAAGGACTTCTTGTCCTTCCAAAGCCGCTAGGATTTTTGTTTTCATTTAATTTATACCCAGTCTTATAACTGAATAAATACTTTTCTAAGGTTGCAGAGTAAAACAGAAATGCAATCTGCTTCACACTGTGGATTATCCAGAGTGAAAAATCATTCTAGATTTATGGGATAATTTTTTAAATTTAGTCCTGGTGGTGCCTTGCAGAAGTTTGGAGTTTTCAGTTCTTAGCAGAAACACTTCCCTGAAGATGAACCACACAAATCATAAGAACAAATTACTTCAAACGGGCGAGAAACTAATTAAAATTACAACCTGCTATTACCAATGTAAGCAAGCACTGATTTAACTTGTAGACATAGAGGGAACAGCCCTTCATGCCTGCATCTGGCCCGCTGCGTGCTTTGCTTGCTTTTTGCTGTGAATTTGCTCCTGAAGAACAGTGTGGATTATCGAACAGCGTGGATTATCAAACAGCCTGGCCAAGCACCCTGCCAACCTCAGCTAAGCCCAATGCCACAGGTCTACCACAAAGCTTCTGACCTCACACACGTAACAGCATTTTTTGGGATCTCATAGTAAGATGTAGAAGTGTATAAACAAACAGTATCGGTGGAGTGCAACCAAGTTATAGTAAATATGATAACCTGAGTAAAGCTCTGAGTGAAGCTTCTGCTTGCAAGAGTTAAGAAGAGTAAGGGCAGATAACAAGAAAGTTTCAAAAGTCTGCATTCAATAACAGCCTTCTTTTATCCATTATGCAGTTTTGCCTTGTTGTATTTTTATTGCCTTTCGTCACTATATCAATATTCAGATCTTTAAAAAGTGAGCCAGAAGATACACAGAACAATACCACCACAGAAAGAGACCTAAGCTACAATTAATTTAATGTAAGATAAAGTATATCAAGAATTCATAAATTATTTCAACATTAAGGATGCAAGTGAGTAATCATTGTGGAATGACATTTAACCTAGCTGACAGGAAAACCTCAAACACAGTGAAATTTATAGTGAAAATCATTAAAGATTAGTGCACCTAACTTTTACCAGACTAAAAATGAGACACCTGAAGGGTGACAAACAGAAAGCCTCCAGATCAGGAGATCTGCTTAAATCTTAACAGCAATTGCAGCACTGTGTATAGTTAGCAATTCAAATTACAACAGGCTGAAGACCTAAATAAATCAGGTAATGTGGAAGCTGAGTCGTGAACCAGTTCAGTGTTCAGGTGCCAAACTCAATAAATTTTGCAAAACTCAACAGAATACATGTCCCGTCTAATACCATTGGCTTCAATAGAGCTAAACACTTGATCTGCCCAAACAAATTCATTTAGCTGATACAGAAGCAACCAACTTGTGCTCACTATTTTCAGGCTGCTGCACGGATGTCAGAGAGAAAAGTTACTTGTTCCTCACACCCCCACACAGGAGACAAGCAATACTTTTCCAACAAAACCTGGCAGGTTTTCCATACAACACTCCAAAATGTTGATGCTATGTAAATAAGTCTGAAGAAAATTAAAAACAAGAGAGATTCCTGTTCTTAAATGCACAGAACTAGCAAAAAATACCAGAGTCACTGAAGAAAGGAGAAGTCCTCAAAGGCATTTCAGGATGACGTTTCAAGCTCATCTAAACGACTGCAACCAGGCCAGGAAGAACACAGAAAGCGCAAAGGTCTGGGTATGCCCATCCCCTGATAATCATCCCCAAGTACCATCTGTGAAAGGGGACTTGGGATGATGGTGCCCAACATTTGTCAGTAATCAAGGCAATGATTAAAGTGCTTGATGGTAAGCACGATTTGCCCAACAAGTGGGAGAGCTCATCTCCCAACCCTCCTCAGCTGGAGAGGTGAGGACAGACACACATACCAGAGGACCTGAGCTGTTCCAGATCCCGGTTTCTCCATCCCCCTGCGGAAGCAGGACCATGGTGCCATCAGGCCGGTACTTGCTGTGCCCTGCGTTCAGCCTGACCTCAGATGTTATTGCTCATCTATAGAACAGCCCACGGGATCACAGTCAAACCCTTCACAGAGGTAAGAAATGCTGGTACTCAGTTCTGTCACAGACACAAGGTTAGTTACAAATTGGGCTAATGCCTTCTGTCTATTCATATGCACCACTTCACTCTGTTCAGTTTTACCCTTGCACTAAACATTCCCACCTATATTGAACTGCATGTGCCTCAAAAGGCACTGTGAGAACAATTAGAGAAGCAGCAAACGTGCAGGGCACACACATCTCTGCTGCAAAAGCCGAGTGAAACGCTCATTGTGGCAAGCTGCTTGTCCTCCCAGTGATCAGCCGCATTCACTCAGGCTCTAACACCCTGGCCATTAACCACATTGCCTACATGCCAAAAGAACTGAAGATTGTTATCTAATGGAAATCACCAAGAGGGGCTTTTGGGAGCTTTATGTTTTACAGCAGTGAAATTCCACAAGTTTCCAAAGAGCTTTTTATGGCTGTTAGAAATTAGTCACTAAATTGCTACCTGATAAAAATTTACTTACACAAAAATATACATTGAAAAGGCAGAATATAAGTACTTTTTCTGGATAGCTGAACTCCTATTGCCAATGAACTGAGAGAAACCTTCCTCAAAATCTAGAATTACAAATTATGCTTCCATGCTTACGGCATTATGCACCACAGAATGGCCAAAAACGTCTTCAAAGCACTGAAAAGAATTAAGACATTTTTAGGATTTAGTAATGAAGCCAAATTACAATGTGTTCCTAGCCCCAGTTTACTGTTAAATTAAACTTGGGATAAAAAAACAAATTATATTCGGCTTCAAGTTTCCAGGCATCAGTTTTCAATAGAAGAAACCCACATCTGACACTGCAAACAACACAAAATGAAATTATAAGGCAGGGGCTACAAGTGAGATAGAGAATGTTGCTACAAGTCAGGCTCTTCAACATGAAAATTGTTGGTCATTTCAATCTCTTTTTTTCTTTAGAAAGATTTTGATAACATCTATGGAAATAGTCCAGGCAACACAAAAGACCAGCCAAGGTTTCTGTTTCCAAGCACAAAAGATCAGACTATTTTATGTGTAACTCAAGTTAAGGAGAAGATGTAAAGAACACTACAAAGAGCTCAAGTTGTAAAATAGAACTGTGGACCCTGAGTCCTTTGCTAGCTCATTTCCTTGCTGTTTTTCTTTCTTTCTTATTCTCCTTCAAAAGAAAACTGCAGTTAACAATTTGTTTCAGCCAGCAGAATAGGCAGAGTTTTAAAAGTCACATCTGGATCCTGATTCAACTTTTGGACCCAAGCATTTGTTTAAGGACTCCTTCAAACTTAAAGCAAGTGACAACATTAACAGATCAATCTTATTCTGAAATTCAGTGGTTTTTACTGTGCTCACTTTCGCAGAAGAGATTTTACCAAAGAATCAGATTTGTATTAAACTGGGAATAACGTGTTTACGAGTTCAATACATCTTTATTAGCAAAAGAAATACCACATGGGCCAGGGACTGGTGTTGACTTGAGCATATTGGGCTAAAAAAGAAAATGAAGTGTCATCATCAGGAACTTCTCCTAACACCAAATATTAGTCAACAATCTCCCTTCTCCAAGACCTTCTGACAGGTGTGGAAGTTGCTGCCACAACTAAGCAAAGTTTCATCCTACTCCACCATTCCTGGATTGTAGCACAAGAGTTACTACATTGAGGTTTAACCCCAGTTTCCAATGGGATTGAAGCCACAACTCCAGTGTGGCACACACACACAGAATTTCAAAAGAGTTAAATATTTAATTTGGATTAGCGTGACTTTACAATGAAGTGAAATGAAGGTAATCAAACTATCAGGCTTTCCAGGTCAGAAGAGCGAGCAGAAGTAACCTGGGCAAGGTGCATCGCACATGCTGTAAACAGGCATTAAGAGAATGAGCCAAGGGGGTGAAAGGAAAACAGACTTTTCAGTGCCCCCAAAATACTTTGCTCATATCTTATTCTACCACCATTTTTAATCACCACTGCCTGTTGAAAGGCAGATTCACCAACCCCAAAGTTGTCTCCAGGTTTGAAGTACTTCTCCTGTTTGCAGGTCTGGGTGTGTTGGCAAGTTTGAGGAGATCCTTTCAAAGCTCAGTAATATCAAATGGAAGTCTTTGCATAAGATGAAGGGTTTAATTGCAAGAAAGAATTCTGACATTTTTCTTTTTTTTTAACAAAGAAGGGTAATTATTCTGTTTAAACATCACATCTTTATGTAGATCTCTGAACTGTGGTCTTTGAATAAATGAAATGGCTTTCCATGTACTCCTTCATACAAAACTTCACACCCTCCAAAACTTTAAACCTCTCTTCTTGCTGAAATTCTTTGTTATCAGTGGATTGAATAGAGTACAAAAAGTCGCCAAAGTACTGAATAGTATCTTAATACTTATGGGAAGTGATACACATAGTAATGTATAAAACTGATCTCACCTTTCACCTTTAAATCCTTTAGCTGACATGCTCTGAAAGGCAGTCATACTTTAAAACTATACCTAATTTAATACAAAGTTCAGGTTAAATGGATGAGGAAAATTGTATGAGTTTAGCACAAATAAAGCTGAAACTGAGACACACTGGTTTTCCCTGTAGCTTCTTTCCTCCTCTTATAATACTCAACTGCAGTATTGCTGACAAAAGAGCAAGTTTTCAACTTCAAGAAAAATAAAGTACAGAGGGCTAGTAAAGAAACAGAGCAGACTCAGGCCTATGTACGAAGATGGTACTTTTGACATTACAAATATTAATTATGAAGTTTTATACTGGGAAACCATTTACAAAACTTCTGATGGACTAAGAAAAGATGCAAAAACATCTGCTATTTTACCACAGGCTAATTGTGTCCTATCTGCAGTAAGTAATCTGCATGGCAGTACATACAGAAGTGACTTACCATTTTTATCTTGCCAACTCAACAACTAAGATGCTTCAGGCTTTAAGAGTATTTGAACATGAAACTTCCATTAGTGGAATGCCGGGGGAAAGCAGAGCCAGAACTCCTCTGAGACAGTGCAAACTCATGTCTTTCTTTGGCCCTGCTGGTCATTGCACTGCAGACAGTATTTTTCAGACGAAACACAACATCAGCCATATTCTGATCATTCTTGGTTAAGAGCATTTTATTTCTAAAGCATTAAATAAGACAGTTCATTTCCTGCCCACATTCCAGTTCAAGTATTTGTATTTGGCCTTCCTAACTCTCACCTAGAAGCTTTGATTCATTCTGACACTTGTTTCTAGAGACTCTATAGCTTTACCATTCACTCTTTACAATCATTAAAACATGGAATGTGATTTTGAGTTTGCAGCTGAAAGATCAAAAATGAAAAACTATCTCTTTCATATTTTACAAATCATTGGCACAAAAGAGATCAGCAGTTAAACACTGAAAAATGTAAAACTACTGCAAAACAAATGGCTTTTGCAAGATATCTTTGGGCTTTTGTGCACAAATATAACACCTGAAACATGAATGACTACAGACATAAATATATACATGGGTGAGTTTTGAGTTTTACTAACAGACAAGGTACAGTTAAGTACCAAAGCTCTGCTATCATAACTCCCCAAGTTTTCCTTCCTACTCAAGTATGTCTCCTTTAGTTAAGACGCACACCACAAAAAAACCCCAAACACACACACACACACACACACACACACAAAAATAACCCTGTTCCTATTACACCAGAAGTAGCACCCACGTAAGGTTTCACGTTACATAAATCATACAAAGTGGTGTTCTGACCAGGAATTCTAGCTGTACTGAAAGGAGAGCATGTGCTTTTGTAAAAAATATGTTCTTTGCCAGCCAATGTCTTTCAATTGCAAAAGTTCTCAAAAAGATCTTGACATTGTGTTGATTTCAGATGCATATATTTTCTTCCTATTCGAGTAATAAGTTCTGGATTTCTCTTAGTTCAACCTGACTGGCACCCATTAAACTGAGAATTAATCTAATTGATACTTCCTCTAATTCTAAAATCATAAGTTTTTCAAACGTCTGTAAACATATCTGAAGAAGGGATTGAACAACTTTCAGTCCACAGATTGATTAGCAGCGCTTCTTGGGGATGAATTCCTGCTCACGGCATAACTGGGACACATAGTATTTCTGGTGCTTGAAGAGTTCAACAAACTGTTCCAGAATCCGCAAAACACAATATTAGACCAGAAGAAGCAAAATGAGTTGCAAGAAAGAACTTGCTCCTCACCAGTTTCACAGTAACACAGGAACATACACAAATTAGGGCAGCAAAAGAACCCACCTCCAGGTCCTACACAGAGGCCAGAGAACTTTCCTCAGTCACCTGCCTACTTGACCCCGTTCTGCAGCATCTCTGTGCTTTAAAAAACGATCTACGGTCTTAAATGGTAAGAACATCAGCAGTAAGTTGTTAAATTGATTTTATGAAATATAAAATATGAGGAACATAGAGAAATTTAAGCATTTAATTGACTAGAGGTGCAGAGGGAATGTCTACTGAATATTTCTTCGCCATCTCAGGAAAGAAAACAGCTTCCACATCCAGCCCTTTGGGAGAAGAACAGGAGATTTTAGCATGCCTTCCACTTTTCAATGTACTTGCCTTATATATCAAACATCACTGTAAGGAATACACAAACATTTACCTTTAGGTATTGAAAAAGGGCTAGACAGGAAACTTTCTCAACCACATTTTAAACAATAAACTACTCTGTTACTTCCTCTTGGAGACTTACCAAACATTTAGTAAAAGCTTCCTATGTTCATATTAAGTTACCCCTATTTACCCCTACTATTTCTTAGATAAAGAACTACAGCAAATTATTCTTACACATACTTAAACAGAAACCTCAAGTAAAAAAAGTTAATTTTATTATCATTATATTTTTTCTCGTTCTTATCAGACAGAAGGTAACACAGCTGCCAACCACACAATACAAAGCCAAAGCAGTTGCAACCCCTGCTAGTAGTGAAATACTTCCCACGTGACAAATAATTGATTTTGAAGCAAAGATACACACAAGTCATGCACATTAAAATGAAAAAGCCATTTCTTATCTGTATAAAATAACCCTGAGTTCTGCAGCAGCTGGAAGGCGACCTAAGTTTATTAACAAAAGAACAGCCCCTTGAGACACGGACTCGCTGAATTGATTGCTGAGTACTGTCAAAAATATTATGAGATACAATCCAGACACTAAATCTCCACTGTTAAGAGATCTTATTTAATTATTTTCTTGAATGGGGCATTTCTTGACACGGTGGACAAGGGAATTAACTGCTGTCAAGAAGGCAACGTAATTAATTGTGTGGCAAGGAACATGCCCTTTCCATTATGTGCTCATCATTGTGCACTTGAGATGCTGTATTACAACCTATTTGTATTTATCCTCTGCTTTTCCAACTGTTCTTCAGGTTTCTCTCCTCTCTTCACTCTCTTTGGAAGGTGAAAGCTATGGAGGTGATCACCTTCATTAAAATTGCTTCTACACTAGCCTCAGCTGATCAAAAAACACCGAGAGCCTTTCAGGCCAGAGAGCTTATTTGTTATATCAATTTTCCAAAGAATTTCACTGTCATCTGTAGCTTTAGCACAAGCCGGTTGGTCTGCAGTGAAGCTGAGAGACAAGAGCCATAGAAAGCTGCACAAATTTGATAACTGTAACTAAGGCACAAACCTTACTCCACATCATCTTTGGTCGTGGTGCACTTATTCCCAAGGTCAGCCTTCACCCTCAATGGTTTCATCCATCAAAACTAACAGGTTGCAGATTGAATCAACTGGTAAGAGGCCAGAGTGCAAGATGCAGAGTAATAGCTCTGCCACATCAAGGTTATAGCTTTTGACTTGTACTCCACAGCAGGCCAAATCTAATATTCAGGTGGGAGCTGTAAGAATCATTCAACAGGCTTCATCACAAGAAACATAAAAGAGTATACTGAATAACTAAGAGATCCTCTGATTTACTTATGTACAGTTAACTGTGGCAGCAGACATTTCTCATGAAGTTTGTATCACGCATTAATTACTCAGATAATAGAAAAGTCTAGGTGAAAAAAGCTCTTGAACAAAATCCTGATTCTTCCAGACTCACAGGGATCTTTTAGACCAGGGAAATTAATTAACTTTTATCTTGTATTTAACTGTATTTTTATGATAAGAAGGTAGGGATCACAAAAACAAACTCTGCATGAAAACAGGCATAAGGACCCAGTTCACAGTCAGCAGCACCACAGCAGTGATACAGTCAGAACCCAAGCCCGAACTTTGCAGAAACTTTTGAAACCAGAAGCAGATCGCTGACAACAGAAGATGACACTTCTGATCAAATTCTTATGTCCAGCAGCTACTTATGACAATAAAAAGCCTCAGCCAAATTCATCCCTGATCTAATTCATCTGACCACAATACACAGGAACAAACCTGGCACTTGCTTTTCCGCTTTCCCCTAATGACAGTGCTTTGTATCAGCAGTGGGAGGTACATGCACAGACATTAGAGCAAATTAGATATAGGCTCAGCTTCTCTCCTGAACACAGCCTGTCAGCACTCAGGATCTGTACAACGCAATAGTGTTAGATTTTGCTGCTTCACCAAACACTTCAAATCCATGTCAGTAAAACACAACCAACAAGCACCATTCTCTCCAAAGCCAAGACACAAAACCACGAACAAGAAAGCCAACGCAAAGCAGGTGAGAGAAATTTAGAATTTAGTGAGTACCATAAACAAAAAGAAGCCCACAGTGTATAATAGATGGGAGGCAGAAAGCAAGAATATTTCACCAAAAAAATATTTCATTTATGTTCTAACCTTCTGTGCTTCCTGGTACTTACTCTCTGCATTGGATCATGTTTTCCATCCAATGGGTTCTGCTCTCTTTGATGAACAAAGTATAGGAATTGTCATTTGACACACTGCTTTCAGGTATAAAAATTACAATAATAAAGAAATTAAAAACTACAATTCATTGTATGAGCGAACAAAATGCTGTATTTTGTTCGGAAGCCTTTTCAGAACATAAATTTTAATCGCTAGCCAGGGAAACTTTAAAAAAAAAAAAAAAATGGAAAAAAACCCAAACAAAGAAACTAAAAAAGTGGGGTGAAAAAAAGTGGGGGGAAAAAAAAAGGCAAACACATGATAGAGGCTTGTGTTTAAGCACAAAACATTTTCAGATTTTCCCAAGAGCAAAAATTCAATCAAAGTACTCTGAGCGATGCAGGCATGAATTCATCACCTGCTGGCTGCCTTATTGTGCCACAGCATTTTCTGATTTCCTTCTCTACATCAGTTGTAATAAACAGCTACTGCCATAAGCAAAGTCATGTTTGTAAAGCTTTAGCATTGCAGATGATCACCTTCCAAGAAAAAAAAATGTATTTTACATGGGAGAGGCAGCACGGTGAAATAAACTGCACAGTGGGCTGGCAAGATTATTTTTTACTGCTTCACACAACTTTGAAGACTCAGTGTTACACCCAATGAAATATTCTAATAAGTAAGAAACACTGCAGAAAATCTGTGTTGGCAAATGAACTGCTCTGCTCCTAAACATCTTTTATGACTCTATTGCCCTGATAAGAATCACAATTTTCACAGCAATTTCTATTATCTTTTTTGTTCTGTAGCCTTTTTCCGTCCCCCGATGGAGTCCCTCCACAGCTCCTTACAGGATAATGGCAAAGCCCTGATATTTTTTTGCCTGAGACAGGCAAGCATAACTCACCAACGGGACACAACAGCCAGCTGGAAGTGAGCCTGGGCAAGGGACGGAATATTCCTGAGATCTTTCCTTCACATCTTGTTCATATTGGCCTTGCACTTCTTTTGGAACAGAATGGTTTTAAAACAATGGACAAAGAGAAAAAGCAGCAGGCTATCTTGAGACACAGCACACAACTCCACTGAATCCCCGCTTAAAGAACATGGAGTAGCAATCACGTCCAGCTTTTCTAAAAACCACATAAAACTGAAAACAAAGTTTAACTGCAAGAAAGTTGCATCTTCCTTCTCACTGCCTCAATCAGCTGGCCAATTTATAAATGCCGCTTCATCTTTATAATTAATAAACTTGCTAAGTCTATTTAACACTTCACAGAATCACAGAATGTCAGGGATTGGAAGGGACCTCAAAAGCTCATCCAGTGCAATCCCCCCGCCGGAGCAGGAACACCCAGATGAGGTTACACAGGAAGGTGTCCAGGCGGGTTGGAATGTCTGCAGAGAAGGAGACTCCACAACCCCACTGGGCAGCCTGTTCCAGTGTCTGTCACCCTCACTGAGAAGAAGTTTCTTCTCAAATTTAACTGGAACCTCTTGTGTTCCAGTTTGCACCCATTACCCCTTGTGTTACCATTGGTTGTCACTAAGAAGAGCCTGGCTCCATCCTCACGACACTCACTCTCTATTTATAAACATTAATGAGGTCACCCCTCAGTCTCCTCTTCTCCAAACTAAAGAGACCCAGCTCACTTCTTAAATCTTTGTAAATGTCTCTTCTTGGTGCCTATCCATCCTGAAAAACTGCTGCCCGACAGGCCCACACTGGAAAGCCTTGTGTTTCTTTTATTCACACACTTCAAAAAACAGTGGAGCTGTTTATAGACATTAAGACTGAGCATCAATAAACAATCAGCAAACACCCCAGGAACTGCAGATGTTTCACTGTTAAACATCTTTAAAAAACATTACCTGAATTGACTGCCAGGCCCTGCTTCAGGCACATATTAGGAGAGTTTGCTAGTACAGAGAACTTTAGCATGAGCTACTCACAGGAGTCTCTCCAGCTTGAGGTGCAGCCGCAGCCTCTCCTGCCCTCGGTTGCAGCCTCAACCATCTTCCTGCAAACATCTGGAGACGTGCACTGTGATTCTAAATACAGGCTTGTACTTAACTACATGTATTAATTTCAAGTAGGTCACATCTAAATGAGCTGAGCTGCTGCCACCAATGTGAGCTCAGCATTTCTGAGGATGAAGTTTAGACTGTCAGTGAAAAGTTCCTTCATTTAAAAGGAACACAAAGAATTAGCAGCATACTGCACTAAAGGTCATATCCAAAATGTGTAATAAACACTTGGAATTTTCAGCCCGAAGTCAGGAATAATTGAAATAAGGTTGCTGAGATCTTTTCATGGCTTCCTTACACCCTGTTCCAACCTCCTTCTTCTATACCAAGAGGATAAAATGTACTTCAAAAATTTCACTATCGCTCCACAAGCTAAATGTTGGGGACCCTGGGGGAAATAAAGAAAATCAGCATTTTCTGCTCCCTTTTAAGACCTATATTTATTTATTAGTCATAAGTATCTGTGAACTGGAAGTGGGTGGAATAATGCAATGAGTAGCCAAGAAAGTGGGTCAGTACCAAAGATAGAAAATACCAGACGTATCATAAAGTAAGTCTCCATTTTCTTCATAATCCAAGCAGTCTGAACTACAAATAAATCTAGTTTTAAAAGGACAAAACTATCCATGGGAAAAAAATAACTCTGGAGCGTTCAGAGAAGACAGATTTATCCCAGACTGTATTTAACTTAGTGCTTTACATTGCAGGAAACTCTTCCCTGCTGGCTCCGTGTTTCAAGGTCATAGAGCCTTGTCTCCCTTCACAACATAAATGACACCAGGCAAGTCATTCACATGGATTAAGATTTTGCTTCTTATAGTGGAAGTAATCCAAGACACTTGATGCGACACTCCCAGTCTTGCCACACGTTCTGCTCCCATTGTAGAAAGGCGGCGGCAGCTCCACGTGCTGCAGAAACAGGCCAGTGATGGCACAAAGCGAAGCACCATGTCCTGAATGAGCATCCACATCGCAAGCTGAAAGTGATCCTAGAGACACAAGAGCCTCGGAGGAACGTGAAATTTCAAGTTATGAACAAAGCGACTCCTCCAGCTCCTCCCATGCTCAGAGAACACAGAACCTGCAGATGGGCTTGCAGGTCGGTCCGTTTGCTTCAGACAGGCCTTACAGGGGCATGAGAAGTCCCACACTGGCTGCCTCAGAGCATTTACCAAGTTCATTATTTCCTGAATTTTGTTATTTAAACCATCCCTTATTAGCTGCAGAAAGCATATGGGACCCTGCTATAATGAAGCTATTCAATATTTTTAGCTGTTTAATTTTGGATCAGCGTATCATCTGGAGCAACCACCCCTCACATTTCACTTTAATTGGGCTATCTGGAACAGAAGGGCTGAGAAAGCCACACCTGTTCCATTTCCAGGCAGCATGTTCAACTGGCTTATGAAAGGTTAAAATCGAGAATAAGAAAATAGATTTATTCCCCCAGGAGTAATGTCGGTTGATCAGTTCAAACACAGATGTTTTAAACTCCACATCTAATAAGTAGTATATCAAGACTCCAGAGATCTGCACAAATAGGGAAATTCCTTCCCTTCAAAGTAGATTCTCATTATAATGTCTTCTATCATGCAAATATCTGACAAAGAAATTATAAAAGCCAAAGCAGCGGGTGGTCTGCTTGAGTGACAACACTGATAGATCTCTAGTTGACGATAATGTGATTTGTTACTGATAAAGAGCACTCAATATTCTCAAAATGCAAATGTTTACATAACCAGACAATCAACTGATCGGTCCCATACAGACTGAAAGATTAATGGCCGCATATTCTTAACCAGGCTTCTGAAGGCGTCAAGGGAAACAAAGACTCATTGCAATGGCCAGCTCTCAAGCATCACTCAAAATCAGGAGACCAAATGTGTGGTGGTTTTTTTAAAATCACAAAAATGGAAAGTTATCCTTTCCCTTAAAGAGATAATCACAATAGTCGAAATCATTATATAACATTGAGCAAATATTTGCACATGAATAAATCACGCTCATGAAGAATTTACAAGATGAATTTCCTTAAACCAGTCCTTGGTTTAAGTGTGAGCAGCGCTGCAGGGCACTATGTTAACAACTCAAACTACCACAGTAACGCTGCTTAAAGAGCGGTTCTGGAGAAGTAATTATAGTGCACTGGCATTTTTATGATACATCCCACTCCCTGACTACCTACTCTTTCTCCTTTCTGTTCATCTTTCCTACTTCATTTTCAGATTATTTCCTTCTATAGTAAATAAGGAAATTTCTGGATGTGAAACAACATAGCATGTCTTAGAGATTCATCTTGTAAAACAGTCAACCCTGGATTCTTTCTCAAGAGAAGTGGTAACTCAGGTACTTTCCAACATGTTACAAAAGAATTCCTACAGAAGGGTGATGTTTGAAGACATTTTATAGAAGCATCCTTGGAAAATTTGACAGGATGCCTAACAGGTCCCCACAAAAAGTCCCTCATTCTCCTGTACTGTGGGATTCAGCGTTACAGGTAAGAAGTATTATTTAATGGAGAGAAAAAGGGAAGAATAAGTTAATTGAAATCAGATGTTATATCCTGACTTACCACAGGTAAAGACGGAAACCGATACAATAGTCTTGAAACAGCATTTTTGGTAAATAGTTAAAGCTGATATTGAACAGTTAATATTCTTTTCTTTAAGTTATTTCTGCACTCCACTTTTGTATATTATCCACTTAATCCATTTAATGCTAGAGAGGCTTAAAAGAGTAAATATCATCAGTGAGCCATATCAGGTTCCAAACATATAATCATGAAGTTCAACCAGGGTGACATACCAGGACACAGCATTTAGAGCAACTGCAGCAGCTAGGGACAGGTGGAATTCTGAATATCAGCATAACCAGCTCCTCCTGATCTTGCCACGGTCATTCCTGAATGCTGAATCTTTGACATAATTACAACCTACATTGTCAAAGACAAACAAGGCTGCATTGACAGTCCTGAGCATTTAAAAACCATGACTAATTTCATCGCAACATGATGAAGACCTTCAGTTGCCCTATGATACCAGAGTGGCAGAAGGTATCTCAGGTATTTGTCATTTAACCACAGGTTATGCTCCTCTAAGACTGATTGAATCTCACAAACCCCTGGGAAGACAGAGGATGTGGCACCTCGCAGCAGCATCAGCCTGCTGAGGAGACCCTGGCACACCAAGAGAAATGTGCTTCTCGGCGCAGGGCTGGCAGCCTGCACTCCTTTGGTAGGAAATACTGGCAACTCAGCCAAGTTCCATGGGTGACAAAAGAGATTTTGAGAGGATGGAGAGGACTGCGCTGAGTTTCCTCCAACAACAAAGGTCATGAATTATAGGACCGACATGAGTAGGTTTGGCTGAGGCAGCAGTTTGCACCGTGCCCCACACCGATGGGCCACAAAGCACCCATAATCCCATCATCTCTATTAGTTTGAAGGTTTTGAGAACTCACAAGGTGAGAAGCACCACAGGATCCCTCCGCTCACTCATGAGGTGTCCTCTGAGCCGCCTCAGCTCTCGGCAGGTGGATGGGACACACTTGGCCTGTGTCCTGTCCACATGCTGCAGCAGCCAAACCCAGCACACGCCTCTAGAAATGGCAGCGCCACAAAGGCACTGCTGGTCACCAGAGCCCACGTCACCCTGAACTCACCAACCCAAAACACTGCACTGAATGCTGTGTCTGATAGGTTGGAAACAGGGGTTTGGGTTTCCTGCGTTGGATTTAACAGTACTTTCCAAGAAAGTAATGCTTAATTGTGGGGCCTAGATGCTCAGCACCTTTGTTCACTTGACAAATACTCTCTCATTAGATATATTAATTATTACCTCTTAGGCACTTTGGCAAACAGAAGTCTTTTAGAAAAAGCTAAGCAGACATCTTGGTATTGGTAATTTAGGGTTGCATTTGGCACCGAACAAAGAACAAAACATGGTTTGACACGGTCAGAAGAAAATGCTGACTACCGCAGTCTGCAAGAAAAACTTGGATGTGGCAACCTATCTATGCTGATGTCGTAGCAAAGGCGTCCCTCCAAGAACCCTCCCATACCCTGCTTAGTATTCAATAAAACCCATCAGTACAATCACTTTGACTTCTCATGTGCTTTGTCTTGTACATCACTGGGCCATTATTCTTTGTGAAGATGTTGTCAGTATTTAATTCAACTAAGTTTGTATCCATGGTAATGGTTAGGAGTAGACTAAAGAAAAAGGAATGTAGTCATAGGCCAGTAGCTCAGTAACAAAAAAATACAGCAGCCCGTTAATAAAGTGAGAGGAGCGTGAACAGGATCAAGGAGAATGCCAAAAGAAGAGTGGGGAGTTGTAATTACAGTTGTGAGGGGGGCATAGAAGTGTGGGAAGCTGCCCAACTCCAGTTAGACTGTGATTTGGCAAATCTTGTATTTGTAGTGTTACTAATGTTTGGTTTGGTGGTCACTTCCAGCATTCAAGTAAATGCAAACAAATTTGGAGGGAGACACTGATTAATTCCTCACTGAATTAAGTCAGTCAAAATGAAGTGCTTATCTACAGAACTGTCTTGTGCTGCTTTATCACCCACGGAACAGCAAAGCAGCACGACCCTTACCTCCAAGCAAATGCACTTTCATGGATTTAAAATGTTTCACACCTTTTTTAAAGGATAGAGTTGTTGACAAGGTAACAAGGCCCACACTTAAAACTGTGCCACTTTCTGTAAATGAGTGACAGCAGAAGGAAATTGTGACCGTCTTTACTGTGTAAATTACTTGTCATTAGCAGATCAAGACAAAATCCCAGGTTGTGAATCCACACAACCCTCATGCTGATCTTCAGTGAAAACTATATATCCCCCTTAGTAAACCATCAGGAGAGGGCTGTAATGAAATGTACCTAAACTGGAAAAGTTTTTGAGATATTTTGCAAAATTACGACAAGTTACAGTGGTTAATGAAACATTAAATACACAAGCATATTCTAGTTTCAGGTTTCACTACAAAAAAAGCGTCCATCTAGGTTTTCAGACAAAAAGAGTACCTCAAGCTGTTACTAAATTGCTCAGCTCAAAACCAGAGCTTATAATCACATCTCTTCCTAGCAGTACTTTATGCCTTCCAGGTTTTGATTCTGAGAGACTGAGTTAAGAGATTAAAACCAACATAAGATATACTACCACATTCTTATGCACTTTTCTCAGGTACAGACTCCAGTTTTTAGTATATAAATCGCCAGCTACTTATTCCCATTTCCAGCTAAAATGGGCTGTTGTGGTTTTTTAGGTTTTTTTTTCAAATGCTCTCTAGTAACAAAAAGTGTCAAGTCTGCCATGCACATGAAAACAATTTAATTCAGACTGCTAAGAAACCTGTATATTTAAAATTCTTCTGCATGACTGCTCTTTTAACAATATATCTGAACTCAGCTAAGCAAAACCGCAGATCTTGTAAAGAGAAACATTTTGCCTACAGTAAGATGTTGTTGCATTAATTTAGCTAAAACACTTTTGAAATCAACTTTAGCTACCTACTTAGCACAATTTTCTCGTGTATGAAACTGCATACATCATCTTGCATCTTCCTTAAATAAAGTGGCTAAAGCCCTTTTCACAAATTATCAAGAACAGAAAACATCTGTTGCCTCAAGTATTTGATGGACTGGAGAACTAGGAAACATTAATTCACAGTGGCAGTCGAACATATGTGTGGTACCATCACACACATTATTAGGTTAGCTTCATATTTTACTACTTTTGCCACAAAAGACAAACTCAATTTTGGTATGTAAACAGAAGGGCTATCTCAGAACTGCAGGAATGATGTTGTGAGAAGTCGAAAAACATCAGTACCGACAAGCTATTTCTTCTTGTAGCACATGGTAACGTAAGATAAAAGACAGATAGGCTTTTAGGTGGACTAAAGCTTTCTCAACTTACACATTCTTCCAAAACCACGTTCCTCTTTCTTATTTCCACAGTGTACTTAAAGCCATTAAATACGGTCCTGTGGCCTCTGAAGCATGTAATTACTAAGATAAAATATGGAAACCTCTATTTGTCTTTCTCTGTTGCCAGCTCCACAGGCTGCCAAGAGGAACGTGCACTGTGCTGTGTTCTCTGTGGCTTTGTCAGAAAGATTTCAAATGTCCAAACCAACCAGAGCAAATACACCAAAATATGCACTGTTACACCACCTACATGTAAGATATTTAACGTTAAACAAGAAGACACAACGAAAAGGACAAAATTCACCCATTATTCTAAAGACAGCAAGTAGGCACACTCAGTACTGCTGCAACTGTCAGAAATCTCCCTTACACGTAGTGACAAATGAAGTAAAAGCCCCACGACAACTCCAGCACCCACAGGACAACTTCGGAAGGAGAACTCAGAACACCAGCCATTGGTAGCCTCCTCTGCAACTTTTCCAGGGTCTGGGGTTGGTTCACAGTCCTTCCACAGACCCTCAAGTATAAGAGCAGTGTAAAAACAGATTAAATTAAAAACATATTTCTTACCACTTAGTAGTTTTCACAAAGTAAATGAAGAAGTTTGGAAATAACCTCAATATAACTATTACGATTTAACTATTAAACTTATCATTGCCATAAGAAAAAGCTCCCTGACTGGCACCATGGAACACGAGATGATTGATGCAGCTGTCAGAGCCAACAACATCACTGGAACACAAATGATCCTTCAGTAGAGTTGCTTGGGTTTATCCTCACAGTTTGCAATCTATTCATGTTTTATAACATTCCCTATAGCTAAAGACCTCTCAGAACTGTTCCTGATGGGTTTTTCTTAGAGAGTAGTGGTCATATACACCTGGGAGGGGAGGAATTAACAGCAGAAAGCATCTCAAAGAAGTCCTATTAAGTGTGTTTATTTTCACCTCTTTTTCTGGTTGACTGCTAACTATATTTTCTCTGATAGAAAGAAATCCAAGCACCACTGAACTGCATGAATGCGTGCAGCTGCCCCTTTGTCAATGAGTCCACTGCAAACTATTTCCTCAACTCTCTAACCAGGTCTCAAGGCCAGAAAATCCCAGCACTCTGAACACCTGCCTTGGAGCAACCAGACCAGAGTAATTGATGGTTACTTACGAGCTATCCTCCATCATTTCAAGGAAATGCAGAATCTGAGCAGAGGTGGTAGCCCAATCCCTGCCTACCCCTAGGACAGATTTCACCCGACAAACCCAAACTTTTCACTCAACTAAATTACATGCAAATGTACAGAAGAGATTAGGCAGAGCTCTGCATGGCCCTCTGTTTCTCAGATGTCATTTTGTCCAGAAATCAGAGCAGCAGAAGGAATGTCCAAACTCACTTCAGAACCACAGGGGACTTGCTTTCAGCGTAAGATCAGCTCACGGGTTTTCTGCTTTTTCATTATGTCTCCATTTTCATGCAGAGGTAACAAAATCAGAAATTGTCCATGCGATCAGAAATTCTCCTGTGATTCCCTCTGGAAGTTGGGAGATCATATACACTCTTTACTAGAGTTCAAGATACAGCCTGGATTAGTGAAAAAAGACCATTTTATCCTTATTTTCATTCAAGGATAAATACGCAGCTTGCTTCTTCCTAAATTCCTTGCAGTGGTCTGAGCTACACACCAAACAGAACTAGTTCTACTGAATGAATTCATTGGTTCTATCAGGAACTAAACATTTAAAAACTACATTCTCCCGCTTTTCCAAATTATTGCTAAACTTGGGATTGCAAATGGAAAGAGTGGATGTCAGCTTCCCTTTCCTGCCCATTTAAAGGAGGAACAAATACAGCACAGTCCACTGTTGTCCCTTTTCCTAAACAGCATGACACTGATTGGGATACTGTTCGTATCACTCAGGTTGCGAAGCAGGCAAGAAGGATTTGTTTCCTAGATGGTCCAGCAAATCTTGGATTTTTCAGCTTTATCAGCCTTTTATTATCTCAAATACTTGCTGGAATTTCTAGCAGCTCCTCTATCCAGTAAGGCTGTGGGTCCAACAGCTCATTTTTATGTAGGTACAATTTTAGCCTTTTTTCTTCCTCATATAAATACGTATATAAGAACTGGTGTGGAGTTTACATACATAATTTTATGTATATGTATAAAAAAATAACTCATGCTGTTTTTTTTTTCCTAGCCGAACCCCACTTTCAGCATTTCTACCTTACTGAAAGTGGACAATTTAAAATGTAATGGTCAGCATCTCTCACAGTTAGCTTAAACTTGAGTATATTTTCCTTGGGTTTTGGTACTTGATCTAAGTTGCTCCTCTGTCCCACAAATGAAGAGGAGCAGTGTCCAGGAGTACATGGTTTGCTGCGGAGTGGAACAGGTTCTGGCATACACTCTGGGAGTTTTTGTAAAGTATTCCTTTCTGGGAATAGGGCCATGTTCAAGACCATACAGAGAATAAAACAAAAGGTTGAAGCCACGCTTTATCCAGGCAGGTGGGTTAGATAGCTTCCAAGATATAAGATTTAACTGAACTTAGAGTCAACCATCAGCATGCATAGTTATTTTGCAGTACATTCACATGAAGGGAGAGGAACGGCTCAAGAAAAAGTTAAATCATCACACTCCAACACATATATCACCACCCTCAGTCAATGTGTGGAAGCACAGGTGATAAATTAATAAATTTAGATTACAAAAGCACTTTCCAAATATAGCTGGAGATCTAGGCCCTCGCCTGTAAGAACAGAGCGTGGCTGGGAATTGCATATATGTGTGAACTTAAGAGCAGTACACCAAGCTACACAGACCACTCGATTTCTACAGCTACTTAAAGTATAGTTACTTTAAATTTACTGGCTGCTCTGACTCTTTCAACACAGAATAAGCAGCTGTGACATGTAACCATAAGAATTTGAATCGTTTGTTCTAAAGAAGGAAATGACCATAATTTCTTGCATAAGCAACAATTACTATAGTGGGGCTGCATATACAAGAGTTGCTGCCATAACTCCCTGATATTTACTGGTATATTTGTTTGTATGTATGTATACCTTAACTTGCTCTTGCATACTTTCCATCTGGGATACTTGCATGGCCATACTGCAGCATTAGCAGGTACATACTTACTAGCACAGCTCACAAACTGCTGCTTTTCTAAGGTGTTATGTCAGAGGCACTTGCAGCTGGTATTTCCATGGAGTTCTCTGCATGCAGCTCAATCACAATGGCAGTAACAGTCTACAGGTGTTTTCCAAATCTACAGCAACAAGGAAGGTCCAGATGAACCACTGGTTATCCACCTTCTCTTTTTTCTTTTTCCTCCTTAAATCATGTAGGCTTTCAACCGAGCAATTCAACTGAACAGAAATAGTACCAACCCCTTATAATACTCTGTTTTGTAATTAACTAGCAAAAGGATGTTGCACTAACAGGAGAGGTGACCCTGCTTTTCACCCTCTGCCTGGACTAGCAATTCTCCTCCTCTAACTACGGACGGTGATGGGAGATGATTGGAAATCTATGTTTTAACTTCTTTTGAAGACCCAGGAAACAGTTCAGCTTTGTGGCTCCTCTCTCACATCACAACGGCACGTTTTTCCCTACAATAAAATTAATTGTAAAGACCCAGGAAAATTGAGTCAACTTGCAATGAAAATAAAGTAATGACTGGGAGAACAGTATGCACACAAGACATTGCCCTAAACCTTCGTTAACCACAAAACACAATGGTTTTTGAAAGGTTTTTTACCTGGTCAGAGATAGGGAAAGTCTGAAGGTTCAGGAAAGTCCACTCTTCAAGATTTTCAGCCCAACTTCATATATGAAAGTAGTCTAGATATGCAATACAGTGCTGGATGATTTTTCTGTCTCAAAAAACAAAAAGGTTTGATAACCCTGAAGCACTAACTAAAAAACAATACAGCCTATTTTGTGAGCTGTCTGAAGCTATGTAATAAATACCAATAAAATAAGGCAAGAAGTTTAGATGAAAATGACAGAATATTTATGCTACCTGGCAATAATGGAAATGGGTTAGGCCAACTGCTGTATTTTGTTATTCTGATTTTCAGCCAAATATCTCACAGTGTGTACTGGAGCTAGTCAACAGCTGACATTTAAACACATTTATGAAAGAAATTCTATGATTCTTCAAAAAAAACAAAGTTGTTATTTCTTTCAAAACACATTGGCCTTGAACCTTTTTTGCACTGCATCACAGATTTACTTAAAAGCTTTAACTGCTACCGAAAAAAGGAGCAAACTAAATATGCAAACTGTCATTGGAATAAAAGCCACTTCTGTTCTGTTAGACTTCGTATGAAAAATAGCTTAGTGTCACCAGAGTACTGCAGATAGAGTTTGAAGAGATGCTTTCCTAAGGTTTTCAATGTATTCTTAAAATAATCAAGTAGTGCTTTACAAAATTTCCTTTGGTCTCACAGAATGGTAAAGGATTAAAGGATATGTAATTTTAAAAATAAGATAAACAGTCAAACTTTTCCATTTTAAAAAGAAGTATTAATTCTCCACCTATTTCAGTTTACTTAACAATGAGTAATTGGTTATAACCTTATTCCTACAGAAGGAAAACAAATGTTGAAATTAACCTTTCATCTGAACAATCTGTAAGTAACCTCTTTTAGGGTATAGAAGGGCAGTTAATGCTGCACTGCCACTCTGGATCTTTGTTTTCTCCTTTCTCTTTTCTTCTCTACACCAACATGCTTATAAAACAAACCAACCACTCCTACAGTTACAGTGTTTTCAAACATGCTTTTGACATTTTCCTTCGTGGTGCTTTGTTCCCCAGCACCTGCGCAGCTGCTGATACAGCTCTACACACACCCGGTATGCAGGTCACACACCCAGCACGCCAGGCAAGCCCGGGTCAGAGCAGCACACAGAAAAACCTGCTGCCAAAGATAAGCCCTAAAGAAAGCAGCCGCTCTTCCCTGTAGTTCAGTTTATGTCCTGAAAAAAACGCATCAAAATGATTTTCTAAATTCCAGGGGCTTTGAGAAGCCTCTTGCTAGGGGCCAAATCCCACCACTGGTCCACACACATTGTGGACTGGCGTGTCTTAAGGATCCACATTCAACAAAGCACGCCTGGGTTTTTCTTAAAAGAGCGATCTTCGCAGTTACGTTCATTTTAGGTGTCAGAGGATGCTGTGTGTTATATTCCTGTTACGCTTCCCAACTGACACTGTCATCTAGTTAACACAGAGAGATTTTGCTGCAGTTGGATCTGTTACCAACATATGTTTCCCAACTGATTGTTCTGGCTTTGAATTAAGGAAGTTGTGTGTCCAGGTCTCTCCAGGGAAACAGGCTGTCTTGTGTTCGAAAATCAAAAGCAAGACCAGGGATGGGGCAAGGCTACTGAAAAAATGAAAGACCTGTCTTTCATGTGCTGGGCTACTGGGTGAAAACTAAGGCTTTTTCCTGAAGAATTTTGATCCAGAAACACAACAATACTATCTCACAGTTTAACCTTCCTGAGTTGGACAGAGATATAACTAAAAACTACAAACCACTCAAAAAGTCTAAGGTATTTCTTGCTGCTAATCTCAGCTTACAGAAAACACATATCAAAGGCTTTTACAAGCAGAAACTAAATCTGCGCAGTACATTTAAAAAATATACAAACATTAAACCCATTTTGGTGATGTGGAAATAGAGATGATGTAAGTCGGGCACTGCAGCAGGACAGAGGCCACGAGCTGAAGCCAGGATGGGGACGCTGGGGGCGGCGGGAGCAGCACTGGATGCAGCAAAGTGCCCTCGAACCCGGGGAGAGCAGCATCATCACAGGGGGATCTCCCACACATTATGGATGAGCTGCTGGTGAACTTCATACGAAGAAGCACAAACCTGAAAACATAATAATATGATTTGCCCTACAGTTTTGATAACGCAATGAAACTAAATAAAAGCTGATCATTAACAATCTTTGCAAGTGCATGAAACAACTATTTAAGCAGAAATAATAACCTTTTTAAGGGTCTACACAATGTAACATCCACAATTTTGCACCTTTTTTTTGCTAAGTGGCTCTTTCTGCAATCAGTGTCAGCACTGTTAGAAGTCAAAGATGAAAATGCTTCTCCACAAGCAAGAGTCTTAGAATAAATCCATTAAATACAGTTTTTTATGTTTGAAAGGGAGAAGCATGGAAAACAAAATAGAAGAAAATGTGTCTCAAAACCTAATTTTTAAGCCACGCTAGTTAGTGGATGTTTACTGGCTTCATTTCGAAGCTCTTCCCACACCAGTCTCCCCACAGAAGTAAAATGTGGGGAGGGAGTTCAAATTCCCACCTTTTTAATTTGCCTGGCCAGAGCTGAATGTCCTGGTTTTTAAAGACTGAAGGAGAAAGGGGCATTGCCACTTCCACATTCCAAAATCTATTCTTTCTCAAATATCTTTGGCTATTAGAAAGAAAATTTAGCTACTGATCTAATTTGTTTCAACTTATAAGTACTAATACCCAAGAAAACATATGTTGAACAGGCTGGTTAAGAATACTTAATGAGAATTTAGTTACCGATTTGTAAAGGAAAAGTGCAAATGTGGCAGTTGCCATAGATCCTTGTAGTCCCTTGCTGGCACTGAGCCCAGTGAGGCTTAAAAATATGCAACATATTGATGGGAGAAAGGGAGAAAAAATTTGAATACTATGTGTAAAACTTGCTGTGAAAATACAGTTCTGCATACGGATCTTAATGGAAATTGTATGAGCAAGACAAAATAATTCTGAATGCATTTATGTATGTTTTGTGCTGATGGGATTAATGCAAATATTATAGTCACACCATAAATTCACAATGAAGTGAATGCCTATGGGCAATTCAGTCTCCTGTCCTTGGTAGCTGTGAACAGAACTGTGTTCTTTTGTACATTTATCAGCAAACGAAACGGTGAGGAATAATCTCTTCACTTGTACCTACCTCTTTGTGACATTTCTGCCTTGGAAACAGGAATGCCTTTTTATTTAAGAAACCGTCACAGAGAAGACGCATCGCGTTCTCATTCCTGGAAAACAGAAGAAATGCAAAAGAGAGCTAATGGGCTGTTATTAAACCCTAATGCTAACAGAAGTTAAGCCTACTGCATTAATAAATTATGAGAAACTCTAGTACTCACCTCCTCCCCCAATTACCATAACCATTTCTGTAAACTCTTACCTCATTTTCCCTCCTAGCCCTTGTCTACAAGGGAAAAAAAAAATCCCCGAGAACTGGGCAACTGGAGAGCTGCTACTGAAAGACAGTACCCCAGTTCCCATCATGGGGCAGGAAAGAACAGGCCTTATAGAAGATATTTGAGTTTGAAGAGTCTTTTCTGGCCGACCTGCCTAGTGTGGCACTGTCCAAGTGAAGAATGTTTCCTAATGCACAGTCTGAACCTCCCAAGACTTGATCTGTGGATGCAACAGGTTTGTGCCTCATCCACTGACAGTCAGGAACTCTGTGGAATCCAAAAGGATTTAATTTTCTTAATTATCTGATTAGATTGCAAGGGTTCCTTTTATTCCCCGCACGCTGTCCCTGCAGGAGAAGCCACCAGGTCTATGGACATACCCACCGCTTGCAGGATCTGCTCAGCATGTGGGCTGAGGGTGGACGGGGTCACTCGGACTGCGGCTTCAGAGCAGCTCTCAGCACGTCCCAGCATCGGTTTGTTTGTGAAACTGGGGTTTCCACAGACTGACATTTTGGTCACTTCTGGCTGGACTTTCAAAATTACACGAAAAGCAAGTCCACAGTTAGTAAAGTTCTTTTATAGATTTCACATCCCCACTTCAGATTATAAACATGCTTTAGTATCTCAAAATAAAATCTCATAAAGAAGTTTTAAAGGAGGGAGAGAACAACATGTTCTTGCCTTTTATAATCCCTTTCTTCCTACTCTCCAAATCTATCCCCTAAAAAAGAAAATAAACCACTAGGCACACACAAAATACTACCATTTGCCCTAAGCCTAAGTTGCTTACATTTGACAAAGCTATAAGCATTTGAACATTCTTTTTTTTTTAAATAGAAAATTTCAACCTGAACTGGACACACTGCTGCTTATACTGTATATCTTAAGGTCAAAACCTTAAGTAATTAACAAAAGGCCTTACAGAATATTAAGACACCAAAGTGAAATATAAAATCATTGATGAGTGAAAACAGGAAAAATATTTAAAACAAAAGAAATAAGTATATTAATTCAAGTACATTTTCTGTGAGTGATCCAAGACAGACTTCTGTTCAAATCACCTTCCCGCACACACACCCCATGTGAGATGCCACAGCGACACCCACGTGGTGACACCACCCCGGCACCCCGTGTCCCACAGAGATACGGAGAGACCCTCACCCTCCATGGTGCAGCAAGTACTGCAGAGTCTCCTGTGGGAAAAGCCTTCAGGTTAAATATTGAATCTTCTACTTTCTCAGCTATGACTGAAAAGAGCTATAAAGCAATTCAGATTTTTATGTTTTATAGGTATTTAGAAAAATGTTTATACATCCTAATCAAGTTTCTATAGTCCCTGCTAGTTTATTCCATAGGATTTCTTCTCATCCGTGAATGGTTACATACCTATTATTAAAACCGATTACACACCAAACAAAGCATCTGAATGTAGTTATAAAACCTTTAGAAGAAGCCATGATCTAATATGGGATCTGCGTGGCTCATTAAGAATCTGAGGAATTGCCCTGAAGAAATGGGACTGTTTTATAGAATAATATTTGTGTAAAAAGCGTTTTTATTGAGTTTTTAAATTACACTGGTGTATACACTGCCAACAAAACTGCCTGTAAAGAAAAAGTGAATGAAACGCTGGTGAACAGGCACAAATTATGAAGACAAGGGCTGAGAGATCACATGAGTTACAACCTCACAACAGCATCTGAGGCAAAAGATACTTTTGCTACAGGCAATAACATTTATCACAACTATCAGCTCAAGTTATTTCCAGCGCTAGCATCAACGAGTTCATTCAAAGTTTAAATAACTTCAGAAGATGCTTTTATAAGGATGATTTTGCCTAAGCAAAATAGGAAATTAAGTTCAATGTCATCTGTCACAGGTTCCCATGGAGCCAGCCTGGCTTGTTTTCTTCAGGCAACAAGCCAGCATTGGGTATATGAGGATCCAACACAATTCACTTGCAGAGAGCTTGTTTAAGTAAAATTCAGAACTCACCTTCCTTATAATGATGGGAGAACTGGTTACTTGGACCAGGCAGAGCAGCTGATGTTGTAGCTACTCATTTAACCAAGGAGAAATAACTTTTGACAAGACCGAGTTTTGCATTTTGTTGGCCTCTTGTTTCTAGAAAACCAACCCACCTCCAAAGCCAGCCAGCCGAGTACCGCAGCCATACAGAGTCTCAGAGGGACTCCTAATGAATTCCTACTGCCAGGGCCTCCCTCCTCCCAGCAGCTCAGCACACCTAACACGAAAGTCATTCCACTACATCAAAATTCACTCTGCCAATCCACACGTTTGCTGATGGAGCTCATGTCACACAGGACACCTCGTGTCTCCTCTCTCCCTTCCTCTCACAGAAGGTCTTTCAGGCCCACCTATGACCTCGAGACTCCCTCAGCTGACCTCCTCCTGTCAACGGTGACAGCAGCAGAACTACCGACACTCTCATCAGATCCACAAGAACAGTGTGAAGACAAGGTAGTCAGAAGGAGAAGCAAAGAAGACATGCAAACATCCAGCTGCTGTGGGAGTAGCTGTCGGTTAAGTTGTTATAAGCTTATATTCTGATAAGGGCTGGAACTCTGGATGGCGCAGAACAACCGTGCAAACTCTGTCCCACTGCCCGCAAGCAATGCGCTGCTCTGGGGCCAGAGATGCCGAAAGCCTTCTGCACGTCAAAGCTCATCTTCTGATTTCAGGGGCCAAAGACAACTCTCCCCAAGGCCAGGACTTCCAAAGGCAGGTTCAAGATCAAGCCTGCCACTTCCCACAGAGAAACAACACTATCATATCACAGCGACTTCCCTGTCGTTCAAGGCTCATGAGCAGCCTGGTCACCACTCTGTTACAGAACCACCCATCTCCAGAAGCGCACGCTGCCACAAGCTTGTTCACCAGTTTCACTTCAGTATTAGGAAGGAAAAATCCCACAAGTTATGTGCCACAGCATCTGGAGAAACAGGAGACAGGGAGAGAAACGTGTGTGTGTGTGTGTGTAGAATCTGTCCCGTAACCTTAGCAGGAAGACTTATGCAGTCACAGGCAAGTGTTTAGCAAAATAAAAATGACCTGTGCAGTTTGTCTGTATTCAGCTGTCAGCTTGCTTTATTACCTTTGCCAACCAGAAAGCCCTCTGCTTCACTTAATATACACAGATAATCCTTCTAATATTGACATAACATATTTAACTTCTCTACCACTGATAGAAAAAAATCTTTTATATGTTTAACATATTAATTTCAAAGCATAGCATTCTCAAAATGTTCCTATACTATCTTGACAGAATCAACTATCTAAGAATAAATCCACAATCATCATAAATCATTTAACAACCTCCCACTGACATTCTAGGTACCCCCAGGCTTATGATTTATCATAAAGTGCTAATCCAATATATTATTTTAAAGAAGTTTATAAATGATTGTAAAGTGAAATAGCAAATGGCATTCAACCAGAGAACATCAGCACTTCTAAGCAGCACCCTGAGGGCTGCTCAGCTCACCTGGGAGCTCAGCAGGATTCCAGCACAAGGCTCATCAGCTCAAATCTGACCCAGACAGGTCACAAGCAGATTCACCCTTTGGGCTTCAGCCTAAGCCCATCTGTACATCAGACAAGAGGAAAAAAAGCCAGAAGAACAGTTAAGAAGGAAGAGATCTTTTATTTTCTTCTGCCATTGGAGTCTGGGTCTAGAGTGCACCCCCAGCTGTGTACAAGCTTGTAGCCATCTTTCATAGTATTATGAACTTTTATTTAAAGAAGTTTAAGCTCAGATTCTTGTAGCCTCTAAGTTCTGGTGCTGGGAAAAAAAAAAAAAAAAAAAAAAAAAAACCAAAAACACACACAAAACAAAAACAACAAAACAACAAAAACCCATCAAAACATAAACTGCAAAGTATGAATAAGCAGCACATCTGTGCGCACCGCAAGGGAAGGTATCTTCGTATTACATATATTACAGTGTAAAGTTAACAACCCAATATAATCAGGAGTCTTAATAAAGCTAGCAAATTTTTCAACACAGATGTTCCCACTAGGAATTTGATTTAATCAAAAATTCTTGCTATTTCTCTAGGAAAAAATGTTTGACATGCTTTTCAATGGCAGAAAAAACATTAAATGAAAGTTCAGTTCTAGTTGTGTTTTCTCCAGAAGGGTATAAAACCTTCCCTTCCCTTGTGCACTCCTCTGAAAGGGTGAGGAAAGGCACAGAAATTTTAAACAAAGAAAAACAGAACTTAAACTGGAAAAGTGGTTTTAAAAACAAGTTCCATTTCTCATTATTTTTATTTCTTTCATGTGTCAAATATAGAAAACCAACTTTTTCATCACTTTACCTATCCATGAGAAGCTGTGGGTCCCCACAAGCTTAACAAAAGTTTCTTGTTTGTTTGTTTGTTTTTCCCAAAGAAAGAAAACTGAGCATTACTACCACTTACTGAACAATCCCGACTGACTAAATGCAAAGCCGTTATTTACAGGAAGCCTTTGCAAGGCAGAAAAGACCTTCAAGCAGAGGAACTGGCTTTTGATTATCCCACAAACTTTGTGACCATGCTGAAATAAGAACCAATGTTATAAATGCTATGGAGTTGGGGCTGTAACTCTGTCAAAGCACCAACATCAGCATCCACTGCATCAGCGTGGAAACTGGTCCTGGGTAAAACCTCCTCCCATCTCCCACAAACTCTCGGCACAGGGCACTGACAGATCGTTCCCTCCACCTTAAGTCTTCTGTTGCCACCTATAAATTAAATTACTCTGGCAAAAACATCCACTACATATTGAAAGCCCAAGATCTAGATATGTGTGATGGGGGAGTGGTTTATCAGTAGTTTACAGAAGAGAATATTGTTCATCTTATTTTTGGTCAGAGTAGAGAGCAGTAGGTTGCTGAGAAAAGGAATTAATATCAAAATCAGGCTAAATCAAGCTTTCACGTTAAGAAACACCAGGCAGAACCTGCATGAATAGGTTCAGTTCTGCCCCTTCGTATGCTCCCAGGCTTTAGAGCCTTCACTTGCACAACCACATTCTTATTTTCTAGGGAGCTCCCTCCTCATTCTATACGTGACAAGTACCACAAACTGTAAACCTGCTGTTTCCCAACATTTGAATGCTCCATTTGGAAACCTCATTTCTATCAGTAATGTAATTGGTACACCTTAACAAGGTGCCTGAAAATAACATAGGTGGAAACCTATAATACGCTGCTGACAGATCCTTTTTCTCAGTCTAAACATATAAGTATTCTTAAGCTGAGCAAGAACACGATCGTATCTCCAGTGCAGAAGAACGAGACTGATGCTATGTTGTCAGGCAACCAATTAAATTATCTCAGGAGATAATTTAAAGAAATACAGACCAGAACCTTAGGCTTCCACTGCAGCAGAACTGCCAGAAGTGATAAGGAAAATTCGGGGACACATGCATGAACAGAACATATGGAGGAAGAGTTAACACCATGTTTCTAGAAGAAAAATCACGACTCCCAAGCTACTAGAGCTCTCAGAAATAGTCACACAGCATATGAACAAGAAATATATGCCTGACATAGCCTTGCTGGATTTCCATAAGGCTTCTGATCACATATGCCAGTGAAAGTTCTCACAAAAGTAATCTGCCAGGGGACAGAAATGTACAAGTCAAATTGGTTAAATGTTCAGAAATGAATGATACAAAAATAAACCCACCATCTAATCCAGGAATTCTCCAGTGTGGTCCCACTGCTCAAGCAGCAATCACGTAGAGATCATAGCATAGATTTCTGCTAAAGGCTGAACTGTTCAACATATTCATAAATCATCTGCAAAAAGGGTGACAACCAAGATGACAAAGTCTGCTTATGTTTATAAAGCATCTATAACAATAAAAAATGACTGCAGAGAATTGCAAGAGAGTTCTCAGTGTTAGAGTGACTCTGACAGAACCCCAGATAAAACTCCAGACTGGTAAATATAAAGTAATGCACACAGGGAAAGATGATCCTAACTTTCTACACACAGTGATTGACTTTGAAACTTACATTACCACTCAGGAATGAGATTTTGAAGTTACAATTGACAGCTCTGTAAACACATAGACTCAGTCTTCATTAGCAGCTTAAAAAAAAAATATATATATATATATATATATATAAACGCTAGGCATTATTAACAAAGGAATAAGTATGCTCCCTTTTCCATGACTACGAGTCACAGAAAAGTTAGATAGGAAACAAGTGTTCAATAGCTCTCGTAATACAAGAGCTACGGGATGTCAAATGAAACTGCAACATGTAATTACACTGTAGAACTCATTGCCTTAGGATACAAAAGTTTACAAAGGTTCAGAAATGAAGGGGATCACTGGAAGAGTGAGGGAAGTGTTGTTACATGCTTATCCTGCTCTTAAGTATTTTCCAAGGCATCTGCTTGTGCACTGACACAAACACAATGGAGGTTTGGAAAACAGCATGAATTGGGCTGTCCCACTACTACTACAACTATACTACAAAACATATGGGAACTGCACTCTGTAAGGGATTTAACTTAGATGAAGCGTTAGAGGGTATTCTGAGCAGTTTATAATAAAAAAACAAGCCTAGATGACACCTATTTCAACACTATGTTGGAGACGTTTTCATTCTTCATAACAGAATGTTGTTTTCCTTCTTTGCACCACTAGAACCGTAAGAAGAAAATTGCTCAGACCCTGCCCAACTATAAATTACACAGCCACAAACCTCCAGAAGAGCCAGTGTGGAAGTGGAGGCTGCAATGGTTTTCTCTACAGCTTTAGGAAAGCAGATTAAGAAATTGACTATTATGAAAACAGAATAATAAAGGAAAGATCAAACAATTTTGTCAGAGCCTGGAAACATTAGAGATCTAAACCAGAAGACAATATAGTACCAACTCCAGATTTTGGGATTTTTCCACACCAGATTTTGCCTCTTACCAAGTATGAAGAATTCCTAGATTACTACTTTGTTTCCAGGATTAACACTAAAGCAACAAACATGTTCTCAGCCTTACTGTAATTCTGGAGCCAGAGATAGCACCATCTGCTTTGACAATGCAGCTATGTATAGGAGATATTGTTATAAACTCATAACAGCTCGTTCATATTATTTATATTTCAATAAAATAAAATCAACTCAAGACAACCATTAGCCTGCAAACCAGAAATCTCCAGAGCCACAGTCCTAGTGTGACTACTGGATTGCTGGGGAAACTGAGGCAACAGAACAAATATTTGTTTATTGACACAGAGTGGCAGAATTCCCGTATTTAACAGCAAACCTGACTCTGCACAGCAGCCATGTAACTTCCCAACCAAGGGAAAAGTCTCCATAACTGTATCCTACAGCAATATGTATCGCAGGCTTCCTTCTTCTGGACTCGATCCTTTAAGTTGGTCAAGTTCTGATTCCCTATAGAGAAGACATGGGCACAGAGCAATATAACCTCCAATTCAGACAATTTGTGATTTCTTTCTGGTTCCACCACGGTCCTGCTGTGTTGCTCGACCACTCGCTTCACCTCACCGAGCGTGGCTGCATGTCCCATCCTCTGCCTCTGAGCAGCAACCATAGGCTGGAAGCTCTTCTGCATCAAGGATTGTTTTTACACACAGCAGCAGGTCTCTGTTATGATGAAAACCCTTTGGCCTGTGCCCAGTCCAAACAGGACATGACAAGGACCTCTTCATGTATGCAGAGGGAGGAAAAGAAGGTGATGGGCCACAGATTAAAGGTAAACAAAAGATCATCTTCAGTTACACATGTGGAATATTCCTGACACAGAAAATTATTCCACCTGCAAGAGAAAGACTGTCCAAAAAACACCATGTAAAGGAAACTCGGACAGCTGTGTAACCGCTGTAGGGTTGGCAGGTCCCACTGGAATCACAGACTGTTCTGCCAATAGCAAACCACACGGTATGGGGAGCGTGAAGGTCACTGAACACTCCTTGCGTTCTCTCTCCCTCCTGAAACACCTGGGCTAAAGAACTCTGCATCTGAAAGAAAAACAATTTACTACCCATTGAACTTCCCTCTTCTGTGGGGGAACATGTGGCCCTCTCAAGGCAGATCAGGGTACAGAATAAAACAAGACAAGCAAGGACACCTGTGCCCTGAGCTCAGGGCATGTGCAGGACAGGTAGGAAGAAAGAGGAGCAGAGCTGGCATATTCATGGGTCGGTTAACTTATTAATATAAAGAACACAATGGAGAGTTGGAAGCATTTAGGAAAGGTCAGTACCCAGCCCGACCTTCACAAACCTCGTTATCACACCTTCAGGGACTTTTGCCTATGACTGTGGAATGAGGGATACTCCTTTTAGTGTGTTTGCTGGGGTCACAAATAGCAAGTAAACCATATGAAGCAGGAGCCATGTCACGGGGTGCACTTCATTTTGTTTTTGTCCTTTTTTTTTAAGAGCACTTTCTACAACTAATTTGAGCAATCTCTAGAATGGTTTTCAGCTAGAAAGATCTTTTAAAGTAGATGTAACAACTGAGCAAATAGAAGACTATTTACAAACGCTTATGATTTATTTACAGACCCTCATGCAAATTGAGTGTTCTCCCTAAAAGTTTTGACAGAAGCGTCAAACAATGGAACATTTTTCTGTGATGAGTGTATCTGATACTTTGGAGGTTAGAATGTTTTCCAGCCTAGAATAAATGTAGCACATGGAGTCAGCTAATGAAGAAACACTGCATCAAAGGCCTTACACCACCAGTCAGCACACACCATAGCTATGAAACATGTAACATTTTTTTAAAACTTCAAATTGCTCCTTTTGAATTTTTTCAAACAAATCCATATGTTTGACAAATCAGTTCATTCAGAGAAGAGGGTCTTTACACTAGGAATGCTAAAGGTTCAAACACAAGAAGTCTTGGCAGGAAGAGGCCTTATGGATGGCTTTAAATATTAGAAAAAAGAAAGCGATAAGGCCATTAACAGCTCTAGTGTCTCCCAGTACACTCCTCTGTATACATGCTGGGAAATAAGCACATGCAAAGAAACAAGGAAATGTTCACAAAGTCCGTGCTAGTTTCACATCCAGAATGAGAGATGCAGCGGAGATCTGGATTTTCCTGCGTCCCCTAAGTCAGCCCTTCGAGACGACATTTTCTTTTCTTTTTCAGATTTAATAGGTTTCTGAGGGACAGCCTCAGGAAACCTTCTATAAAAAGTAAGGACTTTGATTACATTACTGTCAATATTTTAGTTTTAAAAGATAGACAGGGGAGCTCACTCAACCTTAGTACAAACGAATAGCACAATTTAAACTGCACAGTCAACACTGCAACATCCCTTTTAAAAAACAAAATACAAAAGCTTAACTTTTTGATCTTTAAGACACACATAAAGACGCACTGTATTTAGGATAGAACTTCTTAAAAAATTCAAACCCATTTTAATTCAAAGACAATGTTTCGTTACTTCAATAAGAACGAGATCAGATGATAAAACTGGCAGATAATCAAGTTGGGCATGATTACATCACTAAGTGCTTCTTCACAGCTGTAGCTCTATGTTACAGTGACAGATGAAACAATCCCTTTAACACGCTCTAGAACCAAAGCTACAGCACGACCCTGCCTGTTCTCAGCAGCTCTAGAAGGTTGTCGAGAAATCAAACTGAAACCAAGAGCCTGAATCTTCAGTTTGCAATTTCCCCTGTGATCAGGTGATGCCTTAGACTTGAGCACCCGACTAACTTCTGAGCACTCAGACTGGAGACTAATCCTGTATCTCAAGTCAATTTACTTAGGGACATTAAAATGCTTTGAAGAAAGGTACTTACCCCAACACTCGCACAGAGTTCCCACAGTCACATTAATGCATATTATTGCACAGTTTCTTGTGTCAGCGCATGTAAAGAAATGCAAGTTATATGCTCATGTAGTCTAAATACCTAATGAAATGAGACCACTCCTATTTTGCCTATACCAGCAAGACAGTCACAGCTCATTTTTACAGTAAGTTGTTGTGCCCACACAGGTCCCCAGCACAGGCTCCTTGCTTCTAACCCAGCACCCATCCTGCCACAGATGAAATTACCTACAGAGCTTGTACAGAGCTCCAGGCACAGCAGAAACAAGCACGGAGCAGAAATAAAGCAATGGGATTTTACACAGTATTTCTTACACTCTGGTCTACCTCAACATATTAAATCTGCTCCTCTCTGTTTAAATGGACAGCAACACAGCATCCCCCGTGGCCCGCAGGAACCAAAGGTCACTTGGTATGTCAGGGAAAAGGCACATTTTCAACATTTACAGTAATTGGGACCTTTAAGCTGCAAGAACTACATCAGTCATCTCCATACTGGGAGACCTTTCCCGTGCAGTACAACGTTGAAAATACACAAGGTAATGGCAATTAGAGTGAACACCAGGCCAAGCTCACAGCATCACGGGGTTTGCAAACACTCTTTACAACGTGCTCCAGTTCATTAATGTTCGGCTTTGTTTTCTGCAAATTTAAACATACTTCACCTTTCCCACCTCAGTGGTATCAGATTTTAGATTGTTTTCAAAACACTGCCATCTTTTTTAAGCAATGAAGAAGTGAGTAAAACTCTGAATTGTATGTATTGACTGCCTTTGAAATAGTACTTATACCTGAGGATAAAGATTTACTTCTACAAGCAACCTATTTTTACACAAAGCATCCCTTTTCCTTCCCCTGACCCCTCCCAATTCTCCTAAAATGAATACACTTTGAATGGATAAAGCAGTTGAATTCATTAACATTTAAGTTCGTTCTTCCAGATAGTTATGCCTTATTTAGAATAAGCAATGAAGTGAGAGTATTTCAAATACCAGCTGCTGCAACCCTGAGAGTCCTTTTTTAATTTTGAGACCTGTGTAAGTAATATACAAATATGGCACTGCAAAGGACTCAATTTAAATAAAAACTCATCACCTTGTGTCAAATCAAAGCTTTTTCCTCGTCCTCCCAGTATGAACATTCACGTGAACTTGTGATCTAGCTAAAATATCTTGCATTTTTTACAATAAAGGATAAAAAGTTATATAACTGCACTTTAAAACTGAATAAAGTCTTGTAACACACAATTGGAGCTGCCAGCATGTGCAGTGCCCAAAATATACAAAATTTATCGAATCATCAAAACAACCTTCCAATTTGCAATCGCTATTCCTTCACCTTCCCACACTGCATTTCACATTGTCATCTTTTAAATACCGATATTGGTTTGCATGTTTCTGTAGGACGTGAGAGAATCAAGGGGTTATTTTTAAAATATAATACAAGAAGGTTGATACTAGAAACATTTGTATCCTGAAAAAGGTACCAAAATCCAAACTCAGCTCTGGACTGCAATCTGACAAGAGACTTGCTGAGTGCATCTGGGGAAGCCATTTAACCTCTCTGCCCCATTTATGTCACCTACCAGACATTCTACTTCTCTTCTAATGCTGTAAATTAGTGACATTTAAAGGGGAAAATCTGCATTACTGGAAATGTTCAAAGTTAAAGTACTCTTCCATCTTTCAATTCTCTGAAGAGCTACAAAGTGTGGACTGAAAAAGGGATATTCTGGAAGCAGTCAAACTAGACTGCCTCTGCTGACATGATTTCTACAAATAAATGGGAATGCTGGGGGAAAACAAAACAAAATCTAGGCAATGGAAGACACCACATGATAAATGCAACACATATCCTAAAGACTGCTCTAGAAACAGCAGCTTACCATGCCATGCATTTGGAAAGTCACCATGGTGCTACCAAGCAAAAAAGGCCACTCTGGGACCAGTTTTACCCATAATACATGTCTATAGCTCATTTACCTGATGAATCTAAATTACAGCTCCTCTCCCCTGTGATTTCAGCCTCCTTCAACTAATCCTGATTAGTCTTCCCAGAACTTCTTATTTAATGGTTCAGAATGGCAGCACCTAACTCAAGGGGTTAGTAATAGTGTCAAGTCACCTGGTGCTTACCTGAGAGAAATAATTAGACCAAGTCCCTTGGCACAAAGGTAGAGATGAAGTGAAGCAAACACAGTGGAAAAAAAATAAAGCTGCTTTCATGCTACCATAACTGACAGAAGAAGCTCACCTGCCAGAATCTAACAGGTTATTCCAGCACGGACAACGGAAATGAAAAACTGCAGAAAAAGACAATGTACACCCAGCTACGCTTACAGCACGTGGATTTATTTGCCAAAGAAAGTTAGTGCTCCATAGCAACTAAAGTAAGTTCCCTCGCACTACTGAAAACGTTAGCTATTTTCATTTGCAATTATGACACATCAATACTATTTTTAGTTAGATTTGGTGAGGATCGCTGTATTTGTAGAAGGGGCTGCTTTGACCAATAGCACAGATATTTCCTTCCTTCTGCAAGAGGTGAAAGAACTGTTTTAAAAATAACCCTTTCACACATTAGTAGACAAAATAATTGAAATAAAAACAGATTATGTAAGACTTCTAATTAACCCATTTGTCACCAACCCATCTGTTACCAACCAATTTGGTCAATTCATTAAAATGAATTGCCTCATTACATTTAGCACAAATTATGAGAATTATCAAGCTTTAACGCTGTAAGGCAACGCAAAACCTTCCTTCCTTGCGGAAAAGTTCCCAGCTGCCCAGAAAATCAGTTAGCAGCACAGGCTGTTCAGTAGATCATTCACTCCATCTTTCGGCGGCAGAAAGGACTGCAATGCCACTGCGTTCCCTCTGCCTCCCCCACGCCACCAACACCTGGAAATCCAGATATAAAAGGCCTTACAACACGGCTTGTCCCACAAGCTGAAAGGTTATCATTGAAAATCTGACATTTAGAAAATGAGACATCCAAAAGGGATGCCTTGCTAAAAGGATGCTGCTCAGGAGCACCAAGTCTCAGCCAAGACCTTCACGCAGCGCAGAACTGGAAGTGACTGCAAGGTTCCAGAGGTCTCCGTCCTTGCTGAAGTTGCCAAAAGTTACTGCTGACATAACTCATTTGAATAACACGATCCATGCCAACAATGAGATAGTCAGAACACCTTTAAAGGCACCTTGGAAAAAAAGAAAAGTAAATTAAGTAATACTTTGACAAACATTAAAATACTATCACAGATGAAGAACGCTGCCACATTCATTATTCGCTGATAAAAATTCCTGGGAGCAAGGGGGGGAAATATATCTTTTGCTACCAAGTCCTTCAGGAGCAGCCATGCAAAACAATAACAATTA
Source organism: Streptopelia decaocto (assembly GCF_964273445.1). Taxonomy (NCBI): domain Eukaryota; kingdom Metazoa; phylum Chordata; class Aves; order Columbiformes; family Columbidae; genus Streptopelia; species Streptopelia decaocto. The sequence continues at coordinate 6,145,309 of NC_138662.1, forward strand.
ACAAAAATGCAGAATTATTAAAAATGAACGGGTAATGGTACTTTTACTTTTCAAGCTGTAGAAAAATAAATAGAAGGCTGACAGAACAAGTAAACAGTTAACACAACATTTTAAACACATCCTTATGAACAGCTTTAAATAACAAAGACAATACTCAGCTCTGTAAACATACAAAAAGCCATGCCATGGACCACCACAGAAGAAAATAAAATAATCTAAGGTTAAGTATCACTTCTCTTTGCTATGGGAAATACTTTCATGTAACTGTTAACAGGACGTTGCTATTACACTGAATTGCTTTAGGCCATATTAGCATTATGTGCAGTAATGTAACCCATGATTACAGAAAGCAGATAAACAGGCTTACACAGAGCTATTTCCCAGTATTCTTCATTCGGATAACACCCTTTTTTTCAGTTACCGTAAGACAAAAACATTAAGAAAGTCTTATTCACAATTCAATTTGTGGAAATATAAAAACTGAATGCTCCACTAAGAAGCTGATTTTTTTGTTAAGTGTCTTCTCAGAACTCCTGATTCTCTGCATTAAAGTGTACTCCTCTCTAGGAGTTGATAACAGTTTCACTGCTAGAATTCAGGTACTTTTGGTTTTAAATATGTCTATCAGAATCTGATTAGTTCTTGTGAGCAGACTCCAAAGACTGTCACATTTGTCTTGAACCTTCCACCATTAAGAAGTTGAATCTACTCATTTGAGGCTCAGAGCAAAAACTCAGTTCTCATGCCTATCCATAAGCACAATAGCTTTGCAGATTTGAGTCTGCTCCTGCTTTTAAGAATTTAGCAGTAAGATGGAGCAAAAAAAGAAGATTGGATAGATGAAACACAAAAGGGAGCAAGATGAAATGGCATTTTGCAACACAGATAAACTCACAAGGAAAGAGTCCTATTACATGGACTTAGGAGACTTCCAGCAAATTCTCCGTTGATGCCCAGAATTCCATTTACCAGCTCTCAAACACCAACATGTCTTCTAGCCTCTTATATCACTTTCTTCCATTACTCATAAACCCTGACAGTTCAGAATTATTTTTCTAGATCTGGATTTCCATTCTGGGTTTGAATGCTTTTCCCAGCTGAATATCTAGCTACAGCTCTACAAATTAAGTGTGTTTAAGTATTTTCAACATCTGTTTTCAGATTACTCTGCCATAAAACAAGACAAAACAATGGCTACCACCCACCTCTCCCTCATCCAAGGCAACAGTGTGGTTTTATTGCTCATTTTTGCAGCTTACCATCCTTGCTTGCCTTCTCACGCCCCTTTAGAAGACGGCTGCAAAAGGACCGCATTTCTGTATTTCAGAAAAAAAAACAACAGGAAATACACTTTCTATACAGTGCAGGATCACCCACTCAGACAAGTACACACAACTGTGCAAACTGCAGCACACACACGCAGCCAGATTTCCAACACAAGCATGAGTATAAAAAAGGATGAGCAAGAGCATACAACCCTGTAGGAAGCAGAGGGAAGTCAAGAGTACAAAACCTACAGAGGAAACACTGGCTGATAAAACACTTCTTTAATGGCTTCCTGCCTTATTCCTTTCTTGTCCATTTTGGGGAAAGAACTCTTGCTTTTCAGACACGATTAATAACAGTATGTCATGACAACCTCCCAATATAAGCTCCAGCACCTCCTCCATCTTTCATTTTGGGAAAGCACTGGTTGCCATTAGGGACCCTGGATGAGGTCTAGAATAGCAGAAACGCATCTCTTCATCCAAAGACCAAACCACCTTATGCCAATCATTAGCTACTGTCCTGGTTTCAGCTGGAATAGAGTTTTCTTCCCCGTAGCTGGTATAGTGCTGTTTTGGATTTAACACAAGAAGAATGTTGATAACACATTAATGTTTTGGTTGTTGCCAAGCAATGTTTGTACCAAGTCAAGAACTTCTCAACAAGAAGGCAGGAGGGGTGCAAGAAGCTGGGAGGGGGCACAACTGGGGCAGCTGACCCCAACCGACCAAAGGGACAGTCCACACCATACAACATCATACTGAGCAAATAAATCTGGGGGAAGGAGGAAAGGGGGAACATTTGGAGTGATGGCGTTTGTCTTCTCCAGTAACTGTTGCACGTGATGGAGCCCTGTGTTCTGGGGATGGCTGAACACCTGCCTGCCCACGGGAAGTGTTGAATTAATCCCTTGCTTCACTTGCATGCGCGGCTTTTGCTCTGCCTGTTAAACAGCCTTGCCTAAACCCATGAGTTTTCTCACTTTTACTCTCCTGACTCTCTCCCCCACTTCCCCCAGGGGGCAGGTGGGGGAGTGGGAGCGAGTGTCTGTGTGGGGCTTAGTTACCAGCTGGGGCTAAGCCATGACAAACACCTAATAGGCAGGAAGGAGAAACCCACTTTTGGGAAAGCGAGCGTGCGTTCCACCTGAGCTCCAGAACTGTGCCTTTAGGAAGCCAGACTCACACTTGGGGAAAAGAACACGAAGGTGTAGGTGTGTAGCCAAACAAGGTGGTAAAGAGCACAGACTTTCAGAAGAAACGAGACCAGGAAACAAAGCAAACTTCCCCAAGAGAGAAGCAGCAATATGTTACAAAAAGGTATCAAAGAAAGATTTTATTTTTTTTTTTTTCGCCTGAGTTCAAAATCCTTCTTTTATAACTGTCTTCTTACAGTGATGACTGTCAATTTGGGTCTTTGAATAACAAACATCCTAAGGAAAACAGACTCTTGCCTAGTTCATGGATTCTATGAAAATAATAAAATTTCGCAGTTGAATTTGAAGCTAAGTAATTCTTCTTTGTTCCATAATACACATATACAAAAAAGCAACATTATGAAGTCAGTTCAACTGCTCTTCAACAGTGATACTCAAGAGTCACACCTTCAGAAAGAAAAAAAGCCTGAGAGAAACCAAGTATTTCCCAAGAGAGGTATTTTCCATGTGGAATGCCCAAGCCATCAAAACGAAGTTCAGAAAAAATATTCAGGGTTGACAAGTTGAACTGAATACTAAGCCATATATTCCTTTCCTCTCTACATATAAAAATACAACACAGTGAAAGTGCAATCGTGCAAAACAAGGACAAGCTATTCTAAGCGTACAAAAGTGTCAGGATGATAAACCACATAAGCTCAGAATTAAATGAAAGTTAATGGCCACTAGCTGGTATTTAACTTACTTTCATTTCTCTTTTCTTTCCATTTTTCCACCTAGCCTGCTCAGCTAATAAAATTGCCATTATAAGTGAGAAGCAAAGGCACGATTCAATGCTACATCAATTATTATGACTTTATTGTGACACAGTAGTATTCAGCTGATCCCAGAAGGCTATACTGATGCCTTGGATGCAATTAATTTTTGATTGATCTAACTCCAGTACTGCATGTAAAATGTTCACAGACACTTGAATAATTCTATTATATGTAGGACATTACTGCACAGAGATCATTTGAAATTAATTGCCAAGTTATTTTAGTAAATGTAATACACCATTCCAGTCCTATTGTGGTAACAGATATGTAATTGCTTTACAAAGTAAACTAATGAAATAAATGAACTCTGACTAATATGTGGCATAACAGGGCTGAAAAAGTGAAATTGCACTGTGTGTTTCTTATCTGCCTCTACGCAGTCGGGGTTGGTGAGTTAACTTTACCGTTGCAGAACTGAACACGAGGAGAATGCCCTCATAAAAACTATCTTGTTTCACCGGCTCAAGGTCACCCTAAGGGAAACAACTTTTAAAAGAATTGATGACTATTTGATGCCTCAAGTGTCTGCAAAACCTGAGGGCAAACAAACCATCACTATCACAAGAGGTTGCCAGAGTCTTTGTTTTCTGTGTGTGCGTAGAGTTTCCCAGGGATAAGTATCATGTAGCACTATTGCTACACACAGAAAGTGAGTTTCACATTTTGAGCCACTGGCCCAATTAAGTCACATGACACATTCAATTTACAGGACAGCACTGACATTACCAGTTGATATTTTCAAGTGAGCCAGTTAATGTAAAGATGGACTGGTCAGCATTTGAAGCTCAGCAAGTCAGGACTTGAGGAAAGCTACTGCAAAGTCAAAGCAAACCAAGCTCAAGAGGGATTTTTTTGCTAGCACAGCAGAAAAGATGCTCATTTCTGGAGGCTCACTGCAACTGCAGTCCCCAACGCTCCCTTAGGAGCACTGCATCCATATTTCAAATCATTACCGCAAAGTAAAGAATCACGATACTGTGATATTTTCAGTAGGGTCAGTAGCCCAGAGAGCCACAGGTGTCAATACAGTCTTTGTAAAATATCTCTTCACTATGAATCTTGCCTCCAAGGACATCAGAACGCTTCCTGACCTCAGCTAATGTTCACTAGAAATTACATTTTAAAATTGTTATTAAAAACACAGAAAACGGCATCATGAAATGGAAAATACTTAATATTTACGCATCTTACATTTTTTATTGCAGAGAATTTCTTTTTATAGTCGAGGTTCCCTGATAATGATCTTGTAATTTAATATCAAATCCTTTTCAATGTTAAGAGGGACTGGATCTGCTGAATTCCCACATGACTTAAACTCAGACACGTTAACTCAAAGAACAACAAAAAAATTCAGAATCTGCAACATGCTGACCTCTGCCTCTATCCTTACCTAACACAGGCACAGCACCTGACAGCTTCCACCAGCGTTCCATTGCCCTGGGGATTTATTTCAGCTACTCTTTTAGTCACAAGCTCCCAGCTATACCACACTAGACTGTATTTTGGCAGGCTAACTAGAATTCTGTTTAAAAAAAGCAAGAAGAGGTGAAGGAGTAAGAGAAGGAGGATTGCACAGAGGGGAAAGGGACAAAGGAGGGAGGGAGCAACAAGAGGAAAGCATTGTTTTAGTAAGTAACAGGAAAATGCAGAGCATCATTTGGATTTTTTTTCTAGGCTGTAGATACACAGATCACCTCTGTTAAAACAGCAGCATCACTGTGAATCCCAGCAGACGCTACTAGACATAACCAAGTGAAAAGCCTGTTCTCCCATTAACTCTCCTCTATATTTGCAGGACTAGAACTTATTTATTTGCTGTATCATGTACAGACTTTTAAAAGGAAGGTATTCTTTACATGTTTTTTCTCAAAACAGATTTTAACCATAATCCAGACCATGCCATCTACAGGGAACTGTCACTCCTGCGCTGTCAGAAGCCATGGTTTGTGTGAAATGGATAATGCTTAGAGCTGATTAACAAACTTGCTGTATTTTATGTATGACTTATTTCTATTGATATTTTGAAAGATAAAACAGGTAGCAGTGAACTATCCATATGAAAATACCCTTGGTATCTTTTTACAAATCCTCTAAGTGTACCAGGGCTATAGGCTCATTTTAAGAAAATATGACTAGTAACTTAAATACCTTTTAGGAAGTGAATTTGACTCTGCAGCCAGCACGACAGTCTCCACATTCCAGTGGCAAAAGCACTTTTGCCCTGTTTACCCAAAGAACCACAGCTCCAAAGAAGCCAGAGTAAAAACGAGAATGCACCTGGCAGGCTTCTGCAGGGAGTCCAGGCAACCTGGAAATTACACCAAAGACCAGGACAGGCAGAGAATAATTGTCATTCTAGGAAAAAATATTTGTTCAATTGCTTTACTGTTACTAAGGCACTAACATTTTTGTCAGAGAAACCCAGCAAGTAGTGGTGTTTTGAGTAGCAGGCACAGCTACAAAAAGTAGTGTCATTAGGAAGAATGAAAAAGCCACTGTCTGTCTGGATACCCACGCTGGCCTGTCAGTGACCTGATCTGCTCAGCAGCGCAGAGCAAAGCACTGTTTTTCTGGCCAAGTTTATTCCTATGTAAAATGGGCGACCACCCTCGGGGCAGGAAGAACTCCCCATGCTGTCACTGTGGCACAGTTCATAGAATCAGAGAATATGTCAAGTTGGAAGGAACCCAGTAAGGATCACAGAGCTCAGCTCCCCGCCTCCTCACAGAATTACCTAAAACTATGACTAAGAGCATCATCCAGACATTCCTTCAACTCTCACAGGCATATTAAGACCGACAGAAATAAGAAGCTCCCTAGCAGCTCCAAGTAGTCACTACCACTTCTTTTGCAGGATCACAGCTTTATTTGAGGCTGGAATTATCTTTGTCTGGTTTTAGAAGAAGATATGAAAAACTGGGCAGGATCTAAACAGGTAAAACATGTGTCCGCTGGCAATAGAGCTTCAAATAAACAAGTTATATACAAGCTTTTCCCAATGATTTGAATGCTTCGTCCGAAAAACAGAACAAACTAAAAAAACCCAAACACCACCACAACCACAAAAACTAAAACACATGCAGTGTAAAAGAACAGATTTGTATTGTGATGCCCTCAAAAAACTTGAAAACCCCAGAGATTCCCTTGTCTCTGAGACGCAAAGGCAATCGTCCCAAGGTCTTCCTTGGTAAGAAGTTGTTATCACAGTTACTACCAGCCCAAGGAAGCACAGTACAGGAATCAAAGTCAATTTAGATTAGCAATAGCGTGAGTGGGATTAACCAAAGCTAAGTCCAGGGTGAGAGCCCTTAATGTCTCATATGGATTCTATTAGCTAAAAATGAAATCCAAGAGCAAATGTAAACCATGCCAGGAGTTGAGGAATCCTTAGTCACGTGCCTCCAGAATACCGCCTGTAAAATCACTGACAACACTGAAAACATGGCAAGAAAAAAAAACAAACCACAAACTTGAGTTATGGAGATCAGCAGGTGGAAATTCTATCAAAAAGAAACAGCTCCACCTTATGTTTGAGCAGCATGAGTATTTTGTTCACTTACCTTCCAAGCACACATCCAGGGGAAATCCAGCTAATGCAAACCATAGAACAGTGGTCAAAAAGGTACCACTACAGCATCTCTGCTTTGGAGTTTTTTCCACAGTTCTCAGTTCACAGTATTACTGGTTGTAATAAGCACGCTTTCCACAAAACAGATATTGTGTCATGACCTCTTTGCTTTTCCAGGCTGAATGCTATGCCAGCAGTGAATTTTCTAGTGACAAAACAACATTATGTTCAGCTGCAGTATTTTTCCACCTAATTCACAGCTGCAAGGGAAAAAAAAAATCCAAACAAAACAAAACCAAACAACCAGTCAAAACCCTTCATAAATTGTTCAGAGTTACCAGGGAATGAGTTTTAGGTAGCATATTTCAATTCAGGTGACAGAATCCATTTGTTATTGGAAAAGTATATTTGCTTAGCACCTCCTGGCTTTGATCCTTTCTTTTTCAGACTTCACTTCAAGCACCACATGATTTGTAGAACTTACGATCTGAAATTCATGGCCAAAACAGGGAGTTATTTTTAAAATCAGCCTTTGCTTTTTCTCTGCTGTGACCAGATGAACACCTTCATACCTTGAATGCAAACATTTAAGTCCAGAATTAGGTAGTGAAGTCCAACTGATGGAGTCTAAACCTTGTTCAGAATTGCTATACACAGACTTTGCTCAAATACACTAGTCAGCTGAAGGATGAACTGGAACACGCATGTAAACAGTTCAGTACACAAAAAGATTTCCTTGGGGTCCCATGGCTCATACAGCAAAAGGACTTGAAGGAAAACATAGATGGCATCAAGAAAGAGCAAAGAGTGGGAACAATGAGACATAATATACAGTGATTTTGATTTTTGTTGTTGTTATTTTTTGCTAAGATGATACTGTTGGCAATGGTTGGTAGTCAGTTTATCAAAGAACCAGTGTATACCCATTTGGGGACAGTCCGGAGGGGAAAAAAAAAAAAATAGGGAAAAGCAATGAATTGTTTCACTTGCACAGAAATGAAGAAACTTGTAGCACTCTAAGAAAAAAAAAAAAAATCAGGCTTGATTTGGCAGAAACAATTCTGTTCAGCAAATGCACTCTATATAGAGCCTGATGCAATTTCTCAAGTGATCTGGAAGGAAGTAAGGAAAACGTCACTCCACACGTATATCAAAAGAGCAGCACATTTTCACATTATAACCAGTGTGCCATGGCCCACCAGGAGACGCAGAGCACTACTGCTTTGGCCGAAGCTTATCACAGTCCCCTTGTCTAATCCTGACTTTGCAAAAGTTGTCACAGTCATAAAGATCGTTTGCACCTTGTCACGGAGACAAAACAACAAGGTTACAAAAAAATAACGCGTCTAGTTTTACGAACTATTTCAGAGGTGAATTTGCAAGCTACCCCTGGCCTTGCTTAAGAAATGGTCTCCAGAAGGTATTCAGAAGAATGGCTACCTTAATATTTATAAATACATCAGTTCAAACTGGATTTCCCTGATGCTTAATGCTTGCTGAGTAGTAACAGAAACACTTCCTTTGGTCTGTGATGCCCTAACACACATACACGTAATTGTTTGGCATACACGCTTACACTCATCTGGGTGAAATGTATTTGGCAGTCATTGCATATTATGATAAGCTACCCAAAACCATCAGCAGTTTGTGATGGCAACAAATGGCACAAACTTGATAATGGTTTTGACGTTTGGAAACAATTATTCTTGTTAATGGCCAGGTGATTTATTGATAACTGAAATACGGCATGAAAACATCTATTAATTGCAGTGCTAAAGGCAAAGGGTAATTGCACGTAGTGACTTGCTCAAGCTCTGCATGAGCAGTTACAACTTACATTTGTGCTTTTTTGCTTCTTAGGACTGTAAAGCTCATTTAACTTTTTCTTCCTTCATAAAGCTTGTTTGTATCCAAAGGATGCCTTCAGCTAATATTCCATGGCAGTGACATTTTTAATGATAAGTTCATACTCCATCACTGGTGTTTGTCGTTTCTAATGACAGAGAAATATTATGCTATCATTGAAGAAAAACTAGTGTGTTGTTATTGGTATTATTTTTTAATTTGATGAAGTTATCTACTGAGCAAGCCTCCTACCTCTGTAAGACATTAATTGCATCCAGACAACAAACTTCTTACTCTATATTTTTTCCCCTAATACTCTAGACAGTAAACTCAAATAACATTGTGATCTGCTTAAGTCTGTTCTCCATTTGCTTAACACTCACTGGTTCCACTTTTCCCTTTCCAAACAACAGATAAGCTTTGTCTTTAGTACAAATAATTGTTACGGCAGTATTCGAATACAGCAGGCAAAGAACAATAGTAACTGCCCAGAACTACCATGTTTTCTTGGCAGAGTTTTTGCTCTGAACTCTGGGAGCTTGCACAGTCTTCCTGTCTAAATCCTGCGCTGCCAAATCCAACCACACCTTGCTCTTCCTGCAATGCTCTCTTCAAACACCAGCTACCAGGCCTGGATACTGTGCATTTGTTTTCAGTTTGTTATTCTGCTTTCCAGCTCTCACAGTCTCTTTCACTCCACAAAACCTCACTTACCTGCAATTCCCCATCAATTTGCAATCCTCCCTCTGAGTCATTTCATTCACAGAACTTTCGCCACTTACAAATAAACTCCACAAGAACATATTCAACTCTAAAAGGAAAATCATATATTGGTTGAGATGCACAAAACCAGCGGAACTTAACAAGCCATGAAGCACAGTACATTCACAACACTTGGCGTCTCTATTAGCACAGAGCTCGGCAGGGAATCTGCAGCTCCCTGAAACGAACCTTTGGGACTCCCGAGTTGCCACCTTCCAACTCCGTATTTGCATGCAGGAATGTATACCTGTACGTGGTTTTCCTCCTGAATCCCTGAGCTGCTGTCTCAAGAAAGCAATCCTAGTTTTCTTATCCTGCATGGCTTTACTACAGTTTTTCACAGCTCTCACAATTTTTCCTTAGAAATCCGAGCCAAGGTGCTCACAGCTGTGCAGCATGAGCCCGTCCATGGGCCACACCACCTGCTCTGTATTGCACAGAGGAGGTTCACGCAGCCCTCACCCAACCTTTCTGCACTGAGCAGGATGTCAGCGAAGCTCTTGCACTTTCCTGGTCCTAGTGCTGTGCTTCAGCAGAGCTCCCAGAGGAACCTGTGCAGAGCTACTCGAAACAAGCTCAGCTGAGGGGCGGGAAAAAAAACAATACTAGAAACATCAGTACAATTCTGAAGGAACCAGAGTAAAACCCAGAGTTTCCACAGGCTAACAGTCAACCTCAAATGGGAGGACTGTTAAAGAACATTATCACACACTCTTTTCAATGAATAAAGAAATAAAAGCTTACTTGACTAGCAAATCAGAATGACAAGCAGTCTGTAGCAAAGTAAGCTGTACTTTATGGGCATAGTTTGCTTCTTCCAAACATGTTCTGTTACAGTACTTGCTTAGAAAAGCACTTCTGCAGATATATACTCAAGAGTTTCATCTGCAGGGACAGAAATGCATTCAGACACGGAAGCAACTCAAAGACTAAAGACCTTTCCTCAGAGGGACACTGCTCCTCACACACATACTGTACTCTGCCACATTTCCCTTCTTCCTTCCCTCAATACCATAAACCCCACTTCTCCCGAGAGACTGCTAAAAATCACTACACAAATAACATAAGGCACATAAGTGCATTTTATGACTCTCGTTTTATAAAATAATTCCCAAAAAGCCCTTCCATTAGGAAAACATAAGTACTGCCAAGTCAAGCATCCAGAACCAAAATGAAGCCACAATTCAAATTTTCTGTGCAACCTTCATTTGCTCCCTCCTCACTCCCTGCTTTCAGGGCTTGCAAGTTGGCCATAATAAAACCTCCAAGCTGACCAATACACTCCTCATCCCATTCTAATGCAGGACTCTGGTGGGCCACCACAATTTTACATTAAGACTGACTAGGTTGATTTTTTTCAGCAAATAAAGACAAGATATTTTACATACAGGAGCTGATTGTGAATGGTTTGTGAACAGATGAAACAAAACTGTCAGGAAGGTGGGAGAAAAAATAAAAGGAAGGAAATGAAGATATTAACGAGTGATCATAAGGCTCATTTCTCACAGGTAACCAAACTGTGCCTCGGCTGCTTTGTGAGGCACAAGCATCTCTTTGGAACAGCATCCATTCAAGGTTTCCCACTCCTCCCTCTCCCCAGGAGACACAAGGGAGCAGGTCTGAAACACTCCTGCATTCAAGGAAGTTACGGGTAAAACTCTGCAGTCTTCTCCCAAGCTCAGTCACATTCTTCCCTTTATGAAGGTCGCTCTCCAAAGTGTATCACAAAGAACAAAACATGATTCTTGTTTACTCGCAGATTAGAACTACTCACACATCTGTTTATAGACTGCTGCCTTTTTTTTTTTTTCCTTCTTGACACAGTTTTTGTTATTTCAGTCTTCTTAAATGGGTCACAGATATAACATGTCTGTCCTCCTGGTGACGTTCCTTTCCAATTTCTCAGTTCAGCAAGATGACATAAGTCTTTGGAAATAAGTCACGCTGAAGACACGCATACCTGGGAACCACAAACCCTAGCTGGCAAATCAACACACCGAGGTCTGTGAGATGCTTGCTTACCACAGCTAAACTGGAAATCTGACAAAACAAAAAACAAAATTGTAGGGGAAAGGTAAAACAACAGGAAAACCAACTACCCTACCTTAGCTGCACACTCAGGTTCCAAGAACAAAGCTCACCACGGCAGTGTGCTGCTACAGACAGCCCAGCTGCAGAGGGCTCATTCCTCCTTCTAGAGCACAGCAGGGTAACACAGGAGCCACAATTCACATCCAAACTAAAGCACACAGGCATCTTTGTGTGCAAGTAATCCAAACTGCAACAGAGACAAGCACCTCCTAGCCCTGCTGAGTTTGGATCCCCCAGCTGCTCAGGCTTTTCCACAGCCTTGCACTTATCCATGGCACAGCTGTACATCAGACGTGGAGAGCATCAAACTTCATTTTTAGCTTATAATGAACAGCATTTACATCGCACTGTCAGAATGCAAATGAGTTATGTATTTTGCGTTGAACAAAATCATTACATCTCAGCAGATCTATTGATGCAATTATATGGTTCGAAAAGCCTCAGATCCACTCTCCTCTGTATTATCTTTAAAATAAGAATAATTAAACCACAGAATTATGACATTCAAACAGCAAGACATAAAAATTCCACAAAAATAATTTCAAAGTTCAGATTTCAGCACTGTCCAGAATCCAGCAAATTAGGCCTGGCTGACCTCAGGGTTCTCACACAACCCATCAAACAAACAGGTCATCACCTGGCATGGTTACTGAACTGCTGCCAGTATTCCAGCTCACATCTGTTACTTTTCATGACTACTAAAGCAGATTAACTGGTCATGTCTGAACTTCTTTTTTTTGAAAAGAAATTAGAAGAAAACAACCCCCCTTTCCCCCCACACTTCTTTACATACAAATAAAATCTAATATCTTTACAATAGTAGAAAAGAAGAAACAGTTGAACAATTGGTTAGTACCTAACACTACTACTGCAGCATAATTCAGCCAATAAACTTCAATGAATGTCAGGTTTGCTCCTGGCCACTTAAACGGCTTTTATCACAACGCTACAATGTTTAAGATCAAACAAAGAAACCTGGTCATTGCCATCCAAACATACATGTCAACAAAAGCAAAGAGGAAAAAAAGGTGACTATGATACCACTTGTTAGAAAAATACTACAGTAAATATTCTCAATGTGCGTGTTAGTAAACGGCTTGTAAGTTTCTATGTTGATAAACTAATTTCTACATAGAAGATCCTAGAAAATCCAACCACATTTAAGCATCAGCTGTACCAAAAATACAAATAAGACTCAACTGGAAGACAAAAACAAAATATAAGGGAAATAAATTTTATTTGGTGTTATCCTATTATATAACCATTTTATCTTACAGTTGTTTGAACGTCATTCATCTACCTACTAAAAAAAAAAAAACACATCACATGATGTATGAAATTGTAACTTTCTCCAAAGTAAAACAGTTTCATTCTCCTTTGGCTTAAACTAACAGATTTCAGAAAATAAATGCAGCACATCTTCACGAAATGTACAGACAAGTACCCCATTGTGCCTTTGACAGGCAACTGCAAACAAAAGGGATATTTGGTCAAGTTCAATCTGAATGTGACCGTTCGTTTCTTTGTAAATAAAGCAATTAACCACCTTCACATTAAGGATCACGCAGATAAATAAGAAACTAGGAGACAGCTTCAGATACCTGTCCCCCCTTGCAGTTTCTTGCCACATAAAATATATTAAAAAACCCAAACAAACACACCACTACAAAACCCAACCAACCATCACTGAACTGCTTACAGATCAAGTTTAAGAGAGGAATGTGTCCTTACTTTGCAAAGGAGCAATGATTAAGCCACCTTAATGTCTTCCTGCTTCATAGAAAATCACATTTTCACTTGTTTAGCCTTTCCAATATGAAATTAAGCCAATTAGTTTTAAAATGTGACCTCTCTTTAAATGCATATACAGTATTTATGCTAAAAGATGAGACTAGACAGCTCACTATTTGAACAGTGAGATCCCACATCAGCCTACTTATGACAACACTTGCAGCAGAAGTAATGTTACTATACAGCTGGGATCAGCAGATCAGACAAGACAGCAGGACGTCAGGCTCATTTTGTACAAAAAATTCTTCAGTCTTCCAAGCACTGTAAGTGCAGGGCTATACCAAATCTTTCTCTGCAAGAAAACTCAGAAGATAAAAATTTAAATAGCAAAGAACTAGTAAATTCACTTAACAGGACAGAAAAATGTAGAGTTTGTTTTGACAGATTTCATAACAAGTTCAGAAGAATCAGCAAGTCTCTATATCACATATCTATATCACATATCACATATCTTCCAGCCAGGCTATGGAAACACCCCCAGCAGCTGAGGGAGCGCACCCTTCTTTTCCTCTGTTACATTCTGGGTTCTCTGTGATAATGTTTTAATCACCAAATTCTCATTTAAGGTATCTCCGGTGATAATCTCCAAGTGAAAATTAATGGTTTAGAGAATGTTTCTAACAGAACCAAACCAAAGACAACAATACCAGAATGCATTTTACACTTGGAGCTACGGTTGCCACAATGCATGACAGTCAAGTATTTTTTAAGCCATCGGACAATCTGCAGAGATGCTATATAAACTATTACAAAAGCTTCTGACTGTATGTGTCTGAGCACACGTTTTTAATCACTTGACATGTTTTGGTCCATCCAAACACTGCAATGGAACACTGATAATTATAAACCTGCCACTTGTACCTTGTGAAACTGCCAAATTCAGATCTTAGGCCAGCAATAAAATACACTATTAGTGAACCTAACATAGCCTAACATCTAATTTTACAACTTCTGAATGTCCACATTTTCAATGATTAAAAAAAAAAAAATTCAAAGGTTAAGACTGAACAAGTACCAAGACATGAGGTAAACTAGTTGCAACAAATGAAGCATTATCTACCCAATAATAAAAGTTTAAATATGCATAAGTCCTTGAAAGAAATCTTGTTAAATATATTTTAACATTTGACTTCACAGACAACATAAAAACATTTTTATTGAGACAATTTTGCTTGTGCCGGGATTTAAAATCTCAGATAAAACCAAAAGCAATGGAGTGAAAGTAAGAAGTTTTATTATAATTAACCTCTGGAACTTCAGCATCCAAGTGACTGTACTTCACACCTTCTCTAAAACACTGCTCAAAGCCCCTTTTCCTTTTAGCTGAAGCTTCAGAGTATTTTTGACAAATCAATCAATACCCTCATAAATGAATGATAGGAATGAAATAATCTTACAGTTACTAGACATATGCTGTGTATTCCATTAATTTCCTTGTAAACAAAAAACCTCCTGTTCACCACTTCAGGCTTCAAAACCTTGACACCTTAATCCCCCTGCACTGCATCAGGTTCTGCTTCAGGAACTGTTAGAGTGCTATTGGTCCTTGCTCTAGTGGTTTCTTCAGCTTTTGTGTTGTGGGTTTGTGTTTGGGGTTGGTGGTTTGGGGTTGTTTTGGTTTTGTTTTTTGTCAGACCATTTATTTTCTAACCAGTTAAGCAGCCCACCATTGCAAATAAGGGCATTCTTAATTACATGTTAAGATGTAAACCATATGACTCCTCTGCACACGTACCCCATTGGTAAGAACAGGCGCTCTATGTGAAGTCTGCCAACTAGGTTATGTCAGAAGGGTGTATCGTAGCTCTGCATTCATTACCAAAGAGGCCTTTGAAGAGAAGGTTAGAAAAGAATGATGCATAAAGAGAAAATTACTCATCTCTTTCACTGTTCAGAAGACAAAATAATATTCAGTTGGCAATCTTCTACATCGCCACTCCAATAACAAGAACTCAAACACATGTGGAAACCCTTCTCCATGTAGATCTTACGCAAAAAAATATAGCCCTTTACTGCAAGCATGTGCAAGAATAGTTCTGCACATGAGCAATTCACGTTCCTTTCTTCATATACCGGGAGAGGAACTGGCTTCTGACGAAGTGGACCAGCTTGGTCTCTGTGCAGAACATAGTAATGACAGTTGCTGCAAAGCACAGAGCCCCCACGCTGATGTGCGCCAGCCTCGCCATCCACCCCTTATCGCAGCAGAACATCACCTAAACAAAGGAAACAAGCAAGTGCAGAAAAACTGGTCAGCACAAAGTGGATTTACTGCCTCAGTACACAACCAGGTCCAACACCTCTCTCAACCATGCTAACACCACCGTCAAGCTGAGCGTGGTTTTGCCACATGCGCTGATCCTACAATAAATCGTCCTGGGTAGTCACAACACTTGCCTTCTTAATAAAAATTCTGTCAGCAAAAAACGAGCACTCAGATACCTGATAAATATGGAAGTTACTATTACACGCAGAAATATGTTAATTGAGATATTAGGAAAATTCTGCTGGCGCTATTACAAAAGTCTGCTACTTTGCAGCAAGTATTAGGCTATTTTCTAACAAAACCCCACTGGAAATCTCCCATTCCAAAATACAAAGCTCTCTTTCCCAAGGAGTGTGCATGAGTACAGTCTTGTAGCCTGAATAAATGTAAAAATCGTGCTCTCAGTGATTTTTGTTTCTGTTCTTGTTTTGGTTGGTTTTCTTCTGTCACTTTATTACAGCATTTTTACTAACAGTTTATTTGCGCTATTGCAAAATTTCTATTATGGAGAACTAAAGACATGGATTTATCTACAGGCAGCAGAAATGTGTTAAATTTTATTTTACTTGTGGGATACACCTTCTACAGGTGGCAGAGTTAACTTTGTATCAAAGATAAAATCTCCCATTATTGTATCTTGCCTCGCCTGTAATGGAAGTATTCCAGCCTACCCTCATCAGCCTTTTTTGCTAATGACGTCTCTGCACATGGACACAAAAGTCATTTGGCATTAACTTTCATGGTGAAAACAAGATCTGAAAAAGGACACTTACCTCAGAGAAACCAGTGATTACTCCACTTATGATATAAACGAGTAACAAAACTGGTGAGGGCAGCAAGCCTGCCAAAGGTCGGTAGGTGCTTTCTTTGAAGTAATCATAGATATAGTGGGTGCTGTGAGCTATTCGAATACCCATGTTAAAGCAGTTGGCGAGGATAAAGCCGATGCTGCCGTGCCAGTGGGTCAAGAAATAAGAGATGCACAGAAACGTGAAGGACAAGGCCAGCATAACAAAATTGTACCTAGGAAAAAAACAGCACAACAATGTATACAGTTCCAGTATTTACTAACTTTACCTCTGAAGAAATACCACAATTTATTTTCCAAAATAAGGAACAGAAATTCTCTTACCATCTTCTAATGAAAAAAAGACAAATTTCAGAACAGACATGTTAATAAAACAATTAACTGAAAGAAATGATTAACAATGTAAAAACTTATGGAGTTTTTGCTATTTTATTTTAGGTGTGTATTAAACAAAAATAACATTCAACAAGATGATGCTTTATTTAGCTTCTTTTCCAAACAGTAACTTAGCAAACAAGTTCACACTTTTAAAGGGTCATGCAAGCAGCCCTTGTTCTGTTTCTGTACTGAACTCCAAGTGAACCATATGCAGATTAATTACAGGAATATTCTGCAGACACTACTTCCTACCTGTCTACCTCTTCTTTGCACATCAAAGCAAACGTAAAACATTCTGTCACTCCATTGACAGCAAGAAACAGGACATATAAAGAGTAACATCGGAGGAGATCCGGACCTAAAAAACAATCAGAATGAGAAGCGGATTATTGTTTCTTTTATAAAACCGCATTGTTTTTACACTCGTTAAGAGATAAGTAAGTTGTAATGTTAACACTAATAATGAAAACTTAAGGTCATTTGAACACTTCTCCTGTCTAGGCATCTTGACAAGAACACAAATAAACAAGGCAACATAAAACCCCAAACACCCCAAAATAGCAGTTGTTATAGTAACAGAAAATATATCCATCAAAAAGAGTATTTTAGTAAAAGATATCTCCTAAATGAAAATTAATATTTATCATAACCCAAATATTTTATTGTACAGAAATCTGTGGAAATTAATCCAATAGTCATTACGAGGTACAAAAAGCAATAAAATGTACATATCAAACCCAGCTTTAAGAAAAACAGAAAGGCTGCCCAAAACATTCAAAACTGTGCTAGATGAAAAACGGTGTTCAGATTTTTATGGGTCAGAGATCATTTATACACGACTTCAAAATCCTCCATTCAGACATCAATCTTTTTCTTGTCCTTTAGAAACTATAACACTGGGGAAAAAAAAACCCATGCTTTTTACCACGTTAGTGTGCATCCATGAATATTCATTCCTTCTTGATGGCAGCAATGTAGTTCGTATTATTGAGTCTCCTCTGTTTCCGTTCTAAAGGACAACTGCCCAGTAAGCAGTAAATACACTGCAGATGTGGGGCAGAGCTGAAGGCTTTCAAGTTTGCATAAAAACATTAGACTACAGAGCACTCAGAAATTTAAAAAATATATATCCATGAATATCTGGACAAATAAGTCAGTACACATTCTCAACATTTCATTTTCACAGACTATCATTATGTAAAACAAAATAAAATTACTTATGAGTCATATGACTTGCATCCGTATTCCTAAACAGAGTCCTTTTCAGTCAAGTAAGCATGTCTGAAAGATTAAGCCCAGACACTCATTCTTGAAGAGAAAGAGGGACAGAAAACATTTTCTTCATAAAAAGTTGGCTGTCGGAATCCAGAATGGCAATCTTTCACAACATTTGCTTTCAAAATCAGAAACAAATCTAACAGAACCAGCAGAAAGACAACTCAAAACAAAACACTGAAGTTATTAACACTTTTTCTTGGTTATGCAGACACATGGTTTTCCTTAAAATCACTACAGAAATCAAGCACCACCTTCCAAACGACATGTAAGGGGTTTAAAGCAAAAACATGTAAATGCTTAATATTTAAAAAGGAACGTATCCAGGGGGTTAGAATATAGCAAATGATCTTAACAGTGAATAAGGTAATTACAAGAGATTTTAATACCCAATAGGCCATATTCTAAGGTTATGGTTTGAAGGTGCAAACTCCGACAGGTGCAGCTTTCTTCAACACAATATCCTGTCACATGCTTTCATCTTCCCTGTAGCTTTCTCCAAATTGTAACAGATGTGAAATGGAAAGTGCAAGCTGGAACAATCCCACCATGGCATACACACAAAGTTTCCAGACAGAAATGCAACAAAAAAAGCTCCTCGGAGGAGCTGCTGGATCTTCACCCAAGACAGATCAGATAGGAACCAAGACATTACACAGGGCTCAGCTACAGAAGGCAGATTGGTTCTTCTAGCAAGAGCTACCACAGGTCAATTGACAAAGCACTGGAAGAACCCAAGAAAACTCCAGGCTACAATTTGTGTGTTTGTGTTATGAAGACAGAATTAAATGAACATCTGCTTTCTCTCCTGAAAATCCAAGGTGACCTACAAACTCCTTGACTGCTTCTGCGGACAGATTTGTAAAACTTACCCCTCAATATGTACAACTATAGCAAGATTGTTACCATCATGTGCTTTAGCACTATTAAAAAAGAAGTATTATTGTTTCTAGGCCAGTTTGTTATATAGCTTGGGTGTAAGTGGAGTGTGAAAAGTTGCTGTTATAAACAGCTGGAGTTATAATTTTACCTCATGGAGTAGCCAAACAATCCTCTAAAACGATCTTTTCCAACAATGTGAAATTGCAGGAAGGTAGAGTCCCAAACCTCATCGTATTTCTTTAGAGCTCCTCAGTATATTTTAACTTAAGCTGACGACATATTAAACACGTGATTACAAAGGCAAGAGTTCTGGCTTCAGACAAACTAAGTCACTGATTTCGGCAGGATTTTTATAGAAAAAAAAAAATTCTGCTGATTTACCCAAGGATGCAAAATAGCTGCAGTTTCTCTTTTTAAAGGATGGTTTCTTTGCCAGTTCTATAAATCTTTACCTGTTCCAGAACTGAGCATTGAGCCTCCATAAATATCCAGAGCCAGCTGGGAATAGGCAAAGCCAAAAACCGTGATGGTGAGGCCAATCAGAAGCACAAGTTTCAACAGCAGTTCTAATACATTTGCGGCCATAGCAACGTCATCCTGAAAAAAAAAAGAAAATTGTAGCCAATTACATGAATCAGAATCCATCTATTACTTATTTTCACACAGAAAAGCTACTTCACAGAAAAATCAAAGTTTGCACAGCATAAAAAGGTGTGAAATTTATCCTTTGTTATTGAATTATCCATACACTTGGTCTTAATTTCGAACGATTTTTATATATTATTCCTTTCTATGTTTCATACATTACAAATTCTACACAAATATTAGCCATGAACACATCTGTTCAAGGAGATGTGCAAACAGCACTTGCACCTGTTTAACCGTCAGTAAATGGCACGGACGGCACCTGCCCAAGGCCACGGGCTGAGTCAGCGGGAGGGTCGGGTTTTTATAGCTGCACAGGACTGGCCACACCAGAACAAATAACTCGTCAGTTCTATCACCTCTTTATAAGAAACGTTCTTGTAATTCTTCTGATGTAATTTCACTACACTGACTGAAAACTCGATCATTTTGCCAGTTACACATATCAGGTACACTATGTATAAAATATACATATACGTATGCCATTCTTAGCCCACCAATAACCTAAGACATGGGATTTGTTTAACTGTGTGCTGATGCGCAAGTAGTAGAATTACTGAAAAAAGTTGTCACAGTATCAGACGAAAGCGCAGGCTGACTTCGTGACTGATCAAGAATTTACTACCTAGAGCACACACAAATATTACTCTATGAAACAAAGCTCATGTTCGTTTAACCACTGATACTCCACATACAATTCAAAAGCTCTAAGTCTATATGGAAATACACGGTACAGTAGGGTTTACATCACACAGTTTGCAGCAGACGTTAACTTCTGTTACAATACAAGGCAGTATTATGCCATTGCATCTCTTAGGTTCTATTTCATTAGCACTTTTCCTATTTCTTTTCAGCCCAGCCTCACTCAACATTTTTGTTCTCCAACTTTTCCATTTTAACAGCCTTTATACTCCAATTTAAACACATATTTCTACCAGTCACACTCTTGTGATGCAACTTATTTGTAACAAAAATCATGTATTTGATGTGCCATTAATCCAAAATAAACATACCTGCTTCTGATCCTTTACATTCTTGCCTCTTTCCAACACTTTTGCAAAAAAGACATAAAAACTCTCCTCAATAGGCAAGAAGATAAACCTGGCCACCAGTGAACCAAGATTATTCACGATATCATATACACCTTAACAAAAATAAACAAAAACAACATAGTAGCAGTCTATTTTTTTACATGCATTTCAATTTTGAGTCCTTAACAATGACATGAATTCTAATTTAACATTTCCACCGAACAAAGAGAAAACAAGTAGAATGCAGTGCAACACTAAAGCACTACTAATTAAGTTGTTTCTTTGTTTTTAAAAAAGGAACAGGATACATGGCATCCCGCATCCAATTGAAAAGTTTTGATCAAAAGAAAAAAATCCAGGATCTTAAATAAAATTCTCCATAATGTATCTCAAAGTCACAAAAGCTTTGAAATCTTTCCAGATTTTCAAGTTATCTTCAAATACTTTAAGTCATTTTCAGAACCATATGAAGAGCAAAGACTAAGAACTGTCACCATTCCACAACACCATCACACTTACCCTGATCTCCAAAATTTAACACGTTCAAAAAAGTCATCACATATCGTTCACCTGTAAGTTCAAAATAAAGAACTTAAGAATAAGTCCCTAAATCTTTCTCAATATTTGTTCAGACACTTCAAGTATTAAGCATTCAAGAGAAAGTCAAGCAGGCCAGCACCTAATTCACAACACCCTCAAAAACTTCATTCAGGTTGGTAACATTTGTTGTCAGCGACCTCTGAAAGTCACACACCCACACATCCCCCAGCTTTTTCAAGCTTTAAGTCAATTTTATAAAAGCATTCACTAGCCTTTCTCCATCCCAACTCTACATCAAGCCTCACCCTCTGTCAAGATCTGTTTCAAGAAGGATTGTTTGAAGAAACTCCAAGTCAACCGTGCTTCCTTCCAGTTAACAAAGGTCTGCAAAAAAAGAAGTACTGACATGTTAGAAAAATTATTGAAACTACAGAGCAGAAATAGAAAATATAAAGCCACTACAATACCCTAGGCTAGCTCCAAATGAACTGACAAGGAAAAAATGCAATGTCATAGCTACAAAACAACTAACCTAAAATATTGCTAAATTCAAGCACCAGCATCACTCTGATCTGACAAATACTTTTTCCCTTGCTGAAGATCACTGCTGTTGCAGATGAAGTATCCAAACAAGCTTTCTGCCAAAAGTACTTAGAGACAGGAAAAAAAGCCCATGTTGTTTGACATGCCAATAGAACTTCCAGCTTCACTGTAGATATCAATTGTTTAGTGCTCTGCAAACTGTCCCCACAAGTCTTGCAATCAATAACCACCTTTCTCTTTTCAAGCTACAAATCTTTTTCAAAACACCTGCTTCCTCTCTATGTCTTTTCACCTCTTTCTTTGCCTCATTTTCTTTTGAGAGAACATCAGAGATACTGGAGTATCTGTAGGGTGCTGTGTACCACCACATTTATTTTCTGGAAAAGTCCAAGCGCCGAAATCCATGGTAAGATGCTTCTGGTTTCTTTACTGCCTCAGATCTAGTAACACCCGGTCATTCCCCTGCACACTGCAGATGTCCTATCTCCAGTATATGGTTTGTGCAAAGATACTAAAAGCCAAGTCAGCAATGAGCCCACCACAAAGGGGTCAAGCTTCATATTTTTTTTTTCTGAAAAAGGATTTTATTAATACAAACCATAAACAGATTTTTTTAAATAAGTCATAACTTCTACAGTGCAGAGATATTATCAAAATAACTCAACTCCACTATCTCAAACTCATTTTCAAAACTCTCTCAAGAAAAACCTAAAATCAAGAAATAAACTGTGCAACCCACCTCATCTTCCACCCAGTTAGGTAACAGAGCTTTCATTCTGCCAACTGGAAATGACTTCTTTGTTGCTTCAGGAGACCCCAGAAACATCATAAAATAAATTACATAGCACATTACCAGAACACTGACATATAAAAGCTGAAAAGACAGGGGAGAGAAGAAAAACAACCAATGATATAACATTAACGTATAAACGCAGAATCACACACTGGAATTACATACTAGAGTTCCAAATTCAGAGAGAACAAAATGTAGTAAGTAGCCCTTATTCCCTGATTTTAAACTAGGTAAAGACTTCAATTCCCCCAAGAAGTTGATTTGGTTTTTTTAATCTGCATGTTATCATATCTCTTTGCTCTCTATTCTATTCAGCATTTTTAGAACAATGATTTAAAGTCCAGTTTTAAATCAATTATTCACTCAATCCAAGAATCAAGTTGACAGAGTAGCTACCAGCTACATCTCTTTCTTTGATCAGTTATAAACTACCTACTACAGCCACTGCAAAAACTGAACAAAAAAATAATCAAATGGCCGCATCTGAGGTGAATCATTTCTACACAAACTGCTACTTCACAGGCCACAACCCTGCCTTTCAAGTGCTGTTATATCCATTCTTCGTTATGGTAAAGAAGAAGTTTTACTGCACATACATGTTACACATTATTAGCCCCTCCCGTTAAGGTAATACAGGTTGGTGGTACAGGCTGATAAAATTGCGTATGATTCTAATCTTCTATACAGTCAAATCCAAAGTCTAACCATTCTGAAGCCAGGTGGTGAACAAAGTCCTCAAACATTTGAAAGTATAATTCATTAAGAAAGAGTCAACATAAAGCTTATACAGAATAACATAACCTCATTTGCACACAACGTACCTTCACAGACAGAACAAGGTGCTTTCATTCTCATCCATTAAACCGCTTGGGGTCAAAATGCCAAGTCAAGAACAAGTATCAGGAAAATATTGATCACAGGTGCTAAATCTTAAACCTCCCAGAGAAATTTTCTCCCACCTCCTCAAACTTACTTAGCAGGCTAAATGTCAAACACAGCAGCAAACAAACATTCAGATGAATCAAGAATTTAGAGAAAAATAACAAAGGAAACTTACCTGAGCCAAGGAAAAAATGTAGAGGCCCCACTGAGGATAAAGCACTACTAAAATAACTGTCAAAATGCATTTTGACACAACTGAAAGGCTTTCAGCAATTACCTTTAAGAAAGAGAGAATAGAAAAGGTTTACTTTCTGTCAACTTAACCGCATACACAAACTTAAAGTACATTGGTTACACACACAGAATTTATGTAGGAATACAAGATTTTCAAGGTCAGCGTGACTTTATCACAGTTATTTTCTGCTGAGCTGACCATCTTAGACTGTAATTTCTCGGTAAATTTTCTATTCTCATTTTGCAGTTCCGCCATTGTACTTTCTCAGTCCTTTGTATGAAACATAAGGGAGAAAATTTTGCTTGAGACAATCATGTTCTCAATTGGTACATTTCACAATTTCATACCAACAATCAAAATGCAAAAATCGACAGAGTTGTGTGCCTCTCCCTCCAATTAAAAATCACAACTATTTAATGTCACTAAGGTAATAATGCATAAATAAACCAACTTTCTTCCTTTAACAGGTACAAAATTGTATCTATGTTACACCTGAACAGTACACAGAGGTTCATTTTTAAAAAAACTTGAGTATACAAAGATCTAGTTCAGGAATTCATTCTTTTCAATAAAGATAATTCCCCCCACACACACATGCACCCCCACATACTCTACTAACCTTAAGTCTCACAAACAAATGAGCTTGTGCTAAAACCCAGAATGGTTCTCCCAGAAGTTCAATAATTGCAGAAAGACCAAATGCCACTACACCAGCCTGATAATGAGGAACCACAGATGGATCAGGTACTTCAAGCAAGTGTAGCCAAACTAAGCCCAAGAAAATAGACCAAAAAACACCAAGAGGGACTCTAAAAAGTTAACATAAAAACAATCAGTAGATATGTTACTTAAGCAGAAAAAACACCCAAGACAAGTAGATTAAGATTTCACATATTACCAAAATAATTAAAAAAAAAAAAAAGCCTTGAGAAATTAATTTCTATTACCACAATACCAAGAATACTTTTTTTTTTGTAACGCACATTTTTAAGGTATTCTTTTGCAAGACAAGGAAAACATTTTACTGACTTGCTGATTTTCTACTCAAGAATCTAACATAAGGTCAACTATCTGCATTTCTTGTTCCCTAGGAATGAACAACTCTGACCCCATATCAGCTGACAGAACACTGCAAACCCCTCACTGCTGCCATTTTTGTAGCCTGTGGTTACCAAGGGTTTGGCAGACAAGCTTCGCGGGATCTTGCTGTAACAGAAGATGCCACCACTCCAACTGCTCGTCTCACTCCTTCAGAAATCCCTGGCTCTCCAGAGAGCAGAGCGAGCAGAAGGAAACGCACGCCTGCACCTCCGGTACGCCAGCTCACAACACTCCGTGGTAGCTCAGAGCCACTTTGATTAGCGACTGCAGCTAAAACGCCACGCTGAGCACAGCGGTGCAGACGTGCGTTACCTTCTGTTGACCCTGCCACAGGAACACACGCTTCTGGCAGAGCGCAGAAAGTTTTAGATCATTGTGGCAGGATCTATTTCACCCCTCCCATTATCAGATCCCTAAGGTATTTGAAATCAAGCTCCTAAGGCGTATTTCAGATCCTTCAAGAGCATTAATCTTCTTTTAAAGTTATACTTCTCTATGAGGAAAAAAAAACTATAAAGTTGCACACATTGTTAGTTATCATTTAATGTCTACTTGAAAGGCTGTCAAATATCAGAAAACTGATTGTAATAACAGTGAACAGATCTAATGCTTTTAAAAATATTAGTATTAAGCCTATCCCTGGAAGGGATAATCCTGCTTCTTTGTGCCTGGATGCAGATAACGATGCACAACCTCCCATTCCTGGGCCAGATCTAATTAACAGCTGTGCAGTCCCAGAGAAGGTGAGCAGGGTTTTCATGCAGAGGTAGTTTTCCACCACATCAGACAGGTAAACTTACTTTTCAACCCACCTAATTGTGGCTGCACAGCTGTGAGATCTGACAGAGCATAAGTGGCAGGGAAGCAGGTCCAGGAACCAAAAGGGAGAAACAAGTCATAAAATCCACTTAGCTGCAATGTACAATTACACCCTCTGGCTGCAGCTTCACACAGACTCTAAGCTATCCACTTTGTCCTATAAACGGCACTGCAGTTGAAAGAAGTAGTCCTGTTTGCTCCCTGTTTAATTCCAATCCTTTCTTTCACCCTTTCACGCCCCTCCTATCCAAGACAAACATTTATGTTTCCATGCCATTATACTGCATCATGGCTTAAGACACCCAAAGAAAAGAGTTTGAGGAAAAAAAAAATATCTCTAAAGCAGCTTCACAAATACAATCAAGTAATAAAGGAGCAAGACTGAGCAGACAGAGGGGAAAAAAAAGTAAAGGACTATGTATTTGTGTGAGAGGATTTTCCTTTAACAGCTACAACAAAAATGAAACTCCAGGCAAGATGACAGAACAAATGGCTCCTGAGAACACTTTCCCACGTGCTCCTAAAAGAGATCAAGTCCATAAGTGCTAAAACAACAGACTTGCCCAGCATCCTGCATTAGTCCCAAAACATGCCTGAGGCTACTAAATGGCCAATGCTAAAATAATTACCTCAGTAAATAAATACCTGCTCTAATTTTGTGAGCACTCAGACAAGAATTAGACATAAGTTCTAAGTAAGTAAATTTTTAAAGGTATCTTACGTCAGCCACAATAGATTAATTGTTTTGGTCCAGTTTTGCTTTGTACTTCCACTCAAACACGCTCTGCGAAATGCCTCCCTGGCCAGGAAGACAACTGTTGAATACAGCAGAGTCAGCCTAAAGGAGGGAAAGTACAAAAAAATTATTTCATTACATACTACTTCTGAAATCCTTCATGCAGTAGCATCACTGAGTTTTTCTGAAGGACTGCCTGACAAACAAGTCAAACAAGTATGTGAAGCAAACATGAGGCTAAGAGGTAAGTTATCACCATCTCCTAAAACAGGAGGGAAGTAGTTACATGCAGTTATTCCAATGGAAAAAATACTTGAAGCATGCTATAAACCAAAAAAGCATTTGCAAAATTTATTGTATAGCAACAGCATGCAATGGTTTAACACAGAAAATAGGCCAGCAACCGCTCTGTTTCAGGCCAAAACAAACTCGCAGGCATTCAACCGATAAACACTCTAAAACACTTAACAGTAAATTAACCAGCGTTAAGCAAAGCGTTATCAGCGACACGCCATGCGGAGCACAGACCCCGAGCTCCCACACCAAACCCCGAGAGCAGAAGCCCCGCGGGGTTCGGGCCCGGGGCGCTGCAGCCGCCTGCCCACCTGACGTTGACCACGCCGAGCAGCTCCCTGGACAGGTAGCGCAGGGTGAAGGCGTTCAGCCCGAACGTGACCGCCCGGAACAGCACCTGTGGGGGAAGCCGCACGGGAAACTCCTGCGGGCCGAGCGGGGCCGAGGCGGCTCCCGCCAGGCCCCGTGGAGGAGGAGGAGGAGGAGAAGGATGAGGAGGGGGGAGGCGGCCCGGGGCGGCCCCGCACCTGCAGCAGGGCGCTGGAGGACGCCAGACGGGTGGTCTGGCCCAGCACGTCCATGGGCTCCCGCCGGCAGCAAACGGCGCCGTCGCGCCGCGATGGCGTCAGCGCGGTCCCCCGCCTCCGGGCGGAAGGCGGGCACGGAGCCCGCCGGGAACGGGCTCTGCTCCTCCGGCTTCGGCAGGAACGTGTCCTTCTCAGTAACGCTTCCGATACAAGTGGTTACCTTCCAAAATACTCTGGTCGGCTCAGGTGCCAAAACTAACGTTCAGCGCCAGCCTTCTGCTTCACAAGCAGGAATTCCGCTAGAACCACCCCCAAAAACGGCACCCTGGCTTATGAGAAGGTACATCGCATTAAATAGCATTTTCTGACAAGCGCTGTTTTTCAGAGATCTCCGAAAAAATCTCCATGCGAGTTTCACCAGTTCTTTTCTAAACTGAGGGTAAACCCACCAGTCTTCCCCTAAGTTAAGGAGAAAGACAATCAAAAGTGAGGTACAACACCCTCACTGATGCAAGAAGAAACCATCTCACCTCCAAAAAAGAAAAGTGCCCTTAAATAGAAAAGATGCCACTTAAGTTCCATCAACAGTCTTGAATATAATAATACACTGACTTTAAGTCTTCCAAACAGGTAAGACTTCAGACTCAGTGTAAATCAGCACAATAGTTCCAGACTATTTCAGGTTATTATTTAAGCAGCAATATATAAAGAGATTGTATCTTTCTATGTTACAGAACATTCCCTTCAAAAGCATAGTAATATTTTTTGCTCAGAAGTCACACAGCAATGCTACAGTTAAACTAAAAACCTCATGTCTGAGCCTTACTTGATTACCACTTCGTGACAGAATGTGAACAGCAATAGTTTATATCAGGATCTTGAAAAACTAAATAACCGACCAAAATTCTTCAAGCTCAAGCAAAGAAGCCATCACCACATCAATGTTCTCCACCTCTGAGGCATCACACCCACCACTTCGTTCCTTACACGTTCAGAGTGAAGTTTTTCAGGTTTTTTCCTTTGGTCATTTTTCCTGATAACAGTCTTTGAGCAATCTGGAAGTGATGTATAGATGTGGATGTACATGGCAGAGGAGAATATCCTATGAATTCTTTTAAGTGTAACGCTAATATTTGGAGCACCTAACTTCACAAATCTAACAAAAAGATATTATTATACCATCATAAAAATGGGGAGAGAGAGAAGAAACTGATCTGTGCTGGTAATTGCAGAGACAGAAAGAGATCTCAGAGATTTAGGGTTATAGAAAGGTGTTCTAGCCAGAGGGAAGGAAAACATCACCCCCGCCCCTCTTCTTTAGGCAGTTTTCCAGTTCTCAAATGGAAAAGGCAATTAAAAATGTTGTTCCAACTCAGGCTCAGGGCTTTTCTTAGTGGCAGTAACGGTGGCAGCAGAAATGGAGAGTACCTTATGGCTTGTGCTGATGTCAATAGGGGTGGCTGAACTGTGTGGATTAAAACCCATCACAAATTACCAGATATGCTGCACAGGCACATCTGAGGAGCTTGAAGCTGCAGCATCTGTCAACACTACTGTAAGGATTCATGTTATTCTCTCTACAGATATACAAACATTTTTATGACAAAAAAGTAGAAACCTTCAGGGAATAAACCAGGACAAACTAGTGTGGTAACTGGAGTCAACAGTCCGACATTTTCAGGCATCTGTCATTGGCAAAAGTGAAAACTAGCGACGATTTGTTGGACAGTTTGGCTTGTCACCTCATAAAGCTGAACCAGAAACAGCTACAAAACTTGGAGAGGTGGAAAAAGAGGAGAAACAACTGTAACTTCAACCGGTTTTAATAGGAACCGGCTTTTCCACTTAAACCCTTTTGGCACTAATGCATCTAAGCCACTAGATGGCAAACTGCCTTCGAGGCAGCGAGACACTGCTCTGGCTGCCCAGCACATGCTCCAGGTTACAGTGAAACCGAGGATTTCACTCCAGTAGCATCTTTCAGATGCCACTGCAGGTTACGTCAGAATAACAGAATAGGCCAACTCATAATAGTAATGTGGCACGTCACAAGTCGAAACCATCATAAGAGCCGCATTTCAAACTTACAAATTGACCCATCTGCTAACTTGATTTTATTCAGAACTGTGTGTGAACAGGCTAAACAATTGAGCTGGCAAAAAAATGCCTTTTTTTTA
The DNA here is from genome assembly GCF_964273445.1 of Streptopelia decaocto. Classification (NCBI taxonomy): domain Eukaryota; kingdom Metazoa; phylum Chordata; class Aves; order Columbiformes; family Columbidae; genus Streptopelia; species Streptopelia decaocto. The sequence continues at coordinate 6,174,538 of NC_138662.1, forward strand.
AAAAAAAAAAAACATAATTTGAGAATAGGTATAACTTAAAGAAGGACCAAGTTATTGAAGCTTCACAAGAATACACAGTCAAAACAACTGCTCTCCAATTCCCACAGCAGGCAATGTTCACTTAGAACGTTCCTGCATGCTCTCACCACAACCCCTTTTGGTTGTCCTGTTTGTGGCAGCACACTCTACTAAGAGTTGACTTTCCTTAGCAGCAAAGAAGGTAAGAGAAACTAACTGCTACAAAGGTCTTTACTTCCAGAGTCAGGCTGCATCTGCAACTGAACTAGGATGGCTGTTCCTCCAGCACAGAACACACTGTTATTACTAGAGGTATGTGGAACCTCTATGGCAGAGAGAACCTCTTCAATCTACTCCAAAATTAAGCTAGTCCAAAAAAAACTAGACAGTTGTATATACAGACCTTAGAATGAGTTGGGACTGTTTCTTCAGACTTTCTAAACTAAAAATCTTGTGTGCCATGGTACCCAGTAACTGTGTTCCACTTGAGATACTGTATTTCATTACCCTGTTAACAGAGTATTTCAAGAGGAAAGGTGGACTTTGACTTCAAATTACAACCTTTATATAAATTGATAGTAGCACAGAAAATTTAAAGCCTGTTAAGAGCAGTTAGAGACCTTCTATAACGTCACTTCCTCAGAAGGGAAATCATCTTCAGCTGAAATATTATAGCTAATTTCCTTCAGGACAAAAATTCCCAAATTAATGACAAAGCAAGACTAGGAAGCAGGAATCTATAAAATTAGCAGTTAGACCTTGAATCAAGCCTCATCAGTTGTGACTTCTCATCTGTTCTAAAACAAAGATCTCATTGCAGAAGCAAATCAAATCAGTAAAGCAAATCAAAAGGATCAATAGCAAATTTTCATTTTATTAACCCAAATCAATACTGCACTTTAGAGTTGGTAATATATTTTAATATCTTCATTTTTTTTTGTGGGTTTCCTTTCCTTTAAAGGTGCCTTGAGGAATCAAGTTAGAAAACCAACTGTGCTATGAGATCATAGGCAAGGTTCTCTCCTGCTGCTTGATTCCTCCTAGAATAGTGCATGATACAACACAAAATGACAGACCAGGCTGTGAGCTAGAGACTGTAGATTTCTGCAGCTGCTGTAAAAGCTTTTAGCTTTGCAGTCAGGACCAATTTTAGAAACAAGCAAACCAAATACTCAAAAACCCTGGTGCTGGCTGAGCAGCCTTCCCCCTCCATGGCATCCTCTCCGTTGATCCAGTGCACAGAGACCACACAAGATCCCAACACCCAGAGGGAGCAGCCAAACATCGCTCTGCGCTTCTGCAGCTGTAAGGAGCAGCTCTGAGGGCTGCAGGCCCTCCCGACAGCACCGACGTTAAAAGATGGATATACACTCTTCCTCCCATCCCTCGGGCCCACAGCATGATTCTGCCTCATGGCTGCACGTGTGGATTCCAGTGAAGGAGATGAGCTGAGCTGGAGCTGTGCAGGCAGGGCTCTGCAGAGCTCACCTGTCACAACACCCCCACACTTTATAGGGTGCATGATGCTTAGCAAAACTGCTCTGCCTCTGCTACAAGTTTGCCATTTCATAAATGAGGACAAAATACCTTATTCCTGGGGTGGTAAAATAGTTTCCCCTATAGGGCTCAGAAGCCTTGCGCCAGCACAGGACAAATTATGTTAAGCCTGGTTTTCATTTTCTTTGTTTCTTTTTAGAGGTAATGCATAGAAGAGATCTGTCTTTTTAGTTCCTGATCTTATGAAGGTTGTTCCTTTGCAGAAATAACTGTGAGGTTGGGGTCAAAGCAAGGAGTCACATGGAGACTTACCAGATTAGGCACTAAATCTCCTTAAGCTTTCTTCCCTCCTGAGAGCTCTCCTCTCACATCAGGGAGGTACTTGGGCCTGAGGACATCAAATTTCCAATTCAGTGCAGAACTGCAGGAAGCAAGAGAAGAGACTCACAAGCCATTCATGAGCAAGGGACCCACATGGAGTTACTACTGTGCCAGCTCCACTTCCCTCCAACCAAAGTGTCCCACAGGGCTCTTCAGATTACTTTCCCCAGGCCTCCCAGACTGAGTTAATCTCTCTGCACGTTAAATGGTTAAACAAAAATTTGCCTTCTCCCCCCGCCCAGCTGCATTATTAGTTCAGCAAGGATTTAATTTACCTTTCTTTAAGATGGAAGAATAAAGGGGCTTCTTGAAGAATGCAGAGGAGTGGTTTTTTTCTGTGATTTGCAATTAAAACATTTGAAAAAATGCACTGTCTCAGCTTTCCAGAGTAGCCTTTGACTTTGTAGTGTGTTAATTTTGCCTCGCATGTTTTCAAAGTGCGTTGGCCTTTAATGCAGTTTAGATGTAATTTGACCAACTGGTTTTGCTGCCTTATCAATTTCACTTTTAAATTCAACTTCTATTTACTGAAAGATTTTATGTATTAAGTGTATGGAAGGCAAACACTTTCTTGAAAGCCTATCAACATATCAAATGATAAAACTATAACAGAACATCTTTTTTGTAAAGTTCATAATGTCAGCAATAATAATGAATAAGAAGTTCTCTTGTGGATTGTTTCCTTTACCTTGTAAAAATATTAACTGCCTTCATTTAGTGTTCAAGCCAGATATATGCAACTTCAACTATCATTATGATAATTACTGTTTCTGGGGAGTAGTACATCTCAAATTCTAACCTACAAACCCAAATTATAAGGGTGGTGACAAGTAGATGCTGAGGCAAATCATGTACCTTTTTCCTTCTTCCTATGGATTCTGTAACTTGACAGTTATATATGTATGCATCCTGTAACTTCACAGTTATACTTGCTGCTGCAGCTCTGGTGCTGACTAATGCATTACAGAAGTTTTCTGGAGCATAATAGCTATAGTAAAGTTACAGAAACAGATTTTGCAGCTGTGAGCACTTGCACTTGAAAAATCTCTACTAGCTAAAGGTTGGCATCTTTGCAATATGAAATCTTTCCATAAACTGCAGGCTACCGCCCTTGAGGAAAAATGTATTTGAAAGACACAGATGTGCAGAAAGCCTGCAAAAGAGACTTCCACTGGCTATACAAACACATATGTTCACAAGCACTGTTTTCTGTAATAGTCATATAAAAATAAGGCTCTGTTCATTAAAACAGTTCACAGCTGCTGAGAATTCATGCAGAATGATCCTCCTGTGTTTTAGAATTCAACAAGTCATGTTATTAAACTTGCTTTGACCTCAGCATGACTTGTTTGTGCATGAAATGGCCTTAAGACTTTTAAAATCAACAATGACAATAACTCAGTGACAAGGTAAAGAATTCAACTGGCAAGTGCTTCTGAAATACATATTAGAGGAGTTTGGATTCTGGAAATGCACTGAATATTCCTGAAAATACACTGATGTTCCTGAAAAACATTCCAGTTTCTCTTCCCTTTTCTTCTCTGGGTCACCTGGAGACTCACTTCTGAAGTAGCTGGAGAAACGCGGGAGTTATACTTAACTAGGAGGATGTCGGACACAAAACAGAGGAAGCGTTTTTCTGCTTTAAGTAATTCAGCATCTAGGAGAATCACTGAACGGAATGCCTTATAAAGTCTGAGAATACAGAATTTGTGCGTCACTGTAGATTGCCTTCAAGTTACATGTTTATGATATTATATAATATTGCACATGATCACCTGTAGAACAAAATTATGAGTCAAGTGTCTCTTCACATCATTCATTTCTATCTCCCTTGACAGCTGACTTCCATCCTTCACTGAAATAATCTCCCTGAGCAAGACAGTGATTAGTTTGACAAATCTCTTCTAACATTCATGACAGTTACAGCTAAGTGAAATTCGGTTTTTGGATTCCTCTTATTCCTTAATGGCAAGCCAGGAATCTCTTAAAATAGTGTCAGCATATGTTCACCTATTCAATTGCAGAAACTCCCACATTGTCCTTCAACAGTTAATCTTCACTTTTGGTACAAAAACATGAAATCCCATTAGAAAAAATCCTCACTAGCAATATGGGAAGCAGAACTTAACACTGTGCCCAGCAGACCTCGCTCAACTACAAATAAGGAAAAAGGAGAGCTCCTAAAAGGTCTGTTTACCTTTTAGTGAGAGGTCACCTAAAACCAACTTTTTCAATATAGGGGAACAATATTGAGAGTCCAAATTATTTCTGCCTCTAATCCAAATGTCCATATAGTCAAGCTACCCAGCTTCATTGCCTCCATTTCAACAGAAAACATGACTTCATTGCACATCTTTCTCTTCAAACAGAAGTACAACTATTCTCTCCCAGCACAAGGAGGCCCAAGGTCACGAAGCAACTGACCATGACAAGTCCTACTGTTCTCAGTTCACTACGAACAAACCCTCCAAGTTTAGCTTCACGGCCACTCCAGCTGCCTTAGTCTGTAGACTTATATGGAACAAACAAACATAGGATGACTTTAGGTCTAAGGACGCTAGCGGTCCCTAAACATCACAGGTCTGGTGATGAACAAATAGAAAAGCCAAGTGAAATTAGTCATCACATGAGAAAGCTTTCTGCAAGTCTTCAAACACAAGATCCTGTGTCATGCTAACAAAATCACATTAGGGGATTTCCCCAACCTCACCCCTTAAGGAGATTGTAAAGTAAAACTCTCCTCTTGCTTCCCTACTGAATAAGTTGTTACATTTTATTTCCTCTTAAAAATTTACTTTTTTTCAGGTTTGCCAACCACTCTGAATCTGTGTGCTAAGCAGTCAAGTAGGAAAAAACCAAAAAACTTTCCTTTGTTCAGCCAATGTGTAACTGTGTTACAATTGAACCATGATGTCTCAGCACTGTGTCTGTAACTTAAAAAAAGAGAAATTAACATAGCTACTCTCACTACTAAGGTTTGTTTGGAGGGGTGATTGGGGCTTTAAGCAACCAGTATATTGGGCTAAATTCACAATTGGAAGAAAAAACCCTCAAGATAACAGCAGCAATCGACTGTTGCCTCCAGTGTGCTATGCATTTTTGCTTCCTCTCTCCCTCTACAGGTTCATGGTTTAGTTGCAGAGGGTGAAAACTTGCCTGTTACAAGAGAAGATGCTGTCATGCTTTAATGCACTCCTGACCACATCAACATCCCAGCGAGAACATTGGTTGTAGTCCCGTTAAGACATTTGGGCATAAATTATTAGGCAGCTTACTCATAAATATGAGAGGTATAAGGTTTAACGTGACAAGGAAAGCACTCTAGACACATTTAATGGGATGTTTACTTCCACTGATAATCATATCAGGCCCACATGGGCACCTTGATGCTGATGTGTTTATATTAGCTATACTTCCTATGTTCCTAGAATTTATGCTATGAAGAGAGATATAAATCCTACTAGATATTCCATTTTACCAGAATGTCTGCATTCCTAACAAGAGTCACAGTCTGATTTCTTGCCCAGTGGAAGAGAGGTTGAAAATGAACACAGTCAGCTCTATAGGCTGTAAAAAAGCAAGAGTAACCCAATCAAAGCCCCAAAGTAGGCTTTCCTACATTTATATAAGTTCAAAATTCTTGAAGAAATTTATTGTCTTTACTGAAGGGGAGAAACTGAATAAGCAGTGAAAAGAACTGCTCATTCCAGATCAAAGGAGCTGGATATCCATCTCACAAATACTGAATGTATGTGCCTGGTCAGGAAAGATTATGCCCTGGCTTTGGTATTCTGCTGTTGCTTTGTGACCGTTACTTGCATCAGAACAGAGATAACACTAAATGGAAGAAATGTCATTTTCCCAACTTCATCAGCATTATGTTCAAAAGCTAGAGGCACAGCATACAACACACTATTAATCTGGAGCCATAATCTCTTACTATTACCTTTACTCGCTGTTCTTCAGCTTGCAGGTCACGGTTCACACCACAGTTCTTTCAGATGCAGATTTCAAAAGCACGATCCTTGACCATGCATTTTTAGATTTCCGTGTCCATCCTACCTAAACATACATTTTAAATGCTTTTCTTAGAAACCAATAATATCAGAGGCTCATTGAAAGAGATGTCACAGGAGTCATTTTAAGGTTTTCATGTATGGTAGAAAACTCCCACTCACATCCTGAAGAATGTGGGGAGGTTCAAACAAAAGGGTCTGACCACATGTCTGGGACTAAACCAGCAATGCATATCTTCTTCTGCCCACGCCATACTCCTAAAACTTCATGTCTATTATGAAGCAAGTTCCTTTCCATCTGCATGCAAAACTCACTATTTTAAGTTATCAGTCTTGCTGAGAGTCCAGTAGAAAATGCAAGAAGTTAGTGGCAAACTACCTGTTGAAATCCAGCAGACAAAGAGAACCTTGCAACACTTCTCTATGAACATTTAGGGATATGTGTCCTTTCTGGCTATTCCACTGACACTCTATCCTCAGACTTTGACTTCAATAACTTCATCCTCTTCCAGATACTAAGTTGTACTGGGCTTCATTCTGTAATATTGTCAATAATGTTTCTGAATGCTCTATGCAGGTTCACTGCAGCCTGGGAAACTGCTAGCCAGGAAATTATGTAAGAAATTATCCTTATTTTGTTACTGCAATTCTGGCAGTTTTCCAGCTCTTTATGGCACTAATTGCACATCATTATCAATGAGGAGAGCTCTTCTAACCATTCTAAATAACATAATTAATACCATTATACTGATACAGAATACATAATTTGCAATAATATAAACACAGAATCTGAGGTATCTTGGCAATCTGCAATGACAAAGTAAACAATCATTCTCATTATATAATTGTGGATTTTTTACCAGTCTATTCAAAATTGTTCTTGGCCTTGCATATCATTTTTTCAAATGTGCTTTTAGTTAATCAAAAGAACATTTACATTAGCAAGATGAAACCTGTTTAGTCTGACTTTAAAAAAAAAGTGCAATTTACAAATAAGTCTATATTTTTGTATCTCACCACCATCCAAGAATTGAATGCTCTGTAAAGACCATCATCAGTTGTGACTGCTAGTTTCAGACTTGTATGATTACTTCTCTTTATGGATAAAGCTTTAAAGTGCCATTTCCTGATTTGCTTCCATAATGTGACATTATAAATTTTATATATTCTTTCCTGTGCCAAAAGAAGGGGAGCTGTTTAGGGACGTTACAGGCCACTAAAACCGAAATCTACGCTAGTGGTATTGCTGCAGAAGAGCTGTGTGATAAGTAATTGTAAATTTGACTACGTAAAACACTGCTAAAGCAATCAAAGCTGTTCAAATCCTCCAATTCTGTTCTAAGCATATTCCTAAAGTCATAGGCTGCTTCCTGCTTTTTGTGTAGATAACAAACACACGAAGATTCGTCAGGGAGGGAAAAAGAGGAAAAAACCCCAACCAAACACACAAATCTCATTAACTTTATTCCCTTTTTCACAATCCAGACTTATATTCAGTCACTTTTCACCTCCGAGTCAAAATCTCACATCATTAAAGAGAGAGAATACTAAATCATTCATTTAAAGGTCATTGCATTTGATCACTTTACTAATGTAGAAGCACATAGGAGGTTACAGCTGTGTAGTGTAGTGGAAGAGAGAAAAACCTCAAAATTCATCTAAGAATACAGTAAGCTTGCTCTTTGCTGATAGCATCATCACGGCTTTTGTTCTGTAAATCCTACCAAACTAACCATCACAGCTGTGTGACAAACCAAGCTCTATGCTAGTGGAGGGACACAGGCTGCCCATCCACTGGGAAAGCAAAGCTCTTTGCTATTGTTTTTCATTTCAAAACTGAAAAATATATACTTCCCAATATACAGTAAAACAAACAAAAATAATAAAGTTATTTCAAAAGTGAAATGGACAATAGAAGAATGTTCAATACTTCATTATATTCCAAAAGGAGAAAGAAAGGTCTTGAAAACAAATGAGGCTTATTGCATCAATCATTTTTAAAAGAATGATTATGCTATATTTAGAAAAGAAGTCAGACACTGCATTTCACAACCATATGTGGAAAACATTAAAGGCAAAACTAGATGGGAACGCCAAGGCAGCGTGGGGCCAAGAAGTGCCTTTTTTTTAAAGCCACCCTGGAGCACAGGGCAGGAGAGTGGTGTTTCACACGGCTCTCCTCTGCAACCACTGCTACAGTCAATCTGACCGGCAATATGCATACACTAGCAGTGCTGGACTACTACAGAGACTGAATTATGCTGACAGCATAACTAGCAGAACTAATCAGGCAATTTTGGGACAGTTTCTAGTGTTACTGCCCATCCTCTGCTGCTTTGGGAATAAATAGGAATTTCAGTCTAATTATTCCAATGCAGTTTGTGAGATGGCTAGACAGCAGATGGAACAGCAAGACTTTCCAATCTTCCCTTTGAAGTGCAGGAGAGAATTTTTACAGTGAATAAGCAAGTACATGTTAGCCAGAATTTTGCTGTGAACAGTAGAAAATTTGTGACCTCTGTTGTCAACGTAGGTAAAAATGGCCTGAATATGTACTGTTAGCACTTTCTTCTGAATATGTGTACCAACAAATAACAAAAAGGTCTTGCTTATAGCCCTCAAAATATTACTTCATTATTAGTTCCTTCCTTTTTGAGAAAACATTACACCTTAAAAAGATTACAACTTAAAAAGCCAGACATGTTTTTTTTTAGTGTACCCAGTTCTGCCAAAAGGCAGATGGTCTTGTTGGCACTTACTCTATCCAATCCTTTGCACATTCTGAGCACTATATCAGTATTGATTAACTGTCAGAATGCTCATAGGAGACAAGTATATAGAAATACGAGAGCCAGATATGACAAACAGCACTGTATTCCATCAGGTGACCTTATTGTTATTGTTGCTTTCCCTTAGTATTTTCAGCCCCGATAGTGTAACTTGGGTTGCATATTCTCAATAAGCACACAATACAGTACACATCTACATCACTAACAACAAGTTGCAAAGTAAATTAATCATGGAGGGTGGATGGAATGGAGCAGAACATTGCTTTGTAAGATTAAAAGACATCTTGGGATTTTATTTGAAAACCCTGCCATGCAATTCCTCAATTTCCTTTTCATCCCAATGTTTCCCAGATACTTTGTCCTTCACAAGACTGTATTTGCCTCTGGGGAAAACACAGTATTTCTACTGTTCAAGCATTACAACTTGGCAGGGGAGAAAAGGAAATAAAGCATATTTAAGTGAAACTGCAAATTGCATTTAGAGACTGAAATAAAGCAAAGAGCCTAAGAGTGAATGTCCTCCTCTTAAAAAAGAAAAACAGCATAGAGGTTTTAAGAGTTACAGTTTGTCAGCTGTCTTCCTTTCCATCACTGAAGGAGCACGCTGGCTCCTTAAAAGGATCTGTGTGAACCTCCCATTCTCTAAGGCAAAACATGAGAGGGGACAAATGACTCATTAGGGATCAAGACCTCACAGGACCCACTAACGCTGCATCCCTAAGCAGAGAGGGAGCACACGCAGAGCTCCTCAGTTCTCCCAGGGGAAGACACGTACTAAAGGAACCAAAAGCAAACTGGGAAACAGACTGAAAAGGCTGAGACTCTGAAAGGACAAAATATTTGAGTTTAGATTACTGTTTTGCCTTCTCAGCAAAACAGCAATCAAGTTGTCCAGGACTCAAAACAGTTCTGGTAGCAAATCACACTCGCACCGCCTGGAATGAGGTGATATTGCTCAGTGATCTGTGCTCATACAGCATTGAAGAATCGGGGAACAAATCTGCAGATGTCAGAACACCAATGGAGATTTCGCAACTAGCATCTGTATATTCTTCTTCTCAAAATCAGCCAGGACAGTTACATTTCAAAGACACCAGCTGTCTTGACTGACTGATTTTGAGACTGACTACTCATGCAGTGACTTTTTAGCTCTTTTCTGTCACATCATAACACTGCAAGAATTAGAGAACTTGTGTACACCTGCACAGGAAAAAGTACCTCCCATTTACTTAAGACATACCAATACAGGATGTGCTCCAAATCACTCCATACATCACACATTATTTCATCACTTCTGAATGCACTGGCTTTAAGAGATTACATAGCGTGCTCCTACAACTACATAAATGTGGCATTTTTCTGGGTACTGGGTTTTGTTCTAGCTCTGTTATTTTGGGAGACAGGTAATGTAAATAATTAACAGGCTGCACATTCTTCCAGCTGCTAATGCTGTAAAATAGTTTCTCAGAAGTTATCCCAGAATTAGAGTTAATACTGATTATTAAGCACTCGATAATGATGTGTGGTAGAAGACAGACATCTGTAACAGAACAAACAGTGCACAGGAAGTTCTGATTTTTATCTTACTGGCTTTCTGCCTCTGTTTTCATCAAATTCTTCAGGAATGATGGCAGCAGATTAAGAAACATATTTTGCATACACAGTAGTTTTTTAGCCCTCCTTCCTGCTCTTCTAGCTCTGTTAATAGCAATAGGTTTTCATTACTGATGGGGCACCAATAGCTACAGCCACAAGCTGAGTCACACTGGGGCGGCTGCCCACAGGTTCAGGTGTGCACTGCTGTTAGAACAGATGTTTCTATCCCAGGTAAACACACCGCCTGATGGCTCCACACAGAAAACGGCCACATCCCACTGGGCAGACCAACGAGGCAGTAACAGCCCTCAGTGCACTCAGAGTCGTTCCCTGTACACAGGGCATTTTATAAGCCACCACATATTTCAGAGGCAGAATCCACCAGGTTTTGATCTTTACACTTAGTTGTCAGAACCAGGGGACCCTTCTCTGAGGTTTTCTCAGCCCTGAGAGTTGAAGATGAGTTCACTGTCATTGCTTGCAACAGAAGTTACTTTGGCCAAGAGCCAGTGACTTCAGGTAGGCTGCTTGGCAGATACTGGCATCAGTGATGTTGCTAAAAGAGACACAAACCTACCCATGTCTGCAAAAACAAGCCTTCCACAAATGTTTAACCAACCATCAGGCACCCTGCAAGGATCTGCATCTCATCGTCACTTGCAGGTGGTGCAAGATCTGGAATTAGTGAATCAAAGTTAATGAAGACTCACTATTTAGGAAAGAGATCAGTTCACAATTAAAGCTACGCATCTAAAATAGGAGTTTAAAAATTATCATGTCTGTAGGTTTTTTAAGTACCTGGAAATTGTAGTATATGTGGATTGAAGCACATTCTAGTAATGTATGTAGTTAACAAAGATATAAAGTTCTGCAAATAAGCTTTGTTTTTTGTAAGCAAAGTTTAACAAAAAGTTAAAGCTGCAGCCTGATATACTGTCTCAAATATTGTCCAGTCACCCAAGCCATCACATTTACCCTAGTATATTTGTGGACTTCAACTTCTAAAGCATTAAACAGATTCTAATCCAGTGAGATATTATACTGACTTTGTTGAAAGCACAATTAGGCCAATGCTACTCAAAATCCTCACCAAAAATTCTCCAAGTTTGTTTTAATGTCACTACGGACACATTGACAGCGCCAATAATATCTGTTACTCTGTAAGAGTTAAGTGTTGTGGATATAGCAGATCCTAAGAGCTGAAGGCACTTAGTACTTGGATGCAATTCCTGGAAAAGCTTCAGGAAGCTCTTTCATTAACAGTGTGAAATCAGCAGGCATAGTAACTTTTCAGTAACACAGTCATTAAGCTGATTTTTCAGTACCTACAGAGGCTTCAAATGTCTGGAAAATACTTTGCTAAAAGTGAACTACTGATTCTGACTATTACAAGGTTACTCAATTATATTTTGCTTGTAGAGGAACCTGTGTGTTGTGTTCTCAGTATCTGTACTATCACTGCAAAACCAATCTGGAGACGGCATTGATCTCTACTGAAGCTCAGTGCTGCACAGTAGTACATAACAGTACTGTGTTCTGGGGCAATCGCTTAAAGATTAAGTAATTCATGTCTGAACCCAACATATTAGATGGCAGCCAAGTCAGCACCCTGAAAATGTTAGCAAGTACCAGAAAAGCTCACTTTCCTCTTGGATGATCTCTCACTCCCAGATGGAAGAATCCCAGATGAAAGTGTAGCCCTAGGATATGAAAAATTGTTCTTATCATAAAAATCTGCTTTTTTATTGTAAAGCTGCTACCACGGAACTGCTGAAAATTGTAATATTTACAATTATTTTCTAAACAGAAGGTGGTGGATGGCAACAATGAGAGTCCTTCAGCATGACTGATGTTCTGTTGACAGAGGTGAAAAAAAAAACCCCACAAGTGAAAGAGTTTGTTAGAACATGAGAGTATAAACTTTGGAGGTTTATCCAGGCTACAAACCATGCAGCAGTGCCTTGCCTTTGTAGGCTTCCTCTGTACAATCCTACAATGTTAAAACATACAACAAATAAACCACACAATAAACAAAACTAGAGAAAAAAAGGACTCGCACCCACCCCTCAGTGTAAAGCAGCTGCGAGGAACCAAAACCTTCTTCCATGAAGCACAGAGGTCTACCTTCAGATTGGAAGAAGATATTTGCACATAATTAAACCAGAATCTTAGTCTACAGCCATCAGAACTCAGTGTGTTTTCAAAGATGTTCTGATTAAACAGCCTAAATAAGAGAGTTTTAAGTGTCTTTACTACAACAATTAAGTACCTTTCCTATTGCCTTGTAACTTGGTTCATTTTAAACTGCGACTGGATAGAAGTCTGACTGTGCTGATAATCCAGTTATGTTTTGGGAATTACCCTGTACAGGTTGATTAGATTAAGAGATGAGGATGTAATTAGGTTCCACGTGCCACACTTACATCATCGCATGCTTGTGTACGTGTCACGGGGTTTGCTGCATCAGACTATGCAGACAAATTCTGAAGAAACAGACTGTATAGGCAAGAATATTCCTTTACTGTTTAAATTAATCTGCGAATAAGAAAGGCAGGAATTTAAGGGAAAGGCACTATATTCTCTGATTAGCTGGCTTAGTAAAAACAAAAAAACCCAATATTTTCAAAATTTTGTCCTGCTTCTCTGATCACTGGAACAACCAAAATAAGCCACATCTTCAGGAATATTTATTTCTCTCCTGTAACTACTCAAAGCAGCCTGATCTGGGTGAAGATGTCCCTGCTCATGGTAGGGGGCTGGACTAGAGGAGCTTTGAAGACTACTAGTTTTTTAAAGTAAATAAATCATAGGTAAATGTCTACACTACTTCTCTAACCTTACATTTCTATCTGACAATAAAAATTGCAACCGGTCTGTAGAATTTACGGTGGGAAAATTGGATGTATTAATTATTGTCTTTAAAAGAGACATACTTTTTGGTGGCAGGACAGATAGTTGCAGCTAATTTTTTCACATCACTGCACATTTTTCAGAGATCTCTCCCAAGTATTTTAAGAATGATTCAGCAGTAATTCCAAAACAATTCTCAGAAATCTTTTACCATGTATGGACATAGAAACTTCCCCCTGCCCCCCTCTCTTTTATTTTTTTTGAGTGCACTCTGCAACTTGGCAAATGAGTGTGAGATTTCTGATGCAACTTGAAAATTGACTGTGTTCTAGGTTTGCAAAAGACTGATTGTTTCAGTTTGGGTTTAGTAGCTCACCATTCAAAAAGAAATATCACTTACTGGTTAGAGAGAGGCCTGGGAGTCAAGACACCAGGCTTGATTCCCAGTAGTGTTCAAGACTTGTGAACTCAAGTGCTCATCTACATTTTAAGCACCTTATTTTCCATCACATACAAAATACTTCACAAAGATAACAGCACAGGACAAAATGTACTTTATACCTACATAAAAATAAACCAGTTAGTAGCAACAATTTTTGTGACTCACTATGAAATATTAAGAACACAGTTACACTTCTATAAAACTTGCCTAAATATGCATGGGGTTGTTTGGGGAAAGGAAAGAATTATTGCTGAAAGGAAAGGTCAGGGCACAGAGCTCTTAAATCTTCACTAATGGACGAAGATGCAATTTGGTTTCAGACAAATCATAAAATGCCTGATTACTAAATGATGAATTAGTGAAATTCTCACATATTTCATACATCACTGTTAAATAGTTCACTCTAAGATGTCACAGGATCTATTTGTAACCAACCTCCAGTCCTGATATTTGTACAAGGTATATCAACGTTGACTAATTAAGTTAGTTATAAGAAAAACTGTATTTTAATGAAGATTCTATCACAGACTTTAAAGAAAACCCACAAACTTGTGGTTATTACTGCCATAAGACTGAATTAAAAAAAATAAACCATGGAGTACTCTGCTTTGTTTTATGAAAGGAACACTCCAGCTTATTCACTAGCTGGGTAATGGTATTTTGTCTTGAGATGAGTATGGGCAAAGGCCTCGAGCAACATTTTCACAAACAACAGTTATGGATTTTAGTTGCAGTAACCCATACACCACATAGAATAAGCAGAAAATAACGTATTTCTCCAAGTCACTGACCTTCCCAGATCCAGACAGAGGTAGTAAATTAACAGATGGCTTTATGGACCACAAGAATCAATAAAATACATAAACCACAGACACTATCAAATGCTAGATTTTAGGACTGGGCATTGATTCTGTGATTTTTATTGTCAAGCTTTATCGCTGCTGCAGATCCAAGATTCACTACAGACTTGTGTTCTGTATTGATTTTGCTGAACAGCAATGAAGAGTTCAGTATTTAATGGCAGGCAGCTCAAACTGAAGTTCCCACATACTGCACCGAGGTTTTAATCAATTCAGTCTTCCCACTACATAGTCTCATTCACTCTGTGTAACTGCCTTGCATAAAAAAAGAGAATGATAATGTCATTTTGTTATCATTAATACTCCATGAAATTCCCTTTACTTGTTAATTTAGTAACATTTATAGATCTTTAGTGTGCAAGGCTTTAGAAGCAGTCTAAAAACTGTCACAGATTTTCTGCATGACTTCTCATCTTTGAGACTTGGAATTACACAACCGTAATGAAAGACAAATGGCACTGACAGCAAACTTGACCTTATTGCATGTGGTCCGATTAAGATTCCTTTGCCATCCAGACTTTTAAATGACCACTATTGATTACAGCTACAGCATCTAATTCTCTAATACAAATTAAATATACTTTATCTTTGGCAAAGATAGTGAAATCAGCAAAATACATCCAACATAAAGCTGAAAAATGTCTAACGCATACTTTGCTTTACATAAACTCTTTGATTTATGCATGAACACTCTTGCACATGTAATTACATGTACAGAAATTCAATGTGTTTTCACCTTGGCAACCTCTTCACAAGGATGACTTCTGATAGAGGCAACTTGTTACTACCATAATTGATTGCTGAGTAGTGAAAATGGGAATCAGTGCTCATACACCTGCTGGATCCACTGGAAAAGTGAAGAGAGATAAAGTATAATTATGTGGAGGGTTACATTTTGAGGAGACATTTCAGTAATTAAGAATTTCAGTTGATAATATGAAATGGAGGGAACTATTAAAATATGTTTGCATCAAAAGCAAGCTGGAGAATGGTTAAAATCTAAACAAGATAAGAGATTATTCCTCACAAGTAATATGAAGTAAAATATAACATGACATACTTGAAATATTAAAAGGAAGGAAAGCAAAGAGACAGACTTGCAGGCAACAGATGATGGTCGTAAACATATGAAGTGACAGCATAGTCTGAAAGAATTGAGATACACAGCTCGAAGACGGACAGTACTACCACAGGAAAGTGGCACCCTTGATACAAAGCGCGAAGTATGAAAATTAGCTAACTAGATTAGGTGTAAATAGCTTTTCACACCTTCCTATTAGAAGGGCAATTGGGATCACTTGACAAAAATAGCTGCCAACAAAAAACAACTACTGGACTCTGGTGGTTCTTATATTAGCCAGTCTGAACATTAGCATGCAGATGAAATAGTAAGAGTTTTGATTGTATAAAAGTAAAAATTATTTCTGGAAAAAATGAAATATGAGAAGAAGAAAATAGGTTTGCAACCTCTGAAGAAATCAGGAACATGAACAATAAATAGCAAGAAGCCTCCCTGAAAAAGCCAAGTGATAAACACTTTTTGATGCTGAGAAAACCAGGCAACAAACTAAAGCAGATTTAATACATTTTCTGTTTAAAAATTAAAGCCTGTTTTCCAACGCTGTTGAAACTGTTCAGCTCTTTTTCCTTTGAGAAGAATGTTCTGTACAATGTACGCCCTGAAGTATTCTTTGAAATTGTAGGTGGTGGAAATATGAGGAAAAACAGAGCAAGTTTATGATAAGAAGTGATAATTGGCCATGGTACAGGGACAAACTCCTACCCAATGTTGTGCATTAACTACCAGAACTTATCTCTGTAAACAAAGTCTAAAGTTTTAACAAAAGACACATTCAGTTGTTTTACTGTGCTGAAATTACAGTCAATGGAGTTAAAGCAGGGGGAGAAAACTATTATCACAAAATGGTATCTGTAAAGTGTGGAGGAAAATACATTTCTGGAAAACAAAACAAGAAAAAAAAAAAAGTTAAAACAAAGAAATGCAAGAAGTAAAAAGAGAGCTGTTTGTTACTTTTCCCAGCCTTCTCATTGAGCTCTGTGCTAACGGGCACCACGCACAGTGCCATTGATTCTACTGATCACCTACAGTACAGAGTGAGGAATGCTTTTGTGAGTCAATTTATGAGTAATACCAATTGCACACTCACCTGAGATGGCAGATGGTGACAGCTGAAGGCCAAGGCAGGGGTTCTTCATGCACAGCAGCGTTCCTCAGCTCCGGCTGGCTGGGACACAGGGCTGGCTGCTCTGGGCACAGTAACTGGCTGCAACAGTCAGTTCCCAGGTAACCCAAGTCAGTGCAGGTCCTTCTCTGTAGGTACCTGCCAATAACTTCAAGAAGTACAATTATTTGATCATGAGCAACTCCTGAGCAACTGTATTGAATAAACACAACCATTAACACAGATGTTTAGGTGTACTCCACTGGTTCCCTACCTGAGACAGTTTGTCAAAGTCCTTTAGGAAGTGACAATCCAGTGACAACTTGAGGCTGCTGGAACCACAGGTATCAGGAACCTTCATGCCTCCCTAGCTAACAAACATCAAGAGTAACTCCTGTCTGGATGATTTGGGTCATTAGTCCACTTAGTGATAGATCCTAATAAGCATCTCTTCAAAACCTGTCACAATGGACAACTATAAAACAAAGAGAAGCTCAACTATAGAAAAATGTGCATGCCTGTGAATTTTAGTAAGAAAATGCATGAAACAGTATGAATACTGAATCTCCGCTGCTCTAAGGTTTCTGTGCTCAAATAAATGGATAGTGCATCTAAACACATGGCTAAATTTATCATATTATATAATTACTGAACAAACTATATCCTCACTCCACACAAAGTGCACACTCTTTCCCCACAGCTCTCACTCAGAAAGTGCTTAATTTTAAACTGCCACAAAGATGAAAATAATCATCTGCTCACACCTTACCAGGTCTAAATGGCAACAAACACACTTCATTTACAATGTGTCATTATCTTCTGGAGGGAAACACAGATACTCTAAAGGGTAACAATTTCAAGTTAACATTGAACTGTGTGTTCCTTTGCCCCAGCCGGAGCTGTCTGCCAGTGAAGGGATTCGGAGACCACAAGTTTTCTGTGTTTCACTGAGAGGAGCTTTTTCCTGCAAACCATCAAGGTCAGGGACGAGAACTGGTCAGGTGCAGCATCCAGAACTCAGCACAGGCCAAGGGGTTTTGATGGGTAAGAAATATCACTCGTATGAGCAGATAGTATGCCACACATTAACCTTCATTAGAGCCCAAAACTCTCAATGTTTTAATTCTCATCAGCATGAGCTGGATTTTGCTAAAGCTTCATAAACTGACTAGCACAAGGTCTAACCCACATTACCTATTTTATATTGCTAAAATGTGAGACACTGCATCTCAAGCACATGAAGCCAAGTGACTATTTTAAGGGGAAAAGCCCATGAGGTTATTCAACAGCAATAAATGTTTCTATACATAATGAAACATTAATATTATAGTAGTTCTACAAGTCTGCCATGTCCCTCTTGTGTCACCAAGGAATCTGACGCAGTACGCTAAGGTGATTATCAAAACCAACCTGAAAGTACCAGGGAAAACCCAAGCTGCACATCATCCTTCAAACTTCACAGAGGAGTGATTTGTTCTTAAAAGAATTTAATGAAACAAACAGGTTTTGGCAGATGATCAAGTACAATACATTCAGAAAGGATGGGATAGCTGATAGGGGTAAGAGGAAAGCAACACTGCCTTTTTAAAAGATTTAGCTGCTCATACCATCAGCAAGAAAAAGCCATCAAAACTTGGCTGCTCTCTCAGATGCATTCCACTTCCTTTCATCTGGAACAAGCACTCCTCAGGCTCCCATGGAAAAGCAGCTTTTGTTGGACAGGAATGAAAAAAAAAAAACAAAACAAAAAACTGTGAAGCAAATAGAAAATTCAGCCCCTTTTAGAATCTTACAGTAAGACCTATTCCCTTCCTCCACCCACCAAACTTTGCCAGACAAGAGGCAAGTAATATCAGGTAATACCATGCTAGCAAAATGAGCTTTTTGGGGGAGAGCATCTTTGCTCTTCCTTTTCAGAACTGTGTTTCAGGCTACCTTCACAAAAATGAGGGGATGATTTTTAAAAGTCAGCTTGTTGCAACCAAGTTGAAGGACACTCCAAAGTCAGTCTGGAGACTCTGCTCCTGAGTCATAAGCCAACTGGGACTTCATTATCCTTTATGTCTTATATGTACAGCACAGATAAGTTCCATGCTGTGCTGTTATATTAGTCTGTTATTGTATACAATTGTGTTTTACCAAACAATTTAGACTCAGAACACACAAGTTTTGTGTGATTCTACTGCAAACACTTCTTTATTTAAAAAAAAAAAAAAAAAACAAAACACACCTCACTAAACCAGCATCTATACTCTCCATTAAATTAAAACAAAACAACAACAAAAATCAATCTGTAGGACCACTCAAAATCTCACATCTTTTCTGGAGGTGTTCCTGTTGCTTTTTTCTTTATCAAGATTGTTCTCTGTTGTACTAGAATTTACACTTCTAAATATTGTTTTCTCACTGTACTCTGTGAACAAAGGCAATATTATTCAGCAGCATTTGCTACCTTTCACTACTCTGTGCAGAGATTTCTCTGTTCGTGCAGGCATGCACTTCCACAAGAGGACAACATGTTCTTCTCTGTCCCTTAGAATCTCCAAAACAACAGCAACAACAAAAATATTATCTACATCAGCAGGGATGTGGCAGTGCAGCTCTAAAGGAAAATCCATGTCAATAAGCAAGGATTAGACATACTTCACCTTTGGGCCAGGCAAGAGTGCCAAAGCATCCCTGACACAAAGAAATGAGTTACATTTTCAGATGCTGCTGTGCCTCCGTTTGACTGTGGAATGTAGAGGTGGGTGCTCCATCACTGATATTTATTTCCAGTCGTGGGAGTGAAATGATAACTGACATCCAGGGGGAAATGAAGCACAAAGTGTTTAATTGCCCACCTGTGCTCATGCCTACATCATGCTAAAAATGCTGAAGGACATGACAGCCTTGTCTACATTCCTGTTATAATCCCCAAATCCTGCAGTCAGCAAGCACGAGCTTGCTGAGAAATGAGTTTAGCCAGGTCAAGTATCTTTCCAAGCATGGAAGTGGCCATATGGTTTTCCATGTGATACATATAAAGCTTAAGTTTTCATCTGATGTACTTTAGGACACAAAAGAATAAATCCATGCATTTGCTCACTGATGTGCCTGAAGGATTCTATCATTATTAGTAATATTATTGTCCCCAACAAATAACTGTTACCTTCTATATACACTTTTGTAAATTAATTTGTAAAGTAACAGAAAAATCTGACCCAGAGCTCAGGCTCGCCATGAAGCATTCCCTGTAAAGAAAACTCACAGAAGCATCATCAGCCTGACGTAAGGTCTGTGTACGGCACAGCAAGGTTCTGGACTTGATCACTTATTGCTGAGGATTTTTTCCAGCACCTCAGGGCTCTGCAGCCTGTGCAGAACATTAACAAATCCCAGTGCCCTTTGTTTAAACCAGAGTAACAACTTAGAACTAATTTACCCCTGGCTGATGTACATGTAAGTGACAATAAGGTGTGCATCACCTGAAAGGCAGGTCCTAGAGCAAGTTGTGGAAATAGAGGTAGGAAGGAAGAACTGCTGAAAAGCAGTTGGAAGGAGTGATGACACTAAGGGCCTTCTTGGCTTCCAAGAAGCAAGGAGGAAATTGAGAAGGAAAGAGAACAGGAGTCAGGTAGGAAAGCAATGCTAAGCACTCAACAGTGAGGAGCAGGGATTGGATATGCACTGTATTTGATAACAAAGGAATAGTTAAAGCTATATTTGTTCTGTAAAGAACAGAAAAACCACGTAAGAGATGTGGATCTAATTCAAACAGACATCATTAAGACAGATGCTGAAATAAACTGTGAAATATGTAACGCCAGTACTAATGTAGAACACTCATTCAATTAATCTCACCTGTCTCGTTACTAAGACTTATAAGCAGGTGATTTTGTGAATGCTTAAGCATGAGTACTTTACATTGTCCTACCCCAGCTGCAGCCCTCAAGCATTCTTCTATAATCATGGTTTGCTGTGGGAGGATGTGGGGGCGGTAATTGTCCCACTCAGGGTTTTTGATGGATGATTGTATTTCAGATATCTGGGTCTGCAATTCTGTAAAGTTTACTTTAACTTATCATTGCATTAAAAATAAAACAAAGCACACAGAACAGTATCAAAAAATGTGAAACGGCTGCTCCTAGAAAGATGCACTGCAGAAGGAAACGATTGTTTTTACTGTCTTCATGTAATTTAAAATTAAATTAAAGCAGATACAGTGAGTTTTACAGAAGTCTTGGATGCAGGGCACCACCAGCTGAAAAGTCAGTAGATTCTCTTTGACAGACGGAGTCACTAACAGAGTCCAGGAAGTTTCTTTCCTACATCACTTTTCTTAGGTGGGCTTTGCTGAAGTGTCCCAAGATGCTCAGACCAGCTCTTTACCAGGGGTTATGAACAGAACACCAAAACCAGACATACGCCTCTGCCTCAGCTGTTTTTGCACAAAGCGTAGTACACAAAAAGAAATAGGTTTGTTTCCACCTAAAGCTTTGAATGGGTTGGCCAAGATACATTGGGAAGCAGAACTCCGTTACAAAATTTTAAGTACACCTACTAGAGCTTTTTTCTCTGAGCCTCTGGTCTAACCCGAACACTTCGGTAACAAGCAGCGGGTCCACAACAACCTGATTTTGCTCTTAGTGTCACAGAGTTATGTAATCTGTTGTTCTTAAATTACAATTAACCACCTTAAAGGAAAAAAAAAAAAAAATCACAGGATCAGAAACTATTTTGTTTACATTGCTAACTCCATAGAAATCAATGAAATTACTCCTTATTTTCAAGCAAAATCAGTCCCAAGCTATTTAAAGTTCACGTGATGTGCCCAATCAAGCACTTCATTTTGTGAGATAAACAGATCCACAATTGTATCCAGGAACAGAAATCTTAGCAGAGCTGTCCTATTGTCTCTTCCTTCACTAACATTACGGAGCACATTGACTATTTACCATTTATACGTAACTTTCTGTATTAAATGCTGAACCCACAAATCTACCTACTTGCCATATGGAATTCGTAGCATAGAAATGCCAAGCCACTTCAGGTGCCATTATTTTCTCAACATTTTTATGACATCTCCACAACAGCACAAAGACCACTTCACCAAAACTCAGGGGTTTTCATTTGCCAAAAGATAAAACAGCATTGGTTTGCAATCAGAGAAATGCACTGTGCTTATTGGGAATATGATGTATCACACTGTGATGCCTACCCAGTGGCATGGGAAAATATGCTAGTTTGTAACAGTATTTAAAATGCACAATAGAATGACTGTATTTTAAGGTTTCAAATGCTTATATTATACACTATACACAAAGGTGATTGAATATTCATAAATTCTAAGCCTCAGTTTTAAAGCCACTGCTCTGGCTGTTTTTCTTCACAGATTCTACTGTTACAAAGTGCATCCAGAGCTGGTTGTACCAGTCAGTACAGTTACCTATAAGTACACTGAAGTCACTGTTTTATTTTGTTCCTATTGTTTTGATGAACATCAGGTAACTATTATGTTACATATGTCATACATATGTGCTCCCAATTAAGTCCGTACCAAAAAAAAAGCAAATATTTTAGATTAAACTTTGGAAGAGGAAATGAAGTTGCATTCTTGGCTTTCTTCAATATAAGACTTATCCTTTTTGGAACTGTTCACAGGGTAGCCAGTCAGCTCAAGATAATGCCATATGTCCAAAGTGAAAAAAGACTTCTTCCCCAAAGGGGCATGTTAGGACTACTGGTGATGGAGAGGGAAGAAATATTTGATTCACTGCCAATGCTGAACTCTCAGCACAGCGCTGATCGGGGCTCTGAGAATGGAGCTCAACACCAGAGCAGCTATTTATTTCTGTTAACTTGTTCATAGTTTCCCAACTTTTGAACTCACATTGCTATTATGAAATTTTAGCATTCCCATCTTTCGCCCTCTGGCTACACCTTTTCTACCACCAGAAGTGGCATAGGAGTGATACTTGTGGTTTTACCACACATTTATAACACTTATTTTCTAGCATTAGCTTGAGTATCTCCATCCACGAGTGAGCATGCACTTACATTTAATGAATGAGGTAAGTTTCTTATTTATAATTTATTAACTCTTTAAAACTTTTCAATGCAGAGTCTTCATGGATTTAGAGATCCTGGATGGAAGCCTTTAAACGTCTTTAATATTTCAATGCAATATTGTGATCTATAAAGTTCCTTTTTTTTTCACCCCAAACTTCTGTTACTTTCAACTGACATCCTGACATGCTAGTTCCAGCCGCTGCGAATACTCGAGGGGCACGGAATGGTTAAGGTGGGAAGAGTTGAGACCACAGCAGTTCATGGGAATGAATGGGTTTCTAATAAATAAAGCAAGCAAGCAAGAATCACATACTGGGATTTTTTTTTTCCCCACCCTCTTCTGCTTCTGGTAAGACTGTACCAAGGCTCGTCAAATTTTTCATCTGTTCTTCTTTGTGGTATCTTAAAACTCTGAAGACTGATCTACTTTTACAGACCACATACCTTTAAGTCAGTTAAGAGTGTGATTTCTTTTATCCTAATGACAGAATGTAAGTCATAAGCAGACACTTCCATATTGTAAAAAGCATGTCGCACCGGTAACCTTTTCGGCTTGCCAACGTGGACTATCAATAGGGCACATGAGAGCTTAATTCATGATCAAAGAGCAGAATGCACTGAATAAACTCCAGGCACACAGCAGACTGCATTACTCTGAAACGTCCCAAACAACAGACTGAAATTGCTCCGGTCACAGAGCACACAGCTGAAATCAACAGGGAATAGTTTCACTTAGAATAGAGCACATTTTCATAACCACAGCAACACACTCATTTGTAAGGGTACCAGTAACAGCAGCATTTGTGGAACACTTTGTTACAGTATTTTCCTAGTATCAGACATAGATCCATCAAGGCTGCAAGCTTGACATTAAACCTAATTAGGAACAAATACATATTGTATCTTTTCAGTCTTGACTGACAGGCTGTACACAGGCCACTGAGCTACAAGGCATAAAACTCCATCTGATCCACATGGAGAAACTCCAAATGCTCAGCACAGCTGATTACATTACACTCTTCTAGAGTTACCCATCCTATCCCATAAGCTTCTGCTTCCAGCTAAAAGCACATTTGTTATTAATTTTTCCAAGACAGCTCCTGGAAGAAAGCCCTTTCTTTCTATTAAAAAAAAAAAAAAAAAAAAAAAAAAGGCAACAAAAGCAAGACAGAAGATACACATTTCACTGTATTTAGAAATGAATGAAATTTATGCTTCCTAATGCAAGGTAGGACAGAAAAATCTCTTAAGTGATATGAAACAGCTTGCCTGAGCACTATGTATTTTAAAAATCTTTCTGACACCCCTTATTTGATGTCATCCCATTAAAAAAAATTAGTGCATTGAATTAGCATATCAGAAAACAAAAGATGGCAAGAACTGCGGATTAGAATCTATTCTCAATAAAATTATCAGGGTTTAGATATTCTTGGCAGTGTCACTAGGATTAAAAACCCTCTCATATATCCATAAACCATCACCAGCTTTGAAGGTAAGGGAACAGTACAGAGAATTCCAGCTCTGCTTGCCTGACCCCAAGGATGCTGCTGGCATCTGGGTTTGGCCTGAGGCTTGAGCAGTGAGAAATCCCTTCAGAATCTCACCTGCCTTCTCCTCTTCAGTTCCATTTGGAGTCAGTGTCTACAAATATGTATGAACATCTGACATTTACTGTTTAAACAGGTTCTTGAAGACTCTGAAAACCACCTTCCCTTTCTCTCCCTCTTTACTGTTTCATAATCTGTATAGATCTAGCCACACTGGAGATCTGCCACAAAATACTCTTTGAGGCCTAGCAGGCCCCTCGCCTGCATCACTGCTCTGAGATGCTGCTTAAAGTTCCACCTCGGCCCCACAGAAAATAGTATTCCCCCCTGCCCCGTTATGGGGAGAACGTCAAGGAGTTTCATGATAAACAAGTGTGGGTGGGAGCCTGGGGCTCTTCTCCTTGCTCCCAAGACACAGTCCAAATATGTAGCCAGCTCTCATGCAAAATTAAAAACATGTTATTAAAATATTTTTGCAGGCTGCATCTGTTTTCAACACCCACAACCTTGCTCCTGCCTTGATACTCCAGCCTACTGACGTGTTTCAGCTTTAGATAGAAACCATTTTAGGGAGAAGGGTCAGTAAGGTTAACGACAGCTAGCTCTTCTTATTCAGGTTGAATATGGCCAAAGTTAAGGACCTCTCTTTGCATGACGGCAAGATCTCTTCACATGTACACTCATATCCAATTTTAATAAATAAACTAGTTCAGCTTGTGGTAGTAGACAAGTCAATTAGTGCAGAAGTGAACTGTGACATGAGCTTTAGTGACATTTCCAAGACCATGCAGCACCTTCAGCAAAAATTATTTGGTTTGCTTTTTCTTACTGATGCTGTTTGATGTCTCTGGGAGGGCTGGACAGCTTATGTGCCAGGGTGACTCTGACATTGAACAGGTCTGAACTGTTACATCCATCCATGATCCAACTAAAACTTGGAAATGACAAATTTCTGTGTCTGTAGCTCTGCTTGTTAGACATATTCCACTGTTAGTCCAAACACATCAGTCAAATTTTCCAGTTGCCTGGGCAGTTGTACAATTATTAGAAAGTTAATTCCAGACCCACTGTACCAAAGCTGTTTTTGAGAACTATTAACCTAGGTAAATGTACGTTGCCAGCTTGGATTCCTTATGGCCGTTGAATATGTAATATGCATTTTCTAAACCACATTGACTGTATTTTATAGTCAGCTGCAATCTGGAAAAATGCCAAGGGGTGTTGTTAAAGCAGACAGGACACCACAGTGTCATTTCTAAAGTTCTCTATAACTTCTGCTATTTACATATTTAAATTTGAACTTTCATTCTACTACTTCTATTATTTACAAAATAATTAGAACTGATGCTTTCTCAAGTGCACCAGTTTGAGAATAAGGGAGGGAAAACCCAACAGGCTAAAACTCTTCAGTCCAGTAGTCTTTCTCACTAACGGTTTCTATTTCTGCTGAAATGAAAAATTTACAGCAATCTGGACAGCTGTAATTAAACATCATCTTTGATGTTCTGTCAAGAAAAGTAACAGAGTTTGAACATGAGATTCAATGTAATGGGGGAAAACAAGGTAAAAGCAGATGTCATAGTTCCAACAAAACATCCAAGGTTATGTATCCTTTCATGCCCTGCAACTCAGAAAAGGAAAAAGGGATTTTTTTCCCCTATATCCTAGATACTCAAGGTTGGCCCTGCTTCAAGTGGGAGGTTGGATTTGATCTCTCTACCAATCTAATTATTCTGATTCTAATCCCCTTAGCAATGCACTTCAAAATGGCTAGAAACTGCAGGATAAGGAAGGATTCACATGACTAAAGTATCTTTTCTACAGTAAGGTGTTTATTTGCTTTATAATGCTACAATTTGATTTTGTTTGTTCACACCCAGATTCTACTGCAGAACTGGGGTGACAGCAGAAGCCGCATTTACACATAGTGGCCCTGCAACTCCAGTGGGCAGCCACCTGGGACCCGCTTCAAGGGTTTGTTATAAAACTGGGAACATTAACCTATGAACCAGTCACAACTGAAGTACTTGCACCATGAGACAAACTGCTACTTAAAATCCTACAAAAAGCACCAGAATGAAGATACACCAAGAAACAGCCTCCTCTGATCAGGATCATGCTGCTGTCAAAGTAAATGGATGTGAATGAACAGTAAGCAATTGTCAAAGATTGTGATTTAGTGGATTTATCCGTTTTGTTCATTAAGGATGTTTTCCCACAATGTAGAAGATCTTAGCCATGCCAACTCGCTTTTCTGGAGTTTTTCCTTAAACTCTGAGGTCTTGGTATTCACAAGGAACGCCAACACAAACTCAGGACAACTACAGTTAAAGGCAGAGCACAACCAGCACATAAGAGCAGTTTCATTGTTGCCTTGCTTAACAAGAGAAAAATCACCTGACAAATACATTTACTTTCTGTTCTCCTTGCAGCAAAATAAGAGTTCAGTTTATTCTATTACTCTGGATATGCACAAGGATAAGTAACTCCAGTAACATCAGTTGAGTTATTCTGGCATGAACCCAGTGTAAGCAAAAGCAAAATTTAGTCTCTTGTTTGTTCTTTATAGGGCTCCTGACCCTTAAAGCATCAGACTGTTTGGAAACAATCCCACAGCCTTCAAGTCAGGAAGGTGAAAAAATCTGATTTACATTTAAAAATACAAGTATGCCAAGCAAATTTGGTGTTGCTTTTTATTTTAATGACTTTAAAAGATGCAGAAACATTGGTTTTCAAAGGAAGTTTGTAGGGCCTAGCAAGAAAGTGTCTGGAGCTGCTATATAGTAGTGATTTAACATCCAATGATAAATTGAAGGTAATGAAAACAACACCTGTGTTTCTTCCCTCTCAGTTATTTATATGAACTACATGCAGACTCAAACATGCTTTTTTATTATTGAAATTAGAAATATTTTTCAGATAAAAGCCTTAATTGGCTGTCTTTGTTACATCTTTCTTTTCAAAATCTCAGCATATCACAAGACACTCACAGAATGGACCACTCACAGTCCTGAAAAGTCACAAGGAGAGACATGCTATTATGAAGGCACAGGCAGCGAACAGAAACACAAGTAGGTATTAAAATCCTGCAATAGCTGTAAACATCCAGAAAAGCTGGACAGAAGCGATCAAACACAGGACACGTGTGGAGACCACGGCTCAGCCAGATGAGCTGGGGCCAGCTCAACTCTCACACAGCAGCCGAATAGCTGATTTTAAGGAAAGATGTACATTTATTCCTAAAAAAGCTAGTCTTGCCACAAATCTTTAGTTCTAAATAAATAGAGAAGTTACTTAGAGTTTGAACTAGCATTTGTAAAGCCCTACAAAGACTTCTACAAAAAACAGTATCTGAGAATAGTAACAAAGCATAAAACTTGTGCTTTAAAGGATGATTGTTCTCAAAAATAACTCAGCTAAGAGTTAAAATAGACTATCTCCCATAGTAATGCTTGGCAAAATCTTGCTGAAGTGTTCCAGAGTAACCAGAATGGACTAAGAACTGCTGACAATACACCCGTATCTTTTACAGAGAAACTGGGGACTGAGAGATCTGAAACATAATGATGTCATAGTCAAGGCAATACATTTTATATTATTGAAGGTCATGCAGCCTCACATAATATTTTTCTAGTAATGATATAAATCACTGTATCTCTCAACCTTCTCTCTGCTTGGCTACATTTCTATAGGGAATTTTTGTTCCCCATCCCTCCAGCCAAACAAGTTATACATTTACTGTTGCAGTCATCAGAATTATTATTATCTTTGTATCATTTCAAGAAACTGGAACACTCACAAAGTACCACAACAGAAACCATCTCAGACTTAAGTGTGACTGTAATCAAGTTGGAGGCTCTAAGTAGAACCCTGATCCATTCACGTTTGGAGAAACTGATGCTAGCTCCTCACAAAAAGGATAAATAAAATGTAGTTTTTAAAGCAGTGATACATAAGAAGGAAAGAGCAGTACAAAGCACATCAGAATTAAGTATGCTTCTAAGCAACACCAACAACTTTCTTCACACACACACACCCCCCACACTTGCCAGGAGCTCTGCATTAACAAATGACAGCACAAGCTTCAGGAAAGCTGCTGATCTAGATGATTAATGTATGCACCATTTTAAAAGTTAATAGACCTATATTTATGCCTTTGAGATGCAAAAAGACAGATTCAAACATTTTTGCAAAATGCTAGTAGTAAATGGCTTTATTTTTCCCAACCGTGTTTAAATTATCTATCATTTTCTCTCCCTCTCCAATTTCTAGACATTTTAAATATAGGGTCAAGTTAGTAATTTCTAACTGAAACTTCTAATTAATACCAAATTCCTTTATAAATTGTTTTGGAAAATGCTTCATGCACTGGTAACTTACAGAATAAGAGCTGTGCTTTCAAATTTCCACGGCTTCAGTTTACATGAGAAACGGGCAAAATTCCATTGTTTTGTGTGTTCAAGTGCATTACAGTACAGGAAGATCCCAATATGCAACTGAAAGATAACGTGCATCTCCAAAATACAGCTAAATGAAAACAGAAGTAACCCCACACTCTCCAACTACAGCTACTTGCCTGTCTGTTCTTGAAATCAAAGTATTATTCACAAACTGGAGGACAAAAGCTTTTTCTCCACGGAACTTAAGCCCATGTAAGAAAGTTTTAATGCTTTAAGCTTTTGTGCTGTCTTAACCCTAAAAACAGGCAGCACATAACAGCTTGCAGTCTTACAAGAGAAAGAATTCACCAGGAGGTTCAAAGCAAAGTCATTTGAAATACTTCTGGTTTGTTCCAAACCAACACTTTTTCTTCTCAAGCTGATTGTTTGGCTTGTGATGCTTCAGACTTCAAGTGAGGAGTCATCCCTGGCAGTGTCATCACACTGTATCTTTGAGTTGAGTCTCCCACCATTCACAGGGGGATCAAACTGGTGCTATTCTACCCAACATTCATGGACAGGTTTCGGATCTTCCCAAGGGCTTGAAGAAAAATCAGCCCTTCTGTTTGTACTTTGGGAGACAGAAAAGGTTCTTCTCATTCCAACTAACCCTATGGCAAGAAAGGGAAATTTCACCTTCCTATACAATGGATGCAGTTAATGATTTTATAGAAATGTACCACTACATTATGATAGGTCATAGTCTTCTGATATCTGTCAATAACATCTGAGAAACCAGTTTCCTTTAAGATTGGTACCGTTTCTAGTACCCTGTGAGTCCGACTTTTTTTTTTTTTTTAAACTTCTTACCCTTACCAAGCAGACTTCACCACTTACGTGAACTTTCACCCATCATCTGTGACGCTCTCCTTCCTACTTCTGTAATAACTCCTGAAGGACCCTAATGTAGGTGACGCTTTAGCATTTGCACTGCATCACAAAGCAGAGAAACAGCATGGCTGGCATTTTCTAGAAACAGATAATTCTTCTGACTAGATTTATCTTCCATTAATTACTGTCTGCTTCCCCATACTCATCTGCAGTTCAAACTGAAGAAGGAGCTTTCTATTGTCTTTGAACTGCTATACACCAATACAATACCAATGCTTTATTCTGAGGTAGCTCATTTCACTGGTACCTCCAACACCCCCTAGTAAATGCACCTTACACCTACACAAGACCTCTTTGACCCTTCAGCATCCCCTTTATGTCCATATGTCTCTTGTGAAACCACTAGCACAGTGAAGCTGAGATAAACAAGTGCTTGTGTTGAGACACCAGCAGCCTGGGTTAGTCTGTAATTTGTATTCTTGCACAGTTACTCCAGGATGATTGCATAGCTATTTGCAATGCCATAAAAAGGTACAAGAGACCAAGCCCTGCCCTTCTTGGTCAGTCATGTCCCTGTAATTTGCGGTTGAAACAACCCCAGTATAGCAGGAAGGGTGCGATGGCACCGTGCTTAGGTGTCTCCTGCCTGCCAATAAAACGGAACGAACAAAAGTGTTGTAACCTACAGCGGGAACCAGACAGGCTGGCAGAGCCCAACTCTGGCAAAACTTCCAGCTCATTAATCATGTGCTCTCAACTCTGCAGTAAAGACGTTTTCTCCACAGTTACTCTGCATTTAACCATGGCCTTGTCCACATCCTGCTATGTAACATAGTACCTGGGACTGTTCAATACAGAGGCTCAGCTACTTTAAGGGCAGCGTAGTTCTAAAACATTTTATTCGGCAAAACCATTAGCACAACTGCTAGAAACAGAGAGCTGAAAGCCAAGTACAAAGACTTTCCTTAAAGAACAGGTTTCATAACTAATTCAAGATGCTTTTTAAAGTAATAGAAAGAAGTAATGAAGTAAATAAGACAAGTAATGAAGCAATAGAAATAAGTAATGAAGAGCAATTCAAACGTACCTAGGGACAATTCCTGTTTCAAATACATAAATAACCTTCCAATCATAATCATACATTCTTCTATTCATCCATGACTACAACTTCTTATTTTCTTCTTTCTTTGCTATCATATTTCTTCAAACTTTGAAAAATCAGTTGAAGATGTTGGCAGCTAAAAATAAGTATGGATTGCATAGGAGATCCATACCAAGCCATCCAATTTATAGGACGAGTAAGGGTAAGTTAATGAAGTGAAACCAAAGCTGAAGTCTGTCCAGAATTCTTTATTTTTTAATACTGTTCATCTTTCTCTATTACATGACTGCCATAAACAAATAAAAATAGCATAGTCTGGTGTGTGACTCTACAAGGAAAATATAATAATGCTCACAAAATCCATGGCTATCTTAACTGAGGAAATTAATCAGGCAGAAAGGCAATTTATGAAGTTAAAAGGCGTCAAAAAATGTCTGCTGGAACAAGTAGTTTGTGAAAAGGTAGAAAAAAGTTTCATAAATTTCTTTCTGTATGTGTACAGAGATCACTAAACTAGACCTTAGCCAGAATATTAAGTCACAAATTTTACCCCAGCTGTTACTCTTACTAAAAACACTGTAACACAACCAAAAGTGTTCAAAGCTGATGATAAGTTCAGCATCTCAGCATCTAATAAGTTTAGCATCTCAGATCTGCTTCCTGTCGTGTTACAATCAAGATTACTGAACTACAAGACAATCTTTCATCTAAAATATCTAACAATTTTGTGATATATTAAAGGTTTAGCGGTAATATTTTTTTTCTTAAGATTTTTTTTTTTTTTTTATAAATAAATGAAGTGCAACTAGTAGAATTGTCAGGGCAGACTCCAGAAAACAGAATTGGATTTTCCATTCTCCTAAACTTCATGGAAAATGGCTGAGTCTGAAAGTTATAAGCAAGTCTTTTTGCTACACTATTTCTCATTATCATAATGAAGTATATAAAGCCTGTTAAACAAAAAAAAAAACATGGAAGGATGAGGGTGTCAGTACCATAAAGTACATGGAAGCAATTTCTTGCAGGGCAGGAAAGGAGAGGAGGGAGAGAAAGAGAGAATGAATGAGAATGGTAAAGCTTATTCCAGTGAATATGTAAAACTACCACAAAATGAAGGGCAGGCAATTCTAGTCAATCTTGCAGGGAACAGCAATCCTTTACAAGGTTAGACTACAGTTTGTAAAGTACCAGTATCAATTTGCATGTGTTTATGGCCTAAATCAGACACTAAACATTACTGAAGTGCTGGAGATCTCAGACAATCCCCCAACAGTGGCTGATAACATTCCAAATGACTGAGAACAGTTCTGCTGCTAGGCTGGTGTTCAGCTTTACTTGAAGTTTACTTATTCCTTCTTTAACAAAATTTAAAAAAAATCCCCACTTTGAGCATACCACTCACAATGTTCTCTCTTTGCTTCCTAACAAAGTAAACTTCGTTTCCCCAGGCAGTTGATCTATCAGGTTTTGTAGTCCTTAATTGCTTTTTAAACAGACAGATGCTGTGTGATGCACTCTGTGTGGTGAAACAGAATACATGTCGTGAAATGTTCTCACTATATATAAAGAAATGTCGTGCTAATGTAACCCACTGATTAGTACCTCCGCAAACAGCAAGAAGCTGTTCTTTAATGCCAGGGGAAAAGACAGAAAG
Organism: Streptopelia decaocto; assembly: GCF_964273445.1. Lineage (NCBI taxonomy): Eukaryota > Metazoa > Chordata > Aves > Columbiformes > Columbidae > Streptopelia > Streptopelia decaocto. The sequence goes on from NC_138662.1 coordinate 6,206,797, forward strand.
GGAAGAACTGTATGACTATACAACAGAGAACAAGCAGAAAGCCATTAAGCCTCTTCATAGTGCTCCTGAAACAGAAAACTCAAAAAGAGATGCCCTGCCTTTTGGATACTCTGAAAACAAAAGGTATTTTGCTTGCGCACCTTGAGCTATTTTGTATTCTATCCCCTATGTTCTGCTCAATTCCAGCTGCCTACACAGATGCTGGGATAACCACAATGGGATGCTAGCAGAGCTTAGAGTATTCATCACACTGGCTCAACAGGAAACCGAATTAGCCAAACTGTAGCCCAAGTTCTGCCCTCATTGTGTCTGGCTCAATGCTGCAACAGTACCAGCTTTAGCCCACATACTCTTAATTCATACCTTTGGAAAAGTACAACTTAATCCACATTTTCAAATTAGAACTTCTGCTGCTAGTATGACTCATGTTTCATGGATTTGCACTGTCAGGCCAGCAGGGAGAGATTAGTTGGGAAGCACAGTGAGTGGAAAATACCTGTGCATGAAAAACACCCTAGTGAAATTAAACGTGACATACAACAACTGATTTAATCTGAAAGCCCAAAACAACTTCCTTTCCTGTAGAAGAAGCTTAGAAAGATTAGTCTGCAGAGAATGAGGAGTTAAGCCTTTGCTAGGATTTCCAAGGTGGCCTTCTAGAGGGTGCTTCCGAACAAGGGACACCCACCTTGCCATCAACAACAGGAACTGTCCCTCCCTGATATTAAAATACAGCCGCAACAAATCAAATTATAAAAGAAACAGAATAGTCAAACTCTTCCCAAAATTCACTCTGATAGGTTACCTGATTCCCTTAAATATGTACTCAATATTTAAGGAGCAACAATTTGAAAGCCAACAAAAAAGGACTCTAAGACTACAGTTCATCATGAGCCCACCTCATACACTAATGTATCATTTCAGCTAACACATTGACCCTACTTATCTCAATATGAAAAATGTTCATATAGAATGTCTTCTGTAATGTCAGATCCCCATTAATTGGTGTTACTTCTTAATTTATACCTTATCTGAGGTGTCACAAGTTTTCCTTGTAGCATATTTTAATCTCCATTATTCTGACAGACAGAATATCCCTCTTCAAACAGTAGAGCTCAAAGCTCTGCTTTCTAAATACAGAAAGGATTCTTCAAATTTAGTGCAGTACAGTAGGATGCTGTGATGGACACAATAGGATTTCCAGATGTTTTCCAGCAGCTCTAGAGAGAGTTTTCCAGTGACTGAATGAAGATGCAGTGAGAATCTTCTCTGAAAAATGGAAACTCAAACATGAGCTCTCAGTAAAGGCCACACACAGTTTCATGACACATTAGCAGTACAGTCAGTTTAAGCACCTAGAGCTGGGTCATGTTGTGCCCTTGTGTGGCTATGGACAGAACTTGTCACTTAATACCAGGACAGCTCTCCATAGAGCTGGGCTGTAAAGCGGACCAGTGACAGGTTCCAAGGTTAAAAAACAAAACAACCCCCAACATACACCACCACACAAATAAAACCACACAAACACACTTTACACATATACTTTTCTGTGGTGGTTTCAACAGCCCAGGATACAGCAACACTACAGAACAGTCCCTGCAACATGTGAATAGTCACTGAACTGAGGGGAGAACAAGTAAGCCAACTGTCAGGAAAGGTTTGCCAACTGAGCCAGTAGCTCATGAAATAACTCTACCCATCTTGGTTTGCAATACTAAATGGTGGCAACCTGATTCAAGCAAGTAAGGAGTACAGTCACAGCACACTAAGTACCTTGTTTTATAACAAACCTCGTGATCTCTGCTGCCCAAGTCCACAGCCTTACCTGATCAGAAAGTACTAAACTTGCTAGATCACGTTTGGTTTTGTGAAAGACAATATTCTCAGCAGAGAATAGGATAAAAACCACCAGCTCATTCCCACATTCCGACTGGACCTCTGAAAATGAACAGGCTCCATTTTACTGACTGACAAACCAACCTCTGTGACTTTGGTATTAAGGAAGGTTAGTGACACTCCAATAATTTCTTAATTCCTAGCTTTAAAATGTCCCAATCTAACCATTTAAATAATCATGTGGTCTGAAGGGCAAAAGGCGTAATTCTTCCCTTTTATTTTGCTTTTACCTCTGTTACTCCAGCTAATAATGTTGTTGAATACAGTCAGTGACACTGGCACTTTACTTCAGAAATCTATAATTTAAAAACACACTTCTGTTTTTCATTTTCTTCCTTCCTCTAGGAATGGATTCTGTGGAGAGCAGAAATAAAACCTGCTTTCATTTTGCTACTCTGAAAGGTTTAGCGCCAAAGTGACACAAAGGAGAGCTTATGGCACTTGAGTAAAACCATTCATTTCTCTCAAAGTTTGGGTTTGGTCTCGTTCCCCCCCACCCCCCATCTTCAAGTAGGGCTAATTTCCATCCCTCCTTTACTGTACATACCAGTTCTAGCACTTTGGTATCAAAATATGAACAGGGCAAGGCTGAATGCAGCTGCATTATCACAAAAGGTATCCCTACAAGGAGATACAGGGAAGAAGACACCATGAACCAAGGCATCATTAGATAGCACAGAAATAACTCTTCTTGGAATCCTGAAGTACAGGCCTCCAGCAGAGATGACAGGGGAAGCCTTTTTTTCATGTATTAAGAACATTAACAGTTTCAAAAGCGCTGTTTCAGTTATTACAGACCACAAGAAATGGTGAGAGCCAGAGAGAAATTCTCCCACCCAGCCTTAAGATGCCAGAATGGAAATGAAGAGAAGAAAACAAAGAAAAAATAATCCGTGATAACATCATATGAATCACAAGCTTTAACAAACTGCCTTCAGAAATACTGCTGGGCAAGGTAAAGACTCCCTTGTCTTTCTCTTTTCCATTCACACATCCTAAGATTTGCTGTGAAAGGAAACACCGATATTTTCCTCCAAATCTTCAGGGAGAAACAGCTTTCTGTTTTTGCAGCTGCACTTGCCAGAACACTGTTCCCACCAGTCCCTTGGCTCTCTCCTCAGATGTCCCATAGTTCAGATTCCTTTAAGGATAACTGTCAAATCCCCTTATTAGTTCCTGGAACACAGAGACATAACCCCTGTCTTAAAAGACTCCAAAGGATTCTCCCATCTTGCAGTTGGTATAGCTTCTGCTATACAACACTGCCAAAAGAAGAACCCAACACAGCACAGTGACCAAGTAAAAAACATGAACTTTTTTATGTTTCTTTTTCTATTCCAGGATCCATAAGCTGCTAAAGGTGTACACAACCTGTTCAAAGCTGCAGATGGGTACACAGGCATTTAATTTAGAGGCCGCTCACACAGATCTATGTTGGAAGCTTTTAGAAATTCCTTCGCAAAGCTGAAAGCATCAGAGCAAGGCTCAACACCTACAAAGAGAACATTTTCCTTCGTTCTCCTTGGCAACATAAAACATATTTATCCCATCAGTGCTCACAGAACAGCCTTGCAGTGTTCACCCCGTAATAAGATTGTACCTCATTAAAGAGAGCAGTAAGACAAAACAGCCCTGCAGGCCAGTTCTCCTGACTGGGCCTTTTGCCTGACTGAGCCCACAGCAGCAGCCAATCTAGTAAAAGGTTCACACAGTATCACAGTATGTTTGGGATTGGAAGGGACCTCAAAAGATCATCCAGTCCAATCCCCCTGCTGGAGCAGGAACGCCCAGGTGAGGTCGCACAGGAACATGTCCAGGCGGGTTTTGAATGTCTCCAGAGAAGGAGACTCCACAACTTCCCTGGGCAGCCTGTTCCAGTGTCTGTCACCCTCACTGAGAAGAAGTTTTTTCTCAAATTTAAGTGGAACCTCTTGTGTTCCAGCTTGATCCCATTACCCCCTGTCCTATCATTGTTTGCCACCGAGAAGAGCCTGGCTCCATCCTCATGGCACTCACCCTTTATATATTTCTAAACATTAATAAGGTCACCCCTCAGTCTCCTCTTCTCCAAACTAAAGAGCCCCAGCTCCCTCAGCCTTTCTTCATAAGGGAGGTGCTCCACTCCCTTAATCATCTTTGTTGCCCTACGCTGGACCCTCTCCAGCAGTTCCCTGTCCTTCTTGAACTGAGGGGCCCAGAACTGGACACGATATTCCAGATGTGGTCTCACCAGGGCGGAGTAGAGGGTAAGAAGGACCTCTCTCGATCTACTAACCACCCCCCTTCTAATACACCCCAGGATGCCATTGGCCTTCCTGGCCACAAGGGCACAGTGCTGGCTCATGGTCATCCTGCTGTCCACCAGGACCCTCAGGTCCCTTTCCCCTACACCGCTCTCTAATAGGTAATTTCCCAACCTATACTGGAACCTGGGGTTGTTCCTGCCCAGATGCAGGACTCTACACTTTCCCTTGTTAAATTTCATTAGGTTATTCCCTGCCCAACTCTCCAGCCTGTCCAGGTCTCTGGATGGCAGCACAGCCTTCTGGCATGTCAGCCACTCCTCCCAGCTTAGTATCATCAGCAAACTTGCTGATAGTACACTCTATTCCCTCCTCTAAATCGTTAATGAATATATTGAATAATATTGGCCCCAGTACTGACCCTGAGGCACTCCACTAGATACTGGCCTCCAGAATCTAGTTCTGAACTGGCCTCCAGTTCAGAATGCAGATGGGCTAAATTTAAGTGGGAGGCAGGCATGAATATTTCAAGATGACAAAGTAAGAGACAAGTCTACTTCCTTTTTCTCCCTTATAGCTACTCCAACTAAATTAAAAATAAAAATTAAAGGATCAAGAAAAAAAATCACTCACAATACCCTGGCACATTAAGTTAACCAGGTTTATTATCACCTATAATGTTTGCCTAACACTTTTACTTCTGTAGGGATAATCCCACATCCAAAAAAAGCTTGTTGACTGTGTTGACCTACACTCTACAAGCTTGTAAATAGTAATCGGTATTTTGCAGCAAGTAAGACCACAAACAATATATAGTGCAAAGAACAGTAATGTTTTTCATTGCAGGTCTGGTCTGTTTGAAATATTATACAAAACAGTTGGAAGCGCTCCGCCTCCAGATCGTGCCAAAGTCCTTTCAAAACTCTCACTGGCTAACATTTGCCTTAGAAGTAACAATTTAAAAAATCAAAATAGCCTTGGTTGCCTCTGCAGCATTGAACTGCATAGAAATGCAGTTCAGTAGCACAGCACACACAACACGGTGGCAACCTCAAAACAGGTGTCGATGGGAATACTGCTCATACCAGCAGAGAACTCCCCTCTCACTCTCTCTAGATCCATTTCACAGGTACTGCAACCAAAATAGTGCACTCTGTATTTATAGCCTCACAAAGTGCTCCAAAAGGTTTAGTCACCAGCGTGTGACAACAGGCACACCCCTCCTTCAAGGGCTGAAAACCAGGACATTGTTAAGGAACCTGAACCACATTTGCTGATTGACATCATACTACTCACCAGCAGCAGAGATATTTTATTAGCTCAAGTTTTCTCTGCAATTATTTACCCAGTGATATCCGAGTCCTCCTTAACTACTTGCCTTGAGCATAGCTAATGATTACATGATTAATCTGTATAACCCTTGACTCTAAACAAGGGCTGAGAATGCAAGTTGACAGCACTGCTTTCCTAGCCCTCCAACAGCCAGTCACGCAAAACAAATTCTCAGAATGCAACAGCAAGGCCAGCTGAGCCCTTTGTATAACTTAAAATCAAGTATATCTATTTATCTATCCAGAACAGCAGAAAATGCCTTTGCTTTCTTCAAAAAGAAACAAACTTGACCCTTGTTTCAAATAAATGGCAGCAGGTTATACACCTGGTAAAATGTTCAAAAATTAAACTTCAAATGGTAATGAATCCTGAGTTTTACATGGAATCATTTACCAGGCCAGACTTTAGCAGAACCAAGGGCTTAAAAATATATATATATATATATATAATTTTTTTTTTTTTTTTTAATCAATGAAATCACCACAAAGCTAAAAGCCCACCAGGTGAAACCCTTCAACCCATTTTTAAGCTTTTTAATAAAACTGATGTGGACCATCTCAGGTTGTTGACAGCACTGACTGCATTAACCTGGGCTTGCCACTGTTCTTTGAAAGCATATGCAAAAATGAGATTTCCAACAAATCACAGCTGGTGCATTTGCAAATGAACAGCCAAAACACATACGAAGAGAATTATTCCATTTAATCCCCTACATAATATCAATTTCCTTCTCCGTTAGGGGAAAACACAGATACTAGCTTTTGTAAAAATGTATGTACCAGGCCTAAAACTCCTGGTGATATCAAAAGTTCCACTGCTTAGCTGTAATTAATGGCGATTTCAACTGCTCAAAATCATCTTGAAAATAAGTGCCCTGCATCCTGTTATTATTGCTTCTCCTTCTGTTTGTGTGTCAATGGATAAACAGCATTTGAGAGCAGCATGGGGAGAAGCAAGAAAGAAAAACCCTAAACTTCAAAAAAGAAAACACAGACTCACCACCTGTATCACTGGAATATTCACATTTTTCTCTTGCTTGTCATAGTCTAGAAAAATATGAAACAACCATGCGATTTGTAGCTGTGATATTAGAGAAAAATTACTTGTTTCTAAGCATCTCTATTTACCAAACCACTAGTTCCACACAGTGGTACTGTAGAACAGTTTTAAACCCAGGACACTGGAATGAAAAAGTAGATAATTGTCCCAAATAATCTTAATTATTTTCCTAGGTGTTACTTTCTGTAAAAAAGTATCTTTGCAGAAATCCCAAAGATAGAGAGCTTTGTGTTTAACCTCTGTTGTACAAGAAGAAAGTAGGATAGGGCCATGGAACACTAGAAGGGTACATAATTAGTATCCCAAATAAGTTTTCTGAGGAGTCACCTCAAATGGAAAGAGAAACAGAATAAGAATATAAACAGGCAAAGGCTCTTCCATTCTGAGGATTAGTTCTGATTTTATTCCTTGATGGCTAAACTGCTTGAACTCTACCAATTTGTATTTTTACTGCTGACAGATGATGTTGACACCACTTATACGGAAGTCTTGAGAATTCATTTCAGGAATTTATTGTCACAAATAATCTAGCTGGAAGCTGGTTGCACTGTGCAACTGTGCACAAAGGTCTAGACAATATAGATTTAATTTTGAATCATTTTCTAGCATGTACATAAACACATTTTGTAAAAAGTCGTTCTTTCATTTTTGTAACCAAATGTCTTCCTGCTACTTAATTTTGATCTACACATTTGCCTTTCACATGCTGTCGGATAAAAAAAAAATTTATATTCAGAAAAGAACTCTCTCAGAAAGGTTTTCTGGACACTGCTCCACTCAGAACAGTGTCAAAAGGGCACAGACTTAAAGAGTCTTTTCCCACAAGGTGTGTCCCTTCCCCAGCTGTCATCGGACAGACGCATAAGAAACACCCACTAACCACAGAAGAGAATAGCTTCAGGGACAAAGGTGACAGCTGTACAAACATATTTTCGATGCCAGGTTTATCTAGGACAGTGAAATGCTTGGCTCTCAACCTTCTGAAACCATCATATTATATATAAAGTCACCCCCTCTGTTTCCACTAAAATCAAAGGCAGAGATCTCCAATATCTGACTTCACAGAAACACCAAACATCTTGTAAAATGAAGAAGTCAGATTTTGCCTGTGGCAAATTTTACGAAACCTCTTGACACCGCTTAAAAGGCTGGCTTTGTTTTGTTTTCTGTGTTTCTACCTCTTGGCTCTTGCTTGCAAATACTTGGGCAGATCTCAGTTTTAGCTTTCAAATTACAAAGTACCCATGGTGTGTTTGACACAGCTCCAGGATGCCAATGTCACACAGGCCGCCCTGCGCTGCAGAACGGCACAGTCACCAGAATCTGCCAGGACACAGCCCGCGATCTCTCTCCAACAGTGATTCAGAGCAGAAAGAAAAGCAGAAAGATGTAACCTAGAGGGATAAAGCTCTGTCTGTTTGGCATACAATGGAAAATAACTCATTATATAAATGAAAACGGAATTAATTCAGTGCACAAATGGGGACTGCCTTTGTTGCCTGTCTTATCAAGAATAAATAGCTTATGAGTTAAAATCAGGTAAGGCCAAAAAAAAAAAACCTGACTTGCTTGGGTCCTTATTCCTCAGTGATGTGTGTTAACATCTGGTCTAGACCAAGATTAATTGGGAAACCAATTGCTTAAAGGGGTCCGCAAGTAACAGGAGGGATTTTCCAGCCATCTGAACACAAACCAACCTTGCCCTTCTTTATTTCTTTTACCTTAAAGACCTTCAGATAGTCTGTGAACTAGGCTACAGGAATCAACAGAAATGGAGCAAAAAATTCTGCTGCCTTCCACTAAAACAAGTCCAGGACAATTCATGAGTGTGCAGTCAGTTTTACAAACTGAGATTGATGTAAATGACAAGAACATATAGCACAGGCCTGTGACTCTACGGTTCTACTCTAGGCTTTTCCTGATATTGTTTTAATCAGGGCAATTAATATAAGATTTTAATAAAACCAAGTAGATTTGAGCAGAAAACAAAGTACACAGCAGAGTTAGTTAGGAATTCCTCAATGAAATACTAAATCAGATTTCTAACCTGATGTGGGAAAAACCTGATGGCACTGGTGCCACTTTGCCGGCCACTAGTGAGAGCCACTGCTGCACACCCTGAGGTGTCAGCAATGGCTTGGATCAGCCAGCAGCAGAGACTGAAAAGGCCACACTTTATTATGTGGTGAAAAAGAAGCATGGGCATAAAGGAGAAGTCTCACAGAGATCTAAGAAGTTTAGATCACAGAGATGTTGAGGTTCTGGAAGCTTTTTTCCATGTCCAAGGACACAATCCTCAATCTGCAAGGCCAGACCATTTTAGACCAAGCAAGCAACTGAGTAAACAGTGGGAAGAGAAATACTGCAGGTAGAAAACTGCTTGCAGGTGCAACAGCAACTTCTGCCCAGAGAGCATGAGCATTAGCTTACATGTTTTGTTCCTCAACCCACATAAGGTCTCTGAGTCCTCATTGAAATATGTACTCCATCTAATCTAGAGTGACTATTTCTCAAGTGAGGGGAGGATTTAGGACTTACAGTGCTTAACATTTGGCAAATCTGCTGGAATTCTCAGCTGAAGGTATAAACAAAATGTAGATATCACTTACCTGTTACTAACAGGCATCTTCCAGTAACTGTCACATTGCCTACACTGCACCTGAGTCACAGTATGGAAATCCCTTACCAGGAGAATCAGTTCATCAACAGGTGTAACCACATGAAACCAGGAACAACAACTACAACAACAAAAAAAAAGAAGGCAAGAATTACACCCAAGACAGCATCATCGACCAGACTGAATCACTGTCAGACAAACAAGGAAGTTAGGAAACTCTGTATGACAAATATTTTGGCTGGGAATTTCCTCTTTCATATAACTTTATATTTAAAATATTTTTTTGTTTCAGAAACTGATTAAAGAAACACTGATAGAAAAATTAAATGTTCTTCAAAGTTAAGTATTATATTAATAGTAGTATATGACACTGTCCCCTAAATGCAGTCTCTTGACTGTTGATGTATAAAGAGATAGAAACACTTTCATACTTACTTGATACATAACAATGCATTTATGAACATTTATGGCTAGGACAGTTTACATGTCACATTATTTGGTCATTCAGATTATAGTAGTCTGAAATTTTTGCATAGTAAAAAAAAAAACAACTTTCTTTGTAAAGAAAAATCCTAAATGCAGAAAATAAAAACTTACAAACTGCTCAAGGTATACAGACTTGCACCTTAAAAGGTGTCAAATGCACACAGAGCAAGATGTGGGTGCCTATTCCACTGCTGGTGTGGAGGACAGCACGCAGCCTGATCAGCACACAAACAGTGTCGTACAAGTACCGAAACTGGAGACAGAACGATCCCCCTGGTGAAACCACAAGAAAGGAAAATCAGGACAGTAACACTGTACATTTAGCTGTGATACACTTGGCCATATAACTTACATTACAGTTTATACTATTCTTTGCTATGAAAACATCAGAGGATTCTAATCCTAATTGCCATAATTATGGCTGAATTTATCAGTCTTTGCCTTAGACAATCCTCATGCTTATCCTCTACAGGTTAGACCACCTGAAGTGCATGCTAAACTTGGAGATTTTCTTCACTCTTCAACTCAGCAGGTCACCCAATTGGCTCAGCAACTGATCCCTCTAGAGCCATTGTGGTTTTTAAAGGAAGTTACTCTGCATCATTGAAATCAAAGGATGGAACTGTCACTAACAGCACTGAAACTCCTTTGTCACCTTCAGCTCCTTAAATCTACAGCTTGGTCCCTGGTAACCCACTGCACAGCATGGTAAAGAGCTTGAGTTCTACACAGTAGGAAACCTTCATTTGGTCATGTTTTGCTACTGGGTTTTAAAGTCAATAATTAAAAGTAATTTACAGTGCCACTGAGTTAGTTATATTAAAATTAAGTATTCCTAATTAGACGCATCCATGCATAGGAACAGAACACAATATAAACCTTTCATGGCAATTTGGACAGACAGGATAAAGAAAATATAGTCATTAATTTTAATCTGACTGAAGTTCATAAAAACATTCCCACCAACCCTAACCACTCAAGAGGAACAATAACCAATTTCCCTACTGAATTCTGCTTCAACAGGATACAAAAAACAGGTGAAAATATTGGGGTTTATAATCCTCGGCCTAATCAAACATTTCTGGCAGACACTGTAGCAAGTTAAATACTTTTAAAATATATACTTTTCAAAGAACAGTATTGAGCGAGAAGAAGGTAGTGACTTACTCTAGATACTCATGCAACGTTAAATAAATTTTGTCGTCTAGGCAATACTTTGGAGAAAGAACGTTTTTGTTATTCCAAATTTTTGTCCTTTAAATGGATGTATGAAAAATAACCATCATACACACACAATTTACTCTTGAAGAATCCCAGAGGTGGTACTTTCAGTACTAAGGAGCAAGCAAATGGACAGATCACAGCCAACAAAGAAAAAAAGGCAGCACCTGGTTCCTTTTAAAAGCCTTCCCATGTAAAAGACCCAACAATCTGCATCATTAATGTCCAGGCCTGTGATGTTACTGCAAGATATTCTGGGGTTTATAATTTTTTCCCCTGAAAGAAACTGCTTCCTTGTCTGGAGGAAAACATTTCAAATCTCCAGCCAGCAAAATCCATTAAAGAAGGGCCATAAAGACAGTCTCAGATCATTCTACCTTGAGCTGGATTTTTCTCTGCCCTAGTGTGTAGATTTATCCCAAATCTCTCTATATACCCTTATCAAGACATTGATATCGACTTTACTTGCCTCCCTCACCCATTATGGTCACTCACCTGTTCCCTTACCAAAGGGCATCCTTCCCTTTTTATTTGAGCCTCTCCTAAATAAATTTACATCTCAAATTGAGGCACCTGTAATATTAACATGCCCACTCCATGTGATTCATTATCTTGGTCACTCAGCTATAAATTCTACTCTTTCCTCCCCTCATACAGTTGTCTGTCTTTTCAAATAATGAATTTGTGAATTTACAGAGGGTCAGGTGAAAAGGCCTCCTTCAGGCACAACTACAGTAAACAACATTAATAACTGATGATTTTTTTCCTCCCCAAAACTTCGGTGTCAAATTTAAATGATCACATGAGAATGTCAGCTGTCATTGAAGTTTCCAGCTACCACATCTGCCAGATAAAAGCATAAAACTATAACCCAAACACACTCCAAAGGTTTAGAAAATAAAGAAAATCCTGCTTTTCATAAGTTTTTAGATGATTTTTTTTTAGTCTAGGCTTCTAATAATTTGAACAGTGAAATGATCAGCTGTGATGCTGTTCCTATTTCAAGCTAAAATTTGGCAGTCACTTGATAGCAAATACCATAGGGAAGAATCATGTAATAAAAATATGTTCTTCCACACATCTGTAAATGCTCACCACGTTTCAATGTAATATCTTGATTTTTTTGCCTTGGCTATTTCAAACATATTTTTGCTTACAGTAAAGCACAAACAGAAAATAAAAGGGTCCACATTAGCAATTAGGAAATCAAGTGTACTTTGCAAATAACATAATAGGATTAGGAAAAAGTAGCATTTCTTGTTAAGCAGTCACTGTGTTCCTTATTTATGAGGTTTGGGATTTATTTGAGCTATTCAGTTAAACATCTTACCAAACAGGAGTTGATCACAAGTGGAAGACATGGAACACAAGGACATGTAAAACATGCCCTAGGCACAGGAAGGATCGATTAACTCCCCTCACCTCTTCTATGCACTATCAAAAGAAAAATGTTTAAATTGCAGACTCACTAAGGGAAAAAAATATTTCCTCCTATTCTTTCAAACTTTATTACAACAAAACAAACAAAAAACCCAAAACAAAAAAAAAAGACAAACAAACAAACAAAAAAAACCCACAGTAACAGACAGAGTCACAGAAAGCTTGGAAAGAACATAGGACAAGGCAAGAAAGCACAAAAGTATGGACACAAAAGAGCCTAAATATTTAAATGAGATTCAACCTCCTGATTCATCAAGATACCCATCTCACAAGGACAACTTATCTCAAGGCATCTAATTACCTTGATGTCCCTTAAGTGGAACATAAATACAGTTCCTTCTATTACATTGCTGCTGTCAAAGACAAACTTGCCTTTTTTTTTTTCTACCCCCCGCCCCCAGCTACAGTTGCAATAACTATGTAAGACAGTTTTCTTTTCAGGGAAAACAACAGAATTGTAAGCTTAAGTCATTCTGTGAGACAAAGATAAGCAGCTTCTTCTTCATTATAGAAATCATTCTGCTTTTGCAACTGATGATTTGTAGAGATACAAGCCAAGTGATGAAATCTGACACCCTGGACAACAAGGTCTTGACAGAGAAGACCATCTTCAACTGCTGTGTAAGTGAGCTCTGCACTGTATTTCCATTTCACTTCAGACTTCCTCATGGATAAAATACTAAAGGCATTTTAATATGTGCCAGAACACCACTGTCTAAGATAATTTTCTACAGAGCACCTCATTTTAGATGTTTCACTTATAATGCAAATAAACAACAAGAAAAGGTCACTAATGCACGACCTTTTGTCTAAAGATGTTTTCCTTCACCAAGAACTACATTCCTTCATATTCCTTGGGGACTACTGACATGAATGATTTTGCATCTGAAGTTCCTTACCTCTACTTCATGCATGTCTGAGTTAGTAAAGCATGATAGCTCAGTAAGTTATTCTAGATTTCAAGAATTTTGAAGTTTTCAGCAGAACTGGACATTGATACAGCCCACTGTTCTCCATTCTGACTGCTCTTTATCATGGTTGTTCTCAGTGAAGAGGGTTTTTGTTCCTCACTGAAAAAACAATGACCCTGAAAGCCAGAGCACATACTCCAAGTGCTTCACATGAGTATTCCACAATGTTGTCCAAAACTGGACTTCGATATTGACATAATAGTTAAGATACCTTCCCTAAAGTTGTGCTTTTCAGACCCTCTCCTGTATCTTGTAGCTCCTGGACCCAAAGCCTGGAAACCCTGGTATTTCAGGACTCCACTCAACACTGGCCAAATTTCATCAGAACTTGTTTTGGGACAGTAAGTGGTCCAGAACAGAGTTTGAAACTACCAAGCTTATAAGTGATGGATCATATACTTGTAATAAGCAGAGGACAAAACCACGAGAGAGTGCAGAGCGCTGAGCACCCACTTCATTTTTGCACTCTATACAACACAACAGATTACACTAACAAAACCGAATTATAATCCATATACCTAAGTATATAATCATTTTAATTAAAATTTAATCGGAAAAAGTCAAATTACTTTTTGCTATCTATGCAAAGATCCTCCATATATAGCAAGCTATTCTGAAATGCAAGTTTATCAGCAGCTAGACATAACATGTTCTGCAAGCATGTGCCATACAGATGAATACTGATACCGTAAAAATCAGCAAATTAATAATTCTTAAAACCATGTTTTGGGGTTTTAAAAAGAGCATTTCTTTATTCAGTACCAGGCCCAGACCGGGGTCTCCCTCCATATGTCTGCCACCGACCAGTTGTTCATACATGGCTTATATTAACAGAAAAATTACATATTCATTACAATTCATTACAACCATTAACATATTCCACACCTATTCTAACACAAACTATCTTTTAAGCAATGTTAAGCAACATTCACATGTTTCTCAGTTATTTCTCAGTTACCTATTTTAAAAGAATATGTGGTAAATCTATGTCAATTTTAAGAATAAGGTAGGACTACCAAGTACAAAGATCCTACGGTTACAAGGTTGATTGATCCTTAACGGTTGCTACCTTCATATTCTCCTAAACTATGAGTTCTGTAATTCCTTAAAATACAATCTAATAATTAGAAACACAGGTATCACACCAGAACAGCAGCAGCTCAAAACTTCAGCAATTTCAGCCATTGCAGACCCAGGCATGGTTTATCTTTGCAGTTCATTCTACTTGCCCTGCAGCTGAACCTAATTTATTAATATATGACAGTAAGGAAATATTTCCTCTAGAGACAGCAAGACACTTAAAACAATAGGTATCTGGTATTATTTTCATCTTACAGAGAAAGCAAGTGATCACATAACAGCTCTCCTGGTCTCCAGACACCTTATCTTCTGAATCACACTCCATTCTATTGGGCTCACAAAAGACAATTCCTCCCAAATCAGAGCCAACATTGGTGCAACCAGCATTTCCTCATCTGCAGTGCTAAATAACACAGGAATCAGAACCCCAATGAACAACATGCCTATTTTCCCTTAAAAATGTTCTGGACTATCAAAAACTTCTTCAAAACAGGGTAGAAACATGATATGAAGACATAAGAAATCAGCACAAGAACACCAATTAAACTGCGACTCTGGTCAACTTAATTTACAGACTCTTAATAATCCTAACAAAGTCAGTCTCTTCAGTTTTCCAACCCTTCAAGTCAAAATGCTTAGAAATACACAAACCTAGATCTGTTAATCTTAGACTCACGAGAAAATATTCTGTTAAAGAATCTGCCATAAATATTATTTTATGTAGAGGTTTGGGCTTGCTGTGGGTGTATTAGTTGGCCACAACCAGTTCCAGGGGACAACAGCACAAGCTATTCCTCCCACATTGTAGCTGCACCATTACTCCCACACTGACACTATACTCCCCTATCACCCCTACCATCCCACACCCTGGAATGCGTATGTACATTAATAAATGCTTAGATAAAAACACTCCCACCTTCACCAAACCGAACCAGTAACAGCATATTTAGCTGAAAAGTTAAGAAAATGAGTTTGAGCTTTTTAATCTATTCCATGTGACAACTAACAAACTTCTTTCTATTAGCTTATGCCAGAAATATGATAATTAAATTACCTACTGCACTGGTTACACACATTAATCGGTACCGTAAAGCAAAACGTGGTGGTGCTCAAGTCAGAGCTGCACTGAACCTCTGGTAGGTCCCTTCTGTGTCTCTCTGGATCGCAGCAAAACTTTCAGCAGATTGAGAATTAAAACTTCAAAGACGGGAAATGTTGTACAGTTTTATACAGACACATCTGAAAGTAATAACCATCATTAGTGTACATTTGCACATGTCTGGAAGGAAGACAGATTTTCAATAGAAATCTTCACAATAAGATTGGGATGCCCCTGTGCTGTGGTATATTCAGTTCTTTAAAATGACAATTTGAAGCCTCTCTATGAAGTAGATTTATCAGTCTACATAGTTTCTCTTAACAACAATACTATATTGTAGATGACAATAGAAATCTAATTAGCTGTATTAAGATCAACATCACATACTTCAATACCACTTATTTATCAAGCTTCTCAGAAAAATGTACCTGCTACTGAAATTTGAGCCAAGACTTGCAGCCCATGTCAAATTTCCAGGATCTGAACAACAGCTTTGTATTCACATCAAAACAAGAAAAGCAGAATGATCTGCAATAACTCTTTATCAATCACACCACAATTTAAGATATAACATTATAATTGCACTTAGTCAAGTCAAAAAAGCTTTGCCAAGAGTTTGTTTGGGGTTGGTTGTTTTGTTTTTTGTTGTTTTTGTTTTGTTTTGTTTTTTTTTTAATGTTTTTATGTTCCTGCAATATCTTCAATTAAGTATTTTTGTAACTTTCTCTTAATGAAGCTACAAAGAGGTTAGCAGAGTGCATTTCCTGGCAACAAATCCCTACCTGGCAGGACTATTTACTGAATTAGGTCATCCTAGCAAATACTGTTAATCACTTTCCTTTCAATTTTGTCATTGCTCAACATAACAAAACAAACAGAATTCTTCTTCTATGCCACTTTGTCATTGCAGACAATGCATTACCACTGCTGTAAAAAGAAATCCTTTGTATAACTTTCAGAAATACAAGTTTCAAACTGTATTAACTTATTTCTGTTGACAAAGCATGTGCTGAAACACTACATTCATTGCTAACAACTTAGTAAATTAATGAACTGTGTCACACTGCCCAGAAAAATGTTATCACCTAATACAACTACACATAGTTAGGTGCAATATCCTGTAGAGATAAGTAATAAGCCCCTCAAAACCAACAGACGTGGTTGCTTTAGAAACGTGCAATCACATTTTACATGTCTTTTCACTATGCAGTTTTCATCAGGTCAACATAGGTTACAAAGCGTACCAAATATTCTCAGTATGAACACTGAATACTATACAAAATTCAAGTCACAACAGGAAGTATGTTCAAAGTGGCCCAAACCAACTGTTATGCTCTCTCCATCATCTCAATCAGTAATTTTAAAAATATCATTCAAACACATCACCACCATTATCAGGTACAATAAACATGACTACATCTCAAGAAGAATATGTAGCGCTTCCTGTTATGTGGAGACCCCATGCTTTAAATCCAAATATAGACAGGCTTGGTATTCTGGACAAACAAAAATGAACAGCTATTACACAAGAGGAGAACAACTGACATTCAACATATATAGGCCACAATATAGACCAGAACTACTAAGAGCTTGTTACAGACAGTGGCTCGGTCATGTACTTAGTCCCATGTTTTACAATAACCTGCCAATATTTTTATGTCTTTGCATTTGCTGCATACTGTTCATCTTTTGAATTACTGTGCATTCAAGTAGGTGGACTATATAGTTCCAGGGGAATTCCATTACAATTTTTCATAAATGAATCTTACCGCCTACTATATCGTCAAGTTCCTGTTGTGCCTACAGATCAGTTCACTCCAAGTATTTAACTCATTTCTTACTAAAGCATTTCAACTCTGAAACTGTACATTTTCTACAACCTGAAAAGCACTTACAAACAACTCACTTGAGAAGAATCAGTCATATTCTTGCATTTTCAGTTTGTGATGACTGTATTCATGTGCTCCTATTTTTATCAGGATATCTTATAAGTTACTAATTATTTGTGTACCTTTCCTGATTAAATAAAGGATTAAGAACTAAAATTAAAACTTTATGATAAAATATAATTTAAGCATTGCAGTATTAAAACATTTGAAGAACACCTTGGATAAACAATATATTTACATTCAAATGAGATGCCCCAGAGCATGCAATTTCTTCTCTGAATATCTTGACATTTCATCTTCATTTTTGGTATGGAAGAAAAAAAAAAAAAAAAAAAAAAAAATCAGTGACAATCTGCATTTATTGATTAAGAATAAATTCACTCAGATCTTGCTAGAGAGCACACAGGATGGATTCTTTCAACTAGTTCAAAACAGCCCTCTCATTTTGGCTCAAGTACAGATCTTCACTAGCTGTGGCTTACAAATCAACATAGCAGCAAAAACAGTAGAAACTATTCTCAGCAGACTTCATTTCTCCTGAAAGAGATCAGGTTGAGATTCAAGTAACGCAATCTGAAAAGGAGCCACACAAGCTCCCTGCCACACCATTCCGGCAACATTCACGAGCTCTAGAGACACTATGCTGAGCAGTAATTCAAGAGTTAAATATGTTGATTCTGACAGTAACATCTGTTTAAGCCATCTGCAAATTTCAGCCTTGTGACCATTTGTCCACCAGAAGCTGGACTGAAGCTAAAGGTATATTGCCTATTAAGAAATACCAGTAAAAGAAAGAGCAAGTAGGAAAAGAGTAAAAAGAAAAGGAAGAAGCGGTAGAGGAAAACAGAAACATAAAAATAATAACAATAAAAGGAATATCCGACAAAAAGATATTGCCAAGAGGCCAAACCAGCAGAGACAGTCTCTGAGAAGAAAATGACAAGATAAAGGACAGATCCAAGCTGTAATGTTTGGACCTATGTGCAAATGAATCTAGTCAAAAGCATGCGGCTCTGCCTCGGAGCAGACCTCAGTGCTTGAGCCCCATCTGATCATTATTGCCTGGAAACAAACTAGGTGTGAGTTCGGATTAGGATGACATTAAAGCTTTCTGCTTTTTTATTTTACCTCCATAATTCACTGCAATATCACAAGCTGCTTTGAAATGAGTCCTCAGTTTCAGAAGGTGAATTCTTGGTACTCCTAGTGCATGAATTCAGATTCAAGGAATGAAATCTTTTCAATATGAGATACGAGGTGGCTGTGACCATTTTCTGAATTAATATTTTTAAATTCAAGACTTAAATGTTTCCGAATGGGAAGAGCACTTCAAAATCCTTTCTTCCTCTTGTCTCCACATACACAGAATCAGGACGTGGTTAACAAGAAAAACAAGCTGGATCCTGAAAACATTATTTAGAGTAAGTTTGGTGTTTACAGCCAGATCAATGAAATGCAGCAGTTGGCCCTCAGATCGGCTTGAAGGCTCGCACCTGGGGACATACAAATGCACTTAACTTCAAAGAAGTAAAGTTAATTGCTGTGTCTGTGACTACATGCATGGTTCTACTTCAGTATGCACTTACATCAGACTTCAAATTCATGCTTATTTGCACATGCCCAAAAAGATATGGACCAAAAGCAAATTTAACCACTTGAACTCCACATGAGACTGAAATCTAATTTAAGGAAATCATTGTAGGTCAGGCTCTTTCATACATGCCAGGATCATCCTAACAGCTCCAGCTGTCTAACAGCAGAAATCTCACTGCTTTCCTCCCGTTGTGTTCTCCACTTACCCTATATCTCTCCAAGCACAGAAATCCTTAATTGGGCCTGTATTACTCAATAAAGAGGCAGAAACTTGACCATGTTTGGTTTGTTTTTCTTCTTTTTCTGGGACAGTTTGCTGACACCTTAAAGAGTTAAATCAAACATGGAGTATTTGAGCAAGCATCAAAGCTGGCACAAGGTATTTAGTGAGAACAAGTAGGCAGGAAGACAGGAACAAGAAGATGGGGAATGACATGACTTCTCATTTAAGCAGCTGTGAGCTGTTAAGTCTGTTCACCCCGTGTTAAGGACCACACAGATAGTAGGCAGATATTTAGCAGTTTTTTTTTTTTTCCTTCACAAAAGCACCCAACCAGTTAAGTCACACACAAGATGCAAGTACCCACAACAGAAACCAGCACCCACACAAGAATTGCCTCACCTTCACCTTGCAAGTTCTCTGTACCAAGTACATGTGCATACAGAAATAGCTCTGCTCAAACTTTCTGGCTATTCTCAAATAAGTTGAGTGAAACTGATTGTATACATACTTGTTAGCAAACAATTCAAGCCAATGTTGTAGTTACAGAAATAGATATTTTTAAGGGATACTTAAACAAGGCATTCTGACCATTTGCTTTAAGCAACACTCTCCCTCTAGTTAATGCAAAGAAACAGTCTAGGAAAGAACTATTTAAAAAAAGGAACCTGAAATTGAATATACCTCTGCAGCCCACTTTCCAACATGAAAGTCATTGAAACACTAAAAATTCAGTCATTTCTATTCACTCCTAAAATGAAAAACTAGAATACGACATATATGTATGCAATATAATTCTCTAAAGAAACAATTTTTCTTTTTCAGAGCTCCTAAGGAATGTCAGTGTTGCTACCATCATAATTTCTCAGGGTGCCTAACACAGCACCAACAGCTTTGTACTTCTTACAATGCTAAATGAAGTGC
Source organism: Streptopelia decaocto (assembly GCF_964273445.1). Taxonomy (NCBI): domain Eukaryota; kingdom Metazoa; phylum Chordata; class Aves; order Columbiformes; family Columbidae; genus Streptopelia; species Streptopelia decaocto. The sequence continues at coordinate 6,226,867 of NC_138662.1, forward strand.
AGTCCAGGATTGCTGCTGTACCTCTCACATAAAGCAACCATCTTTTAGCTGCTCACTTGCATGCTTTAAGTCTCACAAACGGATGAAGGTTATTTTTGTCTTTTTGGGTTTATGATGACTAAAAGACACATTTCCCTCCTACTGTTCTAAAAAACAAAGCCTATAGTTTATTATCCCTAAAAAAAAAAATTAAAAAACCCCACAAGATAAATTTACATCAAAAAAAAAAAAAGGACGTTAAAATACCTGTGTGCACATTTACCCTCCTACTTCTTAGACAACAGAAGAAATTAAACCTCATAAACAGAATACAGATTTTATCCAGAAGAACTCAACTGTGAGAATTCAAATCAAGCCTTTTCCTTTTCTTCCTGCTTACACTGAGACTCTAATTTTTTTTCCTCAATAAAAGGCCAAATACAACAGTTTTGAGGGCAGGTAAAATTCAGGAAAGCACTCCCAAATGTCATGTTTACCCATCTCTTTGCAATTTGGGGGCTTTTTTCCCCAGATACAGTACATTAGACACACAATAATATTATAGATTGACTATCCGATATCTATATGTTTAGGAAGTGTGATCCCACAAAAATCCTAAAAGGAAACTACAAAGCCACATTATCTCTTTGCAATTTGGGGGCTTTTTTCCCCAGATACAGTACATTAGATTTTGATCTGCACTTTCCTAAAGGACAGCTGTAAATACATGAATTTGACGCACACACCCCACTAATTTAATTTGTTCTTTTTCACAAATAGTGATACTTATTGCTTCCTCCGTAGAGTACATTAATGTACATTTAAATGAAGAATATAAGACCTTCAGTCAACCTGAATTTGCCCTACTGCTTTAAAAATATCCACTGCTGAGGAGGAAGATATAAAATCATTAATTGAGAATAAGCAACGGTTCTGAAGTCCTTAAATTGCTCTGGAGTTGTTCTGAACCTATACTTTTTCCTAAAAATATGAGCGGGAGAAACGTATTTAACTAGACCAGGATTGACTTCCTCTTTTCTTCTCTGGGCCCTCCTCAAAACAGACAGTTTGATAAACATAAGGGAATTATTATCTCTTCTCTTACCTCTTCCTCCTCCAAATGATTTATATCACTGGCATCCTTTGTATAACCAGCTAATAAGAGCTTTCCTACAGTTCTAAATGCACATGTAGAATATCTCTTTTCCTAAAACCAAAAGTAAAGAAATGAAAAAAAATGCCTCCAAGCACACACCTGAAACTTTTGCAGAGTAAAAATAGTTAGAAATATAGCAAATCTGTCCCTCTAGAAGTTCTGTTCTAGTCTTCAAGCACATCAAAACCATTGGAGGAGTGAAACCAATAAAGAAAAATAGCACGTATTTGTCCTTCACAATGAGTAGTTTACTGCATTGACAGCATGAGAAGGCAGCTAGTTAATATTTGAACATCTGAATCATTCTTCCATTTACCTTTCTGTCACGAAAAAATACAGGGACCTTTTTAATCATGAGAATGACAGCTAGTGAATCATATTTCATATCAGACTGGGGGAAAAAAAAAAACAACAACTATCTGTGGTGGTCTAGGACACTAAGCCTACTAAAACATCCTACACCTTCACATGTGTAGCAGATCGTCCAGGCATGAATAATCATACATATTCAGGTATGTTGTCAACATAAAACAAAAATTATCTGTAATACCACGTAAATAATAAAATATTTAATTATGCCTGAAATAATTCGTTTAGAAAAATAAAAGAGAACTCAGACCAACTGACTTAAATTGTATATACTTTAAAATGTTTCCAAGCGGCATTATCTTTAAACACGTATAGGGTCAAATCAATACTAACCAGAAATGAGGGTGTGGCCCTATAAACACTTTGCAAGTACGGAAGAGCAAGGCCGCACATTAGAGTTCAGCAGACATAACACACCATGCCCACATCAAAAAGCAGCAACTCTACAGCCTCTTTTGAAAAGAAGAATTGTAACGCCTCCAAAAACAACTTTGTTTGACAAGACACAAACCAGACTGCTGAGTTACACCAATACCCCAGTTGCAAAGAGGTCAGATACACAAGCAGAATTTATTCAGGAAATATGTCTGCAATACTGGCTCAAGTGCCCCCCAATAATATGACCTACCTTCAGACATATTTGCAAAGTCACTCTGCTGCAGTTGCGTTTCTCCTCTTCAATTCTGCTGCTAGCAGCCTCGATTTATTTCTATACAGTTAATTCCTTGGGGAAATAATCAAATTTTAGCCTATTACTAAAAACTAGAGTAAATATTCTCAGTGCCTTGATTATTTTGTCAGTTTTTAAATTGCAACGTCTAATCCTGCCTTTCACCCCGCAACCAATAGCAGTAAACATGCACAACTAACAGGAGTTTGGTTCACCCATTATTGGGCAAGCTCAATGCAGAGCTGCTATTTCCACCAAACACGATCTCTCTAACCGCCGTGCAGTCTGGGAAGAGAGGCAGCATGTTGACATCGCTCTCTGCAGCTGCATGACTCAACTTCTCTGCCATGACCCCAGACATTAACTACACCAAATTCTCCATGTCGTTCAACAAAACTGCCACATGTTTCAGGCAGGTGATTTCAATCTTCCACCCTCCTCCTGTGCAAACACACAGAGTCAGTAGTTTCATTGTTGATGTTTGCTTTCATTTTAAACTTCTACTAGGATTTATTTTGCACACTATCTTGTTTCACTGATACTATACTCAGCTGTTGATAGCAGCACTTGAGTACTAACAAACATAAATCCTACTAAATTACAACCGTAACACAATAATGGTCTTAACTAGTATATGCCTGGGTACCGGCAAGTAGATTGATTAAGATGAACAGCCAGGAAGACATGAAAACAATATTATTAATTATAACTTAAACAAGAGAAAATACCCAAGCCTACAGCCAAAGTAGGAAAAGGATTAATACTTGAGAATTAAATGTTAGTAGCACCAGCTGCCAAAAGTAAGCTGTTAATTTGCAGTGGTGAAACTATGCTTCAAAATTACACAGCTAACTAATTAGGAGTCAGGTACTCTCATATCCTCACACCACATCACAAAAGGACATATTTTTCTTTCTGCAAACAAAGCCTTGTTCCAGTCACAGCATGGGACTGATCCATGGTACTGTTTGTACAGTCTGATAGTATAGGTAAAGCATTTTAAGCACATTAAAAAGACCCCACAAAACAAAAACTCACACACCACAATACAGATCACATTAATGCCATGGTGGTTTGCACTTTTGGATAACCATTTACATGGATGAAAAGAAAAAAAAAAACTTTAATTAGTAACTTCTGACCATCTGGCAATAATCTGATAAATGACACTAGCCCTTTATCCCTGGGGTGGGCTGGTCCAGCTCTTGCTGCTGTGCCTGGTCTGACCTGCTCGCTGACTGCAGCGGCACAGGACAGCATGGTCCTTCCCCTCCCCACTGCCAACAGCGGTGCTGATGGGGACACGACAGGAGCAGAGAGCATCCACACGCTGTCCCCAAAAGCCAGACCTTGCTGCCACCGTGAGCAACAGAGCTGCAGTCTGACCAACACACCTTAACCTCCTGTTCTAATCCTCCAAGATTCACAATGAACACAATGCAGCTGTAATTCCTGGAAATATCCATAAATGAGATAGGGGTAAAATCAACCCAAAACCTACGTACATTATCCTAATATCTTACCTCCTCATCAGATGCTATCATTCAACTGATGCCCTTGACATGTGACATTTAAAGCAAAAACTGTATTTAGCAGACTTGTCTCCCTCAGGTGATTACATGGTAGTTGCTAAGACTCTTCATTCCTCTCAGGTGAGCATGAAAAGTAAAAGGTACTATCAGCTGGAGTGATGTGATGGCCAAAATTAATTGACTTGATGGTCTCCATCTTGTTCTCATTGATTGATTGATAAGACAAGTTCAGCTGCAAATCAAAGGGGATTTGGAGAAAAAAAGATGAACCATCACTTTCCTTTGCCCAAGCCAGTACACAGAAGTATGAATTGTCTCTCTCTATGGTGCCTCTGTTCTGTACACAAGCAGGATCTTCATCTCCTGAGGCTTATATGAATACCAAAAATCAAACGGAGCTGTTTCAAGAGAGAACTTAAAAACAAACCAATAAATCAGAAAATTATGTTTGTGTTCTTTTTGCAGCATAACTCTTTCTTCAATACTCACAGAAGTGTAAACCCAACTACAAATAGGACTGTGGGGAGTGAGAAAATTACATCAGTACATAGACTTTCTTGTTCTACCATCATAACTTTGCAAAGCTATTTTAAGGGGAAGTAGAACACTTACATTGCTCAAATCAACACTGGCAGCTGGCATGCTGAAATCCAGTGTAAGGGGGTGTGTGCAGTACATACCATAAAATAATATTTTCAGTTTAAATTCTTCTGAAAAATACAGATCAAACTAATTCTACCACTACAGTCTCAAATGTGGGAATCAGTCTTCTACCCTCAACAAAAGAAAGCAGACCTTGACATATTTTGGGGTTCTTTTTATATGCAGCCCAGACTTTCAATCTTCTGGGAACTCCTAGATTACATTTGCAAATCTTCTATATAAACATGCAAAAGAGATTTCATTTAAGAAAGAGGAAAAAGCTCCCAAGATTTTAATGTAATTGCTTTCTCAGGGAAGTAGGGCTTTAAAAACATCAAACATTACAAGAATTGGCAGTGCTCTAGGCAGGCACCTCAACAAAACTGTCAGGAAACTATTTTCTTGCCCGGTTTGTAAATGAATCATATATAAAAGTTCCTTCAAATGAGTAAAACTGCAGAATGGTTGGGACATAAAGCATATCTCAGTTTTAATCTCAAATTCTTAAGACTCACATCTGATAACAAAAACCACTCTGCAATAAGCTGCTTGTACAAATATGTAGAAATTTGCATGCTTGCATCTGACATGAGAATCTTCTGCAGAGCTGTTCACTAACTTACACATCTCATCCTTCAGGTAAAACAAAAGCAATCCATCATTTTATTTAAAGTCTGCTAAGCACAGAACATTATGCAACTGCAAGTTCTAAATCACAATAAGTTTAAATGAAGAGATGATAGCTTCCCCTAACCAGTCTCTCCTGCAGATGGGCTTCCTGAACAAATTACAGCTCTGCACAGGCACAACAGCTTGTTCACATGCAACATGCACAGAAGCAAACCCTCAAAAATCATGGAAGACCAACTCAGCTGCAGGTCACCATAAATGTCATGCTAACTAATACAAAGAAGAAATCTTTCCTTAGTCAATACAAAAACTGCAAAGATAAGCAGTAGAAATTAATGTCATTATCAAAAGGATCTCTGAAGTTGCAAGACTTCAGAAAAGGCAGGTAAATTTCTGTTTCACTTGGACATCAGTCCAAATGGATGTGGCAGCCAGACCTTCATATGACCAAATTCAGTATCTAAGTCATTGCTAATCCATAAAGAGCTCCTGTCCTTCAAGGAGAAAAGTATGAAAAACTGGAAGAAAAGCATTACAGAGAACACAAGCCTTTGACCTTAACCTTAAGAAAAAGTTGAATAAATGACAATCCGTTATGTTCAAAACACTTCAAAAAGTTAATCTACACAGTAGATCACAGACCTGTGTAGAAGGTAATGAGTGGAAACTCCCATCACCACCAGACTCTTCACACCCCCACTACTACCAGAAAAGAGGAAACGAGAGTAGGCATTTGGCGGTTGAGCTTGGGAGAGACCAACAAAGTCCTGTTACAAAGCAGGGCTGCGAAACAGAACTTGGCAATAACTGCCATGATTGTTTTCTGTTCTGAAATGACACTTGTGCATAAGTAACCATCTTTGCACAAATCAGGTATCTGCCATAAGAATTCAAGTCAGGTTTGTTTGCTCAGGGTTACAAGTACTGTAGATATAGTGGCTGATTTCACAAAAGGTGGTCACAAATTTTTGGAAAATCTGGTAGTACCAGTCTAGCTCTGAAATCTTCAGGGAAGAAGGTCTTAACTTTCACTATGAAATTTTCACTTACACTTTACAGAATTCTTTTTTTTTTTTTTTTTTTAACATATATGCACATGAAAGGGCTTAAAGTCACTTCACCCCATACCATCTTCATGTCATATGTCAAACATCAAGTAGCTCCAGGCAAAGCAGGTTTTTTTGGATGGGAAAATACAAGAGAAAATGCAGCTGCAAGAGGCACTGGTAGTTCACCTTCTTCCAAAAGTTTTCCTGTAACAAGCAGTGCCTTACTAAAGATTTGGCAGGTTTTGGGCTGTCCATCCAGCTACCCAAGAGATTAAACATAAAAAGAAAACAGCCCCAAGTTGGTTTAAAACAAAATATCTACACACATATTTCAGAAAAACGGATCTCAGACTGTAAAGCCCACATCCCTGTACCCTTCCCTCTCCACATCCCTGTTTATGTGATTATCTTTTGTTTTCCAATAGTTACACTGTACTCTCAATTAAATCCAGAATGCCTTACCATTTACCTAGAAGCTGAAACAGAGCACTGCTAAAAGCTGTTCAGTAAGAACAGATTTTCATCTCCTGCTCAACTCCACTGCCTCTAAAATGTGTTAATAAATTCTCCTGAGCTGCATTAGAATCTATTCTGATGAAAGACAATCTCCAAATGTAAGAGCATTACCACGCATTTTGCACTGCTGTGTTTTAAAAGCAAAATTACAGAAAACAGTCAGCAAGAAAGTCTCAGTACCAGGAAACACCTCAAATTTCTAAAGCCACATTTCTGTTGAGATGATTCTCCATTTTATTTCCTGTGGATCAAATGTTTATGCGTTTACTCAGTCCTAATTCAACTTGAACCCATTGACTGACTGAACAAAGACATAAGACACAAACCTCCTTAGGCTTTGCAAAATCTGCACAGTCCAAATGGGGAAAGACTATTTGTTCCAGAAAGACTTGGACTAAAGTGATGCTCTAAATAATTGAAATGCAACAGTAGTTAACAAATGGCTTGCTGCAACATTATATGGTAGGGTCACAAACCAAAATGGGCTCTCTCTAGCCACTTACATTCCATTAAATACCCAAAGAACATGAAATTAAATGAAATGCATTTTAAAGCACTTTCTGTTTTGCCAAACTTCACTGGAAGTATTGAAATGGGGAAAACTGCTTTGCCACAGTTAGCTTCTGCTTTTTCCCCCCTCATTCAAACTAGTTTTAGTTTTGCTTTTATAACAAACCACTCATGAATTGCTCATGCATATAAAGTTCCTCAGATTTCACCATTAACAACAATCTATATAATTTTAAAGGAGGGTCCTCATGCAGTTTATGATGGCCAGATGATATCCTGTCCCAAACAGGAAAATATTATTTATATTTTCCAGTTTGAAAAAAAAAATACATTTAAATATGCATAAGAACATATATCTGTGCAAAATACTACATGGTTTAATTTTCAGCAGACGTAAAAAGGAAATGAGCCAAGACGACTCTGCTCCATTGATTTTATCAACTAGAGCTCTCAACTGATGGTAATTTTGTTTTAAATAAAGTTACTTCAAATTAAACTCCCCATGCATAAAGAAACTATTGACAAGACTGATTTATATGCACATTAGAGCCTTTCAGTGTTGATGTCAGCTGAGAAACTTAAACATTACTTTACAAATATCCAGTGAAATGCTCTGGAAAGAAGCTGGACACCAACCAGCTGGAATATGGCTTTTTAGAGATCACTCTGCAGCCATCTAACAGCCAGGTCACAGTCCCCAGCATCACTCCAACAGCTTCAGCTTTACACCATGGGCTGGCACCTGCCTGGAGAAACACCCACAGTCACCACAGAGGCACAAATAACCACTGGGCACTTCAACACTGTTTTCAGCTAGGACAGAATGAGAGCATTTAAGATGAAAACATGAGTAACTACACCTGACCTGTAAGAGTTAAAAAATTATGACAAAGGTCTGCTTTGGATTTCCTACAGTAGTATGGCAGCGTTTTCCCTGGTTATTAGACTTCACTTGTTCCTGTGCTGCAACCCATCCCTAAACCATCTCATTTTAACACTGACAATTGCAGCACTGAAGGCTTCAAGGAAAAACAAAATTCCTTTAGTCAGAGCAGAGCACAAACTGGGGGAAAGCCGTAGCCAGGACCCTGAGGGCCCTGCGAAGGCTTCTAACTTCATCCACTCCTGGGGTGGCTGAGATGGCAACAGCACTCCCAGAGCTACAGCCTGCCCAGCTTTGGCCCCACTATTAAAACATCTATGGCTTCTAAGCCACCACAGAACACATGAAACAAAAGCCTATAAGAGAAAGCATGGCAGACAGGTGATGAAACTCGGGTGCTGCTGCCCACTGAGCAGGGACACACAGCGCTCAACAGCTGAGCTCCAGCTCCTCAGACCCAGAAACCCAGATGCTCTTCATGTCTCGACGACAAGTAGACCAAAAAACAAACCAAAACACACACACTCAAAAAAAAAAAAAAAAAAAAAAAAGCCACACCAAAACAAAACAAAAACCGAAAACCAAACCCAAACAAAAAACCTTAAATAACTTCCTCGTCTCAAACGCGGCCCAGAGCTTGCAGCACCAACACCGCTGCAGCCGCGGCCTCCCCACCTCGGCGTCGCGCCAGGGAGCGGCGGGGCCCTCCGGCCAAACCGCCCGCCAAGGTACGCGGCGCTGGCGCCCGGCCAGCCCAGGGCTCCGCGGGCTGCGGCGGAGGCGAAGGCTGAGGCGTTTCCACACGCAGCGGCCTCGAACGTGAGAGGGGACGCCAAAAAACGGGGAGGGGAAGGGACCGCGCCGGGCAGCGAAGTGACAGAGCACCGCCAACCACCGCCTCCCGCCCGGGTGGGACGGCAGCACCGCCACCTCCATCAGCGCCTCCTCAGCACCTCCGGGGCGGGGCAGCAGGTGAGCGCGCGGCCCGCAGCTGCGCCCCGTGGGCGGAGCGAGCGCGGGGAGGCCGGGCCGGGCCGTGGCGGCGGAGGGGACCCGGTCGCTCCCTCCCTCAGTCGCTTACTCAGTCGCTTTCTCGGGACAGCGCCCGAAACTCGGTGGTGGCCGCGGTCCCCGACGGCTCCCTGGACGCGGGTGAGTGCCGGTACCTGCCCCTGCTGCAGAGGCTCCCTCCGCTCGGCAGTTCCTGCCCCGCCTGGCCCGGGGTGAATGAGGAAGCGAGACGGGCTACGGCTCCCTCTGGCCCGGACGGCTTCCGTGGGGCTCCCGGCGGGGACACGGGCGCCCGGTTCGACCGCCAGCGGGCTCAGCCCGCCGCTCCGGAGTTTGTCCCGGCGTATGGGATGTGAGGGGAGGGCGAGCGGGCCAGGCAGCGCCTCCCGGCGGGGCTGCCTCCGGGCCCGGGGCGCCGGCTGCCGCGGGGCTTCCTCCTCAGCCGCGCCTCCATGTTGGGCTCCGCGCCCCGGGCCGGGGGCTGCGGCGGGGGCCGGCCCGGCCGCGGGGTTCGTCTGCCGAAACCTCCCGTCGGGGAGCTCGGGGCTGCTCGGGATGGGGCCGGCTTGGTCGGTCCGCGGGGAAGCGCGACCGTGAGCAGGGAAGGTGTGCGAGCCGCGGCCGGAGGGCCGGGCAGGCACCGCGGGGGCGTTGGCGGGGGTAGAGGGCTGTGCCCCATGTGAGGAGGGAACGAGATCCGTGTGGTGCTTGACAGAGGCACGGAGTTTCCTTGTAGCAGAAATACCAAGTTTGATGAAACTAACTTTTGTTTTTACCCAGCCGCCTTGATCCTCTGTTTCTGTCTCCATCATGATAGAGTTTGTAGCAGATAAAATGCACGGTGTTTTGAACGGTCGAGTTTCCAGCTGAATTACGAGAAACAATAAGACATGAAGGAGCAGGAATGCCTGTTGCTTTTGTGAACATGCCAGGCGTGCATCTCTTAAAAACCAGTTTTCAGTTCATCGCTATAAAATTCCTTGTTTGCATTAGAGTATGAAGTATTAAAATAATTGAATTATGGCATTCCGTGGTTACGTCTGACCTCTGTTTATTCGTGGGCTCTGACTATTGCACCACTTCACTTCTAGATTATTTAAGTAGTGCAGAGCAGAGTGTTTATCTGGACCTTGGAGCTCTTGCAGGAGGTTTGAGTGCAACAATGTTGCCCCATGTCCCATCTCTTGACAGTTGTGTTTCCGAGGTCAGAACTGAATATGCAGACAAGACAGGTGTGGGATAGTCGGTTCTCATGCTAGATCTTTTCCTAGTTCTAGAGACTTGTTTAAAGCCAGAGTTAAAACGTTTAACATCTCTACAAATAGTCTTTGTCAAAGTCCTGGATACACTTGTGTGTTTAGTTTCTTTTAAAGCTTTTATTGTCCTTGGCCTCATACCGTCATGAGTCTAGTATCAGTGTAATAAGCCAGCAAACAACCTCGTTGGTTTCCTATCTATCAAATAGTCATGCGGCATTGTACCGATCAAGTAGGAAGCTGTAACCAAATATAACCAATGCAGCTTTCTGAATAAGAGACTATGAAGTGCTTCTTAAGTGGTTAAGCAATAATTCATAAACGTCGTTTCAAAAAACTGTATATGCAGTATTTCCTGTTCATTTTAGTTCCTGAAAATTGCTGTCATAAGAAATTAGATATCTGTCTTTGGACTGATAGATTTCAGTCACCACAAGACACTGCTATGGGAACCTGCAAATACTGAGGAAAAAAGGGAACAAGGCTGAAAAACAGAGATTTAGATCATTTGTTTTTAAAATTTCTCACCCTCACCTTGGGTTTCACAGTAAATTGCAGGTATGTGCTTTAGTTAAAGAAATTATTAAATGCTGGTATTTCCCATTTCCTTGATCCACATAGTTTTATTGAAAGTTCTCTCTTTGTAAAATTTAATATAGCAAACTTCTAAGGAAGTATGATTATCAGAATGAAGTACATAACTGTTGAAGCTTTGATAATTTAAACAGTGAAATATATAACAAAGTATTTCTCTAGGCATTATTTGTATGGTTGTGTGAAATGCTAAACATAAGAAAATCTAGAGATAGCATACAAGAATTAAGAGTTAGCAGTACTTTGAAATTTTCATGCTACGAAGGAATTGCTGCCACTCAGTGGCTGATGCAAAAGTATAGAAAATGATACTCTGTTACACAGCTATGATGTGTGTATGTTTTATGAGTATGTAAAGTAATTCATTTCAGTGTATGTGTGTGAGATAATTGATCAGGAAGGTGCTCATACTGTTCTGACCAGAGACGAGCTCATTCTCAAACTTCTTCCATTTTGCATTTCATTCATTATAACCTGTCTTTTTATTAGGCATAATTATACAGTAGGGTCTAAATTTTCTTATTGAATGGAATGATGAAAAAGTGTTATGTAATAAATTTGAATTTTTTTTTTACCGCGGAGCATAGTTGAAAAGGTACTCTGTAAACGAATTATTTTTAATTTAGAAACTATTTCTAAACTAGAAAACTTTCGAAATTTTGTAGCTAATTTTGTTAAATAGAAATCTTTAGAAGACTCTTTCAAAGGAAACTTGGCTGTTTGATGCTATATAGATCACAGAAATAACCATAAAGCCTGGAAAGTGGACATCTTTTATTAAAATAACTGATGTCCTGGGACAAGTATAGAAGCTTTCAGTCCTCTGAGTTTATTTGGTTGTCTAAAACCCACAGACATTACAATTAAAAGTTCCTGTCAAATTGAATGCTTCAGGGCCTGATAGTTTAAATTAACCGTTCTTACTGGTGTCTGTTCGAAGGACGTCCCTGTCACTCTGTCTGTGCAGAGGAGCAAATCCTGTGCCCTGGGGATGTGTTTTCCATCTGTAGCTGGGGCTCAGCTCCGGCTACTGCTCCCAAAAAGTGGAACCCTGTCACCACCTCTGGCTCCACAGCTGCACCAGGGCTGGAGGTGGGACTGTAGCACCTGTGCATGTATCAAAATTTGCTTTGGTCCAGCTAATCCACAGTGAAGCTGCGGTGGCACAAGCCTCAGTGTGGACTGTACAGTATAAATACTTGACAGGTGTTCTCCAGCACTGAGGTATGTGCCTGTATTGGGTTCATTGACACAGGTATTGAAATTCACTAAAGGTAACTCAGGCATGTCTTTTTGTGCTGCAGTACAAATATGTTGTGTATCCGTAGTCCACCATCCCACAAATTACATTTATGAAGTATAAACTTACTTAAAAAGGATGGAGGAAAAAATGGATGGGCTAGGGATTGAAATATTTGTTGCAGGTGAGTCAGAGCTGAATGTGAAAGATGACAAGAAGGGATATACCAGTGGAGTCTGAGGGCTGGCTGGCTTCATTATGAACCAAATTCCTCTATTAATCATCCGCTGATGAGAAAGGTAATGTGATTTTTACTCAGGAATTATCTTTGCATTAATGCAGCTTCTCCATCCTGGTTATCAGGTTCTGTCCAAAAGTTGCGTAAAAACCACCAAAACAGTTTGTGTTTCAGTAGTTTTAAATTTTTTTCCTTGCTCCGTGACAAAACTTGTCATCTTTATTTGAATCTTCCTTTACCTGCATAATCTGAGTGCAGAATTTGGTTCTACAGAGCTTTTTGTGGAGCCAAAGGATGAGCAGGAATAGGGAAAGGAGGATAACTGCTTGTGCCCATTCAGAGCTATTTGGGTAGCACATTAAATGTAATCATTCCCCATCCTCTTGGCTGTGCTTTGCAAAGATGCAATTAACAGAGATGAGGCTGGGAGAGCTCTTTACAGCCTTGGTAAAATAACGCTGAAATGGTTTGTGTTACGTTTTCATTTAAAAGGCAGTTACTTCTACATTTAAGAGAGTTTTTTCTTAAGGAGGCATTACCTCACTAAGCCAGAGCTATTCCATTAGCTTTTTATGACATTTGAGTAATTTTGCAAAGTCTGCTCTGTAGGAAGCAGTGGGCTGCCTCTGCTGCCTTTGTGGCTTGGAACTGCTCCTGTCACCACAGACACCAGGAAAGGTGAGAAATGAGAGATCTGGCACAAGAAAGCTGGGGGCATCGCAAACTGTCCTTGGTGAGAGTGGTGCAAGTTTTCTCATTTTCTAATGAAAATTTATGCAAGTGGAACATTATGTCTACCTTTCAGTGACAGAAAGGTGTCCAGACATCCCTGAAGCTATGTTTTGGACCTATTAAATTAGCTGTTGCTCTTTTCTGATTGATGATCGATTTGACAGTTCCTGCAGATGGGAGTCATGCAGCACAGATGCGTATCAATAGCTGCAAGTCAAAGAGGCAGGCCATAAAATCAATTCTTTAAAAATATTTCTCAAGCTAAGAAAGCGCATAGAACCACAGAATACTTTTGATGGTATCCTCTTACTGAAATTAACGTGCTTCCTGGTAATTTCTTTATTGAGTGTAATGCTCTATCTGGAAAAGTTTACTTAAGGATATTTAAGCACAGTGGTATTCATATAATAATAAACATCGTCTGTAAAGTCTGGGAGTGACCATCACAGATAACTTCATGGAACTGATGCACATTAAGAATTTAACCCTTGTATGATACTTGCCTGACAGCTAAGGGAAGAGAGTTTCATCAGCCAGGTCTTGGCTGGTTGTAGTGTAACCAGGCGGTTTCACTTTCACCCATTGGTGGTGAGAGCGGGACCGGGATTGCTGCCGGGAGAGCGGATAGTGGTCAAGGGGTCATTGCCGTGGGTGTTGGATGTGTCTATGGCAAGGAGACCCTGCTAAAACCAGCTCTTCCCAGCAGCTTAGTCAAGCTGCCCCTTTTCTCTGAAGAGGTGCATGGGGGCCAAAGGCCTTTCCACCTCACTGGGCTTAGACGAATTGTCAGTTTAGTATCCTGTTTCTCATCCCCTGGCTGTCTGAAAACCTCTAAAATGGATGTACATTTGTGCATGAGTGGTTTTGATTTGCATTATGTTTAGTCTTTTGCAGCCTCATAAATTATTTAAGTATTTATAGACTCGGTTTAATCCTGGCTACCCGCTATAAATACAGCGTATCTTGAAACATACGCAGTAAATCTAAACTTCAGCCCCAGATTTGTTCCCCACCCTTGAGCTATGAAGTTATGCATGCTATTGATTTGGAGCTGAAAGCCTAGACCTGTGTTGGTTCAGCCTAGTTGTTTGTTGTCTGACAACCTTGTAATGATGAGATGTCAGAGAGAAAATTGCATGCTTTTTTAGCGTTCAAGTGTCAAGTTACTTTCTGGGTGTTTCAAATTCTTTTTTTTCCCCATCAACACCTATTTATTAGAGATGTAATAAAATCCTTGTTTGTACATTTCATTCTTTATCATATTCTCTGTTTTCTTGAGAAAGTGCAGTATAAGTTTTTTCTACCTAAGGAACTCATGAAATCTGAGTGTTTAGTCAGTACTGCTTTGTTTCCTTGTCATACCAATTATATCTAATTTACATCAGTGCATTGAATGTATCAATATTCAATATTAGGCACAGCTTAAGGGAAGAAGGATTTTTGGTTGTGATACCAGGCTTGTCTTTGTGATAGTAAAGCTTTTTTTTTTTTTAAACTTGGAGCCAGATGGTTAGATTAAACATGTAGATAGATACTTGAAAAGATGATCACAAATGTGTAGCAGCCAAACTCAAGGTTAAGCTTGGCTTCTGCGGACTGATTTTCCTGGGAAATTCCCCAGTGAGTACAAGTGTAGTGTATGTAGCTGTTCCTAACACTCTGATGGCTGAACAGTGCTTTTCTAAGAAGAGACTATATTTGATTCTTGTTTGAACAAAAGAGGAATCTTCTATTTCTGTCATAAAAGAAACAGTCCCTTCTTTTCAAAAAGCTCTCTGTGTAAAAAATTGGTAGGAATTTAGAATTGGTCCAGCCAGTTGCAAGTAGGGCCCATTATATGCTCTTAAAGGAAAATTAAGGTAAATAGACATAGAGCAATAACTTTGAAAGACTGTCATGTTTGAAATATGACACTGACTGACCTGTATGTTTTATCTCAAGATTTTTATGGTATGTTTTGTAATGCCTATGGGTGGATGCATTTTGCTGGCATGACTGTAACCAAAACGAGTGTGTTTTTACCTTACTGATTTTATTTGTGCCTGTTGAGCTGGGGAAAATACTTCAGTTGCTGAAGAACACGGTTGTGTATCAGAATATTTTACTGGAAAATACTTGGGAAAGTAAGATTTACTCTTGCTTATTAAAAAAATAAATATATATATATATATCTTTTTTCATGTTTATTCCTGTAAGAGCACAGATGGCTTCTTTCATCAAGTAGGTGCTGCTGGGATCTTTTGTTTTGATAACAAACTCTCTTCTTTTTATAGATTAAATTAAAAACTAAGATTGGAAACTATCAGTCATACAAGTATGTCTGCATGTGAAGGAATAAATTTGATTATAGATGCTATTGGTGGATATCAGTATTGCAACATTATTGGTAAATGGGGTTTTTTGAAAGAAACGTTTTTTTTTGGATAGACGAGTTCTTGCACTCCCTGAGCAATGATGATTGTATTTCTTCCCACCCGGTGTGCTGCTCCGTTACTGCTGCGTTTGTGCTGAGCTGTGAATTCTGAACTCCTGGTCAACAGGAGTTTAGCTGTTTCCTTATGTGTCTTGGCCGATGACTATGGCCTTCACTGAACCTCAAATATTCTTACTAATGACTTGGGGATGATGATTGCCAAATACCAGAGCAGATTTGTCTGTCAGGAAATCATGCAAGCTCTCTCGCATTGTATTTGCTTCTGTTCCTCAATAACTAACAGGAGCTGAATGATTTCTGTTTTGACAAGTTTGTCTAAGCAGCAGCATCCCATGGGCAAGAGCTTCTTAATATGGACCTAAACTCTTCCAGGTAACGTAAGAGCTAAAATGTGTCCAGTTTTGCTTTGATCTGAAAGCAGTGAGCCATCGGCTCTTGAACACATTTTCTCGCGTTCTCTCAGCTAAAAAGAAGACTTCAGCATCTGCAGTTACCTTGTTCCTTCAAACCTAGATCAAGGGCTAGGGGAGGACAGATAAAATTGGGGGTCAGTAGACAGCACTTGTGTCCTGCCTAGAAAAAATCCTGTTGGGATACCAGAGAGCAGGAAGATACAGCTCAAAGCAGTATTGCAATTTTGGCAGGTATCCTGGCCCTGACCTGGCCCTGTTGAAAGCAGCATCTCTTGTGTGACTGAAGTTCTTCCACTGTGGGACTCCCCACCTTTACAACAGCAGAAGAGAAATGTCGTGAAGAAGTATTGCCAGTTTTTTTTCCTGGTGGGTTTTTGTTTTTGTTTTTTTCTACAGATATTTTTGAAGAAAAGTGTGATTTGGACCAAAGGATTTACAGGTCTGTTAATCCCCACAGAGCTTGTATTAGCTTCTTAGGGCTTTTTTGCCTTCCTGTGCTTTCCTTAGACACTTAAAGTGAGGGAATCTGCAATCAGTTTATACCCCTCAGCTCATCCATAATTGCAGAGTAGCTATTCTGTTGGCAAAACTTGCTCCATCGCATATGCACTTGAGAATATCTTGAATACGGAAGGTTCTCTGAAATTTAATTCTCCCCGTTTATTTGGTCTCATTTTGATAGAGGTAGTTTTTTTCTCCGGCAAGTCAGGGTGGATCTGTATCATTCAGGTTTGCTTGCCCAATGGTCTGGGCTGTGATTGCTGACTTTCCTGGCTGAGCCATTGCAGCCTCAGTGCAGGTTCACCAGAATTGCGTGTCTGGGGGACAGTCTGTTCCAGATAAGGGTGAGTCTTGTTGCATTTGTGCAACCTGCTGTTACACTGCTGTCATGGCAAGTGATACGCATGCTTTTGTGTCCAAATACCTCATATTACAGAATCACGGAATGGTTGGCGTCAGAATTGACCTCTGGAGATCATCCAGTCCAACCCATCTGCTAAAGCAGGTTCACCTAGAGTAGATTGCACAGGAATGTGTCCAGGTGGGTTTTGAATGTATCCAGAGGAGACTCCACAACCTCTCTGGGCAGCCTGTTCCAGGGCTCTGGCACCCTCGAAGTTTCTCCTCATGTTTAGGTGGAACTTCCTATGCTTCAGTCTGTGCCTGTTGCCCCTCATTCTGTCATTGGACACCACTGATAGCAGTCTGGTCCCATCCTAGATGCTATCCTAGATACTCTTGATGAAAGTATATGTTTATTTTGTCTAAAGTTAGAGCAATTTTCATCTAAGTGGATGATAATGCTCAGTTGCAGCCCGTACTGTTTTTTTCAGCAAGCATTTCCACATTGCTCTATTACTGAAAAGATTTAAGTTACTGAATCTGCACCACAGACACCCCGTGTGTCCACAGAAGGGAACAGGGGGGTTGCTGATGAGGGACAGCTGGAATGCCCAAGCTGCTGTTTTGGCCAGGACGTTGGTGCATTGCTGTTGTAAGGCAAGAGCAAGTGGAGGAGAGCAGCAATATGAGCACAGACACAGAGCGGGAGAGCAGCAGGAGCAGCGATGAGAACTGCCGGGCTACGCGATGCACCACGTTTGTCAGAGGGCAGCTGCCAGCCCCATTACTCTCACTTCGTGCTCGTGGACTCTGACTCCTCTCCAAAACTTCGGCAATAAAACCCAAACATCCACAGGCCGGCGCTGGGGCAGGGAGAAGTGGAGCTCTGGCTCGTTGCTGTGTTTTGTCCTCTGTTTCAGTTTAACTTGAAAGCTTGTGTACTTCTAGTAGTGCCACTAAGATTTTCAAGGCAATCCCAGAGCTTTAATGAAATCTGTACCAGTATCTGTCAGATTGGTTTTCTGACCCATTTAGGACATTGCACTTTGGAATTAATGTTGCTTTCATTTTCCAGTGGGTGGCAGTTGAAGCAAAGAGAAATGTTTATTTGCTTGGAAGTTTATATAGGTATGTATTTAAGGAATGGGAAGAGAAGCCAAAACAGGCCAGCCTTTTATTGTCTCTCATTATGCTGAGTTTTTTTCTTACTGTGTGTCCTATCTGGAGAAAAGTACAAATCAAAAGACCTCTTGTGACCAAAATCCGCTTTTAGTTTCAATCTCCTCTACTTTTTGTGTATTGTTCTGTTCCTTGTTTCCTTATTCTCTTACTGGTTAATAACTGTGACCCCAATCTCTCTGTCACTAGAGCTTTGCATTGTGTAAGCCTAATTTCAAAACCTTGAAGCAGGGACCTGCTAATTTCTTGCAGCAATATGTGCATTTAGTGCATATATTTGCACATTTGTGCATTTAGTGAATATATAATTATAAATAAAACATAAATGAAGTACATATTTATGGGAATACAGATACATCTTTTTATGTATAAATGACTGCATTTCTAAATAGGCTAAATCTATTTCTTTTAATTGTAAGAAGTATGTGTATCAGTGCTGAAACCAAAAGTCAGGCTGACAATTCTTCCTGGATCTTGGAGCATAATTTGACATACTTTAAGAACAACAAAATATTACTGTTGTGTTGTTTGTTTTTTTCTTTCTAAGCTGCTGAAACACTGACAGGGCTTTTCCTGCATTTCCCAGTGCTTTACATTGTGGGTAAATGCTTAATGCTGCATAAAAAGCTGGAGAAGTCTTTAATGATCTTTTTTTTTTCATAGGGATGAACTAGCAGTTCATCTTCTAGAATATGCAATTATAACTAACTTGCCAATTAATCCCCATTGCTTCCTGAAGAAAATCAGGTCTTATGTAGGTATTTAATGTAGCTAGGCCAAAATATATTTAGTTAAATTGGATAACATTATAATAAATGCATTTCAGCAGCTTTGCCATGTTCAAATTGAGTCAACTTATCATAGCTAAGCCTTGTCAGTTCTTACACTGATGCAGTTAAATACAAACGTTTATGCAAATGCAATCGTTCTAAATGCCTTTAAACTGATTTGTCACTTGTATGGATACAAGTTCTGCTGCTGCTTTCAGAGCAAAGTTCAACTTGATTGATAGGTGAAAGTTGTAAAATTATTTAGGACTCTACAGGGAAAAATACCCAGGAAGAAACCTGTCTGTCCCTTCTGTCCATAAGAAATAGATGATGAGAAATTAATTATCAGAGCAGCAACGAGCTGAGCTTCATCTGGTGGATAACAAAACTGATTTTACTTATCAGCAGTGCTCTTTGGCTGTAATGACCTAAAATGGAAATCTTTTTATAATCTAAAAATACTCTGAAAGCTATGCCATAGCATGCATTCACTTTTGTCAAAGGGACACAGTCAAATAGAAAATGTATCTTTTTTTTTTCTTCTGTTTTTGTTACAAGACTTGATAATAACTTCAGCGGTGACTGTGATGTAAGTCAGTTAGTAGAAAAAAAGATTATTTTCCGTTCCTTAAATTTAACTATCAATTACTGGATTGTCGTTTGCTGGAAAAAAATTGCTGTACACCTCTACAGACAGTAAGGAAAAGGCTCTAAATTATTTTAAACCCTTTTGATACACACACACATAGTGATGGTACACTTGAATTCTTGAGGATTTTTTGCTTTATTGAAGATTTATCCCACTGACAAACAGATCTTATTTGGGGGGCCTATGGAAAGATTTTTGCATCATTTCTATTCTAGATAAAAATACTATCTACTTGTACTATGGTTTGGGTCTTTTTTTTTTTACCACTTGGTGCTGCTTTCCAGTGAGTAAGCTGATCCTAATACTAAGAAGATTTTTGAGGGAGTCTCTCAACAGAGGGATGTTTTCTTTGTTTGCTTTACACAGACCATGAGAGTTCCACAGCTCTGTTTTGAATTAACAGCTCTCCAAGCTCGGCTGTTCACTTAACACTTCTCAGACACTGTGGTGAGACAGTACTACGAGCATTCAAATACTTCAAAGGAAAAGACAGCCATATCTAGCATTTTATCTTCTTAAAAGCACAAAAAAGGATGCCAGATTTATGTAACTGAAAATGTTTGCTGTTTGCAAGGTGTCCCAGTCAGACCCAGGTGGAAGAATGTATCCTTGTTCTGCTGCATTTAGTTTTGCTTTAGTTACTAAGAGCACCCTGCTGCCTAATAAGAGTTAAAGGCAACTTAAAACCATGCCTATTTGTGTCTCTGTGCTTTTGGTATTATTCCTGTGATTCTTTAGCTCTTACTTGGAGTTCTAGTGGATGAGGTTGCAGCCAGTAAATGAAGAAGAGCGTATTTATGATCTTCTGATCAGGTTCTTACTTTTGGAAGTACACATAATACCTCTACTGAATTGCTTACTCCCAAAGTAACTTATTAGGAAATTTGCAAAGCTACAAAAAGTATATACTTTGTAGTACATCAGTTTTTATACTTCCTGAGTCTTTTAAAGCCTGTGTATAAACACCACAGCAAGGCTCTATCTACCATCTGTGCTCAATGCATGAAGCAATGGAGGGAAGCAGGGGAAAATGATTGGAGCTGGATGTGGGACTCTGAAGAGATGTGACAGCAAGGGTACTTGTGTACTGGGTAGCAGAATTGTTCTGTCACTGCTTGACCCCTTAATGTGTCATGTAGCTTGGGTAAATTGCTTGCTTGTTCCTTGCCCAGAAGAACATGGGTAATGCATTATGTTTTCTTTAGTTGTTTGCTTGTTTTCCCTGTTGCAATAGCTTGAGCGTGAGTGCCTGGCTGGGGGACTCTGCTGGGGGCTGTCACCTTCCACGCTTCACTGCCAGCCCCATCTCATGCAGGGCAAGCGCTGAGCCATCCGGGTTCCTTCCCTTTGCTCAAATCTAGCATTGTAGGACTGACCACACTGAGCTCACCGTGTGTGCTGCAAAGCGACACCCACTCCCAGCCTTGGGCGGCCTGAGCCCTTCTCTGCTGGAAACTGGAGAAACTCCCCTGTAATTGACAGTGTACAATGCTGCATCAGGGCTGGAACAAAGATGAGGTAAATGTTTCTGCCAACATCCTGGGGGAAAGCAAATAGTCTGGAGACTTTGTGGGTTTTCGTGTGCATTCTTTAGAGTTTAATGATGTATTATAAAGTTTCTGAGGTTTTTTTTTTTTTCCCTTGACGTTAGATTTTACATTAAGAATTCACATATTTTGTCCCCCTGCAGGTTGTTAATAAGATGGGGAGAAAATGAGCGGAGTAACTGAGAGAGGGTTTTGTCATCTCAGAAAATAAGCTGGAAAAGCTTTTTTGGGTCATTTAATCTTTCCACAGATTCAAGTTAGACTCTCGCTCAGTATTGCTTAGAGCCGTGTTCTGATGCTGACTATCTGGGAGCAATTGCATAAAACCAGAATAGCAACGTCGGATCATCCTCGTGTTTACCTGAGATCAGGGTTGGCTGAGCTTGCAGATCTTCCCAATCAGCTAAACAGAATTTTGCTTTTTGAATCTTCTAAGTGCTTGATCTGACAAACTGCAAGAAGGGGGTATTCTAGTTACCAGTGAGCAGAACCCTTTCCCTTTGGAGAAGGAACACGGTAATGGGGAGGGTGGAAGCTACAGACAGCCCCTGTTGCATGTTTGGTGCAGCCACAAGTTGTAGATCGAATTAGATGTAAGCCTGTCCTCTTCAGCCTCTGAGGCTTTACATGGAATGCAACAACTTCAGTTCATTTGTGTGTTGGAGTTGTCTAAGTTCTGAATTGGCTTTTTGTAGCACAACACTCATGCTCTGGGCAGGCTCTGTGTCTTCAGATGCTGCTAACTACTAAAAAAAGATTTTTTCTAAGTAAGCTTTGACTTTGAAATAATTTTTAAGATGTTTGGTTGGGTGTTCCAGCTGAGCAAATCGAAAAGTTGCATTCTTTATCGGTCAGCAGAAAGTGCCGAACTGGTAGCCATGATGTGGCCAGCACGTTACTTAAGGGATCTCTCAGCAGCATAAGGGCCTTGCAGCTGCCCCCAGGAGAGGTGTCAAGGGGCTCGAGACAGGATTGCAGATAAACCTCATCCTTTTACTTACAGCCAGTGCTAACAGTGCTAGAATTAACCCAGCAGGGAAAGCAGAGTACTGTTTTACTCCACAGCCCAACCAAAAGCCAGAAACCTCTGTACCTCACTCTGCCTGGAGCCTTTTCCTGTTGCAGAGACAACCACGTTTATCTGTTGCTGTTAGACTTTGGTTTGCCTCCACGTACTCAGATACTGTACAGCCCAGCATATCAGGAAGGAATTAGATAGTGACTTGAGTTACTTGGGCTCACCAGACTTTGAGCAATATTTGAGTAAAAACAGATTGAAAACAGTTAAACCAGTTTTTCTGTTGCTGTAGATGTGCTTGCAAAAATCTAAATACAGACATAGTTTAGGTGGCATAGTAACACCATCACTGATATAGAGTTAAGAAAACTCTCACATTTGTACTTCGTGCTGCAAACTTGAGTTTCAAGAACTAAATTTCCCTGACTTTAGCCAGACAGCCCATATGATTTAAATGTTAATGAAAGCAATATTTTTTCTCTCTGCTACCATTGTTTTAACCAGTGCTGTTGGTACCTGTTAAGGGATGTGTGTGCCCAAAAAATACCAAAACCCAAACAAACAAACAACAACAAACCTTTGTTGTTGAACTCTGAAAATGGCAAAACATTATTTTGATGTTGTTTTAAGCAAGAGAGAAATTAACGTGAAACCTCAAATTCTGAACTTTAAAACAAATTTTCATATGACATATTCTGGTGACATCAATCTTAATAGAAGATATTTCACAGAATCGTTTCAAACTCATCTTTAGCTTTTTCACTTTGTATTCCTGTGCTCCCCTCGCTTATCCTATGCCTTTTATTTCTGTGCTTTGCTGAAAAGCAGTCTGCAGCTCAGTACTTTTGTCTTTAAAAGACATTTTATACAAAGAAGGTCTGCAGTGAAATCTTTCAAATCACGGAACTCCAAAAAGCTTTGTGCTCTCTGAAAATATGTGCAACTTTAGTCTATTCAGAAATGAATGATAGAACTCCAGAGAAAAAAATGAGATGTGGTAACATGTATTTTGCACAAAACTAAGTCTCTTAGTCATCCTAAAGGAATGGGGGTGTTTGAGGTTTTTTTCCCATTTTTTTTTCCTGCTGACCAAAATCCATTGTGTATTGTTAAGTCCTCTGCAGTTTGCAATCAGATGTTTCCAGGATCTGTCACAATAATTAGTTTGCTTGCCTGAAGCTCTTCAAAGGAGCAACTTAAAAGATTTTTCCTTTAATTGCTGATATTTTGTATTAACCCTCCCAATGGGTGTTTGTTCAGTAGGTGGCCATACAGGAGGTAGTACAGGGAGCTGACATTCTGAAGTTGCTTATAGTTGGTGGTTTTTCCCTTTCCAAATGTGAAGTCAATGGAGCTGTGGATACTCGGTGTAAAATTCAAAGCAACTGTGCTGCGATCAAACAATCTGCAAGTGTGTATGGTTCTTCATTTAGTCTGTCACAGTTTACACTTGTTTTATTTAGTGAAATACTTTAAAAGAACTGATAGGACGTTAGCGTGAGGTGTAAGGGTATGCAAATAAAGTCATGTATTCCTATAAAGCCCCACCTTTGGAAATGTATTAGGGTACGAAAGTGTTGGTTCTTTCACAGTAGCCGTTTTGTCCCTCTTAGTTAGATTTTCCCATGTTTGAAAGGGTCTTTGTTAAGCTCTTTGGCTCCTCTTGCCATGGATATACAGGGCTGGGGTTTTCCTGTTCAGGGAAAAGTTGGCTAGACTCACCAGCTTTTTCTCATAAAGTTCATAGAGCAGAGTGTTGTCTTGGAAAATGTAACAGATTGGGTTTTATTCAGCTGGTATATTTTGGACCTTTACCATGTTCTCATTTATCTCTAACTTGCAGAAATACTCTAAAATGGCAACCATTTAATCTTTTTTAGATTATAAAGCCTTTGTTATGGCTCCAGAGTTTGATGGCTGAAACTTTACTATACACTTTAATCTACTTTTTTTTGTTTTGTTTTAGTTTTTTTTCCCCAGTGCCTGTGGAAACATTCAATGTCCTGATTATTCTCAGGGGCTAATATAACTTTTTATGGAATTGAATTGAAAATGGTCTCTGTTAGATTAGTGCAAGCATATACATGCTTCATTTTGCAAAGTTATATGTATGGCTAAATCCTAACTCTACTCTATGAAGACACAGCTTTAATAATTTAGTGTTCTGCCTCCAAGCTGGCTCTGTCTATGAAAAAGGAAAAGATACATGGCGTTGCTTTGTATGAAACAAGTGTTCCCCTCTTGTCTGCCCTCCAGCTTTTCTGTCATTCATATTCTAGTTATTGTCCAAGTTTGGGATATTTAGGTGTGATAAAGCTATAGTAGTTGCAAGGAGCTTGTGCTTCTTTCTCAAGAGACACATGTACTGTTTCAAATAATTGTTCTTGACTTTACTGTGAGTGCTCATGAGAATGAGAATCATGTGGTGCAGTTTGATTGCTGCTCCATTTACGATGTGCAAAGCTTGTCTCCTGTGGCTCTGCACAGTTTATCTAGAAAAGCAGGAAAAAGTTTCAAGCTACATGGCTCATTTAGATGGATTCTGCTCAATTGTCAGCTATTATTTCCTGGTGGGTTCAAGCACTGCGCCTGCTCCCTGAAGGACTCAGTCACTGGGACTTAGATTTGCAGTAGCCTATGTCTTTAAAGTTGTAGACTGTCTAGAACAAACAAACAAAACAGTCTGGGAAGATACTACCAAAGAAAAATCAGAAAAAGAGGTAAACAGTGAGTCAGCAAAATATTTCTTTTGTTCTTTGAGTTAATAGGGTTTATCTTTATTGAGTTAAAATTTTGTGTGTAGGCTGTACTAGAAACAGGTAGGAAAGAAGATGGTTCTTTTGTGCTTCCTGAGAAAGACAAACGTGCTGACTTGCTAGGTTAGCACATTGTTCATCTACTACCTTGTGTATTCAAGGAAAAATCCCAAATACTCTTCTGGTGACGTGACTTTGTGTGTCTTGCCTAAGCATAGATGCAGTCTCTATCACAGAGTTTTAGAAGACAGAATGAAATCCTTGCCAAGTATGAAAGACAGGTATGACAGGTGAGTATTCTTGGCGGACAGTTTCATTTCTTATGCAGCTGTTTGAAGTGGCAAGCTTCCAGATTTCCATTCATAAAGATAATTACCTGACGAGGTCACTGGGAACAAGGAATACAGTGGGATAGAAATTGTGTCCTGTCCTTTGGTAGAACAGGTGTCCTTGTATTTTATGACACTCTGGAAGGACCCACTGGGCTGAAATCATGCCAGTTCCACACACTGGGTGTATATCACGTCTCCCATTGCCCAACAGAAAAAAAGGGTTTATGAAATGTTGGAAAATGCCCAAATGAAGACTAATATGCAAACTTCAACTGGGCCAGTCTGTAGTTATGTGGTAGCTTCCTTAAATTATGTGAAGGCTGGAGGAAGGTGGGGGTTTTGTTGTTCTTGTCCTTTAATTCTGTGGGAATGATATATTATTTTTGATTTTTTGTGTGCTTCCTTATACTACTCTGAAGATAGTGTCAGTAATTTTCTTGTCCTTTTTTATTTTGTGATTAGAGTAATGCAAGCTTTTTCAGAGAATTTTCACAGTGTCATTGAGAGATGGAATTATGCTCATTTTAAAGGAAGGAAATTGTTATAGGAAAAGTAGAACATTCTCATCTATTCAAGATGCTAATCTCATGCTTTGTTTTTAACTATACCTTTGTCTCCAAAGTACATTCCAGGTGATTTCTTGCCATGTCCTAATAAAGAGCTGGAAGGTTTTAGGTGAAACTTTAGAAACTCCTCTGTCTCTTCGAGGCAGAAAACCTGCCAAGTCTGTGGAGCTTCGATGTGGTGAATAAAATTAGACACAGTTTTAAGTAACTGAAAACATGTATACCAATCAGAGATGTTGAGCAATTTCAGTGGAGTTTGCTAGCAGTCATGCCTGTAATTCGTGTCAGAGGCTGTTATTGCTGTTTTGAATGAATCATTTGGGTAATAGAGGTCATAACTTTATTTGTAATTGTATGCATAAGTACACAGTACACAGGCACTACCTATTAAGTACTTCTGCATTATAATATCTTTTTACTGTCTCATTATTCAAAAATGTAGTTTCAGAGGAAGAGGAGCAATCTGAAAGAAGTATGTGCTTATATAGGCTAAACTGCGTGTATTTAGATGGATCTTTATCTTCTCCAAGTCACACTGAAATAGTTATATGATATTCAAACAACACATGTGGAATAAGCATAGAGTGTCAGTCACCTCCCAGAAAAGTTGCTCAGTGTTTTCTCAGAAGGCACCGTGTCTCAGCTTCCCGGCAAAAGGGGAACCACGTTTGGAAATGAGTCAGTGATCCATCTAATGAAATTCCATAGTTCAAATAACGATCAGCACCCAGTGGAAGATTTTGAAATACCGTAAAGATCTGGCTTGCTGCTTTTAATGTTTTGTTCCTTCTGAAACAAAAAGCCCCCAGCTGCCCTCACAAAAAGATAAAGGAAAGAAAAAAAAAAAGGCCTTGACTAATGTCTTGAAATGGAGCATTTATGGAAGAAAAGGATCAGCTGAAAGAACTGCTGCTGAAGTTAGTTTGTCCATGCAGAATTCTTGCATGAGCAACAGACTTCAAATGCAATGAAAATGACTGCAGCTCTGTTCACAATACTCCTAACATCCTCAAAAAAAATCTCAATGTTATTGAGTTTTATTCTAACCATTTCCCCCCCAGAAATGTGTTGTCGTTGGCATAGTGTTGTGGAACATCAAATTGCAGAGCTCTCCAATCTTGCCCTTGCCTCGGGAAATGGCACATTCCTCCATGGGAGTACTAAGTACCTTTGAAATTAAGCTTTTCTTTTAAAAATCTAGTCCTATGTGTTGCATATAAAATGTGTGCAGCATAAAGACAGGGTCAACTAAGTTACTTAAATCAGCTTCAAGTTCCAGAAGTGTCAAGTCTTTGTAGAACTCCTTGGGCCACAGCAAAAGTGATCTGCTGGTTTGATGATACTTTTTTATTATTATTTCTGTTTAACTTTTAAAATCTTTGTCTGTTTTCCTCTACTTAGAAATGCTTCTAGAAGCCACAGCTGTAGATTTTGGAGCTTGGGAAGGAACCCAGACAGCAAGGCTGAACAGGGAGTTTTGCAGCCAGGAAGATGAGTGATGAAGGGTAAAGATCAACTTCTCCACTCATTGCTTTGAACAAAGATGAAGAAGAAAACAAAAGCAAAGGACCTCCTCAGTTTCTGCAGCTGCTGGGGTTGGGATTTGTGTAGGGCTCGAAGACCGCAGACAGGCTGCCTGGTTGTCCTTCGTGAAGTTGGTCGGTGCCTGGAGCAGCAGCAGATAGGTTATTATTAATAATACAGGTGTGGTTTGGTGCCTGCTGTGCATGTGTCAGAGCACAGTAGAATTAGCCTCGCTGCCACCAGAGGGTTCTACTGGTGGCTTAACAGCCTCAGCTCTTGGGAGCCCAGGACCACTCCTTTCCTTCTGCTCCCTTAGGGCAGCAGGAGTGCCCCATCACAACAGTCTCTAAGCTTAAAGATGATAGATACAGTTTGGTTTTGCTGAACCTGCTGAGGAGCTGGGATTCTAGTCAGGGATATTGTGTCCATCATATCTGTTCTGGCATGTGTTTTGGCATACGTTGCTTCCTAAGAGATGTATGTATTTAGAAGCCAAACTGAAGCAACGAGTCGTCGTCCCAGGAACGCATTCTGACAGAGATGCTGCCACCTGGAAGGAGCACAGGAAATGAAGTTGGCGATACCTGAAGGTCAAAATACTTGCACATGAGCTGTTTTTTCCCTTAAATCATGGAGTGCTTGCTTCCCAAGTCGTACCTACCCCATCCTCCCCAACCTCCCTTAATTCCTAGGTCTTGGAATTAGGAATTACCAGGTTAAAATGTTTAGTATCATATCAGTCCACTCCATATCATATCATATCATATCATATCATATCATATCATATCAGTCCATGGTGTTGTTGACTATGTGTTTTCAAGAAATGCCTGTTCCCATGCACTCCCATAGCTTGCTTGCACAGGAGTATTTATGCCTGTAAGCTATGCCAAAAGGAGTGGTTAAACCTAGAAGTGACGAGGCCTAACTCAGGTGTGATGAGAGGAAAACAATTCTTCTAAATATAATTAATTAGGGCTTGTCACTTGAAAAAGATAAGCAGACTAAAATCTCTGATAATCCAGAACTTGCTGTCCTACTCTCTAGTAGTTTGTTGGAAATGGAAAAATCTTAAAGGTGCTGTCTCTGTCCCCAAATCCAGGCCATCCAAGTCTGTCCCATGGATGATTCAGACATATTGTCTTGAAAGAGGTGAAAGCTAGCAGTGAAAGTAATAATTTTAAAGTTTATCTTCACCTTTCTCTCCCACATGTTGCTTCCCCCTCCCCCCACCAGATGCAGTCAGTTCTCATGCAGTTTTCTAAGCTGTCCTAACACTTCTGTTAATAGCTTTTGAACATGTTTGAGTCATTCGTTATGTATCTACATTTCTCCTCTTTGCTCTGTGGACTGACCGTTGCTGACTTCTCTCTGCACATCATGTGGTCCAAAATGTTTATTTCACCTACTAGATACCAGTGACGAAACAATCTTGAATTCTTAAGGATCTCTGGTTATTAGTATGTCCTTTATCTCTGTTAGGTGATCTTAAGTCAAACACTATTGGCGCTGCATGTAATGTTGGAGCGTATCTCTCCTGTTAGATGCTTAAACATTATTTATGGAGTGTTTGTAAACTTACAGGCAGAGTGTCTGGGAATGTTTGGTGCGTTCCCATAGAGCTGAACTGTGTTTTGACAGCTGGTTAATGCCACAAAGCCTCCAGTGGCTACGGCTCTGTAGATGTGATTCCTCCGCTGGTTAGATGACTTGTGATAAGTTGTTTTGTAGATATGGCTGTGATTGACAATTTGGATTTTAAAATACAAGCTCTTCCATGTAAGTCTTCTTTGTGGGATTGGCTCAACATAAGTAATTTTCATCTAGAATTTAGAAAATTCATTGCTAAATGTGAGCCATAAATTTAGCTCTTTGTTCAAAGCTGAGCTGAGTTGATGTTAACAAATTCTGTTGTCAATATTATAGTTTGTGTTGCAAGCCTTCATAACTAAAGCACTTTGGCAAGTACATATATCTTGCTTTATTAGATCAAACTAAGGACCAGAAAAGCTAAAGCATTTGTCAAGGTTGTGGTTCATTCAAGGTCAAACTCAAAGGAAAGCAGTACAGTTCAACTTGGGACCTTGTCTCCTTTTATGGATACTCGTCCCCCTCCCTGTAGAAGCAGGAGTCACTGATTGCTGCTGTGTAATATAATCTCTCCCTGTTCTTGTTTATTTTTGGATGTGAAAATGAGGTTTCAGTCATTGTTTTAGTGAGTCCAACGAATGTCAGAACCTGAAAGAATGCTGCTTCTCCTTGTTTCCTATTTGGGAGATGCCTGCAGAAACGAAGGCAAGCTGGACATTTGTGCCAGGATGAAAACCAAAGACCTTTGGCTGTAGTGTTCCTCAAGGTAAAGGATTTGGATGAGGTGTTGTGAAACTTGTATCAAAATAATCCCTCCCTTGTGTGTAAGATAACAGATAAAAGAATGATCATGTTTTAAGCCTGGTCTTGCCATCCACCTGTTCTGAATTACAACTGTCTTCAGATGCCTTCTAGCCAGGTAGTTGAGTAGAGAACATAAGGAACTCTTCCTAAAATGGACTTTGCTGACACTGGTTAATACATCAGGAAGATAATATCATAAAATAAAGTTATCTTTATATTTTAATTTCCTTTTTTTTTTTTTTTCACTTCTCTGGGTATTTCCGCACTCCATCAGTCTTTATATTTATCTAGTCTTACTTATTTATTGTGAAGATACTGTTAGGGGAAGCTTGGAGCTTTGCAGAGTAGCAGTTTTGTAGGATAAATAGGTTTTACTGAACACTGTGTAAGATACATAACTGAGGACTTGTCAGTTAAGGTGCTATTAACAGCTACATGAAGCCTGGCATGTAGTCTTGGCATCCAAAACTAACATGCAGTTACATTCATCTGCTCTTCAGCTCTTCCACAGATTGTCCTTTTCGATGGTTCCAACACCCACCCGCCCAGCCCCTGTACAGCTCTTACCATCGCTCCAGGCTCCACTGGACATTGATCATGATCTTTCTTAGGAAACATTTGGAGCAACAGTAGTTCCCAGCAAAATTGTTACAAAGTGCTTTTCAAGGATTCACATTGAAAATCTATGAAAGAAATTAAAGTGGACACAGTATGTACATTTTGTATAATACCATCTTAAAAATAATATTATATTAATTCTTGCTATGTTTTGCTTGCTGCTGTAGAGTTTTAAATAATCCTTGCAGTATGGAATTGACATCGTGAGCTCCAAATAACTTAAATAGCTCTTGAGTTGGTTGGAAGATTTTCTTACTTTTACCATAATCGTAAAATCATCTTTGGTTTTCAGGCTATTTGGAAGAAATTTGTTGCAGGACCCTTGCAAGGAACATATTTGGGGGGAAAAAAGAAGTGTCTATTATTCTTGCTTATAATTTTATAAATACATATCTCAAAGTTGTGTAGGCAGTCTATAAATTGCTTGAAGTGCCTCTTGGAAATTAAGCTTGCTGATTTTGTTTCAGATCCGAAAAAGGGCTTTGAAAGAGGACTTTGAAATTTTTAATAAGTATTTGTAATGGCAGATTACCTGTCTCTGCAATTCTGAGCTATATACTTACTCAGCACTCTTGCTCCCTGGTTTATGAGTAAGTGAGGAAGTTTGGAGTTTCCACAAGAATGACTCAGATCAAGGAGGAATCCTAATACTGTTCTCCCCTGTTGAATCATGGAAGAAAATTAATTAACCTGTATGTGTAATACATCTTCCCAAAATTATGGAAAGACTGTAGATTAGCCTTCCTGTAAGAGTCAGGATGAAAAAATCAGTAACACATTGCCTCAAAAGCAGGTGGAATTGCTGTTAGGAACCTGTAACTGTTTGTCCTGACACCTTGCTTAAAGTACATGGTGTTTCACAATGATGGACGCAGTTTCAAAGCAGTACAATAACAAATTTGGTCCATCTTTTGGAAGCACCCTGTATAATACTGACTTTTCCTGTTGATTGTGTTTGGAAAAAATAATAAAAGTTTTAAGTAAGACTTTTAAGACTTCAGAGTATAATCCTTAGATACAATGACATCTTGCTGCTGCTAGACAAGCCTTCGTCCATTTGGTCACCTTCATTTTCTGGTAGGTGGATGGTGATAGGAAACAGAAGTGGAGGTGTGGAGGTCAGCCGTAAGTGGATCACAAGCCTGAACCTTGTCCTTTTGACTATCCCATACAAAGATCATAAATCTAATACTGTGTTCCACTGAGCTCTGCGTCTGCATGGGCCTCTGGAATAACCATTTCTTTGTGTTACATCACCAGATGATGCTAGAAGAATTTTAACTGTATCTTTTAAACTAGCTGCTGCAAATTGCTTGGAGAATCTTACCATTTTCTGTTTGGAGTCCAGAAATTAATGTTTCCATTGTGTAGTATACTGAAGGTTTATTTGAATTAACCAAGAGCCCAAAAATATTTCCTGTCAAGAAAAAAGCACAAACTAAATGGTGTTTTTTCTTCGGTAGCCAGAATTTTATTGTACTTGCTCATCCTAAAGGTCAAGGTGGTGTTGGAAGTTACAAACAGTGACTGTGGAAACAACTCTACCCTAGTACTGCTCAAGTCTCCTAAACTGCTTTTTTATTCTGCAACAGTACGAGATTAATGTGTAAAATGCTTCTACTTTAATATTTTGTTCCAAGACTCAAAGTAAAACTTCAGAACTGCTCAAATCTACTTTCAAGGTTGGTGAAGAGTCTTTTTCTTGGGCAGTACCGGAACTATGCATTGTTGCCTCAGAACAGTACTAAATACTTGGAGTATTTGTTACTCGTTGTATGAGTCTTTCAGAGGTGACAACCTTGGGAAACTGTAACAAAATCTGGAATAACTAAGGATTTAAACTCTTGCAACTCCTAATGCCCCAATGTATACAAGTCTACCAATGCTCATCTGTACTGCACTCAAACTTTCAATTAATGTTAAACATTTTGAGAAAGGTCAATATGCAAATCCAGTTTGCTGTTTGATTAATACAATGCATTAATGTGGGTTGATAAAAGACGACAAGCACCATTTTTGTTAAAGGAATTATTTTCAGTTTCTCTTAATTTGCTCATGCTAGTTGGATGTCTGTCCAATGTAAGTCTTCCACTGTAAATGAATGCTGTTGCTAGAAAAATATGTTAAGATTTGCTATGACAGGAAAGAATCTGTTCGCCTTTTTTTTTCCTCTAGTTTCTTCCTGAAGAAGAACTTGCTTTATTTTCTAAGTATCCTTTTGTCCTATAAAGAATGGTAGGGCAGATGCGGGCTTTGTTCTAGATGTTTCTGCATAGTTTCTGTGGGTAATGTCTGAAGTCAGCAACATGGCATTCATTCTCCATTTTCTTTTCTCAGTGTTCCTCTGGAAAAGGAAATTAAATCAGCTTGAACAGTCTGTATCATTTGCTTGAGATGTGTAAGTTGTCACTACACGCGATTTTTTTATACCCTGCTGTAATCCATGGTATAATATTAACAAAACAAGGCAAATAGTTCTATAAAGTCGTTAGTATGTGTTTGGTAGTCAAGATTACATCAAATTTTTAATATAGTCCATGAATATATGTTGAATATCATGATTGCTTTATGTTAATATTTTTCTCATAACTTTTTACAACTGGAAAAACCCTAGACCTTCAGAGGTACAAAATGTTACTGTGGGGAGATAATTATGAAGATGATTCTTCTTCCTCAGGATGTCTGATCTTTGTGCATATGATATATGTGCACATCTCACCAATAACCAGTGTTTCTCAGTACACATCTTAGATGAGCAGAGGGTACCAACAGCTACAAGAGAATCATGTGAGGTTCTTTTCTCCCTTCACATTTCCTGAGATGAATTTTAAGTGCTGTTCTTTATAATTCTGACATTTTTCTGTCAGAAATAAGTTTCAGAGCTGTGCTTTTAGAGATGGACTTAGTTGTAGAACAGTTAAGAAAACCCTAATGCTCTAATTGGAAAATGGGATTTTGGAGAAGGAGATACATTACAGGAGCATAAAAATTATATTTACAAAACTATATTTAATGAAGGCTTTTCACAGTACAAGCAAACAGATTTTTCAATATAGCTGTGTTTCAGGTCTGAGTAATTTATTTTTTTTCATGGTCCCCCGGGGGCAGAATGGGGTTTTATATTAAAGGCTGGAAATGCAGCTGTCTGCAGCTCTTTCCCACAGAGCTGAAATTCATTGGGCAAATGTTGATTTAACTTTTGTTTACTCAGTACAGGGGACTCTCAAATTACCCATGATGCGGAATAACTTTGTAAGAAGTGGGTTACGGGCATCTACTTAACCTCCTTTCAGTTGTGTGAATTGCCTCTCAGTCCTGGTCACATCCCATGTCTGTGGGTTTGCAGTAATTGCTAACATGGAACACACACTATTAGTAGAGGATTTATGTACTTAAAGTGCTGTAGTGGAAGTAAACATGCAGTCCTGTGGGGAGAAGCCAGCATCCTGCGGCCAGCTGCGCGCTGCAAACCCTAATGTGGAAAGGAGTCTTTGGGGCTGAAGATGTGGCTTGTTGTAAAGTCCAGATGAGCTCCTTGCCAGCACCCACTGCTCGCTGGGCTCAGCCGTCTCCACGTGTGAGGCGGGGATACAGCCACTACAGGGAAGTGATAGGTATTTCAGATATACAAAACGCAGGGGCAATTAAGTAAGCTGTGATTAAGCAAGCTGCATAGTAAATAGTATAAAAGAGCTGCTTGGCATTCAAGGAGGGAAAGAATCAAGGCAGTGTGGGTAGCGCTGATACACAGAGGAAAGATTTGGAGGCAGAACTGGGCAGACCATTAAGGGTAGATCTACTCAAACAAATGACACCATGTGGAAAGAGAATTTCCCACTCTGCTGCTGTCTTTCCATGCTGAGAGTGGAGAAAGGGATCTTCTCTAATTGCAAGTGGGAACATTTGCATTTGGAACCACTAGGAGCATTTTGGTTCCTGTGTGCTTCACTGCGGCACTTGCAGTCCAATATGTGCAGGATTGCCCTGTGGAGATTGGGAAGAGCATTGTACACATGGTCTATGCTATTGCTTTAGGAACATTGTGGTTTGCAGCTGTTTCATTTTCCTCATGGGTTTTTCTGTGCCAGTAGCAGCCACACGCCGTCCTTTTTATCTTAATGATCTAATAGAAATAACATGGCCTAATGGTATGCTTCCCAACCATGGTATTATACAGGAAGTGCTATTTGTGATAGCAGTTTGTGATTTTCTGTCCAAAGTTTTCTATAAAATATATATAAAGAAGAACTTTTATGGCAAAAGAACTTGTACAGCAAAAAGTCAGAAATAATTGGAAGGTGAGGGAAAATAACCAAGATTTTTACTCATTTATCCATTTACTGATGGAGGAAATGATAGGCCCTAATGAGCCAGGAAAGCTTGTCTGTAGGAAAAGGATTGAATACTCCATCGCTTCTGTGGGCTCACTGGGACATGAGAGCACAACTGCTATCAAAAGAGTTTGTGTTCACTTACTTTTGTAGGTAATCTAAGGGTACCATTGCAAGTCAGTTGCATATGTCTTTTCTTCCCGAAAGTTTTTAATTTTAGCTAAGTACTGAAGTTGGTGTGTTGTATATCAGTAAGTTCATTAGTGCAGTGAGCCAATAAAATAACAGCACAGAGGCTGACTTGCCATGTTGTTAAGTGATGTTCTTGAATATGTTTTATGCTTCTCTATGTGTATAGTGTTTTGCATGTACAAACCAAACAACTCATTTTTAAATTATTCTCCAGTTTTCAGAAGGATGAGCATTGGGTGGAAGCTGGAAAAAGCCACAACAGACAATGCACATCTAATAATTGGATCTGCTCTCATCCTCCAGAAACCTGGGTCTTTCAGGTAGTAGGACCAGCATTTCTGGAAGGTGGCCAGAGGGTGTTATTGACAGCACCCAGTCCACAGGACTTGTTACTCTCTCAAAACCCAAAACAGTTGAGCATGTCCGCTTGTGGTTATCTCTGCAAACAAGATTCTGGCTCATCTGAAGCTCCAGGGATTTCTGTTCAGCTTTTTCTTTCTTGTTTACTGTGTTGTGTCCCAGACATGCAAATGCTTAAAGGTTTCCTTCCCTAATAAGGGTACTAAAATGATATTTTTTTATTCATTTAGTGGAAAAATCACTTGATATGGCTATTAGCAGACACACATCATAGTGTTTAGATAAAGACAGCATCCATGTCATCACAGAATGTTAAGTTTATATGTTTAAACCACAAAATTCAGTAAAAAGTTAAAAAAAAAATGTTTCCTGTTAACTTAGCTGGAGGATTAAAAAGGAAGGAATTAAAAATGGTGTGAAATAGCATATCTCACCCTGAGTTTGCATTACAATGTGTACTGTAAACTCTGTGCTACCTTTAAATAACCCAAATCGCTCTTAAGATCCCTTCATGCTTTAATTTAACTTGTTAATGAGTTGTGTCTGTTTCTTCTATGTTTTTGAGAATGCTGGGTCAACTGTAGAGCTTTAAATGTTCATTTCCTCTAGAAAGTGATTCTTAGGGGGACAGTTAAAAATCACTTGTGGTTCCATTTTCTTCTCTGATTTTGGAAGTCTTAGCCTGAAATTTGAAATTACAGCAGGAGAAAATGCTTTTAATTACAAATTAATTTCAGTTATGTTTCCTTCTTTCCAGTTTCTCATTATTGATCCCTGTGGCCATTCATCATTTAGCATCATTGTATACATCACTCCGTGTCACTCAGCAATGCTTCTTTCTCTCTTCATTGCGAAAGCAAGAGGTGCTTTCACAGGTAGTGATGCATGTAACCATGTATGGCTTCACTGCGTATTTTCAATTATTAAACCATAGGAAAAGTCTTGATTAGATTGACTTCTATTGGTTATTTATATTTATTTTGTGCTGTTTGGCCTTCACACTCTAGGTAATTAACAAAAAAACCAACAGGATGCTTCCTGCCTACCCTGAGCAGCCTGTCTGTACCCGGACATAGCGAGGAGGAGAAGCGTCATGCTCACCAAGGCAGATTTGGCCTGTCTTGCTGTCTAATGTCTGTTTGAAGTGACTGAGTATGTTTGTGACCATCAGGGAAATAATGGCTTCTTGAAAAAGCAAACACAACCACCCCAGTAATGCCAGGTGAAATCAGGAGGGAAGACTGGATCTATTCCTACAACTCAGTACACAGTTAATGAGCAAAATTATTGGTTCACAAATCTTGTGGCCTTTTACTTTAAAAGCTTTTATCAAAATCAAGCATCCACAAACTGAATTGTGTTTCTTCTGACAAGGTCATCTGAGCTGCAGATTTCCAGTGTGTATGAATGATGATACAGTTCTCTCGGCTAATGAATATTCTGGCTTTCCAGATACTTGGAGGATTAGGTCATAGTGCTGGGGGCAGGATAAATTTCTGGCTTGGAGCCTTGTGTTCTGAGAGGCACTTCGACTGCATAACCTGCTGATGTTTCCAAAAGTGTTTCAAAAGTTATTCTCTAGTTGGAATGTTTTAGAAAGCATTTTCGTACTTCTGTTGAACACCCAGTTTCTATATTTCCATTTTTTGCTTCTTCATTGTTTGTATAGAGATATTAACCCAGTATACTGGAAATAAGACAAATGTCCAATTTCCTTTTTTTCTTAAACTATAATTGCCATACTGTCTTTATGGTGTTTGGCTGTTTCACTGTTAAGGGGAAAAAGGTTTTCCTGTTCAGTGGAAAGTGGGGGGTAGGAGGAAACAAACCTCCAGTGTTTGGAAGAAAAAGGTAATGTATATTTATATTGAGTTGTAAAAGTTTAGCTGAAGTGTTGTCATATTGTTTTCTGTTTGGTTTGAAAATATGCTGTTGGCATTTAATGTTATTCTTTCTGGGAAATATGTCTCAATTTCCAGGAAACTTATAATCGCTCAGAAAATAAGCAGCTTTGTGTGTGTAATTATATATCAGAAAGAAAATCTCAAATATTATACTGAATCCTAGATGAAAATACTCAGCAAGAGTGAGGACAATATTGTAGGATGGGCTTGCTGTGTAACTCCTCCACTAAAGGATGCTAATGGGGTATGCCGGGATGTGGATTCCTGCCCACTTGATAATGGTGATACTGTACAAAATGCTGGATTTTCTTTGGCTATTTTCCTTTGCTTTGGCACTTCTGAAGGCTGTATGAGTAGCTCAGCTTTACCAGTTGACTGATTATTACGAAAGAGTCCATGAACCCTCTTGCAGGATGGTATGCTTCCTTTGGAGAACTCAGAGTCACATGGTAAACTTGATGCACAGTTTTGCAATTTAGTCATGCTGACTAAATACTGGCAAATTCCTTGAACATTGTTGAGGAAGTGGGAGCCCGGAGCTATTCGGAGCTCAGATTCGCAGAGGGCACCCAGGGCTCTGTTCAGTGCCACAGAGCCAGAACTGGTGTATAGCTTAGTTAGGGCTACGAAGCTGGTGAAGGGTTTGGAGAGGAAATCATATGAGGAGCGGTCCCAAACTCTTCTCTTTAATGACCAATGACAGAACCCAAGGGAATGGCAGGAAGATGTGCCAGGGGAGGTTCAGGTTGGACATGAGGAAAAGGTTCTTCACCCAGAGGGTGCTGGACACTGGAACAGGCTCCCTGGGAAGGTGTCACGGCCCCAAGCCTGACAGTGTTCAAGAGGAGACTGGACAAGGCACTCAGACATGGTGTGAACTGTGGGGTTCTGTGCAGAGACAGGAGTTGGACTCGATGATCCTTGTTGGTCCCTTCCAACTCAAGACATTCTATGATTAGTTCCAGCCTGTGTTACTGTCAGGAGGAAGGGGTGTACAGCATCCCTTTCACCTAATAGGTTTTTTCCTCTGACACAGAAGGGATTGTGCTATTTAATTGCAGAGAAAAGCGCCTCCACTTACTCCCCATGTCAAAAACAGGTGAAAAAAAAAAAAAAAAGCTTCCTAATTAGTCTTAAATCATGCATGCATAGAGAAAAAACTTATTCATTATTTGCCTCCTTTGGATCTGCTCCCATTCTGTAATGTGATTTGGTATTAATGAATTGTTCACTCACCTAGAGCTTCACAAGGATCTGGCTAGCTCTCGTATTAATCCTTCCATGTTGCTGCAGTTGCTCCTTACCAAATGATATCAGCTTGTACTGTCAGAAATTATGAGCACAGTCTTTGGTCTTCAGGCAGTGTTCATTCTCTTCCGTGTTTTTAATGTCCAGTGTTTGGGTTTGAAGTTAATGAAGAGGATTCATTTGCACTTTTGTTTCAAACTTGAGTTTGGCAATGGTGAAAAACAGTGTGTCTACAGTGCTTTCCTCTGCTGCTTAGTCCGTTCAAAGAGGAAGGAGAACTTGGGAGTTGTTGTCGTCGTTGTTTTTAAGGGAATTTAACTGGCTATTTCTTATGCACTTCTAAAGAAAAAGCAGCTGACAGTACTTCCCCCCTCTCCTCCCCAAGTAGTAGTTCCGGAATATCAAAAAAGCCAGCTTTGTTGCTCCCGATGTTCTTTTTCCCTTTCTAAAAAAGGACATTCAGTGTAAAATGCCATTTCTGTTTTGCAGCATATGCTGTGTAACAGCCTGTCCTGCTGTCTATTTAAGTCCAAAATTTCATCAACTTACTGATCTTTTAGTGTAAAACCCAGAGCTGCCTTACTTGACTGACTTGGAACCTCTTTAAGAACAGTCAACTGTTGTTCCTGAGCTGATCATATGTTATCATATGTTCAGATATATTGGGCTGCATGCCTGCCTACTGTTTGCATTCCCCGCAAGCTTCTCAGGAGCTTGCACTGCCAAGATTTGAAAGAGTTGGCCTGTTCAGAAAGAAAATTTCTGCTGCTCATATTTTGGAAAGTTTCTTATCAGAATGATAGGGAAAGCATTGGTAATTTTTTTTGGCCTTGAGAGTGTTGGGAAAATATGAACAATATATACAGCAGCTGTAAATTGAGGCAGTTTTGGGACTGCTGAGCATAGAAAAAAGCACGGAAACTCAGAATTCTCTGTGCTTCTGGCCAAGTGGGATGGAACCAAGGAACATCTCTTGCTACATGGCTTATCTAGATGGCTTTTCTCCAGACTATTGCAACACAGTGACAGATTTTGTTATGTAATTCTTTCTGTTTCTAGTCTTGTCCTGACCCAACAAAAGCAGAAGTATCAGAAAGAAAATACTGGGAGGGGAAAGAAGGAAATGGTAACTACATTTTTTCCAAGCTAAGTTTTTGCAGGGCTCTGTGAACAACTCTACATGCGCTATTTAAAAGAAGACAAAGCAAACCCCAAAACATACATAATTTACACCAGAATTTAGTGTATAGAATTTTCACTTTGAATTTATTGAACCAGTAAAAAATTCATTTGGCAATAAATTTAACAGCAAGTAAATTGAATTGTGGTGTTAAATTTCTCTGTAGAATAATTGTAGGTGTGCAATGTAGGAAGTGGTTACCATCATCATTACTCTGGTTCCGTTAAATGTCCTACAGTATAGGTATTGCTGCTTCTCTCTTACAGATGGGATTATTTTGATCATCAGCTGAGAGAATACCTGTAAAGGGAGTTCTTCAAGAACCACAGCCAACCTGTCTGCTTCCTGTGAGTTTTTCTGTAATGTAAGCATGAGGCAGCATACATAGGAACAATAAAAACACAGTGCACACATTAGCAGTGTGCACAGGTGAAGGATGCTTATCACACTCCCAGCATCTCTGCTTGCAGGCTTTCTTGTGTGATCACCATGAAAGTAGCATAATCACCTTTGAAGGCCATACACAAAGAGGAAGGAGGTCCTGCTCATGCTTCTGAAAGTACTGTGTGAGCAATACGTTGGGCAATAGTTTGTTGCTATCTTTCTTGAACACCTTGTCCATTACCAGAACAGAGGACAGGAAACCCTTATGTAAAAAAAGTTACCTGCAAGTTGGAAATAATCTATATTTTTGCATCTTAAAAAATCAAAAGTTACTGCCTCATCTTTTCAGGGAAGAACGCCCACGGGTCAGCTGTGCGTGGTGCTGGCTGCCAGTGTTGGTGTTTGTTTGGTGTCCTCCACCAAAGCATTTGTGTGGCCTCGGGAGCAGCCTCAGCCAGAAGCCAGAGGGCAGGGACTGTGTGCCATCCAGAGCATTCTGTGAGACAGCACGGAAAAGCCATGACCCACGTGTGCAGCTTTATGTCTGTTCGCAAAATGTTTTACAGACTACTACAGGGAAATCAGAGGTTCAAATCAGCAGGAGAATTTTCTCATTTGTATTTCTCTTAGATATATAGTCCTGTATCAGTGATGGAACTGTTTGTGCTCTGTTTGTGCCCCTTAGTTTTTTCATTGCTTCAATGCTCTGCTGTTGGCCAGTGTCAGCGTTTCCTCCAGATGATCCACTGCTTTGATGTTACTTCCCGCTTTGTGCAAAAGTCACAACCGCATCTTTGTTTCTGGGTTGTGTTAGAAGTGGCTTGCCCTTGCTGTTTATAACAAGACAGAATTACAGCAACAAAGGAACTCTGACCAGTCCCTGGTAGCTGCTGTGTGCTGTTGGGAGGACAGAAGCCACAGAATTTGCCCTTTGTCCCTCGTGTCTCCATGGAGAAGATTTGTAATCTAATATGAATTTTGTGCTAGCGAATCTTGTGAAAATTGTCATTTGAAGATTTCTTTAAAACTCCATATTACAAATACAGCCATGTGAAAACTGAATATCTGTTCAGCCAGCAGGTATTGGCATTGATGATGTGAAGATGTTTCAGCTTTTTCCCCTCTTGCTCCATGTGTTTTATAGTTGATAGTAACGCAGTTGATTTTCTTTCTATATTAAATAGCCAAAAACTCTCAATTTTAAAGCTTCATGGAAATTACTGTGGATTTTGCAGGTTCTATGCCAATCAGTGTAGAATGTGATTTTAGCCTGCAAGAGGGCAGATCAGGGATCCTTGGCAAAATGAATATGCTGAACAATGTCCGATGGTCTATGCTGAATTAGTGGAGCCATCACCATGTACTTTATCTACAATAACATTACTAGAAGCTTTTTTTTTTTTTTCCAGATTGCACACGACTTTGAAACTGTTTGAGATATTGAACCAGTAATTTAGACTTGCGGTATTTTTGGAGATCACTTCTCAGTTTTTCCACCATTCGGTTTGGATAAAATCACACCCTTTAGGGAAAACAGTTTGGCTTTAATACTTCATAGCAGCAATACAGATTGTATGAGTAGATTGTAAAATCTCCCTCACTTCATAGGTGGTGTTTTATAGCAGCTTCAGTTCTTGACAGATGCAGCTCTTAAAACCAGAATCAGCTCTTGTTCTGTCACTTCTGAAATAGTCTACAGAGACTTGAGAGGGATTCTTGTCTAAAATGCAACAAGCAAAATGTGTGTATTACTTTCAATGTTTTGCTTTTCAAGAGTGACAAAACTTTGGATGAGTGTATTCAGCAGGGATTTTGAGAAACTGTTGAATTAAAATGAATCTTTTATTGGATTTCACTGCCAAAAACAGTTTTAGTGGGGTATGTTTTTGTTTACAGCAATACAGCTGATACTTGTCAGCTATCTCAATGCAATATCTTAGCATAGACAAGGATTGGAATTTTCCAATCCGAGGAGCAAATCCAAACTCTCCTTTCTCTCTTAACCTCCCCACATCACGGTATAGTCTATCATGTATAGTGAGATTTTGCATGAAGCTCCTTAAAATCTCTACTTTTGTGAAAAAAGCATAATGTGTAAGGGTAGAGAAATTTGGCAGGAATGGGTAGTTTGTTATGGGAAAGTAAGCTGTTGAATTGTTTGTTTGTTTTGGGGTTTTTTTAAGTTATTGTTAAATGGGAAAGCAAAACGTCATCACCTAGTTTTCACAGTGATGTCAGGCATTTGACCATCATCAGAAATTCTGGGATATTGATGTTTTCTCCTAACTGAATTGCTTGTGTGTAGCTTTTCTGAGTGAGCATTTGCGATTGCAATGAGGCCACATACAATGAAACTAATAAAAATAACCATATTTAGAACTAAGAAGGAGAGCAGAAAATGTGGCCTTCAGAAGATTTGGCCATCAGAAGTGTGGGGTTATTCAAAATGCACATTCATTGTACCTGTTTCTGTTATATCTGTTAGTTCAGAGTTAAAGAAATAGACGTCAAAGCCTTGTATTGTGTTTCAGGACTAACACTGGCTTGAGTCCAATGGTCTGAGTGAAATCAGTGCAATTGTTGGTTTAGCTTCATCAGTGCTTTCCAATTTTCTGTTAGTGTAGTCCCAGACTTACTGGAAATAGTGACTTCTAGCTGGGCTGTCCCTTCCAGACAGAATTACTCTGCAATCCTGTGATTCTGTCAAATAAATTTTCCAGTGAGAGCTACATGCTGACCTACCCAGCCTGTTTCTACCTATGGGCTAACTGGGTCTTAAAGCTGTTTCCCCAGAGGTGAACAATGATGAAATCTTTTTTCTTTGACGTCCTTATTGAGTAATAACTCTATGTGACATGGTGTTAGCAAGTCATGTCGCTAGTCACTTAAGGGTAGTTCCAAACATTGTGAGCACAAGGTCTCTTGAGCAGCTAAAATATGTTCCTCATTAAAACTCTTGATGAGCATTGTGTTTACATTGCATTTGAAAATGAGGCATCAGATGGTGTTTGTTAACTTAAACAAAAGCTGTCTATTTTTCTTTCTTTGTGAGGTCATTGCAATCTCCAGTCTCATCACATGGTGCTCCAAGCTGCAATAACCAGTGCATTTGTGGGGAAGGGTTGTTATTTCACTGCGAGTCTATATGACCGTCTGCGTAAACGTGAATTATAGTGGTGGCTCTTGGCAGTTCAGTGGGATAAGCAATGGTGCCAAATAATCCTAAACCTGCTTTCTAGCTTTGTCTTACTCTACAGAAAAGAAAGCAGGAAAGCAGTTAATAAAAACTAGTTTAATGAATGTTAGGGAGTCATAAAATTTTTCCGTTTATTGCGAATGGTCTCTGCATAGGGAGATTGCATGATGTGCAAACAATGGTGTGAGGAGCTACATGCCTTCTTGCTGCAAAGACTCTAATTTCACAGTCTTCTATCTCAATGACTGTTCTGGGCCTTAAGAGATATAAGAGGAATGTTAATTGCTTCTCAGGTCAATGTCTTTACATTAAAAAACGCAAGCATGTGCAGGATTGCTTGAAATGTTCTTCCTAGTGCTGCTTGACTGAGCTGGTTAACAGTTCACAGTCAAAAGGCCAGCTGAGCCCAGCTTCAAATTTTTTCATGATCTCTTCCTGTTACCTTGTTAACTCTTTATCCCCAATCCCTCCTGCTCTACATCCCTCATTCTCTGATCACACTAGTATTCCTTTCTCTTACCCTTTTTCTTCACAAAGCAATATTGATATGCAAGCTACAGGGTAACTCCATTGTTGAGGGTGCTGTGAGTTGTAAACTGAAACCTGCTCTACGTTCAGGAGCAGTTAAGAATGAGGGAAGACTGTAGTGAAGCACCAGTTTGCTGACTTAGAAATTACAGGTGGTTTGGATTCTTGCTATTCCTGACAGTTT
This sequence comes from Streptopelia decaocto, assembly GCF_964273445.1. Taxonomy (NCBI): domain Eukaryota; kingdom Metazoa; phylum Chordata; class Aves; order Columbiformes; family Columbidae; genus Streptopelia; species Streptopelia decaocto. Next base: position 6,270,421 of record NC_138662.1, read on the forward strand.
AAACCAGGTGACACAGTAGTGCTGGAGCTTTTTATACATCTCCCTCTTCCCATTGCGGGGTACGTGCAGGTGTGGAGGCTCACGGATTGAGTCACTGCCTCTGGGATGCTTCCTAGGACTAGTAATGCTGCCACCTGAAAGCAATGTGATGTTATCCTTGTTTCAGTTTGGTGGTATCTGTAATATATATTATTTTCCATATTAAGGATGAAAAATTAAATGTGCACTTATCCAGTGAAATCTCTATGTTTCAGAAATTGCTGTAACTTTGCATTTATCTAAGTGAGAAAGTAGTTGTGAACTCATGCGTTACGGACGAGTTACTCAGGTTGTTAATGTTGATCAAGTGCTCATATGCAGTGCAATTACTTGATCACGCTAAAGCTTATGTTACTTTTATTGTACATCTCGTAGTGGTTTTTGCTGCATTGTCCAGAATTGTATGTAGGTTCAGTAGTTTCTCAGTTAATCTTAATAAAATTAACCAAAGGTGTTCCTTTTATCATTCAATTGCCCACTGAAGTGCCTATAATTCTAGCTGGGAATTTTTGAGGCTGTATAGCAATCAAAAAAGAAAATATGTAACTAAAGCGCAACAAAATAACGTGAGCTTTAGATGATTAATTTTGCTTCTAGTTCTCCATCCTTGCACTGTGAAAAATACTGGGAAAGGAGAATGTGGAGCAGACAACACTCTTCCTCCCACTTTTAACCAAACTCACCCTTCATTCCAAGTGTGAAGAAAAAAAAAGTTTTTAAAAAACCCAAACAATCTGTCTGTTAGTTTGTGAACTATTTATTTGATAAGAATGCTTGTATATTTGTGTGTTAATGAGTAGTAAAAGGCATAATTGCTACTTTTTTAAAAGGATATGGTTAAAAGGGTGTCTTTAATTCAGTCTTTGATTGTAAATGTTAAGTTTTTTGTTTCAGTACATGCCAGTTTTGTTTCAGGCTCACGGTCTTAAAGCCACATTAAAGACTTGGAAACTGTAGAGGATGAGTTCTATCAGCTGTGATGGCTGCTGAGAAATGTGTATCCCTTTCTTACAAGTCTCCAACCAGGTCTTTTATTCTGTGATTTTTGTTTCCATCTTTCCATTTAGGTTGTGTATCATTGTGAACAATGGCCCCCTTCTTACGGATATCTTTCAACTCATTTGAGCTGGGGCCTGCGCAGAATCAAGGGGAACAACCGCAGCCTTTCTGTGCTATCAAGATGAAGGAAGCATTGACTACAGGTGAAGTTATAAATTATGATGCTTTTCTGAATAAGTTTTTGAGAAATACTGCAGTCCCTCTTAGTCTGTGAATGGTAGCGAGTCCTGCTCTTCCTGTCATGCCAAGCAGTTCAATGTGAGTTTTTCTTTTAGAATGGGAGAAATAACAATGGCTTTTGTCTCTACCTCCACCTTAAAACAAGACTTCTTTATTAGTGCCTCCTTGTCCTGCAGCCAGAGTGCTCATCCAAAGGTTTCTATTTTGTGGCATTTAGCTAGAATACATCACTGCAGCCAAACTAGATGAGAGAGAATTGTTGTACTGAGTTAGACTCCAGCCGTCTAATCCTACACTGTGGCTCTAGGCCTTCACAAAACATCAGAGAATGCAGGAAAGGGTGAGTTTTCTTCTTCCTCACAACACACTTGGGCTTTCCCCTTATTGCTGAGGTAAAAGTTGCCTTTAGGCTTCAAACACAAGGTTCAACACATCTTCCAGAAAATACTGTTATCAAGCAAACATGTTAAGCTCCAGAGAAGTGTTTTCCTAGTGTGTTGGGAGGACCTCTGAAGAAATGGTGTTGAAAACAGTGCAGTGCCTGAATGTGGGGAGAGGTGGATGTGGTCTAAATAAATCTACCTTTTTTTTAGCTGTCTCCTTTTGAAAAATAGAATTGGCCCAACATTTCTCCGCTTTCATGTGTCTTTGAAGTACTAAAAGTGGGGGAATAGAGTGCGGTGAACCTTGGAGCAGTGACTGATTGGGGTAATCAGGAGGAGAAACTGATGTTCCCCTTATCAGTTTGACAACATCAGGAATAACTTCTGTTGAATTTGCATGCTGAAACATGATCAAGGAAAAACTTTTTAAATAGGAAGAAGAAAATCATTTGCCTAATGATTAGGCATTAAGCCAGTTTGCAAACGTAAAATGTTTTGAAGCCAGTAAGTAGTGTTAGTAGAGAAACAAAGAAACCTGAATACAGGAGGGGTAAGAAGACCATTCTTCTTCAAGGCTGTTCTTTGCTGATGCTTAAATGTTCATTTGCAGGCAGGCAGTGTGATCCATGACAAATCTAGTATCAGTATGGTTTTAATTACAAAAGCATCATGGCCAGGCTGGAGGTTGTTACCAGTAATTCAGATTACTTCTATCAGTTTCACATAGGGTAAAAATGTATATAGCAACTGATCAAAGCAGATATTAATTGGCACATGGGAACAATCCTACTAAGAGTATTACCAACTATTCTGTAAACTGCTGCTGCTTCTGCAAACCCTAAATTATTGTGAAAGGTTCTGCAAATGTGTGCATTTTCTCATATTCCCAAGGGTCCCTCCTGGATCGTGCCTTTTTTGATGAGCAGGTCTGGCTTTAGCAAGCCAAAAAATAGATTAGTGTAAAAGCCTTATTGTCAAGAGAGCCTGCTTTTAATTCCCCCTTGCCTCCATTGTCCATCCTAGTAATTGCTCAATTGTGTCTTTTTTGAGCTTTCCCCATATATTTTCACCATAATACAGGGTGTTTCAAAAAGATGGACACAATTTCACAGGAATATATTTTGAGGTCATCCAGATTAGTCACTAATGGTGGCACAAAACCACTGTATTTGACATATCCCCACAAGAAAAGGTCGCACGGTGTAATGTCTGGGGATCTTGGGGGCCAAGAGTGTAGCACCAAGTCTTGGGGTCCCGTGCGACCTATCCAACATTGAGGCAATGGGTCCATCTTTTTGAAACACCCTGTACTTCCAAATTCTTCCATAGTTAAGAATACAAAGTACACGGTTCTGGGAGCAGGTTTGCACTGCTACGAGTTTGAGGTTTTCTTTCTGTAGAGTTCCCCACATTCAAGATAAAAGCTTTTGACTGAGTAGAGGAGGAATATTCAAGTTTGTATTGAAATGGAGAAGGTGCTCAGGTGGCTGTTCCTGAGCATTTCCGAATGCAGGCTCAGGTCTCCTTGGCAAAGCTGTAATTTGTAATGCCGTTGCTGGCAGGCATTCCCTAATAAAGAAGCACAAGGACACTATTTGCTGCTCTTGTTTGGATAACTCAGTTCAATGGAGTGGAGTGCATTGAGCAAGTTATTAATGAATGAACACAAACTTTGCCTTGAATTTCCAGAAAGATTTTTAAATAAGTGTCTGATTCGTCCTTCACTGAAGTGAATGTAAATTTTATTGCTAATTTTAGGAGACAGACCACACTGCAGCTTCTTGGGGAAGCTATTTAATCTGCTTGGCTACTGTCTTGATGTCATCAGAACAGATTACACACTCGGGGGGGAAATGGATCATTTCAAAGCTGAGACACTTAGAAAACACTTTTTATTGCAGCAGATGATCTTGATACATAGTGGAAATTGTGCAAAATGTACAAAACTATATTGTGTTACCTGAGCACAAATGGGGAATAATTGGCTTGGCAGCAAATCACAGAGAAAAACAGGGGAGGTGGCATCGCGTGCCAGAGTCGCAGTGAAGGGCTGGCTGTGGTTGTGTAGGAGGCAGCATTATGTTGGATGTGTTGATGGGACTACCAAGAGACTCAGATCTAGAAATATGCAAAAGCTTGTTATAGATCGTGCAATCACCAGCTGTTTTCTATGCCTGAGGTAAGGACAGGAAAAAGTTAGCTTAACTGGTAGCAGGAGAGCAAGAGAGGCTGAAGCTGTGTATTTGGGAACAAATCAATCTGTTAAGAATAGTCAGGCTCTGTAAAACTCCCAAGGAAGGCAGCTGCGGAGATGCTTTTATGAGAGACTGGGTAAATGTTACCACAAAAATAAGATTTTGGGGTTTTTTTTGAGGTTCTTTCAGCCTCTTCTTATCCTTTAACTACACAAGGTCTGCATGTGCGAGAGAGGCCTTGTAACATCCTTTAAAAAGCAGCAGTCGTGGCCAAGAGTACAATGACAAGGAGAGTGACTTATGAATAGAAGTGAATAGAAGTGAAATGTTGGGATAACTTGGAAGTAGATTAATGAAATGTGGAGCTTTTCAACTCTCAGCCACTGGTTTCAGTTTAAACTAGGTCAGCGTCAGACATATCTTAATTTATCTTATAGCAGTGCATATTCGCTATGATCAGACGACACGTCATGGAGATGGCTATCGAAAAGCAGCCATGCACAGTTACCTGTCAAATTGCAACTGACTAAACCAGTTTCTGAATTCTAGAGTGGGATTTGTCCCTCCTGGTCTCCCTGGCTGCAGGTTAACACCTTCACTGCCCCGTGTGACCTGTTTGTCAGGGTGAGCTCTGCCTTCCACGTCATGAATGTCTGAACTGAATATTTAAACTTTGTCCCAATTGCAGTACAAGAAGTACTAAGTCTGCTTTATGTTTCAGTACAAGGATTCTATCTTTTGATTTATTTTGTTGAGTTTAGACACTAGACCTACATTATTTCCTTTTTACAGTTTGTGTCCTTTTTTTGTGGCTTTCAGAGAGAGGAAAAACTCTAGTTCAGAGGAAACCTACCATGTATCCAGAATGGAAATCAACTTTTGACGCCCACATTTACGAAGGACGAGTGATTCAGATTGTTCTCATGAAAGCAGCAGAAGAACCATTATCTGAAGTGACTGTAGGTGTGTCGGTCCTGGCAGAGCGCTGCAAGAAAGGCAATGGCAAAGCAGAATTCTGGGTAAGGAAGAAGATTAATTCCTTAGACTTGCTGACCTGGTTATGTTTCTTTCAACCTGGACAGATGCCTTATTCCTTTTAAAGTGTTTGATCCCTTAGGCATGTGTGGCGGGGCTTGTAAGACAATTATTTTAGCAGCATTTTTGAAGCAGATAACGTGCAATCGAAGTTCAAGAAATTGACAATTAAATCCATGGCATTAGTGTTTGAAATAATGGCATACATTGCATTCAGTGCCTGTTTATAAAGCCTAGCAGTTTTTATAGCAAATAGCAGACATTTAAATTGGATCTGATCATCATAATTCACCCAGAGAGAAAGGCAAAGCAGGATGAGCCGGCAATAGTATTTGATATCTCTGTGGTTTGTGCTCTCAGTAAGCATATAAAGAATTGTATGGATGTTTTCTAATAAAACTGGGTTCCAGTGCAAACTGAGCTTAGTAAAAAAGAAGCCAAAAAACTTGTTTGCAGAAACAGGAAAGGGACATGCAAAAGCAATGGGAACTTTGACTGCACTGAACTTTTGGGTAGATGTCAAGGCGATGCAGCACACTAGTAAAAGCAATAGAGTAAAAGCCACTGGTTCAGCTGCAGCAGTGAGATATGGAAGAAGGTTGTAGTCCAATAGTGACTGAATATTATACTTCGATTCCCTAGAAAGAGCTGTTTAAATTCCTGAGAGTTTCAGTCAACCACATACTTCACTGTTGGTATCTTTCTTTCCACAGCTTGACCTACAACCTCAGGGGAAGGTGCTGATGGCTGTGCAGTATTTTTTAGAAGATACAGGTAATGTCAGCTGTGCATTTTCAGTCAGTTTTGTAAAAATGAAACTTTTTTTCACATTCCTTTTGTAGAACATGGGATGTTGCTTACAGAAATAATCGCCAGTATACTGAGTAGAATTTTCTGGTTTTAGTAATTTGTTTTGTAGGGGGTTTTTTTGTTATGTGGCGTCATGGTTGCATCTGTTAATTTCTAAATGCCTTTGTGCTCTGTGTTGCTGTTGCATTTATCCACTTTTTGGTTTTCAATATGCCTAATGTTTTTGTGTGATACAAAAGATATTATCAGTTCCTTTTTAGGTGCAAGGAAGTTAAATCTCTTGTTCTAGCTTATGTGGGAAACTTTTTTGGTGAATTGGGGAACTGGGTCTGAGTTTCCTGGGATTCATATGTCATAGTCACTAATCATGGAAGTGGATTGTGGCAAGAGTGAATGGTTAAGTCTAGTCTGCTGTATCCATTTAAAAAGTGAACGACCTGTCTATGTCAGAAATCTACACACGCTATTTGGAGAAGATACTAGGAGGTAAGAGAAGACAGTCAATTACTAGAGGGGAAGCTTTAAGTACAGTAATAAAGCCAAATATTTTGGCAGGGATTTTTGTATCTGTGAAATTCTTACTTAATAGAAATTATGTAAACCTCCCAACTTGCTTAGTGGTCTAGAAGTCATTAAACTATTATTTCTTGGGAATTGCACTAGTCTGCCATATTAGCCTGTCAGTCTTGCATGGTTAATACTGTGTGTTTGTAAATAATAAATGTGAAGAGGAAGCAGTAATTTACAGCATTGGTGGCTTTTTTTCCCTCAGAGAGATATACAGGGAAGACAGTTCTGCTCTCGCATAACAAGTGGATTGTGAAGGTACCATACATTGTTGTACCAAATGTGCAATCTGTGTAGCAGTTACTAGGAAAGCTACTAAAGGTAGAATGTGATATATAGTAGGTGACATTTCAGAGTTGATATTTTATCTTCGCGATGGCAAAAAAACAGCTTATATGCTTATTATTTTGGTCTCCTTTATGAAAAGTTAACACTTGAAAGGAAGATTTTTTAAAATTGTGTGACGCTGAAGAGCCTGTAAGTAAGAGCGTTTCTCTAAAGATCGAAAGGCCTGTGTTTATGTACCAGTAATATTCTGGTTTGCATTCAGGCTGTTGTGAGCCATTATGTTAGAAAACCTTTGTCTTGTCTTTGTCACGGCTTTCCTGTGCAAGGCAGTTCCATGGAGCAGCGGTATGATGAGAATCTATGCTTTAATGAGGCATACAGAAATCCGTTTGTCCAGGAAAAGTAAAAGTTTCTCAGCCAAAACTCTACAAAACCAGCTTCAGCATTCTCAGTTGCTTATTTGATGAGGATGAAGCGTATTTTCCCCTCTCCACACAGACGTGAGGAACGGTAGAGATGCCATAGGTGAAAACCTTCCATAATTTGCCATTATTAGCTGTTAGTAGGAAGGTAATGTACTTGTGCAGTGTAAGTACTAAAATAATTGTACTTCATTATTGATTGAAATAATTTAAAAATAGATACAATGTTCTCGCAATTCTTTTCATTGCCTTTATTAGGGATTGCAGATAGTCGTGGAGGAAACCTAAATACCAAACAGATCATTTAAGCCATGCAACCGTACTTTAATTGGCCAGTTGATATTTGTGTGCTAATGCACTTGTTAGGCTTTCTACTTTGCAACAACTTCCTATTTACCTTCTGATTTATAGAAATTAGTCACCAATATGTTTTTGGTAACCAAACCACAGAAGCAGTGGAAACTCCCTTTCAAGACATTTACACGTCTACATTTTGTGAAGCAGAGTCACTCAATCTGACATCAAATATCAATACATTTTAACATACTAATCCTCCTCAAAATTACAGACCTCCCTCCTGTCACTGTGTACTGCTAAATAGGCAGACGTGGAGTGATTTTTGGCTCATCATTGCACTGCTTTAAATGTTTTCTCAAGCTAAATTAACAGTTACCAGTGTAAAAGCAGAAAAGTTTGTTAGTGCGTTACAGTGTGTTTGTATTAACTTCCATTCTTCACTTTGCTAAAACCCTGAGTTAATAGTTGAAAGCTCAGAGACAGTTCACATTCCTTCCTATGCACATAGTATTTTGTTTTCTCTCTGACATGCCTTTCTGTGCAGAACTGTACGGTAGCTGTGTTTCTAAAATACTAAAAAAGGCCTGTTCTGAAACTGGTATTTCAGTTGTTCCCTCGTTTATTTGAAGGTATCGCTACCCTTAGGATCTTTGAGTTATAGGTTCTGCCTTTTGTTTTAAAATCTCCAGGCACTCTGCTAAAGTGATTAATTCTTTCTTTGGCTTGTTTTGCAAATTAAAGCTGTTGTTTTTCAAACCTTCCTTCTAAGTAGCAAACATTCTGCCATCTCTAGAGAACACAGCAGTATTGAGAAGTAAGCGTATTATTGCTCCTTTATCAGATTTATTATTACAGAAAAAATTGTATTAATGGGATAAACTGGTATTAAAATCCATGGTCAGCTACACTGAGACTCTTCACTTGTATATTCTTTTTGCAGATTGGGACCTGGGCATTTCACTTAGGGCTATAGATGAAAAGGCTTCCCAGTCTTAGAGGGTTTTTTTTCTTTCTAGACCTCGTAAAACAGGGACCGCAGAGCCCTGACTTAGAGCTGTCAAAGAACGTTTTTGTCTTCTGTCTTGTGACTTGAAAATAAGTTTGTGCTGGAAATGTAGAAGTTTTCCTTCTGATGTGTGAAACATGAGAACAGGGTGTTGACCTCCATTTTCATTTCAGAATATTGTTTTCTTTCTGCTCCTCCTCCTCTCCTACTAGTATTGAAACTAGGTTATAATTCTGTAAAGCAGCTTTCATTTTAATAGGTGGGAGTTGCAATACGTTTAGTGCTTTGCTTGATCTTTGTTTATTCGGATATAGTTAATGACCTTATTGAGTAAGAAAACCCAGGACCACAGAGGTGGTTTGCTGTGCTGCTGAGTGTCTTGCACAGTATGAGCCGCTTTGGAGGCTTTGGAATTATGTTTGCGTCTTGGTTTTGAATTCTGAATTGCTGTTTTGCTGCCTTCAGCTTCCTGGAGAAAGGGTTAGTGAATTATTTCCTTAAAATGCTATTAGATATATCAGAAGGTGAGTAATTGCCCTGTCAACTTTCGATATCTCAAGTATCTGACTTCTGGAAGAGCAGCATGAGCCAGAGAGCTGCATATATTTTGAATATATTTTTATGTGTGTGTGTTGAGATGAGTGCTGGGGAAGCATGAGATTTTAGATTTTTTTCTGAGGCATCCGTGAAAAATAAGACTAAATCGCAGATTTGCTGTCACAGTTTGCCTATTGTCTAGGTCTAAATTAAGATTCGAAGAAAGTTTCTCTATGGATGAGGTGTGTTGGGGAAGGATCATCACATTATTAGTAAATAATGATGCAGGCTGAAAAGTCAGAACTGGGTCTTATAATTTTAATTGGCAAGTTGGTGCGATTTAACCATTTAACTGAGAAAATACCATTTCTAGAAATTTGGCAGATGTGATAGTTATTTAGTGGCACTGAGCATCTGCTTTAATCTGCATCTAGAAGTGTGATTGCATGACCTCAGTAAAAACATTTTCCAGGTTAATTTTCTTTAAGAAAATCAAACATTTGCCGATGTAGTAATTCCATAAAGTTGGCAGTGTATTTGGCTGGTAAGGTATTTAACGTGTTGTGTAGAGCACAGGAAAACTTTCTATAGTTTATATGTTCACAAGAAATTTGGCCTAGATGCTGTATTTTTTAAGGTTGGTTTTACTGTACCTTTGTAATTTAAAAAAGAAAAATGAGAACCCATTTTCCAGTTTATTCCCTGTTTTACCACAACAAATGAGATATCGGGTGTCTGTGCAGAAGTGTTAACCAACACACTTACTGAAATTTAAATAAAAAGTACTCTGTACGGCCAAGCCCAGGCTGTGTTAGCACAGCAGGTCTGCAGATGCTGTGAGTGTTCCAAAGGCTGTAGTGTGGACATGGGATTTTTTTCTCCTGATTCAAAAGGCAGAGCTTGTCATGATACTGAAAAGTCATCAAAAACTCCTTAACACTGTTTTGAAAGTGTCAAAAAGCAGGCCCTTGATTCAGCATGCTGGACGCAGGGAGGATCACTCCTCTAATCAAGCACTGGCGTGACTCGTATTTATTGCACATACCGATTGCATATTCATTAGTTTCTACCTTAGTTCATGCCTTAAATGTAGGTTATTTACATAACCCCACCCTTGGTCAGGAGTCCTTTTTTGGTGTTCAGGGGTCTTCATCTGGGGTCTCCGGTGGCCCCTGATGGTCTTCACAGCCTGGTGCCCCTTGGGTTACAATTGTCCGGTCCTGACCTGGTTCCTTGAGTGTGCATTTTGTCGTTCTGTGCTACCACACAGCAAAAGCCATGTAGCTCTTTCTTTAACCTAGTGGAACATCCCACTTGCCCATCTTGAAAACCAAGGACATTTGCCTCATGTCCAGCCTCTGTGTAGCTATTGTTCCTCTAGTAAGTGTCTGTTCCATTAGGCCTAGTGTGGTTTCTAGACAACTTTCTTCCTCTTATCAGTTAAAACTCTGGTGTTTTGTTTTAGCACTTTTCTGAAAGACCATTGACTTCGTTAATGCTTAGGAAAGACTAGTTGAGTAGAGACACGTGCCAGGGAGCGGCAGAGCCGCCCAGCTCTGTGTCTGCAGATGGTCGGTGCTGGGCAGTGGTGGCCAAGGCAGGACTTCATTCGTTCATTTACATTTTCGGGAAACTTGTATTTCTGTAAATCGTGGAGTTTGTTTGTTTGTTTTGCAGATGTAGTTTTTCGTCCAAATGACCTGTAAAGCAATCCTCTCCAGGGCCAGGTTAAAGAGCAGTTTTCCTCTGAGACAGCTCACGCCAGCAAAGTCTCCTTTGTGAGGAACAAGCTTTCCTTTTTAATGATTGCTCTGTGGGATTAATATTTTTCTTGACCTGAGGCATGCTTGACTTTCAAATAAAGCCAAGCTCAAGGCAGCAGAACAGCAGAAGGGGACGCTGAACAGAAATGTTAGTAGGTTTTGTAAGTTGTTATAAAGTTTCAGGCAAATCTCAACTCAAGCAGGCAGGTAGCTCAGAAAATGTTTTGCCTGTCCCTGTCTGAAGTCCCAGTTCTCAGTTTCTGAGAGCAGAACTACTATCTTTTCTCTCTTCACAAACAGACCTGCAAAATGAGCAAGTTAAAATGAAAAATGAACTCTGAAGATGGTAAATATTTTTTCTATTCTTTCTTTTAAAAAAATCTAGTAGGCTTATTCTGGAGGTTGTTTTCTTTTGTCCTTGAATTTTTCAGGTTCAGTTCAGACAATTTGACATCTCACCTCGAGGTTTATTACAGTTCAGCAGAGTCCTGGCAATGTTGTTTTAGCAAATGTTTTCCAGACTATGGATTGCACGTTATGTTAGCGGCTGGAAGGACTGTGAAATATTCAGGACTGGCACCACAATTAAACAGTGGTGTGTTTACAGTGCGTCTGGAGAACTGCACTGTCAATTCAGAAGAGTGCTTAATGGTTTCTTAATGAATATACAGCACAGAGGAGCTCTGGGTGCTTTTGTCAGATCAGCTGCAAGTTTTGAGAAGGGACCGTGAAATACATGAACAATGTGTTAGTGATAAATATTAACTACAGTTTTCAATAGAGGAAATAGATTACGTTTAATGGTGTGTACTGGTTCCAAAATAATTAATTTCAGGTCCAGGCTGCAGGGGTCACCTGGATTCTAGTTGCTGATTCAGCTGGTTTATACATGACTGTTTCTGACCATGTGCTGGCCCAGGACAAGCATTTAATCTGGTGAAATCCTTCCCCTTGGGAGGAGGAAGCGAAGGCATTTCCCTTTGTGTTTCTTCCTCCCTCCAATCTCCACCCTGCATCTGTACAGTTGTTGGGAAATTTACTTCCTTGCAATTGTTAATTCTTCATGCATCTTTGAAATAAAGCCTCTGTTCCCCAGTTAAGTCCATGGTTGGCTGAACATCTTAAAACTTTGTTGGAACAATACAGATTAAAAGTAATTTACACATTACAGATCACTTGCCAAGCACACCCATAGTAAATTGAAATGAGTACGCTGTTATTTTGGAGCCATCTCAGCTTCAGGTACACTTGACTTGGTTTGCTTGTGTTACAGACTTTAGGAGGGCTTTTGTCCCATAGTTTGTGCCATCACAGGTTGTCTTCTCAGAATACATGCTATAAAGCAACACACCTTTCTCTGTTTTGTTGCTGTTACTAATTAAATCACCCTTATGAAGACATCCTTTTAATGCAGCAAACAATATGAAGTATGACTGACTCTCGAGAATGTTGTTTTCCTTGCACACACACTTTGGTGTGTGGATTCCCTGAAGCGTTTGAGGCGCAGTGGGTGAGGTCTGTGTATTTGCTCAGCAGGATTAAACAGAGATAGGACTGTTTGCAGACTTGGACAAGCTCAAGTGCAGGAGCTGATGTGAGTTTTTGTTGGGTGAACTCAGGAGCCTGTTTGAACAGCAGAAATTAATCCTGTTCCTGGAGGGGCAGAGGTAACTCCGTGGCGTACCTAGCGCCAGGGTGTCAGTGCATGTGTCAGTTTTTTTCGGGGGGAGGCAGGATGGGTTTTTCTCTGAACCAGATGGCCAGTTTCTCAGAAAAGTGCATTAGTACCTAGTGGCAAAACCCGGGGACCTTTTTTGATCTTTCTTTTCACCAATATGCTTAATCTTTCCTTAATCTCTGCACTGACATTGTCCTTTTCTAAGGCAGGACATGCTGCTGCTGTTGGCTGTGACTGATAAATTAGTTCAGGAGACTCAAAATGGTATCAAATGATAGATTGTATTCCAGGTTTAGTGGTCTGAAATAAAAATGATGGCAACCAGCTAATAAAATGACCAAAACTGAGCGCAGTGAACAAGAAAAACAGGGCCCTTGAGTGACTTTGCAGTAAGCTTAGGCATTGCAGCTGCTGCAGTTTGGCAAAGGGGACAAATCTCCTCCTATCGATATGAAAAGAAGAGCTCCCACTGATGTTGATAAAAGGCAGAAATACAGCGGAGCAAATAAAAACCAGTTGTATTGACAATGGGAAAAAATGCTCTTCTGGCTTTTTCCTTACTCGATTGTTGTGGAAAGTCCTACCCTGCCAATGGCAATCTCCGATTACCCTGAACTTTGCAGCATTTTCAACCTGTGAGCCAGGTCCACATTTCTTCTAGATTAAAACCCACAAGCTGCTGATGCCATGAGCAGTTGATCAGCTCCCCATTGCTGATTCAAGATGTTACCTTTTCCTGCTGGATGGGATTGTCCCTCAACAGCTCCTCCCTATCAACAAGAAACGTGTCCTAGGGTTAAATTACCGGTTACCCAATCTCTTTGATACACCTTCATGGGGTTACCTCTGTTACAAACTCCTAATATTTTCAAAATGTATAAGTAAGACTATACAGTCTGAGTTGTGGCTGAAAGATTGTACCATAAGAGACTCATTTTTTGTAAGAGAAACTGAGCAGTTTCCTTGGAAATGTGTGGAAATAACTATAACCTGTAATGAAGGACCTATGTGAGCCAGCTGGACTCGGAGCCTGAGAATTTTTTTGTTGTTTTATTTCTTGGCTAAAGCTACATGTAATTTCTATGTATATGGTCTTTTATGATACAGCATATACTATAATACTACAGCAATAATAGTTCATCTTATAAAGTGCTATATACTGTAACCCCATGAGGGCTATGAGGGGAGAGGCATGAGACTGGGACATGTTGGCAGCCACAGAATCAAAGCTTTTCTGAGATGGCGTAATGGAAATGTCTAATTGCAAATGTCATTTGTCCTCACTGGTTATGATCCTGGAGGCTGGCAGAACCCATGTCACAGCGGTACGGCCCGGTGGGACGGGAGGTCCTGTGGCACTTTGTGTGTGTTTCTGCCACGGTCCTGCTTCAGGAGGGCATGTGGAGCATGAGAAGGCTTCTGCTGAAGGAGAAGACCCTCCTGCTTCCAATAAAACATTTATTTCTCTTGCACATAAACCACATAATGTATAAGAGCTTATATTTTTTTCAAGAAAAAATTGGGGTTGTCATTTCTCTAGCAAGACTGCACTCCATTCCTGCTGCTTCCTTTCAGCTCATTTGCTGAAAGCTGCTTCTGAAAGAGCAGGAGAGGGAAGCGCTCACGAACAAGGACGTGGAGATGTCTTAGGAAGCGGTACCTGCATGTATCCCACCCTTGTGGCGCTGACAACCTGCAGAATGCAGGTGTAAAAAGAAATAGAAACACAAGTCTGAAACAGAAAACCAAACTTTTTGGAGAAGCAAATATTAATCTTTGTAATATCTTTATGTACTAAAAGTATGTCTTCTTGTCTCCCCCCTAGATTGCAAACAGTCATTGAGGGAAGAAGGGGCAACAGTAACTATGAACAGGAGAGGAGCTATCAAGCAAGCCAAAATCCAGTACATCAAAAATCATGAATTTATTGCTACCTTCTTTGGACAACCTACTTTTTGCTCTGTCTGCAAGGACTTTGTATGGTAAGAAGGAAATGCTAAGCTTCTCCCATCCCCAAAGGCTAAATAACTGCAAAATTTGCTTCAGGTATATTGAGACAAAACATGACATGTAAATTCACAAGTGTTTGGAAATTGAAATAATATATTTACTAAGCGTATTGTTACACATAAGAACTACAGTTGTCTCTTTCACATTAAAAACTGGAACTTCAACATTTTTGCAACTGAAATGATTGGCAAAAATTCCATCAGCATCAAAAGTGAGATCTGGCCAGTAATGCACAGTGTTCTTTTACAAGAGAGTGAGATGGGTGGATCTGAGAAAAGTGGTGCTCAAACATTAAAATGTGCAGTGGCTAATAGCAGAGTAAATACCCATCGTGAGCAAGAAGCTGGATCTCTTTCACAGTAAGGCCTTTTTTGTAATAAGTCAGATCAGGAGGTTTTCTTGTATGATTGAAACCTTTTCTTTCTGGGTTTCCCTCCTAATTTGCTGGTCTAGCAAATCACACTACCTTATTTTCTAAACCTTACATTCATGAGAGAAGATTCTGAATAGCAGAAGTTAGACCAGTTCTTGAATTGGAGCAAATATTCTTCTAGACAAAGGGTTGATTGTTTGACATGGTAAAACAAACAAAACACCAACCACCACCACCACCACCACCACCACCACCAAAGTGCTTTTACGGTTTCCTTCTTTATCATTTGTTTTTCAGGGGACTCAACAAGCAGGGATACAAATGTAGGCGTAAGTTAATTTTACATATTTGTCTTCTACTGCTTTCCACATTTTCCACGTTAACCTGTTAATTTAATAGTTACTATTGAAAAATCTTCTGAAAACATGCATGGCACAGTGTGTCATCACTTCAGATGGTAGTAGTAGATATTAAACATCAGTTTCGCATGATAACCTAAGGCTGTCTAATTATGATTCCTATCCAAGTCTTTAGTATCAAGATTTAGACTTAGCTATTCTTCTTATAAGAGTGTAACGCAGTTGAAAAGTTGCAGTAGTTTTTAAGAGCAATTTTTGTGAAACTTTTTCTAAAATTAATTACAATTATCGATGGGTTTTACAGCTGAATTGAAAAGCACATTTGCCTTAGCATAGATCTCTATGCATTGCTCCAAACAGTTGGGGAGGTATCAAAGGGTAAAACTCAAAGCATAGGATTGGCCTTCTGTTATCAAATGTTGTTGGCATTTCCTAATGGAGGCAGATTTAGTTTAGAAGTAGAGGTTATGTAAAAATAAAATGGGGAGAAGCTGTTCTAAAAAGGTCCTCATCTTGATAGAAGATAAAGGTTTTGGTGTATACAGTATGATGGGAAGGAGTGCTTTTCACATCATGCTATGAAATGTGAACACCTCATCCTGTGTATTTATTATCTGAAGGAATCTTTCTTTTTTTTCTTGCGCATGTCTTGAAGAATGCAATGCTGCTATTCATAAGAAATGTATTGATAAAATCATTGGGAGGTGTACTGGTACCGCAGCCAACAGCAGGGACACAATGGTAAGAGCTGGAACAACACATTTAGAGTGTAACTATGTAGTTAAATGCTCTTGAACTAAAAAAATCTTGTATAGAAACGGGCAAGTCCATTCGGGAACTGCTTGACCATACAACCAAGTTACTGTCTTCTCTGAAGATTGCATGAAACATGTAGTGGATGAAGGTTTCAAGCAAGAAGAATAGTTAAAAGGGGGTGGGTAGTATTTGATGGGCAGATTCTTTCCCTGCTAGATGAGGGCTGTTAAAACTGGGGTATCCAAGATAAAACTGTTGCAGCTCTGTAGTACCCTGCTTTCTGTAAGAAGATCCTGTTTTGGGTAAAGCGCCTCATTCCCTTTCCCTGTCTGTCCTCAGTTTCAAAAGGAACGTTTCAAAATCGACATGCCTCATCGCTTCAAAGTTTACAATTATATGAGCCCGAACTTCTGCGACCACTGCGGCAGCCTGCTCTGGGGGCTGGTCAGACAGGGGCTCAAGTGTGAAGGTGAGGAGGACGAGGGAGGGCAGCTGCAACCACTCTGGGCTTCTCCAATGTATTCTCCCCCGCTGTGCCCCCGACTAGAGATTTGCTATTGCTACACACTGCGTTTGTGTATGTGTGTTACATAGAATGGGATTCATGTCATCTATGCGTGGCTGAAAAAGTTTTTGTACTAGAGAGGGACAAAGAGGCACTTGGCTCATGTGACGGCTCAGCCAAGTTGAGCTTCTAATGCAGTCAGAAAACATGCTGTGGAGGTGTGATCTTGAGTATAATCAGAATTACTGCTTTGGGAATGCCTGAAATTTGGCGAGTCTGACTTAAGGTATTACTGTACTGAAAGAGTTTACTGTAATTCAATGAGGACTGGGTTAGGGAGCAATTAAATAGTCTGTACATCCATAAATCCATGGGTCCAGATGGGATGCATCCGCGGGTGCTGAGGGAGCTGGCTGAAGTCATTGCTGGACCGCTCTCCATCATCTTTGCCAAGTCTTGGGAAACGGGAGAGGTGCCCGAGGATTGGAGGAAAGCAAATGTCACTCCAGTCTTCAAAAAGGGCAAGAAGGAGGACCCGGGTAATTATAGACCGGTCAGCCTCTGTCCCAGGGAAAGTAATGGAACAGCTTATCCTTGGTGCCATCTCAAGGCATATCAAGGATAAGAGGGTTATTAGGGGCAGTCAGCATGGCTTTACCAAGGCTTGACCAACCTCATAGCCTTTTATGAGAATGTAACAAGGTGGATGGATGATGGCAGAGCGGTGGATGTGGTCTACCTTGACTTCAGTAAAGCCTTTGACACAGTCTCCCACAGCATCCTCACAGCTAAGTTGAGGAGGTGTGGTCTAGACAATAGAGTAGTGAGGTGGGTTGCAAACTGGCTTAGGGAGAGAAGCCAGAGAGTGGCAGTCAATGGTGCGGAGTCCAGTTGGAGGCCAGTATCTAGTGGAGTGCCTCAGGGGTCAGTGCTGGGGCCAGTATTATTCAATATATTCATTAACGATTTAGACGAGGGAATTGAGTGTACTATCAGCAAGTTTGCTGATGACACTAAGCTGGGAGGAGTGGCTGACATGCCAGAAGGCTGTGCTGCCATCCAGCGAGACCTGGACAGGCTGGAGAGTTGGGCGGGGAATAACCTAATGAAATTTAACAAGGGAAAGTGTAGAGTCCTGCATCTGGGCAGGAACAACCCCAGGTTCCAGTATAGGTTGGGAGATTACATATTAGAGAGCAGTGTAGGGGAAAGGGACCTGGGGGTCCTGGTGGACACCAGGATGACCATGAGCCAGCACTGTGCCCTTGTGGCCAGGAAGGCCAATGGCATCCTGGGGTGTATTAGAAGGGGGGTGGTTAGTAGGTCGAGAGAGGTCCTCCTTCCCCTCTACTCCACCCTGGTGAGACCACATCTGGAATATTGTGTCCAGTTGTGGCCCCTCAGTTCCAGAAGGACAGGGAACTGCTGGAGAGGGTCCAGCGTAGGGCAACGAAGATGATTAAGGGAGTGGAGCACCTCCCTTATGAAGAAAGGCTGAGGGAGCTGGGTCTCTTTGGAGAAGAGGAGACTGAGGGGTGACCTTATTAATGTTTAGAAATATATAAAGGGTGAGTGCCAGGAGGATGGAGCCAGGCTCTTCTCGGTGGCAAACAATGATAGGACAAGGGGTAATGGGATCAAGCTGGAACACAAGAGGTTCCACTTAAATTTGAGAAAAAACTTCTTCTCAGTGAGGGTGACAGACACTGGAACAGGCTGCCCAGGGAGGTTGTGGAGTCTCCTTCTCTGGAGACATTCAAAACCCACCTGGACATGTTCCTGTGCGACCTCACCTGGGCGTTCCTGCTCCAGCAGGGGGATTGGACTGGATGATCTTTTGAGGTCCCTTCCAATCCCAAACATACTGTGATACTGTGAAGTACCACTTTTAAAATTCTCCCACAAAAAGGCAAGATGATCTTTATTGTAACAGGTTTTGAGAATAATGATGATTGGAGCTTTTTCCTTTCAAACAATTTTTGTAGTTTTCATTGGGTCAAAGATTTAAAGTGTAATTTTATTACCAGTGACAGATCCATATCCTGTCTGGCCTTATAACAAGGTTTCTGAACTGCACAGAGAAACAGCCCTTTTTGTTGTAATGTCAGACAGTGTTTTCGTGATGCTTGTATAACCATCCTTACATTTCTTTTAGAATGTGGGATGAACGTGCATCATAAATGCCAGACGAAGGTGGCAAACTTATGTGGAATAAACCAGAAGTTGCTAGCTGAAGCATTAAATCAAGTTAGCCAGGTATGCTTTATTGCCATTTCTCAGGTAATTAGTTGTTTGCAGAGCATTTTGGGGTTTTTACTTCATCTTTTCTGTATCACTTTTATGGGGAGCTGAGTTTGGAATGGAGGAAAACAGCTTTCTCTTTTTAATTTGAACTCTAAAGAGACAAACAAGGATGTCAATAGTGTAAAGGTGACATTGGAGGTGGGGGGAAATCCCACCTAACAATATTTTAAAAGGTGTTTGGATTCATGAAATCCAGCTTTGTTCTTCTGTGGTGCCAAGGTTATTCTCTCCCTTTCTGTTTAATTGTTTAAACAGCAGCATCATAACACTGAAATCTGTTTTTTCCATGCTTCAACTTTAGAATTCCACCTGAACGTTAAAATTAAATAAATCTGGAGAAATATACCAGATATTTTCAACTTTTCTTAATCTGATATATACACACAGAAAACTCCTCTGGAATTAACACTGGCCCCATAGTGACATTGTCCATCTCCTGCTGCAGCATGGCTGTGTCTTGTGGTCAACTTCTGACTTGCAAATAAAGATTCAGACACAAGCTCTGAAGTAAAACAGGAAAATATATGACAAAAGCCAACAGTATTTCCTCTGAGTGTTTGATATTTGCTTTGAAAACTGAGAGCTGTTGCACCAGTTCTTTCACAACACAAAACCACTCCATCTTTTCATTATTAAAATTTGATCTCGGGGATCTTCCACACATAAAATTTGTTTCCCTGTGTTTTTCCCTGTGTTTTCCCTGGATGTCACACATAGATGTGACTTCAGCTTGTCCAGTGTGACGGTGATTCCTCTTTCAAATGAACATATGTCCAAGGGGACATTTTCCTTCCACCACAGATTCAAACCATTATACCTTTAATAATTCTGCAATGAACAATACACCATAGACTGTTCAGGAATTTCAGTTACTTATTTTGTTGCAGTGAAGGAAGTGAAGTAATTGGTTGATCTGAAGCTGTAAAGAATGTGGCTAAATAGTCTATGAACCAGACTTCTTGAGAAAAGATCTGTGCTAGGAATTAATAATAAAAAAGAGAAGTTTATACTGCCATCATGTTACATTTAACAGCTATTGTTATAAATATTTCTAAAGTAATAGTGCAAATATAATTTCATATGGTCCCTCCTCAGAAATCTAGTCGCAAGTCTGATTCTGGGTCTGTAGAAAATGTTGGTATTTATCAAGATTTTGATAAGAAACCTAAAGGTCCAGGAGGAGATACAACAGGTAAGAAAACCTACAATGTCTTTATTTATCACTTTACCTACCAGGCTACATAAACGAACAACTTCAGTTATTTGTTCTTGCCTTATGTTAGACAATTTTTTAATAAGAACTGTTAAAAAATATATATGCATATATTTCTTTTTACCTTTTCCTGGCCACACAAAAAGCTTACATAACTTTTGATAAATACCCGTAGTTTCTAGTCCATGACCATACTGACCTTTCTGCAAAGCACTTGTTTTACTCACTGCAGCGTAGTTCCCCGTGATGAACTGGAGGGTGCCTCACCAGCCAGATACGCACATAAATCCCCTTCCCTCCTTCCTGTAACTGAGGTGTCACGCACATTGTTAACTGTCATGGTTTGTTCACAAACCATTAGCAACCAATGGCAAACACAATCTATTTTAGAATATAAGTAGCCAAAACACTGCTTGAGATGAAACAGCTCAAATAGTTTTAGCAGTACCTGGAATCCTGTCTCTACAGGCTCAGAATAAGGGTTTGTATTTTTTTTTTTTTTTACTATTGCTAAAGGGTTCTAGCATTCTGTAAGCTTAGCTTTCATAACTGCTAGCCTATGATAACTTATGCAAAAATATATGCAACAGTAGAAGTAACTTTTTACCAGGTGGAAATCACCAGGCTCAGTAAGAGATAATGGGTGGGTTTGGAGTGGTATAGGATTTTATATATTCATCCATGCATTGAGCTGATGCTGTTGAAATACCCAGTAAGAAAATTATTTTTATATTATTTATCATACTTGTTCTGGTTTACTAGAACAGGTTGGAAAAAAAAAAACCAACCAATTCTTGCGAAGTGGGTCTAGTTTAATACTAAGTCATGGTGCAGCCGCTGTGATTCTTCCCTGGTTATCACAGATGCTGGGCAGCTTGCAGGACGTACGTACTATCATCTCATGATTATCATCAGCGTTGTCTTAGTGACCCAGTGAAGGTCAAAAATACAGTTATTAATTGTAGAATATAATCAGGATTAGCCTGTATGGTCATGCTTCTTGGTGACCATCCGGCATAAATCGGATTGTTTTATGGCCTCTCTGCTTAGGCTGAGGGACTGTCCTGTTCTGCTAACACAAATAATTTGTTCACAAGCAGTCCTTGTAAAGTATCTTTTTCTACAAATTATGGTCTGTATCTTAGTCACAGGAGAGAGTTAGGGCTTTTGATTTTTATAATGCCAGTCTAAGTGTTGCTTAAACCCAGTATCAGAAACAATGGCAGATTCAGTTCAAGTCCAACACTTCCAAGTATACTTCAGTAATTTAAACTTTGTTATAAACTACAGGAGTTGGCCCTTATGTTTAGATTTGCCAAGTGTTCCAGCAGCAGATGCATTGAAATGTCATGTCACTACTGACTTTTTAGCGGAGCATCTGAGTCAGGCAGTATTTCTGCATATATTGAACTTTAAACTCCCTGTTTCAATTAGCAGATAGCAGCGAGTACGATAAACTCTGGGAGGGCAGCACAGCCAAGACAGCGCCACGAATTGCAACCAGGAGAAAATTCAACATAGAAAGCTTTGTCTTCCATAAAGTACTAGGGAAAGGAAGTTTTGGAAAGGTATGTAACAAACTTATGGAGCTTAAGGTGTCTGCGTTGTTGATCTCTGCAATGTGATGAGCTATTTCCATTAAGTAGAAAGGTTTTGCTGTTACAGCCACTTGGGTAGATAGTCTTTTATCAGAGTTGAATAATAGCCATCTTTGTCAAAGACACTAGAAGTTCATTGCCTGAATCTTGTCTAAACTCAAAATTGATTCATAATGCACAACAGTTTTTCAATTATTTAGTATCAAGGCAGAGGAGTTGCCCTTTATGCACTGAAGTGCAAAAGGATGCTTTATGTTCACACACTCCATATAGAAGCAGCCTCATAATGCTCCTGTGGGAGAGCAGCCTGACCCCCACAGGTTCTGTCTGCAGCTGTCTGAAGCTACAGCTCTCATGAAGCAACAGGCTTCACGTCTTCTGCTTAAACACTCACAAGACAGAAAAAACTGCCTTGTTGAGCCCCATCTCATCTCTGTGCCCAGCAACTTCACCTTCCCAAATCTCACTCATCTTTCACATTGAAATGGTTTTTTTTAATTGTCATTGCACCTGCTATAAACACCTTTGACTTTACTGATACTATCAGCAACAGTCTTTCCTATGTGTGCTATGATCTCGTCTTTTATTTTTTGCAGGTTCTGCTTGCTGAGCTGAAAGGGAAGAATGAATTCTTTGCTATCAAAGCTCTGAAGAAAGATGTGGTGCTAATTGATGATGATGTGGAATGTACCATGGTGGAAAAGCGGGTCCTCGCACTTGCATGGGAAAATCCGTTTCTCACGCATCTTTACTGCACGTTTCAGACAAAGGTAAGAAAACCCAGTGGCAACAGCAATGCAACAGATGGAGCCTTTTAATGGACGCTGTTGCCAGCTGTCTAGTAAAAGTAGCTTTGTGATGCAAGAATTAAATTTCCTTTTCTTGTCCTCCTTGCAGTAGTTCACAGGCCTTATGGAAAGTAAATATGAGTATGGACCCCCACATGGGTTGATGAGAACAGAATAAGATAATAAAAAGCATCTATGCAATCTGAAATAAGAGGCAGTTTAATTTAAATCCTTGATCTTAGCTTTATCCTCTGTTAGGGGGAAAAAGATCACTGTCAGAGATCAGTAAGTCTTTGTAAATGTATATTTTTGTATGTTTTATATATGTCTAGAAACCCACAGAATACAGCATCAGCTATTTAGCTTTATTATACACAGCCAGATTATTCAAATCTGTAGGAGCCTCATATGCTCTTAGGCATGCATGAAATAGAGAAATACTTCGGGAGAGGAGGAAAGCGGCTCCTCGGTCCCCAGTAGCCACATCGCTACTTTATATGGGG
The DNA here is from genome assembly GCF_964273445.1 of Streptopelia decaocto. NCBI lineage: Eukaryota > Metazoa > Chordata > Aves > Columbiformes > Columbidae > Streptopelia > Streptopelia decaocto. Next base: position 6,293,089 of record NC_138662.1, read on the forward strand.
TTGCAATAGCATCAGTAATTTTTCCATTCTCTGGTTATTTGGAAACAGCAACATCTGTTCTTTGTTATGGAGTTCCTGAATGGGGGAGACCTGATGTTCCACATACAAGACAAGGGGCGTTTTGATCTCTACAGAGCAACGTAAGTCCAGAACCCTTCGGTCCCCATCTCTGAGTGACTTTAGTCTCTCTGGTTTTACTGCTTCTAGTTCTGCACCACTTACCTGCAGTCTTTCACTCCAGTTTTAGTGGCTGGTGATTGAGAAGGCATTTCTAGACACTGGTTTAATACAATGAAGAAGCTCACTTAATGATGTGTGGAGTTAAGTTTTCTTAATTTATGTAGCAGGGTGATGTTTTACTTTATGGGATGCTTGTACCTAGAGATGCCAAGTAAACTGCAACGTGAGCCAGCAATGAAAGCACAAGGTTCAGCTTCGTTGTCCCTCAGGACAGTATTTGGATGGAAAAACTGGAAAACAGCATGAGAAAAAAAACCTCAACACTTACAATATTACGTACTAGTATTGCTAAGTTGACACGATGGTACAGAAGGATAACTTGCATGTTCCAGAAGATACTAAGCCCTTCGTTTAGCAAGTGTGATTGCATCAGTTACCTATGGTTTAAAGATCACTGGAGCCGTAGACTTTAAAAGATGCAAAAATATTGTATTATTGTTACTTTACCTGTAATAATTTTCTTTAGTTTAGGTCAGTTTCTACCTTTCTCACCCAAAAGTGTGAGGGTTTTAATTGTGTCATTGAATGGGTGCGTGCAAGACCTGAGAAGTGCAGGGAAGTGAACCTACCTGTAAACACCAGTGCTGCTGTATAGCCAGCCTGGAAAATTACTTCTGTTACTGGGTGCTGTACTAGGGAAAGTGACCGGGTGGGATCATTTCCCTTCATGTCCTCTGGTTTATCACGTCCTTTTTTTGAGAACACCCCTGAAGTGATGCTGCTGTTCACTCTGCTGTACAGGGCAGGTGCAGTGGGAGGGAGGTGAGGTGTTTCTAGCTGAGCCATTGGTGCCCGGTCCCTCTTAAAGCAACCCAGGGAGCGTCTTTCCAGTAGCTGCCTTTCAAAAGGCAGATGCGTATCACTGAGAACATACACAGACTATTAAAGGGTAGAAATGGGCGAGTGTTCCCTCATGGAAGTGGAATGGAGCATTAAGGCAAGTTGCTGTAGTGTTCCCTCTGCTCTTTGGCATTAGATACTACAGATGATTAACACATAGATTAACACAGATTATACCACCCAGCTATACAAATACAGATATATTCATGTTTAAAGAAGCATACAGCACTTCTCACACCATGAAGAGAAGCTTACGGCAGCTCTTTTGGCTGGCTGCATTGACTCTTTTAACTGAGCAAGACAGATTAAAAGATGTTTTGGTCTTTTCAGGTTTTATGGAGCTGAAATTTTGTGTGGGCTACAGTTCCTTCACAGCAAAGGCATTATTTATAGGTGAGTACTAACTAGCTCCAGTGTGGGACCTATGGATTGTCTTAGCACTTCATGCATGTTTGAATTACTGATGGATGTGACAAGCAAACACTGTCTGGCAGATCTGATGTTATTCCAAAGGCATTAACATGCCTGAAACAAATCTGTATCTGTGTGTCTTTTCCTTAGCAACCAGAAGGATGGAATGTTGCACAAAAGTGGTTTTGTTTCAGTTATTTTAGGTGCTGCCTTCAAATCATGAGTCCATTTAGCTTGGCGGCAAGGGAGAGGGTCCTTGAGGCTCTCGGTTCCTGGCGGCCCTGTGAACAGCACTGAGGTGACAATCATCAGGCTGAAACATCAGAGGCCAGATCCTGATCAGCCACTTCTTACTGTAAATACCCATGCTACAAGAGATGGAAGTTTATTTTTATGTACATTTTTTTCTTAATTTCCTTTCTGCAGCCTTTTTACACCACTCACAGCTCTAGAGCACTGTTTGGTAACTACTTGCTCAGGTAGCTCTTACCGCTGTGGCAAACAGGTAGGAAGGGCAACGTATGTGCACTTAAGAGCAAGTTACTCAAGGTAACTTAAGTAAATGTACCCCAAACCAGCTGGTATTGCCCATCTCCCTTTATAGAAACAGGAAACTTCTGTTGGAACATCCAGCCTTTAAAGCAATTTTCTGAAATTAGAGACTAGTATTTCAGAAAAAGTGTTTGTAAAGAGGATGAACATTACAGGAATCCTCCTTGGTGACAAAGGATGATTGTTACAGGCCTATCTGCTCTCAGAGGAGACAGCCGTAACCCAGGAATGTCCTTAACGTACCCAACTGTATTCCCGCTCCTCCTGCAGGTTTTTATACAGGAAAGGATCAAACTCCAGGAATGTTGTCATAGCACAAATTCCTTTCATCTCAGATTTTCTAGAGCATTTTTAGGTTTGCTGTTAAATTTCCCTACATTCAATTAGAATGTTCCTGGACAGAGATTTCAGAGTATGAGGTATTTTTGAGACACTACTATTTTCCAACAAGACTGCAGCAAAATCAAAGGTACTTCTTTTTTCCCCTGTACACAGAGTATTTACCAGTGTAATCACAGAACTGTTTAGGTAGGCACTGCATGTAAGTGCACATCCATACAAACGATTTTAGAACCTGTAGCTAGGTAAGTGCAGTACCCTAAGTTACCATTAGTATTCCCCTCATATATCCCCTCATATAATATATCTCAAATATATTCCATTTACTGAACAGTATTCAATATGTATTCAATTTACTGAACAGTAGCTATTGTCCAGACTTGGAAGGATTTATGGTGCCCTGCATTAGATCAGGGACTCTTGGTCTGAGCTGCAGCTCATCATCTGAGCAGTTTAAGTAGCCAATACTGGGAACTTAAGTTACCAAGGAGAAAAGACTGCCCTGTTGTCATGTAAAATTCTGTGCTCTATTCAAGACTTTCTTGATAAGCAGAAGGGCTGTTCAGTTTCTCTCCAGCCTGCTCTCCTTGGTATGTGCTTTTGCAGCCAGATGGACAAAAAACGCACCCCAGTCAAAGGGAGGGAATGTAGCTTTTGGAAACGGCTGTTAAAAAGCTCTTCCTGGATTGAATAGTGTTATTCTGAAAAAAAAGACATGAATAGGACACTTCACAGACCACGGCCACAACACACGGTGTAACTAGGAACAAGTCACAGGTGGTGTTAAAAGCCGGGCAGGCTTCAAACACTCTGACTCTGCCAGGGGCTCTAAGGATCCAACAGCCCCTCTGTGCCACGAGCTGCTGCAGCCCTGCGGCTGGGGCCCTGCGGCTGGGGCCCTGCGGCTGGGGCCCTGCGGCTGGAGCCCTGTGCTGGGGCACTGCAGCTGCAGCCCTGCCAGCTGTGGGGCTTAACTGGCACCTCCTCCCAGAGGAACAGAAGCCCTGGGTGTGCTTTTGGATCTGAGAGCAAGTGTAGGGCATTGTAAGGTCAGACGCAAAATATACACCTCAGCCTCCTGATGAGGGAGTTCTTCCCTTCTCCGCACCGCCTTCAAAGTACAAAAGTACCATTTTGTACATATTTTGTTGATGATTATTTTCCTGAAAAGCCTCTTTGTATGATGTAGAGTAGATGTTCATCAGCGAAGAAACTGGATCTGAATACAAAAGCGACTCACTTTTCCATAAAATCTAACTTTTTTTTTTTTTTTAATGCTTTTTGCAGGGACCTAAAACTGGACAATGTGATGCTTGATAAAGAAGGCCACATCAAAATAGCTGATTTTGGAATGTGCAAAGAAAATGTTGTTGGTGAGAACAAGGCAAGCACGTTCTGCGGGACCCCGGACTACATTGCTCCTGAGGTCAGTATCCACTGCCGTGTCCTGCAGGGATGGACCTAATACACTGATGTTGGAATGGCCCTTGTGATTAATCATCCCTTTGTAAACTAATAGTTCAATAATGTAGAAATCTAATTAGCACAGGGAAAAAAAAAAAAAGAAAAAAAATCTGAGTTCTCTGCAGAAGGTACTTTAGATTTTTAAATGTTCTGTAGCTGCAAGTTTAAAAAAACAAAACGTGCTTTTGAAATGTTAAAATGTTCAGGTTTTGAACAAATAGTTTTCCCTTCAGCCTTGACAGCTAACACACACACAGAGCTAAAAACCTGAATGTATGTGCGCTGCAGATGAACAGACTTGTGCCCATGCAAACAACCAAAACTCAAAGCAAAAGCAGGTTCTAAGGGGAAATCTCACAAAGTTAAATTCCCTGTTACAGCAGGTTTTTAATCCAATTTGCAAAGTAGTCCAAGTAAGGAAGTTGAGTTTTAAAGTTATAAATGATGTCTGAGTCTGTTTGGTAATAAACTCATTCTCATTGGTACTTGCTTCTCCCTTCATCTTATAAAGAAACTACCAAAGATGTTTTCCAAGTGTACGGCTATTTAAGGTAAACGGAGAAAATTTCTGAAGGAGAGCACAGACCTGTGTGCTGAGCTGGCCACGTTTCCACCCAGGGACAAAACTCCAGCTGTGCATCAGTGCCAACCATCTCTCAGATTGCTGATTCCACCTCCCACCCCCAAAATACCCTAGTTTAATAGTCTCCCTTAAAATCACTCTTCTGTTTTTTGGTATGTTGTTGCTGCCTTTTATTAATTACTTGTATTTGTTCCTCTGCACTTCTGTGGACTAAGATCCTGCAAGGTTCGAGGTACACGTTCTCTGTGGACTGGTGGTCATTTGGGGTCCTGCTGTACGAGATGCTTATTGGACAGTCCCCTTTCCATGGGGATGATGAAGATGAACTGTTTGAGTCAATCCGAGTGGACACTCCTCACTACCCACGCTGGATTACCAAGGAATCCAAGGATATATTGGAGAAGGTAAGACCGATGATCAATGAGTGGGTCACAGAACTGCGGGGCAGGGGGGGCAAATCTGGGCTTTTAAAAGGAACTATTTATCAGAAAGCAAATTACTTTTACGAAGGGAAAGATTAATTACTAATGGTCTGTTTACTGTTAGCAACTTCTGTACTTTTAGCAGTACACCCATCGTTCTGCCAGTGCCACCTGCCTTTTGAGCAGACAGGAGGCTTTACCGGGTGTTTTCTCTTGCAGCTATTTGAAAGGGATCCAACCAGACGACTTGGGGTCACTGGGAGTATCAGAGACCACCCGTTCTTCAAAACCATCAACTGGGCGGCGCTGGAGAAGAGGGAGGTGGACCCTCCGTTCAGGCCAAAAGTGGTATGTAGGTTATTCTTTGTTCTGCACCAGCATTGCAAATGTCAGCCTAGGAGCAATGGATTGATGTCTCTAACTTGCTCAGACTAGCTCACTGTTTCTCCTCACATTTTATAAATGAGAGTTATGTATCTCATATCTCATATGTATCTCATATGTATCTCATATTCCATTGTTCTTGGGTGGGTCAGTTATGAAAAGGGCGCACTATATTCCTCCAACTGCCCTGAAATCTTCCTATTAAGACTGTTTGCTTATACTTGCTCAAGGAGCTTCTTTATTAATATAATCTTCATGAAAATCAACTAGTAGTTCTGATACCCATTCTCCTTGAATCTTTAGATCATTGGAAAATTATGTTTTATATGCCTCCATCTTGAACATGTTGATAGTTTCTTGCAGTTTTCTGTTAATGTCGGGTGGGAGAAGGACCATGAACTTGGGGGTACTCACTTAAATATGTACTCTTCAAACTCCTCTGAGAGTCTCCAAGTGGGCAAAAAGACGCATTTTCTGTATTACTGAACTTAGAAGTGTTTGTAATGCACATACTTAATGTTACCTGATAAAAACGTGTGAAGAACAGCCTGTGTGTTACTCACAGTCTGTATCACTGTGGGCGGCTGCTGCTGATCTCATCTGGTTAAAAATCCACGCTAGTTTTCCTCCACCCTGTTACTGGTACAAGCAAAGTAATCTGGAGGTAATGCAGTCTCTCCAAAATGTAGAGACCTGTCCCATTCCAGAACAGGCAGCTTCACGGTGCACGCTCCCCTGGAAATGGAAACTCTGCGAACATGAGGATCCTATGAACAGTAACCTCTGGAGGTGCAGAGTGTAAACCACGGGCTTTAGTAACGCGGGGTTTTATGAACCAGACACAAAGCAGCTGCTATAGGGCATCGCTTTTGTTTCTCTGAACAAATACAGGCTGTAAAATGCTTTCAAGAATTTAAAAATTTTGGTTAATGGAAAGAAATGATGTGATTAAATCTAAGTGCTACATTGTTTTTGTCAACAGAGAAACTTTGGGTAATTCTATGAAATGTTACCACAAATCCAGGTGGTTGTTCTTCTCCAAAGCCACTTGGTGCTAATATTTGTTTTCAAGCAATTGCCCAGTTATAATCTTATAATGTTGTTAAAATAGGCAAGAAAGGAGGGGTTTTTTTCTCTAAAGGGGAGAAGGAGGGAGGGAGCTCAAGAAATTTCTAACCTTATGCATTAAAGCGATTTGTTCTGGAAGAAATGACAAAGTTTGTCTCAAACGATCTTCACTCTCTGTTCAATGCAGAAGTCAGCAAGCGACTACAACAACTTTGACAGAGAATTCCTGAGTGAGAAGCCAAAATTGTCCTACAGCGACAAAAACCTGATCGAGTCCATGGATCAGTCTGCATTTGCTGGATTTTCTTTTATTAACCCTAAATTTGAACAGATCTTGGACAAGTAAGTGTGAACAGAGCTGGACTTAAAAGCAAGGTTAAACGTTAAACTGAACTGTTATGTGTTCCAACGATGTCAATACTTCAGAACAATACACAGTAGAGATTAATTATGTCAAACTTCTGATTTATTGGCAATGTTCTTTTATGCATGGTTGGGTTTAAGGTATGTGAATCGTGCATTATTTTCTCTATTTGGGAAAATGTAAATTCTGTTTGGTACTTGAATGTAGGTATGTTATATATATATGCTGTATATTTTGCTCGAGAGAAGACACTAGGGAACAGAAGATGTCTTTTTAAAAGTGTTTGAGCCCTTGGTTCTTTTATTTGTCTTCAATTAAAAGAAAGTTACATTAAACTTTCATTCATGGTTTTATTAGTTGTTTCTAGAAATACGCAATTAAACTCCAGTTGTCTTTAAACTACAGTAAAAACTAGCATTTTGTAAGCCCTGATCACTTACAGAAATAAAACTAGTATTTTAGGAGAATTAAACAAAATTAGAAGATAGTCAGGTAAGGACAGTGGAGCATTTGTTCCACTTGCTGAACCGCCCAGCGCAAATTCTTCCTTCCAGTTTTACTTGCTTGTTTTTCATAGAGCAGCTGCGGCTCCTTCTACGCGCCGCACCAGGTCCTGCCTGTGGCGATACAAACTGCTCCATCTTGATATTGCAAATCATTTCATTTTCTCAACCACCGAGCTGGCAGGAAGAAAAATGTCCTGGTGAGTTTGTCCAACACAGTTACACAAGGGACATCCTCACGCTACAAGGAGATGGAGGGGTTAAAGAATTTCATCCAGAAAGCAGCTTAAAAGCTCTAAAACATTAAAAAACAACTACCTCACATGCAAACAAAAATACAGAGTAGAGTTAAAAATGAAAACACTCCTTCCACCCAGCAGGTACAAGTGGTTACCACCCAAGAGCATACAGTGATCAACAAAACATGAACATTTCAGTAGACAATTCTGAGCCACAAAGCAGTAATTAATTTTGTCCTTATCCTTCAGAATGACAAGTACCCCTGCAAATTTAATGCCAGCTACCTAAGCCATAGGTGCACATTGGTACCAGAAGGCAGCGTTTGCCTGCATTGTGCTGTTGGGTTTCAGCTTTCTCTAAAAAGCAGCATTGGGAAGACAAGATAAGAACAGTGTGTGTAGCTTTGAGAGTGAATCAGATCTTAAAACATCAATGAACAGGTAAAATTAATAGTCTTACCTTTCTCCTCTGTGCAAATCTTGACTTGTATTTATTCCAGAGCTTCTTCCAACATCTTCCTCAGTTACTAGACTGTTACTTAAGTTAATTATTTGTGAGAGTAAAGCAACCAATGGGGTAACTTAACTTAATCCTTATGCCTATTGTGTAAACTCTCTTAACCAAGGTACAATTCCTGCGATTCCAAGAGCTGTGGAACCCACAGGACACTCACCTGGCACTTTAGCCACTGCAAACAGGCACAGAAAGAAACACCCATCAGGACACCTAGTAACATTTGATCTTTATTACTTGGATTAAAGGTCAAATGATTACATTTGTCTGAAAGATTACGACGAAGGCCAACAATGTTAAGAAAAGACAGTTTAATCCCATTTGATAGACTGCATCTGAGCTAGCAAGTGTAATAACAGTCAGAAGGCAGTAAAATAAACATGACTACAAATATACAAGGTCAGGATGAGGGTGTCACCTCCCCTGTCAGTGACGGTTCCATGGGGGGGTGGGGGACACACACAGCTTTTGGACAGTGACAAAAATCTGCAATTCTTGACAGTGCCTTTCCAGAAAGGTGGTTACACCCCAGGGAGAACCCATCACTCGCTTCAAATCTACACCTGTCTGCACTTGCTCTTGCCAGCTAGAAAGGGCCGATGCCATCAGTGATTCAGTACCTTCCTAAAGCAGAACAGACAACTTCTTTTTTCTCTTCAAGTATCAGCATAACAGTTTATTTACACTTGTATACAATTCTTTTTACTAAACACTCAACTTGGTAAAACACTTATCACAGTATATTCAAAAGCAGGCTATAAAAATACCTACTATACATAAAACATTGAGCCTCAAGGAATTGTACAGCACCTCTGGAAGTTGGGAGAGGTAAAAGGAAGAAAGGAGGAGCGGGAGATGCCTCACAGCGTGAGGAGCAGCAGCCCTGGGGCTCAGCTCTCGGTACGGAAACCTTCCCTGCCGCGTTCCTCCAACCAGGGCCAAGCTCTACAAGTACCACAGTATGCTGGTAAAACTCTGCTTTTCTAATACCGTCTCCTGGGATTTGCCCTCTGTAACTACAGATAAACTCTGACTTTCTTAATTTAGAAGCTGTTTGACTGCTGCTGCTCCCGGCTGGACGGTGCAGGTTGGGGAGCGAGCGCTGCTGGAGCTCAGCCCGGCTCTGGTCGCCGAGCACACAGCAAATCGGACGGGAAATCACTTCTACATTTCTGCCACGAAGGTGGCCGCGTTAACTCTGCATCAATAAATTAACTTCTCTGAGCAGCACTGTGGGGTCTCTCCTCACACAATGACTACGGACATGACCGAGTAAAGATCTGAAACGGGCGTTACCGAACACAGGGACCGCACGCACAAGCTTTAGACAGCAGCGCTTGAAGAGAGGGGGTTCTGGTCCTTCCGTACCCTACGCGTTCCTCCTTGGAACCGGAGCCAGCGATACGGTATGGCTTACTTCCAGAGCTGAGTCTATTGCTGAAATTAGCTTATTAAAACAAACCACAACAGCAGCAAGTTATTTAACAAACCCTGCACAAACAAAAGACAATTTAGCCTTGGCCTGCAAAACTACATTACAAAGGCCCAGTATTTCACATAGGAATTAGAAACGAAACAAAAAACCCCACCAAAACAAACAAACAAAAAACCACCAACATATGTAATAGAAGCTCAATTAGTAGAGCTGACCGCCTTAGAAAACACACAGTCCAGCTACCAAAGAACAGTCTCATTTCAGAGCTCGAAGCCGCAGCAGCACTGGCCGCTCGCTTCTGCCGTCCAGTAACACCAATACAAAATACGCACCCATCTCGTACAGTCAAAAGGTCGTGGCCTATGTCATAGAAAATTCCATTTCTAGCACTGGAGTTTCACAAGGTATAAAAGAGCAGCGAAGAACTGGGATGTTGGAAGATGCTTAAAAAAACAACACAAAAAAAACCCCAAGGCACGTGTGCCATGTTAAAAATAATTTCAGAATTTACCTGGTGTTTTTCTGGCATGAGCTGTTAGAAGGGTTAAACTCCACCTAACCTTTCTGTACTGTTTCCTGATGTACGTATTTAAATGTGGCTATAAAAGAGAAACATATACTTTATGTTGAAATTCATTCCAAAAATTGCCTAAAAAATAAATCACAGCACTAAAGACAAGCAGCTCCTCCAGCTCTTCACAATCTAAATCCTTTTCCCCTCCCTTCCAGTCTCAGAAAAGCTGCTCATCCCCTCCTGTAACTGCAGAAGGCACGACCTGCTCGAGCTACACTCACAGCTCACTGCTGTGGCCTCCAAAATACAGCTGGCCCCTGGAAAATGCCCAAATCCTGCTAAAACAGCAGAATATTTCAGGTAGCCGATCTAGCTCTAATGGCTCTACTTTCCAAGGGCAAAGTCTCCCCCAATTCAGAGAAATTCAAAGTTGTGGTTGGCAAACCAAAGTTCCATTTAAAACGCAGGCGCTATCAGAGCTGACAGGCTTTCCTGTCTAAAGTAGTTTTGCAACACAAAGCCTCCAATGCTCAAAATGTAGAATTTCACATATGGTAAATATGCCAGGAAAAAACATCTCCATGTAACTCTGGGCAATCATTCACAGTAAAAGTAGGAGGAACTTAGAGAAACACTTAAAAAAGGAAGTAAAGTCTAGTTAAAATCTGGCAGTAAAATGGACATGGGCGATTAACCGTCTTGCAGTATCCACAGATGAACAATAAAAACCACTGAAACTGCACAAATTTACATATGAAAAAACTCTAAAACCAACCCTACTCTGCGTCCAGTAAATCTTTTTACGGGTACCTTTCGGCACTGGGAGTTATCCACAACTGCGGGTTTTCTCCAAAGAAGCTGAAATCACATTCAAAATGTCTGACGTGACGCTGGCTCCGTTCTGCGGGACCTGAGCTGCTCCTGAACGCTCCGGCGCTTGGGAAGGGCTGCGACCCGGAGCTATAGGTGATTGGGGACTGTCCGCAAAGCTTCTTCTCGTGAGCGATCCACGCCTACATTCTGCAAATTAAAAGACAAAAAAGACTTTAAAGCAAGCCTCACGATCAGCCGTAGCTTGCTTAACACATGGCTATCACACAAGGCAAAAGATGAGCAAGTTTTAACGCTTCTTTCCTCAAAATGGTTTGTAAGCCACAAGGAAAGGCCCCAGCCCACAAGCAGAAGTCAGAGCCGGGCTCAGACCTCGGCCCAGCCACAACGCGCTTTGCAGAGCCCGAGTCCTTAGACACCTGAACAGGGGCTCTGTGCTGCCAGGGGAAAAGCATCGCAAAGACGTGTTACACCAGGTCTGCTGGGACAACCAGTCCCTGTACACCATACGCAGGTCACAATGTTATAGTTTTCAAGACCTTTTTTCCCTTAACCACTGTTTTCAAACACATTTTCTAATTCACTCACTCTCCTAGTCTTTATGCATATAGTGCTAAGAAAGAACAAACCCACACAAGAGCTGATAAAAGCCGGAGGGGAGGAAAGCCCATCTCTCCTGTTTCCAGCACACTGCAGGGAATAAATCCTTAACACCAGCAACTATAAAGAGAATTCTGATCCCTTCTGTGAGCAGACAAGTCACTGCAATGGTTCTCAGTAACTCCCTAAAGAGCTGGTAACATTCAAGTTTAAATGCACTTGAGGATCCATGGGCACGCTGGCAGATGTCGCACTGATACCAGATAACGTTTCCGTGGTTTTACAGCCCCGTTTATCCGAGTTTTCTTTCAGAACAAATCTCTCCAGTGCAGCCGAAGGGAGAGCCCACCAGCACCCTGCCAGGTGGGCACTCTGCACACACACAGCTCCCACAGCCACAACGAATGAACCTGAAAAGCAAGTCATTCCCCTGCCCAACCCCACCTTCTGGGATTCTCAGCCATTTCTTACGAAAACAAGAGATAAACAAGCAGCGCTAGATTTGATTTGGGGGTTAAGTGCACCCGCACCACTTCGTGCTCACCAATTCTCCTGTGTTTGTGTCAGCCTGGTCCTTTCTCATCAGCCTTCAAGCCCCTGGGTGAATCACCCTGTTTTCCACTATCAACACTACACCAAGGTTCCGAGAACACACACACACACAAATGCTACCAGAATGAGTTGCCCAAGTCCTGGAGACCTGCGCAGCCACCAGCACACACCGCCCAGCCCGCTCTGACCTCTCTTTGATGGAAAACAACCGCCCTGTTTCACAAAGAAGCTCCTACAGGAACCTCTTCTGCAGCAAAGGACACATTGTCTGCAACTGCCTGAAAACGTGAGTGCTGAGCAAAACAGGTCACACATGGCCTGAATATAATGGAGGAAAAAAACCATGCTGGCATTTGTTTCCTTTGTTTGTATTTTTCTTAGCAACACAGCCAGAAAGTCCTTAGGACCGTGGAGGTGTCTCCACAGGCACTCCAACATTATTGGCTAAAATGTTTTAAGCGGAGCATCTGCTGTTGATTCAAAGAAAATTAAATGGAGCATGAAATAGAGCATCAATACGCAGGAATCCAGAGGTGCTGGGAATTAGTCCACAAGCAGCAAGAAGCAGACAGCTCCAACATGAAACTGAAAGGAAACAAGGTGGTCAGGACAAGGCAGAAGATACGGTTTATTTACATCATTGAGAGGTATCAGATGAAAGCAGCATCTTAGCAACAGACCCAAGAGGGAATATCAATACACAGTCAAGAGAGTTGAAAGCAAAAAAGTGCTTCAATTTGAGTAAATGTGAAGGAGAAAAGGCTGTAGAAGTGAACACTGAACCGTCATGAAGAAAAGTCTGTCTAGGATAAACCATAATTAGACAAACAGAATACCTAACCGCAAAACCAGGTGAACTGGGGCCTAGAAAGGGACTAATATCCTCACTAATGGCACATGGATTCCTACTTACAGGATTCACATCAGATTATGGCAGCTGGGATAGCACCTGCTTCCAGAACAGCCCCGAGCATCAAGAGGGAACAGTTGTGTGACAAGAACAGAGCTGCTGCTGAGAAACACAACCGAGGCTGTGGCCCGACTCTGGGACCAAAAGGGGTCCCTGCAGCTGCTGGGCAGGACCCAGAACAGCTGGACAAAACCCTGGGAGCAGCAGCCACCACCACGCACCAGCTGCAACACGGTCTGGAGAGCCCAGGAAATGCAGGAGCGGGAATAAAACCAACACGCACCTTTTGTAAACACACTTTCTAGCAAGGCACACGGGCAGCCCCGGGCTCAGGGCTCCCTGGGGCAGGAGCAGACCAGTCTGTTGGTGCCTGGCACAAGGGTCCATCGCACCCAGTCCTCTCTGCAAACACTCAAAACACACACACGAACCAGATACAGTTCTATACCGCTGTTCCTCCTCTCCTCGTTATGCTCCTCCCTACTTCATACATTTTTTTTTCCTACAGAACAGAGCCTCCCAAAGAAAGAGCGAGCTATGGGTTTCCAAATAGAACAGAATCTGACAGTTCAGTTTTATTTTGATATGATCTTCACACCAAAATGGGGAGACTTTGCATGGAGGCTCCTCTTGGGAAGGGGGCTCTGAAGGGCAGACAGCGGAGCAGATGCGGTTAATAAGGGCCCTGCAGAGCTGAACAACCTGCACCGGCGTAAAGGGAGAAAGAGACAGCACAATATCAACAAGCTGGTACTTATCAGCTGCTCTCCCTTGGTAAGCTGTGCCACCAACAGTCACTGCTGCTTCCCGCTCACATCAGGCCTTGCTTTTACTATGAAAATCAGCCAGACAGGACTATTATGCAACTCTGATGTAATAGGAGACCCCTTAAAGCGCAAAACTGCTTTTAAATATGCACTTCACTCCATTGCACCCATCAGCACAGTGAGCGTTATGCTCAGTGAAGAGAACAGGCACAGCCCCAGGACACGGGGCTGGCAGCAGCCGGGGGGACAGAGGGTCCCGGCCGCCGCTCTCCCTCCCTGCACCTCTGCCAGCTGCAGATCACGTGAGCCCAGCCTTCCTCCCCAGCCCTTTCATCTTCCCCCTCCGTCCCCTCCAACAGCCCAAGACATCCCCCCTTCTCAAGCAGCAAAACCCGTTTTTTCCACAACGATGCCTGTGCAGAATTTGGCTCCATCAAAAACATAGTGCATGTAGTTTAGACTTGCACAGTATTTCCTCAGTCATGGCCCGTGGAGGTGACAGTATTTCGACCTGTCTCGGTGTGTTTTGCAGCACCCGACTATGACGAGTGTCCCCGCGACCTCCCAGGGATGTCACCTCAACCATCAGGTAAAAGCAACCGGACTCACTAATTAACGCACAAGCAGGTAGGGCAGGCTCAGATCTCCTCTCCTGTGGCAAAGCTCATGCCAAGAGGTTGGAGCAATTAAACACTGAAAAGTGACAAACACTCCCATGTCACAGTCATGACAGAGAGAATAAAATAATTCATGTTCCCCCCAGTCCCAGCCCATCCTGGGACACTGGTTTAACTAAACACCAAGTGGCACAGCCAGGAGGTTTTGCGGCCAACAGGTTATTTGGTTCTATCTGGGTATAAAATACATGGAGCAGAGCTGTAAATGTTCCATCACCCACGTCCGTACAAGAAGCAGGAAAAGAGGAAATTTAAATCACTTGCACCAGCCCACAAACCCTAAAGCCTACTGAATGCAGAACAGCTGTTAAGAAAAGTCATATATTAAAAGTATTTATACACATTCCTCCACCTCGAATAATGATTGTGGAACTAACTGAAACCTTGCTACTCTCTTCAAAGAGCACGTCAGTAATTAGTACATCTAGAGCACAAGAGCTACACATCAGCAGGATTAAGCTTTTACAGTAACTATGGGTTGTTATTTTATGCTACGTAGCAGTCCAATCACTCCCAAGGGCACTGAAATAGATAATACTGCTGCCTAGAAATCAAAATTCAGCTTGTTCTTATCTCACAGAGGATGTTGTGTTTCATGGCTTTTGTAAATAAACACACTGCAACTAACATTAGAGGATTGCTGGCTGTTACAATAAAACTTAATGCTGCAGGATTCTTAACTTAGAGCAATTTCCCCAAACAGCATTCAGTGACAGCCGATCAGTGTTTGATAACATCCACAATAAATAAACCAGTGCAACAGAGTTTTATTGTGATTCGATATTTTTTTTTCAAGTCATGCGCTGTACAAACGTTTGGTTTGGGTTTTGAGTTGCTGGGTTTGGTTGGGGCCTTTTTATTTCAAAGTGATTGGAATGATTAGTTTTTCTGTTTATTTTGAAGTAGTAGGATGAAAACAGCACCCCAAGTTCGATAGTTGATCAGCACACGGGATTCAGTGATGAGCAGGGACTGTTACAAGAGCGTCCTCAGGAGGTCTGGAAATGTCTACATTCTGTGTAATAATAAAAATACAGAGGAGAATATTTATCATGCAGCAGTAAGAGCAACAAAACCACCAATCAGACTCCTTTACAAGTACACAGCTGCATTTATTTCAAAGCAGAGATTTTCTTTTAACCCCCCCACACCCCGAGAACGCGACTGACAGCTGGTTGGTGTTCCAGAACCAGGGAGCAGGACAACAGGGACAGTAATGGCTGATCCCACACCGACAGTACTGCCACAAGCTCAGGTCACTCGTGCTCAGGAGGAAACGCTGCACAGGCCCAAGCAGGAATCACTGAAACCCGTCCTTCGGCACGCACACCACTGCCCACCGAGCGACTGCCAGTGCTGCGCTAACTGTGCCACACGCTTCTTCCCCAAGGGAAGATCTCAACGTTTGCTTGTATTACAGGCAATGGACTACACCTGACAAACCAGAACAAGCTCTTCCCGGACACCCTGACCATGCGAGACTGATCACACCAACAAGACCTCACCTCATTTTGCAGAGGCTGTAGAAAAAAAAATTACATCCAGTGCAGCAAATTATTCAAACCCAAGCAAAAGCAGAACAGCAACGCAGCCAAACCCTCGCGTTAGGAAGCACAACCGTGAGTGCAGCCGCGCAGAACCTGGCGCAGGAGCCACACCTGCCACCGTACCACAGATGTGCGACCAGGGCTCCCCTTCGACCAAGAAAGCAGACTGATAAACTGTTGGGAAGTTCATTCCAAGATCTCAGTCTAAGATTTGGCCCATTTTAGGCCAAATCTTGCCAATTCCTGAAAGCTCATGCTGATTGGTTTCATGAGTGGTACTTGCTTTACATCCTGGTAAGCAAACTCAGCTTCACTAACATCTCCCTCTCCCCTTCCATCCACAAAAGCAAAAAGGAGATCTGTAGTTCTTGCTATGAGCCATCTCCCCGTCATTCACTCAGACAGAGATGTAAAGCACACATCTCACCCCAGTGCTTGTCTTCTGGCCCAAAGAGGGAACCCAAGCAACAGCTAAAGTAACTCCCCAGAATTATTTTCAATTAAAGGACTACAGACTCCTTCATTTGAAAAGGTCAGGAACTTAAGTCACTACAATGCCGACAAACATGAGGCTTCAATCCACTTCAGGCAAATCTTGACGGTACAATGAAGTCCACACATACCATAACAAGTCTGGTGCTTTCCCTGCATTCCTGCGATGTGAAAGCAGAGGCTTTCAGCTGCAGCCGGGAGCGCGCTGCTCTGAAACACGGCTGCGAATCACTTGTGGGGGCACGGAACAGTACACTTCGGCAAACAGCTTCATTGTTTGACGATGTTGGTTATCTGTGACACGGTATTTAATTAAATGCTTTGACTTCAACAGACTATTGGAAAATTTTACAGAAGTAATTAACATTTTCATAGGGGATGTCACTGAAAGACTTTGAAATGTTCACAGCCTTTCGAGCAGCGTTTAAACAGAACAGGACCAACTCAGTCCTTTGTTCAGCCCACTGCATGAAAAGCCACCACCAGCCCACAGCACTGCTCGGGTTTCTCTGGGGACAGAGGGAGAACAGGGTTTGGGGTCTTTGGGTAAAAATGCTCCTTTTTTGTCTTTTTCAAAATTCATTAACATGATTTATTTCTGTTCTAAATAAACAGCTTTGTGTCCACTACAACTCCCGCATGACCCTCTACATGCACCTGAAATACAACCACCCAAACCCAACGTCAGGGCAGCTCCATCACTCACTAAATGTGTTAACTGGAGTCACTTCGCAATTCAGGCGGAGTTTCCCCACCCCCAAATAAATATCTTCAGTTAGAAAAGTGGCATTTCCAACAGCAATTCCCAAGATACTTCAGCAAGCTGTAAATTCAGCACTAATATTTTATAAGCCAAACTAAAGATGTTCAGTTGATCTATGTAACTTCACACGGATAACCTGCCACCTGCTCTGAGACACGCTCTCGATTTTCATCACGCTTCTCCAGCGCATTTTGGGCACTGGGAAACCAGAATGGATTTCCTATACCAAACTAAGACACAAAAGTGGTAGAGCAGAAGGAAAAAGGGGAAAAAGAAAGGAAATACACAAAGCTACTATCTACCAGAAAACATCTTGGCTATGAACAACCAAAAGTCAGCGTGTGCAGAACTCAAACACCCAAAGCCATGAAAACGAAACTTCTCTGCAGAACCCTCCAGCACGAAATCTCCACAACCGCCACAAATGTGCACCCTCACATACGGAACACATTTTCTGTTGCGTGCCTTACAGAATACACATAAAAACACATTTATCACTCTATTCCTTTTCACCATAAACCACTGTTCTGAAAACCAGCACAAACAGCCCTTCTTTCTCACGTTATCAAACTGACTTTGAATTGAGCAGCGGGCACACGGCTCAGCCCCCCAGGGAAGCAGCACCATACCCGCAGCGTTGGCACGAGGATCTGCGAGGGAAGCAGAAATGTTTGACGATGACCCGTTTTACTAGCCAGAGCTCATGTGTAAGATATAAATTTGCTCCATCAATGGGATTTCCTCCCCAGCCCCCAAACAGCAAACCAGTAGTAGTAAAGCTTGATTTGTAAAATTAAATACACTCAGCTGAGTTATCAAGTCATTTCTAACCATGAGACAATGGAAATCAGCTCAGACAGTACATTATGTGAAGTTATCTGATCTGAAAACCATTCTTACCTCGGGTTTATCTCTGTGTGTGTTCACAGCTTCGACATTCAGGAATATAGATTCGACTTTACATCCTGTTGATAGAAAACACATTTTTAGAATTGGTTGGCTTTAAAAGTATGTTTATAGTAAAGATGCAACCCAGTTTTGAGCTAGTAAAGGTTAATCATTTCCCCCTTCTGACTTATACTATACTAGAATCTCCCAAATTCTGAATAGTTAAAAGCTGTTAGAACAAATCTATTCCACCACAATTAACGTATTCCAAATGAGATAATCCATCTCCTATTCTCACCTTAGCTTTATCATTATTGTCTTTGAAAGAAATTCCATGGTTAAACACACATGAACAACATTCAGCCAGAATGTTCTTACTTGTAGCTTTTTGGTTTTTAAACATCCTTAACTTCTTAGAATTTCATTGTAATGCACAAGATAAATGCTGCTTTCATTTTTTAAAACATGAAAATGATTATGAGAAGGTACAGTGTGTGTTATTAGCAACCCCATTCCTCTGAGTGCAACACAGAGTTTTAACCCCCAACTAAACAGAAGTTTAAAGTTGATTTCTGGAAAGGAACTTCTCTCCACCCAAAAACAGGAGAACTCCAAAGAAGTGAGAAAAATTAAAGTCAGAAGAGACAACTATGATGTAGGTAGCATAAGCTGACCCACTTAGGAGAATTAGTTACTCAATACATTGACACCACATCATTTTAAGCAACATCAAATTGCCAAACTCTGTCTTACCTCACACGAACACAACTCTTACAGAGTAGCATTACCCTGCACAACCCTCATTAATGGTCAGACTCCTCTGACATACCACAGGGTCTGTCTTCCATCACCAATGTTTGTTTATGGTTTTGTGCTCACTTGTTTTCTAAAGTCGCAACACGCTCCCCAGAATTACTGCATGCCACTTCAGGAAATTACTCCAGGAAAATTAGCCCTTCTTTAGAAAAACACTGCACTTTCAAAAAAACTAATATAAATTAATAAGACAAATATTTGGCTTTCCTTAAGAAAACCTATTCTGAGAAACCCCATTTGTCACAACCACTGTGAGCTACCAATGCAAGAGGGCCAGCACTCCGCAAAACAGTCAACAGGAAAACAGATTTTAAGGGGGAAAAGCACGAAGAGTCCCTGGTCATCCTGCTGACAGATACACTGTGACCCCACAGCGAGCAGAAGCTCTGGGCCCTGGCTGTGGCCACCCCTAAGGACGGCTTACACAGCAGACGCGCTTCCCCCAGACCTCGCAGTCCTTACCGCCGGCCGAGCTTAAGACAGGAAAAAATACCATATGGAAAGCTTTAAATATAAACTAAAGGGTCATGAGTTACTCCACAGTTAATTGCAACGTGCATATTCCCAACTCGTTTTTCATCACCGAGGTGCAAGTTCCTACCAGAGCAAGATGCAGCTTCTCTTTCCTGTGTTCCCACACAGACACTGCTACACTGGATTCTGGGGTCAGAGTCCCGCTTATCCTAATCCAATTCTCAGCTGGAACAGATGCTCCCCTACTAAAGCTCAGATGTGCAGGGTGGGAGTGACACCCGCTTCCAGCGCCAGGAAGAGTCCCCTGGGGAGGTGTCACCCCAGAACAGGATCAGCTGGATGTATGAACACACCGTGTTTGACCCCGCACCCTCACTGCGGCCAAGGGACACGGCTTGAAATCATGCTGCACAATACTAGTGTATAAATAGTTCACATAGTCCTTGTGTTTTCAGATGGCCAAGTCCCAAAGAGCAGGTCGTCTGAAGTGTGCTCATCAGACAGACATATCAAATGCTTCAAAAAATAACCATGGCGTTTCTTTCACTGGAGTCAAAAGGACAAGGACTGTATTTCATACCACTTCTCCTTTCTCATTCAGTGGGTCAGTAAATACTGCAAACATCCGGGTCCCCTTAAGATTTATGAACAGTCACCCAACTTCCCACTTTAAACAAACAAAACAAGCCCAGAAAACCAAAACAAAACACACAAAACAACAACAAACAACCCCAAACCAACCAAACACAAACAAACAAACAAAAAAGTGTAAACCCAAGTTTTAGGTGTTCTATTTTCAGAACTCCAGCTTGTCATGCAAGGCTGGGAACACCAGAGGTCACCAAAGCATAGACAGTTATTACTCACTGTAGGACGTCACTGCAATTAAACAACAAAAATCCCTTCAGACAGATTTTGCAGTGTAACAGCTATTTACTTGGGCACAACTTCACTAGAAACTTAACAAAAAACATGTCTAGACTACTACTTTTCAAAGTTGATAATCAAAGACAACTTTGCATTTCTGATGAACAACTCAACTAGCATTTTTTGGCAATCCACTTCCTGGTAAGCTGTGCAGATAATTCTGTCTATAAATAATCTTCTGAAGTGTAATAAGATATAGGAAGATATAATTAAGCCATCATTTAAAGAACATTACCGGCAGGCACACGTTACACTGAGGTTGAAACATGGGCAAAACATAATTAGCTATCAGCCTAACACCCGTTACAACCCACACCACACACTCTACGAGCTGGAGGCAAATCTCAGTTAAGGCCCCTGAGCCAGGCCTGGTAACAGCTGCTGCCAACAGCAAACGTGGTTGTGTGAAGGTTCACAAACAAAATCTTCAGGAAAGAGAACCAGTTTATTTAAGGGTAAAGGGAGCTCCCTTTGTAAGATGTTAAACCTACAGAAATTTAAATTTGCCTGTCTTCTAAAAAGCAAGACCCTCCAACACATAATAAAACCTGAGATCTTACTGTACCAGATATGTAAGTGGCACAGGTTTGCCAGAGGAATTAGTGAGACAGTATGAACTGAGTACAAAAGAAAACTGTCCACTAGCAGTTACAGCCACTGGGAGTCTCAGGCCTTCACTAATATATACCTATTTTCTGGCATAACGCAAAGCAAACGGAAACCAAAGGATTCACTGATTCTTCAAAGCTGCACAGACATACATGAATGTCAAAACTAAGAGTTCAATTCTCTTTTACAGCAAAATAAATTAGAAATGTGTTTTAACTGAAATGCCTCACAAAGTTTACTGGTAACACAGACATAAGTAACAGTATAGTTACTTATACATTATATACACTTAACACCACTCACCATAAGCCACTGGCGTCAGCTTTAAGACTGTATGCAGCGGGCACTTCAGGTAAGGCAGTTGTTCTGAGAAATTGAACAACAAATTACATATGAAATATGGATTACAAGAATGCTAACTCTTCTATTATGTTACAGGTCAACCACTTAAAAGTCTCTTTTTATCTGACAGAGTATCTGTTTTCTTCCCTAGCACTGCTATTCAAACAGCTGCAGAAAAACAAACATTACAGCCTAACAGGCGAGAAGCAGCTCAATAAAAACCACCTATGTGGGGAGGGCAAATAGGAAAAAATTACATTTGCATACTTGCCAAGCACAACCACCCTCTGATGATAAAAGAAATTGTTAGAATTCACTGTTTGGAACTCTAATCAGTAAATTTTCAAAAATTAGATCATTTGGAATGTATCAAGGAAGACCCACCTGCGGGCTTGTCTAGAAAGTATGCGAGCAAACAGCGCATGACAGCTTGGTGACATATGACAAGCACATTTTCCTGCCTTTCAAGTTCCATAATTACTGGTTCCAGTCTTTGAACAAGATCTTCATAGGACTGGGAGGGGAACAGAAATACACAGCACATTAAAAAGGGAAAACTCTTTGAATCATACATAAAAGTTGATCATACTTCCATATTACTCATCTTCTACATGTTACATTAGGGCACAAATACTGTAGTGATAATTTTCCTTACATTAGGAACACAGTCCAGGTCTTCCAGACTACCAAAGAGCATCCATATAACAAAACACAGCTCCCTCATGGAAAAGCTGTATTAAACTAGTCACTATGATCAAGAATTTTCATAAAATCCCTAGAATTTAATTCACAGCACCTGCAAATGTACAGGTTAAGTCTTGCACATTATTTTCCATACCTCATCTTCAAAAGCATCTCTCTCCCAAGCAAAAATCTGGGAAGCCCAGCCTACAGTCAGCATGCAAACCGTTCACAAAGCCTGACTTGTTCAGGCTGCCCTTTGAAAGCCAGCTAACAGCTTGGTGAGCTGGCCTGGTGACGGCAGCCACCATCCCACCCAGTTTCGCCATGCCAGGCGGCCCGATTCCTCCTGCAGCCCGGCCCATGCAGCATGCACAGCGACTCTGCTGCTGTGGGTCACCAGCAAGACCTCCACGTGTGTGTGCTAAAGGTGATTTTCACGTGCACAGCAAAGACAAGACTTGCAGAACGTGTCCTGCCTGGCACACAGGGTCACACAGCCTGTCACGCAGCAGGGCAGGCAGGACCAGAGCAGAAAGGCCTCACCTGGTGCCAGTGCAGGCGTGGGGGCTGCCCAGCTGGGGAGAGCACAACTGACCCAGACCTTGGCAAGAGGGACCCAGCGGGCTCCAGCCTGGCTCTGCAAACCCTGCGACAGCTACTATGACACAGAAACTGCCTTGGACAAACCACTGAGGTCAACTGGTCACCCCAAGGGGTGGTTTGGAATGTTTGTCACCATCCTGGAGGATGGCATCAGTTTGAAAAACAAACACTCCTTGTTCACATGGATTAGGAGAACTTTGCAGCTTAATAACTGCCTCGTTAGTAAGACAAGGGTCACAGCCACAACACCCCAGCTCTTATCACAGGCCGCCCTTAGCACAGTGATTACTCCTGACTGCTGAGGAAAGACCTCAGAGCTCCACTTCTCAGGACACGAACAGCTCCCCAGGACACAAACGGAGCAGCTGGTCCAATGTCCCCTCGGCCCTGCTGCCCCACCCCCAGCCTGCAGCACCCACAGGGGCCTGTGATCATCTGGTCATTGCTGTGCTGCCATGGCTTTGCTTTGGAAAAGCTGCCGCAAGTTATTTTCCCAGAGGCAAGGAGTTTATTAAAGTGAAAGACCAACGTGGCTACAGATTTCCGCAGCGTTTCAGCCAGAGCCGCATGCAAAACAGCCCTTCGCTCCAGCACGGATGGATAGAAAAAGGCAATCCTGGCAGTGTGCTTGGCATATGCAATAGTTTGAAGCCTTGCAATCACTCTTCCTGCTTTATCACTGCAGGACCAGCACAGAAACGATGCCCAAGCCCAAAAGATAAAAGCTCTCAACTGTCTTTCTAAATCCATTGTTTCGTTTTTCAAGTCCTGAATTAAATTAAATGGTCTGAGTTCAATCTGTGCAAGCTCCTATGTGCTCCCCCTGGAGAGTGAACAACCTTTTTATTACTTTTCTTTTTTTTTTTTTCTTCCTAAAGACAGCATGCATTTATTAAAGATGACAAGGAAGCACTGCACCTGAAGAGAGAAAAAATTAGCATACCTCTCCTTTAGGGTATCTGTATCTGTATTTGTCTTGGTCTCTCAGTGCAAATTCAAGTGGATAATTTTCCTGTATTTCTTCATATGTCATTTCTTCACACACTCCCTATAGGTAGTAAAAATAATTTTAAAGCATGGATTTCCAGCTGTGCAAAAAGCAGATATCACTCTTAAATAAAATCATATGTAACCAACTTTTAACAATGTATTTTGTTATTCTGACACTTAAAATTCTCACAAGTGATGAGCAGAACACTCAGTTGGACTCAGATGTGGTTAGAAGGAATCCTTAAATCCCTATACAAGTGAAGTTACATCCATGGGCAAGCAAGGTCACTGACCAAGGCCACATTTGATCTGTTGTCCCTGCTTACATATCTTACGAGTGCAGTTGGAAAGTGCCAGCTAGCAAAGCTTTTTTCTTTACAACCCCCACCTACCAAAAACTTATTAGCATCAAGGCTTCTACAGGGGAAAGTTTTACTGGGAAAGACAAACCAAGCCCAAATTAATTACAGCAAATGTTAATAAAACATTTAGCCTTGTTAACAGGAATTAATGAGAGTCATTCCAGCCTCCAGAACCAGCTTAAATTACTTTCTACCCCATAAAAGGCATATAATTACAAAATTAAGTACTTCATTCTCTAGCAAACAAAGCAATTTATCAGATGTTTAGAAAACAACTTACTGCATCTATCTCATTCAAAACCTTCCACTGCTCATAAGGCACTCCCAAGGCTTCAGCAGTCTGAATTGTCCTTTTCATCTGGCTGGTCCAAACTTTCAGATCTTTGATATTTTGCTCACTAATAAACTGTGCCAAGCTTTTGGCAAACTGCAAGAAAAAACATTAGACACCGGATGAGGGCTCAGAGCCAACACACTGTGTTCAGTTTGGAACACAAAGGCTCTATCTAGCCTCTGTAAACTCATTAGAACTTCTCCAAAAGACTCCATTGAAGTTTTTGCTAAAAATACAACACATTCTGTTAAGCCAAGAGGGACAGGGGAGGGGAGGGAAGGAAAGGAATACAAGGAAGACACAAGTTTTCTGCAGCTCCCATCTTTACCTCCAGGAATTTTCCTTTCAGCTTTCACTTATGAACCTTTCCAATTATCCAACAAGCCAGGATCTTACAAAAATACAGTTACAAAATAAAGCTCGCCTGACAACTGCTTTGTGCTGTACAATAAAAAGGAATTTCAGCCCATAGAATTGAGATGTAAGGAGCGCGTACCAAATCACAACACACAAAGTGAGTACATCCAGTTTCCACTACCCACATACGCAACTAGAAAAAAAATCCTTCTTAAACACCTTAAGAGGAAAAAGGTGCAGAGGAAGGAAGCTGTAATGACACATGCACAGACATACACAAAACCCAGTCACACTTGCTCAGAAGGCACGTACCTCTTTCCCCCTGACAGACAGTCCGGGATCTCCTCCTATTCTCCCTTTCAGGTTGAGTTCACTTTCTCCATGCCGACAGAGGTAGATTGACCGAGGAGTCACATGGATATTCATGAGGTAGTAGACGATCCGGCTCTGGATGTGATCCATTACTCTGTTCACAAGGTAACTCCTTCCGACATCCATAATTTTAATATAAGAAAGATCCCTTTCACGAGCAAACAAAAAAGATTTATAAGATTTCACATAGTTTCTATTAGCATATACCACAACCTTCCCACCCTCTCTCTCATTATAAAACAAAGGGGCAACAAGCAAAAGTAAGAAACAAATCCTCAGTTTCCCATGGAATATGCATTAGTCCTAAGAAATAACGCAATACTCCAAAGGTACAGGATGAACTCTATTCCTTTCACATGTAAGCTGCTCACATCTCTTTTTTCTCTGTTCCCTTTACTTGCACTTTGTCTCTCAAATCTGGATCCTGCTCTTGGAAAAATACAGCCCTCCCACTGACAGGAAAGTTCAGTGGAGTCATTCAACCGTGGTAGCTGCAATAAGATATCCAGATACTTCACGCCACCAGGTATTTTTCTCCGGGTTACAAACACTTCCCCCACAGCAAGTATTTGTCTGATTACACCAGGAGCCAAAAGGCACAGGTCGCTATTTACCCATCTCAGGTAACCCTTCCAGAAAAACTACAGATCAGAAGGACCAAGGACTAGCCTGGAGCAAGACGTTCTCTCAACTACTCTATCAACAACTATTTATTAACAGCACTATCATTTACCCCATCACTACCTTCTCTTAGCATCAGAAAGGTTATTGTTTCAATTTTCACTGCTATAATTTCAAAGTAGCCTCTAGCTTAAAGGAGGAAGAAAATCTGTTGAGCTGAAAGTAAGCACTATTGGTTCCCAGCAATGCGTTTGAGACATTACACCACTATAAATGAAGCAAACTTATAATAAAACCAAGCATCATCACCTCATCTCTTTGGAGTTAATCATTACTATCGCATTCAAGCACAACCATTAGGCCTGTGACAGAAACTACATGCATGAGCTGATCTGACTGAACCAGCTTCACACTTACGCTCAATTACATTAAAATGCAGCGCAGCCTTCTCTATAGCACTGGTCCCAAAACAAACCAGGAGCAGCTGTATGAGCACAGCTCTAAAACCCACACTGAAATCCTGGACTGCAGCAAGAGAACAGGGCTCCTCCTCGCATGGTTCATCCCTACCTTACTTTCAAGTGTTGAAAGTGAATGAGAAACAGGTAAGTTCTTTGGCATGAGGGAAAATAACCTAGCTATGAAAGCTTCTCACAGCCCTCTGTCTGCAGGATACTTTGCAAGTACAAATAAATAAATTCAGAAGTCACATTTTTAAGACCAATGTGTTAGAAATTCATCTCAGCCATATCAGCAAATGAAGTTATGCTTACAAATCACTCATACTTACAAATCACTACATACTAAAAAATACCCAACCAAAACTAGTAACGACCAACCACTACAGCAAGTCTGGAATAATTTCTGTTCCAGAAGAACCATACCATTCTCCAAGTGGGTAAATCAAAAAGAACATTGTTCCAGAGTAGACTCAATAGCCAACTTTCCTCAAGCAGGCAAGTTTCCAGCTACACCTCCAAACTCAACTCTGTCTAATTTGTGAAAGGAAAGAGAGCTCAAGCCATTAAACAAACATGACTAGAAAGCCCTGATCCCCAACAAGGGATGCTCCATCCTCTAAGGAAACATCTTAAAATATCACAATTGTGATCACAGTATTATTTCATCACTTACTTGTCAAGAGTTTCATCTAACGTCTCATATGAGTTCTTGTAGCACTCTATTCTTTTCATGAAGTCTTCTGTCGCTTCATCATTACTACAATCAACGTAGTCAGGACTACCCAGCTTCACTTGCTGTTTAAAATAAAAACAGCAGTAGTACAGTAATTCCATTTTTAATGGAATTTAAATAAAATAAGAAGGGGCACAACAGAACACAAAACCTTATTTCTGGAACTTAATTAAAATACATGTAAAGCAAAACCAGCTATTCTTTATAGAATTAAACTTCTGAGTTAGTATACACATGGACAGGAAAAGAAGTGAAAAGTGTTCCATTAATGGGAGCTAATGGTTTTTTCTTCTGGAATTTCCTGTAAGGAGGAATACTGAGCTCCTTTAAACCTCTTGACTAAAAAGAGTTAAAGCAAACTTTTCTATACTCACCACAATGTTTGCAGCAATCACCTCTGGATCAACACATACAGACTCAACAAAAAAAGTCTTCAGTCCGAATGGGAAGCCACGGGTACCGAAGGAGGGAAGAAGGAAGATGCGTTATAAAGCCTCTGGAAACCAACACACACCAGCACCATGTCGCCCACTTCCATGCCAATCCCTGTTTCAGCAGGGCCACGAGTTAACTTCCCTTCATTGACTCAGGTTTCTCCAGAAAGCCTCATCACAAATCATTGGCTTACTGTTCCCTGAAGCATCATGCTCTGTACTCTTTTCCCCAACAATGCTTATAAGTAAAAAAAAATTGCAGTGATAAAAACTGAGGATGGAGAGGATGCAAGTTCAGCCACACAAACAGCAACTAATGCTTCTGAAATAATAATTTAGAAGCCTTTCAGCTAATGGAGCAGCCTCACTTAAAAAGAGGTTTGTGTTTTGCTGTATCAAAGGTTTATGGGTACACAAGTTTAGAGGAAATGAAAGATTACTGGAGAACAGCTAATGCAAAATTATCCTGGACAGAAGGCAGAAAGCCACAGAAAGTTTTTGGTTGGTACAGAACTAACACAGAATTCTCTCTGCGTTTCTGTAGCAAAAATACGAACTGCACCAAGAACATCTAGGAAGGATGTGGCATATGCTACTGCACTTAACTCAGATACAGGCAAAACTATCACTGCCTTACTTGTCCAGGTATTAACTCAGAACTCCTTTGCCTTTGATTTACCTTATATCCATTTTCTTCACCAAATTTGTAAATAGTTTCTCTACGCTCTCGAGTTGTGTTTGTAGCATCAAAGACCTAGGAATAATTACAGGAGAAGGTGAGAGAGAGGAATTTAAAAAGCATCATAGCCATGAGAAGCACTGTGTTAGTAACAACAAAAATAAGGGTTCAAAGCCCCTCAATGTGAAGGAAAGCAATGAAAACACTTCCCCTTCCCTCTAAACTGCTACCCCAACATGCCCAACAGGAAAACAAAAGATATTCCTACTTTACACTCAATTTTCTAAATATTAAAACAGAGTAATATTTTGAAAGCACTAGTAACAGAATACTGTATTTGGAAGAAGCAACAAGAATTTGAGCCTAACACATAACACAGGGCAGAACCTTCCTCCTGGCCCATAGCAGCATTAAATACTAATGCACAGTTCTTTAGTGCATTTATACTACACAAAAAAAGATGTTGCAATAAATATGCTATTCAAAATGTGAGTGTAAAACTTCTAAAGGGAAGATTTGCAAGACTTGTAAATCCTGCCCATGAATTGCAAGATATATGCAGCCATTTTTCTAAAACCTTACATTTAGCTCTGTATACATCAGTGTTTTACCAAATATGAAGTTTGCCAACGTATAAAGTTTACCTCATGCCCCCAGCAGAACTTACAGTTGATGGTTTTTCCCCAATCAGCTAATTAAAATACCAGAGTCATGTCAGTAGTCTCCAGAAAAGCAATGCTATCACAAAGTATTACTAATGTGAATACACAATATCAATAGTGTTTAACAGTACATTATATAATGTGGAGAGAAGGGGTGCATTTTCCTTAGTGCTACCCTCTCCTCAGCTAATCTCTCAAACCACAAAGGTGGTTGCTCAATACAGCATCACCACCCTGAGCTTCAGTGCAGCAACAGGCAGACCTAACAACAACTCCAAAAGAAAAAAACACCTGATTCACTGAAGGGATACTGGAATGACTCAGGCTGTGTGTTATCCAGCAGACACACACTGTTTTGTAGGGAAACATCTTCAACAAGAAACTTACAGCCACGTGCCCGTTTTCTTCACTGAGGTACTGCCGGACATCATTCAGCGCTGCTAAGGCACACTGTCTTAAAAATGAAAGAGAACAAAACTCAAATGCCAGTTCAAGTCATTTTGTTAATGCACTTGTTAGATAATCTCTCTCAAAAACACGCATTTTTTAATCAGCTCCCCCCCCGCAAAGATGGGAAAAAGCCTGAGAGGTCAATCGAGCTATGCAAAGGAAACAGAGCCATGGCCACCTGCCTCAAAACAGGCCAGGCCAGCCCAGTGATCCTCTGTGCAACTGATGCAACCACACATCACCCCAGAACACCCCATCAGCTCAGCTGACCAGGATAAGCATCACCGAATCATACCTGCAACCTTTTTCCCAATTACCTCTTCATAGATATTTGCTTCTTAATTTGATTCTCAAAGAGGGAAAAAAGTCAATCAACTTAAGGCTTTTATCTTGTGGCCCTAAGTTGAAGTGGACAGACAACTATTTTTCAGTAATGTACTTCTTCTCTTCTGAACTATTGTGTAAAAATCGCACATGAACATTGTGCACGATTTACTCATTAGTAGAACAGAGCCCCATTTATTTCCAGTGAGTACAGCCTTTTTGCAGTACTGGCATAAAACCCTGCTCATTTCAACAGCTTCTCTATACATTACTCCTTTATTTTGACTTGCAGACCAAAATGCGTAACTCTTCTCTTACATTTATCATGTTCTGCATGCACAGCTTTATCTGAAAAGAAAAATGAAGGCTTTCCTGACGGTATTTCCACATTAGCAAGTTAATGGATGTCAGGAACTGAGATTCATCAGTCAACTCTTCACTAAATAAATATAAACCCTCTTTACTCATTGCTAAATAGGCAGATTAGCTCACACAGCGCATTTCATGTTATATTCCCCATCATTTAGTCTAACAGGTGACACAGAGACGCATTAAAGGTTTGGCTCTACCTCCAAGCAAACGGTAAGGGCTTGCAAGGCTAATGCACCTCATGTCCTCGTGTCTATGCTTCAGTCACAAAGGATTAGGAGGTTCTTCAGCAAGTTGGTCTTCCCTGACATTAACAATACCCAACTGCTGCTGAAGGGGGAAGGGAACAGAGAGGACAAGCAGCGGGAGCCACAACAGTCAGTCCAGACAGTAGGAAAGTCCAGACATTCTTTATTCTTGAGCTGAAGCAATCAACAAAAAAACCTCTCTATTTTAAGTAGCCCAACAAATTGCATTTCCATTCCTCTAAAATTTGTTTCTTCTCATTTCATACTGCATTCCCTTAAGCATTCTCCTGAACATACAAAAAAAACCAACGAATAGTCAAGAAAATCAGAAGACCTTCCTGTTTGATCTGTAAGAAAGACAGGCAGCTCCCTCTTGCTCTGACCTTCTCTTTGTTCTGAAGTTCTTCCCTCCATGTGAAAGCACAACCTCCTTCCAGGCGAGAGGGGAGTCTCCAGTGCTCCATCTGGGCACAGATGTTCACACTGGTGCTCACCTTGCCTTGCACAGCATTAGCAAAACATGGCAGTTTTCGAGGCAGTGCACTGATTGACTGTGTGAAACACCCGCATGGCGGCCAAAAACAGAATTTCAGGGAGAAAATAATAGTTTTATTACCACTCATTTGAATGGGTAACAAGAAATACATCCAAAGCCCTCCAGGAGAAAAATTCCAGTATGCAAACCAAAAAGACGAGTAGTTATGTGGGTTTTTTCTTCTTTATTATTCACGCAGGAGTTCTAAAAAGGCATTTTAGAAATCAGAGAGCAGAGTCGCATCTATTAGCTGATACCTTACAAAAAGTTAAGAAAAATAATAACTATTTTTTAAAACTGCTTTGCTCTGAGTGAAAAATATCCTGGAATATCTGCAGCCGTAACAACACTCACAGTCGACTCAAAGGTGAAAAGGAATCAAGTATTTACCTTCTCTGCATTTTTGATGCTTGAAATAAAGCAATTAAGAAAAAAATATCCCAAATTCTAAGCAATCTAAACAAACCAATTTTCACCTCCTCTCGAATTTCTTCTCCTTGTCATTTTATACTGCTGTCTTGTAAGGGTCTTGAGCACACAAAAATGCAAATTAAGGCAGTCTCTAAGAGCAAATTACAGAGGGTACCATTTTAATACAATTAGCATCACACAGCCAAACACTTTCAAACTTACTTCCTGATTTTCAAGCCTTCTTCGTTGTCAGGCAGGAAGAATTCAAAAGATTTATACTTTTTCACCAAATCTCGACGATACTGACCAACATTAAACTCTGCCAAGAAGAAACCAGCATTAGTGGGAACTAACAGTATTCATGTAAAAAGGACAAATGTTATGACAGCTTTGAAACCAAACTACCTGCAAGGACAAAATAATTTATCATGTATTAAGTCAACATATCATACTTCTTCTTGTGTTTTGGGGGGTTTGTTTGTTTTTAAATACAAAGACAACAACAATCATGGAAATGGCAAAAAAACCACTCGGGCTGTAGGCAGCTTTAAGGGAGCCTCTTGACTGTGTTGCTGGGCCTCTGTCTGCAGGTTTGCTTGGAAAAAAGAAACTCTTTTCCTCTTCTGCAGGGGTGGCTGGAAGCCTATTTCAATAGTCTATAAAGCACTACTAATAATGTAGCTTTTTCTTCTGGGTATATGTGCAGTGAAATAATATTCTGGCAGCACCTCCCAAAACTTCCAGCTCTTATTTAAGCAAGGAAGAGCCAACCTTGCTTTTGACAAATGAAACTTGAAATTCAAGTTGTGGAAACATTTTTTCCAAACTCTGCTCTAATACACCTTAAGGATCAGTACCTACTATTTCACAACCTCTGTTCCATTTATTTAAAAATGCTTACGTTGCAAAAAAAAAAACCAAAAAAACAAAACCAACACTACCCATACACCGTCCCACAGCATCAGTACTGAATCTAATCTTACTGCGATCTCTTAACAGTGGTCAAAGAAAACGATTCCTTATCCGAGCAAAGGTCTATAAGGTCTATGGCCGTATACGTGTCACAGTATTGGACACGGGATTAGGGCAGGGCAGTTCTGTTTTGCCACGTGGCAGACAATGACACTGTACCCTAATTAACTTCATTCGACAACTGGAAGTAGGCCTCCGAAGTGCAATTAATGTTTAACTTGTTTCTGACCTATAGATTTTCTCTGCTGAGCTGCAAAGCATTTTTTTAAACGTTAGATCAAACTGAAGTATTCTGTTTGAGAAGCTGTCAACGTATAACTACTTGTCAGACTTCATCTAGGGAAAGATGAAAAGAAGTAATAGACACAATTGCTGTGTTGTAATTCAGAAAAAAAGACCTATGATAAAAGAGCTCAACCATCAGCTGCTGTATATAGATTGCCGTTGGGAATGAGGGGGGGTTGGGAGGGGGCAGAGGATAAAGAAATCAATATTGTTTATACCCCCCAAAGTCAAGTTTTGTTTGTATTCAACAATGTTGATGTAACTTTTTTGTGGTCAACTGTATGACACGGATTATAACACAATCCAGTTTAATGAGCACTGGCCATACTGGCCAGATGATGCAAGAAGTTCAGATGGCCAGTGCTGTCAGGAAAGAGCCCTTTAAAAATCAAAAATAATTAATTTCATTAAGAAAGAATACTTACTGCAGGAGGGTCATGCACAGCAATGGAAAAAGCACTACCTAGTGGGACGATCTTTAGCCCTTATTATTAGCATCCACCCCTGTGGAAAAGTTTCACAAAGCTAACTGATACCACAACCACCCCACAACCAGCGCTATTCAAAAAAGCTTCCCAAAGTTTAGTATCTAAAAACCACATTGCAACACTATTCTATTCAGGCATCTAACTGACCTGATTTCCTTCAAAAAACCCAGACAAAAGTCCTTTGTATTTTTAACCATTTCACATTCCAGTTGACAGAGGATTTTGGAAGGAACAAAGGAAAACACGGAACTGATGGCTGAAATGATTCGACCAACATCAACCCTGGGCTATTTACATCCACCTTCTGTTCATGAACTCTCCAGCTTGCTTCATGTATGTGATAAGATGGCATTTATCTTTCCTCTATTTAAATAACTTCATAAATTCCACCATCTGTTTCAGAGAATAAGAACACTTACTACATTAAGCACACTCTAATTTTAAGACATTAAGAGCCAAAGGGTAAGAGATGTCAGGGCTACTTGATACTTAACATATATAAATTCAGTCCAAATCAACTGGACACAATAGGCAATGTCATCTATTTGAGACATTTTAGATTGACTTTGGCTTCAATAAACATACTGAACTTGCATCATCACTGATGATACGAACAGAAAGGGTCTGTAGTTTTCCAGGAAAATCCCAAGTCATCCTTTCTAGCAAAGACAAACCATAACCAACAACCTAGAACAGAAGCTCATATGGCAACTCTAGGTTGTATATTTTTGTAAAATTAGGCAGAAATGCTCTAAGTATTTTTTATTAAGCACAAGCACATGTATTTTCTGATGTGCTGCTCTCAACAGCCCATGGAACTTTTCCTATAACTATTTTAACGTATTTGTGATATATTCAACCAAGCATAAGCCAGATGTGGACAGTATCTCGTTTACTGCCTAATACTGGATTACTGCTTTTTGAAGTTCAGATAGTAAAACACTCAACACAATGACATATGTACATATCTACACACATGTATGCTAGATATGTATCTAACACAACAGCAGTTATATCACACACATTTTATCAGCTTGAATACCAGCTATCCTACTTAGATTGTTATTCCATCTCAGCCTAATGGATAAAACTGAAGTCCCTAAGTATCAGATACTGCTCCTCAGAGGGGTGATCCTGTGTGAAAATAGTCAAAACTTTAAATCCTGTAAACCTTCACACTCAATATAATGTATCCTCCGTAACATCTTATCTAAATAAAGCGTATTCAGCAGGTTTCTAAGAGCTTAAGAAAACAACTCAAAAAGCTATACCCTAAAAGGCAGTTTAAATATAGGCCAGAACTCTTCATCTTCATTTAGAGCTACTAGGTAACATGTCTGAATAACCAGTCAAAAGTCTACACTTTAGTATGATCTAATATGTTGAATGTTATTTAAATGATTAACTAGTCATAACTATAAAGCTACCATTACTGCACCAGACGTAGAGTCACAGAACACTAAAACAGTCTTTTTCTTCCAGAGAGCAAAAAAAAGCTGGGGAGATGGCTGCTGAGTGGACTTAGGTGTTGTTTACTTGTCAATCTGGGCCCACAAGACACTCCAGGAGCTCCAAAATGGGGCAGAACAGGCAGGTCCTTGGCACGGCCAATCTGAGCCATCCTTTCTACTCAAAACTCACAAGTCAAGTCCTTAAAAGAGTGACAATCACCGGCTGTTTCAGTTCCTTGGGCTCTTAATATTCAGACAAAGAGCTGTAACTCATTCCACGAATGCAGTTAAACAGAGAGTTACACAGAGAATTACAGGTTGCACAAAGTTCACAAACAAAATAAGATGGAGAAGTCAGAACTTTAACCCAGAAGTGCTGACTGCTCCTCCACTTGTAAACAAGATTCCCTTTCACCCACATAAAGAGGGGAAAAAAAAAAAGGACAGTTGAAGAACCAAAGTGTTAAGGGACAAGAGTAAAAAGTTGATTTAGGCACCTGCCAGAGCAAGGAGGTAAATGAACAGTCACCAGATTTGATTAATGAACATCTAAATGGAACAGAAAGCTTGTGTATGCTATTGCTTAAAAATAAGTTAATAGAGCAGAAGGATTTTAAGTAGACAAACTTGGCAAAAAAAATACAGAGAATTATGTTTATAAAACACCTAACATCTGTCCTGTCCTTCTGATATCAACAAAAGTAAATCCATCACCTTTTGTAGGCACTCCAATCCAATTTAAATAGCGCGTCAGCTTCTTCGAGATGTAGGTTTTTCCTCTTGCTGGGAGACCCACCATGACAATCAGAGTGGGGCAATTAGTCATACATACTGAAACAGAAAAACAGAAAATCAGGATTTCCCATGAACACTCCCACAAAGCAAAGGCTTATGTTGCGGTGGAAAATGACAATCCGTGTGCTCTCTGCGGAAGTGACCGTTCAAGCAGCTCATGCACCGTGTCTCACTACTTCAGGGGGTTTCTTTAGGACTACGGGGGACCTAACCGAGCTTCTCATTGCTGTGCTGAATTTTGGAAGGGCGCATCAGTGGCAGTGCAATGCTGGACACGTGAATTGTACACCGGCAGAAGACAAAGAAGGCTATGGATTTGCATACGTATTTTAGGACATTAAAAAAAAGGACACTGACATCTTATATCCCCCTTGTACCTCAGTTCAGAGCTTGCATTGAAAGGAAACTGCAAGGTGTACAAAGTATTTAGATAATTTTTAGATCTTAACAGTGCTCAACCTTTTTTTGCTTTTGAGCGAAACAAGCTCAGAGTTAATCGCTATTTATTATTTCTCCTTTAAATATTATTAACACAAAAATCCCTTGAAACAGAGCTTATTTTGACTGTTCTTCTGTGGTTACTAGAATTAAGCACAAGTATTCTATGCAATCAAGTACAATAATCTGATATACAGATATATGTGCAAAAATACTCTTAAATCAAAGGCAGTGTGTTTAATTAAAAAAACACTTTTAGAGGAGTTACGCGTATAATCTGAAAACCTTGAGGCATTCCTTTCAAATAACAAGTTTTTTGAACATTTTAATGGCACGAAACTACGGATACCTTACATGAATCTATCACAGCTACAAGGAACTGCCTAGGAAGAAAGAAGATATTAAAGTGGCACAAAGATATCACCAGCTCCCTCCCTGCTTCATTTCAAAGGCAATTAATTTCCATACGATCCACATGTGCATCAATTTTCTCAGTGTCTTGAGAGAGGAGTCGTCAATTCACTCCAAAAGACTAAACCTCAGTGTTAGACTGTAAAGCACGACTGAACTGCTGCACAAAGTGCTGTGATTGCCCAAGATTCCCAAATCTCAGACTGACAGTAGTCCCATCCCACTAAGTCGCTTGCACAAATCTGGCACAGCTACTCCACGCAGTAAATCCATCAAAAAAGAACAAATAGATTAGCAAAGAGATGTGCTTTCTCAAAACACACTTTGGAAAACAAAACAAAACAAAACACAACCAACCAAAAGAAAGAACCAAACCCCCAACCCATTAAAAACACATAACTTTTAATGCTAGAGCAGGCAAAAGCAAGCTGCACCTAACCTCAGAACCCATGAGACAGAGTCTACTGCTCCATGCAATTTAAGTTTCAGGGAAGTGAATGCAAACAAAACAGATCCATCCAAACACGTCCATGTCTCCGGAGGGACACTGGCAACAGTCCTCAGCATAAGCACCTCTAAGCAGAAGCCTATAAACAACAGCAATAAGGTTTTTGTGTCCCTTTTCCTCTTTTTCCCAAGTTCAGGACAGTGAACACCAAGAGGAGCAAGGAACGCTTTGGGGAAGCAAAACCTACAAAGTGCAAAGAGTACAGTGCTCGCTAAGTTTAACAGCTTTGCTTCTAGTTTTAAGTACAATAAAAGATTGAGATGAGAGAAATCACTGAGCCCCTAGAAACGTCGAGAGAAGCTGTTGTTCTTCAAAGCTAGTTTGACAGGTTCTTCACCTGGAACATATAGCTTGACTTTTAATCTTCCGGTGCAAGCAGTGAAATAAGAATTCTAAAAGATAAAGCATGATGTATGGAAAGGCTCTGCACACTGCCTCAGGTCCACCTGCACCATGAGTAACTGCACCGACAGGCTTCTCTACCCATTCTGGACAGAATTTATCAACTAACATTATATCTAATTTGTGGGGGTTTTTTTGGTTCTGGTTTTGTTTATTTGTTTGTTTTACCTGGGGCGAGCCACACAAATTTAGCCATCTCACAGAACATTTGTCTTTTGGTAATGTAACAATAAATCTATACTAGAGCAAAACTTCATTTTACAAAACTAAGGGATAGGAAGGTACTGTGAAGAAATCAGCAGCCTGCTCCAACGGTTGCTTCACAGATTACACCAAGAAGTGCCCTCTCTAAGCTCAGTCCTACTATTGACATTGGTCATTGGTTTAGAACAGATCTTCTCACTGAGCAGCAAACGGATCAGCAGCGCTACAGCAACATGTCAGAGGGACGTTTCCTCCCACTGCCAAGCAGTCAGTGTGCAAGTCTAGCATCACTTGCATTTTTGCACAGATTTCCTCGAAGAGAGTATAAAAACTAGCATAATTGTTTTTATTAGAGCCCTGCTATGCATATATAGTTTAACATGCAGGCCTAACGTGCATTCCACTCTCCGCACCACTGTTTAGTGTGCGACCACACAGCAGAAACCAGGGGAATTATCTGCTGAACCAAATCAAACAAGTTGGAATCCTGTTGTGATTAGGTGCCCAGCTGACCAAGAGTGCTTCTCCTCTTTAAAGGGAGATAGCAGTGAGACAGATGCCCTGCACGCCAGAGGAGGAATCCCGCCGATTCCAGTGATCTCAAATGCTCTGCTTTTGCACAACGCCACAGCCCTGGGAACCTCCCAGTCGCACCCAGTACACGGTGAGATGGCAAACACCACCCACCAGTGCCGAGCTGGTCTGAGAGCACCATGGGCTGCAACAGCAGAGTGCCAGCTCACAAGCTAAAATTTGGGGCACTAAACCATGTGTGGTGTTCTGGTTTGATGGCCAGTGATGGCTGCGGTCTCACACCACTTACACAGGCGGCACTCGGTGACAAGCACGCCTGGGCGTTCCCAGGTAGAAGTCAAAGGCACTTGTCAAAATAGCAGATGGCAACAGCTAAATCACAGGGCTGAAAATAAAAACAGACAAAGCAACTATTTTATTTCTTCGGTACCTCAGTGTAGCATTCTCAACAACACACATAAGACTCAGAACAGCAGACACAGGTTTTTGGTTTCTTCTTTACGATCCTGTGTAATTAACAAGGCTTAGTTTTGCTCATTAGCTCAGTAAAGAAGCCAAGACCAGAACAAAATGCAAAATTCTGAGGATGTATCAAATACCCAAAAGTTTAAAACAATTTAATTATATTTCACTTTATGTGACTGAACCACAGCTTCCTCAATAAAACTTTGCCAACACTCACTGCAAGTGGGCAGGAACATGCATTCCAATGACAGTATTCAAAATGTCAGTATCTCAAGACTTACAGCTTCCTTTGCAGAAATGCGAGCAATTCTGACATGAGGAAGTGGACTGATAAAAAACCCAAACATACCACAAGTTACACATATCTAACTCCTGGAATAAAAAAGTCTCTTTAGTTTAATATTTTCCCAGTGACATGATGCTCAATTCTCCTTTTCACAGCACCTCACCATTCACTTTATATGAAAAACAAATTGCAACACAAAAGTAGTTATACGGGTGCGAGTTGCAGAGCCTAGGCAGACTCCTTAGCACAGCTGTATCTCGGCTGTATCACAGCTGGATTGTCTGGTTTACCTCCGGAAAACTCTCTACACAATCTAGTCTTGAGCAGACAAACTCATTTTTTAACATTGCTTCACACAGGTAACTCCTAAGGATTTCAGATAGTCTGACCTGTGGATGTGCTACCAACACTTACTTGGCTAGAGGACCACACACATTCAGAACAGAAAAACAAAACTAACAGGGCCATATGCCATCATTTTCTAAAGATGCTCTATGTATGACTTTATGATTTTTTTTCTTTAAAATAGATGTTCATAACATACAGATGTAAAATAGCATGTTCATAAACAGCAGTATCAAAAATAAATGTTGCATCCCCTCACTTAGTGGGAACACACAAGAAAACATGCCCAAAACACCAATCCGTGAAAGAAAATGGCCACGTGATGAAGCGCATTAAAATCAAGTACTGCAATTTCAGCAATTAGCCTAGTTAAAAACTTCTTATACACTACTGAATAACACAGCAAGTTGCAGCTCAGAATAAAATTATGACTGCCTACCCTTCTAAAGTTTAAGATCTAACAGTCACAGAAAGAAGAAACTGCATGCTCATTTCTTGCCTCTTAAATTCTATTGTGAAATAAAGCAAGATGGAGAAGAAGGTTGTGAAACCAAAGTGGGACACTGAACAACACGGATCAGCTGTGCAGCATTTCATCAGCCCTCAAAACTCACATGATCATATGAAATCAGACACAAGAGTTGGTATTTTTCAAGTTCATCTACTGTTTAATATATTATTAGCTGTCCCTTCCTTTCACCCAAAATGAGATTTTCCTTATTCCTGATCTATGTTAAATTTTTAAGTCATTTTTTTTTTAAGGTCAGATGCTTTCTTTATCACGTTGCTACGGTTAGACGGCTGAAGCTTACGAAGGATTCTTGCTGCTTTTATGCCCTCCAACTCAAGGCCTGTTGTCAAAAATCACTGTACTATTTACAGGCTCATACAGAAATATCTTTAACTATAATGTAAGCCAACACAACCACCCTGCCAAATAAGGTTTGCCCTACGCGCTTTCCCCTATCACTTATCCAATTTCACTATCGTTAATCCATTTTTTCCTGTTGATCAATGGTGACAATCTGTGACCCCTCTGCGTCTCCTGCAGGACAAGCTCCCCATACTGCTCCTATAACTAAAGAAGTCATTATCTTCCAATTTGTCTCTCCTCCTTTTGTCCAAATCACCAGTTTCTAACATCACCTTGGTACAAGGGATTCACAATTCACACCTGCTGCTCCTGGCAGCTCTGCCATCCAACTTTCTCAGGGTTACCCTTTGCTTCCCACAGCTTTGATGCCGACAGCGACAGCCCCATCATACATCCTCATGCTCAGGCTACAGCCGGGTATTGTCCTTACCCACTCGCCTTCTCCATCTTCAGTTCCTGAGGCTGGGGGTACAAATACACATAAGCAGCGTGAGCTCGGAAGGTAGAGTTCTTTAGAGCAAAGATAATCTTCATTTGATACTTTTCTTTTTTTTTTGGACCTGGTGTACATTCATATTGCTGTACGAACAGCAAATAAAAATTATTAGAATGACCAAATTCCAGCAGCTTTAGGGAAACAAAGCTGTTAACTGTCGTAGGGGGAAAAATAATGTTTAACTGCAGGAAGTTCACTATTTATTTCACTCTATAAACAACCTCTGCTAGGCTTTCAAAACAACTTTCACTATTACAACTTCGCTATTATGTCCATGGTTGCTTGATTCACAGAGCTTGAAGCAATGTCACATCCAATGCCAAGAGTAGCTTTGCTATAACCTGTACACAGACAAAAATCTTTCACAAAAGGTAAGTACAAGTTATTAATAAAAATGTGCATTTCTTCTGCCCGTAAGTCTTAGTTTGAAAGGACATTTAGAACAGTTAACTTAATTTTACCAGTCTCACCAGCTGTAAAAAGCTCAGCCTGCTCAGTAAGCTGCACACGGCCAGAACTCCTTGAAGAGGCACAGGCTAAAAGAACTCGCTCTTCAAAGCCCCATGACAGCCAAACCCTGGCACAGCTCACCAGATTTCTTCTTCCCCACATCCAGTTGCTACAACTTTTAGAAAATCCCTAACAGAGATAAGTTCCTTTAAAGATGGATCTGCGGAGTCCCCAACTGGAAATACGCACAATTCTGCTCACCCACCTTCTAGAAAGATGAAGTAAGACTAAACGTAGCAAAGATAAAGGTCATTAACATGGACAAGGAAATAAAATAAAACCAAAGGAGGCTGAAAGAGCCCAACTTGCTTAGCCTAGATATTCAGAAAACATCAGAGCAACTAGGTTCACTGCTCTCACTGGAAAGCTAATCTTGAAGACAAGAAACCCACTTCCAATCTGAGTATTTTTTTTCAGCAGTAACATTCAACAGTTACCTGTAAAACCAGAGCACTGGAACTGGTCAAATCAGCACTGCCCCAAATGACCCAACCCGGGCAGCCCATCCTGAGCTGCCACAGGATGGCTCATCAGAGCAGGGACAACCTGCGATACATGGAAATCAGAGGATGAAGGTTTCTACAACCTTCTTGCATGGGAAAAGTTACAGCGTGCTCTTTGTTTGCTGAAACAAGAGAGATGGTTTTAGCAAGGAAGAGTCAGTTCTGCTCCTCTCGAGGGTGCCTGTAATTCTTATATGTCACAAATAACTGCAGACATCTTATGCCACAATTCAAGAGTAAGTGCATGCAAAAGCAAAAGGATTTTAAAAAACCCACAAAAATTCCAAAACTGTTGTTTGGTTGTTTTTTTAGCAAAATGTTTTTTTGGGGTCTTGGGCATCACAAATTACAGAATTCTACCAATAAGGAAAAAAAAGTACAATAATTTCTTTAAGGCTGTAGTCAAAAGAGGTTAAATAATTCTGCCAAGAAGACTATGTACGTTCACCAGATTATATACAATTTTGTTCTTGTGGGGTTTTTTTGTAAAACAGTGTCTGTGTCAAAGCTATAACTAATTTTATTTGGAAAGGAGATGCTGCATTAAGGCCAAAATGAAGCATTTTCCTCAGCGTATTTACAAAAGCAATTATACACTCTTTCTGACACTTCTATTTCAGCATTCATCTTTTAACACCTACTATTTTTCAGATGCTGGAGCTCACAGAGAAGCACATGCCTGCTTGCCTAGCACCTAGCAGAAAACAAGAAAGTTTGGGGTTTTTTTGTTTATCAAGGGTTGGACCAAGGCAAGAGCAGAGCCCATGGACGGCTGCCACAGCAGCAGAGCCCTCAGCTCTGTCAGCCTCTTTGCATGACAAATAAAAACAATCCCACACGACAAAGCCCCTTTTGTCTGCAAAACTGCCGTGTACTGAATCTCAGTTATTTAAGTAAGTGGGGAAAAAAGGGGGAGGAAAAAAAAAACAAAACACAAATTCGTGAGGAAAAGTTTGTTAATAAACTATGGTTTACAAATGCCAAAGTCTTTAGGGGCTGATGACTCGGTTGGCTGCACCTCAAAATAAGGAAAGCCATTAACTCATACAACAGATGGCCTGATACAGCACCGACCTTAAAAGAAAGAAAAAAATACAGTGACGTTCTTAGGCCTTTCTTCAGGGAGAATATACCGAATATAAACGCTCCTTAGAACCAGAACGTTAAAAAAAAAAGAAGAAACACATCAACAAAAGCAACTAGAAGAGCATCCCAGCCAAGCTTTGTCGCATCCGTTGGGCGCAGCCCCAGCAGCTCCGGGATCTCCTGCGTTCCCCGGCGCTGCAGGCGATCCCGACCGCCTCACCCTCAGCCCCTCCGGCCCCGGGCCGGCCGAGCCACTGATCGAGCCCTTCGCACCAGAGGCTCGTTCCAGCCCCGGCAAAGGGCTCGGCGCTTGGGGCCCTCCCGGCTCCGTCCCCTCACAGCCCGACCCCGCCGAGGCCGCATCGCCCCGGGAGGGGCTCCGCGGAGCCCGGCTCAGCCGCCGCGGCCCCACCGAGGCGAGGGAGGAGCGGCCGCGCGGGGGTCCCGCTGACAGCTGCCGCCCGCCGGGGTCCCGCAGCGCGGCCCGGGCACAGCCCGCTCCCCCCGCCGCCGCCCCGCTCACCGCCGCGCTGGGCGCTGTGCCCCGCCGGCAGCCCGTTGTCGTAGGGCTCCCACGTCTTCTGCAGTGGGTTCTGCGTGAGCTCCCGCGCCGGCGACGCCACCGCCGCCATCCTCACCCGCCTCCCGGCTCCCACTGCAGCGGCGGCGGGCGGGGCGGCACCGCCTCTCGGCCCCGCGGGGGCGAGGCCGGGCGCGGGAAGCGGCAGCCCCGCGGCCCCCCGGAGGGAACGGCCGCGCTGCGGCGGCTGCCCCGGGCTGTCGAGGCCCTCGGGCCGGAGCTGCGCTTCCCGGGACTCGCTGCTCGGTGTCTGCCTCGCGGCGGGAGGGCCGAGGCGGGGCGGTGCCGCTGCTCCCTCACGGGAGAGGCTTCGCGCAGCCCCCGGTCCCCAGGCCCCGAGGGGCAGCGGCCTGGCGGGCCGGGCCGTGCCACCCGCTTCCCTTTGCGCACCAGCCAGCGGGGGAGGAAGGGCCGGGAGCAGCCGGTGTTGTGCACTGACAAGCAGGTGATTCCCTTTTCTGAAGCTGCAGAGAACATCACACTTTAAAACCCTAAAAATAGCCTGTCCAGGGAACATTCAATGTGTTTTAAGCAGTCATACACTGAATGATGTATTTTTCCAATTAAACTCTGTAGTGGCCTGAAGGCTAAATTAATATCGATTCAGGAAACCATACATAAACGATAGATTTCTAACATCTTATTTAGCTACCAAAAAAACACTATTGACAAAGTACCCTGAGAAGATTCTGTGCAGCAGGAGCAGTGGCTGCATCCACTGCACCCGCACTGGCTTTTTAACCCAAAGTCCACCAACAGGGCTGAGCAGAGTCATTAAAAAGCTGAATATTTCACTAGTACATACATCTACATGTTTTACAGAAGATAAATGCAACACCTTGAAAACACAGCAGTGAAGGGCAATACACATTTTTATTATTATTCATTGTCAGGCACTCAGACATTATGACACTGGCCTAAATACACATGAAGGTCAGTGCTACTCTTTTTTTAATGCTAGTCAGACTGAACATCTGAGGATTTATTTTAGTTTTTTCTATTCCACTACAAGCTACAATAAAAGTTTTTAAACAACAGAAAAATCAGTTCTCAGAGACATTTAGTGAGACACCCCTGGGAGAGTTAACACTATTTTTCCAAAACCATGTTTGCTGGCCCTTCCCTTCCCTCTCCTCAAAGCTGATCTCCTTCTCTTCAAGACTGATTAGTTTTCAGCTGTAGGCGCCTGCACTATATTTTTACACTAGCATTTTCTTCCTCATTTTGAGTTGATACCAAGGTGGGGAGGTGCTGAGAGGTCAGAGGAGTCACATTACAAGGTTCAGAAACTAGGAGCAGGGAGAGGGAGTTTTTAAACACCTAAAAGCTTCTTGGTTTCTCCTACTAAGTATGTATTTACTTCCAACAGCTGCCAAGAGAGTTGTGAGCAGGAAGAGTCTAATCTGTGTTCCTGGTTATTCCCAGAAGGCCATCTCCTGTGCACACAACATTGCAACAGCTGACTCCAGGGTAGAGTCCAGCATCGGGAGGCACCCACCTCACCCTCTGACCACACCAGGATGCCCCAGCTGTCTTAGCAGTGCCTCCAGTTCACAAGAGATGTAACATTAACAGAAGCAAGAGAACAACGGGAACACCAACTTTAGAAAAGACACCTCTCAGGCTTGTTTTATATATATAAATCAGAAAAAGTCTCTAAAAGTTCATACCTCCTTTCTGCAAATCCACACATGCACAAGAACTCTGCTCACACCCCCACCTCACAGTTAAAAACATTGACCTCATGCCATTCACACAAGAACATTTTTCAGAGGTCTGCAAGGGTGAATTACTGCATTCCCAAGACTCACCCCCAAGCAGCAAGCACACCATCAGTGAATTCCCTTCTTGTTCAGGCAGATTGAAAACAGTGGTACCTGCACAAAACTTAAATAAGGGTTTGTCCAGGTGTTTGTAATGGCATTAGAGGTGTGGATGGACATCTCCTAGTCTTTATTTTTGCGAGGTAAGGATTTCAGCCTGAC
Source organism: Streptopelia decaocto (assembly GCF_964273445.1). NCBI lineage: Eukaryota > Metazoa > Chordata > Aves > Columbiformes > Columbidae > Streptopelia > Streptopelia decaocto. The sequence continues at coordinate 6,337,403 of NC_138662.1, forward strand.
TGATAGCAAACTTATTTAAGTTTGATCAACAGCATAATAACAAATTTATTTGCTTTTGTTTGGGTTTTTGTTTGGTTGGTTTGGTTTTTTGTTTGGGTTTTTTTGGTGTATGTTTTGCTTGTTTATTGATTTTTGGTTTTGATTTGTTATTAATAACCTCAGTGCAGTAATGAGCTATTTGACTGAGGACACAGAGAAAGAATACATAAATTTTGTGCCACTCCTGAGGCCTTGTTTCCAAACATGGTTGTCAAGGGTGCTGCATTCAATTCTTAGAAAAAGACAGAACAAATAAACATTGCTCATTAGATTCCTAATAAATGATAGAGATCAGCTTCTGGACAATCATGTTGTCATCACCCACTGTCCTGATACAAAAGCGTGAGACGCAGAGCTGGTTCCTGCAGGTGAAGGGATGGGGACTCTGCCTTGCTTGCTATAGGGAAACCACAAATAAGCCTTTACTCCTTGGAAGGCTTTTATGCAAATCTTCTGCTCTCAGGGCCACGCTCAGCTGAGAGCTAACCTGGAAAAGGCAAAACATCCAGGGCAAAGACAGTCTTGGAAAATTAACTGCTGCACAGAAACAGAACAAGCTTGATCCAAGTAACAGAGTTCTACTTAATCTTTTCAAATGACTGGCTGACAAGAGCAGAAACTTTTTATGGTTTAACACACACAGCAAGCGGTAATTATTTCTGAGACATGGAAAAACAAGAAGAGATTGAACCAAGGCTTCTGCTTGATCATACAGAAATCTGACTTGGTATCCATAAATAAGCTGTATCATACGGTAACGACATAATACAAGTTCCACAATACATGAAAGTGACTGGCAGGTATCTCATTTCCCTAGTAAAGATATCACTTCATAGTCTGACAGCGCATAAACCATCCATAAAACACCCAACATTTCTGCCTCCTGTCTTTCCGCCCTCACTCCATCTCAGCTTTCAGAGCTCCAGGTGCCCACACCCTCGCCACCCGAGCTCAGCGGACACAGCTCATGAAAAAAAACAACAGCTCACAAACCCTTCTCCATCATAGAGACTCAAGAGATTTGTAAAATGACTAAAGGATACACAGACAGCCGGAGGTCACAACGTGCGGTTTACGTAGGCAGGATGGCTGCAAAGGAGTCCCCACACTGTGCCAGGGCCCGAGGTCACGCACATGAGGTCCTTCAGTGCCACACACCCTGACCAGACTACAACAGCGTCCTGGTCCTGCTCTTGTCACAAACACTGTAAAGAGGAGAAGGACCGAAAGACATCAGACTACGAATCCTTAATGTAAAAACAAAGTCCCTTTGGACTAATCCCAGAATGCAAACTGATACCTGTATTTTAAAAAATTCCATCTAGGGGGAAGATTAGCCAAAGAGCTGGGAATCCATATTCTAAAAAGACTGATAAGGGTAAAGGGGTTGTTAGAATTAGATGAATGAAATATGTAAACCGAGGCAGGCGTCAGGTAGTCTGTAAACCCTCATGTACCCAGCCAGGGGGAAACAGAGGAGGGAAATTGTGGCCGGGATTTGAGGGGATATAAGCAAGGGCTTTTTGCCCGATTATGTGTGCCTACCTTTAGGCAGAACACCCGATCTTGCAAAATCGTTACTAAAATATGCTTTGATGAGAGATCCCGCCTGGACCTATTATATTTGCAAGGTAATTGTTTCCTACAACACAAAGTAGCTTTTTCTGGGAAGTTCCTGAAATACAAAGCAAAACTTCCAAGATAAAAAGCTGCTAAAAGACAATCTTCCCATTTTCCCCTTCTTATTGCTGATGTTTAAAAAGAGCCATCTGTGCTGTTAGCGGTGCTTTCCAAGGAAGGGAGCCCCGCGAACGATCAACGCTTGGAAGCGTCCTGAACTGTCTGTCACCTTGCGTGCACAGCTTGGATGAACCCTACAGAGACCCGGCGCTATGGCGGTTACTCCCGGGGACCGCGGAAACCCAGCCGGTAGCGGCACACCGGGGCTACCGGCCCCCGCCCGCCAGGCGGCGCTCTGCCACCGCCCGGGCCCCTCCGCAAGCGCCCCCTGGCGGCGGGCTGCAGGCACCCGCCCTCGGCACAGCGCCCCGCGCCGCCCCAGCTCCGGGGGGGACACCGGAGCGGGGGGGGGGACACGACACCCCGGAGCGTGTCCCCGCGGGGCCCCGGGGAGGGCGGCTGGGGGAAGCGCGTTTGCGCAGGCGGCGCTGCAGCAGCAGATGGGCTGTACCCAGACCGCGCCGCTGGAAAAATGAAGTAATTAATTCACTTCTGTACTGCAGAAACACACGGCTGGGTTGCGCTGTAAACACTGCCGGGAGGCACAGTGTTCGCAGAATGCTACTGTTAAAATACACCAACTCTCGGCTTCTAAGCACCCAAGGTAGTGTCAGAGGTTACAGAAAGCTACACGGAAGCAAAGTCTGTCTACTAATCCCCAGTTATTTTCTCAACTAAATTTAAAAAAAAAAAAAAGTTAGGGGGAAGTCCACACTCAAAACTAAATATCTCTATTTCTTCCTAGATATTAAACACCAAGTCATTTCATCATTGAACTAATACTTCAATTTCTCTAAAGCAACTCTCTTTCCACAACACCCATGAGGCAATTTTTTTTATCCCCGCAGTATCAGTTTTTTACCACTTTGAAAAAGAACAATAGCACCTGATCTGCACACACAACTGGAAAAACCTCAATCCAGGTGTTCTGTACTGCGACTGGCAGATTACTGCTCTGAAGTAACAAGCAGGATTAGTTTAAATGATGCCATCTTAAAACAGGTATCTACATTTTTCTATGTGGTGAGAGGAAAGATCAAAGTCCTCATCCCCCTTTAAGAACGTACCTAGGGCTGCATTCCCCAGCCTACAACTCCAAGACTTGAGCTACATAGCACATCACCAGCTTGGTTTCCATAGGGTTTAAGAAGGCGCAGAGGAATACAGAATTTGAAGAGATCATTATGTATGAACGCTATTCGAGAAATACAGACACGCACCAGTACACTCTTCATCCATACACATTTTACGTATCCAGCTTCAACATCCAAACAACATTTCCCATTTCCACATGGCTCTGACCAGCTATTACAGCAACGTGCTATGCTGTACCATCATATCTGTATAAAGCATACAGGATAATTCCTATCTAACTTATAATTGCTTTTCTCTTTTAATGAAAAAAGTGGTATCAAGTGTACCTTCAGCAGGCTCGTGGCAGTCCTTCATTGGCCCAAACCGGTGCAGCTGGGAGCATCACCCGAGGACAGCCAGCGACAGCTATCTAATATACACGGCAGTTACAACACTGCGAGCCAATGAGAAGAGATGGTGACCAAACACACAACTATGCTTCACCCTAACAACACTCCAAAATCTCAACACTGGATTTTGGCTGCAGTGATTTTTTTGTTTTGACCAAGCATTCGGTGCAGTGCTCTTACACAGTGAAAAGCTGATGCTTACGGGTAATGACAGCATCCAAACTTGTAACTGCACTGAGTTTCCACTATGGTGACCAAAACTACAGCAAAGCAGATGAGACACTTGGCCTATTCAATCACATCTCTTACGACATCAGCACCTCAGCAGGGGACAGGCTGCTTCCTCCCCCAGGTAATTCCCATATTCCTGAAGTACAGATCAAGCCTGGCAGGTTTTTCCTCCCTGTGGAAGAAGAATCTTCAGCAAGCAACCTGAAACACAATGCCTGTCTGCCAGGTATGCTGTCACCTTTGTAAGGCAAGTCCTAACTCAACTTTGTTCTTCAACTGCCAAGGAAACCTAGAGGTAAAGGAAGCTGCACTTGCAACCAAAAAGGTGGCTCTTCCCCCCAAGCTGTTCCTGGGCTCCTGGACAAAGACAATGCCTTGGGAACAGTCATCCTGCAGAAGAGATGTTTCATGGAGTTAAAAACTTCTCACACAGCTTCCCACAGATAATAGAATGAGTTCCTTCCCATGAAGAGCTTAGTAAGCACAATGAGCAATCAGGGAAGAGAAACATAATACTGTATTAGCAAAATGACATATATTGATTCATACCTTCTCAGTTCAGTTTCCCAGGAACTTTTGTTACATCAGCTTTTTAAATGAAGACTTCTCATCTCCTCGGGATTGCCTATGGTCTTCTCCTCAACCAAAAGTACCAGCCTTTTTGTTTTCCCACAGTCAACCCACCAAAAGTGACAAATAGCCCACTAAGTCCCCAAAGATTTCAAGCATCCCACATGACAAGTTCCGCAGGTTCCCCACACCATCTCCACAGGTCCTTCCATTTAGGACCTGATTCCAAACCAGCTGAAGTCACAAGGACCAGCACTTGTGATACATGGCCCTAGCATTTACTCTATGTCTTCTGAGCAACAAATAAGTTTATTACTGGCACCATCCACTCTGCATCCTATTTCCTATCACCACCTAAGGGGAAAAAATGCCAGTTGTCTTCAAGTAGACTGCTACCTCAAAGACAAGCAAAGCCATTAAGGATTCAAAACTAAAAAAGAATCTCCCCCCAGCAATACACACTTTTAGAAGATATTTTATAAGAGTTCATTTTACTATTAGACTTCCTGGCTACAGATCAATCTATCTAAGAGATTCAAAAAAACCCCACATACATAATCATGCTTAATACAAAACCAATCTGCTACTAAGAAGAAGAAATCTCTTCAGTGCTATTTAGGGAATAGATTTAAATAACATTCAAGACTCCATAAAGATGTATAAATAGAGATACTACAGAGATTCCTTAAGCCGAAACAAAATCCTATTCCTTAGCATAGATAAGGAAAATAACTCACCCAAACAGAAGATGCTGGTATAAAGTAAACCAGTGTGAAAACAAGCTCCCATCTCTTCTAACAGTCATCAATACATCTGATACAAGGGAAGATCTGACAGCATTCGCACACTCAGGAGCATTGTACCACGCTTCTTTGGCTGGAGAGAATGCTAATTCTCACACTAATTAGCATACATTGTATTTTCTTCATCATCTACTGAAACATCTTGATAGTTATTCATTGTGCATGCAAAACAATGCTGTGTCCCTTACAGCCAGTGTTTACGTGCAGCTTGCTTCCAGCACAGTAATGCGTTATCAAAACCATGACGACCTAACGATCAGGAAGCAAACACTGGCTATACGAGGGGTTTTATTGTAAGAATTGTACCAATAAAACCTTGGATCACTTTCTACAGAACCCGCACATTGTATTGTACGCATATAAAACCTATCAGACAATCTCAGATTACCCAGGGAGACACAGGTTATCAGCAGAACGTCATCTCACCAACATGCAGATTGCATGAGAATCCCAGAGAACACACCGAGATTCACATCCACAGTATTATCAACTACGTAAAAAAAAACACACCTTGCTACACTGTCACTGTTCATTATGTGAAACATTCTTGAAAGCATGGCCAGAGTGCTTTTATTATTACTAAATATATAAACATGTGAGTTTAGATGTTTACTGCATTTCAGAAGAAATAATTGCTTTATTTTAAACATGAGAGAAACTAATGTCTGGAGATACACCCTATCAATGAGATGCCATTGTTGTCATGCAAGGAAGTTCCCTGTGTTAAATCTAACACAAGGCACAGCCTTAAGCCTGGTCTGTATTAACTGTATTTAAATTTGACAGGTAAGTCACAAATCCATTATACCTCTGGTCCAAGCAGGCACCTTCCACCACCTCCAAGAAAACACTGAAATTATTTCCTTGAAAAATAGGCCAGATTCTCAAGCAGTGCTTTCAGGTATTGCTTAAAACTATTGCCATAGTCATAACATTAAGCAACATTTTAAATCTTCCTGTTATGATGCAACATAAAGGAAACATGGCATCCATTATTCATGTTTTCTCAGCGTAATTCGGTGTTAAATAACCCTTTGTAGCTCACTGTATACCAGGGACTTCAAATTCCTCAGGTGAGAGGGTACATGCTTCCAAGAAGTATAGAAAGAAGCCATTAAAATACACAGTGTCTGCACAAATTGCCTATTTACATTCATGGGTCTGAACCTACTGAGTTTCTGAGATGGTGAGTCCACCGAGGACAGACGCTCCTACACACTGTTATGGTTGTACCCCACGTTGTTACTACAGCAACAGCACGTACAGCCCTGCTTACCCTCCGGACGGGCGGCGGGCACAGCCCACACGCTCTCCTCTTCCTTGGCAGGGTGATGCAGCAGCGATACCCAGGAAAAACAAGGTGTGATCAATTTGAAAGAGAAGGAAAAGCAAAAACATACTTGCATCCAGCAGGATGTTTGTGCCTTTCAAACCTGCAAAAGAGCGATCTCTGCTAAGCTGTCTGAAAGTGTTTCTATCACCTTAAAACTCTCTCTTCCTTTCCAGTCACACCAATGTATTAGGAAGACCTTCCCAATTCCGAGTTCAAGTTTACTGTCATGAGTAAGAGCACAGTTAAAGGGAGCACAAGCAACTTTAAATAAACCAGTAAACTCTTCTCCAGGCTGAAAGCCTTTTGAATTATGCTCACTTGCAGCTCTTTTTATATCAGATATTTTGACATTTATGATGTATACATATCCTTTGTCCTTTCACTGAGCTAGGATGCCATGAGTCCCACGTGTTTATTAACAGCTAGATCTGGGTTGCTAAATGTAAAAAAAAAAAATAGCAAAACAAGGGCAGATGCCTTTTTGGAGTGGAACTAAAACACTTAATGCTATCTTTAAAACCATGCACCGTCAACTGACTTCAGAAGTAGAGCTTTTCAGGACAGACACTTCAAAGAAAAACATCTGTAAAAACCTTATTACACTCTTTGAAAAGTCATCTGATGAGCTAGAAAAGGAGAAATATACTAACAATAAAGAGCACGCAGAATTTGCATGTGATCCAAATGCATGAAGTAAACCAAATTAATTAAAAAACAATCATGACGGCTTTGGGATGAAGCTACCCATCAGGCGGGCAGCATTTTACAAGACAGAGTTAGAGAGAACTTAGGAAGCACCATCCAGGGTTTGGCGCCTGAATGACTCCTGATGGAGAAACGTAAGAGAAAAAGGCGAGGAGGAAGACGGCTGCTGCTGGGCCGGTGACAAACCATCAGGGGTGCAGAGTGCATCTCTGAGTCATCGGCACATAATAGAAGTTGAAGCCATGCGAACGCCTGAAATACTGCATGGGGAGACAAAAGCAAGGCAAGGTCAAATTGTGGGAGGAGTAGGAAACACCAGATGGGGATGGGGGGATGATAATCATGAAAGAAAGAATAGCAAGATGTTAGAGGCAGAGAGGTCATGGAGAACATGAACAGAACAGGCATCTTCAAACATTTCAGTGACATAAATAACACGTAAATAGACAGAAGCACCCAAAACAGACAAAGCGCAGGAGAGGCTGAGGTTGTACAACCTCATGTAAGGGAGACTAGACTTGGCTGAGAGCTGGAACAAACAAAATTGAGTACAGAAGTTAAAGGTATGGCAGAGTATAGTACTCCAGCATATACTACTATATAGGATAAGTAGGTCATTAAGGAAAAAGCCCAGAGCAACATAAGCGAGAGCAAACGAGTTAATGGGGCAGTTACTGGCCCCACAGCTCCCTGTGCACACCTACAGTTATATTGGTTTCATGCATGTCCCCTAGGCAATGAAGGCAAGAAAGCAGGTTTTTGAAAGTAAAGAATAAATCCGTCTGGAAAGCCAGCACTGAAAACTGACACAAGGAGGAAAAAACCTCACAGCATATGTGATGCCAGCTGCCTCTGCAAATACTCTTAAGCTTTATGAAAAAGAAACATATTCATCCAAACAAAAATGTGAGCAAACTAGAGCTAAGCTTCTCAGAAGCTATTGATTACAGAATTTATAATAACAGCAAAATTAATCTTAATTTGGCAAACTGCAATGCTGTCATGTAGTCTAAAACCCAGCAGTGAAATGGGCGGGGGAAACCAGACACACAGAGATCCAAATCACTGGTGAATCTCAGTCTTCATAGCCCCCAGGGCAGATTTCTCATTTTCTGTGTATTTTGCAAGTAGAGGTAGATGGCTTATCAGCTTCCTAACAGGATCAATACGTAGATGAGGAAGCTTAATAAGGATAATAAAATTACAACAGCCAAAATAATCTAATTTATGGAGTGCAGACAGGATAAACAACACAAATGCTACAAATAAAAACTCTTGCAAGAGGTAACATTTACCAAGTGAGAGTCGCCAGCACAATATTAGCAAGGAAACCTTCTATATTAAAAAAACAAAACACAACACTACTGAATTCTCTTTATATTCCTTAAAATAATTGTGTTTCAGCACAGGTTTCCTAGAGAAAATAAATTACAAAAGTTGATTGAGGTGTACAGAAGGCCATACTCCACAACATACAGCATATGAGAGCCTTTGGCACCAGAATGTGTGAATACACATTCAAACGTTTAAAAATAAGTTGAAAGAAAAATATATACGGGATATAAAGATGGAAAACTGAAAATAATCAGAAGCAAGTAAGCACACCAGCCCTCATACACTGACCACCGCCAGTGAAACACCAGTTGTCCAGGCTTGGTGGCTCAGTCTGTGTCCTCCTCGGGTCTTGCCCATCACCGAGGACCCCTGAAGTCACGGACTGATTTGAACCCTGTTTGACGCACGACAGAGTCTCAAAAACTACTGAAAAATAGTTACCAAGAGAGAAGAGCTGCCTTGCCACTGCTCCCACTACACAAAGGGCTTTGACATGTCCCATCAGACACGAGGTGGACACCAGGTGAGCCCCAGTCCTTGGACTACCCAACCTGGGGAAGAAAAAGCAACTGCAACCCCAAGGCCTAAATCCATGGGAGACATCTCTTCCAGAACTGCTTGAATTATAAGTTCCTGTATTCTAATCCCCAAACGAAGTATTTCTGAGAATAAGAAAGAAAAGCAGCTAGATCAGCCTCCTGCAAACAACGAGCCATGAGTTCAGCTGCACAGGAGCGCTCGTGTTCTCCACGCAAGGGCTGCCTTGCTGCTTTTTTCCCCTCTTCCTTCGCCCTACCAGCCTGTCTCTCACAAGCCAGCTGAAATGTTTTAATTGCAAGAGGTCATGAACCCCAGAAATCTCCCCATTGTTTTGCGGAAACCAGTTTCACATTGATAGTAGAAAAACTACAAAGCTCTTCCTATTTTTTTCCCTCCTTAATGCAGAAGGTAAGTTTTGCAGAGCTCCATGCTTAAGAATATCCATAGGGTTCCCACAAACAATAAATGTTTCTTATTATTAACTGACAACACTAATTAGATTTCTAGGGATGTATGATCATTAAAAAAAAAAAAAAAAAAAAAAACAAACAAACCCAACCAACTATAAAGAAAGAAAAAGCTAGCCTTAAATCCAAATATTGTTGTGGCAGCGATAATTGTCAGCAGCAGTTTCAGATGCATTAAGACAACTCATGTTTGCTGTGCTCCTTGATGAGTTTATGTCAAAAGGGGTGTGTGCAGTCACATGGAAGCTTTTAGCTATAAATAAATCACCACAAATATACTGTCCCTTGCATCCTTTGATTTAAACTACCCACTGGCAAACTGTATATAATCCAGTCATGAGGATTTCTTACTGCTTAAGGAAACCTTCCCGTCTATGGACCTAAAACATAGACAGGATCAAGTCAAGCCTCTGCAGCTTCAGCACAGACTAACCCAACAAAATCCATTGCTGTCCGTGGATGGAGAAACCATTCACATGTGAATCCATTTCAAAAGATGCAACACCACAGGTGGCTTTTCCAAGCAAGGCAGAAACAGCTCATCTAAGTCACTTCTAGGTATTGCTAAACAGCTACAGATCAACCCCACAGCTCATCGGTGGCTGGTGTAACTCCGGCTGAGAAGAGACCAGCTGCCACGGAGCCCGGAGCGCACAGCTCTGCCCACAGCCCAGCCGTCCCCAGCGCCACGGCACGACACACGTGAAGCCAGCTCCCAACCCATGGCACGGGCTGGACACTATGCAGAAAGAAAACAACATTCACATTCAGAAAAATAAGTACGGAGGAACAAGTCAAGTGGTCAACTTCAGAGTGAAAAAGAGTAATGACTTAAAACGCATTCTGATTCACCCTTTCCTACCTCTTCCTATTTGTGCAGGGCCTGTAAACAAGATAGCAACGTACTGAATCATCTGAAAACTAATGCCACACTGTCATTTCAGATATCCAAGTTGTGCTCACATTATACCAACACATGCAAATTTAAAGCTGTAACAGGCACATTATCTCCCCAAGGGCACTCATGACAAATCCATCCCATTTTATCAATAAAACATTACAAAATATCCTTTTTATCTATCACATGGATAAAAGTCAGTTGCAATTAGGAGGCTCATCATTTGCATTCAGGACCTATCATGGCAGCTATATGCTTAAAGACTTCAGGATTAATTCCAGTGCATTGCTTTGGATCCTTAAATGTTGCAGATGACAACAGACAGCCATTCACCAGCTCCTCAAATGAGAGGTGAGTTTGTTTGACATAATCAAAACACAACCATAAAGGCACTTACACATTTTATGTAAAAATAAAAGTATTTCTTCTCTTTGCATGGCCACAAATCCCCAGACCCACCACATTACAGTGATTTTATTTAAAACAGCCACACCACACACAGCACCTCCCCGCTGCTACAAGCTCAGTACTTCACCTGGTAACACGTTAAGTATATCTGGAGATTAGCATTCACAATTAGCATGTGATTACAATATTTAGGGCCAGGTTTTGGCAGGCACCCAAGAACAAGCCTGGTTATTAGCCAGTCTGGCCCCGCATGGTATCTTGTCGGAGTCAGCCAGGCCAGCGCTCCCCCCAAACCCACCCCTATGCACAACCAAACAGCACCCAAAATAAACCCACCACCTCTGAAAACAACCAACGGTGTGAAGCAGCATGGGACTCCTTCCCATATCCCTGCTTTGAGTGCCCGGTAAAAACTGAGTAAAACCAGGAATCAACTTAAATTGCTTATTTTAGCTGTTGGGAGAGCCCCGCTGGACAGACTAGTCAGTTTGGAGTTCATATTCTTTTTTACTCCGTTATACTATTCCATTACTTAACCTCTTACGCTCTCAGAGACCACAAGTCAGTGCTACGTCTGTGATAATGGATTAATTATTTGACTTAAAATAGGGTAAAAAGGCTTCTGGAGAAAACCAGAGCTGATCTAAGGAGCCCAGCACTTCTCAGCCCCTGGCTGGTGCTTCCTCGGTTGGATTTTGAGAATTTTTACCCTTTCTACTACATTCACCTTGTGAACCTTTCCCAAGGACCTGGCCCACCCAGCGTGGGGGGACACAGGCTTGCACCGTACTTGGTAAATTAAAAAAAATAAAAACAGAGTGAGAAGCTGAGAGTACTCCACCAAGTCACTTCCTTCAGAAGAAAGCTGAAACATTCCCCAAATGCACAATGTTTTCTAGCATATGAAGTCTGATGTTTATCTAAAAGAAAAATCTGTGGACATCACACGCAGAGGTTAAGCCCCAAGGACAACATGCAACTTCAGTGAGCAATTTAGTACACATCTGTAGTGTTTCATCTGCAATTAGATATCATCCACAAATTGGATTTACCAAATCTCTTACTCATAAAAGCAGAAGGAACATTGACGCAATCAAATGGAGAAAAACAGTGGTGCAACCAAACCTAATTCTTGCTTTTAAATTAGATGTCTGACACATTTTTTCTTTTTAAAAGTGCTAAAAGTCATTAATTCAAGAACACCCTACTAAGACTTGTATTCATAACTTAGTGCTTTCTGCTAACAAAATGTCCTACTTCAAAGCAGATCCTTCCTTGAAATGACCTCAAAAAAGTTCTGAAACAAGTTCTCAGCTTTGGGCCCTCATCCTGCATAACTATCCCTACACGAATGCTCTCATTAGATGATGCGACCGTTTAAAAGAACTGGCACCTTATGTAAATGGATGTTATTGCTTTTAATTGCAGCCATAATTATGGGAGTGCCTTGCAACTGAGTAAGGCCACATATTAAGCAAACTTACTGGAAACTTCGCAAACTGCTCCGCAACACATTGGACAAGCACCAGGAATCCCACTACTGGTATTTATTCAGTCCCATCTACAGCTCTGCGCAGAGCACTACAACATCAATCAACCCTACAGGGATCGCTCTGAGGTGTACTTGGTTTAGTGTGTTTTTGCCTCATGTTAACTAGCCTCTCTTTGACACTCAGCAATATGTTTAATTCACAATTAATGTTTTTAAAGATTTAAAAATCTTAAAGTCTCTTCAACATTTTTTTTCCCCTCTCCACAGTCTGAAGAGCCACACAAACACAATGGGACCGAGTCAACACGGAGCCAGGCCAGGAGGTGTTGGGAAGGCGGAGGGCGAGCAGTGTCCATCTCAGCAGCTCCCTGGCACCGCCAGCAAACCGCTGCTGATCGAAGGCGCCAGCACAAGCATCACACCAATAACCCTGGGAACAATTAAGGGTTTTCAGCTCAGCCATGGGTAAGCGGTGGCACATCACTGCATTTCAATGGCTGAATCAAAGTCCCCCCTTAGTCCGGATGGTTTGTAAACCGTCAAACTTACTTAAATCCATTTCCAAGCCTTGGGCCAAAGTTGGACACAGACAAAGTAGGCAGCTGCCCCTACTATAATGCTGGCAGAAGCAAAGCGATAGCTGTAAACAAGAGCGATCCTCTGAGTCACGGGGCTGGAGCCACAGCCACTTTGCACCCAGTGACACCTGATTTTCTACAGCACCAGGCAGCCCCAGGTGTCAGGCCAAGGCTCCCTGGTCCCGTTAACAGACCTGCATACAGCACCACGCTGCTTCTGCCTCCATCTCTGCTTCACCCTGCTGTGCAACAGCCCAGGAACGCGCCAGGTTTATCTCCCAGCCTGTGTAATGCAGTTTTCCTCGAAAGGGAAAAAAACACTCAAACGTAACCAAAACTGAGTCTATCTTTAAAAGTTTTGGTGCCCTTGCGTCAGAGCTGTCATCCTGCATTACACAAAGTGCCCAAGGAACACGCCAGGCCCCCCAGTCCTCAGGGAGAGCCAGCCCTTTCAGAGGAACGGCTCCAACCAGCCAGCAGCCAAACCCCACGAGGCAAGATAAAGACACAGATTACGTGTTTTTTATGGTGTTGCCATTAGAAATAGGAAAAAACAACTGGTTGGATCAGCATTTGCCAGAATGCTGTTTTTACAGCCTTCCTTGGCCAAAGGAAAACATCAATGGTCAGAGAAGCACAACATAAATACACCTTCCCACAGACAGTTAAAAACCCGAAGAAGTCCCTCGCAGCGATTTCCAAAAATAACTCAGAAGGCAAACAGCCGCTGGCACACTCTGATTCCCTCTTTCCACACCGTATCTCCCAAACCATCCTCTGCATGACGCTGTTCCCAGCTCCCCAGCTTTGGGATGCCAGTCACCCGCACTCCTCGGTAGCGCCAGGAAGAAAAACACAGAGCAGGGTGTCCCCAAAACCACGACATTTCCCCTCCAGCCTTGCCCCGACGCACCCGACACGCGTGAGAGCTCTGGGGTCAGGGGCTGCCCCGTGGGCACCCCCGCTTGGCAGCCGGGGGTGGGAAGGGAAGAACGGCCGCGGTGGGCGCGCAGCCCCAACCGAGCAGCCCCGCTCCGGGCGGGGAGGCCGCGGGAGGCCCCGGCGGCCGGGGCTCCTACCTCGGCAGTGCCGGCCCTGCGGGCAGCCGCGGCGGCGGCGGCGGCCCCACATCTGCGGCGGCCCCTCGGCTCCGGCGGAGGACGGCCCGGCCCGGCGCTGCGCGGCCGCGGGGAGCCCGCCGGCAGCCGCTCGGCGCGGCGGAGGCGGCGGGTCCTGGCCGCGGAGCCCCGCGGAGCTGCCCGCGGGTGTGCGCGCCCCGCGCGGGGCGGAGCGGAGCGGCGGAGACCGGCCCCGGGCAGCTCCCGCCCCGCCGCGCAGCGCCGCCCCCTCCCGGCCGGCCCCCCCAGCCCCGGCTCCGGGCAGGGGCCGTGCGGAACGGGCGCCCCTCGGCTCGGCCCCTTCGCGGGGCAGCGCGGGCACCAGCGCCGAGGGAAGCGTGGGGGCCCTGCCCACGGTGCCGCCGCTGCCAGCCCGCTCCTAGCGCTTTAGCTGTTCTTTCTCTTTCTGCTTAAGAGTTAAAATGTTTTTTAAATAAGCCAAGTAAACAACTCAAATAATTTAACAGGGAAATGGGACAACTGTTGCCGTTTTGCAGACCCAAACATCAATGCAACCAACCTGGTAGAAGACAGGGATCAACAATCTCCCAATAAAAGGGTGTTTATCAGCAACGAGGACTGAGCCAAGCACAGGAGCAGCTGTGCGGCTGCTCCAGGGAGCGGAGAGACAGGAGCCACAGGTGGCCCCAGCGCAGACCGACGGGGTCCGGGCAGCACCACACCCCGCTCATGTCCCTGAAAACAATTTGGCAGCTCAGGGTTGGTGACAACAATACTCTAGCTCTTTGTACTGTCTTCATGTTGATATTTAAGTGTGTATGTTACCTTGTTCAAGAAGGGACTGATGAACTGCTTTGTATTTTTACTAGGTTGTCCGTTTGAGGTAGGTAGGAAATAAACGGGTAGGCATAAAAGCTTTGGAGTTATGTTATCATCCTATAAGCATGTCCTGTACTGGGGTGAGGAGCTGGAGAGGCAGCATTGTGCTCAGGAGAGAGTTGTTATCTGTTCTTCAGAGCATTTGGCCTGTGGGGATAGGCAAACAAGTTTGGGAGGGGAAACACCACTACTAGTGAAAGAGAGGCCAAAAAGAAAATGTAGGAAACTTAAGAGAGCATCAGTTTATAAGGGCTTAGCAGATAAAAACCAGAATAATTTCCCCATAGGATGAAAATGGTTGATATAGGCAACCGAATAAAGATTTTTTTTTTTTTTTTTTTTAGTTTTTTGTTGAAATTCACATGCAATTTTTCTTAAACCACATGAAAGAAAGGTGGTGTTTTGTTGGTTTGTTTTTCTTTTTTGTAAACATGGAGCATTGCACACTTATCTTCAGATGATGATGCCTCCTGTACTGAGGAAACTCGGCGGCTGAGGTCAGAATGGTGCTTGGTATCGCTTCCTTGAAGTGTGTGTATGGTGACTCAGCGAGGGTTGAGTTTCTTGGGGCTGAGCAACTGAACCCCTAACCCTGCTCCAGTCCTAGGCGGTATCAAAATAAAGCAGTAACCATGAAAAAAGCCAAACTCTGGAAATCTGATTTTTTAGGAAAAGCAGGTGAGTAGGGGAGAAAAAACTTTAATGGTTGCCATAAAGTTGAGGAATGACCTTTTCTTCTTTTGTGGAACCGTTAAAGTAAGATCCAGCTCCTTGTGCATCCCCTGGAGAGCTGAACAGGTTCTTGAGGTGCTGCAGTGCAAATATTTGGCCCCATGGAGAAGGAAGTTGTCTATTATGTCCACCTGTCACAGTTTCTGCACTTAGTGAAAACCTATCCTTGTGTTTCCTTAACATTAAAAAAAAAAGGTTTAGAACAGGAGGATTTTGGAGCTGGCATGAAGCAGCTTGAGCAGCAGTTAGAGAGGCAGGGCCAGAAATGGAGCTGCGGGGGCTGGGCACTGCAGCAGGTCACCCTCCAGTCCTTGGCCTTAAAGATGAAGAAAACCCAATATAAACACAGAGCTGCAAGGATTCCTAACTGCTTCATGTTGGTAAAAGGATTCAAAGTGATGCCCCTCTCCACTGAGCTGCTAAGAAGTAGCTCAGTAACAGCCAGAAATTTTTATTCCCCTTTTGGGAGAGGAAAAGGTCCTGAGTTCTAGTTGTGGGGGCAGCCTGTAATCCAGCATGGGCTGATGGACGAAGCCTCGCTGCAGATCAAACACAACTCTTGTGTTTTCTTTTCATGGTTTTTGTCTTCCGCTTCACCACGTTTAACCTCCACAGCTTTTCTTCAAGGTGGGAAGACAAACCTTTGCCCTCAGCCCCCACGATGCTCCTGTTGTCTGCTCGCAACCGGGCTTGTCCCTTCTTGTCCCAGGCAGTTTGGCATTGTGCAGCTTGCTCTGCTCCCAGAAAAGCTGTGCTGCAGGATACTAAGTTTGCAGAAGACTTAAGTGTTCTTAAAAGCAAAACACATTAATTTGCTGATAGACCAGTACCACTATTAATAGCAAGAATTGCTAAAAATCTTGGGTTTCACTCAAGATCTGTGCAGCCAACCATCGATCGAGTGGTTGAGTTTTTGTCCAAGCTAGGGAGGTGTAGTTAATTAGGCAAGCGCAACTAGGAACAGATTCACAGAAAAAAATAATCTGATAATGTATGTGCATGTAGGAGGGCTCAGCAGGAGAGAAGAGTTCAAGGTAAGTACTCAGAAAGTTTCTGCCTGGGATATTGGGTCCCAGCTTGTGCTCAGACAGACTGAGCCAGAAGGGTCGTCCATTCAGAAAGTGTTTGACATGTCCTGTGCCCTCCTCAAAAAAAGTTACATTGGAAACATTTCCACACTTACATATCTTGGGAAATGTTTCAGCCTGTGCTTTTGTGTCTTCCAAGTTCGACTGCCCAATGTGTATTTCTACAGCAAGACTACAGGAAAGACCACAAAAATACAGCTTGGCAAAGGAAAGCATCTGATCAGGCATGTCAGAACAACTTTGCTGTGACAAGCCTCGACTGTCTGGGGATGCTGATGCCATTCACTGTCATTTTTACAGCTTAATTATCTCTTGTTTTAGTGTGAGCCAATAATTTTTATCCCTGGATGACAATAACTTAGAGATGTGGAAATCAGTGAGATTTTTGTAACTATTTTACCTGAGCTGTGGTTGAGTTCCTCAGCTGGGAGGAACTTCCCTCATTGGGAAGTTTAAGCTGTTGGGTCCTTCGTTAAATCTCTTGGGAACTGTGCAAGTGCAGGACTGTTGCATTTGGTTGAGCCAGGCAACACGACTTAATTTCTCCTTTCTCTGAGCTATTTTACCCACCCAGATTATAAGATCCTAAAAAAAATGAGGTGGACTCGTCCTGAAGCGTAGGAACGCGTTAAGGTGCCCCAGGACTGGAGACTTCAGCTGTTTGGGAAGCCTTATCTTGGTGAGCGGGAATTCTCATCTCAAGTCTGGTCAGACCGAAGAGCTTGCCTGGCCTTTCTCAGGCTCTTTGCAAGGGGGGAATCTTGTTACGTGCATTGCTGGAGTGCTTGTCGGGCTATTTTTGTGCTGCTTGTTCTCTGCACAGGCAGCTGTAGTCAAGTGCTGCTTCTCGATCCCAGACAACTGAGATTTTCCATAACCTTTGACCGAGAAATAAAAAAAATAATTAAAAAATCTTTCCTCACAGCCTCCCTACACAACAGGCAGCACGTGAGAAGGCTATATAAACATCATATTAAACACATTTTTGGCAAACTGCTTGCATTGGTGTTGCACTTCTTTCCACTAGTGTCCGTGTAGTAGAAATAAATTACATGCTCAGTCCATGATAGAAATGAATACTCTGGTGTATAGTCCTTTTCTTGCACTTGGGAATTACTCATCAATTAACTGCCTTGTTATTTTAACTCTTACATTGATTTATCTACCAAGAACCCAGACTGAGGCATCCTGAAGATGAGATCCCTCTATTCTGTGTTATCAGTAGGTATTTCTATATAAACATGCATATGTAGAAAGAGTTTCTTACAAAACAAAGGTAAGGCTTACTTCAATAGCTAACAGATAACTAGCACTCATCATATGCCTTGTCGCCGTGACTGAAGAGGAAAAGGTTTCATGACTCTTCTGACCAACATCTTGAAGCTGCTGGTAGATTTTGATGGTAGCTCTTCTTGAGCTCACCGGGTTTTATACATTGACAGGGAAATGCAGCTTTTCAAATGAATTCATTCAGTTTGAATGTAACTACTGATTCAACATTCTATAAGCGGATTGTCAAAGCAAAGTGAACAAGTGTTAGTACATGAAATAAAAAGCAGAATAGGTATTTTTTCAATGGGATTAAATGCAGCACGGATTTTTGACGGGAAAATCTGCTCCATCTAGCTAATTTGATAGGGCAGCAGAAATGAGGGAGAAAGGGGTAGCTCGTTTTAGGGAGGCTTTTCTGTTCTAGGCCAGTGAATATAAAGAGTTGCTCGTGCCCCAAGAGCTGGTTTATGCAGTCAGGGAGAGCAGGTTGGTTTCAGATGACCATATTCAAAGGTCAGCACCTTCACTACTTTTATAAAAGGAGAATAAGACTAAATGCAGACCACCCCTTTTCCCAGCTGCCTTGAAGACAAGGAAGCAAATGCACCTCTGGCACTGTGTATATTCTGCTGATGCTTTGCACAACACACACTCCCTGAGTATTTAGGATATTTATGTTCAGATAGCCACTGTAGTTCTGCATCATGCACTGTGACTGCATTTAATATATTCTGGCAAAAGTCAGCCTTCCAACAACCTGCTATGCTGGATGCTGCAAGTTACCTGTGTCCTCTTACTCTCTTTACAGATTTGTTGTCACGTTGAGAAAAGCTGGGCCTTAACTATTGAACTCCCTGTTATCTCAGCTGGTTATCTGCTGTGTGCAGGTATCAGTTGGTATTTATTAAAACAAATAAGATGCTAAAGAATGTATGCTTTGCATTGAGGACAGGTACAGTCTTGCCGTGGTTTAACTCCAGCTGGTAACTAAGCCCCACACAGCTGCTCGCTCATTGCTCCTGGTGGGACAGAGAAGAGACTTGGGAAAGTAAAAGTGAGAAAACTCCTCCATTGAGATAAAGGCAGTTTCATAAGCAAAGCGAAAGCAACACACACAAGCAAAGCAAAACCGGGGATTGATTTACCACTTCCCATGGGCAGGCAGGTGTTCAGCCATCCGCAGGAACACAGGGCTCCATCATGCATGATGGTTACTTGGGAAGACAAATGCCATCACTCCAAACATCCCCACCTTCTTCCCTCAGCTTTATATACTGAGCATGATGTTATATGGTATGGAATGTCCCTTCAGCTAATCTGGATCAGCTGTCCCAGCTGTGTCCCGTCACAACCTTTTATGTGCTCCCCACCTGCTCCTTGGCAGCCCAGCAGGGGAAACTGAAAAGTCCTTGCCTCCTCAGCAACAACTGAAACATCAGTGTGTTATCAACATTCTTCTCATACTGAATTCAAAACACGGCACTTGACCTGCTACTTGGAAGAAAGTTAACTCTATCCTAGCCGAAACCAGGACATGTCCCAAAGGTGCTTTTTTTCCTCCCACTTCAATTCCAGTTTGGCTTGTTTTTGCCAAATCTAATCCTGAACTCTTCCCAGCAGCACAGAGGATTACAGCTATTTATGTCTCAATTGGAAATTATGACTAGTAGCCTGTCAAATCAGATTTTTTCCTCCTGAGAAGAGTTACATTCAAATGCAGTTGCATTCAAATGCAATGTAAACTGTTTTGCTATAATATTCAGTGCTTGCTTTAAGTCTGCATCAGCAGATCAGAGCAGTGTTTTGAGCACTGTGTGGTTTTATGCTTAACATGTCAGTGGAGGAAAATTAGTTTGCAAGGTGTTTTATACAGAACAAGAAAACAGCTTCACTGGCGTCAGTTCACAAGACCTTACTCCAGCTGTTGATAACACTCCTGCTGAATCACTAATGCCAGCACAGAACACTGATTAGCCTGTTTTTAAAAGCCCAGGGTGCAAAATATCTAGGGAATGAGTTACTGCCAAAGCAGAGCAGCCAAGATGCTGCAAATAGCAGGGGTGTTCTGCCTCTGATGGTTCTGACTGCAGTGAAAAGCACAAACCACGCATTTCCCCAACAGAAAATGTGGAAGCCCTTGCAACCCGCCTACCAGCACTGCCTGGAAACACTCGCAAGGAAGGAGCTGCTCCTGCACCCGCGTTCTTGCGGTGACAGTCCTGCTCTGGTGCCCAGCGCCATGGCGGAGAGATTTAAAACATTATGGAGCGAAGTAGAACAAGCTTCCAAATGCAGAGGCATTTTTGTTTCTATAACCTGAAGCAGGGTCTGCTGCTTGTGCTGGATGCGTGAACGCTTGCTGAGAGCCTGCCAACGCTGCTTCAGGGTTTACTGCCCGCCCCGCCAAGTAACTTCTGAAATTGCGATCTGGTGAATCAGAGGAATGACGTCCGATATCCCTGTTAGTGCTCTGAAACAAGGTACATCAAATCCAGGGCAACAGCAGAGTCTGTGGCCTCTGAAGACCATTTTAGATCTTGTTTATATATTTTTTTAGATATTTTCAGATCTTTTCTAGAAACACCTGAGCAAGAGAAAAGGTAAGAAGTGCGTGGGTTTTAAACACAAAACCCAAATACAAAGGGACTATAAGGAATAGCCACTTTCATTTTAGGTAACCGGGAGCCAGAAAATCTTGTGCTGAAGTCAGTACTTCTTGCACACATACGAAGCAACCTGAGCTCTTAGTGATCACACTGAAGTGCCACAAGCCTCCACTGCAGTGGAATAAAAGGAATAAAATTTTGTAGAACCTACATGCCATCTATTTAATTTCAAGCCATACAGTTTCTGTGACCTGCTTTTGGGAAAGATTTATTTCTTCCAGAATTGCTTTGCCCTGTACATAGAGTGCCAAGGTGGCAGGAGAAGCTCAGCAGGCAGCTGCAGCAGAAGCCGTCTGCAAGAACCTGCCTCCCCTTCTCCTGATTTGGGTTTTAGGGCTTCTGTCCAAAGCTTTATGGCAAATGATAACTAATGGGGACCTAAAACAACTCCTTAGGTCTCAGAATACGGCCACCCTCTTGGCCATATAAGCACGGGCATGGGCTACTAACGCAAAGACAAGATTGAAAATGGTATTTTAGTGTATTTTAGCAATGTAGGAAGTTTCTCTGTTTTTCTGACATTTTTTGTCAGGGAACAAGGCAGATGAGAACTTTTCTTATTAGCTAATTAACAGGCTTATAATTCCAACTTGTATCTGAAAAGCCTGTGGATTCTTTGGGAGGGCTTTCTTCCATCTGTTTTATGCAAGCATTAATCTACACCTTGTCCTTCGGTTAGACTACTTTATGTCCTAGTCATATTGAAGCATTTAAAGGCTTCTCACTATTATAATCTTCATTTTAAATTGTAAAATGATCTTTCTAATTTCAGAGCAAGCAGCAGTCCAATTTCCTCTGGGATAGTTAACCACAGTAACTACTTTTGAGAAATTATTTGGAGATAACATGTAGCTCAAACTACCTAGACAAAAAATACTGAGTTCTTGAAATGAAAACTGCCCTTATGTTGCCTAGCTTTTAAGTGACAAACTGCACTTATTTCTTGTGGCAGCATGTGGAAGAAGCCTAGAAATTAATTTTGCGTGGACGAGTGAACTCTGGGCACAGGGTGGCTGCTGTGGGGTGGCTGCTGTCACCTCCTGCTTTGGCTCCTCTCCAGTAGGTCCTGCCCAGCCTGGGCTTGCTCTGGCCACACAGATGGACTTGCAGAGCACTTCACATTTACAAAGTGTGGGTTTTCAAGCCCCCCCAACCAAACCAAACAACCCAGCAGATGCTCAATGCTCCTAAGTTGTCTGCTGGCACAATGTGCCATGTCTTTCTAGTCTCTGTTCCTTTGGGTCTGGAGTAAAACAAGCTAAATTACCTGAAATCCAGTGTTTTGGTCTTTAGATCCACTGTAAGAGATGAAGACTGAGAATAGCTTCCATAAGTAGGATGGATAAAACAAACCCTCTTACACATTTAAAACTCTTATTTGAAGGTTACAAACTATGTTCATGCCCAAGCTTGTATAATTTCAACAATAAAAACCAGGACTGGTTCAGGTTTCCCACCTCGCTTTTATTTAGGACAGGCTGCAAGCCAGCACCCGAGGGCGAGGTTTCCTGCGGTGCTTACGCAGCCTCTGACAGCGTTGGACCCTTCTGCAACTCCAGAGGAAGCATCTCTTTCCTCATGGCCATTTCCATGCTCAGTTCAGTTACTGGATTTAGATAACATAAACTTCTGTGCCCAGCAGAAGCCTCAAACCAGCCTCTGACCATGTGCCAGGTATTCAGAAGCTGGACACTTGAAGAATATTAAATGACTAAAAGCTCCACGCACGCAGCTGTGATACCTTCCAGGCATAAAGAGGAGTTGAAATTCATAGTCCCTTGCTTTGTGTGAATAGCAAGGTGAACTTTGCTTTCAATTTCAGCATTTAATAGGTGGCAAATATCAGATTCTCTGTAGCTTGGGAGGAGCATGTTTGAGCACTCTCTAACTTAAATCACATTCCACATACAAAAAATACTAAGATAATATTGTTTACAACATTTACATCAAACATTTACCAAGATATCTCTATAAAAATTAGATTAAACAATTCATTCTGTGCCAAAATCCAATTAGGACTTATTTTTTCAGGGGCCGCCAGCATGGCAGAGTTCGGCAGTAGCCCAGTACATGTTTCTGAAAGCTGTGACTGGGGACTCTGAATCATGTTTCCATTAGTACCTTCTCATATCCTTATTCAATGTAGTAAAAAGAAATGAGCACATCAGCTGTAATAACTCTGGCAGAAATCAAGCACTAGTTATCATTGGGGTCCATAGAGTGCTGGGGTTACTCATGAGCCCAAGTTATTCTAGCAAGGTCATTGGTGTCAGCAGCTGCTTTTTGAAAGACATTTGTGCCCTGGAGTGTGTGTCTTGAAAACAGATGTTTGGAAATGTTTCCATGGTAAAAGGGTTTTGCTGCCAAAACTGAAGCATGTGTGTCACCTGTACCAGGTCTCCTCCTGCACACCTAATGCTGCTGCGCTGCACTGGCCCGGGGAGGAGGCAGGAGCCACCTGCCCCAGGGGGGAAGAAACAAGTCCCTGTGGAGCAGTTTCCCTTCCCTCTTTCCTCCTGCCCTTCAGAAAGAACTGTCATCAGATATGGTACTCACCACTTTGCCACCAGCAGTGCTTCTTTCTACTCTTTAACAGGGACCCAGTCTCCAGGATGGATGTTGTGGGCTGCAAAATCCAGGGGTAGAGTCTGTACCAGCTGAGAGATTTTATGTGAGACAGTATTCTGGCCACATATTGTTTTAAATATATAGCAGTTCCTCTATAGAGTTCCTCTACTAGTTTTATATGGAAAAATTATTTCCAAATCATTCTCCCCTTTACTGTCATAATCTGGAGGGGCCATTGGGTTCACTTGGGAGTTTAAATCCAACCTCTCCGGACCCGGTATTGAGGGATACAATGAGGATCCTCCTGTTGGTCCTTCTACCTGCTCAAGTGGGTTAGGAAGAGGTTGTACAGGAGAGGGGGGTAAGTACTGGAAAGTGTCCCATCTTTCCTTATTCCTTTTCATTTCTCCTCCTTCCTTTGCTATATATAATCCCACTGTTTTTGTTATTTCATCCGCTACCATTGTCCCTTTTAACCACATCTGTCCACATCCTTGTTTGATTTTTCCCTTTCCAGTGTTTATTAAATATAGACACAAATACTGACATACTGATGTACCATCACTGCCTAATGGGGGCCACTTATATCCTTTAGTTAATTGGTATTCTAGCCATGTAAAATAACTGAAGAAGTTACGGTAAAATATTGTTATCTCTGAGGGCGGTCTTAGACTATTCCAAAATTTCATCATCCTCCCTAATGGACCATCCAGAAGCATTGTCAGACCATCCCTCCCCTGTTCCCCTCCATATTCTTCTATTCCCCTTTACTCTTAGCACCTCCTGTAATTATAGTTATGACTACAAATACCTAAATAACTCTGTACCAGAGTGAGGCTTCTTTTCACTTGTTATGTGCACTGTAGTATTAAAAGAACAATTTGGCAGAAGCTAAACCCCCTTGCATTCTAGCTTGACCTCAGTACATTACTGGGGGCTAGGTGCAGCTGGGCGCAGCCTCTGAGTGATGCCCAATTGTGCTCAATGTCAATCGACATTTCTTTAGAGAGATACAGTATCAAAACCTTGTTATAAAAGCCATCAAGCACCGGGGTTCTCTCTTTGTCACAGTGCTGAGAGAGCTTTCTCTTGGAGCAGCTCAGGCACTAAGGCTTTGCAAAATTCACACACACCAGGCAGGATTTATTCCGAAACAGTATTACAAGTCCCTCATACACACGCACACACACAGAGGTACCAAGTTACCGTTACCCTTTTACCGTCCTGCTTCGGTTGATACTGGTTACTGCAGATTCTCCCCGGCAGGCAATTTTCTAGGGGGTTCACCAATCTTCTTTGTGACCACAGATTCTTCTTACTTGCTGTTCTCCTAGAAGGTACCAATCTTTTTATGATTAACCAAGATCTTCCCTAAGAGAGGATTCTTCTGAGTCAGTATTAGAATCCCCTCTTATGTTATTAGAATCCCATGTAACTCTATTACCTTTTCCCTTTACCTTTTGGTAACAACCTTTTTTTATAGCCAAGGGACCTTTCAATTTTCAGTCTTTCCTTTTAACCAAGATCTTCCCTCCCTTTGCTAGACGTGTGGGTGACCTGTAGTCCTTCCCCACTCCTACAGTCTGGTCTTTGGTTTGTTTCACCGCTCCTGGGTGTACTTGTGAGAACCACCACCTTTTATACTTAAATCCCTTTATTTAACTTAACCCCCCTTTATTTTCTCACCAACCCCCACTTGTTTGTCTCCTAAACAGTCTCGGGAACCCAGTCAATCATCCAGGGTGCCAGCAGCCGTAGAAAGGAACTGTTTACCAAAAACTTTCAGTGGGGTGCGCCATCAGTTCTGTGTACCACCCACTATCCCCAGAAGGTTGAGAAATCCTGGATGAGCCCCTAGTTGTGCAGAAATTAGCTTTGCTAGAGGTAAATTTTCAAAGATGAGACAGAGGAATACAACACAAAAAAAGAAAACTTTATTTGAACAATGGGAGAGTCCCCCTGGGGTCCCCGAACACGGGGACCTCAAACACCCCCCCCCTATTTATCCTATTCCCCGGCTGCAAGATCGCTCCTCTTTTTCCCCATTGGCTGAGGTACTCAGAGGGTACAATCTTTCATACATATACATACCACTACGGACACCCCAGTACCTGTTACATATTCATCAGTTTCCCCGCCCAGTCTATGCATTAAACATGTTCACTATGGCTGTGCCTCGTGTGATTCGTTGTGACACGACAGCCTGTAGCACATGGTCTCTCCTTTTTCCCGCCGCATGTATCCTTTTTTCCCGCCACATGTATCCTTTTTTCCCGCCAGGAGCGGGACCGCAGCTCCCTGTGCCTCCCCTGGCAGCAGCACAGCCCTTCCCTGGCTGCAGGAGAAACCGGCAGCAAACAGGAAGAGATTTCTATTTTCTTTCTTTCATTCAGCTCATGAGACAGACTTCCCACATCGCTGGGCTCCCCAGAGAAAAATCAAGGGGATCAGGGGACCTGATCAGGGTGACACGTGGGGAAGGAGAAGCAGCGGCTGGATGGGGAGGGAGCCCGCAAACGCAGCACTGCACAGCAGCTGCAGCGCCAGCCCTGCTGCGCCCTGTCGTGCTTTAACCCCAGCCTGCAACCAAAACCATGACAGCCACTCACTGCCCCCTGCCCCTCAAGGGGGGGACAGAGTTGACGGGAAGTGAGAAACTCATGGATTGAGACAGAAAGTGTTTAATAAAATAACAAAATAATACTAATATTGTAGTAATAATATATATTAAATATATAAAATAAGTGATACTCAATGCAATTCCTCACAAATCCATCTGTGTTGAGCAGCCAGCCCCGGGAAGAGAGCACCCTGGACCCGAACAGCCAGTCCCAGGGAGAAAGCAAAAGGCAGAAAGGCCCATAAACCAACTGCAAAATGGCAAAGGCCAAACTAAGGGAACCGAGTGAACTAACAGACTCTCAAACGGCACTCATCCAGAACAGAGCTGAACCGAAAGGGTCAAACAAGCCGGAAAACTCGACTCCCATTACATATGAAGCACGACACTAATGGTATGGAATATTCTCATTGATCAGCCTGGATGTCAGCAAAGGTCTGCCCAACCTGTGCCCCCTTCCCAGGTGCCTTGCACCTGCGGATAAAAAGCCCAGAAAGATCTTGGGCTCTCAGACAACAGCTAAGATACCAGTAAATTCTTGCATTCTCTTCATACCACTTCAAAAACCACTGGAAAGCTGCTTGAAGAAAACACTAATTCTCTCCCAGGGTGCTATCTTATTATTCACACACTAGATCCAAACGACGACCATGCTAGCTATGAAAAAGAAGAGTTTCTAACAGCATGAAGAAAATTACCTCTATTTCACTCAAACCAGCACACTCCCTACTCTCTGCCAAGGGCTGTGAATCAAGAGCTCAAGAACCACCAGCACAGCAAAGAGCATAAGGACATTTCTGCTGGCGCCAGAGGTGCCCAGATGGAAAACTTCCCAAACTGGGCACTGGGATGCCCAAAGCCACATCCATCCCTGCTCCTCCCTGGGGACCCGCTCCTGGATGCAACCAGGCACAGCACGGTCCTCTCATTGCCTACAGCCCTTCAACATGGCTTTAATGACCTCTGGGCTCTGGGGTCCCACCACCGGTGGCCATGGGAGTGAAAAGCAACAAGCGCTCTCCAGCAAGTTCTCCTCTGGCTGCTCCCTGCTGCCAGGGCACTGTTCTCAGACACCACCATGATGTCACACCATGATGTCACCACTCTATGGCACAGGCATCACAGTGACACATCACAATGTCCCACTGGTACCCACAGCCAGGCGGCACCAGTTGGCCGTCACTTGCCAACTGGCAGGACAAGGCTTGGCTGTCCAGGGCAGTGGCCAGTGAAAGAAACTTCGGTCCAGGTGGAACAAGAGAAATGGAATGGGAGCCGTCTGCCGGAGAAACACCATCCTGTTCTGCTCTGGATGGGCCGGTGCTGTCGGCAGAGATGACTTCTCCTGGCCCTCCAGGACAGGGGGAAGGAGCAGCCTGTGACGCTGCTGGGCTGGCGAGACAGGGGGAGCAGGATGTCCAACCCACCAGCGATGGACACGAGACCAAACAAGTGCCCCCTGTTTCCAGCAAGTGGGCGGGTGAAGCCGATGAATTGTCATCCCTTCACTTTCCAGAGAAGCTTTGGAAAATGGTGGAAAGCAGCCGGTTCCAGTCCATTTGGTGGAGTGACCATGGAAGATGCATTGCCATCAATGAAAAGCTCTTCCAAGAAGAGGTGCTGGGCAACGGAGGATCTCTGCGGGTTTTTGCCACGCAGAACATCAAGAGTTTCATTCGGCAGCTGAACCTCTATGGATTCACCAAAATACAACAGGATTTCGAAAGATCTGCCTCCCTTCCCGAATTCCTGGCAGAAGAAGCAGCAGCTGCCGCTCACAGCCAGGTACCGCAGCTGCTCCGCACATCAGCTCACGGTCACAACAGCCCTGGGGGAGAGATGGACCTGCACATCACATAAGGCCTTGTGATACAGGAGATGGGGATGGTAGCAAGTGGTCTGTTTTTTATTTCCTTCTCAGGGCATTTTCAGGAAGGTTTGAGTTAGTCTTTCTGGCTAGCAGAAACAGAGATAAAATACAGTTCGGTTATATCCACTGAGTCTGAACCATTAAATGGAAAGACAGACTCAGCATAGCCTGATTTCTTTTAATGTATCTTTGCTACATGTCTTGCTGTACCCAATCTGAAAACTTCCTGTGACACCTGCTGAATGCTGAGAAGATACATCTAAAGACCACAGTATTACCTGCCTACTCATTCCACAATGAAGTTGCTGAAAAATAGCAGTATTTCGCTTTTGATAATAGTTCTTACACTTTTGAAAAATCCTACACTGCTCTGCTCCCAGACAGCAAAAGCCCAGGGGAGGCGATGACTGAGTAGAACCATCACATAACATTTTATCCTGAGCTTCAGGCTTCAAACATCTTTCAGAGTCCTTTTCAGTATCCCTGTTTGTATTTTGCAATTAAAAGACTTAGCTCTCGTGGCGTGGGGTTTTCCAGTCTTGAGATGGCAGAAACTCACTCTTCTCCTTTGCTTTTTTAGATCCTCTACTACTACAACCCCAACTTTAACCGAGAACATCCCCAGCTGCTGGAAAGGTGCCAGAGGAGAGTGGCCCTCAAACGCAGAGCCCAGCACGTGCCGGCGATGGATGAAGGACGCCCCTCCAGCAGCCCCGGCGCTCAGACTGCGGGGGACCCGCGGGCGTCCCCACCCACCAAGCGATGGGCTGAAGCAGCTCCTGGCCCCGGCAGCGCCCGTCCAGCTCCAGCGGCGGCTGCTCCCGCGCTCCTGTGGCCCCTCGGAGCAGCCGGCAGGGAGAGGGTCCCCCCGCTGGCCCTCTGCTTTCTGCCACCGCCCGGCACCCGAACCCCGGGTGGCCTCCAGGCTGCTGCTCGGGCTCCTCCACCGTTTGCAGGGGCCACGCTGGCAGCAGCCTCAGCTCTGCTGGGGCCAAGGCCACCCCACTGCCCCACCTGCACCTGCAGATGCCCCGGTCCTGCACAGTGAACCCAGCGCAGCACATCCTGGAGAGGGCAGAGAGTTCCAGGATGTCAATAGTATCTAATTAGTAGTGTTGTTAATAGATAGAGCTTAATAGAGTAGGTAAGAAACAGAGCCTAGTAGAGTTAGTAATAAATTTTTTTGGACATAAACCTTTTCCAGCTGTCCTGTCCTCTTTGCACAGCACAAGCCCAGACCGAGTTTATCTTTCACTCATCAAAGTAGAAGCAACAGCTCCACAAGCACTTCGGTCATTTTGCCCAACATTCAAGCTGAGCTTCTTAGAAATCAGAGATCTTGCACGTGCTTTGAGAGCTTTCCATGTTTGCATAAACTCCTCTAGAAGCCATACAAAGTGGGAACACATATCTGACCAAAATGTACCCAATGAAACTGTTCCTTTTAAAAACACTGACACAACTCTGGGTACATCATGGCACTTAGCCAGGTGTCACAGACATCTGGGTCTGCAACCAGCTCTCTTGCAGAGGACACGCAGATTGCTCCTCCCATCACTTTTCCAAGCCCCTGGGCTCCAAAGTGGGTGCATGAACCCTGTCTGGAGCAAGAACCCTGTCTGCTGCTGGGGTGCAGCAAAGAAATGCACAAGGTCATCAGGCCAGGATGTGCTTTGTCAGATCTGCTATATGAACTACTCAAACACTGTGAGTACCTGGCAGCCAAGGTGGTATCTGACCAGTAACTCCCCCAACTTTGCTATCTGAAACTTCACATGTTGGGCAGAAGTCTTGCAAGGACTTCTACAACAGTATTTTTAAAAAGCCTTTGAAGCTGAGACTTTTAATTGAATCTTCTTCTTGTGGACTTGGCAGAGTTAGGTTAATGGTTGGACTCAATCTTAAAGGTCCTTTCCAACAAAAATGATTCTATGAAGATGCTGACATTTTCATCTAAGCTGGACCAGGGAAGCAGTGTTTCATGTCATGCCTTCTCCTGATCACTTTAAAATAGAATCATAGAATAATTTGGGTTGGAAGGGGCCTTTAAAGGTCATCTAGTCCATCCTCCCTGCAATGAGCATCTCCCACCCCAAAACATGCCACAGCAGAACAGGAGATGCAGGTGCCTACTGGTTTTATTAGCACCCCTGTGGCTGGGTTCCCAACCCCTTGGTGAGGG
Organism: Streptopelia decaocto; assembly: GCF_964273445.1. NCBI lineage: Eukaryota > Metazoa > Chordata > Aves > Columbiformes > Columbidae > Streptopelia > Streptopelia decaocto. Next base: position 6,366,982 of record NC_138662.1, read on the forward strand.
TGCTGGTTAGTGTCACCCTGCCAGCCCTGATGTCCCCAGCATGGTGGGGGGAGGAGCGATGGCCTGGAGGCCTCCCTATTCTTTCCAAAAGAAAGGCCTTGTTAATGGTGTATGTTATGCCTTAAGCAGCTGGGTTTTGCAGTTTCTGACAGGAACAGATTAAGTGCTGTGTTCCTTAAGGTCTTTCAAAACAAAGGCATACATTTTTGAGATAAAAACATGACCAGTGTTTCTTCCTTGAGGCTTACTATGGCCTCAGTCCCCATTCCTGATTCACTGGGCTGGAACCAAGGCAGGGTCATTCAGCCATCACTGGCCAGCCAGGGGAAGTAACAAATCACCAACTACCCCTAGACAACAACACGACCCACTTCTAGGCACTTTTGAGATCACCAACCTGTTTTGAAGACCACCGACCTATTTCTGGAACAATCTCCTTAATTAGCATGAATAACGAGCAGAGGGAGGAAATGAGCTGCCCTATCCTACCTTGCATGCAAATGGCATAAAGTATAAAAACTCCCTCAGGACACCAGGTGTGTCTGTGTGGCATTAATGACATTTCATTGCAACCACAGCCAAGAGAACAACAGAGACCATCACTGGATCGACTGACCTTCAGAGCGGTGAAACTCACTTCTGTTACCTTTATCTCTCTTTTTCTCTCTCTAATTTTATTCTGGACACATAAGGGTAATATTGTTGTGAGTTTTGTTGTTGAAGTCTTGTTAAGTTTTATGATATAGTTACAAACTTTTGCCAAGCCACTCTTCGCTGTAATTCTACTGTGTTTTTAGTAAATTCGTGATCGAATTGAACTGGTCTAGTAATTGTTGTTACTCACGGTTACCGCACAGAGCATTCAAAAGTTAACTCTGCCCTCACCCCTGAGTGGGACGGGGCAGGGGATCACTCGGTGAAGCCCTGGGTGTCACAGCGAGGTCCCTGCCACTTGTTATAGCACTGGCAGCTGAACTCCTTGGCCAGCTGGATGGTGTCATCGATGGCCTCCAGGCTCTGTGCCACCAGCCAAGGCTTGCCGGCTTGCAGGTCGATGGCAAAGCGGAAGGGGTCGAGGTGGAGGAAGCCCAGCTTGCTTTCCCGGCGCACGCAGCGGCCCTGGCCAGAACACAGGCTCTGGCTGCACAGCTCGGCGCTGGCCGTCACGTTGACAATGTAGTGGCCCAGGGGTCCCTCCACGTAGTCCTTCAGCCTCAGGCACATCTCCTGCAATGGCACATGGTGTCACAGCCCTGCGTGGGCAGAGAATGGGGGGTCCCCAGGGGCAGTGGCGCGGTGCCACCCACCACACTCACCTTGGAGCTGCTGTAGATGTGGCTGCCCCAGAGGACGATGCCAGCGGTGCCCTGAGCTGCACTCTCCCCAATGGTGTTCATCAGGTCCTCCTGCACACAAGGGGAGAAGTCAACACTGCTCAAAGTTCCCATGCTGCCCCGGCAGAACTAAAGACTCCCTCAGAACAATCCATCAGCCCGAGAGGTGCCCACCATCCTCATGTCCCCATCACCTGGGAGAGGAAGTTGACGGTGCAGTTGAAGGCGATCTGGGAGTAGGGCAGGACAGGGATGCTGCCATTGAAGACAGCAAAAGCCTCAGCCACGCGGTGCCGGACGTAGGCGAGCACCTTGTTGGTGCCGTTGAGGCGGGCGGGCAGGTAGATGCTGGGGTAGAGCGCTCGGCTGCTCTCCCAGAGCCACCGCAGCTCTGCGTTCCTTTGCTGCTCCACCATCGGGCACGTCCCGGTGTAGGGCAGGCTGTCAAAGTTGTCGTTGTAGCAGTCAGGGAAGCCATAGAAACCCCAGTAGCCATCAGGACGAAGGGTCTTGCCCAGCTGCAGGGTGTGCTCCATGAAGGCACGGGCACTATGCTCAAACTGCTGCTTGGCTGTCTTGTTCACCAGCTCAGGGGACCACTGTGGGTGCTGCTGCCACACCAGCTCCTCTGACTTCTGCCGGTAGATGTCCATAGAATCCCAGTTGCGGATCCACAGCGGGCGCCACTTCTCCCAGTCGATGACAGCAAGTCCACTGTAGGCAGGGCTGGGCAGCGTGACCTTGATGTCCCAGGTGGCCTGGCGGAGGTGGGCCTCCAAGCTGGCATTTTGGGGGAGCCCTCCGTTCACTGGCATCCCTTCAGATGTGTAGTAGGGGAGAAGCCCCAGCTCCTTGCTGTAGAAGAGGGCGATGTCCTGCCCAATGAAGAACTGCTGGTCGTTGGCCAACACGTCAAAGACCTCTAGGTTGAGGGTGACGTTGTACTTCTCAGCGCAGTTCTCAGTGGGGATGTTCCAGATGGTGACGAATGGGCGGTTGATGAGGACGGGGCCAGGCCCCCCAGCGTGGGCTGGGGCGGGCAGGAGCAGCAGGAGGACGCAGCAGAACCACCCCGATGCCATAGTGCCAGCGGGCGCAGGATGGGCCTGGAGCTGCCTCAGGAGAGCTGAGAGCTGAGCAGACCTCGATGTTCTTAGCCCAGCCCAAGCACGGGCCGGTGTTAATCCACAGCCCCGTCCCCAGGCAGTGCCGGTCACCTCTCCCACCTCCTCATGGGAAGTCCCCAAAGTCAGCAGCAGCCAGAGCCCAGGCCCAGTTAATGCCGGGCTGCGGCGGGCCCGGCTGAGGAGGAACGCGCAGTCAACAGCCGCTGCCGGGGCGGCCACGAGCTGGGCTGGAAAGACAGACGCACACGGGCGGGGTGGGGGGGGCAAGGCCACGGTGACGGACACGGGCTGCGCTGGGCGGGCGCCGCTGTGGCGCTCAGGGTGTCCGCCACGGGCCGGCAGGAGGGAGGGCACTGCGGCAGGCAGCTCACAGCGCCAGGCAGGGCCCAGCGGGACACCGCCCGGGAGCCGGGGCGGCAGCGGCGCGGACACGCGCTGCCCAGGGGTGCCTGTCCCGCGGGGCCGTGCCCGCCCGGCCCCGCGCGCCCAACGGTGGCGCCGCGCGCCCGGCCCCGTCCCGGGGGCTCCGGATCCCGGCGCGCGCACGGACCGCGGGGCGGAGCCAAAGGCGGGGGCGGGGCCAAACGAGGGTACGGTCCACTTGCAGCCTAGAGGCGGAGCTTTGCGCGGGTGGTGCCTGCAGGGGGCGTGGCCAAGAGGCGGCCGGGGGCGGTCCCGCGGCGCCTCCACGTGGGTGGCCCGGCCCGGCTGCATCCCGCGGCTCCCGCCCGGCGCCGCGCCGGCACCACCGGGAGCTCTAACCCTGCAGCGCCTTCCCACAGCTGCACACCCACCCCCGGGGCCCCCACCCCACAGAGGCCATGCCTAGGAGCAGGGAGAGGCAACACTTAGGTGACCTGTTTCACCACTCCCACCCCCCCCCCCCCCAAATCACCCTGCACCCCACTCACACTCTGCCCAGCTTTATTCGAGGTAAAGCACTTCGGTGTGGGGCAGTGCACAGGGGTCAGCACCACACAGCACCTGCTCCCTGCCCCCATGCCCCCCCCTCACCCCTATCCCTCTCCTTATAACAGAAGATGGCCCCCTACTCACCCACCTACCTTGCCCTCCATCTCCACGGGGGGTGCCTGCCCCACAGCAGGGAGGGCAGAAGTGGGGCAACCACACAGTGAGGAGCAGCCCCCCATAACAAGCTGCCACACAGGCAGGGTAGGGATATCTTTAAGTCCCCTACACTGCCACAGAAAAGGGATGTGGGGGGCATCAGCTCAGTCCAGCAGGATTAGCACCAGCTTACAAGCAGCAACAGCACCCCAAGTCCCAGTGGCGCCAGGGCGTCAGGGGCATGGCTGCGGGGGCTGGCAGGCACCTGGCAGCCGCTGCCCTGCCAGCCCTGGTAGCAGTGGCAGTGGAAGTGGGTCCGTAGGAACAGGATGTCAGCAGAGGATAGCTGGCCTTCTGCCCAGAAGAGGGGGTGCTGGGGGTGGTCTGCATCCCGGTGCCGCAGCTGGAAGCTGGTAGAGTTGAGGTGGAGGAAGACATCGGCTGTGCTGTCCTGGCGCAGGCAGCGGCCCCGGCCCTGGCACAGCGCTGTGCTGCAGAGCTGCGCCGCTGTCGTGACGTTCACGATGTAACGGCCCAGGTCCCCCTCCAGATAGTTCTTGATCATCTGGCACGAGTCCTGGGAGAAGTGGAACATCAGGGTTGTGCTGGGCTGCCCCAGAGAGAAAAGCATCCCCTTGGAGAAGGCATCCCAGTCTTGAGACACTGGGGGCAGGTGAACCTCCACTCATCATCTACCTACTCAGGTGCATGCTGACCCCAACCTACCTGGTCTTTAGTGTCATCTGAGTCACCCCAGAAGATGGCCCCAGCTGCACCCAGTGCTGCGCTCTCTCCAATGGTGGAGATCAGGTCTGCCTGTGTGGACAGAGTCTGGTTAGTGCCCCCAGATCCCACACACACCCATATCCTGCCAACATGGTGCACCCCAAAGAGCCCACCGCAAAGTCAGAGGAGCAAGACCCATCCCTGCTCCAGGCCACGAGCAGAGAGGACTGTACCAGCTCTGTGGTGACAAGGCTCCCGTCCCCCCATTTCTCCTCTGGGGCCAAGCCAGCACACCACAGGGGCTGTGAGCTGCTGGGACCCAGGAGTCCTGTGCCACCTCTCAGGCACTTCCCTGGTGATGGTGACCATTGGTGCCAGTCCTGCTGCCAGACACCTTGCCCGTATGGCAGGGGTGGTTTGTGGCACCCAGTTATCCACCCACAGAGGGGCTGAGCTGGGTGGCCCCAGATCATGGCTCTCTTTGGATGGTGGGACAAAGGGCCAGCCCCACACCAAAGGATGCTGTTCCTCAACCCACGTGTGGACAGCCAAACCATGGTGTGCTGGTGACACCATGAGAGCAGCCACTGGCTTCCAGAGCCATCTCCCTCTGTGGCCAAAGATGGGACAGGGGCAGAGGGGCCAGCTCAGCCCACTCCAGAGCCCAGGTGCCTGGGATGACCACCTCCCAGTGGCACAGCCCTACCTGGCTGAGCACTTCCAGCTTGCGGCTGTAGGTGGGCCGGGTGTAGACAAAGACAGGCAGGGAGTAGCCGTCGTGGTGCTGCTGCGAGATGCGCATGGCCTCCATCACCCGTGCCCGCACAAACTTGCGGCTGTTGGGGGTGGAAGCCAGGAGAAAGTCGAGGTAGATGGATGGGTAGAGGGCCATGCTCTCCCTCCAGAGCCATGCCAGCTGGTCATTGCGTGTCTTCTCCACATCTGGGCACTGCCCGGTGTAGCTCTCCTTGTTCTTGCTGTAGTCATGGTTGTAGCAGTCGGGAAAGAGGTAGAACCCCCAGAGCTGCTTGGGTCGGAAGCTCTTGGCCATGCGCAGGGTGCTCACCATGAACTGCCGGGCAGCCGACTCGAACTCAAACACGGCCTGCTTGTTCAACTCCTCACGGGACCAGGTGGGCTGCCGCTGGTACACCAGCTGCTGAGACACCTCCCGGTAGATGTCCTTGGGTTTCCAGTTACGAGCCCAGATGGGCCGCCACTCCTCCCAGTCAATGACGGCCAGCCCCTCCTTGGCAGGCGAGCGGATGTACTTGTTGATGCCATCCCGGAGGCGGGCGAGGTGCTCGGACAGGCTGCTGTTTTGGGGGACACCACCGTTGATGGCCACACCCTGGTGGTTGTAATAGGGGTAGAGCCCCAGGCGCTCCTTGTAGAAGATGGTGAGGTTCTGGCCCACGAAGCCCTCATTGGGGGAGGCATCCAGGTCGAAGAGGCTGAAGTCGAAGGACACTTGGAAGCGGGGCTTACAGTCCTGGGTGGGCATGTTCCAGGCCACCAGGAAGGGTCGGCGGGTGAACAGGGGGGCGGCTGATGGCTTCTCAGGGGGCTGCCGGGCCAGAGCCAGCAGGGCAAGCCAGGGCACGGCCACGGCCGCCGTGCAGCCCCCACGCATCCTGCCCAACGGGGGCCTGGGAGCAGCGGGGAAAAGGGGGGTCAGTAGCAGGGTACAGGCAGGGGATGGCTCTGCCCACACGCCCCAAAGCAGCCCCTGCCCGGGACAGCGGGGTGCCGGGAAGCGCTGCCGGCGCTTTCAGGGGCTGGCTCCTGAGAATCCCGGTCCCAAATGGCTCCTCCCGGCTCCGCTCCTGACCCCAGTTCCCCCCGCTCTCAGACCCCCCCCTCCGCCGCTCCCTCCCGCTTCCCGGCGCCCCCGCGGGTGCCGGCGCGGCGCCGCCTTTGTTCGACACCGGCACACAAAGCGCCGGGGCGCGGCCCCCAGCGGCCCCGCTCCCCGCCCGTCCCACTCCGCGCCGGGCTCTCACCGAAACTCACGCCATGCCCCGCCGCAAGCTCCCACCGGCACCACCTCCCCCCGCCACCCGCTTTAAAGCTCCCGGCGCACACCACCCGCGGGGGCGCCGCTCCCCGCCCCGCCAGGCCCCGCCCGGCCGCGGCCAGCCGGAGTGGCGGCGCGGGCCATCGCGGGACTTCGGGGGAGCGGACCGGCGCTGGAGCCCCTGCCACACATACACCTCCGCGGGGCCGCGGCACCGGGCAATGCGCGTCACCCCCCAGCCCGCCGTGCTTGGTACGGCCCGGGAGGCCACGCCCCTACGCGGCGGAAGGGGGCGGGGCGGAGCCACAGGGGCGCCGGCAGGGGGCGCCGCGGGGCGCAAGGGGCTGCGGCGCTTGGCTGGGCGGGAGGGTCCCCCAAACGGTGGTGACCCCGGGACGGTGCCCCCAGAGTGGCGGTGACCTCAGAGCAGTGGTGGCCCAAGAACAGTGGTGACCCAAGAAGAGCCATGAGCCCAGGATGGTGGTGATCCCATGATCATAGTTACCCCAAAATGGTGGTATCCCCAGGATAGTGTCCCCAGAGTGGTGGTAACGTCAAAAGACTGGTGACCCAAGAACAGTTGTGTCCCCAGGATGGTGGTGACCCAAGAACGGTGCTGTCCCCAGGACAGTGGTGATGTCCCCTAGGATGGTGACACCCCTGGTAGGCTGGTATCCCCAGGGCGGTGCTCTCCCATGGCCGTGCTGCGCTGGGCAGGATGTCCTGTGCGGGGCCAGGGCAGTCGGTGCTGCTGACTCAGCCATGGCCTCCTGGGTTTCCTGCCCAGGGGGAACAAGAGGGGCTGCAGGCGCAGCAGAACCAGGGGAGCTTCCTTCCCAGGGCGCCGCCGAGGCTCTGGCGAGTCCCCCCAGACGAGCAGCAGAACTGGCCGTCCCCATGTCCTGCCTGTCCCCTGCCTGCTCTGGCCAGGGCTGGCCCTGGTGGGCCAGGGGCCATCAAGGTGTCCCTGTGGAGGAAGTGCTGGAGTGCGAGGGTGTGCCGGGCTGGGGGAAGGAAATTGGGCTGAATCTGCGGAAGCGCTCCCCAGCCGCCCGCCGGCTCTCCGGGGAGTGGGTGGGAGCACCAAGCCCCGCATTGTTTGGTGCCAGGCCCCGGTGCCAAGCCCAGGGCCGTGGGCACCCACAGATGGCTCCAGTTAGCGGGACCCAGTCAGGTGCCAGATTTCACGGTGAAGCTCCCACCACGAGGGTGATGGTACCACCGGGGACAGGCACAGTGTCTGGGCTGGCCACTCGGAATCCAGGCTGCACCCCACAGCTCGGCCTGGCCTGTGGGCAACACCGGGCACCGGCCAGGAGAAGGGCAGGGGAGGTCGGGCAGCGGCCGGGCGTTGCCTGCCAAAACCCTCGGGAGAGATCACACGGAGCCAAGAAATCCCAGCGCTGGCGGGCGCTGCCCTTCCCCTCCGGGCAGTAAACAGGCTCCCTTCGCCAGCAGCAGAAATGCCTAAAATTTTCCATCCTCCGCAGTCTCACGCGCCAAAGGTTACTGGCCCTGCCGCTTGTGGGGTGGCTGGAGGGGTCACAGCTCTGCTGCTGGGAGGGCTGAAAGTCCTCAGCACAACGTAGCTTCTCACCACTGTCCCCCCGTGAGGACTTGACATCACATGCCTCAGTTTCCTTCCTCCCTTCCCGCTGGGAATACCCTGCATTTTGGGAGGGGGCAGCTGGATGCATTCAGCCTCCTCTCTCTCGTCTCGCCCCGCTGAGCACGAGATGATGTTAAGCTGTTCTCAGCTGGGCACAAGAGTGGAGAGGGGCACGGGGCAGTAGAGCTGGACAGCAGCTGGGGCAAGCCAAGCAGTCGAGGCGGCCACATGGGCAGCCGGGTGGCTGTGAATCCCTCACAGGTGCTGGATAACAGGGCGTTAGTCATATTTACTCGTGCTGAACAGGTCTGGGCAAGGTGCAAGAGGAGCTCAGCTTGGGGACAGAGCAACCGCGGGGCCAGGAGGGGAGGTGGGCACCTGCCTCTGCCCCAGACGGGGGGATGCAGGCACAGCCCGGCCTCACAGGCAGCAGGAGGGAGACTGGGGTGGCTCCGGTGGACATGAAGCTGGTCATGGGGCTGGCGAGCCACAGCCACCACCTTGTTTAACGTCATCAACGCCTTCACAGCCAACCAGTCCCCCTTGAGGTCACCATGATCTGTCCTTTCAGGGGCTGGGGCTCCTATAGATCAATGAGCAAAAGTCCTAGAGCCTTGTCCCCCATAAACCAAAGCGCTGGCAGGACACACCACATCGCTCACTCTCATTACAGCTTTCATCAGCGGCTTGTTTCCAATCCAGCTTGCACAGAGGAAATGATGAGAGGTGGTGGTGTCCACGGGAAAACATTTGCAGGGCTGCCGGGGGCAGGATGCAGGGCACAAAGTGAGATCATGCTCACCCCATGGACAGCCTGCACTGCTCGGGGAATGGGCAGCATCCCAGCATGGGGTCACGCCAGGTTCAAGAAAGTCGTCAGACCCCGGTGATTAATGAGGCACTGATTTGGCAGGGCAGGTGACGAAGGAGCAGATAGGCAGATCCATCCCAATGCAGGGCTTGGGCAGAGAGATGGGAAGAGGCTGGCTGGAGCTGGGCTGCCTGCAACACCCTTGCTGCCTCCTGGCTCCCTGCAGACCTCCCTCCACATGCAGAAGGAAGAGGTGCCTGAGGTCCAGCCCTGAGCTGAACAAGAAAATTACATATATTTACAGAAACACACTTTAGTTATATATTTAAAGGGTGTCAAGGCAACTATGAGCAGCATCATGGCCCAACAAAGCTACCAGTGCCTGTCAGCACCATGTGGGAAACTGGAGCACCTGGAAGCAGCCCCAACTTCGCTCCTTCACCACCAGTTCAGCCACACATGCACGAACATCACCCTCCTGAAAAAACAAGGGGCTCAAAGGTGGCAAGCAGACTGGCATGTCAAAGCCCAACTCCCCTTGGCTCACCAACATCAAGACAGCTCTTGGACTTGCAGGCTCTACAAATAATTTTATTGAAATTTAACAAAGGTGGACAGATGCACTGGGAAGCAGAGGAAGGACCATAAATAGTGTATGTTTCCCAAACCCTCAGGTCCTACCCACACACTAAAGGAGCAAGGAGCCTAGTGTTGGTGAGTATGGTTCGGCTACACATACACATGGGAAAGCACAACGTTGCACAGAAATCGTAAAAAAGAAAAAAAAAAGAAAAGAACTGAAAGGAAAACTTCCCTTTTTTTTCTTGCTCCAACACCACAGTGGACACAGATACTATTTACAGCGACCTTCACATTTTTAAGATCACTCCAGCTGCTCCCAAGGCCCTACTGCCACAGGAGGGCTGGAGGCTGGCGGAGGGGAGGGTGCCCGGGGGGGCTGGCAGCTCGGGGGACCAGCCTGGGAAGAAGTGGGGCAGGACGCAGCTTGTTGGCAGCCTGGGAAGGGTTGCTGCCACTCCGGTGACACGGCGGGGTGGGAGAAGGAGTGTTTTTTTTGGGGGAAGCATGTTTGACACCCTGGGGGAAGGGTGGGCAGCCTGCCAGGGAGGACAAAAGCATCCTCACTAAGCCCGTCTCAGTCTCTGCCCCACCTGGGGTTCAGGCCCTGCCTTCTCAGCCAATTTTTGGCCGGTATCCAGGCAAGGGGCTCCTGTCAGGGCAGGCAAACAGCACCGGCCCCATCCCCACTCCTTCTCTGCCTTCCCCTGTACCCGAGGTGGGTTCTGTGCAGCTGCCTGCACCCTCAGACAGCCCAGCCACGGCTTTATCTCCTCTTGCTGGAGACAGCAGCTCCTGCTCTTCTCCAGAGCCCTAGGGATGCCCTTCCCAGTGAGATCCGGACCGGGAGAAACTCAAGAGCAGGTGGTGCGAACAAGAAACACTTCAGTGGGGTACTGGGTTAAGACAAAGACTCTTTCAAGAAAGCAGGAGAACAAAAGATGTCAAAAGAAGTGCCCAGCATCACAGTGTAGATGAGCTCCCCAGCAGAGCTCTGCTTCCCTGCCTGGCAGCAGCCAGCACACCCACTTCGCCCTCCATGCTTTGCCTTCCATGCTTGCTCCAGTCAATGGGAACAGCGGGTGGGGGGATATGGAGGGAAGAGGTGGTGACAGGAAGACAGCAACAGCCACGCCGCTGTTATCTCCCCGGAGCTGGGAATGTGGCCCCACGCCCGAGCAGCTCTCAGTGGGCGTGGGGATGGATACATCCAACAGAGACGCCGACAGGGCTGGCGGCCAAGTACCAGCGGCTTAAATTAAAAATCGAGGTAGCGAACGTCTGAAGTGCTTAGAAAGTAAATAAGTTCTGGGACGAAAGAGGAGGAAAGCCGAGCCGGCTGCTGCAGGGAGCGGGCTCTGACCCAGGATAAAGCTGTGCCTGCTGCCCCATGGCCGGTCCTCTGCCACCCACCCCCCCCAGGGCAGCCAAGCAGGGCGGCAGTGGCTCCTAGCGCCAGGGCAGGGCAGCACGGGTCAGGCCTTTCCCCGACCCTGCAGCAGCTGGCTCGAGAGCCCGGGGCCCTTGCGCAAGGGTGAAAGGTTTTTTTGGTGCTGCCACGGCAACCTCAACCTTCTCAAGCAGGAGGAAAGAGGAGAAAAGAGCAGGACCTTCAGAGACGGAGCAGAAAGCCTCCCTTTAAAGTGCATCACGTTTTTCCTCCTGCTGCCAGCTGGGACGCGGGAGGAACTGTAGTTCACATCGCCAGGGAGATTTCCAAGCCAGGGCAGGCACACCGACTGATTGTTTTTGGGGGACAGGGAAGGAAGAGATGATTTCCTTCCTGTTCGGCTCTGTCAAGGCCCAACCCACCGGGAGGTAAGTTCAGGACGAGAGCAGGGGGTGAGGATGGGGGTGAGGTGCCTTGCCCAGCAGCCCAGCACCGCAGCAGGTTAGGGGCAGTGCTCGGCAGGAACCAGCTTGCTAATGGGGGAGGTGAGTCCACTGCAGAGCTGGGGACATCGCTGCCACCAGTAGCAGCCACAGACCACAGAAATCTCCTGCAGGCAGAGCGGCTGCAGGCAGCAGTGAAGCCAAACTCCCCAGAGCCACCATAAGCAGGGAAACGTACAGGGGGAAGGGACTGAGGTCCAAGATAGCGGCATCTGATCCCCGTCCCCTTTCCCAGGGGAGCGCAGCAGCCAGCTGAATGTGCTTCAAACCCGCCCTTCTCAGCCTTCATCCTCCATCAACAGACCTGCCCCAGGGAGCATCACATAACACCCGTGTCAAGCAACACACCGCACCACTGGCCATCAAACCACAGGGCCCCAGGGGTGTCGGGGCCCCGGGCAGTGTGGTACCATGCCCTGGCTCTCCTTGGGCCGCATACCTGAGAAGCGGGGATTTCCTCTGGTGAGAAGTGCAGGCTCGCTCTCTCTTTAACAGCTCAATCACAGCAGCTCATTTGCAGTTCCAGTTACCCATCAAACATCAGCTAGAGGCTACAATAAGTATTTTAGTCTTCTGACTCAAGCGAGGATGTTTTTAAGCAGTCACTGCACAAGGTCACCCATCTCCTGTGAGGAGCACTAGCCAAGCCCAGCCTGGTCCGCTCCGTCCTGCCTCACCTCCGGGCAAGGGGAGAGCCGCCGTCCCCGCTGCGCGCCCAGAGTCCTCCTTGGGTGGGAATACGACTGGGGCTGGTGGGGCGGGGCCTCCCACCCGCAGGCAGCAACGTCTGGCGCCTCACACCTCACAGATGATCACCGGGAAATCCACGTGAATGCGAGGGTGCTCTAGTTTCACGATGCCCTGAAAGAAGAGTCAGAGACATGAGCAGAGGAGACCACCAAACAGCAACCCCAAGCCCTGCAAGTCCCCTCAGATGACAAAGGACACTGCGCCCCGTGAGGAACGCGAGTCCATAAAGCCACTGTGTCACCAGGTACGCCTGAACAGCAGCACGCAAAGCAACAGCACTTTGTCCTTCGAACTCGTCCCTGGAGAGCAGAGGGAAGCATGCCTGGCTGCCACACACGGCGGGTCTGGAGCTCAGCAGCGCGAGAAAGGAGGGAGCTGCTCTGCCAGGCACTGCCCGTGCAGCAGCTGGTGCGTGACTGGCAGATATTGGCCGTCTGGGCTTTTCATCTGGCACCTTTCATTCACGGGATTTAAAAGAATGAAAAGAGCTCTCTAAGAGCAAGCAGCCAGGGCAGCTGGCACACAAGAAAAGCAGCTTTCTATCCAGAGGGGAGGCTGCTGAATGCATGCTCCCTCCACGCCAGCTACAGGCAGCTTTCCCATGCTCTGTCCAAGCCTCCTCCTGTTACAGCAGCTCCAAGGGGACCTGCTGGCAGGTGGGGGGCTGGGGGTGGAACAGGGGCTTGCGGCTGGGCCTGTGCTCACAGAGCCAGAGAAAAACCTGGGCTAGTGAAGGGCTATTTAGTGCTCATATCTGCTCTCTCCAGCTCAGCTGAGACTTCCAACAGAGTGAGTTTCAACCCACGTCCAGGAGGGCCAGGAAACAGTCCCACAGCTCAAACCTGCCCCTGTGAGAACACCAGCCTGGGGAGCAGCACAGAATCCTTCCCCGCCACAAAGGCCTGCACAGCGCTCAGAGGGGTCCCACCCTGCCGGGGGCTGCTCACCCCTCAGAGAACATCAACAACTCACCCCAGGTGCTCACTAGAGCCCTGCCTGTCTGCTTACTTAGGAAAGGCTCCTGCAGGGTCTCTCTCCAACCGTGGTTTGATCCTCCTTTTTCTTCATTTATGCCCCCAGAAACTTCCCTACACGCAGGCTGTCCTTCTCCTGCACCAAGACTCTCAACTAGTGTCCCATCCCCTCCCCAACTTCACCCCACATGCTCATTTTAAGAGAAGACTTTTGCACAGAGGTGTGAAATGCACAGCTATCAACACTAGTGTCACTATCGAGTGGCCTGGGGGCACATGTGTTCTCATGTCAGCAGGTGATGGGCATTGGCTGCTGCTCCTGAAGCCAGGGCCCGGCTCTCTGCAACAATGTGACACTGGCTGAGCAAGCACAGCACCCCACACCTTGGGGAAGGTGGTCAGTGATGGGACGCTATGGCTGTGCAGGGCTGCTTAGCACTCTGCAACCCATAACACACATCCAGCTGAGCAATCCTCCCCAGCCTAGCAGCTCTAAAGGGCTGGGACAACTCTTCTCTCTGGAAAGGGCAACTGGAGAATGTCACTAGCTCTCTCTTTCCTGCCACAGCCTCACTCAGTGACATGGGTATGAGCCAGGACAGAGACGGGTCACAGCCCTGAGGCAGAGGTTGATAGAGAGCAGAAAACCTTCGCCTTCCTGGCAAGGAGATGCCCTGAGGGAGAAGGCCCACATGCAGGAGCTCCCACAAAGCCACGGCTTCAGCTGTCACCATGGCACTTTGGCACTCGCTTTCCCACACCCTACCTGAGGGATCAGGTTCTTGTGGATCCTCTTCAGCTTGGCGCGCTTCCTCCCATTCTTGGTAACGATTGTCTCCTCGTAAAACTCGTGGGCGAGATCCCCATCCTCATCATAGTACATGGAGCTACCGAGAGGAAAGGGGAGGCAGGTAGGCCAGAGCCTGCCGACGGCAGCCGCTCCCCGGGCAGGGCGGGGCACCCCCGGCCCTCCGAGCCTGCAGGACCACCCGCTGCCGGGGCAGCTCCCCCGCCCCCCGGAAGGCCAGGGCCCGTCCCCCCGCCCCGCCGGGGCCGGTGCTCGGACATTCCGGCCTGACCCCGCGGCGGAGCCTCCACCCCCCGCCCCCGCCCTCTCACCCGCGCCGTGTGAACACGAAGGGGGTGGCGGCGCGCGCGGCCCGCGCCCGGGCCAGGGCCTGCTGCCCGCCGGAGCCCTCGGCGCCGCCGCCGCCCGCCGCCGGGGAGGCGAAGGGCCACAACCCCCGCGACTTGGAGCCGCTGGCGCCCATGGCAGCGGCGGGGGCGGCGGGAGCGGGGCCGGGGGGGGAAGCGGCCCGCAGCCGCCCCGACCGAGCGCCTCCCTGCGTGCGGCGCGGCGACACTTCCGGCGCTCGCGATGGCCCCCCACGTGACCCCGGAGGGCGGAAGTGCCTGCATCACGTGAGACCGGCGTGGGGCGTATGCTGCTCCCCGCCTGGCGGGAACCTCAAGACTGGGGTTCGAGCCCCGTCGCCGCCTAATACCATGTCCTGGGACCCACGGCCCAAAGGCACGGGGGGGCTCCTCGTGGCCCTTCCCACCCCATCCTGTTCCGCTCCTCGGGCCAAGGACACACCACAAGCCAGACCTTGTCACCCAAATGCCTTTATTAGTGCTCAACGCCCTGCTTCCCCCCAGCAACACTTGCTCCCCTGAAGACATCCACTCCCCTGCGGACACACACTCCCTGGGAACACTCAATTCCCCATGGGGCCACTCACTCCCTGGGCCAGCCCCATGGGGGCTGCAACAGCCCAGTGGGTCCCGGGCTGCCCCTCTCCACCCCCCCTCCTCGGCGCCCCACCCGCCGGCGGGTGTGGGTCCTGGCATGCTGGCTGCTCACTGGCGTGGGTGCCGCGGTCACCCCGGTGTGAGCGTGGCCAGCGCCTCCTGCATCTTCTGGCGGCAGCGGGCGTAGCGGTGCCGCAGCTGGCGCACGTGCTCCTCCTCCTCCCGCTGCAGGATGCGCAGGAAGTTGTGCAGCTCCGGCAGCGTGAAGGCATCCCACTGCGGGCATGCGGGCTACCATCACAACAGGGACGTGGTTCCCCCCACCACAGCCACGGCCCCTGGCGGGTGTGGGTGCCTGCCCCCTCCCCATCCCTGTACTTACATTCACCTCCCCAGTCTCGTTCTCCTTCAGGACGAAGCTCAGCACCTTCTCGCTGGGACCGGCCAGCAGCCGCAGCCGCAAAGGCTGCTCCTCATCGGCCAACTTCCGCAGGTACACTGCAACGGCAGCCACCCGTCACAGGGGGACATCCCCACGGGGACACTGCCACCGCGGGGACACCACTGCCACAGGGGACACTGCTGCTAGAGGGATGCTGCCACCATGAGGATGCTGCCACTACGGGGATATCATCACCATGGGGGACACCACTGCCACAGGGGACACGCTCACAGTCATAGGGGACACTGCCACCAAGGGGGATATCACAGCTACAGGGATGCTGTCCCCATGGGGGTACTGCTGCCCAGGGGAAGCTGCCACTATGGGGACACCGCTGCAAGGGAGGACACTACCACTGTGGGGGACACCACCACCCTCGGGACATCACCACCATGGGGTCACCGCTGCCCAGGGGAAGCTGCCACCACAGGGACACAGCCACTGCTACGGGGACAGGGCCACCCCAGGGCACTACCTTGCTCATCCTTCTCGGACCTCTCGAAGAGGGCGAACTTGCGGGGGTTGTCGATGACGGTGAACTTGCGGAGGAGGGCGTCGATGACCTCGCTGGCGCGGGTGTGTGAGAAGATGTGCAGGTGCTTGATGGTCCCCTTGGGCAGGTAGAAGGACGTGCGGCGCTTCACCCCCTGGGTGCGCGGCCCCGACCGCCCCGCCTGCAGGGAGGGGACCCGCTTGGTGGCCGGCACTGAGACGGGGCGCACCAGCTTCAGCTGCACCTTGATGAAGCCGGTGTAGGAGCCATCCTTGTTCTGGGAGACACCAGGGTGGGGGGGGAATAGTGTGGGTGAGTGGGACCAGGGCAGGGCACTGTGACCCCCCCAGCCCCACGCTGGCCCCATACCAGGCTCATGAAGAGGTTGCTGTTGATCTGGCTGTTGTACTCCTTGATCCGCTGCTCCACCTGCGCCTGGTCCAGCTCTGTCTTCTCCCACTCGCTGGGCTCATCCTGCACAACAGCGGCTGGGCTGAGCAGCACTGTGGCTGGGGGGGGCTGCTCTGCCCGCCCCAGCTTCCCACTGTCCCCAGCCCTCCCCAAAACACCAGCTGACGCACAGGCGGGCGGTTGCGCGGGGTTGCATCAGCCCAGCTGGCGCTTAGTGGGGCCATGCCGGGGAAGCACAGCTGAGCTCATCACAGCCCCAGCCCTGCTCCAGGGACACCAGCACTGCCACCAGCCACCCCCGAAGCCCTCATCCTCAGCTCCATCCCCTGGACCACAGGGTTAGGTGAACTTGTTGCAAAGACATCTGGGGGCTGGGTGTCCCCTCCCAGCACCCCAGATCAGAGAGGAGTCCCTGAGGCAGAGTGCCGGCAGCTGCCAGCCCGGCACCAGGGCGGTGCGACAGGCTGGGTGCCCGTGGGGACGCCCTGGGATTCAGGGTAGGAGGGCAGGTCCAGGCTGGGGGTGCAGCCTGCCCGTGCCACCAGAACCCCACTTCAAACTGCCAGCCCTGCACAGCGGGGACCCAGGCGTCCTGGCTCAGTGTCCCTGCTGCCAGCACACACTAATGAGTATTTGCATGGTGCTGCGGAGCTGCGCGTGTTCCCACAGTGCTGTGGGGCTGGGGAGCACCCGGCCCCAACAGCCACCCCATGGCATGCAGGCTCTGCCAGATGCTGCTGGGGTTCCACAGCTGTGAGGCTGCCCGAAGGGGGCTCACCCCGGCACCACCAAAGCACTGTCCACCCCCTCTGGAGCAGCTGCAGCCCCGGGAAGCCGTTGGGCTGCTATGCCGGGTGCCAAACCCTGCTCACCCCACTGTGCCTCGTTCACCCCACAGCACCATGTCCAACTGGACAGGGCCACCCTGCCCCACAGGATGGCCACACTTGCACTTGCCCCACAGCAGTGCCATCCCCACCTCCAAGACAGGACTGCCCACGCCTCATACTTTGCCCACGACGGGATGACAACTGACTCCACACCAAGCCCACCCTCGCTGCCCCCCAGCACCCTGCCCCGGGGGGGTGCACTCCGCGGTGACGTCATCCCGTCCCCCATGAGGTCACGGCTGGCGGCCGGGGAACCGACCTGGCGGCGCCGCGGGCGGCGGCCGAGGGAGGTGCGGGCGGTGTAGAAGAGCTCGGGCTCGGAGTCGGAGTCCTCCTGGCTGCAGTAGCCGCTGCTGGCCGTGCTGCCCCCCGTGCCCCCCGCGCCGCCCCGCCGCAGCGCCAGAGCCGCCCCGCAGCGGCCGGCCCCGCCGCCCCCCGCCCCGGCCACGGGCACGGACGCGGCGGCGGCGGCCACAGCCCGACCCGCCCGCCCCGCGGCCCCGCGGGCACACGGGCACACCCGGCCCCGCGCCAGCCCGGCCGGCCCGCGGGCTGGGGCCCGGCTCAGTCCGCTTCCGGCCCGGCTCAGCCCGCTCCCGGCCCCGCTCCCGGCTCGGCTCAACCCGGTCCTTGGCCCGGCTCGGCTTTGCCCGGTGTCGGTCCCTATCTTGGCTCGGCTCAGCACAGTCCCAGTCCTTGTCCCGGCTCAGCTCCGCCCGGTCACTATCGCGGTCCCGGTCCTTGTCCCGGCTCAGCTCCGCCCGGTCCCTATCGCGGTCCTGTGCCGGCTCGGCTCAGCTCAGCCCGGTCCCTATCGCGGTCCTGTCCCGGCTCGGCTCGGCTCAGCCCGGTCCCTATCGCGGCCCTGTCCCGGCTCGGCTCAGCCCGGTGCCGACCGCGGTGCTGTCGCGGTCCCGGCTCAGCGCGGTCCCCGTCCCGGCCCCGCCCCGGCCGTGGGGCTGACGCGGGCCGGGGGCGGCGCGGCGTGGTCCCGCTTCCGGCGGTGATTTCATCCGCGCCCGACGCCGCCCGCCCAGACCCGCCTGTGTCCCGGCCCGACTCAGTATGGCTTGGTATGGCACGGAACGGCACAGCCCGGCGTGGCACAGCAGACGCAGCCCAGGCTAGCCTAGCACCGCTCGGCACGGCACGGCATGGCAAAGCTGAGCATCACCCAGCCCAGCTCAACACAGCCCAGCATAGCACAGCATGGCTTAGTGCAGTCTGTCATGGCACATCCTGACACAGCCCAGCCCAGCAAGGCTTGGCACAGCCCAGCATGGCATAGCTTGGCACAGCATGGCTTGGTACAGCCAGCCGTGACACGACATGGCCTTACACAGCACAGTGTGGCACAGCGCAGCATGGCCACCCCCCAACCCAGGCAGACCCCGCATTGGCCGACCCCCACCCCCTCTCTCCCTCGCAGACACAGGCCAGGCCCTACCACGTTGGTGTCCTTCTCCAGCGCCTGCTCGGTGCCATCGTTCTCTTCGCCGCTGCCCGGGGGGCCGCTGCAGTCCAGTCGCACCAGGGCCCGGCACCGATAGTGGCAGGTGAAGCTACAGTCTGGGGACGGGAACAGGATGGGGGTCAGCAGGGCCACCCATCCCTTGGCACCCCAAATCAGGCTGGTGGTATTTCAGAGTGCTCCATGCTGGGTTCCCACTGGGGCCATATAACCACTGGGGCCTGGCTCCAGGTGCCAGGACTGGTGGCTGTGCCAGGGAGGATACCGGTGCCTGCTGAGGCAAGGGCTGGTGTGTGGTGCCAGCACTGGTGCCCAGTACCCTTGCCTGCACCACCACTGGTACTGGTACCTGAGTGCCTGGGATGCCACCATGCCTGGTGCCAGCTGCCTGCCCACGCTGTGCTATGCCAAGTGGCTGGCCAGCACCACGGTGCCCATGCTCCCTGCCTGGGCTGGGCAGTGGTGGTGGAATGACCAGTACCGGGGTGCCCAGTGGAGGTGCCTGGTATGGAGATGCGCAGTGCCCAGTGAGGCTGCCCAGTACCGGGGTGCCTGGTGGGATAACTAGTACTGAGATGCCCATGCCCAGTGTGGGTGCCCAGTACTGAGATGCTCAGTGCCTGCTGTGAGCACCTGGTGCCAGGATGCTTGTGCCCAGTGCAGACGACTGGCTCTGGGATGCCCAGTGCACCATGTGTGCCCAGTACACAGTAGAGGGAGCCCAGTGTTGGGATGCTCAGTACCCAGTGTGTGTGCCCGGTACTGGAATGCCTGATGATGGTGGCTGGTAACAAGATGCCTGTGCCCAATGCGGGTGCCCAGTACCAGGATGCCCACTGCTCTGTAAGGGTGCCTAGTACCAGGACAGCTGATGCACGGTTGGGGTGCCCACTACCGGGATGTCCGGTGCTTGTTGGGGGTGCCCAGTAAGGGGATGCCCATGCCTAGTGGGGGTGGTTGGTGCCAGGACATCCTATGCCTCGTGGCAGGATGCCTGGTGTGGGTGCTTGGTGGCGGGAGGCCCGTGCCCGGTGGCAGGATGTCTGGTGGGGGTGTTCGGTACTGGGATGGCCGGTGGCGGCTCCCAATGCCGGGACACTGTGTGCCTCGTCGCACAGTGCCCGGTGGCGAGACGCCCGTTGCCCGGTGGGGGTGCCCGGCGTGGGGAGGCCCGGGGCGCGGCGCAGTACTCACGGCGGCACTGGAGGCTCTTCCTGCCGCCGCCCCAGACGAAGTCCCCGCAGAGGTCGCACCAGGTGTGGAGCCCGCGGCGTCGCGGCTCGAAGCGGTGCCCGGCGCCCGGTGCCGCCGTCAGCCGCGGGTCGGGGTGCGCCCCGGAGCCGGGGCCGAGCCGGCGGGCCGGGCTGATGCGCAAGGCGTTGGTCCGCTCCAGGCGGCCCCGGCCCAGCCGCGGCTCCGGCTGCAGCTCCCGCAGCTCGATGAGCTCCATGGCCCGGCGGCCGCGGGCGCTGCGCGGCGGTGGGGCGGGGGCCGGCACCGGGGATGGGGCCGGGGCGGGGACCGGGAGGGGCCGCCCCGTCCGGACACCGCGGGGGAAACTGAGGCAGGAGCGGGGGCGAGCCGCGCAGCGCCCCGGGGTCTCGACCACTGCCCCCGGTCCCGGCAAGCCCGGCGGGGCAGGCTAGAGGCGGGGATGAGGCTCCCGGAGCCGCTGCTGTGGAAGCAGGGGCCCCGCTCCAGCAGCCCTGCTTGTTCCGCCACCTCTCCCAGGACCGGGGCAAGCCTCACTCCGTGCCTCAGTTTCCCAGCGGGGAAGGGGCCTGGGGGAACCTCTGGCAGCGGGTGACAAGCAGCCAAAGCCCCCTTGGAGAGCCTCTATGCTCGATCTGGCTGCAGCCCCAGCTGAGCAGCCTGGGCTCAGAGTAAACTCCTCAGGACTGCTCGGCCGGAGCTGCAGCTGGATTGCAATGGTTTCCTGCTTGCTGTTGTGGCTCCTGCAGCAGCAGCACGGGTACAAAACCTGTTTTGGGGGGTGAAGGGGTCTCAGACACCCTATCAGAAGAGGAGATGCACCATCAACCTTTTCCAGCTGTGCTTAGACCAGGGATACAGCCCTTCAGCAGTAGCTGCTGTCCAGGGAGAGGTGGGGATGCAGCCCAGGGCTCAGCAGAGATGTAAACCCTGCAGATAGATGGTGGTGGGCAGGGGGCTAAGTCCTTGGCGCTCACGTCACATCAACTGAGAGGAGGTGGGGGTACTTGTCCCTGCAAGACAGCAGATCACGAACCCTCAAGAAACGAATTTGGTTTCCTACAGTGAAGTGCTCTTGCTAACCACATCCTCTGCCTCCCCCCGCCACCCTGACAGCAGCCAAAAGATAAGAGAGAGCACAGAGGCCTTCTCAGCCCTTCCCTCCCCTGGGTCATGTGCCTCAGCTGCAGAGGGCTTGTCCCTTCTGGTAACCACAAGGGTATCAACCCTTTTTTTGGGTTCTCTGGGATTTCTGTTGTTGCAGAGGGAAAAAATGGCCACACACCCCTGTCCCTGGGTGCAAGGAAGGGGAGGGAGTGGTTTACAGTTCAGCATCTTTAGCTAGGAGAAAAAAGGCAGGACCTGAGCAGCATTGGAATGCAGAAGAGGTTTATTGGAGAAGGCTGCGTGGTGGGGAGGTGGGAGAAGGGAGGCAGAGTCTGGGCAGTGCTGCCCGGGGCTGGGAGGAGGTCGAAGGGGCTTTGCTGGCTTCTCTGCCCTCACTGGGCTGCACACAGGGGAAACCTCTGCCTGGGCAACCCGTGGGTCAGATGCCAGTCACTGCTTCTCTTACGGGCTGCCCACTCTCCCTGGCGTCCCGGCCATCAGGTTGCAAGCAGCCTTGTGCTTCTGCCAGTGCTGGACCTGGCACGCCCTGCAGAGGGGAGCACCATTGCTCAGGGGACCTGCCACACTACGCAGGGTGCCCACAGCTCAAGCAGGGACAGGGCAGGGCCATGTCCAGCCCCAGGAGCTAAGCAGTGACAAGGACAAACCCCAGCAGCGCACTCCTCCTGGCACTGGGGTGGATTGGGCATGGCTGAGCATCAGCCCAACAGAGAAATGGATGTGGCCTCCAGTTCTGGGGTTAAGAGGGTTTAAAGACACGGCTCTAACCAGACCTTGCCAGATGGTTTAGCAGCAGAGATTATTTAATTTACTGCCACTGTCCCAGCTGCCGCATACCGGCCTGTGACCTGCACCCACAGAGCCACAGGCAATTTTTTCCCCTCTCCTGCCCCATTAAGATGCAGGGGAGAGAGACAGTATCACCACGGGAAACCCAACCCATGGCTGCTGGTGTTGTGGGCACAGGCAGCTCAGCACTTGACAGCAGCAACACAGCGCTCACCAGTATCTCCTCCACCAATGTCCCAGCACATCAGCCCCACCGTTAGATTTGGAAAGGTACATGGCAAGTGGAGAGCCAGCAGTGGGACCCTTGGCCTCCCTTAGCCCTTTCACAGTGTCCTCCAGTGAGGTGTGTGGTGCTCTGGGGAGCAGGGGCACCGAAAGGCAGCAGGGGACACCAGGGTGCTGCAGGGGACACGGGGGGTGGCAGAGCTTCCTTACCGTGTGCAGTACCACTCATTCCGGCAGCGAGAGCACCGCTTGGCTGCCTCCACACCACACACCCTGCACCGGGGCTTGTCAGGGGCGAGAGCCTCCATCATGTCCAGGCTGTAGGTCTGTGCCCACCTGTGATGGGCAGAAATGGGGTGAGGCTGCTCACTGCGAACAGCTGATAAGCGTCGAGTTGTCCCTGCTGTGCCCTGCCACTGAGGGGGCATCCCCAGACAGTACCACAGACTCCTCTGTCCTCCTAGTGCTGAGCTCCAGCCCCTGCTAATGGAATACTGTCTCCACTGGGCATCCCGTGTGCATGTGCCAGGGCCTTACCTGCGTGCCTGGAGCCTCAGCTCCTCCTCGGTGGGGCTGAAGATGTGCTTCACCTGGTGCTTGGCGATGGCCTCCCACTTCCCTGCGTTGTTCTTGAGGATGTGGTCCCGGATGACAGGAACCTGGTTGGAGAGGCAAAGCAGGAGTAAGGGGTGCGCACAGCCAGACTGAACACGCTGTGGTACAGAGGCATTCGGGGGATGGGGGTGCAGCCAGCCCTGGGCACAAGGTGAAGACACAGGGAGTGAGGGTGTGCTTTTGGGTACATGGAGGGGACGGATCCACTTGACAATGAGCGTTCAGGTGAAACAAGGTAAAACCACGGAGTCCGGTTGGGAGTGAGAGTCCAGCCCTGAGGCCGGGGCTAGCAAACAGAAAGCCCTGGGATCTCGGCGCCCTGCGTGCCGACAGCAGCATGAACCCCGTGCTCCAGAGCCGTTTGCCTAAGCAGATTTTTTCCACTCGTCACTTCCCCAAAGAAGAACACCCAGGGAAGAGCTGGCCAGCACGAAAGGGAAAGCTCCAGCCAAAAGTGGCGCAAGGAGTTCAGGCTCTGGAGAGGATGATGCTGCTTCAAACAGCTCTGCCTTCTCCAGCAGAGTAAAAATAGCCAGGCCTGGAAGGGAAGGAGGCCGCTCTGGGAGCAGCCAAATGGAAAAAGGCCTTTTCAGAGCTTGGCTCGGCGACAGAGAGTGAGTTCACCGCTTTCTGAGCGGAGCAGGGAGCCCACGTGTGTGCTTCCCGCTGGCTCCCCTGCCCACCCGCCAGGCTCAGCCCCAGCCCTTGGCGGAGGCGGGAGCAGCACCATCACAAAAGCAGAGCTCAGGAGAAGGGAAGCAGCCCGGGCGAGGGCTGGATGAGGTCCCCAGCATGGCAGCTGCCCGTCCCTGCCCCACCAACATGCTGGCAGTCAAGGGACACGGAGTGAATCCATAACCACCTCTGTCCTGTTGCCGTCCCCAGCTGCTCGCCTTGCTGGTCTGCAGCCACCCCCAGCCCCAGCACCCGGCATAGGCTGTGCCCCCAGCTCAGTCGCAGCCAAGCACCAGCCAGGGCACATCACCCTCCTCTGGGGCCATGGGGTCAGCCACGCCGAGGGGAGCCTGGTCCCCCTCCCCACAGCATAAGCGGCCGCTGCCCGACCTGCCCATCCGCTCCGTGGCGTGGAGCCTCTGCAGCTCCAGGGTTGGGAAGAACCTCTGCTCTCCCCTCAGCTGCCTCTTTGCACATCTGCCCACAGGCAGTTTCTCCCCTCAGCTCACAAGAAGTTAATAGAAACACTGCTCCAGCCGTTACTACCCCATGGATTAAAAACCACAAGGAGCCTATGCCGTTTGAAGACCCTTAGGGCCCAGCTCCTGAGCCCCAGCTGGGACCAGTTTGGCTCTGGCCTCTGCCACCAGACCTTGGCCTCCCTCCATACGCAGTGTGCCAAGCACCCCCAGGCCAGGGCTGTAATGAGGACTCATTACTGGGGAGTCCAGAATTCAGCAGGAAAACACTGATAAATGTTAAAAAAAGAGTTAATTGTCAAAACAAGCCAGGGGTTGTCTCTGTCCCATGCAGCCACCACCCCAGGGACTCTATGCAATCTGGAGAGTTGTTTATAACCCAGCACTTATGCCTTTAGATGCAAGTGCTCAGTCAATGCTGCAGCAGGACAAGGATCTCATGTCATCCACGGACAATTTTGCTGGCAATAGGGGTGTAACCGTGAAATGAGTGCTTGGCTGCTTTACCAGGGTACCACCTCTCCAGAGCTGAGCTTGGTGGGAGGCAAAGGGGGTAGAGAGCTATCACGCTCAAAGCAGAACAGCTGGAGAGATGGGGAAAGCGCCACAGGATACCTGCTCCAGGATGAGATCCTTTTTAGGGGGAGCCGGCTCTGTCACTGCAAGGTGGCTCAGAAATCTCTGCATCTCCACAAGGTTGGGCAGCTGGTCAATAAGGATGTCCGTCAGGAATGCACGAAGCTGTGGCCACGGAGGGGAAGAGAAGAGTGAACGGAGAGGGGTGAAGACAAGGGAGCCAGAGCAGGGGAAGCAGCATGGCAAGAGCAGGATCTGTGGGGCATTGGCAGGATGGCTCATGGGGCTCCCATGAGGTACACTGGCAAACACAAGCTTTGCTGCTACTGGCACAGTGACAGACCCCACTGCGCTCCCACCGCTGGCTGCTGAGAGCCCACAGCAAGGACAGGGAGGGATGCCCATAGGTGCCAAATGCTCACAAGGTCCTACTCTGTGCTGCAGGACCCACAGCCTTCGTGATGTAGGGTTCTACCTTGAGGAGCTGGCTCTTGTTGAAGCCATTGAAGTGGTACTTGCGCTGGCATTCAGGGCTGAGCAGGAGGTTGAGGAGAGCAAGCCACACCTGCCCATCGAGTTTGGTCATCTTCACCTGGTCTTCAGGGGGTACCACGTGCCACGTGCCATTCTCAAACTTCTTGAGTTTGCCTGAAGAATAGAAAAACACACGGTTCCAGAAAGAGACAGTGCTGCCCGAAGGAAGAGAGCCCAGAGGTTAGGATGCTGGCCTGTGCTCTCTTCCTCACTCTGCCCTTCTGCTTCTGCCTGCCTCAGTTTCCCCATCCCTTTGCTTCGTGTAGCAGCCTTAGCAGCATTCTTGGTACTGAGACAATATATTAGCATGAAAAGCATAAAGAATATGTATTAAAACAATTGGGCTGTGGCAGGAATGGAAAGATCCCTGTCATGTATCCCTTTGTACTTGGCCAGGAATGTAGAGCACTGGTAAATGGCGGGGGACCCCATGCTGCAGCAACGGTGTCTGGAGAGACACATTTTGGGGTACCAGCATGGCCAATATCTGACCTTCTGAAGGTTCTTCTGCCAGTGAAAGCCAGAAGTAACATGAATATAACAGAAGTGACGAAACAAGCTCCAGGAGCTACTGTGCTGCTCTGGGGGTGGAGGGGGATGTAACCCTGCATCTGCCCAGCCTGGAAATGCCTTTGCACTCATGTTTCTTTCCAGTCCCTCCCTCAGGGCCCTGGATCAAAGCTCCCTCTGACACCCGCAGCGCACAGGCAGAGAGAAGGGATGTGTTTCCTGGCCGGAGGAAGGAGGAAAGCTCCCACATCCAGCTGGGCTCCTCTCGGCAGGCGCAGAGCCGCGTGTTTCCCAGCATCTCTTCCTCCCCTGCCCGCGTTGTGACCCCTGGTGCCGGACTGGGGAGGGGAGCGTGGGTTCCCACGCCCCAGCTGTGCCCCAGCACTGCTCAGAGGCAGGCAGTGGGGAAGTTGGGGGGCTTGGGAGGGTACGCCTGGCCCCAGAGGTGCAGGAGGCAGGGCTGATGGTGCAGGTGGCAGCCCATGGGCACAACCTGATCAGAGGCATTTGGCAAGAGTGAAGCTCAGCAACCAGCAGCTTCACAGCACTTGCTTTGCTGCCTGGGAGAGCCCACAGAATCAAAGAATGTCAGGGACTGGAAGAGACCTTGAAAGCTCATCCAGTGCAATCCCCCCGCCGGAGCAGGAACACCCAGATGAGGTTACACAGGAAGGTGTCCAGGCGGGTTGGAATGTCTCCAGAGAAGGAGACTCCACAACCTCCCTGGGCAGCCTGTTCCAGCGTCTGTCACCCTCACTGAGAAGTTTCTTCTCATATTCAAGTGAAACCTCCTGTGTTCAAGTTTGCACCGATTGCCCTTTGTCATATCATTAGTTGTCACTGTGAGAAGAGTCTGCTCCATGTCTGCCACCAGCTCTGAGCGCTGTCCCAGAAAGGTGCAGACAGGCTGGGGCTGGCATGCTGGTCTTTCTGCATCCAGGACAGGGCTCCTCAGAGGAGCAGGTGGGGCTGGCAGACATGCTTATGCTCCTGCTCCCGTCCTGGCCATAATCAGTCCAGGAGAGATACAGCCCTGGGGAGGATCAGCTTTCGGGAGTGCTGCCGGGTCCCCAGCCCAGCTGTGCGGCAGCTGCCTTCAAGCAGAACAGCTTCAGGCAGGGAGCACTAGAGAGTGGGCCAGAGGGGCGAGTTGAGGGGGAGCAGATTTCTGCAAGGGCTCCTGTAGCAGATTTGTCGGTGGCTGCAGGTCCCAGCACCCCACCACAGCACCGCGGGTGCCGTGGGGCATGACCCATACCTGCTTGGCGGCAGCTCCAGGGGCAATGTTCCACCAGCTCGACAAGGAGGCAGGGCAGATTGTGGGTGTTCAGTATCCGCGTCAGTGCGCTCAGGGGTAGACTGGAGATATGACAGAAAGGATGAACTGGTGCGGGCAGACAAATGCCAGAACAGATACAAACACTCCCTGAAGCAACTGGGAGAGGCAGGAAAAAAAAAAATGATCTGGGTTCCCACTAGTACCACAGAGCAGGGTGAAGTGCTGCTGTGTTTGCCCCCCGGGGCGCAGTGCCACTGCCACTACAGACACAGCCAGCTGCTGAGAGGGGTCCAGGCACCCACAGGAATCTCAAACAGAGAGCTCGGCATGTGTCCTCTGCTGGTCCTGGGTACCTACCTCTCCACCTGATCGGTGATGAACCGCAGCACGGACAGGGCTTTCAGGGAAATCTCAAACTCCATCGTCTCCGCCTGCTGCTGCAGCTCCTGTGGAGGGACATGTGCAGCCTCAGGATTCCAGGCCCCATTTCCCGGGAGCTGCAGGGGGGCAGCCTGTTGGCTGCACGTTGGTAACGGCAGACCGGGGAGGAAACCAGAGTCCTGCAAAACCAACTCTGCTTCTCATCTCGACTGTGCCAGGGCAGCCACAGAAGTGCTTGCAGCCCATTGTTGCTTGTCTCTCATCTCCCTACCCCTAACAGCTCATGGGTGGCCACCAGCAGCAGCACCCCTGGACAGGGACACCCCCTGGAAGAGGCCAGTCCCAGACCGCTCCTCACTCCCCTTCTGGGATCATCTTGTGGCCCACAGTCCTGTAGAGACACGGAAGGCTCAGGGAGGGGGAAACTGCATCATCAGTAGAGGAACCAGAGGAGGAGGGAGAAATTTGGCCCTGGAACAGCTGCAGTTCTACACCCATGCCTCCAGGGTCTGCCTCTCCTCCAGCTTGCCTCCGGATACAATATCTGCCTGTGGTTATCCCAGCTTGCAGCTACGCCACACTCTCCAGCCACCCACCCTCCTCCCCTCCCAGGCAGCATGGAGACCCCATTTGTGCTCCACACGCTCAGGCCAACAGCCCGACCACCCTCTGACTCAGCCTCTTCTGAGGCCAAGAGGTGCCAAGTCCTTTTCCCCGGCCTGGGCAGAACTTTGCCTCCCCACTCCCAGGCACTCGGCAGCTCACATCAGCGCTGACCTCAGCAACTCGGATTCCTGTAAAGCGCCACTGCAACAGTTCCCTTCCAAATTCCTGCGGTAAGCCCTGCGCTCCTCAAGCTGGTGCCCCACATGCTATTCAGAAATCTGCCTGGGATCTTCCCCCTCACCGCCTCCCTCTCCAAACTCCCCCAGCGAGGCTGTTTCCTACAGCTCCTCTGGGTATCCAGACCTAATCTCTGCTGCCTTCAGCCAGGGGACATCTTTTGCCTGTGCTTGTGGGGGACAGTAGAACAGGTCCTGCTGAAGGGGTTACCACCATACACAGTCACAAAGGACAACAGGCTCCACAGGACAGGAGAGAGCAGGAACAGCTTTTTCATAGGGGGTTATTGTATGTAGAGTCAGGAGGGGCTGCAATGAATCAGAGGAAACCAGGCTGCTTGGGAGACGAGTGCTTTTTAGAACCCCATTGGTCCAAAAAAGTTGGCTTTTTTTAAAACTTGAGCTATGTCAAAGTATTAACGGACACCTCCTTCCCTTCCCCAGCTGGGAAAACATTTCCTGGAAAACATCTCTATTGTGCTCTGGAGCCCTCCACTTCCTTCCTTTTCTGGAAGAGAAGCACGTGCTGGGGCACCACGCCAAAGGATGGAGGCAATGCGGGGAGGTAGGGCCAGGCGTGCAGGCTGTCACTTTAACCCCGCTTCTCCAGACACTCCTTGAGATGTGTGCAGTTTAAGGAGAAAATTCAAGGTGCTGAGAAGCAAAGAGTGCTCCCACACTGGGAAGGTGCATGTGACAGCCCTGAAACACCGGACTGGGAACAGCTACAGGCTGATCCCAACCAGCACAGAGAGGAGGTATTTCTCAGAGATCCAAGGAAGCTGGTGGGAAACACATTAGGATAATTCCTAGTTGTGTTATACATTGGTTCAGGGAGGGATTCCTCTTATGGTTAACCCTGGCTGGCTCCAGCTGCAGCATGAACTAAGGTGGTTTCACAAGCTCTGGGGAGACATACGCATACAGCTTCTAAGAGCAACAGCAAATAGCCAAACCCTTGTACTGAATAGTTCGTGTTAACTGGCAACTTTCCAGTGTCCCCCCACTCAGACCATGTCCTGCAGGCAGCCTCAGGCTGGCACTGTCACAGGTGAGGACAAGAGAGCGGCTGCGGGCTGGAGGGAGGCAGTTGCAGCTGCTGACCCAGCTGAGCTGCTGGTGTGGACAACCACCAGCACCAGATGCCCTCCGAGATGGGCAGGAGGTGCTGGGTCTTCAGCCAAAGGGTTCTCCCAGAGAATGGCCCCCTGTGACTCTTCAGGCAGCCCACATCCTTCATCACACATGTCCCCAGTGAGCTACAGGACTTTCTCCTCACCTGCATGGATGAGGGGTTGGGCAGATCCTCAGGACGAAGCTCCACCAGGGTCACTATCTGTCCATTGGCGCTCCGAGCTGCCAGCAGGGTCAGTTTTCGGTGGCAATAATCAATTAAATCCAGAATGCTGCCCCCTGCTGACTCACAGATTTCCTTCACAACAACAAGAATTTCACAGAGGGACAGGCCTCACAGCCATGGCTTCCCACCCCAAGGGGCTTTACACCGAAGAAAGCGGAACCTGCCTCTTACCTTGTAAAAAAACACCGTCTCCAAGAGGTTAATGATGGAAGCTTCATGATGCAGCTACGGGAGGAAAATGGCAAGAGTGAAGTAACAGCAGAGTGGTCACCAGCACTGAGGACACAGGCAATGGGACTGGGAAAAGGGCTCTTCTAAGAAGCTGCTTGTATAGTTGTGGCCATACACAAGGTAAAGAGCCAAATACAAGCAATGTAATCTTTAAAACAACTCCAGTTCACATTGTTCATATTAATATTTATATTAATATGCCCATGACACTACAACATGCTGATGGAGAACCACGCTTCCCAGCAGGCAGGGCTCTTCAGGGCTCTG
The DNA here is from genome assembly GCF_964273445.1 of Streptopelia decaocto. Classification (NCBI taxonomy): domain Eukaryota; kingdom Metazoa; phylum Chordata; class Aves; order Columbiformes; family Columbidae; genus Streptopelia; species Streptopelia decaocto. The sequence continues at coordinate 6,396,432 of NC_138662.1, forward strand.
TCTCCGCACTACGGTGACAGTACAACCGTAGCCCTTGGGCAAGCTGCAGCCCCCAGCGCTGGCACAGAGCCACTGCCTGAGAGAGGACAGTGCCCAGCACGGCTGCACTGCTCACAGCCCCTGGGACGGGGGCAGACAGCCTTATTCCGAGGCAGGGAAGCACAAGATAACCGCCTCAAGGTGATGAGGCAGACAAACGGCTGTCCAGGGAAGACACCACCTTGCCCTAGCAAGGTGTCACCCAGACTGAAAATAGGCTAAAACTTCCAAACCTCAGGCAGATTTCCCTTAGGTCAAAGGCTGCACCGCTCCACAGGCAAGCCAAGTTCCCAAGAATGGCCCAAGAGACCACTGCTTCCAGAAGTTCAGTAAGATAAAGCTACGTTTTCCTTAAGCCAGAGACATGTAAGCTTGGAGACCCCTCTGGTTATAGAGGTGCCAGAGAAAAGCAGAGCTTGGGGGGCAAATATCGCAGGGTGTTGCTGCTCTGGGAGCGAGGGTGGCACTGGGACGCCGGGAGCTGCAAACAAGGAACACATCCACCTCCAGGGGAGGCTTTTCCCACATCCAAGAGCTCCAGCAAGGCCCTGTGCAGGATTAGGCAGGAGTGCAACCCTCTGTGGAGCTGAGCTCCTCTGGCAGCAGGTCCCTGTCCCTCCTGGGGACAAGGACACGGGCTTGTTGCTCATGGCTTTGGGAAACCAGGCATTTCACACCTTGTCACACTGTCCAGCAGTTTCTCAGCCTGGTGAGATATAAATCCCCAGCTCCAAGATCTTCTGCGTGAGATTTATTTTTAAGTATAACAGTGCCCACCAAATTTCCAGGCTTGTTTCCACTTCCCCTTCTACTCACCACCACATAGATGGGGAAGGTACTTCTTGGCTTGAAGTCCTCCAGCCGGCACAGCACAGGAAAGATCTTGTGCTTCCAGATCTCCACGGAGATCAGTTCCCCAATGAGAACAGGAATCTAGATAGGGAAAGGATGGGGGGGAGTGAAGCTGTTCACACCAGTGCCAGAGTGGGAACCAGTTTTCTTGCTGCTGCTGATTTTGGAGTCGCCTGAAGGACAGTGGCCTTGGGGCACACAGTCTGTATTTACACTGCTCAGAAATCAACAGCTTTTCAACAGAGAGCTCTTGGAGCTGCAAAGGGGGAAGATGACCCTGAGGAGCTGAGCAGGGCCAGGGCACCACACATCCCACTGCAGCCTGGGACGTTCTGTGGCTGGGACACCTCGGGCATGGTGCACAGATCTGCAACCAGAGGGCTGGTGCACTGGAGACCACAACCTCCAGAGAGGAACCAGAAACCAGCAAGCAAAATTTCCAGTTTGACCTTTAATTTTTTTTTAAAAAGCAACACTGGCAAACCACCAAAGTCTTTGCCAGTGATACAGCAGATCCTTCATAATTTTATCCGAAAATTGCACATTGTCCACACGACAAGCCTGGCTCAAGGCTGAAGGCCTGGCACAGGGCTCACTACTGCACCTAAGGAGCCTCACCTTGCCATAGCTGACCAGCAGCTCAGTGAGGAGCTGCTCCTGACCCGCAGAAGCGCTCAGAATGGCGTGCATGTTGAGCTTCTCTACGCACTCGTGCTGCCGAAGCCATCTGCAGGGCAGCCAGCAAGGACATCAGTGCCAGAGACCCCTGGCCACTAGCTCTGGGGCTCTGCTGTGCTCCTGGAGGGGCTCCCTCATCCAGGAAAACCTGCTCCTAGTGCCCCCATTTCCAGGAAATGCCTCAAGCCCACCAGGCACCCCCAAACACCACACTGTCCCCTGAGCCCGTGCTCCCTGGAGCAGCAGCTCCAACTGTGGCAGCCCCAACCCCTATAGCAACATTCACCACAAGACACCCCACAAGACACCCCAAAACTGGTGGTCCTCTTCTCCACGCCCCTACCCCATGGGCCCTCTAGGGACATCCCAGGTCTAGACACTTCCTTGCCTTCCCACCCCACATGGACCCTCCTCTCTCTCCCAGACCTTTCAGAAAGGCTCCAGAATTGGGGTCCCTACTCTCCCTCCATCCTGCCCTCTGGGGTCACCCCCCAAACAGGGCCCCTCCTCTCTCCCCTAGACCTTCTGTGGATGCCCCCTCGCTCTCAGATCTGGGACCTTTCCTTACTCACCCAGAGCCTCTAGGAAGGCCCCAAAAACGGGCTCACTCTTCTCCCCCCACCTGATGCAGCCCCAGCAGGGACACCCCAAATTTACACCCCTTTCTTCGTGCTCCCCAGCTAAACACGCGGGACCGGGGCCCTCCCCGCCAAGACCCGGTCCCCCCGCACCCCTGCCCGCCGGTGTCCCGCAGCTCGGTGCCCCGCAGCGCTTGCACCAGCGCCTCGGCCTCGGCGGGCAGCAGCGGCGCCGGCCCGGGGGCGGCCATGGCGGCGGCGTCGCTGTGGCAACGGAGCACTAGGGCCGCTCTGCCGCCCCCTGTCGGAGTGGAGGAGCCTCTGCGGACTACTGGCGGCACGGAGAAGCTTCTGGTGCCCCCTGGCGGCGCGGAGGAGCGACGGCGGCCGGGAGGATGCGCAGAGCTCCGGGGAGACACGTGGGGACACACACGGGGGACGCGTGGGGGACACACAGCCCCAGGCTGCCATCCCCGCCGTCATTTCCAGCACACGATGATGTTGGGGTCGTTCTCTAGGCGCTCATCCAGCTCCTTGTAACTCATGCCTGGGGGGGGAAGGCAGTGGGGTGTCGGCGGGGTGCCCAGCAGCAGTGTCAGGCGGCTGGCTGGGTCCCCCAACTTCCCCCCAGCAGCATGGGCTTGGCAGCCCAGTTCAGCATAGAGCCCAGCACAGAGTCTCATCTCCCTGCGGTGTGAAAGCTCCCAAAGGGGTGAGGGAAAGCCCCAAATCAGCATACGGCCCTGGGTACACTGGCAGCCCGCTGCCCACCACCGGCCCCCAGAGGCACCCAGAACAGCCCAGATCCCCACCTGTCTTGCAGCAGATCTCATCGTAGCTGTGGCAGCCTGTGTACAGCCGGGCTGGGTGGCTCCGCTCATCCCGGGCAACCTTGACAGGGTATTTCTGGAGCCGACGGATAAGGCCCTTCATCAAGCCAAACTGGATGAGCCTCCTGGGGATGGGGAGGGAAGAGACTTGGACCATGACAATGAGGCTTCAAACACCCCAACTCTCCCTCTTCTGTCCTGGTTTCACCATGCCACACCGCTGCCTCAGTTTCCCCACCTGCAGACACAGGGGTTGGGTTTCCCCTCTTTGCTCCCCCACACTCAGTCCCCCCACCCCTAGTGTCATCGTTCCCTTGGGGACTGAGCAGAAGGGCACTGGCTCCCACCTCTCATCCACCTTCTGGAGCTGCAGGGTGTAGCGGGAGATGAGGTCTCGCACCGTTGTGCCAGGGCTCAGCCCGCAGTACAGCTGGAAGACGTCCCTGAGGCTGGCCCGCTTGTGCCCTGCAGGGACAAGTCACCAGTCAGCCTTCCCTCCAGCCTCCCCTTCCTCTGCTTCCGCCAGCAGCTTGGGATCTCCCTACCTTGTTTGGTGACATAAGACAGACACTCTTCCTGAAGACACTTGTCATCCACCAGGTCCTGTACCTTTGGCGTGGTGCAGTAGACGTTAGAGTACTGGAGGACAAGGGAAAACCAGCTCTGCTCAGCCACAGCTCTGAGAGACAGACCCGTCCCACTTGAAACCCCACTGTCCCCCCTACACAGCCATCCCAGTTCTGCAGCTGCTCCCTGAATCCCACTTGTGGCCCCACGGTCCATGGCCTGACCCACCTGGAGTATGGAGACAAGCGTGACAACCCCATAGTACCTGCAGACGGACAGGGAAACGTCAGAGATCCTCTGCCAGCACCCACCACCCTCCTGCGGGCAAGCCAGGCCCCCTTCCCCGCACTCACAGCAGGTTTTGCACGGCAATGCGCACCAAGTTCAGCTCCACGTCAGCTTCTGCTGAAATCTTCTGGACGTGCCGAAAGCCATCAATGTAGGGCAGGATCTAACAGGAGAGGATGCAAGAGCTAAGAGGGGAGAGAGGCCAAAGGCATCACCCTGAAGCCCCAGAAACTCTCCTGCATCTTGAAGCATGCTGGGATGGGGGCGCGCCATCCCCAGCAACACTTAACCCACGTTTTGGGAGAATGGGTCACATGCAAGCCCGAGCACACAGACTAGGGGAGCACTGAACTGCGCTCATTAACGTGGTGATCTCTGGGACAGCACGACTCCCTTCAGTCTCTGGGCAGGCTGGAAACTGATCCCATTCAAAGTGCACTGTACCCAGTCAAGCACACGGACCTGCTGTGTGGTGAGGTCCCACTGGGAGTTGAAGAAGTCATCCTTGTCTTGGGTGAAGACGGGGACATCGTACTCCTGTACGATGGGGGGGTCTGGGCGCTGCTCGATCACCTTCAGGTGGATGGTGTTTGACTCATCTGGCCAGGGAAGAGGGAGCGCTCGGTCCCCACAGAAATCTCTGCTCACTCAGGAGCTCACGACCCCCAGCCCCAGGACACCACCGCATTGCACAGAGGTGGGTATTTGCAGCTTGTAACCCCATTCCTCCCACCCTTCAAGGCATGCAGAGCATGGCTGGCTCAGGCACCCGCCAGCTCCAAGCACACACAGGCAGGGAGCTGCCAGGAGCAGCGTAGGCAGAGCTGAACCGGGCAGGGGATGGCCCAGCTGCCTCCCCCGCTGCAGGGCCAGGGATGATGCAGCTGCTGTACCTATGGGAAGGGTGCACTTTCCTTTGGCGTTCAGTTCCTCCAGCAGAATGGTCATGATGGGGACCAGCTTCTGTTTACTCTCCTCATTGGAGATGAAGCCACTTTCCAGCTGAAGAGAGCAGAAAATCGAGTCAGCTCCTCCCCGCAGGACTACTGGCTACATGAACCACACATCTTGGATCCCATCCTCCCTTAAACTTCAAGTGGTGCGTGGGTAAAACCAGCACAATTCCCTCTTTGCCACAAACCTGGCTGCTACCCCAGCAATGCCCAGTGCTGCACAACACATGCAGACACTGGTGACTCTGTGGGGCAGATCGTGAGGCGGGCAGCCTCCTGTGGCTCTGGGTCTGGCCTCACCTCGAGAGTGGTGAGGTAGCCAGCCAGCTTCTTCACTATGGGCTCCAGTGCACAGGCCTTGGCTCTGGCATCGCACACGAAGCCCAGGTTGAAGAGCAGAGCATTTCGGCTGTACTTCTTGTGCTCGATACAGACAGGGCACCCGATCAGCTTCTTCTCCATGGCTGTTCTGCAGGGAGACAAGCACAACCTGCACCTGTGCCCTGACAGAGGCATGAGCCCTGCACAAGGCTGGCTCCCAGTCAGCTCTGGCTTCTCTACTTTTATGTTTAATCCCTAAATGCTCAGAGTGCAAAACATAGTCTAAAGAAGGGGGAAAATAGTCAGCTATGAGAGAACAGAACAGTCTCCTTTCAAAACCCACACAGCTCTAAAGACTTGTCCAAATTTCATGGATTTGAGGCCAGCAGAGAACCACATGCAGCTCCAGCCACCCACAGAATCGGGCACCCAGCGCCTCTGCACAGATGACTGTGGGCATCGGCATGAACCTGCTGACCACGGGGCAGGGCTCCCTGTGACCCAGAGCTGATGCTGGCACTGTCAGATCACGGCACTGTCACCTCCTGCTGGCAGAGACTCTCCCAGTCATGAGGACAGCGGTTTTACCCCCCGGGGGAAGGATGGGTGGCTTGTCAACACTCACACGGTGATCAGCTTGTTCTGCAGCTCGGGCTTCGTGATCACGTACACCTGGATGGTGTCAAAGAGCTCCCGAGAGATGAAATCCTCCGGGACCTGCAGCGGCAGAGGGCCCCGCTCCAGCCCCACGCGGTGCCGAACCCGTCCCAGCCCCGTTTCCCCCCGGAGTGGCCTCCATCCCTGCTCCCCTGTTCTCCTCATGGGCACCCCCAGTCCTCCAGCGGGAAGGGGCTTCCCGGCCCCCCCAGGCCCTGCCCCGGTACCGGCCCCGGCAGGTGCCTTCAGTCCCCGCTTCCCCTCCGGACCTAGGCCCAGACACCCCCCACACCTGGTAGGTGATCTTGGGCCCCAGCGTGGGGTGGAACTCGCTGAAGAACACGCACTCAATCCTGCCGCCCATGGCGACCCCGGGAAGGCCCGCTCAGGCCCCGGTGCGGCAGCGGAGCGCCGGCGGCCCGCACCGCGCATGCGGTAAAAACCCAGGCGGCCACCGTAGCGCCCTTCCGGAGGGACTGACATCACACCGGCGGGGGCGGGCCCTCTCTTTGAACGACAGTGCATATCACCCATTCAGTGGCGGAGCGGCGCGGCGGAGGCGGGCCCTCGCGCAGACGGACAGCCCACCTCGACCAATCGGGGTCCCCTCGGCGGCCAGCCCGTGACGGCGGCGGTGGCGGCAGTTCCCCCACAGGCCGCCATGGCCCTGACAGCCGAGACCGAGTCCCGGCTGTACCGCTCCCTGCGCGCCGCCGCCGGCGCCGCCGCCCACCTCGTGGCGCTGGGCTTCCCCACCGCCGTGGCCGTGCTGGCGCGGCCCGGATCGAGTGAGTGCCGGGGGGACCGGGGTCTGGGCGGGGGGCCGGGCCTCTCCGCAGCTCAGCTCAGCGCCTGCCCTTCCCTTGCAGGTCTGTTCTCCTGGCACCCGCTGCTCATGGCCCTCGCGGTAAGTCCCGCCGCCCCGGTTACCGGACACCGCCCCGTGCTGCCCCCGCTGCCACGGGCACCACCCTCGGGGAGCTGGCGGAGAGGACAAGGCCGCTGTGCTCTCTGTGGGCGGTGGGAGGCAGAGCCGCGGGGCGTGGCGGAGGGGTGGAGGCGGCCGTGCCGATCCCCCTGCCCTCTGTCTCCCAGTTCTCGTTCCTGATGACGGAAGCCCTGCTGATATTCTCCCCGGAGACCTCGCTGCTCCGCTCCTTCTCCCGCAAAGTCAAAGTGCGGGTGCACTGGGCCCTCCAGCTGCTCGCCCTCCTCTGCGCCCTCCTGGGACTGGGCATCATCACCTACAACAAGCACCTGAACGGCAAGCCCCACTTTGCCACCTGGCACGGCCTGACGGGGCTGCTGGCCGTGCTGTATGCCAGCGGGCAGTGTGCAGGCGGGGTGCTCCTGCTCTACCCCAAGCTGATGAAGAACTGGACGCTGGCCAAGCTCAAGCTGTACCACGCAACCTCGGGGCTGGTGGGCTACCTGCTGGGCTGTGCCAGCCTGATGCTGGGCATGTGCTCCCTGTGGTTCACCACCTCGGTGACCAGTGTCTCCTGGTACCTCGCCATGCTGTGTCCCCTTCTCACCAGCCTGGTTATCATGAACCAGGTGAGCAACGCTTACCTGTACCGCAAGCGGAGCCAGCACTGAGTGCCCAGCATGGATCTGAACTTCCCCTGCGCGAGCCAGCGAGGCCAGGGCTTGTCCCCACAGCCCCCCATGGCGGCCCCCTGCTCACACAGGGTCTCTTTAGAACTTGATCTCTACCTACTCATCTCGTTAGTCCTGGATTGTCTATTGTGTCCTGTCCTTGGGGAGCGGCTACGATGTGTGTAACACCAAGCAGGTGGGAGCTGCCCATCTCATGCCTGCCTTGGTGGGGACATTTCCCAGCACAAGTAACGCTGCTGGTCTGCACAGCAGCTTGGTGCTCGGTGCTGGGAACTGGCAGGTTCACTCAGGATTCCTGCTTCTTTTTCCTCCCCTTACCACCCAGGGCTGCTTTGGAGCAAGCAGGCCGGGAACTGGCATGTTCCTGGTGAGGATGGCAGGGAAGGCCTGCTCGCCCAGGAGGTTGCAGTGGGACTGCTTCTCCCGCCACCAAGGCAGCTTGGCCAGTAAAAGCACAGGGTACGGTTGTGGCTTCAGCCACAGGACAGCTGAGCCAGGTGGCAGCACCCCAAGTATCCATCCCCATGGCACAGCCTGGGGGCTCTCTGTGACCAGTACAGACAGCCCTGCCTGACAGCTGCAGATCCAGGCACCCATCACCACGCACAAATCCTTCCTGCAGGCTGGGACAGTGAAGCTTCAGCCTGGCAGAAGGTGGGTGTCATTTTACAAAGTGAATTAATGAGCTGAGATGCAAACCGGCATTTTGTCCCTCTGAGGGGCACAGGGAACAGTGGGAGCACAGGGGGAGCAGGGCTCAGGATGAGCCTTCCAGCCAGCCTGCAAAACAGCCCTCGGAAAGGCAGAAAGTCACCTCCTCACCTCACCGGGGCGACAGCCGGCCTTCCAGCCTGCGTGCCATCAGGGCAGCCAGGCAGCACGAGGCTCTGTCTGCTGCAGTGGCCCCGTGGCTGCTCCTCAGCACATACCCTGCTTTCGACAGGGCCAGGGGTCCCAGGCTGGGAAATTCCTCTGTATCCAGAGCTTTTATTCAATAAAAATTTCAGGCAGCTACAACATGACAAGCCCTCTTTACTGCCCGGGGGACTTCTGGGGTGTTGGCCTACTTGCAAGGAGTCTCTCTCAAACTGCTGGGAGCAGCTGGGAAGAAAACCCCTGCCCAGGCTCCTGCACCAGAGCTCCCAGGGGCTGCTCTGTGTCCCCTGCCCATATGCTGCTGCAGGAGCCAACTCTTTTGAAGAACTCTTTATTGATAACGAAAGGTCTGTGTTTTTCCTTGTTGACAAAACCTTCTTTTGTGGTCCTTTAAAAAAATAATCATGACACCATTGACCCGCATCTCAGGCTGGGGTCTGCCTGGGGGATCAGAAGCTGTGAGGAGGCTGTCGCAGGAAGCATCCTCTCCATCCAGAAAAAACAAACAAAAAAAAGCCCAGCAACACAGAGGAAAAGAGAAGGGGGACCCCATATTCTACCTGCAGGAAGGAAAACCTGCTGCTGGAGGAGGCAGCAAGAGCCCCACCATAAAAATTAATTCCAGCTTCTAGTGTAATCTGACAAACGGATTAGCCAGGGAGCAGCTAAGGGCACTGGCTCCTCGTGGGGCTGTCTTAGAGGCAGAAGAGAACACCCAATATGCAAAGCCCAGAGCTGGCAGTGCCAGCCCACTGCTGAGAGGGGCTGGGCAGCCCCCTCCTGCCCTGCAGCCTGTCCCCTCGCCTGGCAAACCTCTCACCAGTCAGGATGAGCTCCTGCTGGGGCCGGGGGGAGGCTCCCCACAGAAAAGGGATTCAGAAAAGAAACCCGCCAGCCTTCCTGTTCCCTTGGTTAGGGACAAAACTACCTTCAGAAAAGAGGAAATAAGTGTTGAGCGCTCCAGCCGAGCTCCAGTGCAGAGGAGACGTGAGAAAGTGCTGCTGACTTTGCTCCCGTGTAGGCAAGCGCATTGGCCTCAGGGCAGGGATCAGCCCCACGTCCCCCTCCTGGATGCTGGTGCCATGGCCTGCCCTGTGCCCAGGGGAGTGCCTCAAAGAACCCCCGTCCTTGTAGTGGCGGCAGCATCGTCGTCCTGGGTGGCCAGTGCTGGCTGTGAGTGGCAACAAATCGTTGGAATGAGGTAGCCCCCCTGCCTCTGCCACGGGAGGAGTCCCGGCTCCCTGCTGAGCGTCCCGGTTGTGTGGGTGGTACACGAGGGGGGTAGCAGCTCTCCAATGGAGACGGGGTGGGGAAGGGGGCAGCATGTTGGCCGGTCACAGCTGGGATGGGGCATCCTGGAAGGTGATGAGGCTGGACTCCTGGCCAGAGCCCTTACCAGCCGCACTGGGGTCGGGTAGCAGCGGAGTGTCAGCCTTTGCCACCACTGCCTCCTCCTCCTCATCCTCCATGCTAGGCCAGGCCGACTGGTCCTCCACGCGCTTCAGCCGCTCGTTCAGGGCCTTCAGGGCCAGCTGCCTGTGGGGCAAGGGCAGACGGGTGGGTTAACCCCAGGTCCGATGGGCAGGGCACTGGGGTGCTGTGCAAGGCCATCCCTGGCAGGACAAGGGGGATTCAGCAGCGCTAGAGATGACCTGGCGCACTGGGACTGCCGTGAAAACACTCACTCATGCTCCCAGACTACACATGCAGAGTTCTTGTGCCACGTGGAGCGCTCAGAGGCTGTCAGCACACGGGCCTCTCTGGGAATGGGGGCCGAAAGGTGTAAAACAGGACAGGGGTAAGCGCAGTGCCAATGCCTTGGCCAAACCCTCCTGCCGGGTCTTGGGAAGGCCACCGGGTGTGCTGGGGGCTGGTGCATAGGGCTGACTCAGCACCTTCCCCTGTATCAGGATGATGGGTGTGGGTCTGCTGTGAGTGGAGGCTGCCACCTCCCCAGGCAACCGCCATCCCCCTCCTATAGGGATTTCTGATCCCCAAACCCTGCCTACTCCTTCCCCAGGATCTCCTCATTCCTCCTCCCCTGCACTTTCACCACTGCTCTGCCTTGGGAAGAGTGGGACAACAACCCACCAACCCCCTGAAATGCTCCCAACCACCTCTGTGGCAGGGAGGACAGCCCCCAGCAGACCCCTCTGGAGAAGGCTCCCCGCTAGCACCCTGCACCCAAATCTCCCCACATCTCCATGTTTGGATTTTAAACCTGACCCTCACTGCCTGTAAACATGACCCCCGTGGAAGCGGGTGAGCGGTACCTTCTCCTCTCGGCATCCTGGGGGTCTGTTCCTGGCAGGCTGATGGTGATGGATGACGGGGCACCCACGTCGTAGCGTTTGACTGTCTTGCGGCAGACCTTCACCTTCACCAGGATGCCGTGCACCAGATTGGCCACCAGACCCACCACGGGCTGCAGGATCTCAGGGAAGAAAGTGGCAAAGGCGAAGTGGTCGGACATGTCTCCACGGCCTCTACTGTGCCGCTGGTAGAAACGGAGATAGACCCAGCTGGAGAGGAGCCCGAAGCCGTATGAGGCCAGTACATTGCTCTCAATGAGGGTGGTGAGGCGCAGCAGAGCCAGGAGAAGCAGCAGGAGCATGGGGACAGCCTTCATTCTGACCTGTGGCACCTTCAGGACGGTGCTGTCCCCCATCGTCTGCTTGAGGGCCACCAGGACTCCCCCGAGGAAGCCCAGCCCGCCGTGGATGCGCACAGCGAACAGGTAGGCGAAGTGGAAGGAGGCCACGTAGGTGAGAAAGTAGGCGAGGGCCCCCAGGAGCCCCACCGAGACGTTCACCACCGCGAAGAAGACCAGCAGCTCCAGGGCGCCCCAGAGGGGCTCCAGCAGCCGCCCGGCCACCCCCAGTGTGGCCAGGCTGGCCGCCAGGCCCCAGGCCCGCTCCTCCACCAGCCCCTGCGTCAGCAGCGTCCACACCCAGAAGTTGGGGGGCAGGAGGTAGCCGGGGGTCACCCCCAGGCCATAGGCCGTGTCCAGGCCGAAGGAGAGCAGGTAGAGCAGGACCACGGCGGCGCTCAGCGACTTCACCACCACGCTGGTGCCGGCCAGCGCCGCCAGGAAGTGCTGCCGGGCTACCGGCAGGTACCGCCGCATCTTCGGCGCCCCCACCGGCGGGACGGGGCTGCCCCCCGCCCCCGCCGGGGCCGCCGCCTCCTCCCCGCTGGGCCCCGCTCAACCCCCGACCAGGTCCCGGCCCCTCCCGCCGCCGCCCCAGGCCGCGCTGGGCCCCGCTGCTGGGCCAGGCCGGGCGCGGACAAACAGCAGCTCTGCGCATGCGCGGCGCTGGGCGGGGCGGGGCCGGGGCCGGCCGCTAGGGGGTGGGGCCGGGGCCCGCCGCGGGGCACGCTGGGACATGTAGTCCGGCCGCGGCTGCCGGCCACGTGGGCGAGGGGGGACATGGGAACACAGACTAAGTTATGAGGGCGACAGTCACGGGGACCTGGACATGGAGGCACAAAGCCCGGGGCGGGGGCACAGAACATGGACACGTGTGGGCCAGGTACGGGGGACACTCGGGAACATGGACCCCACGGCACAGGGGCACATGGATGCAGGGACGTAGACACAGGAGGACACAGGCGTGGCCGGGTGAGCGGTGTGTGGCACGGGGGACATGGACACGGGACGTGGGGAAGGGAGGACACAGACCTGAGGGACACAAGGACGTGGGGTAGGGGGGCAGCAGGGACTCAGCCCCTGTGCAGCCCCTCCTGTGCAGCCTGGGGGTGTCTGTGAACCCGCACTCCTGCCTCTGCCTCGCTGCCTGTGTCCTGCCCGTGTCCCTGTCCCCCAGCCCCACGGCAGAGCTGCAGGCAGGCAGGAAGGCAGTGGCCCAGCTGGCAGGAGCACCCCGATGTCCTGCCTGCCCCCCCGCCCCTGGTGCTGTGTCCCCCCCAGCCCTGCCCACGTACCCAGGCAATGACACAGCCACCACCTGTGAAGTGAAAATATGAACATTATTTAATAACTGAGTCTCTGTAATAAACCATTTGAAAATATTTTACAAGGAGTCACACACACGATATCTTACAAATTGTCTTTTTGTTGGTTTTTGAAGTTTTACAACTCTTCTGTACAAAAAAAAAAAAACCAAAACACAAACCAAACAAAAAAACCCAAAACAACAAACAAAAAAAACCAAACCCAAACCCAAAGAAATTAAAAATAAAGAAAATAAATTAAAAACCCAACGCCTTTGAATGAGCAGAAAGAAGCTTCCAGGTGGGGGCAGGAGGCGACCCTGGCAGGACAAGGTGGGGGGGCCCAGGGCCGTGCTGCCCCTTTGTCTCATTGTTTTTTTAACTTAAAATAGACTATATATGTATATATTTATAGGTATGTATAGTGGTGGTTTTCTGGCAGAGCACCTAACTAGACTACAGAAGTACACACACTCCCGGTAACACAGAGCCATCTGTTCAAACACGGTTCCCAGAGACAGTAACCAAACACACACTGAAAAAGCTACAAGCAGAATGACCATTAATTAACCCCAGCACTAATTAGCGCCTGGCACCCTCCCCAGCCCCCCCCGGGTTGGCCATGTCGAGGGGGCTCCCCCAGCACTGGTTGATGGGGTGGCTCTGAGCGGGGTGACCGGGGGGATGAGGGTTCCCAAGGCTGCCTGCCCAGGCACGGGTCCCCGGCGCTGCCGGGAGCAGCAGGGGGCACGGGTGGTGTGTACGGCACCCCCTGCACCACAGCACCCTGGGGTGTCATGGCTGGGCACCCCATACCTTGTGCTGGGCTCCCCCAGCCCTGTGGCACCTGTCCTGGCTGGGGTGCAGTGGGGAACAGTGGGGTGCAGTGGGGTGCTGGGGCTGCTCTGTCTGCCTCCTCAACACTGAGCGTTTTGGCTGGAGGGGGGTTGCCCCCACCTTGGTGTGAGCCCCAGCACCTCAGGTGACCCCGCTGCAGGGGCACCTCGTGCCCCCCAGTGCTGGGTGTCCCCAGCTGGGAGCTCAGCAGCACCCGGGGAGCAGCTCCCCACCACGGCCGGCAGCCCCCCCCACCGGTGCCCCAAGGGTTGGGCATGGGGGCCTGGCACGTCCCTTCTGGGGACATGTGGCACCTCCTGCTCGGGGACGTGCAGCACATCCTGCTGCGGGGCACATGGCACACCCCATTTGGGGACATGTGGCACATCCCCCTTGGGGACAGGTGGCAGTTTCTTTGGCAGGGCTGCCAGGGCCAGGGCGGCCGGAGGGGCAGGCAGGGCTGGGGCGGGCAGGATTTCACAGTGATCTGCAGAACGGAAAAGAAACAAAATACGCTTTTTTCCTCCCTCCTTTTCACCCCAATATCTGGGCCCAAGAATGCGGGAGAGTGGCCGAGCCCGGAGCGGGGACCAGGGCTCCATTGGGCCGGCTGCCTCCCCGGTCACCCACCCCTGGCCCCGAGCCTGCAGGGATGGGGTCCGCATGCCTCGGGGGGCCGGGGGCACTGGTACCCACGGGAACAAATAATACTGACCCGCACAGTCAACTCAAGTCCTCTTTTTTTTTTTCCCTTTTTTTCCTTTTTTTTCTTTCCCTCCCACGTGTCCTCATTGCTGACACTGAACACCGCCGGGCTCCAGGCGAAAAGCTTGGAGAGTCAATGTAGAAAGATCTGGTTTAAAATCTTCAGGCTAAAAAAATAGGCGAGGTGGATGGGGGGGTGGCAGGTGGGGGGTGCTGACGCCACTTTCCGAGTCCGAGTGGCTGGGAGGACACGACGCCGGGGCACCCCCCAGTCCCCACTCTGCCGGGGAGCCCCTGCCTGTACCCCAACTCTTCTTTGGCTGCGGCCGGTGGCGTCACAGGAGTCCCCGAGGCGGTGGAGGGAATGTCTTTCCTGCTCCACCGGGCTGGGGAAGGTGATGGAGATGAAGGTTGAAAGAAAAGAGAGGTGGTGGGGGTGGGGAGGGGGCTAAAGGCAGGCGGCCGGGGGCAGCGGGTGCCGGCTGGTGCTGGAGTAGAGGAGCAGCAGCTGCAGGGAGAGCAGGACCCCCAGGGAGGGGGCGAAGGAAGCTCCTCGGCCGCAGTCTGAGGTATCTTCCTGGTGGGGGCAAAGGGAGAGGGGCTGTGGGGCACTTCCCGCAGGGGCACCCCCCACCCCCCTGCAATCCTGCTGCACCCCCTGCCCTGGGACCCCCCAGCACTGCCCCTGGGGGCACCCCATGGTGCTGCTCCCCCTCGGACCCTCACGGCTCCGTTCCCTCCCAGGAGGGCACCCTGTGGCGTCACATCTAGGGACCCCCATGGCTCTAATCTCCCCAGGTGGCACCTCAAGGCTCCTGATCGCCCCCGTGTCCTCCCATGTCTCTGCTCCCCCCAGGGGGCACCCCATAGCTCTGCACTCCCATGGAGGGGGCACCCACCCCTCCAATATGCTTGAGGGGGCACCCTACAGCTCTGTTCCCCTGGGGACCTCCCCCATGGTTCTGCTCCCCTCCCCAGGGGACACCACTGCCCCTGTCCCTCCCCAAGGTGACACGCCCTGGCTTGGCTACCCAGAGGCCCCCTGGGGCTTCCCTCCACCTTGTCCCCCATGCACCCCACATACTGTTGCATTGTAGTCAAAGCAGATGTGGGGGCCTTTCCGGTAGCGCGGCCTGTCCACCAGCTCACACTGGTTGGGGTCCCTCGGGGGGGCTTTGCAGGTCAAGGAAACCACCAGGGACAGGGCAGTGGGGGCATGTGGCATGCCCCACGGCCACCCCCAGCCCCTCCGGCTGCAGGCCAGCTCCCTCCACCCCTGCCAGCCCCCCAACTCCCACCAGTCCCCCCATGCCTCTGCCACTGCAGCCAGGGGGCGACAGAGCCAGGCTACCAAAGGATACCTCTTACCTCTGCCTGCAGCAGCTTGATGGACTCACACTGGCTGCAGAGGGGCTTGTCGGCCACCACGAAGAGCAGGTTGGTGTTGGCTAGTCTCTGCGCATGGAAGAGCCTGGGGGAACAGCAGTGACCCCACTTACCCTGTGCCCTGACCCCCCCCGACTCCTGGTGCCGGCCTTGCCAGTGGGTGGCTCTGGGGAGGCTGAGTCAGCACAGTGTCCCCATCCTCATCTCTGTCACCATCACCATCTCTGTCCCCATCCCTATGCCCATCCCCATTCCCATCCCCATCCCCATGCCCATCCCCATCCACATCCCCATCTCCATCTCCATCCCTATGCTGAGGGGCTGCCCATGGAACTGGCACCAATGTGCTTTCAGCACTTGATCCCACCTGGAGGAGCCCTGGGGATGTCACTGTCATCCCGCAGCCCATGGGGTTGCTAACATTGCACTCTGTCCCCCCTGTCCGGGTGCCCCAAGTGCTGCAGGGCATCTCCCATCACCTCCACGCAGGCAGCTGCACGGGGCTCCTGGCAAAGGCAGATAAGGTTGTCCCCAGCCCTGCCCAGGCAGTGGGATGGCGGGATGGACCCACCTGGAGCAGTTGCCGCAGTCAATGATGGCATTGTAGGTGGCGTTGACAGTGCTGAAGTAGTACTGCGTCTGCTTCATGATGCAGCTCGTCTCCCTGGCCTCCATGCTGTCCCCTGCCACCTCCTCTGCGCCGGCACAGCACTGTGGGCCAGAGGCCACGGACCCCCCACCACGTGCCCCTGACACGTGCCCTGCCCACCCCAGCCCGGGACTCCCCACAGACTCACCCGTCTGGAACCAGCTGCTGTAGGTGAGGCCGTACAGGAACTGCTGGAAGAGGGACCTTGAGAAGGAGAACACAGCCACGTCAGCTGTCCCTGCCCCAGGGACATGCTGCTGTCACCCCTCAGTGACCCCCAGGAAGGGGACATGGCAGGACTCACCAGGCTGCGGCTGAGGTCCACCAGGCGAGGTTCAGGAGATCAGCCACGGTGGGCTGTGGGCCAAGAGGAAGATAGTGAGCCAGGGGGTCCCCGTGTGGGGCACTGGGGACACCCCTGCAGGTCCCTGAACTCCCAGACCTCCTGGAAGCCACCATCCCCATGGGTGCTCACCACGAAGACGCCACGGGGTGCAGCACCCGTGTTGCTCTGGGCCTCAGGGGCGCAGATGGACTGGAAGTCGTAGGACTCCTTGCGGGTGTAGAAGGAGTTGTTGTAGAGGGCGGACATCAGGTTGGCATCCACCTCGCTGAAGAACTTGCCCACCTGGGATGGGGACACCAAGTCTGCACCCAAACGACACCTCGCCACGGGTCTCCCTCAGTGGGGACTCGAGCGGGTCTGTCACACCACAGGTGACATGAGCTCAGAGGTGTCAGGTCCTTGCTGGCATATCATGGCCAGCAGAGCTGCCACGTGGGCACTGCTCACCTGGTACCAGTGGTCCTCCTGGTTGGAGAGCACCAGGAAGCCCCCATCGTCGATGAGGACACAGATGAGGTCCTGGGGAAGGAGGACAGCGTCACCCACCCCCTGGTCATGCCCAGGGCAAGGCAGGACAGGGGTTGACCAATCCAGCAGGGGGGCCAGCGCAGTGGCCCCAAGCCTGGGGGCTGCTCAGGAGCATCTCGGTGCTGGGAACACCCATGCTAGGTGCAGAGAGCAGGAACCACCACCCACCCTGGGGGGTTTAACAGCCCCCTCGGGGTCCACGGGGCAACCCCCAGTCTTTGTCCCTGCAAGGGTGGTCAGAGCCTGCCTGAGCTCTGTCAGTAGAAAGGGGACAGGGTGGGCACACTCACCCAGACAGCAAGAGCAGGGTGGGCAGGGGACAGAGAGCCCTCCCAGCCACCCCTTGTCCACCCACCTGCTGTCACCTGCTCCCCCTACCCTTGCCCACCACCCACCTTGTTGTTGGCCTCACAGTCCATCTCACAGCTGGTCGAGGGGTCGCACTGTCAGCCGAAACCAGGCCAGAGGGACAAGTTAGCAGGACCGTCCACCCCCTCCGCCACCCGAGCTGTTCTGGCCAGGAGGGGACAGGCAGGCTGGTGTCCCCAGGGGAAGGGGATGGGTGCCCCAAGCAGGGTGATGGGCAGGGCTGAGCTGGAGGTACAAGGCCAGCGGGGCCACGGGCACCGTGTCCCAGCAGCACTCCCCAGCCATATCCCCAGTGAGCAGAGGTCCCTCCCTGTCCCCATCCCTGTGCCATGCTAGCGCCGCAGGAGCCCTGAAGGACGTACCCGGCGGGCACCCAGCTGGTCGCGGTCCGTCCGGTTGCTTGCCAGCACTTTGAACTTCTCAGCCCAGGCCTCCAGGTCCAGCTTCACCCCCACCACTGGGGCAGTGGGGAGACATGGTTAGATCCTGCTTGGGGTGGGGACAGGGACCCCCCAGCCTGGCAGCGGGGCACCCAGTCCCCTGCCTACCTGCCGGCTTCAGCGTCTTGCCCCCGATGCTGAGCTCCACAGCGGTGCTCACCAGGATCCCAATGGTGTTGTTCTCCAGGTCCAGCCCCTGGTAGCCATCTACAGAGGGCAGGGGTGGCATCAGGGGACACATGGGGTCAGTGGCAACCTGTGCTACCCCCCACTGCCCCCAGTCAGCACCCACCATCCCTGTAGGGTGGCTTGAAGATGTAGCCCTTGTTGTCCAGGCTCCTCCGGTAGAAGCTGGCATTGAAGGGCTCTGGTTCCTCCTGCCAGTCCTCCGCAGCCCTGGGCGGGAGCAGCCACAGCCACAGCTGTCACTCAGCTCTGGTCCCACCAGTGATGGCCCCGTGGGAGCAGGCATGTCACCATGTGGGGCCTGGCACATGCACACCCCCCGGACACTCACTTGTTAGGGAAGACGCGGGTGATGCCCCCATCAGTGGCTGCGAAGACAGCCAGGAGGCTGTACCTGCGAGGAGAGTCAGGCATGCCAGGCATCAGTGGGACTTTGCTCTGCCCCTGTCCCATCCCCATAGTCCATCTCACCCCCTGATCCACCTCCCTCTGTCCCCAGACAGCGCTGCCTGTCCTGGGTCACCTTGCCCCAACCTACGTGTTGAGGTCCTGGTCTTTCCAGACCCGGCTGGAAAGCTGCTGCGTGATGCCTGTGTCCAGGATCAGGTTGTGCAGGAGAAAGTTGTCACCTTGGGAACAAGATGGAGATGAAGAGGAGGAGAAGGCGAGGGCCACCCATGTCCCCTCACCCTGTCCCAGCAGCGGCACACACTCCACAGCGGCTCCCGGGACCCCAAGCTCAGCTCAGTTCACTCCCCACCCCATCTGCCCCCAAGCTCCCATTCCCTGCAACACGCTCCTCCAGCCCCCCCTCCAGACGTTTCAGGCTACTCACACTGCTTGGAGTCTGGGGTCACCTTTTCCATGAGAGCAATAAAGTTTTCCAGGAACTCGGTGTTGTTATCCGACAAGTCGAGGTCTTTGCAATATTCTCTGAGGTTTGGGGGACAAGGTTTGTCGTTTGCAAGGATGGAAAAGGCAAGGTCAGTTCACCCCTGGGGACGGTGGGGCAGGCGCCAGCCCTGTTGCCAGCACCTGGGCTTGCGGGGGGACACGATGGTGGTGACATGCCATCACTCCTGCCAGTGTCACCCCGCTGGGACAACTGGCTGTGGGCATCTCTGTGGACTGGCCGGCATCCAGCCCGCTGCCCCTGCAGCGCTGACAGCTTGGCCACCGCATCGGCCACCGGGTCCATCACTGCCACAGGCACCGAGGTGCCGTCACCTCTGCCATGGCCAGGTTGGACAGATCCCAGTTTGTCCAGAGCAGTACAACCCTGAGCCTGACTCACCCCATACTGCTGGGGCTACTGGTTCAACTGGGGTACCTCTGCCACTATACTTACCTGAGGGGCTGGGCCCACTTGCCCTGTCCCTGTGGCACCCCAGGGGGCTCTGCCGTGGGTGCGAGCTGGGGTTTTCCTGGGGAGCCCCCGCGGCTGTGCCGGTGGCACCAGGTGGGCGCTCGGCAGCCGTGTCTGCACCCTTGGGGTAGAGAGTGAGGTGCTGGGGGGGCCCGGCTAGTGGAGGCGACCACTTGCCCATGGCCATTGCTGGCCCCAAGTCCCTCTTGGGACAGGCAGCGTGGGGGTGCTGTGTCCCTGCTCTGCTCTGGGACCATCCAGAGTGCAGAGCACCAGCCCTGCTGATGCTGGGGACAGCCAGAACCTGTCGGTCACCGTGAGGTTCTAAACAGGTTGCTGCCACTCCCAGGTGCCGTGATTCCCCCAGTCCCAGTGGTGCGGCCACAGGCAGTGCCAGTGAGCTCAGGGCTGCCCGGCTCATGTTCCCTCCACCGAGCTCCTGCCTCTGCCAACAACCTCATTAAGAGGACAAACGCCTGAGGGTGGCAGGGAGTGTGCCCATGGGGCAGCTGAAAAACTGGGGCACCCTGGCCAGCCTGTCCCGGCCCCCCACCCCCTGCTCAGGGGGAGCAGTCACCTAATACCTCCACCGACACGCACAGATACAGGGACTCACACACCCACGGGGACGGGGGATATATGGTTTCTGAAAATGTCCAGTGGCCCATGGGCACAGCAGTGCTGCCGGCAGATCATACAGTCGCCCTGGGTACCGGTGAACCCCTGGCACACAGTTCTCCAGCCGCACGCTCACACCTGGGCTGGCAGCCATGGCGGGGAGGGGGCTGGCAGAGCTGCTTTGGGGGGTGCTGAAGGGCTCGCCCTGATTTTCAAAGCTCGCTTTTCTCTCCAGCTGCACCAGTCGCAGAGCCCAGCGCTGGACACTGGTCCCATCACTGCAGGGAGGGGAATACCCACTCCTTGGGCTTGGACACCACCTCCATATCTATTCCTGTAGCACATCTACGGGACAATTTTTTAATAAAAGGCTTTTTTTGTTTGTCCTTAATACTCTGCCTTGGCTCCCACATTTCCTGGGCCTCACTCCTGCTGCCCCATGCATTGCCTTTGCATTGCAAAGCCAGGACTGCACAATAACTGTACATCTTGGGCTGGTTGACCCAGAACTGGTGTGAGTGACAGTTGCTGTGCAGAGGGAGTGTGGGGGGTGCCTGAGGTGGTACAGGTGGCTGTGCTGTAACTCAACCTGCTGCAGTCTCCAAAAACTGCAATGATAAAGTGCTTCGGCTGTTTTAAGTACACACGTGATTAGCTGGTAACGTTAATTAGGGCTGGTGAGAGGTTGCACTGCAACGGTGGGAAGAGTGCTGGCAGAGCCGTGGGGCTGCCCAGACAGCCCACTGAAGGATGGCCTTTTGTCCCTGCTAGGTGACAATACTGCGTGGCATAGCCCAGGGGAGGGGACGTATCTGTCTGTCTGGGGGCCACTACACTTTCCTCACGTCCCTGTTCGCAGCCTGTGGCCAGCAGCCTCTCCAAGGGCCCTGGGCACCCCAAATTTGAGCCGAAACCTACCCTTCCTTCTCCCTAACCCCCTGCAGCCAGCACGACTGTATGATGCCACTGCCGGCCCCTTGCTGGGGGCGGGGGGATTTTCAGAAACTATACCTATATATGCACGCGCAGAGGCCGGGCCCTACCGGGTGCATATATACTGTGCTGGATGCAACCGGGTGGCAGAGCAGGGCTGGGGTCCCGGCAGCAGCCCCACCTTGGCCGAGCGGGGACACGACACACACAGTGACAGGGGACAGGGCGGGGGGGACGAGGCGGGATGAGGCGGGGACGGGGGGCGATGCAGGGGTCGGCAGCGGGGCCGGGGCCGATGCACACCTCGGCAAGCGCACACGCAAAGCTACCTGGGAGCAATGAACACATGTCCCTCCGACTCAAAGCTGTTGGGCAGCAGGTATTCAAAATCTGCAACAGAAAGGGAAGGTTATCCGGCGGGGAGGGGGGACAGGGACGCCGGGGGGCCAGGAGGGAGAGAGACGGACAGAGAGAGAGGGGAGGGAACCACAACAAAAAAAAAAAGGCATTTGCTGCTCTTGGTAACAAGAGAGGAAGGAAAAGGCCGTTCTGCTGTCGCTGGCACCGCACGGGAAGGAACGTTACAGCCAAATCGGGAGAGGTTTGCCCATCTCGGCTTGAATTTGCTCGGTCGCGGGCTGCAGGTGGTTGCGTACGCGCAGCCGGCGGCGTGTACGCAGGGACACACAGACACACACACATATATATATGCGCGCACATGTATATATATGCATGTTTGGGAGGGCGTGGGGGCGTCTCTCTCTCGGGGTGGGGCGAGGGCAGGGAACTGCATGCTGCGCTCCTGGCCGGAGGAGGATCACCAGAACACTTGGTTGTTGGGGAAAAAAAAAAAAAAGGAGTTTTCAGGCATCAACATGGCCAAACAGGGAACCTTGCCGACGACAGTCCAACCAGAGGCTGCCCGTCCCACAAAGTGCCGTGCAATGCGCTGCCGGGCTCTGCCGCAGACCCCCGCCGGCGCCCTCCCTTCCCAGGCCGGTGGGACCCCAATGGGGATGGGGGCCACGCTCACCCGCCAGCCCGACACCTCACTCTGCTTTAAGGGGGAGGTCACAGCTCAGCAGGGTTTGGGGTGCCTCTTGGGGACCCCCCCGGCAGAGGAGCAGCGGATGTGTGGTTCAGCTCACGGGGCAAGTGGGGTTAGGGGGTGTGTAGGGGGATGCTATAGGACATCCCGGGGCTGTCAGACCCCCCGGTGGGCAGCACCACCCCCTCACCCCGCCCTGGGCCCCGGTGCATTGCACGGCACAGCCAGAGGTTGGACTGTTGCTCTCCGAGGGGCTATAGGCAGGGGCTGGGTACAAGCCAATGAGAGGAAGAGGAGGAGGAGGAGGAGGAGGAGGAGAGGAGTACAAAACACTCGTACTTGGTCCATCAGCATTGCCATCGCAGGAGCACTGGGAAGAGGCAACTCAAGGCTGACAGAACAGGGCTGAGCGTGACACTTCCACCTCCCCGCTGTCCTGCCCGCCTGGCCCTGTCCCCCTTGTCCCCGCCCTGCGCTGCTGTGCCCCCGCAGCCGTCCCCCTGCCTGTGCTGGGGAGCAGGTGCTGCCGGTGTGCAGGTGCCGTGCGGGGTGCGTGTGCGGGAGGGAGTGTGGTGGCGGGTCCCCTGGGGACCATGCATGCCAGGGTGTCCCCTGCCCCCCGCGGGGCTGCACAGGAGCTGAGGGTCTGGCCCCATGGGGCCCCTCCTGCTCTGGTGAGCAGCCGGGCATTGTGCGGACATGGGCCAAATCCTGCCCTGGGTTGCATGGGTGACATCCCGCTCCACTGCAGGGTGGGTACCTGTCTCAGGACCCCCCACCTGCCTTGGTGGGACTTTGGGCTCAAACCTGGCTGCTCCTGGGGGGCATGGCTGGCACCAGGATGCTGCAGCTGCCAGGGGCTTCAGGCCATGCTGGACCCTGGGGCAGTGGGGGCGGCCACCGAACAGCTGTGGGGACAGGCAGCGCAGTGCCCTGGGGCTCAGCCAACCCTCGTCCCCACAGGGCCAGGCTCGCTGTCCCCCATGCAGTGGGGTGGCATCGCCACAGGGTGGTCCCATCCCTGCCTTGGCTCTGCTTGGAGGGCTTCCCCAAAAAAGCCTGTCCCAGAGGGTAAGCGGTGGAGGACTGTGTCCCCAACTCCCCCTCTGTCCCCGCCATCTTTGGGCGCCCCCCTGCAGCCCCCTGCTCCCTGCACAGCCCTATCCCTCAGGTTGAGTTGTCTTGGGGAGAGGGGAAGCGGAGGAGCCAGGATGGGGAGAAGGAGTCAGAATAGGGTGAGCAGGGGCAAGAGGAGCAAGAAGAGGGTTGGGGGAAGGAAGAGCAGGGTATCAAACTAGCTACGAAAAACCTCATGGATCAAAACCGGCAGTTTCATACAAAATTGGCTCTTGAAGGATATCGAACCAGGTTTGGGAGCAATGCACGGGGAGGGAGTGGGGGGTCATCGTGACAAAGCTCTCATGGACAGAACAAGACATGTTGCTTCCAAATAAAGGGGGGACTGGAGGAGAGGTTGAGGAGGAGGAAGAGGGAGGAAGGGCGAGTCGGTGACGGTTTGCAGGTTCGGCGTGGCAAACGGGCAGGGAGATGGGCAAGCAGGGGGCTAGGGGGGGACTGGACACGGGGCGGGGGACGGGGTGGTGAAGGTGAGTGGTCTGAGACTGAAAATACTTGCCCTTCATTTTGATGTTTGGTACTGTGTGAATCCACCATAGAGAGAAAGCAAGAAAAACAACAAACAAAAAAACAACAAACAAAAAAAAAAGGGGGTTGGGTGGAAAGGGGGAAGGGGGGGCACAAACAATATTTTATTCAATCGCTGTTTGAATAAAAATATTGTGTATCATAATCATACCAAAAGGAAACCTCTTGCAAAAAACGACATGAAAAAAAGAAAAGGAAAGAAAAACCCAATAACGAAAGGAGAAGGCCATGATGAAATAAGAATAAAAAAATTGCAAAGATATAACTAGAGAAATATAAATATATATATTCAATACTCCAAAGGAAAAATGAGCGTCAGTAGCAAACAGTTGCAACAGTCTTGATATCGAAATATCCTCCCTGAGTTGGAGGCATGCATGGCACGGCGGGCAGAGCGGAGGGGATGCGGTCCCCGCTCCTGGGGACAGGGACAGCCTGGCCTCGTCCCCACAGGGCTCCTGCCGATGGATGGGGGAGTGACAGGGGCCAGGTCTGGAGCGGGGCTGGGGTTGAGCCACTGGGGCGGCCAAGGGGCAGTAATGGGGGAACTGGGGGGAAAAGGGGAAGGGTCCAGTTCTACCCCGGCGGAGAGGGTCCCCGGGAGCAGCATGGACCTGCAGGGGGGAGAAAGGCTTGGGGGGTCAGGGGGAGAGAGAAAGAGAGAGAAAGGGGGGGCCAGGCTAACACACATGTACACAGAGTAATTCCAAATGAAAACTGAAACCAACTGAAACTGAACTCATAAAAAGAAGAATAAATGGCTTAAACCAAAGACTCAAAATAAACCAAAGGAAATTAAAGAAATCCATGCAAACTTCCCCAGGCTCCCAAACTATCTGGCTGCTGCAGCCTCAGCCCCTGTGCCCAGGAGGCGACAGGCAGCGGCTCAGCCCCTGCCTGCGCCAGGCAGCGCCTGCTTGCAGCCCGGGGCTCGGGTTTTGGGGTGCAAAGAGTACGGACCAAACCCCAGCACCCTGGGGCACCCCCAGCAGGCAGCTCCTTTCCTTCTCTGTTCATCTCTACGCATGCCTCTCATTTTTAACTATTTCTTTTTGCCTCTCATCATGATCCCTATGTCTTTTTACAAGTTTTTGCTTCATGTTTCTCCCCCCAACAGCTGCAGGCTGGCATGAGGGCGAGCGGGAGGGCGAGTGGGCGGTGGACAAAGCTGGGGGCTACTTACACTTCACTTGCAGGATCTGGTCGCTCAGGTTGGCCTGGATATAGTAGGTGCTGTAGGGAGGCAGGACCAGCCCCAGGCTGCGGTGAGGGGGAGAGCAGAGAGGTGTTGTAAGGCTGTACACCCACCCAGAGCCCTTGGCCAGCGCCCAGTCCCTGCCTGATACCCCCAGCAGCACCCAACACATGGCAAGTGGCTCCGCTGGCCTCTTGCACACCCTGCCATGTCCTTCTTGCCAGGGACTGCACCCAGCGCTGGCCTGAGCACACCCAGGGTCATCCTGGTGGCACGCAGGGTTGTCCCCAAAGCACCCAGGGTCATCCTGGTGGCACCCCTGAGCACAGGAGGTGGCAAGTTTGTCCAGTCAGGGCTGAGATAGGCAAGATACACCTGCCTGGGAACCAAGGGAGATGCATGTGGAAGAGAGACATGACATCCTTGTAAGGGAGGGAGGAAGGCAGGAAGAGACAAAACCCTTGGAAGAAGGGACAAAACCTTCCCAGCGAGGAGAGACTGAAGGCAACCAGGCACCAGCTACTGGTGAACCAGGGAGGAGAGGGACCCACCAGCCAGGGCTCTGGCACGCAGGACAAGGGTGGGAAAGGAGGCGGCAGGAGGTGGTTTCATGGCTGCCAAACCCATGGGACACGCTGCCAAGGAGAGCTGGGCTCTTGGGTGCCGCTGCAGCAGCTGGTGACCTTTGGTGATGGTATCTGTACCAGATGTTGCACCAGCCAGGGGGGCTCCCTGCTTGAGCCTCATCAGACATCATCAGATGTCACACGTCCACCTGAGCCATCAGGACCTGGACTTGCCCCCCAAGCCACCCCTCCAGATAGTCCCATCTGCACCTGGCACCTTAGACTGGGCACCCCAAAAAGCACAGCAGAGGTGGTGGCACCCCAAAAAGCATGGCAAAGTTGGTGGCACACTAGCACAGAGGGCAGAGGTGGTGGCACCCCAAAGCACAGGTAGCAAGAGGAGGGTGGTGACTTTTTTCTGTTCAGTGCTGATGGCACCTGGTGCTGACGGTGTCCCAGGGAACTCCTGGAAACAACCTCGCTGCTGTATGGAGCCACAGGACCACAGGGCCCCTGGCAGCACCTTTCACTCTACAAATCAACCCACAGTCCCGGCCACAGTCATGTCACCCTGTGTCACTGTTCCCTCCTTGGCAGCACTGCTTGGCTCCGGAGGGGTTCCACTGTGGCGAACAGGACCAGAGCTGCGCAAGGGACACGTGGCAGCTCTAGGAAGTGGCCATGACCCTCGCTGGCCCCTCCCGAGCTGGTGGTAAGGAGGAGGAGGGTATAGTGGGGGGACCACATGGCTCCTCACAGGATGAAGGCAGCATGAGTAGGACAGCACAGACAGGACGATGCCACAGTCTTGCTTACAGATCTGCTGGTCCAAACTGGTGCAAACTGGGCAATAAATACAGTCCTCCTCCTCAGCCACTGCCAGTGCTGCAGAGAAGGCGCGTGTCACCGTCACCCACCCCTGAGCAGGCAGAGACCTGTGTGAGCTCCCGGCTGTGCAGGCAGGTGGTGACAAGGGTGTCCCTTGTTGGGCACCTCACACACCAGCCCTGCAGCACCTGTCCTGAGCCCCGGGGACCGTGGCCTGGCTCTGCAGTGCCCAATACCAGCAGGCAGCACTTCTGGCAGTGCCCTCTAGACCATCACTGGCTGTGTGCAATGATCTGAGGGCATGTTTGCAACCCCGCAGCCCATGGGACATGTCCCTGGTGGCCTCAGGGACCTCCCGAGCTGCAGGTGAGAGCCTGCACCTTGTGCTGTGGGGGTCCAGCTGATGCCGGGGGAATGGGGTGCACTGGCACAGCTGCTCACCTGTAGTTGGTGCTTTTGATGGGGGCCCATGTGTAGGTCCTGAACACCTCATCGATGTATTGCTGTGGGTCAGAGGGAGCCAGTCAGGCCTCTGTGGCATGGCCATGCTGCCAGTGTGGTGGCACAGGACCCCAGCTCCAAGCCTGGTGCTGGACACGGTCCCTCAGCCCCCACCACCGGGGCTGGGTGCTCAGCACGGCAGGGGTTTTGGCTGTGAACCCCTCTCGCTGCAGCCATACCTCGTCCAGGGACTTGATGAGGGTCTTGATGAACCTCTGCCCGTCGTTTCCATCAATCATGCTTCTCCGGATCTGGGGGACACAGAGGATGCAACTGAGGGCAACAGGGCCTGGCCATGTGCCCATTGGCACCCACCGCAGCAGGGTGGCACTGGGACCTGTGGGGTGCAGGGGCGAGCAGCCCAGGGGACTCTGGGGCAAAGGGAGGGACACTAGGGGGTGCAGGGCAGGTGGCACTGGGCTGGCACCCAGGGGACAGTGACCCAGCTCCTGTCCCCGCCGTGGCCCCACGGGAGCTATGCAGGTGCCCTTAGGATGAGGCACTTCCCAGGGCAGGCTAGAGAGTCTGAGTGACCTTTGCAGCAGCAGATTGGGAGTCCAGCCTGTATCGCAAGAGCTGCCCCCTGGTCTGCCCACCTCCTCCTTGTTCTCATCCTCCAGCTCAGCATCCAGGAAGTCCAGCGTTACCGGCTCACGGAAATTGATGATCTGCAGGCACAAAGGGAGAGCCAGTGAAGGGCTCAGGGCTCCTGCAGTCACTGGTGAGTCCAGACAAACTTGCCACAATTCCCACAATTAGCTCCTAATGACCCCAGGAAGCTGTGTCCCCCACAGGGCCCAGCTAATCCCCGCTGCTGCCGCCCCACTGGGCCCCTCCTCACCTGGGGCTGCAGGTTGGGGTGCAGCAGGACGTAGCCGTTCAGGTCGATGGCGAAGACGTAACCGTTTGCCCCCAGCTGCGGGAGGACAGGAGGGATGAAGCCAGCCAGCTGGCTCTGTGCCGTGCCAGTGTGATCACCCCCACCCCTGCAGGCAGTGCTCGCCCCACGTCCACCCTGGGGCTCAGCCTTTTCTATCCATCTATTTCTATTCTCAGGCCAACAGCATCTCTTCCCCAGGTTCTGGGTTTTGCCCGATGCACCTCTCCCCACCCTGGTACAGTTTATTCCCCACCGCCCCTTCAAGGGTTTCAGCTCTATTCTGGGTTCCAGAGCACCACCCAGCTCTGATCCCTGCCTGCCTGCCCTGCTCCCTGCCTGTAACCATGGCTTCTGCCCCTTGCTGCTGCCAGTGCTTCTGCGGGTGCCATGGGGTACTGGGGGGGGCAGCTCGGGGCTCCCATGCTGGGCTTGGGCAGCACAGGCCAGGGAGGGAGAGGAAAGGGCCCCCACGCACATTGTATCGTGGCGTCAACCTCTTGATGTCGTTGAGAGCCACGTCGATCCCCATCACGCCCAGGATGAGCTGGTTCTGGAAGGAAGTGCAGGAAGGGAGATGGATGGGAGCAGGGCTGTCACCTGCCACTGCCACCACAGGGATGGGGAAACAGAGAGATGGACCTTTTCTCCTTCTGGGGACGTGTGGGTCAGATCTGGACACCGCAGGGGCACAGGGTGGGGCGTGCCAGCCACTCCATGGGACACTGCACCCCCCAGGGACTGCTCCAGCTGCCCCAGTGCCAGCTGTCCCCATTGAACCAGGCGAGCTTGCCAAAGCCATGTCAGGTCCCGGGGATGGCAGTCACCCCAGTGTCACCCCACGGAAAGGGTGCAGAGCAGGCAGCACCCCAGGGGTGACAGTATCCCCCTTCGGCCATGTATCCAGCACTGGGGCACCCTCCCCACCCCACTGTGGCCTCACAGCCAGGGGTCCCAGTGCAGCCAGTGTGGTGGGAGCCACAGTCTCCTACCTTTCTGTCACTGCTGTCCTCCGTCAGGTTGAACACCGGCAGCGTGCCTGTCACCACCAGGCCCAGCCCCTGCACAAGCACAGAAGGGTGTCCCACGGCCCCTCACTAGCCCCAGGACCCAGAGCAGCGGGTGGGTAGCAGAAAGGGGTTACCCCCTGGCAAGGGAGATGGGGGCATGTGCTGTGCGGGACCCTGGGGCTGGGGGTCCTCACCAGGGCATCTTGGTAGACATTGGTCCACTGAACCTGCTTGGCTCGGTTCCCGGCCAGGACCATGGGTCTGCCCAGCACGTCCAGGTACTCCTGCAGAGACACAGCACAGAGGAAGAGCATGACATAGGAGCTAGAGGAAGAGCATGATGTAGGAGCTGGATGCCTCCCTGCTCTGCTTGCTGACACCCCTGTTCCCACGTACGCCTCAGGGATTATTAGCAGGGTGCTTGGTGGCAGCCCCCAGCTGCAGGCTGAGCCAGGGGAGGGGGCTTGGCAGCTACGGAACCCAAGGGTCATGGCTCCAGCTGGGAACTGAAAGGGCCTGTTGGGATGCAAACAAGCCACTGCTCAGCTCACCATTGGTTGTGTATGGGTAGGGCAGGGGCTCCCCTGCCCACCATGACACCTCCTGTGCATCCGATAAAGAAGAGCGGCAGAAAAGGGGCAGGAGGATGTGGTGTGGGGTGGACACGCCTGGTTCTGCTGGGGCTGGCCCTGCCTGCACTTGCTCCTTCCATGCCTGCCCTCCCTCCCCGCCCGCACCCGGTTCTACTCTGTGCTGATTAGCGCCTGATGTTTCATAATTAGTCACTCAAAAGGCAGCAGGTCCATGGGGAGCCGCAGAAGATGAATTACTTATTTCAACAGCGCGAGGCCTGGCTGAGGGCTCAGCTTGGCTCCCCAGCTCGCTGCCACACTCGCTGCCAGCTTTTGGGCTCTCTGCAGTGGGGCTGGGGCTGGCTGAGCACACCCCCAGACAGGGCACCCCTGAGAGGGCAGCACTGCCTGCCTGCACCGTGCCTGCCAGCACCTGCCGTACCTGCGTGTTGATGCGGATGGCGCCAATGGAGGGGATTTCGAAGTAATAACCTTGGAAAAGAAAGAGAAAGGTAGCTGGAGAGCTGGCTGGCTGCCCGTCCGGCAGTCTGTCTGTCCTGCTGTCCAGCACCTTGCTGGAGCACCAGTCCCAGCCCCCACAGGAGGGGGGAGCCCCGTACTCCGCAGCCGCCGCTGCAGCTGGGTGCTGGCTCCACTCACCTTTGTTGGCACAGGCCATCCACTGCAGCGGGGTCACATCGTAGTTGTGCTGTCCGACTGAGAAGGTGAAGACCCGCACCTGTGGCAGAGCGTGGTGGTGAGGGCCATCTGCTGGGCACCACAACCTTCCACTCTCAGGTGCACCCAGCTGACGGCAACCTCCCTAGGGACAGTGTGGCATCGCCCTCTGCCATGCAGACCATGCTGCCTGTGCCCAAGCGCAGGAAGGCAGAAGGCAGCTCCTGTGAACGCTGGCTGTGCTGGCAGGCAGGCAGGAGCCGCTGTCTCCCTGTCTAGAGCCGGCCAGTCCTGTCCCCCATTGGTTGAAGCCACCCATCCCGGTGGGACCGGAGGTCGTTGTGCTGGGGCATTGCTGCACAGGGAGGGGTCTGTGCTCTCCAAGGGTCCTGCATGGCCCAGGATCTCCCCACCCCACGGATCTCCAGGTCCTGGGGAGCCAGGTGGCGATGGGGACCCTCCTGGCAGCGAACCATGCCAAAGTGGGAGCCGGCTGTAAACTGCACCGGCATGTCAGCTGCCCCATTGCCAGAGCAATGTCTTGGCGCAGGAGCCAGCTGTCACCAAGAGAGACTGGTGCCATTGCTTGTGGCAAACAAGGCAGTAGCCAGCAATGGAGCTGCAGCAGCTGTCTCGCTCCCTGGTGAGTGGCCCCAGACCAGCACTTGGCCCCACAGCCTCTCACCGTCTTATTGGGCCAGTTGTACTTCTCAAAGACGTCCTGTACCCGGTCCTCGCCGCCGTCTGTGAACATCATGATCATCTTGTTGCAGTTGGCACGTGTGATGTTGGACTGTGGGGCAGAGAGACGGCGCCTGAGGCCAGACCCGGAGCGAGCGGCGCTGGGAATGGGGCCGGATGTGGCCAGGAGGACTGGCCCCAAACCATCACTCTTCCCAGACTGTTTCTCCGGGCTGAGGGCAGCTGGGGTGAATGGGTAGAAGGAGGGATGCTGTTTGCTTGGAAATGATGTTGTGGCTATTGCTGCTTGGCACCTAATAGCACCGTTAATCTTTATTTTGCCTCTGGCACAGTGTCCAGCTGGATCTGGCACCCTCTGCCCAGCCCTGCTCACTCTTAATAACCCAGAGGGGCAGCAACTCTTGTAAAACCTTGGCTACAGCGTGCCAGGGGGTGGAAGGTCCACCTGACATTGCAAAAGATGACAAGGAGCCCTGCACACCGAAGGCCCTGGGCAGCAGCAGGACGCTCTCCCATTGCCCCTAACATCCATGGGTGCACTTTGTCCCCCCACCCTGCCCACAGCCCAGCCCCCAGCTCACATTCTGCAGCTGGTCAAAGGCGTACTCGAAGCCAGCCTTGTAGTCGGTCGTGCCCTTGGCCACCATCCCCTGCACGTCCTCCTTGAAGACCTTCTTGTTCCGGATGTTGGCCTGCACCAGGTGCTTGAAGCATGACACTGGCTTTGCCTTCTCATTGAACTGGGAGGCAAAAGGGACAGGAGCAGGTCACAGAAAGGGGACGGGGACCCTAAGGCAGCCCCCAGCGCGCACAAAACACCCACCACACTCAGGTCCCATGGGTGGGAAGTGGCTGGAGCATCCCGTGTCCCATAGCTCAGGGATGGTTGATGCTCAGACCAGGGCTTAGCTTGGGCCAAATCCAGCACAGAGCCACCCAGCACAGGTGCTGGCAGTGGGTGCCACCAGCGCAGGGCTCACCTGCACCCCTGCTTCTGCGGGACACCCAGGCTTGTGCAAGCAGCCGTGCCGTGCCATGTTGTGCCGTGTTGGCAGCAGGAGCAGGTGCTGCCTCTCATGGCTTCATTTGCTGGCAATAGGGCCCATTCATTAGGGGAGCAGCGATCCGGCTAATGGAGCTGGGCCAGACATGTTAATTAGCGCCAGCGTGCCTGCAGCCAGACAGGGGAGGGCCAGTATGGGCTGATGCACAGATGTGGTGGCATGGCCACTGTGCTGCATGATGTCACTGGCTGGTGACAGACAGGAGGTGGCTGGGATCGTCCTGGGAACAAGCGCCCCATGCTGGGGGCAGCTTTCATTCACCACCACGTACAGCCAAGCCCTGAGTGGCCATTTTCTTGCTTATGTGCAGGTGGGTGGTTAAGAAGAAAGAAGATGGCCTTTCTTGCTCTGCAGAGCCCCCCGCCAGGTGGGTTTGGGGGCACACAGCTCCCATGGTGGGGAACTGGGAGCTGTCTGGGGGGCACAGCCCTGTTATCTGCCTAGCGGCACTCACAGAGGCCACATTGACGTAGTCATCATCCGAAAGGGTGTCCAGCATCTCATAGACCGAGGTCTTCATCAGCTTGAGGGTGAGACCGCTCACGCTGCCGCTCCTGGCAGGAGAGAGGGGTGCTGGGGGCTCAGCAGTGAGGGGGCACAGGGGTCCCTCCAGTGCTGTCACACACAGCCTCCCCAGGGCCACTGGTGGGACAGCAGCACCCAGGGAGCTGTGCCACTGTCCTGGCCTGGCTCAGCCCTGCCAAGGTCCCCACACGTGTACTCACACGTCCACAATGATGACCATGTCCTTTGGGGAGGAGGCGCCTTGGATGTACCTGTGGGGCACAGAGAGGGGTCAGCGAGATCAATTCATTTTTGGAGGGACCCAGAACCTGCTGGGTGCAGCCCAAGAACAAAGCTCTGCCAGGGCACAGGCAGCCAGAGAGCTGTGCCAAGAGCACCCACAGCGAGGAGTAGGGACAAGGCGGTGGTGGCCAGCAGAGGCGAGGACATGCCACGGCATGGCAGACTGCCAGCGACCTGCCGCACAGTACCGTATCAGCCTAATGAGCTCTAAATGCTAAACTCTTCTATCATCGCTGGCCCTTTTCTGTGTGCTGATTATGCTGACACACACATCCATATTAAGTTGCTATTTACCCCCCTGGTAGCTTCAAAGGCCAGGCTGATTAGGTTATTTTTAGCTATGAGTAGGAAAAATAATAATACTACATAAATCTTCCCCCCTGAAAACAATTAGGGAACCCTTTCTCGCCTCTCGAAGCACACAGTCCTGCTCCCAGCTCTGCTGTGCCATCCTGGGTGGGACAGCGCCGGCGTGGTGCTGAGCACCCATCCTGGCTCTGGGCACAACCCAGTCTCCTTGCCCCACTGTGCGGGGCCTGATCCTGCCGTGGCTGAAGTCCAAGGGAGGCTCATTATTGGCTTGATCAGGATCAGGCCTGACAATAATTAATTAGTGAGTTATTAGTATCAATTACTCACCATTACTGGGGAGGACTGGAGAAGGGGCAAGCTCTGGTTGCTAATCCCAGGTCCTGATGGTCCCTAATTACAAGTGATTACCTGGGTGGGATGTGGGACACTGGCAGGTGGGGGCCTCCTGGTGTGGGTGCTGTGTCCCCTCAACACCACCCCTTCATGCTGAGGTGCAGGATGGGCAGGTGGCTGCCTGTGGCCTTCCTGCTGGTTGGTGGGGGCTGGGGGGCTCAGTGCCTGCCCCACTCCCTGGGGCTGGGCTGCCGGCACAGTGAGGAGCCCAATGAAGATGCTGCCCATACTGGGTTGTTGCAGCACATCCATCTCTGGCTGCTCTGCTCAGATAAAGCCCTGGGCTCGGCGGTGGCAGCTGTGGTTAATGGCACCATCCATCACGGGGGCAGGCAGGCCAGTGGTGCTGTGGCCCCCCCGAGGCTGTGGGCAGGGCTTGGCCCCCACGGGGCCCGGCAGCGGAGCGGCGAGGGCTGTGTGCCGCACAGCGCCAGGACAGGGGAGGACGCCAAAGGGGTGTCTTGGGGTTGTGCTGTCCCCCAGCGCAAAGGCGGCTGCTGCTCCGTGGCTGGATGCGTGAGTGCATGGCCAGCCTGGCTAGCGGGCAGGTAGCTGAGCTACACACATCAGCAGCCCCCCCGCCCCGAAACAGCCTGTCAGTCTCCTCTCTGCCAGTAACCCACCTGGCTGCCCTAGCAGAGAGCAGTTAATAATTAATATGGAGCAATCAAAGACAATTAGCCATAGTAGCAGGGCCATTAATTTTCTGACAAGGAGAAGGGGCAGCTCCCGGCGTGGGCAGGGGGAGGGCAGGGGACGGGCAGAGGGTCGTCGCCTGGGTTTCAGGGCTCCCGAGGTATGTGCTGGAGACCTGTGCCCGCTGTCCTCCCTGTGCCTGTACTATGAGGCACCAACCACAGGCAGGATGGGGCCACAGCTCCCCCAGTCCTGTGGGCAGCAGCATAATTAGTGCTGCCGAGCTGAGACCTCAGCCTGGGCTGAAGGGACGCGATTCAATCCCTCCTCACTGGGTGCGTGGCAAAATGGCCACTTGTGGCTCTCGCTGACCACAGCCTGGCACCGCCTGCCCGTTGCTCTCTCCATCTTCCCAGCTCGCTGTTTCTGAGAGCTGACTGTTTTCCCATTTGGATGGGAATTCTGGCTGGGACAGAGTGCTGGCAGCTGCAGGTGGGAGTAGGGTGAGGGGCAGCTTTCCATGCTCGATCTGTATCCAAGGATTTATCCCTCCACCCCTCTCTACCTTCCTAGGAAGTGGGGAGGGGAGAGGGAACCGAGAGCTGCAGCTCAGATGCCCCTGCCTGTGTTATGGTGTCCATTTGCCAATGCCAACCATGTGTGACATGAAAAGGGGAGGGAGCTGGCTGCTCCCAGCCAGGAAGGGCTGGTGAAATTACCCCCTCCCCACCCTGCACCCCCTTACCAGGGCCGCCTGCGCACGTCGTAGAGGTCGATCTTATTGGGGGCTCTCCATGGGGTGGCTGCGGGGGGAAGGCAGGCGGTGAGCAAGGTGGGGCTGTGCTGGGGCAGGGGACAAGAGGATGCAGGGGACAGGGCAGAGGGATGCCCATGGCCGAGGAAGCAGCAGGCTCTGACAGGGAGCTCACACGGCTGGGCTTTGGCACAGTGCCAGACATGTGCCAGACAGCCCCCAGCACCGGTGCTGGGAGATGCTCGCCCACATCTCGCAGCGAGAAGGGACCCCCAGCCAGCCGCCCCCCCACGCACCAGGGTAGTAGCGGGTGACACCAGTGGCACTGCCGAACACCTGCCAGAGCAGGGAGGGATCCTCCTTCCGATTCTCGATGAAGACATCCTCCAGTGCCTGCGTCCAGTTCAGCTCATTGAGGATGACGGTGGCTGCGAGAGACAGAGCCCAGGGTGGGCGGGTGGGTGTGGGGGAGCAGCTAAGCTGCTGTGACAGGGACCACAGTGTCCCTGTGATGTTGGCAGGGAGGGAGAGGTGGTGTTTCTCCTCTCCCCTTCCCATGGAGGTGTCCACAGGAGCTTTGCAGCTGCTCCCACTGCCCCCTCACTCCCCCAGGGCTCCAGCATCAGCCTGCTGTCCCTCGTGCACAGGGACTGGAGCCACCCCCAGGGGCTCCCCTGAGCACTTACCATCTCCATCCCCTGGCTCTGGGGCAGGGACAGCCACTGCTGGGTACAGCCAGCTTGCCATCTCACCCTCTTCCCAGGAAGACAACATGCCCCTCCTGCCACCGTGCCAGCCCCACTCCCTGGGGACAGCCACCAGCTGGGAAACCAAGGGGTTGCGTCCCCTGGGGCTGCACAGAGCCTGCCAGGCTCTGCTCTGCATTACCACTGGCACCCGCACCTGACGCAAAAGCAATTAAGATGCCAGCAAACAGCACTTTTAAATTATTCAGCTATTAAAGCAAAAGATAAGCTGCCGGCAGCCCCAGCCTGTGATTAATCGAGGAGGGCTGGCAGAGCCAGGGGGGCCAGCATGGCCAGGCAGGTATGGAGCTGACTGGCCAGTGCAGGGGCTGCCTCGGTGACAGCGGGACCTCCCTGCACTCACAGGGCCCTTCAGGGCACCCCAAATACCGGGGAGCCCCCCAGCAGCCCATGCTGGGCTGTCCCGGGACTGTGGTGGGAGGAGGCAGCCATGCCACTGTAGGCAGGAGTGGGCAGCGGCAGCACCCCGAGGCCAGGCGCTGCTCCTTCCTGGGGATCCTCAATGCATTTTTGGGGTGCAAGAGCTCCCAGGAGCAGGTCCTCTGCTCAGCATTGGGCAGGACAACCAGTACGGTGCTTCAGGGGAGCCAGCGTGCGTTTCAGCACTGTACTTAGCTCTCCTAATGCTTCCTCCCACACTTGTCCCTCCTTGAAACACCATCACCACCTGTTCAAGCCTTTGCCACCACCCTGAGGTGCTGCCAGGGTGAGCCCTGGATCCCTCCATCCCAGCACCGCTGCTGGAGAAGACTTCTTCCCTTGGGCAGCTGTGCCTTCAAACTGTGATTTACTCCATCCCTGTCTCCCAGCCATTCCTCAGCGCTGTGCCCACACACAGCTCTGTCATCTGTGCTCTTAGGACGATCTCTGTCATGGGACATGGTTTTTTGCAGTAGAAGGGGCTGTGAGCAGGCTGCCAGGCTCCTGCCTGCCGGGAGCAGCCTGGGCACCATGCTGGGCACCAACACATCCCTGACAGCCTCAGCAGCACCTGCAGACCCAGCCCCGCAGCGCCCGTCAGCCACACCGTGCTGGTGTCAAAGGCAGCTCCTATACCCTCCCTGCACACAAACTCAGCCCCTATATCATCCTTGAGCACAAATGGAGCTCCTATATCCTCCCTCCGCTTGAATGTAGCCCCCATATTATTCCTGTGAACAAACACAGTTCCAAAACCATCCCTGCAAACAAACGCAGCCCCTATACATCCCTGTGCATGAAAGCTGCCCCTATACCCGCCCTGTGAACATACACAGCCCCTATACCACCCCTGGGTAGGGGTGCAGCCCCTACACTGTCCCTGCATACAAACTCAGCGCCACGCTCTCATGTGCAGAGCGTTGAGCTATTGACCATCGGATGGGAGGTTGTGTCCATGCTCAGGATGGCTCCTGTCCCCCTCCATCAAGGCCAGAGCTGCCAGCACCCCCATACCTGTCCCCATCTTGTCACTGTCCCCATCTTGTCCCTGTCCCCATCTCGTCCCTGTCCCCATCAGGGTGAGCCCAGCCCCGCCCCACCAGCAAGCGATTGCAGATTTAATTAAAAATGGCACAGTAAATAAAACACATATAGGATGTAATTTGTGTGTGTAGTGAGGGGTGACGGCGGAGGGCGTCTCCACAGTGGTTTAATTAGCTGCCGGGCAGTGATAGTGCCCCTCTGCCGGGCCCTGCTGGGGAGATGCTCCTCACCCACGGCTCTGCGGGGACTGGCCACGCTTGCCGGTGGCCCCAGCAGAAGAGGGCACACAGGTGGCCCTGTCCCCAAACCCACTCTCTGGGGAGCAGCCGCTACGCACCCTGCCCTGCACCCCAGCTTTTCAGAGCACCCTGGTGTGGCTGGGTATGGTCTGATCCTTGTGCCCATGCACCCCTGTGACCATGGCTGTGTCCCCTTACCCTGTATGGGAAGGGGCTTTTGGAGAGTGTCCCCTCCATGGGGACCCTCACAACCGCATCCGCTTTCCCGAATTCCTCTCCAAACAGCTGAGAGTCCCCAGAGCATGTTCATCTCCAATTTGCTCTCATCTCACGGCCAAGCAGGGTGATTAATGTGGCCATGGCAGGGCATCAGCCGTGGCATCGGCTGGAGAGCAGGGGTGAGGAGTAATGAATATTTCATCCCATGCAGCCCACCCTGCTTGCCCCCCCCGCTCCATGATGTGCTTCATTAGCTGCCTGGCCTGCACTAGCTGGGCAATAAAACTAATTGCAAATTTCTAATCCACTGCTGCCGCCGCAGCGAAATCATCGCACTGATGCAGCTCTGAGCACAGCCTCGCTGGTAACAAGCCCGTGTACTGGGAAAGCACCGCTCAGGGCAGGAAAGCGAGCTCAGCCCCTGTCACCACCATGACCACCCGGGAACCCTTGGCAAGTGCCACCCATACAAGGGGGTGCCGGGATGTCGGTGGGATGTTGGTGCTCTCAGCAGTGCGGGGAGACAAGGGGCGCTCCCCAACAGCAGGGGCTGGGGCTGGGTGCTGGATGCGGCCGTGGATGCTGGAAGACGATCTCCAGCTGGAAGCAGTCCCCAGCTCCGTGCAGAGCAGCCACTAGAGGGAAATGGAGACCCACTGTCACCGTGTGCCACCGCGGCAGGGTGAGGCAGGAGAGAGCTCTGGAAGCTCAGGGTCTGTGTCACCTCCCGGTGAGGACTGAGAGGTGGTGTGGCAGGTCCTATCCCACCTGTCCATACATCCATCTGTCCGTCCATCCCTCCCTTCTTACTCCCGGGCTGCCTCACTGACCAGGACCCCCTTTCAGGAGCACCCCGTGCCCTCCGGCAGCGCAGAGGCACGGCCACGGGGCTGACACCCCCCGCATGTTCCTGGCAGCGGGTGCTGCCCCGGGGCAGCATAGCACTGTCCTGCAAACACCTTTGCTGCCTGCTGGCTGGATTTCACCTGCTTTTGCTCCCTTTTCAGAACCCATCAGCCCAAAGGCAGCGAGGAAGCAGCCCTGCTTTGCCGTCTCCCACCACTCAGTGCCGTCTCCTACCAGCTGGGAGCTGACACCTCTGTCATTGCTCCTGCACAGAGCTGCTCCATCCCTCTGATTGTCCCTGGCTCCTGCTTTGAACCTCCTCGAGCTTTGCTGAGCCCTTTTACAGAGGTGGTCATGACCACGTGGGCACAACTGAGCTCTACCCTCTGCCATAATTATAATTTCTCCTTTGCTCTCCATCCCTCCCTAGCTCTTGACCACTGATTTGCCTCTTGGGCCCTGGCTGAGCTTTTCATAGAATCACAGAATCATTTTGGTTGGAAGAGACCCTCAAGATCATAGAGTCCAACCGTTAACATAACTGAGGCACTAAATCACATCCATAAGAACCTCATCTACATGTCTTTTAAACCCCTCCAGGGACGGTGACTCTACCACCTGCCCAGGCAGACCGTTCCAATGCCTGACAACCCTTTCCAGGAAGATGTTTTTCTTAATATCCAATCTAAACCCCCCCTGGCACAACTTGAGGCCATTTCCTCTCATCTTATTATTTGAGGGTCCCTCTGGAGGGACACATCACCTGTGTTCTGACATGGTGACTTTGCCTCTTCTCAGTGCCTGCCTGGCTGGGAACCAGCCTGCCCTGGCACCAAGACCCAGGTGGGACACTCCGGGGTGACGGTCCCTGGGGCTGCAGCACCCCGAACAGGAGAAGTGGAGGCTGAGCCCAAGATGGCAGCACGGAGAGGAGCAGAGTGGGTGGGGGGGGGCACTCACAGCCTTTGTAGATGTCCGTGGGGATCTGCACGGCAGCATACGAATAGTTAACCTTGGTCTTGAAGTTGGCATCATCGGTAAACTCAAGCTTCAAGGAGTTGGACTTCTCTCTCTCAATCTCTTCTCCATCGGGATCGTCCTGGGGAAGGAGAAGAGCATGTGAGGTCACCCAGGGGTGCCAGCCCTGGACACACGCTGGGAATGCTGCCACCCACAGCCCATTACGAAATGCTCCCCCCACAGAGACCGGCAATGCTGGCTCCCACGCTGGATTTGGCTGTGCCAGTGCCAGTGGCACACAGGAGCGGGGCTCAGGAGTGGGTGGGCACAAAGGCAAGCACCAGGTACCGTTGCTTCCCTGGCTTTGGTAATATGGTAAGTATTAAATCAGACAAAAAAAACAAACAAACAAAACCCCCCAAAAAAGCCTTGAAAATCAATTAGTGGCAAAAGGCAACTATCAAAGAACAAATTAAAACAGAGTGCAGCTTAGCGTTCTGTCAATAAGCAATGCAAACAATATTTAATTATAGTGGAGAGACGGCAAATTCCCCGCTGCCGGTGCTGGAATGCGCTCCCTCACCTCTCCAGCCCTCCCCTCTCCCCAGGGCCTGGCTGCCAGCACGGCATGGGGGCAGAACCCCCGGCAGGCAGGGCTGTGCTGAGCGGTGCAGGCAGGACAGCCGGGGCTGCAGGCAGGGCTAGAGCCAGCACAGGGACATGTGGGCAAGTGGGAGGAATGAGGCGGCCTTACTGGGAAAAATCGCCTCCACCATGCTGCCAGGAGCAAAGAAGCCCAGGAGAAGGTGCTGACTCCAGGCTGCTGCATCCCGACATGAGCCCAGCGGCCACGGTTTGCAGCCATTGTGAGATGCTCAGGGTAGAAGGAGGATGAGGATGCAGTATCTGCCCTTTGTGTCCCTGGAACTACATCCCCACTACAGAAGGGCTGAGCATGGAGCTGGCTGCTCCATCCATGGGCAGGGACAGGCCAGAGAGGGGCAGGGATGTGCCCAGCCTGATCTGGTGTGCAGCACGGCTCCAGCTGCCTTCCCATGGCCCTGGCTGTGGAAGTGAGAGGGGCAGGGGTGGCAGGAGAGCAGAAGGGCATCTGGCTGCTGAGCTGCCTGGAGAGGGAGCGAATTCCCCTCGAGGAGCAGCTCGGTGCCTCTCCCTTTGTGCCCCCCATCCAACGAAGTGCCTCTCTGAGCCCATGTAAGGCCGTTATCTGATTGCGGTAGTGGAGATCAGCCCTGCAGAAACGCCAGCAGACATGACTGGAGGTGCGAGCAGCTGCAAGCAGGGCTCTTGCGATGCTCCTGGGAGGGATGCCCCACAATGTCCTATGGCAAAGCAACCTGGCATCTGTGGGGACAAGGGGTAGGGGAGGGTCCCATCCTGCTGTCCTTGATGGCCCAGTGTGAGCAGCTCTCCCACCAGCCAGGCTCCTCTCTGCAAAACCCAGGGGACAAAAGATCTGAATTCTCATGGGAAAAGTAATGTATTTAAAGGAAAATTATGTGTTTCGGAAATAAACTACGAAGCTTGTTTAAAACCTATCCAAGCTTCTTCCTTGTTTCCCCTGCGCAGATGACACTGAGATACCACCACCCCTATGCCAGGTCCAGCCAGCCACCGAGGTGGTGACATTCCCCTGACATTGTGAGGGGTGGCCAAAGCATTCGCCACAGCTCAGGAGAGTAACAGGATTGACATGCGATGTTTGGGCTTTAATTCCAGCCAATGGATTGTGAGTGTAAACACGCGCTCAAGCTCATACCCGTGTAGGGGCTCCAGCTGCCCAGAAAGATGCTGAACTCAATTAAAGCTGCAGTAGCCAAGCAGGAGGTGGGCAGGGACCTTCCCCACCTTTCCTAAGCCATATTGCCAAGATTGAAATCCAGATTATGCTCTTAATTTCATGTAAATTCAGAGAAAAGGCACAAAACTGACTGCTGGACCCTCTGCAAAGTTGCGATGTGTGCCAGGCTGTGGGCTCACTGGAGAGCAGGTCCAGCCCCAAACCTGCCACTAACATGGGGATCTGGGTCCCTGGGGAAAGTGACTGCACACATAACAGTTTGTCCCTGCCAAACTCTCTGAGCACCAGCCGGTGATTTAGAGGCACCTGCTGAAAACAGGTTTTAGACAGGATGCAGCCGTGTACCTGAGGGTAACTACAGCACCAAAAACTACTTTGGTGCCTAACTCCTTTATTTCCAAGCCCAGCAAAGTCCTGGTGACACCTCCCTGTCCCTCACCTTCTCAAATCATCAGGGCACCCTGCCTGGGTCCAGCCCATCCTGCTCCTCTGTTTATCATTATTCCATTTTATCACCCACTTCTAAGGGGCTGATTTGTATTCTGCCAGGTTGGGCGCTGTCTGGCTGCGCTCATTCACGTAGCTGTAAAGAGGCACGTGTATAGATCTCAGAGACAAATATACAGCTATCTATACGTGGGACACTTCATGCATCACTGACACCTGCACGGCAAACAGACCCGAGAAAAGAGCTGATGTTATCCCAGCTACATTTATCCTTTATCCACAAATCTCCCGACCTCAATCGAGTTATTCCTGTGTAAGACAGGCTGAATTTGGCCCCTGAAATAGGGTCATTTCCACCCAGATGAAGGCAGGTAAAACCAGGCAGTGCTGGGAGCATCTTGGCGCTAGGTTGGGGCTACACGGAGGTACCTTGGGAAGGCTGGAGGAAGAAATTCAGCATTTAATTTATATTAGAGCAAAGGAGAAGATGCTTCAGGTTCTCCAGGATTTACACTGGTTTAACTGTGAGCATCTCAGCAGGCCCCCAGCCAGATTTTGCAGCATTTCTCATCATTACATTTCAAAAGAACTTGGAAACATCTATTTATCTGTTACAATATGTACAACATAACACAAATAGATGCTACAGTTTGAATATATTATTTGCTACACACCATTAGAAATCGACTCCATGGTAATATATCAATATTATATGTATTTATTGCTTCAGCAAGAAGTCATCACACGCCAAGAGCTTTTGCCACCTCCAGTGCTTTAGCAGCCGGGTTGCCAGTCACAACATTTTCTCTTGAGTTTCCTAAAATGACGGAAGGGGGCAAAACCCAGAGATGCCCCAACACCCAGTGAGCACCAGTGGCACCACGCAACAGCTTTACTGGAGGCTGCCACGCTCTCAACAAGCACCTGCCCTCATCACATCCAGATGGTGCTGGCTGAGGGGAGCACAAGGACTGCCAGGGGGTCCCCAACAGTGCTGGGGTCTGGAGCTGTGGCTCGAAGTGGGGATGGGACCTGGCGCAGCAGTGATGCCTTGGCCAGGCAGCTCCTGCGGATGCAGACACCCCCGTTCATCACTCATCTCCATGGGAACGAGCCGTCACAGCTGATGATGACGGCTGAACCAGCAGCACTGATGACACACGTGTGGCTGATCCAGCTCGCAGTGGCCGTGATGGGCTGCCGGCTGGGTGTTTGCAGCTCTGGAGAAGCTGAGGAACTGCAGCCTCCCCCCACTGTGCTCCCCCCGGTACCTCCGGCACCTGCAGAGCTCCTGCAACCCCCCAGCAGCATTCCTGCATCCCACCTCCTGCCCCTCACATGCCCCAGCAAGAATATAGCGCACTGAGATCCCAACACATCCTTTTAAATTTCCCAGGGACACTCATCCATGCTAAGTCCAGAAAAGTCAGTGAAATATTCACATCAACATGCCGTGATTACTACTAATAATGAATATAAATGCCAGCCCCCAGCCCCCTGGCTGAGAAACTCCAGACTCATGCAAAAAGGCCTTTCTCCTTCTTAAATATCTCAGCTTTTCCTGAAATGCGGCAATTTAACGCCAGGGAGGGAGACGGTGTGTTCTCCAGCCACGTTCCTGCTTTTATAGCAGCCCAGGTTATAAATAACAATCAGCCTCTCCCGCCAGCCTGCTCCCCTATCCCCCTTCACTTTTTTAAATCTTTGCCAAAGGTACTGTTTAGAGATCTTTCTAGACCATTTATTTTTAAATTACCAGCCAGAGGAGAGAAGAAGGGAAAGAAAAAAAAAAAAAAAGGCAAAAGAAAGAAACTTCTGGGGCTGATAGCTTATCAGGAGGAAATCCAAATGTCACATTAGTGGAGAAAGTTGGAAGATTA
The DNA here is from genome assembly GCF_964273445.1 of Streptopelia decaocto. Taxonomy (NCBI): domain Eukaryota; kingdom Metazoa; phylum Chordata; class Aves; order Columbiformes; family Columbidae; genus Streptopelia; species Streptopelia decaocto. The sequence continues at coordinate 6,439,260 of NC_138662.1, forward strand.
AATTTTCCAACACCCTTCATCTGCTGCTGACATTTTGGGGCTCTTTTTTCCCTCCTCCCTCTCCTCGCTGCAGCTCCTGAGCGGGGACCAGTGCCGGAGGGTGCTGAGGCTGGTGTCACTGTCACGCCACAGGGATCCCGAGCAGGTGGGTGGGTGCTGGGGGGCTGAGCTCGGGGTGCGCCCTACCTGCACCTGCAATCTGCCTGCAGGAGAGAAGCAATGATGTTTGGTTTGGAGGGGACAAAACAACATGATCCCACTTCTCATCACTTGCAGAGAGGACAGGGAAGAGCGCCAGGGCTTGCACAATGTCCCCAGGGATGGCTGCCAGGCCCTGATGGATGCTGTAATGCCACCAGGTACAGCTCCCCGACCACAGGAGGAGCAGCAAGAGCAAAACCTCTTCTCTGCCGCTTTACAACCTGGGAACCAACGGCTCCTGGCTGATGTGAAGCAGAAAACGAAGCCCGTACCGTGGTCCTGGGCAAGGCTCCACTAGCTCCCACCAGAGAATGGCACATCCCAGGGGATTTTGGCCTCAGTTGTGACTTAAGCATCATCCCCTGCCATGAACATACTACTAAAGATGGAAAATCACTTTATTTCTGCGTTGTTCTGCCTGTGATACCCGTGTGATCAGCGTGCATCTGCTGATTTAAACACTTCTCCCTGGATAAACCCCATAGCCCTTGCTAGGGGAGAAAGGTGAAAACTTTGCTTCTGCAAACATTTTGAGAGCCTTGGGGACCTCCAGGAACATTTTCTGATGTTCTCATTTGTTAAAAACCACTTGGAAATCCAAAATCTGTTTAGGAAGATAGTGGAGCTGAGGTGCAAGCAAAATGAATAGGAAGCTCATTTCTTTCTTACCATAAAGCTGGCGTAAAGGCTTGTGAATAAGCCCCAGTTAGGTTGAATAGGCATTGTCCATCAGAACTAACTCAATTTCAGCTAGATCCTGCTCTATTTAAATACGAAAATTGAAGCTAAATGAAGAAAAGATGGAAAGAGGGGTATTTAGTTCCATTCAGACCTTCAGGTATCATCTCCCTCCTTTTTTATTTTAGCATCTCCTTTTCTCTTCATTATTTTTGCTGGAATTAAATTTGCTGGGGTTTCACTGGGATGCAGCAACTGTGTTGATGGGGAAGCACCCTTCCTGCTGAACCCACAAACCTCAGGCAAGAGCACACTCTCAGTTTTGCTTGATTTTTCCCCAGAGGAGGAATGAAGTTGGTGTGGCTGGTGATGGATTTGCAAGGCTGTTCCTCCTCGATGACACTCCACCTCCCTTGGGGAAGGGCTGGGGACCACGCTGTGGTACATGGTGTCTCCCAGGTGTCCCGTGTACTGGGGAGCTTGGTGGGCACAGCTCTGAGGTGGAGATGCCTCCTATTTCCTGATCCTGCCTAACATGACCAGGGATGTGCCCCTCACCTGTAGAAACGTCTCAAGCTACAGCCAACAGCCAGGAGCTGGCAGCTCCCATCGCCACTGCTGACACCAGCTGGGTACGAGCAGCTGGGATCAGCCAAGGTAACACTGGGCATGGGGACATCCAGCTCCTCTGTCCCCTCCCTGGCCTGATGGATGCATCTGTCCTGCCACTCATGCCCTGGGAAGGGACCTGCCCTGCCCCCCAGGTTGTCTCCTTCTACATCGACCACCAGCCAGTTTTTACACTGCTTCTATCCAAAATCTGTTTTAATGCTTTTTAAGCGCATTAGCTACACCCTCTCTGGAGAGGCCATGGAGAGCAGGATACTCCCCTCCCTCCCTTGGCACCTTCCCCCTGGCTGGGAAAGGCACAGGAGATGTCCTCTGCTCCGAATGAACAGGACTCTGAGCAGGGGGACCTGCTTGGGAAAGCTGGGTTCCTCCCTTTTGGTCCCAGCACCTCCCCGACAGCTCTGTCCCACCTCCCAGACTCTCTGTGGCTCTGGCTTCCCCTGCAAGGAGTGTTCCTGCTGCCACCAGCTGGGGACAATGACACTGGTGTTTTCTCAGTAACTCTGCTTCAAAGTCACTCATCCTCCACTCCAGCCTGTCCCCAGCTCTGGGGCATCATCCCCAAGGCAGGGTGACGGGAGAGCCACAGCTCGGCGCAGGGGACATTGTCTGAGCTGGTGGGACCCCATCAAGCCTGGATCCTCCTGTCCGCTCTGCTTGGGGCCTTCTGAAGGCTCACAGGGTCACCCAAGTGTTATTTTCAGATGAGGCCATGTGGTTTGTGGGTAGTTTGGTGCCAACACCATGCACTGCTGGTCTTCCCCTCTTGCTGTGGTACTGTCCCCTGATGGCACATCTGCTGCTGGCTCTGTCTTGGGGCAAGGACCGGTCATGGGGCACCGGTGCTGGCTTGGGCACCCCTAAACCCCCACACTGCTCTGCTTGGGGCTCTCAATGAGTTCTGAGGACACCGCGCTGCACTGACTCCCCAGCAGCACTGTGCCGAGAGCATAATTTACCCAGTGAGCCTGTTTTGGAAGGATCTCATGGTACAGCACAATGTAGGAGCAGGGTGATCCGTCACCTGCAGCAAAGTGGGGTGTCACATGGCAGCAGCCATTGACGGTGGAGCTCCTGGCGCACACGGCACAGCACGGACCTGAGTGCCGTCACTGTCACCGTCAACACGCGGAGGAGCTGGCAAATGCCAGCCCCCTTGGGAGCACCGGGAGAGCGGAGCTGTCGGGTCTGTATTTAGAGAACTGATTGCCAGAAATCACAGGATGGCTGTGTGGGGTGGGGGCAGAGAATTAGATTCAGTCTCTAATTAAAGGTTTGCTCTTCATTTGAATTTCAGATGTCAGCTTTAATTTTAGAAACTTCTGCAGGCAGCAGAGCAACCTGCCCACCTGCCTGTGGCTGAGCCCGGGGCCGGCGGACAGATGCCACTGTGGGCCGGGTCGATGCCCATCGCAGAGCCTCGTTAGCTGGCTGTAACAAAGGCTGTGCCATGCATCCCTGGCACGGTGCTGGGGCAGCCCCGGGCCGGGACAGTGACTCTGCCAGTGGTGCAGCAGGGACAGTACTCACGTATTCGGTGTCAGCCTTGGAATCGTAGTACTCGATGTCTTCCTCCTGCAGAGAAAAGGGAGAGCCGAGTCAGTGCCGGGCAAGGACAGGGATGGCAGAGGGGTCCCCATCGCCGCCCTCCTTGTCCCTCGCTCACCCCCTCAGCACCTCTGCCACGCTGCTGGTAGCCGCACATTGCTGGGGACTGAACCCTGTCCACCCCATGCTGTCCCTGGGACACAGCCAGGAGCCCACATCCCCTCATCCACTCTCCAAGGACCTGCCATCACCTGGCGTTCTTCCCTCCGCTCATGCTGCTACCAAACCGCAGCAGCGCAGGGCCCCACTTGGCCTCCACTGCGGCCACCAGCCCTGTGACAGTGCCACTGGCATGACTGCGGTCTCTGCACTGCCACCCGCAGCGAGGCTGCACCATGTCCCCGTGCCCAGGACGCTTCAGTCCCGCTGCATCGAGAGATGCAGGACAGGCGGGCATCGGCGGCGTGGCAGGCAGAAGCCCTGCAGCTGGCAGAGCTCCCATCCCTGCACACAGAAACAGGTCCTCACTTCCACGGAGAAATGCACGTCATTAATTTAGGGTATTTAGAGACTATTTAGGCAGAAAGGTCTGCTCAGATTCCTCTTCCCTGCGCGTCAGGAAGCAGGCAGCTGATGAAACTCCTAAAGAGGCAATTTGGAGAGCAGCAATGCTGTCACAACAGTGTTCCGTGTGCCATCAGAAGGGGTAATTAAAGGGCACTCGGAGACTCTGCTCTGCGTGCAGGGACGCAAGCGCGATGCAGACGCACCAGCAGCCATCGCAGCACTAACATGTCTGTCACTCAGTCAGCCATCAGCAGCCACCACACAGACCAGCCTGCCCCCCGCACGCACCGGCAGTGCTTTGGGACGATTACTGCTGTCATTGTTTAACAAGGAAAGCGATCTGGGCGCAGAACAGAAACCCAACCAAAACCTTAACAGCACTCACTGCATCCCTGTCCTCCCTGCTTCTGCTCTGCTGCTGCCTCTGCGGCACTCGGCTCGGCCACGGGCTCGTGCTGGGGCTGGTGGCACCATGACACCCAGACCAGCCTGGCCATGGGCTTGTGCCAGGGAAAGGGAGCAGCAGGTCGGAGCGCCAGGCAGCCAGCACCACCCGCTCTGCTGCCCTGGCAGCACCAGGAGCTGGCAGTCACCAGCCCCTCACTGGCACTGTCCTCGAGCCACAGTCCTGCTCCCCAGAGCTGTCTGTTGCTGTGGCTGCTCCAGAAGAAGACCACCAAGAGGCGGAAAAGCCTCTGGAGTGTGGATGCTGCTCTCTTGGAGGCACCAGTGGCAGGGGGACAGACTCTGGCCGTCTGTGGGGCTGGTGTCCCCTAGGATGAGGATTGTGAAGAGCTGTTTCAGCATCCTCCTGGGCAGAGGGACCAGTCCCCACCTTGGGCTCTGTGACCTGAATCACAGTGATAAGGCAGCACCAAGAGGGGGAAGTGAACAAAACAGAGACATGGCATCTTCCAATTTTTGCTATTAAAAAGCCTAGCCATTAAGGGAATGTACTTATTAATTATCTGTCATTTGTTGTGAAATGCTGAGGGGTTTACAACAACAAGAAAAGGGAAAGAAAAGAATTAATTTCTCTTCAGATGCCCTCCTCGCACCGCTCCTGGCCCCGCACTTGCCCCTGCCCCTCGCTGGCGCTGCGTCTCCCTGGGTCCCTGGCCATCTGCACCTCCTAATTAAAGGAACCCCCGGGAGACCCGTAACACAAACGAGCTAATTTCATGTTTAATGTTCTTTAATCAGAAGTGAGTGTGACTAACAACAGCCATCCAGAAGGTGCTTTGTTATTCATTTTATCTTCCATCCGCTCCTCCGAAAACCTCAAATCCCCTCCAACACGTGGCAGCCCCACTCCTGCAGTGGGGAGGAGGGCGGTGAGGTGATGCTGGTCTCCTGGTCCTGTTTTCACAATTTCCAGTGCTCCCACAGCACAGCACAGCAGGGTACAGGGAGCAGACCTCCTGGAAGGACGTCGCTCCCACTGGTGTCCCTAGGGATCACAGAGCCCTTTCCATGCACTTTTTCAAGCCTTGGTGACCCCAGGAGCAGCCAGGTGAGATCCCGGCCCCTCTCATGCCACCGCTGAGGTTTGCACATGAGATGGCACATGTAGGACAGTCAGTGTCACCATGGCCCTGGCCCTGTGATGCTGACCCAATGCCAAGCTCTGCTCTCTTCATCACCAGCCCGTGGATGCGGGGGCAATCATGGCGTGTGAGGGAGCCCACAGGAGCTGGCAGGGCATCTATGTCCCTGAACTGCGGAGCTGGTGGAATTTATTCCAGGAAGGAGGGACAGAGCCCTCGGAGACCCTCCAGGGAGATACCAGGGGTCTTCTGCGAGGCAACAAGGGGCCCTACAATTTCCTTTCCCTGATATTTGTTTTTTAAGCCATGCTTGCCTTCTTGACGTAATCCTCTATTCCTTCTCCTCCAGTCCATGTTAAACCCAGCACCCTGCCTGTGTAAATAGCACTGATATTGCTAGAGCCTTTCAGAATAAATACCAATAAAGAAAACAAGGAGGTGAAGATGTCAAGGGATTTCAGGGCAAAACATTGCCCTGTCTCTTGCAGACGAGCTGCAGAAAGCACTCACCAGTTCACGCTGAAGGGGAGGAGGATGCTGGGTGCTGCTCCTTGATGACATGTCAACTACTGCCCGTTTTTTCGTGCAGTAATTGCCAAATGGCACCTGTGTAATGGTACTACCAGCACCGTGCCGCTGGTGGGTAAGCACAGGGTTATTTCAGTCTCCTGAACCCTCAGTGCAAGTTATGGTGAAATGACTCTGGAGTTCAGTGCAATCGCAGCCCAATCTGCAAATGCCACTGAAGCCATTGCCTGGGCTTCTCCAGCAAAGCCACTAAGCAACTCCCGTGCCTGCACCAAACCCTTACAGTTCAGTGTCACCGGGCAGCCCACAGCAAAGGCTTGACCCAGGTGGCACCTCCTGGATGGGGCTCCAGGGATGCCATGTGCCAGAGCCTCCCCAGAGACCCTGTGTCCTGCTTATCCTCCTTGAGCCCTCCCTACCAGCCCCGTGCTCCACTCTTTTGCTGAATCTACACCAAAATGACAAGCAAAAAGCTAATGAAGGAAACCCAGACTGTACACTTCTGGAGAGCTGCGAGCTGGAGCCTTGCCAGCAGCTCAGGGGAAGACTCTGTTTTGGCACGGGCAGACTGGGGTTGAACCAAAACCCAGGACAAGGACGGGCCTGGGGGGCTCAGGTCGGTGATGAGGGACACCCCTCCCTGCTACAGCATTCGCACAGGTCTCTTTTTCACCTAAAACAATGACAGCAACTAAAAATAACGCTGGAAAGGTCAGTGCTCTGCTATCTCACCACAGCCTGGTGATGTCAGGACAGAGGGGCCCTGGACCAAACCTCCAAGTCAGCAGTGTAATGACGTGTTGATCAAACCATGACACACATGCAGCTGCCACCACCTTGAAACAGCCTCAGAAGGGGCTGCCAGGGGCAGATAAGCTCCTTGCTCTGGCTCATCAGCTAGGATACATAGCCGGCAAGGACACGGCAGAGGGGCCATGGCTCGCTCCGCCCCTATAGCTGTTCTATAAGGTCGTCCGAGTTGGCTAACGCTTCTCCTGTGGATCTGTTGTCCTCCCCAGGGTCACTCACTGTCATCTTGTAAGGGTCACCCTGCCAATCGCATGCCTTGGGGATGCTGCAGCTCCTCAGGGTGATTTTGCAGGCAGCTCCTGCAGCACTGCATTGATTTTGGTCCATCGCAGCCCTCCAGCTGTGGCTTTCATTTCTTTGAGTGGCACAGGTGATCTCTGCAGTCAGGAAATCTCTTTCAAGATTTAACTGGCTCTGGAAGAGCCAAATCCCATGGCAGTTTGCCTTCCAGGCAGTTGGGAGGAAGTCGGAGGGTGGTGGGGAAGATAAACTGGATCCCAAGCTGGCATCTGCCCATCTGCCAGCTGCTGGATGGGGCTGGAGGCAGGGCCAGCATCCCAGCCCTTGGCACCCCAAAGTGGGGATGAGCCAGGTGAGAGGGATCTGCATCTGGGCAATTCAGCAGGTGGGGACAGCAACAGGAGCTGGCGTGCCCGTGCAGCACCGGTGGCTCAGCTCACCTATAGCTCTTTCCTCTGCCATCAGCACTTAAAATAGGCAGTGAATATTTAGGGAGTTATTCACATTCCTAAACCATTAAGCACACAGAAATAGCAACAGATTTTGCTTATAGTTGCACCTTTTGTATGGAAGATACCCTGCAGTTCCCACAGATCCTATGGCGCTTGCAGCACCCACAGCCTCACGTCTGCGCTAAGGCCAAGTGGCAGCAGGGGACAAACATGGGGACACAGCGTGTTCCCACTGCAGCATTGCCCCTGCCAAGCCCACGGGAGGAGCGGGATGGGATGAGCTGATGGCCATGCCTGGGGATGGATCCGTGCTGGCCAGTTTGCTCCAGCTGGCAACTGAGGCTGGAGTTCTCAGCCAGGTGAGGGCACAGCCCAAGGTCTCCCAGTCCTGCCAGAAGCACAGCAGCCTTCTCAGCTGTGTGACAAGGCAAAGAAAGTGTTTCTGCAACAGCTACCATGGGGCGGTGCAAGGGCCATAGCCAGGAACAGGCTCCCAAAGGAACCAGATGAATTCCTGGGAGAAATTCCTCCCTGCAATCACAGCCATGCCAGGCTCTGGCCATCATAAGAAACACAGGCAGTGGCTGGTAGGGGCTGTACCCTTTATTTCCACAGCGCTAGAACTGTCCTTGTCCATATGCATCATGATGAATCCTTTGCCAGTCCCTAGAAAGAGGAAAATATCCATGACTGGCCCAACTCATCATGGGTTGTCAGATGGACCCAGGACAAACCTGGTGGGGACCATGCCTCTCCTGCTGCCCTCGCCACGCGAGGCCCCTCGCATCCCATCCAGCCACAGAGACTGAACACGTTAGCCAGGACAGGTGGGAACAACCATCATAATCTGCCTTGGCATCTTTCTTTTAAAAAGCAATTTCCTCCCTCTGCCTCTCTGACAGAGCTGGGGAAATATTTAAGTGACCCATCAACAGTTTTTTCATCTCCCCAGTAAGATGTTTTATCTGATGACGCCTCTCTGACTATTCTTCTTTACACGCATCTCCCATCTGTTCCTGCTCCTTTGAGCCTGCCTTGAATGAGATGCAGCTGCCTCTCCCCTCCGCTGCACCCAGGCACCGCGGGGACACCAGCACCCACCCAGAGCCAGAGGGTGGCAGGGACCCCCTGCCCTGCTGGTGACGGATGGGATGGCATGGGATGGGATGGCATGGGATGGGATGGCATGGGATGGGATGGCATGGGATGGCATGGGATGGCATGGGATGGGATGGGATGGCATGGGATGGCATGGGATGGGATGGGATAGGCTGGGGTGGAATGGCAGCACTGGGGGGAAAGCTGGCAGCCCCTGCACCAAACCACTACACCCATTGGACCACCACGGGTGGCCTGGCCATCTTGCAAGAGTGGAGGTGAGGGGAGCCCTCTCGAGCCCCATCCTTAGTTTTTAAGAGGGAACCGCACCAACATGGGGTTTTTGTGAATGATTTTTGTGTTCTGTGTTGCGGCCAGAATGGCGCTGCAGCAAGGTTGGTGCTTTAACACAGTAATTCTCCAAGCGTAATGAAAGCTGACATTATATCAAACACAATAAAGACTCTCAGTTGATGGAGATCATTCCTGAACACACAAACCCATTAAACTGAAAAAAAAAATATCAATTCTACACACTCGCCAGCCAAAAGAAAATGTGATTTGTTATCTAAAAGGGGGTTATAAACACAGCTTCAATGCACTTTCTGTGCTGTAATGAAAACTGGGTTTGAAATGGCAAGATGACTGCAAATTAGAGTATTTGATTTTATTTTCTAACTTTTTAGGTAAACCTTCTACAAGGGCAAGTGCAAGGTTACGGCGACAATCTTTCTGTTCTTGGCCGATAAGTAGGATCTGTAATTAAAGGAGGAGAAAAATGAAAGGGGGATAAGGAGCTGGTGTTCGTCCTTCTACCGTCGCTTTGAACACAAAGCCCTGCCTGCATCGCCACAGCAAACCCACAGGAATAGCCACCGCTGCCCACACGTGACGTGCCCGGCCAGCGCGGACATGCACTGGGCACAGCGCGGTGATGCCGGATGGAGCAGCCGGTGGCATCACCCTGCGCCCGGAGGGATGCGGCACCCAGGGCTGTGCAGGGTGGGGGGGCACTCGGCCCTGCTGCCACCTCCCCCCACTTTATCCCTCACCTTTCTCAGGCAGCCGGGAGTGAAATCTCTGTTATTCCTCCTGTCTTTCCCCATTTAGCAAACAGTGATCCTTTTTCCCCCAGAGTTTCGTTTCTAATGGAGCTTGAAATTATCTGGGCTTTGTTGTTTGCTTGTGTGCTTGCAGGCGGGGGTTATGGATAGGGGCAGCGGTGTGGGGCTGCTCGTGCTCCCTCTGCCACCTTCACACACATCTCTGCACCCCAAAACCATCTGTGCTGTGCCCAGCAGTTAAACCCTATTCCCAGCAGCTCTTACATCCACAACTCAATGTATAGCTATTTTTTTCTTCACAGGGAGAAAGGGCATGCTGGACTCTGACCCTTCAAACATCCATCTCCAGAATCTGAAAGGTGGGGAGAGGTGGGAGGCAGTGGGGCAGCAGGCAGAGGAAGGGGTGAGTTTCCCAGTATAGCGATGGAAAATGCAGGGAGGAAGAAGAACTGTGAGAAAAACAACAGTAATAAACATTTTATGAAGCAGAAAATGGCTTATAAAGAAGTCAACTTTTAAAGGCAATTTATATAATCCTGCCAAGCACACATAAATGGGGGGATGGCTCTCTGCAGCGTTAGAGTGTCCCTTAAAGGGACAAAAAGTTCTGGCTGCCCCAGCAGACCAACACACAGTGATGACAAAGCCCTGGGACTTGTTTCATGGCTGGTGGCACAGACCTGAGCCTTTGACAGCGTCTCTCCGGTCACACAGCCGCTGCTTCTGTGTGCTGTGGGGGTGTGGGACACCTGAGCCCCCACCAGTGGTGCTGGGATGGGGCTGAAGGTCTGGAAAAGCACCCAAGGCACTGGAGAACCCTGGAGGAAAGTGGAGTGTGCAGGTGGAGAGGAGCTGGGAGAACGGGGTGGCGGCTGGGACGCCCCACGGGCAGCATGGCAGCTTGTCAGTGAGGACGGATACAAAGGATGGCAGCAAAAACCTCAATGTGACCTTCCAGTGTTTTCATAGGTACATTTTGTAGGTCTGTTGCCTGAGCAGGGTGGCAAACAGAGGATGGAAAGCTGGTAAATAGCATCATGGTGTGGGCTGCAGCCCTGGCACCTCCATCTGCTGCTGGGGACGGTCTGCACAGGGGGCTCAGCACTGCTGCCATAGCGGGGGAACATGGCTGGGGACATTTAGAGCAGGGGACAGCCCTGATGTGCCTCGAGGGACAGATCCCTGTGGCTCTGCATGAAGCAGAGCCAGACTGTCTCAGCTGCAGCACCCAGAGCCCTGCAGACCCCGGATATGAGCCCAAGACCAGAAGCGTCTTACTGGGAAAACTGGTTGGCCATGCCACTGCAAACTGGGAGCTTTTCGTGGTCTCTTATCACACCAGTGCTGGGTGATCCCAGTGTCCTGTGGTGGGAGCCCATCCCATGGCACTGGGATGCGGCTCTCTCCTTTCCAGGCCTCCACCAGCCTTTCCCAGTAGGTGGATGCACATACACAGAGACCCTCGCTGTGCGGGGGGAGAAGTACACGGCCTCTCTCCCCTCCAAATTATGTAGGGGGACACACCAGCCCTGTACTGCAGCCTGCTCTGCTGTGCCCCTGTCCCTGCCCACTGTGTCACTCTGAGCTGCCACCCAGCCCTGGGGTGACACGAGACAGAGAGACAATGTGAGGGGTGCACTGGTGCCATGGCATGGGCGACCACGGGGCGAGTTGCGCCAGGGGAGGTTTAGACTGGATATTAGGAAAAATTTCTTTCTAGAAAGAGCTGTCAGGCATTGGAACAGGGTGCTCAAGGAAGTGGTGGAGTCACCATCCCTGGAGGGGTTTAAAAGAAGCAGATATAGGTCCTTGGGGACATGGGCTAGTGCCAGTGTTGGGTTAATGGTTGGACTCGATGATCTTGAGGGACTCTTCCAACGAAAATGATTCTATGATTCTATGATTGCTTTCGGCCAAGGAAAGTGCTCCAGCCTGCAGGAGAGCTCTGGGGACACAAGGGGACATGGCCCCAGCTTGGCCTGGCTGGGACATGTGGCGGCCTGAGGGTGGGCAAGGACATGGAGCAAGGACACGGAGCAAGGACACAGTAGGACAGTATGGAGAGCAGTTTGGGAAGGGGGAAGCACTTTGCAAAGACCCTGAAGCAGGATGCGCCTTTGGAAAGGCCAGCACAGCTGGTGCGTGGCTGGGAAAGGTGAAAAAAAAGGGAGAAAAAAGAAACTTTCCCCATAGAGATGGATCATGAGCGATTGTTGGCTGCAGCCTCCCAGCTGCTCAGGCTCCTGCTCCTGCTTCATTTTCCTCTGGACTTCCATAGCAACCCATCTGCAGTGAGGTTTAACGGTGCTGCCATTAGCACTAATGCAGTGCAAACACTCAGCATCTGCCGGCGCCTTCGCATGGAAACACAAAAATAACTGCGCTCGGTGCAATCTATCATTGACTCCAGCATGGGGTTAGGATGCGACATGCCAGGAGAGGAGGGGAGAGCTGTGGCCAGAGAGAACGAGCCACTCGCTGGGAAGGAAGGAGAGGAGGAGTTGGGGATGCTGCGCCACCACCATCCGTGCCCGCTGCCCATGCCAGCAACCGGCAACGTGCTGGGGGCAGCAGCAGAGCCGGTGTCACCGATGCTGTACGCAGGTCTGACCGTGCCCTGCTGGTTCACAGACAAAGGATGGCAAAGGTGGTTCAACCCTAGCAACAAGAGCCATTTATGCAGCCCGTCCGTCCCTCTGCCCCACCTGGTAACCAGTGCTGAGGCAGGCAGGGCTGAGGCAGGCAGGGCTGAGGCAGGCAGGGCTGAGGCGGGCATGGCTGAGGCGGGCATGGCTGAGGCAGGCTGGGCTGAGGCAGGCTGGGCTGAGGTGGGCAGGGCTGAGGCAGACTGGGCTGAGGCAGGCTGAGCTGAGGCAGGCAGGGCTGAGGCAGGCTGAGCTGAGGCAGGCTGAGCTGAGGCAGGCAGGGCTGAGGCAGGCAGGGCTGAGGCAGGCTGGGCTGAGGCAGGCTGAGCTGAGGCAGACTGGGCTGAGGCAGACTGGGCTGAGGCAGGCAGGGCTGAGGCAGGCAGGGCTGAGGCAGGCTGAGCTGAGGCAGGCAGGGCTGAGGCAGACTGGGCTGAGGCAGACTGGGCTGAGCCAGGCTGGGCTGAGGCGGGCAGGGCTGAGGCAGACTGGGCTGAGGCAGGCTGGGCTGAGGCAGGCTGGGCTGAGTCAGGCTGGGCTGAGGCAGACTGGGCTGAGGCGGGCAGGGCTGAGGCAGACTGGGCTGAGGCAGGCTGAGCTGAGGCAGGCTGGGCTGAGGCAGGCTGGGCTGAGGCAGACTGGGCTGCCTGCTGGAGGGAGCAAACGTCCAGTACTCCAGGTGTTCTGCACAGAGCTGGGCCAGTCCATCAAGTGTCCCAGCTGGGTCTGCACTGTCCTGATAAAGCTGTGGCGAGCTCTGCGGTGACGCATGGCTGCACATTGTTTCTGGCTGACTCGCTCCTAATTACCTTGATTAAGTGGTTGCAAACAGTGCTATTAAAAATATTTTTTCTACGAAAGTGGATTTCTGAAAGGTTTGTGCCATGAATGGCAAAACGAGCCAAGAGTCTCCCAGTGCTACAGCCTTTCTCAGTGTGTTTTGTATCCCGACTGTCATCCCCTCGCAGGGGAAGGCAGCTGGGTCTGGGTGAAGGGGGAGCTCTTTGGGGCTGTGGAGGGGCTCTGCAGCAGGGGATGAGCAGAAGCTGGGGGACCACTGCAAAACACAGGGATTTTGCTGCATCTCTGCCCACCCTGCCTATGCCATGGCCGTGGGGCATCCACTCTGGATGCCAGCCCAGGGTAGGGTGCATGGGGCCACCACAATGTCCCCAGGGTTTCTGTGGCCAAGCTTTGGGTGCTACCTGGGCATCCAACACCTTGGGGCTCATGACGCAGAGGACACATGATCTGGCCAGCACTAGGGATGGAGGTGAGAACCTGTGGTGATGCCCATGGCCTAGTCGGTGCTGCAGCCCTAAGCCTGCGGCAAAGGGTGTCCTGGCAGCCGGGGCTGCCCCTGGGGGCTGGTGAGAGGAGGATCCAGCTTTTGCTGTGCCCCCCAGGGACATGGTCACTCTGGACTAGCTGTGCAGGCAGTACAGAGGCAGATCTTGCTCCAGGCACTGGCAAGGCACCAGTGATCCCATCACCAAACCTCGTTGTCCTCCAAACCTCCCCTCCGTCAGCCTCCTGGGAAGAGGTGACAGCAGTTTGGCAGCACTCGCATAGAGAAAGGTCTTGGTGACCGTCGGTGCCGATGACGGCTGTCTGCTGGACGGGAGGGCTCTCAGGGACACCTCATCTCTCCCGAGTGAGGCTGTGTCTACTATGGGAGGCCCCTGTGAGCTCAGCCACTGGTGCCTGTGGCACACAGCTCCCGATGGGATGAGAACCAGCCACAAGCGAACAAAAGCCAAGCAGCTCATCACGTTGCCTTTCCTTCTGTTCCTCCTGTCTCCTCCTCTCCACATCAAACCCTGGTGATCATTGCCAATGGCAGGAGGGTCTGCAAGAGGGGATGTGGCTCCAGGTCTTCCCTTCTTTTCCTCCCTGAGCGGATCGCAGTCACAGAAATACCCCCCAAAACACACCAGCAAGATCTGGGAGTGGGGCTGAGCCCAACCTGTCCCCTCAGTGACTGCAGGGGGTTCCCTGGGGCCAGGCTAGATCCAGCCTGATGCAGAGGAAGGTGCTGGGTGGCTCAGGAGTATTTTTTATTGTAGACTCGGTTTGCACTGGAAGGAAAACAATCTTTCCTTCCTTTTGTATTATTGTTATAATTTGAGAGCATTTCCAGGCAGAATCCTTCAGGCTCCCGCTGAGCGCTATCACTGCCAGAATTACAAAGTCAAATGCAATCATTAAACTCGCATCTTCCCTCTCTCAGCCCAGATTGCTCCTTCCCACAGCAGCAGCCCCCACCACAGCTGCTGGCAGGTGCCACGGACAAGCTGGATCACCCCACACAAGACCCCCGTCAGCACCAAACCCACCAGCTGCTAGAGACAGCCAGTGAGTGAGCATCTCCTCGGTCTCCACACCCTCAGCATTGAGCTGCCAGCTTGACCTCCACCTCCTGCATTCTTAGAGCAAGCACTGGAAATGAGCTCAAAATCACTTCATTTGCACTCATTAGCAGTGGCAGGCAGTGGTGCTGGGGCAGCCTGCATGCTGAGCAGTGTGGCAGAGCCAGTGGTCGCTCCTGATGGAGCCAAGAACACGGGCAAGGAGGGAAGGATGCAGCAAGGGATGGGAGCAAGGATGGGACGAGGAGCGGATTCCTGTGCCAGGAATCATCCCCAAGGCTGGAGCCTCCATGGAACTCAGCACCAGGAGGGAAGAGGGCGGCAGTGGCCAGGATGCAAAGAGCCTTACCCGGATGTTGTCCTGCCAGTGATGAGCCTTCTGGAACTTCTCCGCCGCATTGGCAAGTCTCTGTAAAGCAAACAGGAGAAGGGAAGTGAGCCCAAGAAAAGTGAGAGGAGCTGGGCATGGCCCACATCCACCCAGGAGTGTGGGTGCTGCCCCAGCACCCTCCCTCCCTCTGTTTTGGGGATCCTCTGGGACCCCAACACCTCTCTGCCACACAGGCAGAGGGCAGGAGGCAGCATGCAGGCAGTGACGCCTGGAGAAGGATGTCCCAGGCATGGACAGCCAGTGTTTCTCTGCTTGTTCCCGCCTTTCCCGGAGCAAGCCCTTATCTCCAGAGGAATTGCTGCTCCTCGAGCTCAACCAGGGCTGAGCCATCGCAGCCATTACCACAGGAGCTCAGCAGTCTCATTTGTGGAGCAGGGCAAGGGCTAAACCCCAGTCCCTGCACCAACAGGCCACAACTCTCTGCTGGGCAGGGCAGACCATTCAAAAATGCTTCGAAAACCCCTTCAAAATGCCGCAGCACTGGGGCCCAGAGGTGTATGGCTGCCCACCCAGATTAACCCCTCCACCTGCTCATGCCCTCCTTCACCCCGTCACATGCTCAGGGTTATTGGCTCGGTGGCACAGAGTATGTCTGCAACACCCCAGCACTCCCAGGGAGCTGGCGAGCAGGAGAGGAACAAGCTACAAGAGGCGGCAGCTCTGCCTGCAATTGCTGCCTGCAGCGGGGGCTTCAGGGCTGAGCTGCCCAGCCAGTCTCACCTGAGGCTGGGGCAAACACAACCTTCTCCTGCTAAAGCTCATGTGGCTTCAAAGGAGACACAAGTGTCTCCATTCTGATGTCTCTGGAGGCAGCAGGCAGCACGGGCAGGCAGCACGGGCAGGCAGCACGGGCAGGCTGCTGCCTGCGCTGGTGCAGCCAGAGGAACGAGGGCTCGCCAGGAGCAAGACGGGGTGATGCTCAGCACCAGGGTGGCTTCACTGGGCTCAGGCTCAGCCAGAACAGCCCAGTCAGCACAGAGAGTGCAGCGCGGCAGGGCTGGAGGCCCAACAGTCCTGGGGGTACAAGCAGAGGTGGGGAGAAGCTGCAATCTGGTCTTTAATGGAGCCAAAGGGGACAGACAGGGCAGGAGCTCCAGGCTGTCCAATAGGATCTGCTCTGCAGCACTAAGAAAACAAAGTTGAGAGCAAAACAAGTGACCCAGAGTTTTCCCTCTGTCCCTTGACCAGCCCTAGGCTTAGGGGGTGCAGGCAGCTGCGTGCCAAGGCTGTGCACCCCATCAGCACCAAAGCCCAGCTGGAGGTGACATGGCATCCTGAGCCAGCCCACGCAGTCAAGGGCCACCTGGACCCTGGGGTGACAGGCACCTCGTCACTCACAGGGGAACAGGGTTTATCTCCACAGCCCCGCAGCACCCGGCACAGCCGCCTGCTCCCCACCAGCCATCGGCTGTATGAGGCTCCGGGGGAACACACACTGTGGAGGTCTCAGCTCCAGCGTCTGAGTGGCTGATCTGTACCAGTTTAATTAGCCATGAGGCTGGCAAGGCTGTTGCAGCCCAGGAAGGCTCCCTGGTGACTTAGCGGGAGACACATCAAGCAAAGATGTGCCCTTACAGCAGGCACTGTTGCATCGCCTGCTCCATGTTTCCATGTGGGATGGGACATGCTTTGCTCCGTGCTCTGCTCCACATAGGTGACGCCAGCAGCTAGAGCACAGGGAGGGAGGGGAGCCCTGGCCATCTCCAACCCCTCAAATCAGCTGGGAGGAGAAGGAAGGGGTATTGACAACAGGGTGACATCCTGGGCCAAACAACAACCCCAAATCACAGACTGTGGAGCACCACACAGACACACTTAAGACTCCCAGTGCTATTACAAGCCTGACCTTCCCACTGTGAACCACAAATCACAGAACAAAACAGCACTTCTTTGCTCAGCAGTGACCTGGCACCCTGGTGCAAGTCCATCCGGGTGGCAGTGAAGTCCAGCTACATTCCTGGGAATTTAATTCCCCAGGGTCTGGAGGGTGCCTGGCTGTAACAGCACGCACACAAGATGATGATCTCGAGACAGGTGGGCAGGAGCTCTGGGCATAGCCACATGTGCCGCAGTCACCATCCCCGCTGTCACCAGTTTCTCCAGTGCTTCCATCAGCACAAGAGGATGCAAAATGCCTCAGCCCTTCTAAGCAATGCTCGGGGGAAAGGAAGCCCCGCTGCCTGCAGGACAGCAGCACCAGCCCCGGCAGCACCAGCCCTGGCAGTGTGGCAGGTGCAGGGCGATGACGGCGGGTGCTGGGTTACCAGGACCACAGCAAAGCACAGGTACTCGAACATAAGGCAATGAGTGGTGAAAGACATCATAAATCTGGCCCTCCCCAGCCGGAGAATGCAGCTTGCTCTTATCACATGTGGAAAAACACATATCCATCACTAGATAATCTCAGCATACACTGGTTGAAACTCTTCTGGTTTATCTTTTTTTAGTCTTGACTTAAAAAAAAAAAAGTGCTTGCTTTCAATGGCCAGCATCCAAGAAGAAAGATCAGTTATGAGCTGAGCATTCAAGCAAAATACCAATGGCTCTGGTGGCAGAGTGAAAAGAATAGACGCCAACATGTAGCCGGACAGAAAAGCCAAATAATGTTAATTTTCAGGGTAGTTTTGTGGTGGGCTCACCTGCGCAGCCACAGTCCTGCATCTCCAGAGCCACCTAGAAAAGCTGTGGCCCAATTCTGTGCCTCATCCCCCCAAGCTTTTGTGCTCTGTTTATATATTGAGAAGGCTGATTAAAGGCAAGCATTTATTCCGAGTCGCGTTTAAGGCAGCAGTGATGAAATATGCATTTTTCTATACTTGATAAGAGCGTGTTTGTTTATTATAGGCTGGGGTAAGATTTATGGACATCTTTTAACTATTCATCGTCTTGTGTGAAGTGCCTGGAGGGTTGCAAATGGTGCAGTAAGGGACAGCTACACCCAGGAACGACACTTCAATGGAAGATATTTTTCCTCTGGAAAATACCAATTTGTCAAAGTCAATGTTGACATAACTTTGTTTTTTTAAAAAAACATCAATCCAGATGTTCTTGTTTGATAAATAGCATGTTGCAGGGACAGGGAGCCCATGGCAGGGTGTTGTGCTGGCTCTGGGCTGCCGCTGGACACCCACCCTGGGAGAAGTGCTCCCGGAGCCCCCCCAGCTGCTGCTTCTGCAGCATTTTCCTTGCTAAACACATTTTGTGCTGTGACTGAGACAGGGACTGGGAGGAAAGAGGGACCAGGCCGGCAGCCAGCCACCCTGCTCTGCGGCAGGGGGCCCTCTGTCCGACTCCATCCCTGCTGGGGAACAAGCCTTGAAGCAATGCTGTGTTGGAGGGCTCCCATGGGAACAGCCCCGCATCCCAGCCTTGGCTGGTGCTAGAGGGAGCCCCACCCAGCCCAGAGACTGGCTGCTGGTATGAATGGGATGGGTGATCGCTGGATGTGGGACCCTCCAAAACCACTACAGCAAGGACTGGGTCCCTGAGGGGGCTGTTTGGGACAGGTTTGCTCACAAGCAGGGCCTGGAGATATGTGTTAGGGCCGGGAAGGTGTTGCTGCTCCAGCAACCCCTCCCCAGCCACGTCTTCCCCTGAAAAAGTGATGGGGATGTGCGGAACCACGCACTGCTGCAGGACGTCCCCATTAATGCCAAATGAGTTCATCATGAATAATGTTATCGTGATCAATACAGCTCAAGGATTATTTCTAATCCTTAATAATGATTAAACCATTATTTTTCAAGTGTTACAGATCAATCAGTCCGTCTCAAGGTGCGCTGCGTGCAGGGACTGCAGATGCCCGGGATGCAGGCAGCGTGCCAGGGAGCTGGGCAGGGGTCTCATGCCTGTACACGACAGCCACCGAATTCTCCTGGGGGCTTTGGTCCTGGAGTTGCCAATTGTGTGGTTCCAACAGCAAGAAAAATTAGAGAAATTACCAAAAATAAGGCATGGGTGTGAAATAGCTGCAAATTTCCAGTAGACTCTGGTGCAGGGATTGCCCTGGCCGTGGCGCTTTAAGGAGCGCAGTTCTTTCCCCAGAAGTCACTGAGGGCTAAGGACAGGAGATTTAGAGGCTGAAAACACCAAATTGAAACGACTCTGCAGGTCATAAAAGGCCAGCAGGAGATTTGCAAGGGATTGGTGTCTGGAGATCCTGATGGCAGAGTCTGTGAGGGGGAAGGTGCTGCCTGGGCTTTATCGCACCTCGGCCTCTTTCGTATTCCGCACAGCGCTCCTCTCTGCCTCGCTGCTCACCCGGGCAGGTCCGTCAGGAGCTCCCGCTCAGCGCACCAGCTCGCCCAGGATTATGGAACCTCTGGGATGGCATGGGCTCAGGATGGGCAGGCGATAGCGAAAGCGGCACAGCCAGGTGTGTGTCTACCCTCCTGACAGCCTCATGGGAAAGAAGAGGGGGGGATGAGGTGGGTGACATTTGGTCTGTCTAGAGGATGGCACCTCCAAATGCATGGCTGTTGCTCTTTCCCTGCTTTGCTCCAGGACCTCGTTTCTCAGCCCTGATTGCCCACAGGATCACCCACACCCACCCACCCGTCCTGAGCACCACTCACCCACAAGTGCTCATCCACAGCAGCACCTTTTGGGGGGCAGCTGGATTGACGCCCCAAAGCTACTGGGCAGCAGGTGGTGGGAAACACTGAGCGCGGGAGCTGGTGCAGGCAGGGACCACAACCTCCTCTCTGGGCAGAGGGGACAGTCCCTCCTGTCAGCATCCCCACTGCTTGAGGAGCCAGCACACAGAGGGGACTGTCCTTGATGTAGCAAATACCCACCTTGTCACCCCTTCTCCCACATCACATCCACAGCTCTCCTGCCTGGCTCCAACTTTGCACAGCAGCTTCCACGAGAAACTGGTCCAAAAGTTTGCTTATTCTCTCCTCCCAGCCCCCACAAGGCAGTACGTGTGTCCTGGCTGCTCCTGCCTCAGTCACATCAGTGGGTTTAACTTGGGAGGCAGTGAAGCAGAGACCAGAGCTGAGACGAGGAGGCCAAAGGCCAAGGTTGGATTTATAAAACAGGATTAAAGCAAACACTCTGCAAGAGGAGACTGAGCAGCCCTGTGTGACAGCAGCAATGCTGTCCCTGTGTCCCAAGCCTTCCTACAGAAGCAGAGTACCACACACCTGTGCTGATGATGAGGGATGCTCCTCAGGGACCTGGGATGGTTTCCCTGGCCTCTCACCACAGCTGGTGAGGAAGGGCCTGGTGATGACCACTACGCAACAGCTGATGTGCCCAGGAGCATTTGTTCTGAGAGGGAGCTGCTTCTGCTAAGCCTTCATTTAACTTCCCTTTGTGCCACTGGTATCACCCTCATCTCAGCGCCTCCTGAACAGCGTGAAGTGTATTAACCTCCTGCACCTGAGCACACAGCTGGGAAGAGAGATCTTTGCTGGAGATTAAAACAGCCGTGTGTTACTGGGCCAAAGAGATGCACACAGCATCTCATCATCCCAGCTCTCCTCCCAAAGTGAGAAAACACAGGTAAAAAGTTAAGATGAGAAGGTGAAAAACAAACACACACAATGAAGCCAAGGAACCCAAGCCCCAGGCAGGAACACCCCTTGGGAGCTGCTTTTGCAGCTCTTCCTCCTCCACAATGGAGGAATGAGGATGGCATAAGCCCTCTCCTCTGGCACCAACCCCCCTTCCATGGATGGGGCACCCCAAAACTGCATCTGTCACTGCAGAGCATCCGGAAAGGCGAAAGCCCATTCCATGTGATTCATGCATCTCCATCCCACTCTCCCTGTGTGCATAGGAGCAGAGGGCACCTGCTCACCATACCACAGTCCCACCTCCTGCCGCCAGCTCCAGGGTGTCCCCATCCCAGCTCTTCTCTCGTCCCCGGTCACTCCTCTCCCCATTCACCAAACTCATTGTACACCTTCCTAAGCAAAGCCTAATGGCACAGCGCACGCACCATCATAAAAAAATGATCAACCAGTAACAAAAGACAACAACCTCTTTACACACACAGCGGGAATATAAATCTTCAGTAAACACTGTAAAGCAGTGAAGCATCTCATCCTCTAATAATCTCCGAGACAGTTGATCCCAGGGCTCTTATTACCCCCACAGCCGTCATCTGAAATCCAGTCGGCAGTGGGCTCAGCCACGGCTGAGTATTGATCAAGGAAGCAGCTTCAAACACGCTGCAGCGTTTTTCTGCTGGAGCACTAACTTGTTTGTCAAAAACTCCCTCGGCCACATGGAGTGAAAGGGGTGGCCAGAGCCTGTATGTCCTCTTCTGGCACCCGGATCCAACTTATCCCCGGGGGAGGATGGAGCTGGAGCTGGCACTGGCTGCTGGTGCTCTCCTGCCCATGGGAGGGCAAATAAAGCCCCAGTGAATACTAGATAGCAGGTGGTAAATCCTCCAAGGGCTTCCAGATCCCAGTGTTGTACCAGCTGGTGCTCGCTGCTGGGGTCTGAGACGGTGATGAGCAGGGGGACACCTCTGCAAAGCCAGCCCTGCCAGCAGTGAGGGTTAAACCTGGAGCAAAACCAGAGCCAGAGCCATGGCAGACCCCACGTAGGACAGTGGCAGGGCCAGCACCTGCTCCTGAGAGCCTTCTGGTAGATGCTGAAGGTTTGGGGCATGTCAGCAGCACCCAGAAGAGTGATGGGTACAAACCACTCGACAAACGTGGCTCCAATGCTATCTGCTGGCTGCAGATGGGACAGACCTGACCCAGCAGTGTCATGGCTGTCCATCCCAGTCCAAGCCCCCCAGTAACTGCACCATGGCTGCTAACAGGAGGGCTGCCAGCTGCACACACCAGAGCTAAAATCCTTGCAAGCCCTGCTGCCCACGGCTCTTGTTATTGTCTGCTTTGGGGACAGCAAATGCCGGGGTCCTGCTGTGTGCTTGGTGGCACTGGCATGGTGTGGATGGGGTGGGCAAGCTGCTGGGCACAAACTCGGCATCCTGGCACGGCACAGCGGGTCTGCCGGAGCTCTGCCACAGCTGGAAGGGCTTGGGAACTCTCTCCCCTGCAGTTCGCATTTGCTGAGTGATGAGCAGCTCGCTTGCTGTGCAATAAGGTTTCAGATAACCAGAAATAATTCAGGTCAAGATGCATTTGTTAGAAGGTCAGGGCTGGGGAAATGCAATGGTGAGAGGTCCGCCAGGCTGGGGATAAGGAGGCAGGGCTGCCCCACGGTCGTGCCCTCTCCTTTTCCCCCCTCCCAGCACTGCGGCTCCCTGGGGATGGGTGGGTGGTGGGCTTGGCAGGCTGGAGGGACATGGCTCCAATAGAGGGATTAGGGAGACAGCACTTTACAGCATGAGGTCCCGGGGCAGCCTCAGCTTCTGCAGTGTCAGAAGGGTCAACAAACATGTTAGTCAGCATCTCAGCCCACTGCTTCAGCCCCATCTCCTCCTCAGATAAACTCCAGTCATTCAATCCAACGGTGCTCCCTAAACTACCCTCAAATAATCCGTGGAGCTCCAGCTATGATCATCAAGTAGGGCTTGTCACAGTTCAAAATCCATTACAATAACCACGAGGCATTTCAGCTGCAATTATAAGTGATAGTTTCACTTAAAAATCAATTTTACTTAGAGCTTGGGGGAACATTAAAAAAAAATAAAGGAAAAAATAAAAGGAAGTGATACAGCTTGCCACTTGGGCAGGAGAAGGAGGAATTTGCCCAGCCAGGTCTTAGCAGCCAGAGTCTTCAAAGAAAAAAAAAAATAATCCTTCCTTATCCTTATCCTTCCTTATTTCAGAGAAATAAGTCCCATGTTAAGATGACAAGAAGCTGAAGGAGCGGCTCCCCCTCCCCTGCCAATGCTCTGCATGGTACCAACAGCAGAATCTCCTGTGAGATGCAGGCCAGGGCATCCCTGGGAACCCAAATCTCAGCTGGCCGCTGTGCCCACGTCCTGGTGAACGCTCAGCTCAGCACTCCTTAGGGATGAGGCCGTTTGTGCCTTTGGAATCCTTCCCTTCAGCTCTTTGCCTTTCATCCAAGCAGAGCCTGTTAGAAAGTTTGCATTGGAAACCACTTACCATCGATTTATTTTAAGGCATCACCTCTTGTTGCACTGTGATGTGCAAGCTTTAAAAAGCACCTTGTTTATTATCTCCTGTCACACAGGAATTTCCATACAGCACATCACGGTGCAGGGAGAGCTCCTCCATTATTAAGCTTTTATGGCTAGCCAGATCTTCGGCGTGCAGAAATACCCTCTGGATGCACCAAAATGTCAGCATCCTGTGCCACCAGCAAGCCCCAAGGGGAGCCCCAAAACTTCCTGGCTTGAAACCCTCCAGAGACAGGTGTGGTGTCTCCCTCATGTCCCGAAATGCCACCAGCAACCTTCCCACAGCCTGAGAGGGGTCAGGCACACTGATCACTAACTCGGGCCCCTGCTACCACTACAACAGAAACACAACCAGTGCAGTTTATACTGCCAGTTTAAAACACCAAAGAAAAGCAACTGCAATGCAAAAAATCCTGTAAAGGACTTTTTAGTGGTTGCTTTGCTCTAAAAAACCCCAGCGTAGTTGGAAGCAGCTTTGCTCAAACTTTCAGAAAAATGGCAATCAAGCCCCAGCAGCTCCAGGCACCATGGGGAAGTTGCAGGGAGGTGGAAGCTCTGTGGGTCACCAAATTGTTCTGCCCAATGTGACAGCCCATGGTGACCCCAACGCTCTCCCCTCCATCCCTGGCATTTCCACAGAGCAAGGAGAAGCCTCCCAGATGCCACTCCTTCAACTTCTTGTTATCTTAACATGGGACTTGGGCAGGGTGGTTCTTGCTTTGGTTTTGGCCTTCATTCAACTCTTTTCTCTTGGTTGAAGTCTAAATTATAAGTGTCATTTGGCTCTGCATTTTCGCAGCACGGCAAGCCCAACTCATGACCCAGCTTCTTTGATGTAAAAGAAGGAACCAAACAGCAGCAAACAACCACCATGGATGCAAGGGGGTCTGGTACCTGCTCTTAGGCACCTCAACTGCATCTTTCCCTTTTCTGGCTTCCACAGACTCCTAACGTTCCTTTAATACCATTTACCCAATGAGCTTCAACACAGACCCACTCCTGACTCAGTTATTTTATTTTCATTTCTTTCTCTCCTCCTCTTGGTCCTTTTGTAAGGAGAGTGCTCTTACCTCCTGGAGCAAACCCGGGCATGTAGCTCCTGCCTGGCAGACGTGGCACCCAGAAAGCACTGGGGCTAATAAAGCCCCTGTAATGAGAGCTCAGCTCCCTTCCTTTGGCAAACATGACTGACTCTCATTCTCACAGCTAATAAGGAGCCACCCAAGCCAAGGAGTGGGACTCAATGCGCATTCACCGCTGCGCCTGTGGCTTGAGCTTCATCTTTATTAATTTCACCCGAGACGTGCCCTCGCTGCAGCCCAGTCTCCCCAGGAGCCTCTCCCTTCCCTGGGGTGCAGGATTTCTGGCTGTGCTGGCCTCCAGCTTGCTCCGGCATGGCTGGAGATGCCACAGCCCTCTCGTGAGGTCTGCATTCATCAGGAGAAATCACTTCCAGCTCAGAAGATGGTGATGCTGGCCTGATCCTGCAGTTCCCTGAGGGGAGCATCACTGCTGGGCAGCCTGCACTGCCCTTCCTCCCATCCTGCTTCAGGAGCACATTTCAGCGTTACCGGTAAATCCAAAATTCAAGGCGATTTTGTCACTTTTTGTTTTAAAGACTGAGGTGGAGGAGGAGAAGGTGCAGAAGAGCTCCCCTAAGGAAAAAGCCATCAACTGGAACAAGATTTCAACAACTACACGTTTCTTGACCTTTTCCGCAGTCATATCTTTAATGTTTCACGGACGGATTTGATAAAAAAGAAAAAATTAATAAAATAGATTTCATTTTTAAAAAAAGGTCAGGACATGTGTTACAGGGAAAATCTCATTTAGGTCCCTACCCACCGCCTCGTGGACGCTGAGGAGCCCTCCCTGCCTCCCACCCCGGCGTTCCAGCCCAGGCACCCATCTCCCTGCCTTGATTTTCATCACATTCAGGGTTTGAGCTCTTCTGGACTTTCCCTCCCCTACCAGACATGGAACTATAAGCACTCAGAGATGCTGACAAACACTTGGAAGTCATGAATACCTGGTGAGATGTACATCTAATCTGGAGAAGATGCTTGTCCAGGCTCTAGCACAGCTTTTCCTTCTGCTGTTGCTCTATGTGGGGCCCAAACTCCTCCCCAAATATACAGGTAGATTTTGGGGCTGTTGCGATGTCCAAGTCATGCACACCACCATGACCACCATCTGCACTCTCTTGCTCACCATGACTGTCATTGTCATGGCTCTTGCACCCACCCCATGGACATCACCCCTCACCTGTGCCTGTGGACATCAAATTAAATCCCATCCACTCTGTTTGATGCTGGGCTTGTTAAGAGCAAGCACAGCAAAATGAATCTCCCAAGCACAGAGCCAGTTCCTGCTGATCAAGATGTTTTTAAAAAGAAATGATATTTAACAGCAGCTCCTTCCCAGCTGGCCCAGCGGCCTGTTCCCAGAGGCTCAGAGACAAAAGCAGCCCGGACGTCGGCTGCAGACATTTGTATTATCAAGCCCGCTCTGCAATTAGAGCAGACTTCTGTCTAACTTCTGCCTCTTTTCACCATTCCCTGATTTTTTTTTTTATTCACTAGAACAAAATATAATTCATCAAAGTTTGCAAAAAATTATACGAATTACTGTGATAACATCATACTAACTTATTAAGTGGTGACAATGGGGGACAATTACAGTATATAGTCCATTATATAGCACTGCCATCGGGATGAATCAAAGTAAAACACACGGTGAATGGCGAGGAGCTTATTAACGGGAACATTAGTGCACCAGAACATAATACCTGCCATTCAGCTGCAGAGTTATCGCCGCACTGACGGCGACTGGAGAGGAAAGTTGTGGAAAGAGCTGGCAGCTTCCTTGCACAGTTCAAGGCACCAGCCCAGCGCTGGGGATACTGTGGATCAACCCTCAGTGCTTGAATGGGGAAAAAGGACAAAATCTCAAGCCTGGACCACCAGCACGCAGTGTCTCTCTTCGATTCTGCTTCTGGAGGGCTCTGAAGTTTTTTGCAACAGCTCAGCCAAGCACAAGCAGACAAGGATTTCCCCCAGCTCTCACCAGCACCCGTGGGAGCATCCTATGTGCTCACCAGCAGCCCAGAGGGCATCTCCCCATAAAAGGAGCCTACAAGAAAAATAGGGACAGACTTTTTAGCAGGGCCTGTTACAACAGGACAAGGGGTGATGGGTTTAAACTAAAAGAGGGGAGATTCAGAATAGACATGAAGAAGAAATTTTTTTAATTGACGGTGGTGATACACTTGCTCAGGTTGTCCAGAGAGGTGGTGGATGCCCCATTCCTGGAGACATCCCAGGCCAGGCTGGACGAGGCTCTGAGCAACCTGATCTGGGTGAAGATGGCCCTACTCATGGCAAGGGGGTTGGACTAGAGCTTTGAAGGTCCCTTCACACCCAAACTATTCTATGATTCTATGAAAGAGCATAAAACCTGGCCCAGTTCCTATGCTGTCATCTCAGTGACTACACCAGACCGTGCCACACTCTGGCTGACACATCTCCTGCCCGATGCTCGCTCTCAGACATCTGCTCAGCGTTCAGACGTCCCGGTCCCACGCAGGGGCATTGGGTACACCCTGGGCTCCCTTTCACCATTACCTGAGGCTGCCCCTTGCCTGCAGCAGCAGATGAGGTGGGCCATGACACGGCGAGATGAATGAACTAAATTATCTGGGAAGATGCAACTTGTTGGGAAGGGAAGCGCGAGACAAAGCTGCATGCCCGCTCCCAGAGCACTGCAGCGAAATTCCTAGGTCTGACTCTGTGCAAGGACTAACCCATGGGAAGGGCTGGTTTTACGCTCCTTCTCCTAGGCTCTGCAGCCCTCTTGAAGCCAACACACCTGGTTAGAGTTTGGGGGGGTCCTGTCCTTTCCTTCTCTACTGGCCTGAAATTCTTGCCAGCGGTGAAACCCCCTTCTCCTTCACCGGAGCCAGCACTGGGTTCCCTGCTGTTCCAGCAGCTCTGGCTCACTCCTTATAAGACGTTATTTTTACACTTCTCTTAAAATACAACGCTAAGAGAGGCTTCTTGACTATATTAACATTAGGAATCTAATCAGCAATCAGACAGCTCATAATTTTCTGATTAGCTCTGATTATACTCAATCTTTAGGAATGAAAAAAAAAGAGGAAAGAGAAAGAAGGAAAAATATAAAAATATTCTCTGCTTAGTTTTCCCACCCTGATTCCCTTGATGAGGCACAGAGGCACAGCAGCAGCAGCTCTGCTGTCCTCGGCTAAACAGGACAGTGACACAGTGACCTGTAAGCCAAAGATGCTCAATAACCTGCTGCTATCGCACTGCTGATCTTCAGCCTTCTGGGCTTGGCTGGGATATTGTCCCATGAAGGGGCTGCTCAGGGAAAGGAGAAGACATCAAGGGTGCCAGAGCTGCTGACAAACCTGGAGGAGTGTTGTGAGCTCTGCTCCTGAGCCTAACATCTCAGATAACATGCTAAAAATCAGGGTAGAAGGATGCCGTGGAGAAAGGAGACAATGTGTGTGTATCCAACTGGCTCCAGCCTGGAAGGAGGAGCCTCTCCAGGTGAGGAGGAGGAGGAGGAGGAGGCTGAAGAACTCTGTGAAATGAAACCATGGCCACACATCGGCTTGGTAGGGGACAACAAGTGCTTCATAGCAGCCCAGAGGGAAAGATCCCGAGCAGTCAGGATCTGGGAATTGCCAGAAGCTGGAAGGTAAACCAGAAAATGGCCTGAAGACCTCGCAGCAGGAGCAGAGGATGCCCCTCAGCAGGCATATGTGCCTACAGATCAGGAGCTGGGATGCCTTCTCAGAGCAGGCTATTCCTCTGAGCATCTTGAGCCTCCCACAACAGCAGCAGGGAGGACTGAGAGGAATTTGATAGGCATCAGGTGCCCAGCACCACCTTGGGCAGGGTGATGGGACATGTTGGGCAGACAGCAGATGCTGGCAGGGAGCCTGGGGAAGACTCAGGCTTGTCCTGCCTCCACCCATGCCAAGGGACTTTGGAGGACAACTCTTTTGCTGGGCTTTTGCAAAGGAGGAGAAGGGAATGCCTGGTGCTGAGCCTCATAGCTGCAACCAGGAGAAGAGAAACTGAGGAACAAGCCGGAAGAAGAAGATATAAAGAAACCTCTCTAAGAGTTAATCAGTCGCTCACGCTCTGCGTAGGAGATTCATTCCTGACTGCAGCAAGCGATCAGCTGAGGCTATGAAGCATGAGATTTAATTATTTGTATCATAGCCATGGACTGCATAACTACAAATGATATTAATGGTCATAAAATTGTCCAGCTGGCTCTTCAAATCCGCTGCCACCCTGACTCGCTGTCTCCCGCAGCAGGGACTTGCTGCTGTGCAGGGACCATTCCCACCACAGCATAACTGGTGACAAACCCATTCACCAAGCATTGTGGCCAACAGATACCATCTGGAAGGACCATCCCACCTCCAGCCCAGGTTGCTGAGCACGGAGCACACATTTCATGTCTTGAAGACAGCCTGGATAACAAGAAGAACTCCACCAAAGCCCTGACTGGCCACTCATCTGCATTGGCTTCACTGAACCTCTGAGGAGCCTCCTGCCTGCTGGGCAGTGCTTTGCTGGGGAAGGGAGGGCAGCCCCGGCTCCCCACAAGCTGCTCACCGCTTGCCTTTGCTCCAGGCTGCTGCTCAGACCCACTGGCAGAGCTGCCCAGAGGACAGGATAGGGTAGAGTAGAATAGAAAAGTTCAGGTAGGAGGCACCTACAATGATCATCTTAGTCCAAGTGGGAGACTAAGCAGACTCCAGTCCAGTTTGAACCCAGACTAACAGCCCAGGCAGAATTCAACTATAAAAGCAAATGGCCCAGGTTATTGCTAAAGAGCCACTACACCATGCTGCCAGTTGCCTGATGCCACTGTCCTGTAGACCTTCTTGGTCCTTGGCCACTTTTACACCAGCTTCAAAGAAAACACCTTGAAATCACTGTGTGAACTAAACTGTGGTGAAGGAAAAGGCACAAACACCCCAAGGCTTGGCTCTTCCAATCCGCTTCACTGCAGCATCCTAAGCAGGCAGTGGAGTCGTCCCAACTCCTTCCAGCCCAGCAAAGCTGCATCTGCAGGTGACACCCACGTTGTGCCTGTGCTAGAGATAACCCACGGGATCAACCCCTTTTGTCTGCTGGGTCTCCAGCCCTGCCGCTGCCGTCTCCCACAGCAGACACACTGCTTGGCACCCGCATACATGCAACAAGGCTCTGCTATGAAACAATTTCAGTGCACGCACAAAAACCCACCCAAGTTCAGGTGGACGGGGCCTCCACCCTCCCTGTACAGGGAAAGTCTCCTCCTCACACTCCGGGCCCTGCCACCGCCGCTGCAGAGCCCTCTTTTGTAAAGCAGTGCTGGAGCTGTAATTAGTTTGAGGTGACCTCTGGAAAAAAAAGGAGTTCAAGTTTAAAAAGAAAATCTCTGTGGTTAATGCTATGCAAATTGCCAGTGAGGCAATCAGGCTGACTTTTAAACACTGGCCCCCGTTGGAAGGGCTCACAAGACAGCCTTATTGTGTCGCTATCAATTTGCATCTCATTACCCACAATGCGTCGCTGGTTGGAGGTAACCTTTTGGGGAACACACCACTGTGGTGGGGCCTGGGGACAATATGGTTACTCCTGTTTACGAGACTTTTCACATGTCCTGGTACCTGAAACGCGATGTTTGAGAGGCCAGGTCGCTGCCAGCCCTGCCTGCTGCTCAGCCAGCAGCACTGTGAGCTTGTATCACTTGGACCTGGCACCTTCTGCCACCTCCCCCCAGGTCCCTGCCGGTGCTGGCTGTCCCATGGCACTTGCAGGTCCTTCTCACTGGCTCCTTCAATGCTGCGGTCCCCAGAGCCACACGGTAGCAGTCTGCTTCTGCCCGGCCACTCAAGGTGTTTCTGGGAGCCTTTGCACACTTCTAATATCTCTGCCAGCCCTCACCATGCTAGGGAGATGGTACTAAAATAGCATTTTTCTATAGGAAGGAAATGTGCTGCATCCTTGTCCTCAGCCTGCTCTTGCTTCTCCAGTCACCCCACCTGCTGCAGCAGTGTCTCACACCGGGAGCCTCTGCCCCCTTCTCCGTCCCCACCGATTTGGGGTCAGGAAACCAAGTGCTCAGCAATCATCTCACCTACATATATCACTGACCCCTCATAGGAGCTGCCCATCCTGCGGGACCCAGCTGCACCCCACTGCCACCAGCAACAAGGACCTGGCGTGCCCCAGGGCAGGAGCAAGCTACGGGACTTTGTGCACCCTTTGTAACATGATTCATCCTGCTCAACTGGTGACCACAAGGATCCTTCCTCCAGGATGCCCCCACTCCTGACCACCTCCAGTGCCTCTGCCATCAGGACAGGGACAGTCTGGTCAAACTGCTGGCACAGCACAACTGAGCCGAGCCCCTGGGCGCTGGAAGAGGTGGGCATGCTGACAGACCTACCTGCAGGCATGCACACCTCCCCCAGCACCCAGGGGCTCATTTTAGCCGAGAAGACCTCCCTGCAGCAGCCGCCCAGGTCTCGCTCGCTCATTTTCTTTCTCCCCATTAACTCTGCAGTGTGACACCTCCCCGCCAAGTGACAGAGCTTTTCTGCTTCGCTCTGCGCAGACGCCCGCGATGGCTGGCTCCCCGGCGTCCTGCCGGAGCCACATGGCATCAGCGCGTTGCCAAGTGGTGGCGGGTCCCTCCACCAATGCGCAGGTGCCACCTCCGCCACCCGGGCCAGAGGTGCCAAGGCAACAAAGAGACTTCTAATAGGCGAGAGAGCACCACTGCGAGGAAGAAAACCCGACCATTTAAAATCCTTCTGAATAATGGTGCTGCCTCCCTGCTGCTCAAATCAGCCGCAGCACTTTGTTATTATGATAACTAAATACAGAAGATTTTAACAGCTGGAAATACAGCAACAATATTTAAAAGAGTTTTTAAAATTGGTGGTATTTTATTCAATAATGGTAATGTGTTTTTTCCTTTTTTGAAAAAAATTATTTTATTTTAAAGGCGCAAGGTTCCCTACTCTGTTGTTTTTGCACGGTGCAGGTCAGGCTGCGAAGCCAGCTCTCGCCTGGTGATGGCAGGGAATAACACCAAGACACTTAATAACACTGAGACACAGGGCTGCTGGAGGGAGCTGGCAGCTGATGGAGGCACAGGAATCACAGCGTGCTGCTCCCGCACCCGGCTCGGCCTCGCGCCTCGCTGGCCAGGATCCGAAGGTGCAAAACCTGAAGGTGCAAAATCCAAAAAGGTAAAACCCAAGGATGCAAAGCCCAAAGATGCAAAACCTGAAGGTGCTGTGCAGGAGCAGCAGGAACCAGGCAGCAATAATGGCAGCAACCCCAGCCAGAGGTGCCAGCCCCATGCCTGACGAAGCCAAGGGGAGGGTTGGAGTGAGCTGCTGCTGTTATCAGTTCACACCCGCAGATACCAGAGCACTTTCGCCCAGAGAGTAAAGAAAAACGCTTGCTTATCTCCGACACCATGTTGATAACAGCCGGGAAGCGCTTCCTCTTTAGAGGAACCGCAGTGATGGAGGGAGGGCTTGGAAATGTGTTGGAATCAAAAGAAGCCTCCAGAGCCAGGGGTGGGGCTGAAGAGCCCCAGCGTCACCTGCCCGCACAGACATGAAGACAGAGATTGTGCCTCTCCAGGCTTTTAAGCATGAGCACAGACCTTGCTGGAATTCAGACTGTGGTGGCAGATTTGATGAACCATCTGGATGAGACCTGATGAGTCAATGATGGCTGGTGGGACACACAGCTCCTGCTGCGCCTGTAAAGGGACAGGACCCTCTCTCCTCCCTCCCAGGCCAGCAGAGCCTGTGGTCTGAGGGTGGTTCATCCCACGAGGGATCCATTAATCTTGCAAAATGCACCATGATCCATTTGTAGTGTATCAGCAAGTAATTAAGAGAATACTACCAGTGTCAGTGTACATAAAAAGGGACATTTTACGACATAGTATTTAGAGTTGTATTTTTTTTTCACAGTGTGCTGTGCCAATTCATAAGATGCAGTTGGCAGCGGCTCTCCCAGTCATCACTGAATCACATCGGCATCCAGCCCTGCAACCGGACACCCCACGCAGCTTCGATTGGCCGCAACAACAAGTCCAAGCAGTAGAGCTGCCTGCTAATGTGACACCTGGGAACACACCTTGTACCAACACCCTTGTTGCTCTGGGACTTGCACCCTGTAGCCGGCGGCTGATGAGGAGGGGGATGCCTCGGAGAGCCCAGGCAATAAATCTGTTGCAGCTCCCCCATGAGCCAAACTGGAATGTCACTCATGGCAGTAGCAGGTGCCGCTCTAGCTGGGAAAGCATCCCCCGAGGTCCTGGGAGCAGCATCGGGAGGAAACAAGGCTCCCAAGTGCCTCTCTTTCAGCTCTGTGCTTGCTCTAGGAGCTACAGATCCCCCCAGCACACCCAGCTCCACTTGTGCCCCCATCCAGGCAGCTACAGAACGTCATGACTACACTGTGTCCTCCAGCACCCTGGGACCTCCTCAAGACAGCACAGGCAGACAAGTGATCCAAGCCCACAGGCTACTACCAACATATGGAGAGTCAACCATCAGGTCCCAAGGACAACGCAGCACCAGCAGCGCAATCCAGGACCCGGGCTCCGGGTCCTCCAGCAGCCGCCCCCACCCCAGAGCCATTAGCTGATGCTTCAGAGTCGGGGGACAGTCCTAAAAGTCACCATGGGGTTCATTGTTACAGTGGTCAATGCTGTTGCAGAGGTCTGTTTTCCCTGCTATCACTTAAAAAAATAGACCCGAATTTGGAAGCACTGGCAAAAACATGGCACAGGGAGCAGCCCCTTCTGCTGTTCCAGTGTCAGGGCCCGCAGCCGGCTGGCTCCGGGTGCATCCCCACTGCGGCAGAGACCCCTGGCTGGAGAGAAAGGATTTGAGTTAGCGTCATGTGGTATTTATCTGGGGGAGACAGGATGACTGGGAGTGCACAGAGAGATGAAATTGGAAGGAGCTGGGGGACAAAAGGAGGGGAGGAGTGGGGAGCAGGAGAAATGGCAGAAGGAAGCAGGGAGGAGGAGCGGGAGCTGCCGGGGAGGACAGCGCGATTCCAATGCTTCACTCGGTGCCCTTCACCCTGATGCCTATTTAATGTCATCCTATTCAGCAAGTGTCCCCATGATCTGGTAATTATCTTTTACTTACAAAAGAGCATCTCTGTGTCACAAATGCTCCCCTCTCCAGCTCTGCCACAGATCAATATCTCCTCAAGGCCTTCGCCATTGTTTGGGGAATGGAATTGATTTCTCTGAGGAGTGAGGGGAGGAAAAAATATATAAACAGGTGCTGCGCAGATGTGTCCCTGCCTGAGCCCTGCTGAAGGCTGCACTGGGCAAGTGGTGAAGCAGAAGCAAAGCGATCCCAACTGAGCACTGCAGGTATTGCGTCCTACTGCTGTCCCTGCCGAACTGGCTGCAGGGGACGTTTGGCTGTTTTGTCATTCAGTGCACAAGCACTTGAAATGCTGGAGCCAGAAGAAATCTCTTGTTCCAGATATCACCAGCTTTCAAAGATTTTACAGCAGGATAAGAAGTGTGGAGGTGCTGATTCAACACCATCCATAAGGACATGTTCGTGTCCCACTTCAGGGCCAAGGCACGTGGCTGAGCAGTTGCTGCTGTGACCCTGATGGGCCCTAGAAAGGAGCCTTGGAGACCTCCTTGGCTTGAACATCAGCACCTTGGTGTGACCAGGACAGCACCAACAGCAAAATCCAGAGTAATGCAAGAGACACTGAATCACACTGCTGCCGCCAGCGTGATCACAGCAAGCACTGGCTAATCCCGGCAATGCTAACTGAACACCCTTCATGCTCCTCTCATCCGGTGAGAAGATGACCTTCAAAATCATCAGAAGTAAGATAAACACAAGTCCATCTTGTGTTTGAGTCCAGGTATATAAACCCTTGGCATCGCTGAGCTGAGTGCCCCCAGGCATCACGTGGCTCCTGCAGCCAGTGGCTCCAGAGCGCTGGGGATCGCACAGGGCAGAGGTAAAACCACTGCCACAGCTCATGTGTCCCTCTTGAAGCACCACGGCCAGGCACCGGACCCTGAGCCAGCGCCAGCCAGGGCCCAGCGGTGCCGAGGGGCAGCCGGGGTGACGCCACCTCATTTGTACAAGGAGCTGTGAGACGGGCATTTGTCTTTCCTTAAAATACCTTGGCAGAGTTGAGCCATGCCAAGCTTGCAGTCTAGTAGAACCACTGCCATCCATTTCAACCTGTCCCATCATGTCCTAATTTTTTGTTGTTCAAGTGGGAAGAAAGGGAAAAGAAAACAAGTGCAGGGGAAGGTGGAGATTTGACTTGAGAAAACCTGCGGCAAAGCCTTTCTTCCAAGGATCTCTAAGAGTGCATTTGCTGCTCACTGCTGGGGCCTCCTTACCTCCTGAAAAGCAAACAAATCTCAAAGCATGCTCTTCTGTGCAGCAGATCTCAGTTAAGCCTGGTCAGTTTGGGGAAGGTGAAATGAGAGAGGATGGGAAGAGGACACGAGGTGAAAGAGAAGGATGTCTTCCGACACAGTAGCACCAGAATCCTGGCTATAAGAGGGAATAGCAGAGCATACTAAGGGGGAACAAATGTGCAGTGAGAAGATGGAAATCCCTTACAGGGGGAAAAATGTCAGATGGGACTAGATACACATGCAAGTAGCTTTGGAAGGAGTCAGCTCATTCAGGGAATTCAACAGCACGTCCACAGATGAAATTCAGGGCAAGCAGATCCAAGGTACTGCTTTTGGGGAAGAAAAATTAAGACCCATCACGCATGCTGAGGTAGCTCCAAATTAACCCCAACCATTAGAGGAAGAGATGGAGGCACTCTGGAGCACAAACATCTCAGCGGAGGTGATGGTCTAAAGATGCCAGTTTGTGCTCACAAGTGAGCGGCAAATAAAACTGTCATATTAGCAAGCAGGTCTATAAATCAGTGGGTCTCTCATCTGTGACACCGCACGTGGCTCTGCTGTGCCGAGCCGGGGGAAGAGGCAGATGCGGGGCAGGTAAGAGCAAAGCAGATGTTGGGAGCATAGGAGGAACCCAGGCACTGACAGACTGAAAACATTTGGAGGATTTGATTCACTTAAAGGAAGAAATGAATTTCAAAGGACACAGATGTATAAACCTCCATGTAAAAGAGAAGGTACCTCTGAGCTTGATTATTTAAATGTTCAGATCTGACGATGAGAAACAGCTCCCTGTGGAACTCAACGCTTCGAGATGCCGGGGACACGATACGTTTTTTTAAGGAACAAAAATCAGATTAATCAGAGTATCATCGGTTGTGCTAGCTGAGATCAAAGTACAGAGGAATATAAGCACTATCACTCAAGGATTTATACCTCCCAAGTAACTGCTTAGGATTAGAAAGAAATTTCAATAATCTGCCAGCTAAGTGTGCATTGCGAGAGTAATAATCCTTCTCTCCCTACATCTGCTAGCAGCTACTAATGGAGATGGCAATAAGCTAGGTGGATCGTAAACCTGACCTGATCTGATTGCTACCTTATAAACTGGAACACGAGGGTATTATAATTTCTCCCGGGCTAACCTGTTGTAAACCAGGACTGCGCCGAGGCAGGAGCCACAGGAGCAGAGCACCGAGATGTCTTCTCTTGGAGCTCACCACTCATGGGGAGGCAGACCCATCTGCAGCAACTCTATTGATTTTTATATAATTCGTTCTAAACATTTCTAGTCGCTTCCCAAAATGGAACATTTCCCCAGAAGACAATATATGTACAAAGTTACAAGAGGACAGGAGCTCGAACGTGTGTGGTTTCTCTGTGGTAAGTCTATGGTTTGAGCTGGTGCTTGATGTAGCATCAAACCCAGGCAAGCAGAACTAGCTCATGTCTTGGATAAACTGAACCTCAACATCACTCCCAGTGGTTTTCCCTTTCTATTCTGTTTTTATTTTTTTCAAATGTGTGGCACATTTAATGGAAGGTGACCCACTTGCCATTTAACATGGGGATACAGGAAGATGCTGCCCGCTTTCCCTCTTGTTCAAAAACACAATCTGGTGGGATGGGACTTGTTCACAGCAGGATGTGGGATGGGGTACACTGCTTACACCCAAATGGCTCCAAACACCATCAGGGAGGGCTGGCTGGACGGAAAAAATAACAGTGAGAAGAAACAACATGCACAAAGGGAGGAAGTGGGCAAGAGAAGACTTTCACACCCAGGCATCCAATATAACTGATTTCCTCCAACAAACTCTGAGTGAAAGGTTATCTCTGGTATTAGAGAGCTATGAGAAAAACGTCAAGAGTTTTCCCAGAGAAAAGTGAATAACTTTTTTGTTCCCTGTTTTCTCTCCAGAAAGGAAAACAAGATGAAACAGCAGCAGGGAACAGCACTCGGCTGGTCCCAGACCCTGCTCTGCACGTGCAGAATCAGCACGAAACACATAGGAAAGAAAAAAAAATCCCAGTATAATTTCCTTCCAAATTCACTACACTTTGTGTATAATATGGATTTAATAGCCGTAAAACCCAGAAATAAGAAAATGCAATTTTAGGAGAGGGAAAGCAAGAAAGCCTCTTCTCCAAATTAATCTCCAGCAGAGCAGGACGCAGCCCTGAGTCCCGCCAGGTGCCAGCACGGTGACCCCGCTCTCTGGGCACACCACCAGCCCTTCTTACCCAGCAGAGGAGGAGCATGAGCCACCACAACAGCATTTAACACATCTACGCTGGTGTCAGTGGGAATACATTTGGCCCATAACTTAAAAAGTCCAAAGAGATGGAAGGAATCACCTTAAAAGCCCTTGTAGAAAAAAAATGCGTTGTGAACAAAAGGCACTGCTCGAGGCAGAGCACCCATGGGGCCAACTCTGAGTGGAGAAAGGTGAAGGGGAACCCGGCCATCTCCCTGTGCTCTAGCAAACAGTGGGAGCCCAGTGCTGGCACCGCTCCCAGCTCCCCACCGCCCTCCCAAGACACCAGCATCCCTCTCATGAGCTCCTGGTGGCCACAGGCGGCTGAGTGCTGAAGGGTGACCTGCCAGGGACCCCCATGCCCCGTCTGTGGCTTCCCTCACCTTCGGGAGAAGGGCGAACCCTCTCTTTGCAGCGTGTGTTCTCTTAATACCAATTAATCCCCTATTGATTCCCGGCTTAAGTGGAGCCGAGCTGCTTATCCTCGCCCAGCGCAATCACTGACGCTCATGGGTTTGTGCGGGGAACACTGTGTAGGTGACACGGGCTGGAGCAGAGCTGAGACAGGTCTTTTGTTGCAGACCTGCAGCTGGGGAGGGGGCGGCTTGCTCCCAGCAGAGACACCCCAAGCAAAGCAGCTTCTGAGCTTTTCATGCCAGCCTAACTAGAGGGATATGATGGTTAAAGAAACACTCTCCCTATGCAACCAACCCAAAGGCACCAGGTCCTTTCCTTCACTTTAAAATCAGAATTTTAAAAACAAGGAATGCTCAGCAGTGCAGAGAAACTGTGCAGCAAGAAACATGCCCAGGGCAGGTGCCTCCTCTGGAAGCTTTGGCCTCAATAAGACACCTCCCTTGCGCCCCTCCTGCGGCTGAGCTCGCTGGGAAGGTGCTGGCATCATCCTGTGCCACCTCCCAGCCATGCACCAAAGGGACTGTCACCACGTGCATGGTCCAGATTGTCAGAGCAGAGGTCTGGAGGAGCTCTGGGAGCTCCTGGCAGCTCAGCCCTGGGGACTGAGCACGGCTCCTTCCCACTGACACCTACCCATGTACTGGCTGCTGGGTTATTTGTCATCTCAAAAAGAAATCCTCCAGTGGGAGTTTCCACCACCGAAGCCAACCTGGAGGGTGATCCAGCAAGCAAAGGATATCAGAGAGAAGCCGGCACTGCCGTCCCTCCCTGCCCTGCCTGTCACAGCCTGGCAGCATCAAGAACAATGTCAGAGTCTCATCATGCGTTTCACTGGCCACGAGCAGTGGAGAGAAAGCATTGCTATGGGAACGGGACATCGGAGCTGACAGGAGGTGGCCTTTGCAGTCTCCTAGGAGGATGGGGACGTGGCGCTGCTTCCCATTTTAGGAGGCTGTTGTTTGAGCTGTGTTGGGAATGTGCTGTGAAGGGGACTGAGCCCCAGCCGGTCTCACAGGCACCGTTGGGGCAGGGGACACACACGGGGCATTGGCAGTGCCCGGCGCAAGGCACCCTGCCCGCTCAGACCCATCATCACCTCGATCCACCGATGCCTGGTACCCGGCACGCAAAACCCACGCTGGCTCTGCTTCCCGTTCAGAGCTCAAAGAGCTCATTGAATGGGGACAGTGAAAGATGGAGCTGAGCAGAGCCCAAATAACGGGGCTGGGAAAGACAGAAGCAGGAACCAGCAAAATTTAATGTAAGATGGTGTCCTGTCTTTGCCAGGATGGGAGTCCTCTGGCTTCAGACAGCTCAGGTTGCCCTGCAGCAAGGGGAAGAGTGATAGCTGAGGAGGTGACTGCCATCATCTTTCCACTAAAAGGCCTGGGTTTAATGAAAGCAGATTTGCAGAGTAACCTACAAAACTGCAGGGAACTCTGCGGGCAGCTGGTTACAGTGTTGTGTTCACATCAGCTGGTTATGGTGTTGTGTTCACACACCAAACTGCCCCATGTGTCTCCAAGTCCAACCATACAACCTGTGCCCATGCAAATCCCCTCCAGATCATGACACTCTCCAGGACTCACCTCCAAAAGTCTTAGCTCAGCACTTAAGTGTGTAGCCCAGAATTAGCAATGAAGTCTCTTGAGCCCCGACGAAAATGGGCAAGAGAAAGAGGCAGTTGAGTCCAGCCCTTTGATACTTTGGGGGCCCTAAGACACAATCTCTGCTCTGGCTTTCTGCAACCTCCGTCAAGGCACTTAATCTCTGTCTGTCCCAGCTGGATTCAAACGGATAGAACAACTCCCCTCTTGCAGAGAGCACTGTGAGGCACCACAGGCAGAGAAAAAGCTGAGATGAGTAGAACCAAGAAGATTTTTTGTTATAGAAGTTGACCCCAAAAGTTAGAAAAACAAGAAACACGCCCAATTTGTGGTGTGTCAACAAGAACATTTCACTTATGTCTCCCTCTCCATAAAGTTTAGAAAAACACAATATTGTTTCAAAAGTATCACAAGGGACTATTTGCCTTTTTCTTGCCTTATTCTGCCCCTTTAACAGTGAAATTTGTAGTGTTTTTTGGAAAACAAAAACATCTGGTAAAACATGCCCCCCAGACTCATACAAAAATACTGCAGATAAAACAGAAACATCCAGCAACAGGCTCTGGTGACGAAGGACTGACGTCAGAGGCCTGAAGGATGCTCTGTTCGGCTCCACCGGTGAGACCCTAATCACACCAGAAGGCTCCTGGCCTGGGCTGAGACGATGGAATTGCTTTTTAATTTGCAAACTGTGCATATTTTCCTGATGGTGTTTACGCCGAGCTACAGATCGGTGCTCTGCCATTGACCAGATAATTGCCAAAGAGTTAGCTCCTGTCTAGGGTATTTTAACCTTACTCTTGATATTCAGCAGTGCAATGGTTTGAAGTCCAACTCAGAAGCACTTGAGAGTAATAAACTGGGAGAGGGAAAGAGGGGGGGCTACGCTATATTGTTATGATTCTGCAAAGGTTTCTGTTTTCTTTCTTGTTATCCTAATAACCCTTTTATAGAGCACGTTGTTGGCAAAGCCCTCTGCTGAGGCAGCCGGTTCTGTGTAGGCACAAGACAATTTGCAAAAGCAATAAACTGACATTCAGCTGAAAAAGCCTGATAGAAAGATGAGCCATCAGCAAATCCCCCTACACATGCATGGCCTTCAAGACACACCAGGTTTATATTGCAGTAAAAAAAAATAATAAACCCCAAACAAGCATGCATTGTGTGGCACAGCCCCAGCCACACCAGGGAGCTGCGGAGGCAGACGCTGGCTCTGCTCGTGGGAGGCTGGAGGTCAGTGGCCTTGGAGGTGTCCTGGCGTCACCAACCACAGGCACTGCTTTGTGGGAACCCCTTTGGAAACTGCTAATGAAGCTCCCTGAAGACAGGTTGGCCAATTGCCCCTGCGATGGCTGGTAAAGTGATTTTCCAGAATCACCTTCCTTTGGTGGTTAGAAACCTTCAGGTATGCGGCCCAGGGGTATCCACTGGAAATTTCTCATTATTCCGGGGTTGATGCTGTATATGAGCTTGAACAACCTCTCTCCCTCTGCACATTAACCCCCTTGCTGTATTTACAAGAAGAACGGTAT
The DNA here is from genome assembly GCF_964273445.1 of Streptopelia decaocto. Taxonomy (NCBI): domain Eukaryota; kingdom Metazoa; phylum Chordata; class Aves; order Columbiformes; family Columbidae; genus Streptopelia; species Streptopelia decaocto. The sequence continues at coordinate 6,479,400 of NC_138662.1, forward strand.
TTTCCCCCTGACCTTTGGGCTCTGACCCATGCTTACAGGCAGATGTCCCAGATGAAACAGGGACAGGTCCCCCCATTAGCCCCCTTGTCCCCCATCCCCGGAAGCTTCAGCCCATTGCAGGGATGGCTGAAGGGGACAGGGAGCTGCTCCCAGGCTGCTGGGGTCCCAGGGCAGCACAATGCACACATGGCTACTGATTACAGGTTTACACCATAGACCACAGCTCACCAGAGCTCTGTTGAGATAGCATTTTGACCTTCCATCTCGCTGTCTGGAGCTCCCCTACAAGCACCCATAGATGACATGGGCTTTTGCCACAAGCACATCACGTCAGCAGTTCATGGTCGCCCTACAACCAACAAGCACAGCTCCGACTTTCTAGTCAGTCAACCCTCTATTGCACAAGCAGTTCTCGTGCTCACCCATACGCTGTGTTATCCTTTTGCATCGTGTCACCCTGACGTCCCAGCCTCTTCGCCTTTTCCAGCCCTCAAGGTCGTGGGGCTCCTCGGTGACAGCCTGACACTCCTCTACCCACATTATGCATGTGGCACCCCAATAAATTTTACTAGCACATCCCCTTTTGTGTCCTGGCCATTAATCAAAAATAAGATTAATCTGGAGATTAGAGAACTGCACCAGTAATGTCCTTCAACCCTAATAGTTACACGCATCCTGGTCCTTTCTGAAGGGACTTCATTGGTTTCAGAGTAGGCAAGCACAAAATGGAGCTTTGAAGGGTCTCTGGCTAGCCAAGGACACAGGCTCCAAAGAATAAGTCATCAGCTGAGGTGTAAAGAGCAAAATTTATTGCATTCAGAGCCAGGCTGGCTGGAGAAATCAAGCCTGAGCAAATAGAGACATATTACCAGGGCAAAGCTTACCGCCGAGTCTTAAGCCTATACTTCTGTGGACAGCTAATCCTGCTAACATTAAAACAGGAGCTGAGGGCTTTTTAATGGCAGAGCTATTTATGGAGAGCTCATCTAACTCTTCATCATCTCCCCAAGATCTTGGTGGAGGAAAGAGCCTCATAACTCAGAGGCCTGCTGGACACAAAAGGCAAACAGATGTCGATGAGAGCAGGGTGGAGACATGAGGAGGATCTGGTGGCCCATCTGATAGCCCCACAGATGGCGCCGCTCGCTTTGGTGACACCATTCACAGACTGAGCAGCTCAAACAGCTCGTTGTGCTGTCACCTTCTCTCTCCAGCCTCCTGCCAAGGCTTGTCCCACCTGACATCATCAGGGTTACCTTGTACCATGCCCACCATGCTTCTCCCCAGGAATTGTTCCCACTATTGCAGACCTTCAGGGCACCCAGCCAAGTCAGGCAGCAAGCACAGGGCCACCCTTCAGCCGCAAATCCTCACTGCCTTTTCCCCATGGCACTCACCCCTGCTGCAGGGATGAGCACCGGTGGCCTGGCTGCTCGTGCCTGGTGGCCTCAGGAGACTGGTGGTTAATCGGGGAGGGAGCAGAGACAGAGGTGGGGAGGGAGGAGCAGCAGCTGGCAGCTTGCTGGAGTCCTGGCAGCCCTGCTCAGTGCTTTGTCAACGCTCCCTCTGCTTAATCTCCTTTTCAGAAGAGCATCTTGTTTAAATAGGATGATTCTTCCTAAGATAATTAACTCCTCAGTGAGAGCTGAGCTGACCAGACATGCTGCTCTCTGCAGCCCCCTTCTGCCGGTCCACATTCTCCTTTATCCCACTCCACCCCATCACCACTGACTGAAAGCTGCCAAAGTCCTGACCTTAGCCAGATCCATCTCCTCCTTCCACAAGTACCTGTCATGACCTGCTCTCCATCTAAATCCCTTTTTGGGCTTCCCACTTCTTCCTTTCGCCTTCCTCCTGCCCATCTTCTTCCTACCTCTGTACATGCTCAGATGCCCTATTTCTGTCCAGCATCCTTCAACCTGTTGCCTCCAACTATTCCACAGACCCCAGCTCCCCAGCCTGCTGCCTTCCCACCTCAGTGCAAGCTCCTTGCCACCACCCCCTAAAAGCACTCTGCTACTGAAGGATGTCCATCATGTCCCAGCTCAGGTAAGCGAGGGGGTTTGCTGCTCCAGCTGTCGTCCAGCTAACAGCAAAATCTTAATTTCGATCACCAGCCACAAGAAAAGAGAGAAACCAAACCCCTTCTCACACTGGAACAGTAGTGCTCTCTCTCACCACCCACTTCTCAAAATAAGGGCATCTTCTGAAGCAAAAACTTCAGGTGATGGGGAGGGCTGAGATTTTTTTTACGTTTCACGTCCCTTTAATTTAAAGAACGCTTTATGCAGCTGTCAGAAACAAAAATGAGAATTTTGTATTTTTTTAGCAGTCTTTGAAATAAGGATGCTATGTGGGATCAATTTTTTATGGCAGTAAAGTAAAGGGGGAAAATAGCAGCAATTTTCTCTTTTGAACATGGCCTATTTAATGGCATGGATGTCACAGTGCAGCTTTATCCAGAGAGAAGGAGAAAAAGCCACAAAATGGTACTGTGGTCAATCAAAGACTTCTACACTACAATCTCCTTCTCCATCTCTCCTGCAGCCAGCTGAGATTTCCATCACTTCTCTCTTAGCCTTTCTTCCCATCTCTCCCCTCTCCACAGCCCTGACAGAAGTTAAAATAAAGCACTAAGTGTCCACATCCAACGGTCCCTCTGTGGAAAATGCTGGCACGCCAGACACAGCCACTCCTCAGGAATCACAGACTGATGCAGCACATCAGAAACGTTCTGGCAGCACACAGGGAGCCAGGGAAATGCCGCTGCTCCAGCGGGATGGCACGCAAGCAAGAAAATCTATTTTGTTATGATGCTGACAAACATCTGGTGTCACAGGCAGCTCCGCTTCATCCCTCAGCCTTCCCCGGGGACCCTGCTGCTGGTGAAGTGATGTCCCTGCTGTGTCCTCCCATGGAGCAGGTGGCTTAGTCCCTGTCCCGAGGGCCAGGCAGGAGGGAAGTCCCAACCCACAGAGCTTAAGTGGGGACAGAACACAGCAACATGCCAGCAGCCTGGGTCATCCCCACAGTAGCAGGGGGAGCAGGGGCAGGGGACAAAGGACGAAGCACCCTGCAGAACGCCCTGCCAGGTCCTGGCCCCTCTGACGCCTTCCTGCACATCCCCACGGCAGCAGGCAGGGCACACAGGGCTGCAAGGCTTACCTGGTGCTGGGCGTCCCCTGCCTGCACCCTGCCCACGGCTGGGTGACCGGCAGCACTCGGCAGGCTGCAGCTGGACCTCCCTCTGCTGCGGATGGGCAGGCGGCACAGGCTCACGTCGCACAGCAGGACGAGCAGCCTGACCTCGAGCACCACCTGCCCCAGCAAGAGCATCTCCTGCCCGCAATGAAGCTGGGCACAGGCACCCCACGGAGCAGCAGGATCTGAGGCTCCAGGACTGGGGCAGGAGGAGACTGGCAGAGAGACAAATTTATTTAGGCTCCCTCAGCTTCTTTAGGTTCCATTTTTAAGATACTTTTTTTTTTTTTTTTTCCCCCCAAACAATCTTACACAAACCCTTATATTGACTAAAACACACACAGGACTGCATTTCTTCTCCATTTCACTTAAAACCTCGATGTGTTTCAGTCCCCTCCCAGCCAGAGTCCCAGGCAGAAGCCAGCCTGGCTCCAGCAGCAGCAAGGAGGACCCAGCCAGGATCCAACCCTGCAAAGGCACAAGGAGTGTTGAGAAGAAGTGGGAATGCCCCTCGTTTTGATTATTTCAGCCTTAATTAGACACACATTGGAAGCTTGGAGCCAAGTTTCAGATTCTGGCTTCCCTGAGGCTCAGGAGTGCTGGGGTCTGGGGTTTGGGTTCTGAGCCAGAGCCGGTTTAATTCTCATCATTAACACCACAGGGAGAGACTTTACCCCAGCCTGGACTAATCCCTGCTGTAATTAGCTGTGAACAGGGAAGATACATGGACCTCTGGCTTTCAATACAACTGACCTTCAAATGTAAAACATCTCCACGTCCCATGCTCTGCTCTTGACACTAAGGCCGGAAGCAGGGACATCAGTATGGGGGCTGTGGAGGCACCAGGTCCTTTCAGGGACCTCAGCCCTCATTCTTCCCATGCACCACCATGGTGGTGACTTACACTGGAGACTTGAGCCCTCAGCTATGATGCTGCCACATATAGTGAGGGAGCTCTGTGCTTTTTGTATGAGTCACCATCAGCTTCATTTGACTCGCAAGTACACCAAGCACAGAGGGGTAAGTTATTTGCCTGAACCCAGACACTGAGTTAAAGGTAAAATAAGAGCCTGTAGCCAGATCCCACTTGATACACGAATCCCACACCCAGAACAGGCAATGGGTTGTGCTGAGGCTTAAAAAAATAAAAATAGTAGAGAAGGAGACAAGAGGAAAAGTCCTTTTGGGAAGGTAAAGTATGTTCTGAAAGATGGATGCAGCTCAGCCCCTTGCAGGCACTTTCACTGAAGCTCCAGGATGGGGATGAGGAGGCCATGAAGCTCCTGCTGAGAGGCAGGATGGGGGGAGCACAGCCCAGGTAACTGCAGTCACGGACAAATGCCACATGGGACCAGAGCAGGGGTGGGCCCTTCTGCTGCCCACTGCCCTCCTGCTGCCTGGGCAGCCTCCACCACCCCCGGCTCTGTGCTCCTGCCTGCTGTCCCCCACGCTTGAGCCATCCCAGCTCTCTGCAGGGACCCCAACCCCACCTGCGGTGCAGCGAGCACCACTGCAGGGTGACCCCGAGGCGGCTGCCTCGCGCTGCCCTTGCTGTGCTCTGCTCCGCAAAAGGCTTTTCTTTCTCCAAGGGCACGGGAAGGACACGGGCTGCGGAGCTCTCATCACGCAGCAGAGAGGGATGCGAGGGGAGTTGGGGCAGCTGTGGAGAAAGGGGTTGCTCCCAGGACAGGATCCTGGAGCAGTTTAGCAAGCCAGGCTCCAAAACCAAAAACTGCATGTGTTTCCCAGGTGCAATCCCTGTTGCTGCCTGCATGGACCCATGGGACTCCCAGCTGCAGCTCCCACCCTGGGACTGGCTGTGCAGCCTCAGGCCTCAGTTTCCCTGCACTGAGGCATGTCAGGCACTGCAAACAGTGAAGCTGAGGGTCTCAGCAGCGCTCAGTACCCTCCACATGAAGGGCAAAGACACAAATCTGATGCAGGGAGGAGCATAACCCGGTGATGTCTCTGCCAGGGGCCAGCACTCCAGCAAGCTGCTGCTTCTGCTGTCGGAGCTGCTCGCACAGCTTCCCATCCAAAATCTTCATCTAAATCAGCCTCGAGCAGCTCTGGTGACGCCTGCGTGGCCCAGCTAGCAGAGCAAACAGCCCAACACCGGCGCTGGAGCAGTCTTGCCCTGAGCCCACCATGCTGATGCTTGGAGATACGAGTGCCCACCTCCGTCTGCAGCTCTGCTCCACTTCGGGAGGATGGGCTCACAAACACTTTATGTTAACTGGCTTGTGGCTCCTGTTAACTGCTTTTGTGCATTTAAACCTTCCAAGCAGTGCCAGCCAGAGCACATGGGGAGGACTGAAGGGGAGGACTGTCAGGGAACAGCAGGCTCCCAGACTCACTGCCGTGACCCAAAGCACCGCGCCTGCACCACCAGCACAGGCCGGGGTGTTTGGTGCGGGGTGAGCAGGGCACGTCGGGCAGGGGGAAAGCAGCCAGGCACCAGAGCAGTACGACAGGCTACAGGGAAGGAACAGGGCAAATCCAGTGCTGGGGATGGGCAACCAGGATGCAGAAGGCGGGTGCTGCTGCTTCGGCTGGTGCTGCAGCCCCTTGGCACCACATTCCTGCTGTTGGCACCCAGGTCACAGCAGGGAGGGCACCCCCCAGCAGTGCCCAGACATATCCCAACATATCGCAGTATGGATGAGGTGGCCGAGGACCACAAGCCCATTTTGAGCTAAAACGTGCACAAGAGGAAAGGCTGCCAGACACCTTTTACACCAGCTGTTGGGCTTTGTCACACGGGCTAAATGGCCCACACACCGGGAGTGCCAGGCTGGTGCTGCACGTACTCCAGCATGCCTGCCAGACCTGCCTGCAGCCAGTGTCACCCAGAACAGTGGAGAGCAGGGCAGGGATGGGTGCTGGCACAGGGGGACCCCCCCCAAAACACTCCCTCCCCAGGGACCCCAGTAATAGCCCCTCTGGCAAACCTGGTGGGACACAGAGCCGAGGCTGGGCTGGTGGCCGTGGTCAGAAGCCATCATTGGGAAGGCAACCGTGTCCATCACCCCAGGTCCTCAGGTGCTGGTGGCATCCGCTACCTGCCAACAGCCACATCCTGCACCTCCGGCAGCACTGAGCCTTCGGAGCAATTAGCAATTCTGAACTACAAAACATTGTCCCAGTGGGATAATAAACTCCAACATCTGTCAGAAGAGCTAGCGCCTATCAAATTGCCAAGAGAAACATTTTTCTTCTCATTCAATTCACAGCTAAATTGAAAACAACCCCAGAAAGTATCCAGTGGCACTGGCTCAGCATCCATCTCTGCGAGCGTGCAAGCTGTTCACCATTGCAGGAAAAGCATCCCGGCCATGCAGTGATCACTCAATCAAATTAACAAATCATTTTATTTAGATATGAAAAGAAGCTGTAATTGACTGATGGCATGTTCCCATATGGCACCATACACTGAAGAAGAAGTAAAATACTCAACACAATCACCCCCTTGGAGCATGCACTTGTTGCAGCCCCAGGAGAGGAATGAGCCAGGGGGGGCAGCTGCGGGGGCTGGGCTGTCAATACGGGGGGGCCATGGATGCCCGGCCCCCTCTGCACCGAAACCGCTGCCGAAGCACAGAGGAAGGTGATGGTTTCCCACCCTTCCAAACCCAGTGGTGAGGTCCACTTGGTACTGTCTGCAGCACCATAGGGGGGACCCTTAACATAGCACAGCACCAGGGGAAAAAAAGGAAAGCACTCTTATTTTATAGATGGGGAAGCCAAAATTCGTACACGGGAATCAAGAGGATCTAAAGCATCTCTCTGCAGGTGCCATTCCGGCAGGGTCCCTGCCTTGTCCCCTCACGTGTCTAATGACAGCTTGGCTAATGGCAGCTTGCCTGAGCATTGGTGGCCTCACGGGGCCCATGCAGGGACATGCTGGATGGTACAGGCTCGCAGTCACTTAAATCCTGACTGTGGCTCCTGTAGGGCACTTTAACATATGGTGTAGAAATTGTGGCAGGGGACAACAAGTTCCTACCTGCTCCAAAACCAAACCTTCCTTCTAATGGTGACCTGTCCCATCTGACAGTGACCTGGGTGTTGTCTGCTTGACCAGGTGATGGAGGGGATCATCCCAATGACACACACAGAGCTTGACAATGCTCCCATCTCATCTGAATTAATTCAGAGCATTAGGGAGAGTCAGGATAACAGAGTCTCAAGGATGCTTATTGAAAACAAAGGTCAGCATGCTCCCAGCCTGGCATTTCCCAGCCCGGTGTTTCCCACCCCACTTCCCGCTTCAGTGAGAATAGCCACCTGCATATCAAAGAGTGAAATGGGGAAGCGGGGTGCTCTGAATAGCATCCCCTGGGGAGCAGCCCTGGGAAAGTCCAGTATCCCGATGAGCTGCAGGGTGGCTGCTGCTGGCCCACTGGGGAGCAGTACCCCAGAGCAGTGTGTCATAGAATCACAGAACCATTTTGGTTGGAAGAGACCCTCAAGATCATAGAGTTCAACTGTTAATCCAACACTGGCACTAAACCATGTCCCTAAGAACCTCATCTACGCTTCTTTTAAACCTCTTCAGGGATGGTGACCCCACCACTTCCTTGGGCAGCCTGTTCCACTGCTTCACAACCCTTTCTGGGAAGAAACTTTTCATAATATCCAATCTAAACATCCCCTGGTTTAACTTGAGGCCATTTCCTCTTGTTCTATCACTTGTTTCTTGGGAGGAGAGACCAACACCCTCTATGCTACAACCTCCTTTCAGATGTGCCAGGGCATCCATGCATGAGGCTGGACAGACATCCCCAGTGCTGTCAACATGCCCAGTGATGGCCAGACTGGCCTTTTGACAAGTGCACAACCAAACCTTGGTGCTTCACCAATGACATTTGCCTTGTAAAGGTTGCTATGTTTGAATGCTCCATTCAATGACCACAGACAACGCAAAGAGCTCCTCTCTTTGTCACACCTGGTAAGATTTAGAAAAGCTGCTTCTCTTTGAAATTGCTGCCCAAGATCCACTTCCCACCTACCCAACATCATCCCTTGCAGCACATTGGAGTGTAGAGTACTCAAGATCCTCCCTGCCACTGCAGCCCCCAAGGCTCTCCACTCCCTCAGGCATGGGCTGTATTTGCAATGCAAGGAACAAAGAGCTGCAAAAACCCAAAAAAAAGAGTGGTGATGCTGGTAATGATCCCTGCAGGACTCTGCAGGCTAAGACGACAACTCACCTTCCTGCTCCGCAACATGCTGAAAGCCACAAATATCATTATAGCTCAAGCATAACGTGACACTCACATACACAATTGTCCAAACTGATCTGAGAGATGGCTTGCTGACAATATGTCCAAATTAGAAATAAATAGCAAAGAGAATCTGATTGAGAGCCGTCCACCTTTATTCATGTTGTCAGCAACAGTTTTGCCAACCATACACAATGCCGGGTGAGATTTCTCTCCTTCCCCAAAATGTCAAAATCGTTCTGACTGCATGGTCAGAAGCATTCCATCAATGGAGGAGAGCTGTCTCCAGTGCCTGCCAGCCCTGGGTAGCACAGCCCGGCCTGACCCTGCAGCCACCAGCCCCGGGGACGGAGGTGGGCAGGTGTCTGCTCTGCATTGCTGTGCCCTCACCGCGATCCACAGGGACGGCTGGCTTCCAAATGGAGGAAGAGCTAGACATGAGGAATCATTTACAGTGAGAGTGATGAAACACTGGCCCAGGCTGAGAGATGGTGGATGCTCCATCCTGGGAGATATTCAAGGGCAGGCTGGATGGGGCTCTGAGCAACCTGATCCGGGTGAAGATATCCTTGCTCATGTTAGATGGGCTGGACTAAATAAGCTTTGAACGTCCCTTCCAACCTAAACGATGCTATGATTCTATGAAGGATGCAAGAAGGGGAAACCTTTTTGACTCTTCAGAGTGGAGGGAAAAACTTGTAGGCCAGAAAGGGCAGAAAAGCCTGAAATACTCTGCAGTGTATCGCTGTCCCCTGGCACAAGCCTCAGTCGGGTCTGGCACCGCCCCGGTGCGGAGCCGCAGCCGGCTGTGGACACGCTGGGAGCAGTGTGTGGGACGAGATTCTGCCTGACAGTGAAAACCACCCCAGACTTTCATTCACATGGGGGGAGCGGGGAAAGGCGGGAGGGGTGAGGGTTTGAGGTTGGCTCGGTTTCCTCCTTTGAAATCCAGACAAGTCCAAGGGAGCGTGCAGTATATACAGGAAATAGGATGGGCACACACAGCTGAGCTGCCCTCCCCATGCCCTGTGTGCTTAGCTCTCACCTCAGCCCCCAGCACCCCCTGCCCTCGCAGTGCCTGCAGGCAGGGATATGACATGCCTTGCTCCCGAGCTGGCTTACAGATCGCTTCAGGCCCAGCAGGTACGACAGACCTCACAGTCAAAGCCTTGCTCAGACTTGCCAAGGTCTTGAGCGCATCCCTGTGCTGCAGGATCCAGCGCGTCTGGCACCAGCATTACCTACTGCCACACCAAATAAGCGCTGGGCAAGGCTGCGGTTTTGCAAGGGCTGGTCCTCCTGAGCAGCCACGAAACTGCAGGGAAGCTGCTCACCCTTGGTGTGGGAGGGCATCTCAGGGAGCCAGGTGATATTTTGAGACCTTTGCAGTAAATAAATGAAGCAGCAAGATGATTTATTGGAAATCACCCTGGATTTCCTCGCCTCTACCCCTGCAGCTCTGTGACCGCCAGAGCAGCTGTTCCATGGGGCTTGGAGCCTTCAGCAACGCCAACACGGAGAGTCTCACCCGAAGTAGCCTCCAGGAGGAGGTTTCTGCAAGCAGGTCCTCCCCTGGCAGCAGGAGATTCAGCACAGCTGTACCTCCACTCATCTGACCCAGCTCACAGCAGGCCAGAAAGGCCAAAGGGAAAATAACCACAAGCAAAAACCCCAACAGGCCATCCTGCAGGAGACCAGTGTGATCTCAAATACAGACACATCGCCACCAGGCCCACCGATGTGGTGCCCTCCAGCTCCAAGAGAGGGTATGGACTTGAGGCAGGAATTACTGGGTGAAATTCCCTGGCCTGTGTAAGGCAGGAGGTCAGAGGTGATGGCTGCAACTGTCCCTCCTGGCCTTTGTGTCTACGAGCCTCAGAGAACCAAGAAAGAGGGAGAAGCTGTTTGCTGAGCGATGCTCCTCAAGGTTAAAGAGGGGTGGAGGGATGCTGAGCAGAGGATGGAGACAGCTTGGGCACACCAAGGGAGCTATCAGATGGCCTATGCAGTGGGTTTATAGGCCAGAAGGGCATGGCAACATGGAGATGAAAAGCAACCATAAAGAATACACACGGCCTTGTCCAGCCCCAGGATTTCCATGGGTTCAGGGCAAAGATGGAGCACAGCCCCATAGGTGCCCTGCAGCCCCCGTCCCGGGTTTGCTCCAGGATCCTGCAGACACGTCTGCCCACGCTTCTGCACAATGGCTGCATCTCTGCAATGCTTGCTTAGAAACCCTGGAGATTAATGACCAGAAGAAGGAATCTATCTGGGAGATAAAAGCATTATGTTAAAAGCATGACAGCAATTACGTTAGTATTAGTCACAAAACACTGCACACTTGGAGAGATTTTAAGTTGGGCTCCTTGTTTATTTGCTTTGCTTTCCCCCTCCCTGCACAGCTCTGGTATTCCTGTTCCCTCTGGAATGGCAGCAGCAGTGACAACCTGACCAAGCACCAAGCGAGATGTCAGGGTCAAGGAAGATGCTAACGGGGTATTTCTCATTCTCCGCCTCTCTCAGTGACTATCCAGCTCCTTTACATGAAGTTAACAGCCCAACACACCTTCATGAAGGCAGGAAAACAGGAAGATGAATAACCTGAGATGCAGCCCGTGCCTTTCAGCCTTCCAGGGACACTGAGTGTTGCCCTGGTGACACGCAGAGCTCTGACTTCCACCTGCAGCTCCTCCAGTGGTGCCTTCTCTCCAGAGATAGCCCCTGGGAGCCTAACTACCTCCACACCCCTACTCCTCCTGTGACTGTCTCCCTCACACCTGTCCAGTACCGGGATTTTGGAACCACCAGCCACCCTGGCCCCGGCAGGACTCCCAGCCATGCCAGCAGGATGTCACACTGGTGTCCCAGCCCCGCACTGGCTCAGTTCAGCTCTCTGCGCTGCAGGCGACCAACCTGCTGCTCCATTTGTGCAACATGCGCAAACATCCCCAACAGAGCAGGGGGAAGCCACCCAGAGAAGAGATGAACCAGTTTCAATCAGTCCGGTACCATGTCCCGGGATGTCATGTGGCAACACAAGCACCCACTGATGCTCCTGCATCCTCCAGACCTCCAGCATCCTGTGGTGCAGAGATTTAGCTCATCATTGGCAGTGCCAGCAATACTTTCAATGGTATTTTCCTCTTACAAATTTGTCTAATTACTCCTGGAAGCTTTCTAAACTCATCTGGCAGCCAGTTCCGCTGTTCTCCTTCCACCTGCCATAGAGGAGCCTTGTGTGTTTGCTCTGCTCCTGTCATCTATGAATTTAATTTGATGCCCCAGCAACTGATTAGCAGAAACAAAGAAAAGTAGTTTCCTGCTGACCTCACAGTGCTCAGCCCTGCCTGCACAGCCCTGGCCACACTCTCCTGGCCACCCCTCCACAGCTTTTGAGCATCGCTGACCTTGCCACACCTTGTCTGAATGCCCATCGCCCTTGTCACCCTGCTCTGTCCCTGCTCCGGCTCCCCGCTGCTCTGTGCAGTAGGGAATTAGAGCTGCACACAGTATTTATCTGCCCTGCAGACACACTGTAGATTTATGCAGCAGCCCATAACTGTTTCCTGGGTTTCATTTTCCCTTTGTTTCCTAAAAACTCATTACATTCAATCTGCTTTTTTGACTGCTACAGTGTACTGAGTCGATATTTTTGTGGAAGTGTTTATCCTAACTCCAAGACACGACTCCTTGCCAGCAGCAGTGGGTCAGCGCTTGGCACTACTTATGGATGCGAGGATCTTTTCTCCTCACGTGCATCACCCGGTCTACAATGCTGGATTTTGTCTGCTGTTTTACCAGGCAGCCATTCATGACCTGACATCCTTTGCAACTCTTCGCACTTGAGTCATTCTCGCCACCCAGCACAAGCCAGGTGCACCAGGTTCCTTTGATGTCTTGTTCTCCCTCCCAGGCTATATACAAAGACACCAAACAGCACCGATGCTACAGGGAATTCAACAGCACCAAGAAAACGTACTGTCTACCTTTTAATCTCTCACTTACCCAATTATACGTCATCTCTCTTATTCCACAGCAGGTTAATTCTTTAAAAGCCTGTGCTGAAGGACTGTAGCGCAGTGCTCTTGACAAACCAAGCAGGAATATTTCACCCAGAATATCCATCTCCCCCCATTTACAAATGCTGTGCAAACCCCTCTCCTTGTTTTACCCCACTTGCACACGTCTGCTGACATGTCTGTTTGCACTTGTCCCACACAGTGGCTGGGGACATTTCTACCCTGTGTCCCCAACCCTGCTCCAAGGCAAAGACACCTCCAGCACAGATGCACGTTGATGCAGAAAATTCATGACAAATAGGAAAGGAGAGTGACCCAGAGTCTCCAATAATGAGGTTTTGGGGTACTGCTGCTGTGCTGCAAGCCTGAGCCCCCCAACCCTGCAAACAATCCCAGCTGAGAGCAAGAGGGGTGAGACAGCCACAAAGCGGGGACACCCCCCATCCCATCCCCGCTCTGCGCAGGTCGGGACCACCAGTGCCTGCACCAGGATTTGCTGCCTGTATGTTTGCTCCTTGTTAGTGATCTCCAAGGTGACGGTGACTTTAGGTGGAAGCAGCCATCAGGTCTCTTCACAGACTGAGATGTCAGGGCAGAAAGTGAGCACTCCATGGGACTCAGCCCCTAACGCCTGCAAACAAGCTGCTGGGCTCATTTTGCTGCTCGCTCTCCTCTGTCAGCTAATTATAGGATTGTCAGGGACACTGATGCATGCCCCACTCACGGCAATTCAATTGTCCTCTCTGCTCCCTACGTCTTATCAATATATATGTAGCTATATTTTACCTGAAATCTCACAGAGGTGCAAAGAGCTGCCTATGGGAGATAGATTTCATGTGCTGTGCAGGGAAATAGCACAGCCAAAAAGCCATCAGTGGTAGGAGCCATTTAAGAGCTCTGCTAGTATTTTTTGGGGCTGGTGCAGGCACACAAGACAAGTTAGAGCAATGCACTTCAGGGATAGCAGAGGAAGCAGGAGGAAACCTGGAGGCAGCAGCAGAAGGCCTTGGCAAGGGGGTATATTGAAGCAGATAAGCTAATTTGCAAAGACAGAAGAGAGAAAGTGCCTTTGCAGTAGCCCAACAGGAGAGTGACTCTGAGAGTGACGGCTGGAAATGTGGGAGAAGCACGGGGAGGGCATGGGGAAGGGAAACATCCAACACAGGCAGTTCGGGCAGGTAAAATGGGGCACAGACAAGCAGGTATCACCTGAAAAGAAACTTCAGTACAAGAAGGTGAGGGTGAAAACCATCTGTGACCAGAGGTTGTGACCATGTTGTAGAGAGGGAAGGAGGCAGAAACAACAAAAACATTGAGAGCGGCAAGAAAACAACAATAAACCCAACTGCATGGGCACTGGAGAAGCTGCTGGAGAGGCAGATGGGCCATGAGTCATGGATGGATAGACTCACCCTTGCGTGCCCAGAGCAGTAACCATCACCCCCGCCCTGCGGAAGAGGTGGTGGCCCATGCAGTGCCAGGCGGCATGTCCCCAAGGGGCCCAGCACTCAGTGCACACCAGAGGAGACCACAGCAGCATGGCAATGCAACCCAAGTGCTTGCAGCATCTCACCTGCTTCCCAGCCACCCCTTTGGCAATGTACCAGAGGTCTATCGCTGCAGAGATGATCAAGGTGTACTACAGACACCTCTGCATAAACCCCTGCGTCCAGCACACATCACTAACACCTGTGACATCTGGTGTGAATATCCTTAGCCAGCACTTAAGGTATTACTGCATCATTTGAGAGACTGCTGCAACACCAAAATTGCCCTCAGCCACCAGAGTGCAGCATGAGGTCAGGGCCAGTACACGAACCTCACCAAAGTTCAGAGCTCAGTGTGACAAATCAACACATCTGATGTGTTCTCAAGGCAACACCTGGGCTACAGGAAAGTTTCACAACCCTCCCCCTAAAGAGCTCGATATTTTTAAAGTGCACGGTCACTGATTTTAGCATCATGGATTGTAGCATGCCAAGTGCATCCCGTAAGAACATTAAAAAAGAGCTTCTCATTTTGCATAATTCTTCACAGAACTCAAATGCCTGGGAAGTCTTTACATGAAATACATATGAAACAGGAGCAAAAAGTCACCTAAGAAACATTTTTAATTTATGAACTGTCAGACAAAAATGTCTCAGAATTAAAAGATAAGGGGGTTTAGAAGATAAAGGGCTCTGCATCTGACACCCTCTGCAGCCTGGAAGTATCCATGTGATTTCTTTCTGAAATACAGATTTTCCCACTGTGCCAGAACGATGGGGGAGCGATGGGTTGGGAGGCACAGACAGATGTGCTCCAAGCCAGGAGACAGATGTGGTCCCAGACAGAAGTATGGCAGGAGTTTACAACTGCAGCACTTATTTAAAAGGCAGCAACATATTATCCCTCGAGGGGGAAAAAAGAATTTAAATAGTTTAAGAAAAGAGAACAGGATGATTAATTAAACTTGCTATTTCTAGAAAGGACCTGCCAGAGCAGATGTGCTCTGGTCCTTCCCTGGGGACGTTTTACATAAGCGGTGCCCCGTGGCTCTTCGTTCCCCAAAGCTTTGTGTTATTCCTGATGAACACAATGGTTGTACATTCACTTTTTAAATTTCACATTGTTGATCAGGGGGTGGCTCTGCATGGATGGGCCCTGTGTCACCTTGCAAAGATGACCTCCCAGGGGGGCTCTGGGTCATGGGCTGCTGGTGGGTCAGCAACCACCTTCATTTCAACCGCGAGCAGCACAGGAGCTTCTTGGTTCCAGCACAAGAGGCTCCTGTGGGGAAGAAGTTTGAAAGGTGTTTCAGGGAGGATCAAGCCCCTTCCAGGACTGAGTGGCCAAAGGCAGCTCTGGGTGGCACCAAACCCTGTGCTGGGGAGGAAGGTCAGCATGGAACAGCTCTGCTCTCCATCCTCACTGTGGAACCATAAAAGGAAATAGTGTCAGAGCTTCAATGGGCAGCTGCCACAGCAGGAACAAACCCAGAAAGCTGAAAATCTATTAAAAATCCCCAAACAAGCAAAATCTCCCAGTGGACACGTTTCCTGCTCAATGCCACCCTTTCTGGCCTCCTGCAGCGACGGGAACGTGGTCTTTCAGAAACGCCATGCACGGCCGCAGCTACAAACCAATACTGTGCAAATTGTCTCTTAAGTGGGATTAGCACTGCCTCCTCCAGCAGCTTCTGCTCTCCCCTGTCTCCCTCACCCTCCCTCTGCTCCAAAAGTGTGGCGGGGGGAGAATGACAGATGCAATATTTTACAAAATGAGATAATTACATAGCAGCCACATGGGGAGATTAGATTAGCAAGAGATTTCAATGCAAGGATATTTAATAAGAACGAGACACAGGTACACAGAAACTCAGACAGCAAAAGGTCATCATCATCATCACCACGTTGAGATTATGAAACAAAACGCTTATGACCTACACAGGCTTTGATGCTCACTGCAGTAATTCTATTGTTATTGCAACACAAATAGGATTATTCTGAGTAGGAGACGTATAGCTTCACGCAGCCAAGAAGAATTAAAAAAATAACACTACAGTGACTACAGCAAAGTAATTCAGACGCAGGGCAGAAACTCTATCCTATTTCCAGCCTGCCCTGCTGCCCTGTAAGATTTGCATGCTGTGTTCCTATGCCATGTATCGTGAGAATGGCCAAGAGCTTGGGACAAAAGCCTCATTTGCTGGTAGTAAATCCGTGCAGCCCCTCATCACAGCAGGACGGAGGGCTCATGCCCACGGGCAGCACTGGCCAACCTCTGCCGGGACACCCAGCCTCTGCCCTGGGCCAGAGCATCCCCACAAGGATGCAGCCAGTCCTTGCATAGGCAAGGCCTTCATTTGTCAACGTCTCGGCCTTTGGTAGACTCACACAAATCCATCTTCACGGATTACCATCTTACGTCTGTTGAAAAATTCCCTCCATGTTATCTTAAGCAGGAGGGGGGAGTGGAGAGCGGACCGGACGAGTCACAACCGGCAGCGTGGCGGAGCTGACATGACAGCCGAGCCGCTCAGAGGGATCTGATACAGACACAGAGATATATCACACAGATGAAGCGATAATTTCACAGCGATTAAGCCACACTCTGTAGGAGCCTTCATTAAAGTCTGCTGGGGAGAAGAAGCGAGCCCTCTTTGTTTTTTTATTTTTTTCTTAAGAGACCAGATATTAACTCTCTGAGCATGTTCCCAGATTGGTTTTAAAGAGGGACCTTCCCTACAGGAACATCTCAGACCCTTTGCCAGTCTCTGGCTGTTCTCAAACTGCAAGCTGCCACCTTGCTGAGCTGTGATCTGGGTAAGCCTGCAAGGACACAGCCCTGCCAAGAAGTTGGGTATGGCTCCACAAAACCTGGCCTTGGAGCCACAGGCACTGCGAGGAGAGATGAGCCTGGACCGAGATGATGAACCTCGAACCAAGATGCTGAAACTCGAACCAAGATGCAGACGCAGGACTCAGACCAGCTGATCCCATTCTCTCTCCTGTGGGTCCCCAGACATGAAACCTACTTATTTGCTTGCAGCTCGAAGTTTTACTTTTGCTGCCCACACTGTACCGTCCTGGATATAAAAGATTAATTCTTGGTAGCTGTTTAAAACCAGGCAGAACAACCCTTCTGCACGAGGCTGCTGCTCACCAGTGCTGTCTCAGCAAGCTTCACCCTGGGAAAATGTCATTGTTTGATTGACACCACAGGAACACCCATTGCAACATGTTTTAAAAAAACCCAAACATCTGCACTTACTTGTACAGCACAAGTCAGAGAGATGAGTCCCCCCCTCCCCTCAGCGACCACTGAGAGCAGTGCTGGCCCTGCCACTGGCCCCCCTCACCATGTCCCTTGTCACAGCAGGGATCGCAGGACCTGCGGGGACAGCCCTCAGCTCACTGCTGGGGGAACGAGCTTGTCCTGATAAATTCAATATCTCCTCACAGGACCAAACAAACAGCTCATACCATGCCAAGGGAGCTGGAGCTGGGCAAGTGGGCCAGGTCCTGGAGCTGGGCATGGCAATGGCTCCTGCCCTGTTTGTGTCTGTGGGAAAAGAGGGTAAAACCTCCTCTGGATGGGCAGATGCAAGTGACAGTGGCCCTGCTCTCTGGGAGGAGATGGCTAGGTCAGAGCCGACCCCAGAAATCATGCAGCTCGATGTGCTCCCAGAGGAAGGACACTGATGCGCACACCCTCATCCAGCACAATTCAATGGGCTTGGGATTTCTCACCTCCCCATCCACAGACCGAGTGGTGCAGTGTTAAACGCATCTCACCAGTGGGTCAGTGCATGGCTGCAGAAAGTAGCCTGGTACTCAGCCCATGAAATCATGGAATCATAGAACAGTCTGGGTTGGAAGGGATCTTCAAAGCCCATCCATCCAAGCCCCGCCATGAGCAGGGACATCTTCACCCAGATCAGGTTGCTCAGAGCCCTGTCCAGCCTGGCCTGGGATGTCGCCAGGAATGGGGCATCTCTAGGAATGTGGGCAACCTGAGCAAGTGTCTCACCACTGTCAGCTTAAAAAATTTCTTCCTCATGTCCAGCCTGAATCTCCCCTTTTAGTTTAAACCCATTACCCCATGTCCTATCACAACAGGTCCTGCTAAAAGAAGTCTGTCCCCATCTTTCTTATTGCCCCCTTTTAAGCACTGAAAGGCCACAATAAGGTCTCCCCAGAGCCTTTGCTTCTCCACGTTGAGCAACCCTAAGTCTCTCAGCCTGTCCTCACAGCAGAGGTGTTCCATCCCTCTCATCATTTTTGTGGCACTCAACTCATCTTTTCCGTCCTGGAGCAGGGACAGACACGTTTCACATGCAGGTATCACCTCCTCTGCAATGGCTCATCCTTCAGCGCTGGCAGCAAGAACGGCAGCACACGGGCAGGGAGCTCCGAGCAGGCAGGATGGAAACGAGATTTTACAATTACATCCCGAGAAATCAGAGACAGAAAATACAGAGGCACAGCTAAATGCCGGCACGTTCATCTTCTACAAGACAAATTGCTTTCAATAATCTAGAATTATTTCTCTTGGGCTTTCTAAAGACTTCTCAAACATATTAGGACAGCCAGGGGCACAGATGAACTATTTAGCTGCCTTGATAGGAAAATATTCTCTTCACACAGTTGGTACAACTTACGAGAAACCCAATGGGGAAATTTGTGCCATCTTCACACAGAGATGTGTAGAAATGATTAATCTAAAGTTAACCATGATTTATTATCTCATCCCAGGCAAAAGGCCTCAAAACTAGGTAACACCACTGTGTCCAAGGCTAAGCCATGGAGTGAAACAGCCTCCAAAAAACAACTGCACCCTCACCAGCCCTGCCCATTGCTGAGCACCAAATCCTGGTCAGATGGTCTGCTCATTAAAATGCTGTAACTTGGGAGTCCAGGAGTTAACTCCTTGCTCTGCTCTCATCCCCCTGGGTGACCTGGGTGACTCATCTAATCCCCGCGGATGTTGCTCCCCTTCTTGGACAAGAGGAAAGCAACCCTCCCCTCTCCCAGTGCTCCTCTGCTTTCTTACTGCAGGATCTGTGTCTGCATAATTCATTTCAGAGGGGGCTTTGTATTTGATACCTCACCACGACTTTACAACTACACTTCGAAATTGTCATTTTTTGCTTTTTAAGCTGTGCAAAAAGGCTGAAATTTGGGATCTGGATGGAATCATCTGAGCACCTCAGTAAGCCATTAAAAAAACAAAAAAACAAACCCAAGGCACAATAGTGGTTTAACAAGTGTTTTGAGAGATTATATCACAGTATGGTTTGGATCACTTTTTTAGCCACAGGACAGGAGCAGATGAGGCTGGAGGACAGACATCCTCCTCCGGCAGCAGAGCCGGACAGATGGATGCATAGGGGTGCGGGTGCAGCAGCGCTGGCTCCTGCCCCCCCTGCTCCGGCGAGCATTCCAGCTCCAGCCACACGGATTTGTCACACTCCGGCGGCCCTAGAATAAATGAGGAGGACCTCAGGCTGCGGGGTGATGAATGTGCAGCCGGCACGCCAAGATTTCGATGGGTCACCATTCTGTTTAAGCTCAATACAATTATTTTAATTACTACCTGGATCTCAATTTCAGTTTTCTGCCTAAGGGCAGGTATTTATCTGCATGCAGGTATCCAGGAGAGTGTTTCTGCAGGTACGTGCAAGAGCTAATGGATACTTTCCCTCATACCAGGGATGTTAACTTTCCTTTGGCTGGAGAAGGGGCCGGGAGGTTTCCCGTGGGCCACTAGCACCTTCTCCCGCCTCGCCAGCCACCTCAGGCTGGAGCCACAAGGACCAGGGTAAAGGTCTAACCCAAGTTCCTCAATTAAACAAACAGACTTCCCCAAATCCAGCAGCAAGAACTAATTGCAGCCTGTCCTCTACAAGAGAGCAAAAACCCCCGTAGCCTAAAACACCCAAGATTTTTCTTTGCAGCCTCCTGAAGGGGAAGAGGTTGACAAGCACAGGATTGTTCCAATGGTTGTGGCAAAACACTCACCCGTTTGCAGAAGCACTTTGATACTCTTACCAGACAAATGCCAGCCAGCAAAATGATTAAAAATGCTAAGGCTAGCAAAATATAGGAGGCTTTGAAGAGCATGTATCGGAACAGCTTCCACCACCCGAACACTGCCTCGGGCTCTGCAAATCCATTTCTGCCTACAATTGCGTTGAAGTACTAGTTTATCTCCCTTGCTAAGTAACCTGTATCAAAATGATCAGAGGAATATTTTTTTTGAAGTTTCTGGTGACCCAGTTCAAAGTAACAATGTGAAATTTATTCGTCCGAGCCGGGCACACGATGCGAGGAGGCAAAGCTTCTCATCTGCATAGGGGCCTATAAATATCCTTATGCAAACCGCATCCAGGCTCTCGTTAATGCCAACACGACCTGAAAATAATGTTAAATACCGAAGGGAAAGGGAAATTCAATTACTCTCATTTGATGCAGAGCAGGAGAGTGCCCTTTAGCAGTGTAGTGGTTTATGAATTGCAAGCAGCAGAGAGGTGATGGGGATGGTGAAGCGCCCGCATCTCGCTGAGCCGGGACCAGGCACCCAAGAGGTCAGCGTGCCGCAGGGACCCCGCAGCCTGAATTGGCTCAGGTTTAATGATGCATAGGTGTCAAATAGTCATCTCCAGCTTTTTAAGAGAGAGAGCCTAAGAGCAATCTCATGTCACTGTCCCCAGCTCCTCTGGAGGCTTTGCTCCTCTCACCAGGACGTGAGTTGCATCTGGAGCCCCACCGTCCCCTGCAAATCCCCCAGGTTAATGGGAATGGGAGTATGTGGTGAGGAGGGTTCACGCTCGCAAATGATTCACTGTCAGTAATAACAGGTAAGTGCTAATCCTCCCCCAACA
The DNA here is from genome assembly GCF_964273445.1 of Streptopelia decaocto. Taxonomy (NCBI): domain Eukaryota; kingdom Metazoa; phylum Chordata; class Aves; order Columbiformes; family Columbidae; genus Streptopelia; species Streptopelia decaocto. The sequence continues at coordinate 6,500,210 of NC_138662.1, forward strand.
CCCCTACGAGGGTTCACAGAGTGGAATTACAGCCACCACCGAACTGTCAGTGATGCCAAACAGCTGTCAGAGCCGAGCCCAGCGCTGCGCTCCCTCCCCCCTGGGCTGGGGCTGTCGGCCCCACTGGTGCTACTGTAAAGATCAGAAACCTCGATCTAATTGGAAGGATGATGATGCTAACCCTTGCCAAATGCGATCCCAGCACCAGGAGAAGTACGCCAGACCTGAAGGCTTGCAGACCCCCAGGTATGTGCTCCTGAGGAAGCTGCCACAGGCAGCACCCCCATGTCAGACAGAGAAGGTGTTTCGAAGGGTTTCTGGGTCCCCTGAAGGCAGCATTGCTGAGACCCTCTCTGCATCCTCAGCACTGCTGGTGAGCACAAGCAGCGCCATCCCAATCCCACACGGTCCCTTGAGTTCTGTAGGTGCCTCCGAAAAGGGCTGAACCCTGGTGCTACTCAAAGCAAAGGGGATCTACAACAGAGAAGCACTGGAGCTTTCCATTTCAGCAGCTGGAGCTTGCCATGAGCCAGGGCTCAGTGTTCAGGCCCATAGACGAGCGACGTGGAAGCCCACCCCTTCCTCTCCCAGGTCCACAGCCACCAACAAGGCTGTTCAGCAGCAGGTCTGGCTCAGAGCATCCCAGAAGCACGGTAGGGATCAAATCCCTTCACTGCACCCATTAACCTCCGCGAGCAGAGGAGGAACAGACCCCCACTGCAGCCTTCATCATGGACCGCGTCTGATATCCTCTCCACTGATACACCCCCTGCAACTGTCCTACTCAATTCAGGGGAACAAGTCAAAGGCGCCGTCCTTTCCTACTATCTTTAAGACGGCTCTGTTTGCTTTGCAAGGCAGATATTATACAGTGGCACAATACAATCAGGGAAAGCAGTGGAGGAACAGCACCAGAGCTGTAACCGCTCCCAATAAGAGATGAGTGTGCAGTGCAACGAACATCTCTTTCCCATTAAACCTTTCTGAATGACTCTCATTTCCAATCTTGATGCACCCTATGGAAAAATATGATAGGTTGTTCCTCATCTCTCTAATGTACTTTAAATAGATGATGCTCCAGATGGTATTGACATTGCTAAACAAATTGTGAAACCCACATGCCAAAAATACTGTGGGTAAACATACTAAACCACCCTGTGCAACAAAAGAGGCTAAAAGAACTGCAATCATCATCAACTTTAAATGCTACTCACATCACAGAACAGGGACTGGGCTTCAATTTTTGTTACTTTTAACAAAAATAAGATAGTACAAACTAATCAGAGAGGAGGCTTGTAACAGGCTGCAGCCAGAGTCCAGGGGAAGAGCTGCCAGCTGCAGAGCCTTCCACCTGAGCATCGATGGGACGGGAGCAGCTCAGGTCAGCAAGGACAACGTCAGTGACACTCGCCATGCTTTGTGCCTGACTGAAAAGCTGGTGAGAGTCAATGCAGCTCTTTACCAAAAAAAAAAAAAAAGCTAAACAAACTCACTCATCAATGCGACTCCTCTTTCTTGCCCCACTGATACTCTGAGCATGGCAACTTGGGGTGGCACAGAGAGAAACAGGCTACCTGGGGACAGGTGCAGAACAGTACAGTCCTCTCCAACACCCTTCTCCTTGCAGAAGCAGATCTTCTTAAGAAATATGGTCAACTTTAGCATAAAAGAGGGAAATTGAGTTTCAAACCAGAACAGCTGCTTGTAGTTAACTCAAGAAAGAGCCACAGTACTCTCTTTGTGCTGTTAATGCTTGCAATAAAACCCTACTTGGAGTACAAATGGCATTTGGAAAATTATTGGGAAGAACAGCACTTAGCAAAATCCTCGGGGAACTACCTCTGCAAAAAGCTCTCTGACGGTGTTCAGAGAGACAAGTAAAACAGCAGCCCTCGCTCTCGGTGTCTCCAGGCACAGGTAGCACAAATAAGGCTTTGGGCAAAAACCAGTTGCCACTAAATACCTTCTCCAGCAGGAGATCAGGGCTTGTTCTTGCATGAAGAACAATTCCAACCTCAGGAGCAGCTGCTATTAAGCAGCTGAGCCTTTCAGAAAGCAGCTCAGCTGCGTGAGCGTGCAGCGAGCGGCACGCACAGCCCGGTGCACACGCGGCTGCGCGCCGGGGCGAAGGCTGCGCGGCCGCCAGGAGCGCCCGCCCGGCACGGCTCTCCAGCACCATCCTCAGCAGAGTCTCACCCATACAGAAGGAAAAAGCGGTAACAAAGAAACGTTTCCACCCTTCACCTTTGATTATTCCCCCCTCCAAAAGCACTAGTGGCTCCTAAGTGAGCAATAGTGTGCATGCCACAGTCACAAAAATAAAGCACCCATTTCATAATGAAAGCTGGGGTGGGGACCAAGAAAACCTTGTAGAAAATAAAAGTGCTAAGGAGCAAAAAGACTGCAGGCTACTGGTAGGAAATCTGTCGATGGGTACAGGTGACTTGTGCCCCTGGGATGCTGAGAATGAGACGCGCTCCCTGCCTCTGCGTGCTGTGTGTTGCTCCCCAAAACCGCCTGAGTCAGCTCCATCCCCCCTGGGGCAGGGAGGGTGATACTCAGCCCTCTGGTTTTAATACAAGGGAAGACAACGAGGGTAAGAGGCTACAGCCACACCACTTCTGCATCACTAATGAGGATATGCATTTTAAGGGGCTGCTCCTAACCTTTGCACCAGCAATTTCAGCCCAGCAAGGGCACTGGGATTTATGCCCTGCATTGTTGCATGGCTCGGTTGGCATTTATTATGATTGCTGCTCTTAATTTGTTTTACCATAGCTGCAGAGAGAAGTACGGAGGAGCTTCTGGAGCAGTAGCCTCACTGTGGGTTGCCAGGGCTATCGGTCCCATCCTCCTGTGCTGCACGCGGGAACACTCAGGGGGATGCTGGGCTTCCCCAGCAAGGGGGACCAGTCGGATCTGGCAAGCAGCTCCCTCCCAAAACACTGCTGCCACTCCTGCCCTGTGTGAAAGCCAGCTGCTGGCTCAGACAGATGTCACTGCATCATTTATGCTTCAGTCATGGAGACCAGAACAATTAATGATAATTTATATTTCACTTTTATTAACCATGGGTTCTTACCCTCCGGAGGATGCAGAAGGAAGAGGTTGGTGGGGTTTGGGGCTTTGCACAGGCTGGTGTCCCCCTGACCCCAGTGTGGTGCTGCAGGGCTGATGCAGTGGGGTTCAGCTCTCTGGGCACCCCCAGAAGTACAGAGGAGAGCTGCACAGGCCCCGTCTTGTCACCCTGTCACAAAGCACCAGCAACAGCAGAGCTCTGGTCTCACAAGCTTCTGGCTGTAACTATGAACTCCTAATGAAAACTCCCTCCCGAACTGCAGCCAAGATGCCTCTGTCCCCAAGGTGGGTTACACAGAGTTTATGAATCCAGCTGGTCTTTTATCCTGCACTGATTTAACAGCAATACATACAGCCCCCACAATTTCTTCCCTTTTGCCTTTCTGCCAAGTAAGGCCTGCTCTTCTCCACGCCCTCACCACACAAAGTCAGGATGAAAGAGGGATGCTCTTTAACCAGCATCTCTGAATCTCAGCATCATGCTGAAAAGCCCTCAGTAACCAGCATGACAGCACATTCCTAGACCATCACTCCTAATTTAAATGCTCTGGACTGCGGTCATTTCCATCTCTGAAACATCAACAGGAAAATGCGCTTTAATGGAGGGCAGACCACACGGCGCGTGCTCGAACTCTGGAGGTTTCGCTCCGAGGGGAAGGGAGAACACGAGAGTGCAACCAGACATGGGGAAGGGGGAGATGCCCTCGGGAGAGGGCTCGTTATCCGGCATGTTTGGGACAAGGGGGTGTTTAACAGATGCCCACCAGGATCTGGAGCGCCAATCAGCTTCTCGCTGGGCAACGAGGCTGAGCACATTAAGGAAACCAACACTTGGAGGTATTCTGCGACCACGGCGAGAGCCTGAATGCTTTAATCACAGCGGCTGTGCAGCAGCTGGACTTGGCTGAACACGAGAGCAAGAGGGGGAATGGAAAATGCAATTTGTGGAAAGCAACAGCCCGATGACCTTGAGGTGCAGAGAAAAGGCACAGAAAGAAACACAGGACAGAGAGGGACTTTGTGACCACACTTTGAGCATGCTTTTTGTTTCTCTCTCACAAATGTTACCATATCTTCGGGTGCAAGAGAAGGCAGGGACAACAAGGGGATATCAAATTGGGTTCGTCTCTCCTAAAACTGCAGAGAGCATCATTGTCCCCAGGGAAGATTAGCAGCAGCAAGCCCAGTCCAGGAGGCTGCATCTAACGGCAGGGAAGGTCTAATCTGAGACACCTCCTGCAGCCCTGAGCTCCTCATCTGCCCCAGGAGATCTGCTGGCCTCCAGCAGCAGCTCCTCCTCACTCCCACACCTGGATCCATGGACACTCATGATCCACAGGCACTCATCCTCCCCATAAATACCTGACCACGCTTTTGGCATGAGCCACAGCACCTCCCCAGACAGTGCTGTCCCATGCAGGCAACAGCCACCACTAAAACCACCTCCCATCATCAGCCTGAGAGTCTGAGATCTGCTTCCTCCCCTTTTTCACTACCCAGCCTTTGCTCTTGTAGCAAATTAAGTTCTAATAAAAAAAAAAAAACTCATTAAACAATTAAATTCCCACCTTGCTGCTTCCTGTACGAGTGTCCATACTGCTCAGCTCCCGCAGCAGCAGGTCCCAGCCCCAGCTCCTGACCCATTCCCACCAGCACTGCTCCTGTTCTCCTGCCGCACTCCTGCCCTTGGGCTGCCCATTTCCAGCCCAGCCTGGGGGGCAGAAGGCTTAAAGAAGGGGCTAGTTTAAAAAAAATGGTGGTATCCAAGAGATTAATAACCAGAGTGAGAAGATAGCAAGAGTGGGGACTCTGTTTGGGACACAAAAAGAGGATTTCTCTTCCTCTCCTGGTTGTGTGTTCACAGCCAGCTGGGAGAGTCCTAAAGCCTTAAAGCAAAAAACAAAATTTACAGTCTCTCTGTTGTTCACTCAGGTGCAAGGATGAGACTTTTCTAGAAACTTTTGGGCAATCGAGCAATTCAGGGCCTGGATTAACATGCCCAGCAGAGCTTTACTTCAGTCTGAGAACCAGGTATGCTTGTACATCTCCAGTTGAGCTGCTAAACAGCTGAAGCATCGAAATCACCACCAACTCTGCCAAATTCCCTAATATCGGCTCCACTTACAGGCAGCAACCAGGCAGGCAGCTGCTGGCTGCAAGGATGAAGAAGTGCCCTCCGAAAGAGCAACTTAGCACAGGCAGGTTTTGGATGGGTGTGCAACCACCTTGGCTCGACCTCGTGGCTTGCCGTCCAGCAGAAACGCTGGCTCCCACCTCACCCCAGAGCCAGGTCCCACCTTGTCCCCAGTGCCACGTGCCCCTCCAGCCACCCACCACGCAGTGTGTACCCACCCCATGTGGTGCTGGGGACATCAGGCTCCCCGCAGGCAGCCGAGAGAGAACGGGTAGCGCTATAAAAAGCCTGAGATTCCCGTTATTTCCTCTTCCATGACAGCTCCTCCCGCAAAGTGCTGGCTGGGGTTCAGGAATCTGTCATGGCAAACAGCGAGCTGGAAATAAATTTCCTAATTGCCGTATGTTAAAAGATATCCACGTAACTAGCATGCAAGGTTTGGGCTGTAGGAGGTTTCCTCCCAGCCCATCCAAGTTGGTGTCATCCCCTTCATCCGCCCCAGGACAGGGGCTGGGGTTTCGCTCTGCAAAGCAACAAGTCCTTGGCCATGAGATGATCTGAGAATCTCAGCTTCCACTTTACAAGGAAAGTACGCTGCTAACGGTTGTGGCATGAAGCTTTAAAATACAATTCCCACAACTTCAGAATTCAGTGAGGTGGGGCAGGGTTATATCTGGAAAGTTAACAGGTTTCATTTGCTGTTGTTTTGAGACCATGTCATGGTCAGAGAGACCTAACTAAGCTGAGCACGGCAGGCTAGGCAATTACTGCAGGCAGCTTTTCACCAGGAAAAGTGGTGAAGCCAGCCCACTCACCTCATCTTGGCCAAATTATGGGCCAATCTTGACAGCCCACCTACCCACAGGTGCTCATGGTAACCCAGGGACCTCCAAACTTGCTCCTCCACCTCTCCTTTACAGACAGGTAGTGGAGGGACTGAACCATTTGTGGGTGATTAGTTCAAGGTCACAGACTGTTGCACAACCAGATGTGTGTCCCAGAACAGGACATCACCCACAGGGCCACCTCCTCCCATCCCGTCCCCCGCAGCGTGGGTGGATGGTGGGTCCCCCCCACTACTGAGAGTCTCCCAGGAGGGAGGGACAGGGCAGGAGGGACCCTGGGCACCAAACACAAACAGATCATTTTTCTAAAACAAATTGGTTTTCAACAGAACACAGCATCATTCAAAATAAGCAAATAAAAGCAGCGGCAGCTGGTTTAATGAAATATATAGTGACTTCTTTTCAGATTCGATATAGATGCCAAGCTCGAATATGAATGCTGAGCACCATGCCCTGCAATTACCGCAAACAGCCTCGGAGAGAGGTCTCTGCTGGGCAGCCACTGCTTGGTGCGGACCAGCAGTCCATCAGCCTACAGCAAATCTGAAGAGACAGCAATGTTTTTGTTTTTATTTTTAAGATGCTAATGAATTTTACCCTTTGCAATCCCACTCATGGTTTGAGGCTTCAAACTGCGCTGGAGAAGCGGAACACAGTGCTCTCCTCCTACCATAAATAAATAAAGCCTGAGCATCCCAGGCCTTTGCGATGGGTCCCATCTTCACTCGACCCCCAGTACCAGACTCATCCCATCGCACTCACATATTTCCCACGGTCACAACAGGGTTTGTGGCTTGGCAGCCTCTTGGCTCTGCTGAGCCCAATGGCTGGGGCAGCACAAGGGAAGCCTTGCCTCCCTCCCCAAATCGCTTCCCCAACTCAAGCAATGGCGTTTCTTTCAGCAAGTACCAGGAGGAGCACAGCTCTGCGCACCTCCTCTGCAGCACGTCCCACTCCGCAGCAGTCGCTATGAAAAAGAAAGCACAGGACCGACGGGGCAATTGGTGCGACAGGGAAATCAGCCGCTCAGGGGAGAGGAGCCAGAGTTATTGGCACCTGCAACTCACTCAGGCTCATCACATGCACCCATCAACTCAGAAGCAGGACGAGAAATAAAAAACAAATAATGAATAAATAAAGGACCATGAAGAGCTGTCTCACATGAAGCAGACCCTGGGGAACGGGAAGGTTGCCACCTCCAGCAGCCCCAAGGACAGCTGAGGATGTCCCCACTGCCCTGGCGAGGCTGTGCCCAGCAGAGACAGAGCAGGGCTGGGGAGACAGAGCTGAGCTCGGGGCACATCCCCCACCCTCCCCTCCCCTGCACTGTGACCTTCCTGTCACTCCTCATCAGCATCGCATTGCTGGACTCTGGGAAGAAACGGCAGCAGATAAACTTTCCAGCATGTAAACAGCAGAGCAAGAGAAGCTTGGGGCGAGAGGGGAAAGCAGTCCCTGCTCTGCCAGGCTGCCCAGGGAGCCTGGGGAGCTGGGGACATGCCACTGCGGGTTAGCAGAAGGGATGCTCACAGACAGACGTCCCCCACATCCCACCCACGCACTGGTCCTCCAGCTCCAGAGCACCAGCCGAACGGGACCACGCTTCACCAGGACAATGAATCCTCAAGAGTGGAAAGCCACAAAGGAAAAACGAGGAATGCAGTGAAAAAATCAGAGCCGGTACAGATAAGATGCTCTAGAAGCCAGCGAAACAAATAGCATCCATTGTTTGTGCAGCAAGCTGGAAGAATAACATTTGCTCGCCCAGCCTCACTCGTCACCCCTCTCACTATTGTACCTCTGCAGAGCTCCGGCGAGGCACGATGGCAGGCTGCTATTGTCACTGGAGTGGGCTGAATGCTATTCACAAAAATCAGCAAATTGGGGCTATTTTGGGATTTACTAGGCATTTGCAAACAACTCCAGTTGGTATTTGAAAACATGCACCAAGTATCACAAGCCAACAGACATGACAGCCCATGGGCTGTTATCCAAGAAGCATCTGATAGCGCCGGGCTGCCTTTGAGCTTCCGAACTGGCTGCGCAACCACAGCAGCTCAGGGTCATCGAAAAGGCAGGAACAAGGCTTTCAGGCCAAAGTTGTTGGTTCAAAGCCACTAAAAAGCCCTGTATGGTAGAAGAAAACCTCAACCCTCCTGATTGCAAAGCTCCCTCTCCTGGGGAGTGCAGAGCCTGGGCACTGAGCTCCCACACATCTGGATCCATATCCCAACTCAGCCACTTTCCCAGTTTATCCACCTGTAAAAACATGATTGTATCACATTTGGCCAGCGCCACACTTACACAAATGAGCTAGGGCCCAACTGAAAGCCCAGAAGGTCCATGGGAAATCTTCATCTCAACTTTCAGGGATGCTGGGTCAGGTGCTGATGCGCGGCAGGCAGTGCTGGGACAGAGACAGGGCTCCCATGGATGAAGCCTGCCTGCAGGTGCTGGTACTCCAGGGGAATATTAATCTACTTTTGTATAAAGGTGGTAGCTTTAATAGGCTAATTCCAACATTTCTGGAAGGAAGAATGTGACAAAACATTGGAACAAGAAGGGAGAAAATACACTGGGAGAAACAACTCTGCACTGATCTCTTAATAAAGGACTTGGCAAGCACCATGTCCCTCTGAGATACAGCTCTGCCCAACACCTGTACCCTGAGGGGCTGAGGCACAGCATCCCCCCAGAGCCCTGCCAGCCCCCCGCCTGACCTGCTGCCTCCCCCGTTATTCTGAGCAAAGACGGGAATTTGAGTCGATTTCTGCTGTGACCGGGAAGCTGCTCAGAGGACTGCAAGGAGCAAATGCAACATCCAAATTCTGCATGATTCTGCCAACAGGAGAGGGCTAACAAGAATTTTCCAGGGCAAACAACACGGTTCATGGAAGCTGTGAACTGCTCTGCAGAAGGATGAGGGCTGAACCAGCTCCTTCGGCTGCCTGGGGTTGCAGCTGATCCCCAGGAAAGCTGGGCAGACAGCAGCTGGAGGACCACAGCAATAGGACTCACTTGTAGCTGGGAGAAATCTCCCCAAAGAAAGCTGCACCTGGGAGAGCTGAGCATCCACTGCAAAGTGTCCACCCCAGGGGTGTCAGAGTGGGTGTTCTTCTCACAAGGGAATTTGTGTCAGCCCTTGGGACCTGGGGGATACCTAGAGAGCAAACTCCCAGGCCAGGACAACAGGGGCAAGGGTTGTTTTGGTCACTCACTGCCCTCCAATGCACCACCACAAAAGATGCATCATGGTGAGGAGCAAACAGGGGTGCCAGGCACTCTCCTGGGGAAGAGCACAACATCTGACTTACCTGCTGACACTGAAACATCACTCCTTGAGAAGGAGATGCACACTGTGTGTGCACACGCAGCAAAGGACGCTGCTTTGAAGGAGAAATTAATAAGCCCCTGGTTTGAGTGCAGGGAGGCACAGGGCAGACTCAGCCTGGACCGGCATCGCAGGCTGTTCCCTTCATTCGGCTGTTCCCCTCTGCAAAGCCAGTGGCTGCAGAGTGACACCGACTGCCTGATGCAGAGAGAACAAATTATTCATGAAAAGCACCATTGTTAAGCTGTGTGGCAGCGTGTGCAGAATGCGAGGCAGACGGGAAAGGAACTCAGCCCTGGCATTGCCAGCGAGGCCACTCTGCCTGGCAAACTGATCAGCAAAACGCATTAGCTGGAAGAGATGAAAGATTAAAAATGTCACCTAGAGTACAGCAGCTCCTAGAACACCCTTTCAGGTTACAATCCGAGGAGCTGCCTGACACATCAAGTAATGCCTGTAAAATGGAAGTTCCTCTGAATGGTAAATCTGTCATTTAAGCACGCTCTGCCTTCCCATCCAAATTTGTGTATGGATGCAACAAGGTGTTTCTACAGCATGGCAGGGCCATCACCACCAGCGAGCCATGCAGGGCTATGAGAAGATCGCTCAGGGCAGCTGTGGGCAGTCCTGGAGGCCATGCAGACCTCGGAGTTATTTTGAGTCCATCCACTGACCCCAGCTTCTACAAGGCTGGAAGATGGACCCAGTTGGGCATTGCCCCTCTGCCATCATGGTCAGCATCTCGTGGATGGGTGCAAGTTAGTTTTGTCAGGGCATACCTGCTCTTCACCGCCTTCCCGCCAGAGAGGACCACTGACTTCTCACACCCTGCCAAGTCCACCAAACCCCTGGAGAGTCCATGCTGGCATTTCAGCATCACACATGAGTTCGTGCAGTGCTCTGGACTCCGCAGCACCCCTTCGAAAGCAGAGCTCCCACGGTGACAGCCCGACACTCCTCCAGCTGCGGTGATGGCACCCCCCCCGCCCAACACATCTGGTTTTGCACGGTTGTGCCACTTACAGGGTGTCAGTCAGATGGAGTAAAACCTCCACGCACACCATCCATCAGTTGGAAGAGCTCCCAGCCATCAAACAGCCGCGCAATTAGCAGGCACAAGGCTTGAATTCCTGATTGATTCCAGGGCACCCAGAGGTCTGATAGATGGAGCACAGAAACGCTATCTAAAATGAGTGGAACAGACCATCGCCAGCAGAGTAAATGCTGGAATTGGGAAAGAATCTGTTTTCCTTGCTGTGCTCTTTGAAGGACAAATGGTAGAGTGACTGCGAAACCATGGTGTTGCAGTGCAGAGACCATGGAAAGCAGCTTAGGTTAAGCAATGCTCACAGCTTGGAAATTTATTGTCCTTTCCAGGTATTTCCAAGGTCCTTCACAGCAGGGCTGGAAATTTTCACAGTCACTTACAAATTTATCCTCACTGTAGAGGACAGGGGAGAGCTTTATCCTCCAAGGCCCCTTTATATATATATAGAAACACATCCAAGTTTGCCTGGGAGGCAGCAGCAGAGCCAGGACCCAAACCAGGGCTCCCCAGCACAGCACTGAGACCAAAGGCCAGGCAGTGCCCATTTGATGGGTTTATCCCCCCATGATTTTACCTCCAACAGCTCTGAGTGACGTGCCGATTCTCAAACCACAGCCAGTGCTGTGAAATGGCCACCGCCAGCACATGAACAGCTTTCCTTCTCTCAGTGGTCTGCGACAGAGGAGCATCAGCAGCATCCTCAGGTTCAGATAGCTCCCAGACAGTATCATACAATCAATCCAACTAACAACTTACTGAGCTGCAGCAAGGGCATTATCCATAGAACAGCACATCACAAATATCATAAATCATTGTGTAATGACTGGGGAAGAGGGGCTGGGACCCACATCGCTTAATGCTAAGCAGGTAGGAGCTGCTCTCATGGAGGTTTTCCCTTTGCAGCTGCCTTGGGGTCAGACCTGTCCCTGCAGAGCAGCACATGCAGCACAAAACATGCACTGGGAACATATGCTGTCACTCATTTGACCTCTGGGGTGCAGCTTCCACTCTCAGACCTGTTTCCCAGCTCAATGCCCTGGGCCCACAGAGGGTCCCCCCAGGGTAGCTGGCATCTGTTCAGCAGTCAGAGGCTGTGCAAAACAAGTGTGAAAGCAACAGCGAGGAAAGGTTAACACAAAACAAGCCCTGCAGCACTCAGCACAATGTTCTTCGTGCTCCATGGCCAGACCCAGCACTGGAGTCAGGCTGGTACAGCTGCAGAGCTCACTCCTTACCACAGCCACCGACACCAAAAAGTAGATGGAGGTCTCTGAACACCTGGGCCAGAGACACAGCCACTAATTCCTCAAAAGCTTTTGGGTTTCCAGCTGGCCACCACCAGCATCTAGCAGCATGGAGCACATCGATGCACATCAGATAGGCTTCCTCACTCACCAAAAGACTCTTTCCTCTCCTCTGGTCCTGCACCAGCAGTTCTCCACCTCATCTGTGCAGCTCCCATGAGGGCACACTGCTAACAGGTCTTCAGCGCTCTGGTTCAGAGATTTGTCACAGTTTTGAATGGAGAATGATTTGTTTTTACTCATTTATCTGGAAATCACATTTAACTTGGACAAATTAAGATAGAACAGAAAAATCTTGATAGAATTACAAAAACGGAAAACACAGTTAGGAGGGTTTATAAAAGGTACTGGTGAAGAAATAAAAGATAACCACACTTCACCTCCTGCAGTGAAGTCTGCCACTCCCTCTACAACACTTGCATTTATCTCCTGTCCTAAGTCCTCTGAGGATGGTGGAGAGATTTCCTCTCTCCCCAAATAGTTTCCCTTTCTTTCCCACCCAGGACATAGTCTGGCCCTACATTATAAGCAACACAGCTTCATTTTCTTGGAGATGCAAACATACATTTGTTGGAGCAGATGCCATCTCCTTGGTCTGCCACTGCCTGTCTCCTTGTTTTAATAAGCAGTGAAATTCTCTTCATCTCTCTTATGCTGGTTGTGGACATGGAGATGGCTTAAAAGCTGCTGAGGAGGGATGATCCCGTTCCCTTCCCCTTCTGCTGGCCTCCTCCACATGTCGCCTCTGAGAGATGATCCAGTGTGCTTGGCTGGAAGAAAACCATCCAAGCAAAAAAAAGAAAATCAAGGGGCATCTCCACTCAGTTGGTGAGTCCAGGCAGCTCAGGGATGGGGCCACCAGTGTGAGGAGGGCTCAGGCTGGTTGGCCAGTACCTAGTGCTTACTGGCAAATACCCCTGAGTTTAGCTGTTTGCAAAACCACGGCATTGGTGCACATGGACAATGAACGTCCCTGCGGGGTGAGCGGAGGCATACGATGAGCATGTGCGACCCGTGACCGGCTGCCAGCTGAAGCCAGACAGAGGCAATAAAGCGCCAGGAATAACTGACCCATCACGCAGCTGTGCTCAGCATGTGAAAAGCCCTGTCGCCTCCTCCCAGGCTGCACAACCAGCACTGCCAGGGCTGTGCTTGAGGCAGGTAAAGCACGACAGGCAGAACAGCCACCCAAACTGCCATGGAGAGCCCCTGGGCTGGTGACCAACCCCTCCACACTCAGACACGTAGCACGGGGCAGCAGCATGGCCCCATAGACACAGCCCCCAGTCGTCCACCAGCCATGCCCAGCAGGAGACGGCTAACGTCTACCAAAGCCCGGCTCCCAGCAGGGATTTGCAGGGCTCTGGTTCAGCTCCAGCGTGTCAGGTGCTGCGTGGGCAGGGAGACAGACTCAGCGCGAGGAAAATCCACGTTTGGAGGGGGCAATGCTGAGGGATGCCTGCCAGGAGGGGAACGCTGAACACTCACGCACACATGAGGCTGGGGGAGAGGAAAGAGCCATCCCTTTTCCATCTCCATCTGAACTCTCCACGGAGACCTGAATGACAAGGGCACAGTGGCTTTGCACTCCTTGACCAGGATGAGTTTCCATGCTCGGAGGCGGGCAGGATGATTTGAGAGAGAAAGCTGCAAATAGGAGAAAGCTGGGAGAGCAGAGGCTGCAGAGCGACACAGGAGGGCAGAGCTGAAGATCTGGGGAGAGCCTCAAGATGTGTCTGGCTCTGGCTCTGCACCTTGGCCTCCCCCCCACAGCTGTGACATCCCTCTTTCCTCTGGCATCCTCCTGCAGCTCCTTAAATGCCTGCAGGTCAAAAAGAAAACCCTCACAGGCCTCATTTGAAGTAGAAGCTGATGATGCTCAGCACTTCCCAGCTCCTGCAGCTCCAGCAGATTTCAGCCATTTGCCCTGCACATCACTGTGTTTTAGGGTTACTGACTTCCAGCCCCCCCAAGCCGGCCTCCCGATCAGCCCAGCCCCAGCTCTGCCGCCCCACAGCAGCCAAACGCTGCAGCAGCAGCCGCTGTGCTGCCACCGTCCCTCTCCCCGCAGCGCCCGCCTCCGTTCTCCCTGCAAAGGCTTGCTCGAAAAAGAACAATACTTGAGAGTAATCGCCTGCCTCCAGACATAAGTGAGTGCTCTTCTGAGTGCCCTAGTTAGCAGCAATGCCCCTTACATGCACTCAAGCAGTTACATTTGGTTTTTACCATGTGGAACGCAAATATATTCAATGTAAATTTGACATTTTAGCCCAATAAAAAAGGAGGCAAAAATCATGGATTCACTCATTCTCAGCTGCCCAGCCGAGCACGTTACCCGTGCTGCCTCCTGCACAATGCTGGGGAGACTGGAGGAGGGCCAGGCCTGGCTCTGGGGAGAGAGGGGTCTGGAACCTCGCACCCCCCAGGCAGCGTGGGCACTAGTGCTCCCTGCCGTGGCATTCACAACAACTCCATCTCTGCTTTCAAGCAAGGAAGGCAGTCACTGCAGAGAGGAACTACGGGCTGAGGCTGGGGACCCTGGAGGCACACAGTGCTGGGACAGTTAGATGTAGGAAGAGAGACAGTAATAAGGACACTTCCTTCCTTAAGAGAATGCAACCCATACATGCAAGTACATTTATTTTTAAAGACGATATGGGAAACGGTTCCAACACTGCTCAGCCCTCAGCCTCCTCTTTTGCAGCAACGTACCTGGATGCAGCAGAGCCTTGCCAGGAGGGCAGAGGCAGGCAGGCATGCACAGACACTGGTTTTAGAAGCAGAAATGCAGCACTGACAAAAGCCAGATTAAGCTGCAGGCTCCGGAGGGGCTGGTTTCCAACAAGAGACACAAGCCCGTCACCCTGGTCCAGCCGCCCAGCAGGCAGCTGACTCTAAGGACTCCAGGTCTTCACTCCAGGCATCGAGGCTCTGGTCTCAGTTCTGCCAGGGGCTGCCTCTGGCAGATTCCTAGTTATTCTTCTGCATTCGCACACAAATTAACTCCCTGATGTCCAGAGTGGCACCCACACTGAAATGTTCAGGAAAAAAATAACAAGCAGCCAAGGGAGCTGTCAAAGCCTATGAGCTGTCGGCTGATGGCTCTCCCATTGCAGGGAGCAGAATGGGACATGGGTGATGTGTGGGCAGCAAGGCGGTTCCCTGTCACCCCCTGCATCCATCACAATGCCAGGATGCCATGGCTCAGCTGCATCTTGCCCTCAAACCTAAGCAGACTCACTTCTTCTCACCAGTTGCCATTCCTGTCTGTCCTTTGCAGAGCACCTGATGACATCAAGAAACCAGACGCTCTTTTCTCTCTCCAAATTTAGCTCTTTTCATGGGTTGGTACCCATCTGAACCCTGCCCAAATAGCAGAGCTGCCTCACCATTAACTGTCTGTCAGCAAGCGAGTCCTGGCTCCCCGCGCCAGCTGCCGCCGCTAACTGCGCAGCCCAGCCGTGCGCGGCCGCCAGGCACTGCCCAGCCAAGCTGCCGACGGACATCGGGCTTCACTCATTTATAGCTCAACTGCAGATTTAGGACCACTGAGATAGCTGTTAGCTGCTTAGCCTTTCCACACCCGTCTGTATTTTGACATTACAAAGCATGTTTAACTCCATGAATACTCCCAGAATATTCCTGCTGACGGTTCTCCCCTTCTGCCTGCCCATGCTGGACACTCACATTGCAGCAGCATTTTCCAGCCTTTTTTAAATTTTTTTTTTTGACTTATAGACTCCTACCAGTTTTCCAGCTGAGCTCTGTGTTCCAGGCAGGGAACTTAAGCTTAATAATACAAGGCTGGCTTTTCTCACTTGTCTTTTGTAGACTCACACTGAAAACCTTCAGTCTATCTTCCAGGACACCCTCAGTGCAAAAGGTGCAAAGGTGCTCAGGGAATCCCCAAAGGGCTGGAGCTCAGCAGTACTAAAGGCTATGGAAGCACGAAGAAAAATAAAGCCGAGTGTGGATAAGCAAGCCCAACAGTGTCTTACATCTTGGTATGCATCTCCACACCAAGCAGTGACGTATGTGTGCATGCAACATGGCTTCCACCTCAAGCCACCTGCTCTTCAGGATAAACACCTCTTGGTGGAAATACTGCTCTCATTTGTCCTCTGATCCTGCAATGGCAGAATGTGGGCTTGTCATAACATGTGTAATCAAAATATTCCCATGCATAATCGCTGAAAGCATTATTGAGGGATATTTGTCTAATTGAGATTTGAAAAACTATTCTCTAGTCTCAGTTTTGCTTCAGTCTCAGATTGGTAGGGATGTGGCATTTTAATTTCTACAAAAGAAACGACTAATCTCAATACAAAGGGAAAGGAAAAAGGCAGACATACTCAAAAGAAAAGGATAAAAGGAAGAAAATCCAGCACAATAGACCTAAACAGAACCACTAGAGCACAGGAAGAAAAAACCAGCACTAACCACTTTCCTTGGTAATTTACTTAAGAGATTGAGATCACAGCCCTACAAGTGCAAACAACCGTGCTTGCTTAGAGGACAAGGAAACCTCTGGGCACAGCGGCCCGGAGACCAGCAAGCAGCGCTCATTGTGCTCGCCCGCTGCAGCAGGGCTGCGCTGGTTCTGTGCTGTGACGGGACCCAGAGCTCCCCAGGCCAGAAACCTGCTGTGCCAGGCAGTGTCTGTGCAGCCAAACACACACACGTGTGCAGGATAGAGCTCCCAACCCACAGACCTTCCAGCCTGATCAAAAGCAGGACTGGGACTCCCATCCACTGAAAACATGATTGGGCCTTAACTAGGAAACGATAAAGCTGGAATTCCGCAAGGCAAACATCCCACTCCAGGGAAGGGCTTTTGTCCTCACCCTCCTCCTCTCTCTTCAAACCTATTTTTGAGTTAAATGGATGAATGCATTCAGCTGACAATTTAAATCGCCAGCAGCCACACAAAGGCAGAGGGAGGACAGGGACGCCGAGCTACAGCTCCCACTCCAGCCGTTCCTTCTCCCACAGCACCTGCATATCAAGGGATCCTAAATCATGATGGGACTCTGCATGCAACAGTCTCAGTACTACAGAAGACAGGACAAGGGGTAACATTTTTAAATGACGAGGGGAGATTTAGGCTAGACATGAGGAAGAAATTTTTTATGCTGAGGGTGGTTGAAACCCTGGCTCAGGTTGCCCAGAGACAATGCCCAGGTAGATGCCCCATCCCTGGAGACATTCAAGGCCAGTCTGGATGCAGCAGTCCCCCAGGACATCCCTGTGCCATAGCGGGATTGCAGGGGAGGGAGATAATGGGGTGTCCTTATGTCCCCTCCTGATGGGCGCCAGGTACTGCCACCGTCACAACCAAGAGAGTAAGTTGTTTTATTTGCCATTTGGATTTTGTGGCCATGGACTGCTGGGCTAGAAGCCGAGGCAATAATTTTAGGTGTGCAGAACTTGCCTCCCAGGTGAGGAGCATTATAGAAGAAAACTCTGTGGAGTACACTGCAGCTGAGACAGAGCAAGGCAGCAGGAGGGCTTTTACCCCACCTGACCATGATTAGAGCATCCCATATGCTTTTATTAGAAAGCAATGGATCAAGGAATCTGTCTGGCAAAGGCCAAGTGCAGGGTCTCTGGAACACGCCGCCCAGCAGCAACTCAGACGTCAGCCTAGCGGATGACTTCATTTTCTTTGGAGGCCAGCAAAAGACCTGTATCCATCTCCATTGCACCCAACTGGAATGTCACATTGTTCATATCAGTGAAGATTGGTGGAATCTGGCATCATGCAAGGGAATTGTGCAAAACTAGCAGCTTTTGAGGTGAATTTACTAAAATGCAAAACATTTTCTTGCATTAAAGCCTCATGCCTTTCAGAGATTTCCAAGATTTTGTGCTTGTGAAGTAGGACCTGGGCTCTTGGTTCTACGATGTTCCCAACAGGGTGGTGTTTGAAAAGCTGATGTGTGAAAACTCTTTGGGTTCTACCCAAACCTAAAGGCTCATTTCCCCTTCTCTCTGCCTGCCTCTGATGACAGATTATTATACTTCACATAGCACTTTGAGATGTTTGGGTGATTTGAACATAATCAGGCTTAAATGCAGGCAATCAAAGAGAATATGCATTTCCTAGACACAATGATTTCCACACACAGACTACCAAATTGGCGCAAGTTACTACTTTTATCCTAAAAGATGAAAATGTAGGGGTCAAGATCTTTTGATAAACAGAATGGGTAAAATGCATGAAAAACTACTGCCTGTTTAAGAAACTGTTTCGTTTGTAAAGGAGAAGGCTTATAAAGAAATAATGAAGTGTAGGGAGAGAAGCAGCACTGAAGATGTGCAAGCACATCTCTTAAGCCTAAAATTCCCATTAGAGCAACAGGCTCATTCTCACCTCTCCTGTTCATCTTCCCATTAGTGATTAACAAATGTATATTTTATATCCAAACAGCTGATAGAGTTGAAAAGGCAGAGCAGCTACAGGGCTCAGCCACTAAGGCAGATGTAATAAAATATACTCCTCCTCCCTACCAATCTTACTTCATAGCTACCAAGCAGTTTAGAGTTTAGTAAAGTAGGAGATACCTGCTTGGGAGGTTGTCTAGAGCAGGGGTGTCAAACTCATTTTCACCCAGGCCCACATCGGCCTCGCAGTTGCCTTCAAAGGGCTGAATGTAATTTTAGGACTGTATAAATGTACATGTATAAATGTACAGTTTGTAGCATAGAGGGTGCTGGTCTCTTCTCCCAAGTAGCAAGCAACAGAACAAGAGAAAATGGCCTCAAGTTGCACCAGGGGAGGTTTAGATTGAACATTAGGAAAAATTCTTCCCAGAAAGGCTTGTCAGGCATTGGAACAGGCTGCCCAGGGCAATGGTGGAGTCACCATCCCTGGAGGGGTTTAAAAGATGCGTAGATGAGGTTCTTAGGGACATGTTTTAGTGCCAGTGTTGGGTTAGCAGATGGACTTGATGATCTTGAGGGTCTCTTGCAACCAAAATGATTCTATGATTCTATTTTTTGTCTCCTCAGCTCAATTTACAGATATTCACACTGATATTGAAAGCCTCCATCACTCAAGAAAACCCACTGTTACAACTGCAACACTACACAAGTGAGGTTTATCACACCAACTGCAGAATTGGAGCTACTTTCTTATTTATAACAAGCTTCCCCTCTTTTTTTTTTTGCGTCTTGCTAGTTTTTTTTCTGCTGATATCTTTGAGCAACAAACTCTATCAGTTAGCTACAAGCTATATTAAAAAGCATTTCCTTTAACTTGTAATAGAATTGTAAAATCATTGAATAGTTTGGATTGGAAAGGACCTTCAAAGCTCCTCTAGTCCAATCCCCCTGCCATGAGCAGGGACATCTTCACCCAGCTCAGGTTGCTCAGAGCCCCGTCCAGCCTGGCCTGGGATGTCTCTAGGGATGGCGCATCCACCACCTCTCTGGCCAGCCTGGGCCAGGCTCTCACCACTGTCAGTTTAAAAAATTTCTTCTTCATGTCCAGCCTGAATCTCCCCCTCTTGTAGCTTAAAACCAACACCCCTTGTCCCAATACCCCTTAATTATACCAGGCACACGCCGCTCTTGCTTTTGGAGCAGGGGCTAACAGGACCAGGCAAATGGTCTCTTTCAGCACATTAATGGTTCTACTTTATTGTCTCTTTGATTTTCAGAACTCAAAAATCTTAATCTGTTTCATCTACATTTTAAAACTCAAAGAAGAGTGATCTGGGGAATTAGTCTAATTTCAAGCCTTACTAAAACAGTGGAACAAACATTAAGAGAAAAGTCTAAAAAGATAATGGAATTGAACAATGAGCACCAATCTAATGAGACAAACTTGATTGCTTTCTTTTATAAAATTACGCAATCAGTGATCAGAGGAAAGAGGTAGACGCCACATTTGTTTTTTTGTGGAGCTTTGATACAGCACCTGAAAACCCCTGTTCTCAAGAATACATTACTGTTGTTTTCAGTAGGAGTGCTGTTACTTTAGCTGAAGGACCAGAAACAAAGAACACTAGGTCACTGTTTAGAGCAGAATCCTATTAATTAACCCTTTATAAATAATTAGCAGGGGTTATGAGCGTGGCAAGGAAATGAGCAGTATGTGTTACAGATGGTTAGCAATACCTCAGCAGACTAAGTTCCAGATGATTATAAGATATGTCTGTAGGTGACCCGCTGACCCCTCCACTGTGAGACAGCAATGAATCATTTATCCTCCCATTTTAACAAAAAAAACACCATACAAAACATGTCCAAAGGACCAAATCAGAGCGGGATGCAACAAATGCATTCCTGCAAGGAGCTGTCCCTTTCTCCATGCCTTGACCAGAAGAGAAGGAGGTCAGGAACCCCCCACCTGTGAGACCAGCATTTCTAACACACAAGTTACTTGGCACATCAGAAAGGCTGAAGCTGTAGAAAAAAACCCAGAACCTTAATTTGAAATTTGCTTAAGTAGGTAATGTAGATGGAAAAGGGCTATCTAATGGGACTCGCTGCACTTTAATGCTTACAGTGACTGAGAAGTGAATGTAACAACCCAATTAGGAGACTACAACAAGGAATGACAGCAAAAAAAAAAAGCTCACTTCAGCTGCAGAATGAACATGTAGAGGAAGCCTGTCAGGGAACAGAAAAATTCCTCTTTACCATGGATCAGGTGTGGCTGCTCCTGGTGTATTCCACATTCCGCATAATTCAATTTTACAACTTTCTTTTTTTTTAAGTGCCCTTCTTCACTACTGCAAAGCAGTAAAGGAAATCTTAAATAAACCTCCATGCCTAAAGAGCAGACACCCTGCCACAGTCCACTAGGGAAAATACTGAGTCCATCAGGTGTCCCACCAGCAAGGCCAGGTGAACCCACACTGGTGTGACTCCTACGACCTGGAGGCATCTCAAATTTACCAGAAAAATCAGCCAGATTGATTCTTTCACTTCTCTAACACACTGTCTTACACACGTTACTGTCACCAGCCCAGCAGTCCTTGTGCTCCTGTTGAGTTTCCCTGCGCTCCCCGCTGTGGCTGCTCTGCCCAGTGTGGTCCAGCACGGTGCAGTTTCACCACTCCGACTCCCTTGTTTCCACCAGCCTCCTCAGAAACAGCGTCTTGCCAGCAGTCAGCTTCGCCCACCCTGCCAATGCTGATCAGCACTCTCTGCCGCTCTAGCTGAACGGCTGGGTTATTTCCTACAACTGTGAAAAAAGGCAGCTTAACAAATCATGTATTATTTCAGCTCTGGCACATTAAATCTGCACAAGGCCTCTCAAGCAAGTCGGAAACGTGCTGTTCTCCTGATGACTGCAACAAAGTCATCTGCAAGATTCCCTCCTCCAGCTCGGCTTGGCTGGAAATCGGGAGTGGGTGTCCTACATACCGCTCACAGCTTGTCTTCTACCACTCCCGCACCACCACCAACCCTCATTCCTCAGTTCAGAGTACAAAAGCCCACTTTAGTTCTCTCAGACAAAAAGACCATCACCTGTCCAAGTCCTGGTCCCCATTAAGATGGGGCCATCAAGTACTAGCACTGGACTATGTCTTGTTGAATTCTGAGTACCCACAAGGATGGAGTCCCCACTACGTATCTGGGCAAGCCATTCCCGTGTTCAGTCCCCCAACACCAGGCAACAGGAGTGCTCAAGCACAGCTAAACCATCTCCCCGCGTGACAAGCAAGCACTGGAGCAGGCAGGAGGGTCTCTCCATAGCATCAGCACCAGGCAGGAACGTCCTCTGCTTGCTCAGCCCAAGTCCATGCTGACATCCAGCTCCCTGTTGCAATCTAGGGCCAAAAGGCTGGGCTTGAAGCTATTTGCGTAACATTATTTTTCCTGAATCAAAGGAGGATAAGAAGTAATCTCTTTGGAGCAGGAACACTGAAATAAGATAGGGCATCACCTAAAACACAGGCTCTGTAGGCAGGGCATGCCAGAAATTGAAGTATGTGGGCAGAGGGTTACACTGGTTGTTAATTCAAAACCGTGGGTTTAATGGGGTAAAGGAGCCAGAGAACAAAGGAAAAAAGAGGCACAAGCAAGAGATCACCCGAGGGAAAGTCTCTACACAGAAGAACAGACAGGCTTGGGTACTCACAAGGGCTTTAGCCACTCCTGCAGGTGCTGGAAGAGCAATAGAGCAGGGTGTGAGCAGTTCAACGTGTCTCTAGAGTATACTGAAACCAAACTTTTCAGAGGTGCACAGGGACAGGATAAAAAGCAGCAGACACAACATGACAAATCATTAAAAAATCACGTAAGGAGGGTCAACAGCGGAACAGTGACCCGGAGTGTACGAGCTGCACCCTTGGAGATCTTCAAAACCCAACAGACAAGACCATGACCAACACATCTAACCATCCCTGCTTCGTGCAGGGGGTTAGACCAGAACCCTGCTATATTGCCCAGGATTTTAAGAACAGCTTCCTGAGCACCATTCCAGCAAGAATTTCACACAGCCGCAAGCAAAGATGTTGTATCAGCAAAATCAGTCTTGGTGTGTGATCTCAGAAGCGAGGAGTGCATCACCAGTTCCATCATTAGTTCCTCCTCCTAATGAGGCAACTGGCAACCACCAAAATGTTCGCTAAGCAGCTCGACTGGAGCAGCAGCGGAGCAAAGGCAGTTCAGGTCCAGACTGCCAGAAGGCTTTGCCTGTGGAGCTGCTCCATGACACCAAGTTGCTCTTGTCCCAGTCACAGCAGAAGGCAACAGTAAAGGATTGCAGGGACAAACTTCCAGCTCACAAGCTGTTTCAAGCAGTGCAGCAAAATCTGGTTTGTTCTGGTTTTTGCTGTGTTCCTCTTGTTCGTGAGTTGCAGGAGAAGCCTTTAACCTGCCATGGATCAACCAAGCAACCCCATGTGAAGAACAGATTCACACACCAGCTCCCAAACCCCCACAAGAAGCACAGTGAGGTGCTTTGCAAGAGGGAGTTGGATTTGGGCTATAAAAACCTTCCAGGTCCACGGAGGAGATGACACATTGTGGACTCAGGACACTTACTTTACAAAATGTCTATGTCCTAACAGAGACAAGGTTCTCCAGGTGTTGTCACTACTGCTGAAATTCATTTTATTAGGAGCTTGCCAATTTTGGTGTTTTCTTGCTAGGGAGTCACTGATGCCTCTGGAGGTTAATTCTTATGCTATCTGCCCTCACCAGGGAGAGAGGGAAGAAATAAACAAACAGGAGAAAATAAAGTAGAATGTGAGATTATTATTTCTTTTGCACCCAGAGCAGGAGTGGAGACCTGTGTGTCTCTCGCAGGCGTGCTCCCCGCTTTCCCTCCCAATGCAAATTACAGCTGCAGAGTGATGAGAGCCAGCACTTTTGCGTTTTAACTCAGTGCTAGGGATTAGGTAAATTAGCCGGCAGCTTTCTGCAATACTGGAGCCAATCAGTCCCAGCTCCCCGCCTCGTCGGCCGCAGCCATCAGGAGGGAGTCTCATCCAGAAGACCTGCAGGTTTTGGATAGATGGAGGAGCTCAAAAGCGAGCACCTTGCAGTCATTACCTCTTCCCAGGAAAGGTTATGGCTGAAATCATGCCCTGAAAGATTCATCAGACATTTAAGATGCTCTCTGGCTGGCTGGGACAGAGCTACCCCAGTGGGATGCTTGTTCCACACCCAGCCAGGAGAAGGTGTCTTGGCTGGACTCTAACAGGGTGCCCAGCTATTTACCTAATTTTTCCAGGAAACCTTGTGGCAGGAGCTGTAAGATTGGTCTATGGACAAGGCAGGATGGGCCAGGAGGCCATGCACCCATCAGGACTGTATAAGCACTCCCATCTGCTGAACTTCAGCAGATCACTAGTGGAAAAAAACTTCCCAAGAGTCCTTGTTACAGAGGATCTCAGTAGAAAGGTGACCTTCTCTGGTAAGCAGAGGGTCGAGGGCTCTACAAACAGTTCACTGCCTTTTATCCCCCTTACTCCTTGTTTTCCACTCATCCCCATACAAAAACATTCAACAGCAAAGGAGCTCTTCAGAGAAGAAGACAAACCTCTCCAACTCATTTGCGTACTGATCTTAAAGTTCTTCAAGTCTTACAGATTTGACTCCTGAAAAAAATTCCTAAATGGAAAGACAGTGCCATTGCAACCATGAGCTCATGAAATGATCAACAAGCACAAAAGTATAAGCCTTGCAGCCTCAAGGCCTTCTTACCTTCTCACCAGTGTGCCAGTAACATCACCCCACCGACCCACACTCACCTTCCAGGTATCTCAGCCAAGTCACTACCCAGGGCTTTCTCTCCTTGTTGGTAAAATGAGGATGAAGGTGGCAATCTCCCTAAGAGCAGCCTATTTCCTGGGCAGCCTGCTCCAGGTGACGCTGCTTTGAACACTAGATGATCTCCATAGGTCCCTGCCAACCTCAATTACTTGGTGATTGACTTGTATTGATGCTCTGAGTTGTGGCACCCCAACTACATGTCACCTGGCATTCACTGGTACAACATCATGTGCCAGTCCTGCCTGCAGCACCTGTTGGGAACCGAGCACACAAGATACGGTTGACTCCTCCAGCCTTGTCAGTACAGAGCCACCAAAAATACA
The DNA here is from genome assembly GCF_964273445.1 of Streptopelia decaocto. NCBI lineage: Eukaryota > Metazoa > Chordata > Aves > Columbiformes > Columbidae > Streptopelia > Streptopelia decaocto. The sequence continues at coordinate 6,524,507 of NC_138662.1, forward strand.
GCACCACTCTGATCCAACCTGCAGCACACGAACCCGCAACACCCTGCACGTTCTGCCATCATTATCAGCTCAAGACTGAAGCCACAGACTCTATCTAATTTGTCTTCATCGAGGATGAACTGTAGATAAAATTCAAACTGATTAATGAAGAGAAGGTTAAGCACTTCCAATCAGGGTGGCGAGAAAGGTGCTAGAACAGTAAAATTGAATCCTAGACTGTCTCTCTGCATTTTTTAAAGATGGATAAGCTGTGAGGATTCCTCTAAGCTGCTTCCTCACATCCCAGTTACTGTGGATGGACAAGACTGGCTGCCAGTCCATGGCACACTGGGGCTCCAGTAGAGCACACTTCTATGGGAGAGCAAACCCTAAACTCCACATATTGTAAATAATGGAGAGTGAGAGATTCCTTTCAAATTACTTCTACCCATATTCCCCATTCTAAAAAATTCATATCCCTACCAGCAACTGCCAGGACTGTGAATAGCAGCATAACGGGAAACCAATAGCCGTGGCTGGGTTCTATCTTTGTTGCTGCCCCGAAAGACCTTGCAGCAGCTGTATTTCGCAAACCTTGGTGAAGGTGGGCTTTACCAGAAGAGAAGAGCTGCCTGGCGGGATGTGACAGCTGGCAGACAAGCAGCAGAGCAGGGCTCTGGTCTCACCAAACATTTGGGTAAGGCAGCACTGTTGTTCCTGCAAGTAGCAAGGTCCCTGCCCCAGGCACACGCTGCCCACCCCCTCATGGGCTGTGACAGCACAGTGCTCTGCCCTTCCCAGAGCATGGGGAGGATAGGAATCAACAACAGTCCCTAGAAGACCTGGCCTCCTGCCCACCCACGCTGGGGAGCAGAGAAGGCATGTTTCCTCTGAGCATCTCTGCGCTTCCAGCAGAACAGGACACAACAGTATTCAACCTGTCCGAGGTGACTCCAGCTCTCTGTAGAGGTCAGAGAGCCTCTGCATCAACCCAGGAGAAGATCCACTTCTGTTTCTCCTCTGGGACATTCAACACCTTCACTTGCACATGAGAGCAGCCACAGCCTTTCCACTCACTGCTCTGACACCACTTGCTCACCTGATGGTACCAAAACCAGACCAAGTGCCTGGAATTCATCCAAAATCTTCCCATCACTGTTGGCTGCACCCCACATCCGTGCTCTGGAAGAATTTACAGATCTCTAATAGGTTCTCCCTTGCCAAATCTTCTGCAAACAGCCAGAGCTCCAGACACTCCCAAGATTTATAGTACAATAAGAGACAGAGAGAAAGAAGATACTTATGACAGGAACAAGAAGGAAAAACTTCCAGTAAAGAAAAAGACATCTACTATATAACAGCAAAAATGACAGTTCCCACCAAAATTCAGAGGATGGAGAAATACCATTATCAATGAATGTGACATATGCAAACTGTTCCTTCAACCCCTATTAAAACATTAATGGCAGGAAAACAAAGTCCTTCTCAAAATCCTGTCCCTGCCTCTCTGCCCTGGACAAAGTCTTAAGGATACAAATAGCAGAACACAGATTTTGCTACGCTATATAGTATTTCTGTCCTCATGCCCTTGGTGAGCACACACACACAGGAGGCAGTAGTCTTTGTTCTGGAGGATGCAGAGAAATTTCAAAACCTAAAAGTCATTCTCTCCTGGATGGATCTCCAAGGAGCACTTGCACCATACAACCCTCCCCTTTGCGAGGAGATTCTCAGACTAGGACACTTCTATATTATCTCTAATCCATGCAAGTAATCCTAATTACCCATCTGAGTCCTGGGAGCAGCCCCAGAATCAAACATCTGTACCCACAGACAAACAGCAGCCGAAAGCCTTCTCCTGGATGTCTTAGCAGAACCTCAATCCATTGAGCTTTATGAAGCATCTTCTCAAATATATAAACCAAATACAGTGCTAAAGGTAACAGCAAAGCCAGCGTACCACAATGGGATTAATCTCAAGAGAGAGCCCTGGTAGCAAAACAGCGCTAAACACACTGGGTAGCTTCCAGCTCAGGTTCATCTGTATCTACCAGTTTGTATGCACACCTGTATGACAATACACGTGGTGACAGTGGAGACCAGGAACTGTGTGTGACAGATCAGTGAGGGAAGGCAAATGATGGTCTGGAATTGCCTCAATGCACCTGAATTTCTCCACAAAATGACACAGTTGTCAAATGTGTCCCAGAGTGAGCAAGGGGCAGCAGGAGGAGCTGGAGCTCATCTTCCTCAGCATGTCGCTCATGGCCCATTTCTCTGGAGCAAACCAGATTTAATCTTTCAATGTTTCCAAAGCCAGACATTCAGAATTTGAGAATCCCTGAATCTGATCAAGTTCGTGAAGTTTTTTTTCAAGTAAGGTCCCAGATTTGCACTTGGCAAAATGGCAAAATTGAAGCAAAAAAGATGCAGCTTAATTGAAGACCAGGCAGAGCTGACGTGGACCTTGCCCAACATCCCCCAACTGCTCTGGTGCTGGATCAAGAAGCCTGTGTCTTCTTTGTTAAGAGATATAATAAAGCAAAATTGCTGTCCTAAATATTACTAAAGCACTGGCTGGCATGTTTAATAAACCTTTCCATTTGGGTAAATTAGCACTCATCTGGACAAGTGCTGAAGTGCTGTTACTTGAAGAAAAAAAATTCAATGCTCGGAGTCTAATTTAAATAATTATCAGCATATTTCTGCTCTGACTGTTTTGCTGAAATTACCAGGAGACTTGATGCAGTCTGAATGTAAGTGCCTTTTGTCTGCATGTAATTTATTGACCCCATTTCAGTTAAGTTTTGGCCCAGTCTTCCCTGTGCTGGAGCACTTCACACCATAACGAAAAAGGACTTTACAGACAGACACATTAAAATCAATAACAACTGATCTACTCTTATAGATCTTGAAAGGGACCTTGATAAGTTACCTCCTTGCATTCTCCACATCAGCTAAAACTCATATCTGTGATAACCTTCTGCTGTTCTCTTAGGTGGCCTGTATGGGGACCACAGGCATCCATGGGGAAGACCAAGGCACTGGCTGGGGGTGACAGTCACCCCATCCCTGCAAGTCAAATCAGGTTTCAGGTGCAGACAAAAACTCTTGCAATAAATCTGCATGGTACTGGGACACATTCTGAAATATTTTAGTATATCCTCCAAAAACCAGAGCGTGCATATCAGGCATTCAGCACCAACTGCTTCCCCCTGCAGACCTACCGTCATCCCACCGCTGTGCTCCGCAGGGACGCAGCCCATAGCACCAAGCAGCTACGCGCTTGGGTCCCAGGAACAGAACAGCCCTGGGGATACAGCACTGCACGCTACAGCTCCCAGCACAACACCTTGGCACCCAGCACATCAGCCGCAGTATTTTATTTCTAGCAAAGAAAACAGAGAAAACTCCTAAACTATTTTTTCCCATTTTTTTCAGGAAAACGGCACTGATATTCTTGCCTTTTCTTCTGCCCTACCTCCAAGACTTTCAGCAGAAAGCATCACAAGACAACTTGCTTACTCAAAACCACCCCCATTCCCCGGGCGCAGCTCCCACCAGCGCCGCTGGTCCGGAGCACGGAGCCGTCCCGCACGCAGCCTGAGCCGCCCTGGATGCGGCTGCCAGGGAGAGGACAAGGTCTGCCCTGAAGAGATAAAGGTGACGCTCTTGCCTTGCTCCCCGCTTCCCAGGCTGCGTGTGCGTTCAGCTAGTGATCCTGCCATCTGCACCTCACGGCTGCCATGAGGAGGCAAGCATCCCTCCAGGGCACGTTCTGCAAACCTCGCATCCACCAGCTCATCAATCCTTGGCTCTCATCAAAAGGCAAACTTATAAACAGGCCCAGACGCTTCTCTCAGGTTTAATGGAGGCAGCTAAGGAGCTGTGATCATTCGATGTTTTCCAATGATAGTGCTGATGCCTGAGGCCAGCAATAATATTACCATGAAATAAATCTGCAGTGATATAATTAGCAGGGATGCTATTACAGCTCAGGTTTTAGGGATGCTCAGCACAGAGGGAGTGAAGCAGCTGCTCAGAATGGGACCTTGCAGAGGTTCTGGGTTTGATTAGAGGGACAGGGGAGACAGAAAGTCACTAATATCAAAGCAGTGAGGACTATCAGCATTACTCTATATGCAAAATAAACCTGGTTCTTCAGAAGCCAGAGGTTATGGTAAATAGCTTCATGTAAACCTAAGGGTTAAAATCTTCTCACCACTTCAGACACTGAGTAACTTTCAAATATTTGTGCAACATTCAAAAAAGCCAAGTTCTGACTAAACCCACAAGCTGGTGTGGAAGCAGGAGATTTGCTGCATCCAAACATCCCTCCCCAGTCACAGGTCACTCTTCTCTTTGCATCCCAGCACCACGCTCGCTCTGCACAGTGTGAGCGGCTGCAGCGTTCAGATGGTGCTCGCAAAGCGACTGCTTCCTCCAGCATCTGGTCTGTGATGTGCTCTGTAGTTGTCTGAACTGGGAGCAGGTAGATGCAAAACAACAGAACTCTGAAGTCAAGGTCCAGTGGGAGAAGGAGACTGCTGTTTTCTCTGGCATGCAGCATCAAACAAACAGCTGAGGCAACAAAGAACAACTTTTTCACTGATACCTATCAAAAGTAGATAGATATCACTAGGTAAACCTTAGAGGAAAAGATGGAAGGCATTGAGTTAGAAGAAGGGATGCTACTGGTATCTGCAAGGAAGAGCTAAGAAAAGACTTGGCACACACCCAGTGTTTTCTTTTGCTTGCAGACTTAGCACTAAAAGTAAGAGCATAACTAGAGCAAAATGTTTTAGGAGCTATTCTCACAGGGGAGAGGAAAGGAAAGAAGAAAGTCAACATGTACCAGGATTGATCCTCAGCTTTGACAAGAAATCCTTAGGGCTTTTGTTTTAAAGACACATTCCGGGAATGGGATGTTCCCCAGGACCTCCCAGCTGGGACAGAGGCCCTGGAAGCATTTCTGCCTCAGAAGCAGGACACAGACTTGTGAGCTGAAAATTCTCTGTCAACGTCCGCATGGCACGTCATTGCTTGGTTATAAAAGGTGACAGTGCTAGGGGACAGTTTGCCCTGAAATCAGGAAATCATCCTTTAGCTCAGCTGGGCAGGAGATGCCCTGGAGGAAAACCCTGAAGCAGAATGTATGCCCTCAGCTAAGGCTCAAAGACTCTTCATAATTTAAGTGCATTTCCAAATCTGAAGTAAAATCCTACACCTTCCCTCTTTTCTGCTACAATAAACTTTATCTTATAATGTAATCTAGTAATAAAAATGGTTTTAAAATGATCTGACAAGCACTAGAAACCCCATTTCTTTTAGAGTGACAACTCTATTTACAGCAGCACATACATACACTCTGGTTTATATTCCACACGCACTCCAGACCCTCAAGATTTGGGATATGTCCTTTCCATCCACTTGCAAAAATCAATTTCAGCCGTGAAAAGAAGTTCCTGAGCAGGCAGACGGTAGGAAGAAAGATTGCTTCTAATGTTGGGATCTCTGCACACCTCCCAGGACAGGGGTGTGGAGGGACGAGCAGCCTCCCTCTGTGTTTCACGGTTGTTTTGCTGCCCTCGAGCAACTCTCCCAACTCCAGTGGCCACCACTCAGCAAGGTCCAGTCTGAATGGGCCAGAGCACTGCTTTGGTTTAGGGGAGGTACAAAACAGCAGGGCAACATCACACAGGGAGAAGATTTAAGGATCCATTCAACTGGTACTCCCTTAAGAAAAGGGCATTCTGTATTTTCTGCTAAAAAATTTCACATTGAAAGCCTGATCAGGCCGGGGAACAATAGAGCCAAACCCAAACAGAGCAGGGAAAAGGAGATTTGAGCTTCAGGGAGATGTTATTGTAGTAACCATGCATGAAGGACACCTTGTAGCTGAAAGTCACAGAACATAATTAGGAAGCACAGCTCTTGTTCCCAGGGCTATCAAAGACAAAGTGTGATCTCCCCAGGCCTCAGTTTCCCCATGCATAAAGCTGGAGCAGTCGAATATATCTGTTCTATGGGAATTCACCACTTGCTGGAACATGCTTGGGAAGCCAAACTACCACCACCTAGAAGTTCACTTATCTGCTTCCACATGCAACCAAGAACACGTTTGCTCGCCTCCTCCTCTCCATCATGGTTTCCCACTGCCCCCAATGTTGCAAAGTTCCACATCTTCTCCTGTAATCTCATCCGACTTCCTCAATTACAGGCACACCAGCAGAGACTCCTTCATTTGTGCAAGTGGAGAGCGAGGCACAGCTAAGATTAGCAACACGGACGGCGCAAACCAGCGTTCTCTCCCTCTATAATTAGCGGATATAAAAGCTGTGCCATCTACTGGCGTGCACCATGCACCACGGCTCCCAGCACCACTCCAGTAAAGCTGTTGTTGCTACAGCAGCTCTCTGTGTCAAGCTGAGGTGGGATTTCAACTCACGCCTCCTACCAGTAGCGGCACACACATGGCAAAACCAGGATGGCCAAAGACGACAGCACATTTTGCAGCGTAAAGACAGCGCTCGGGCACAGACAGCACTGCCGGCACCAGTGCGAGCCCAACACGGGAAGCTGCCGCTTCCACACACCCTGTAAGGGCACTTCCACCGAACAGCCTTCACCACCACGCTCCTCGGCCACTTTCAGGGCCAGGGCAAATCTGCAATAGTAGGGGAGGGGCAGAAAGTGAGGATGTGAAGCAGAAACACCAGCCCAGAAGATGTGGGGCTCAGGCAGGGACACACAAAGCCCAGGCTGGGCTCCCATCCCTCGCAGGCGCTGCTGCAGCCCAGCTCCCGCAGCCAACCCAGTTCCAGCCCCGCACGTCCCAGTTCAGCCGGCTGCTCCACACGCGCCGCCAGGCAGGCGGGCAGGCACACGGTTAAATATTTTGCTTGCATCTGTTTCATCTTGCTTTCACTTCAGATTGCCAGTGGACGCTGACAGATTTCTCATCACAAGGCTGTATTAAGCTGCTTTTTAATTGCATTTTGAGGGACCCAAAGGCCAGCAGGCAGAAGGGCACTTTATTTTTTTTCCAAGGAATGTTATTTTTATTATAGAGGCAGGAAAGGTTTTCATTAATCCCCTGCAAGCAGACGGCTTCCATGCAGCACAGTGGCTGCAGGGACAGCCGGTCCAGAGGACCAGGATGATTTGAGCACTGTCTGCTGGAATATGACAGGCTCCCAACAACTCCTCTTTACAGAGCAGATCCCAAGCTTTGGCACTAAACTCGCATTAAATTGATACAATCTCTTTAATGTTATCTCTAGCTCTTTATCACAATAGTATGTGCAATTTACATTCTTGTCGCCTTTTTATTTTTTATTAAGATTTGCTACATCCTTATCACAGATATTTTACACATTGTTGTAGTGTCACTCAAACATTTAATGGACATCAGCTGCTCCGGGAATCTATAATAGCTCCTTACTGTGGGGTAGGGCTGGATGCTGATGCGTTTCAGGCTCATGCCATTAAAGCTGCAGTGGATGCAAAGCAAAGCTGTGTGGAACAGAAAGCATGGTCCCTGCTAGATACAGCACTAGGAGACGACGAGCAGGCCGGTGTGCAGCTTTGGTGTAAAAGCCCAGCACCAGAGTCAAGCTGAACGCTCGTTACACCATGGTCACCTCACCGCCAGCCACCCCTGCTATTCAGGGCATAGGACTCTCCTGCAGAGACCCACTAAGGTGAACGGTGCCAAGGCTGATTTGCGTTTAGTGGGCTGCAGAAATTAGACTTGCCAAATCCACTTTCTTTAGGAAAGGAAGGCAGGATTTGAAGAGAGCTTTTGAGACAAAAGAGCTTCATGCAAGTCGATTAACCTGCGGGACCAAACCTCCACACCCTCAATCATTAGAGTCTTTAACTTTGCTACTTGTCCATAAACAAAGCTATACAAATAATTTAATCTTAGTTCAACTAGGGGATGAAACCCTCAAAAAGAAAAAAAATAAAATCCTCATTCTACTTGAATTGAATTAAAAATTATTCTGTTTTTCTTCCCAGGTCAATTATCCGTATTTAATATTAAGAGCCTTCTATCCCAGATGTGCTTTTCCCCCTGAATGTTTGAAATGCAACAAAACAAGAAAATAAATAGGTGGGAGTCTTTTGTGCCCAAGATCTTGGGCTTCAGAAGGCTCTTCAAGGATGTACAGCAGCATGGAGGGCAGGGGCTGACCAGATCTGTAAGCACAGGGGTACACACTCCCTGCAAAACTGCAGGCAACCCCAGGAAAATAAAGATCCTCACCCTCTGCCACCATACACAGATTATGAAGCCATAGGACAGGGTGCAGAAGCAACTCTAGCTACTGAACTGCCATGGAAATGCATTTTCTCAGACCAAAACTAACCAAGAAAATTCAAATAAATCCCTTTTTCAGTGACATGGTTTCTTTTATTTTGCTACCATTGCAAACATTTCTTCCCAACCATGTTTAAAGGTTGTTTTATAAAGAATTAAATGGCAATTCTCTCTCAGAGTACCAGTTCCCTCAGAGGCCCCTTTATTGCATCACTCGCCATTTTTATGTCTGTATCTGTCTACACAGCCAGACCAGTAAGTCTTACCCATCTTCTTTTACTTTTTCAACCAACCCCAAATGCATCCCCCCTAGTGCACAGAATGAAGCAGCCCTAACAGGCCTCAGGAGCTCAAGGGGGTGAGGACCAAACTGACAGATCTGAGCTTAGAGACAGCCGAGAACTAAAACTGCTGCAAATCCCTTGCCAACACTAATGGCTTTAGTTACCTCGACCTCTGCTACCTGCACTGGAGAAACCAGGAAAAACTGAAAAAACATGCAAACTGCTACCAAATACCCAACACAGTTTTCGGAATGGAAGTAAAACACGCTTTAAGGACTATTTCATCCTTCTCTTCACCTGGTCTCAGAGGTCTCTGGGTTTCTCACACCGAGGCACCTGCCTCAGGGACGAGTGGCGCACACAGCACCTGCCAGAGGGAAGATGCTTTGGGGCAGGGAAGAATCCGTAAGACTAAAATAAATCCCTGGGCAAAGGCACTGGGTGCAGAACTAAGTGATACAGACCTGGAACATGAGAATCATTGTAAGTTCACCTCCTGGCTGACAGCTAGCTGTGAGGGTAAGGGACCAGAGAGACACTTCAGTTTTTGGGAAGGGGAAAGTCAGGAAACTATTTATTTGCACAGTAAAAGTAAAGAAACTCCGCTCTGGGTTGGAGAGTTGCACTAAGAGACATCAGATTGTTTGCAGAACTGGTTGTGCCTCCTCTTTTGCTCCAGGCCCTTAGAGGGCATCCCAAAAAACCCCAGAGAGGTCTCTTCTCTGAACAGCAACTGCCCAGACTTGTTACAGCAACTACCCAGAAACAGCCGCATTAGTTTGCCAAGGGCAAGAGAGGACAAAGGTTTCTTCATTTGCTCTTTACCAAGAGCTGGGCAAGCCCCCGGTGCCTGCAGGCTAACAGCGTGGGTACAGGGCTAGAGATCTGCCATAGAAATTTACCTAATATTTTAACAGGTTAGGGCTATCGCTTTTTGCTCCCCTAACCGTGACTCCAGATGCATTTACAATGCTGAGTCCATACTTTGCACAGATGCCCCAAAGGGGATTGTCCCAGGAGTCCTCCAGCAGTGCCGGGGGGGCAGCAGCAGCCCCCGTGCCCTCGCGAGCCCCCGCAGCGCAGGGTGCACCAAGCAGCTTACCAAGTTGTAAAGCTCATCGGGCTGGGCTGCTGCCAAGCATCCACGGGAGAAGAAAGGGAAACGTTCAACATAATCTGCATGAAAGTGCAGGAAGCCCTAAATCGTGTTAGCACTATTAAGAAAGCTGGTTACGTTGCTCACAAACTGGCCCAATACAGTGTTGATAGACTTGTTACAAACATCTGATTGTCCCTGATTAGATTAGACAATAAAGCCCCATCGTGGTGTGTGGGCATTGTTCTGCTCCCCTCTGCAATCTGTAAATTAGAATTCCAGACCTGGGAGATTGGATTCAAATTGGATTACTGGAGCAGGTCCAGCACAAGAACAATCATGAGGCAGGAGAAGACACACTCATACACACAAATGCAAACGAATAAACAAACAAACAAATAAATAAATAAACAGGGACAAATCAGCCAGGATTTGATTAGGAGCAAATTAAAAATAGAATTAAAACCAAAAGCCACTAACCAGCAACTAGCAAAGAAGCAGGAAAAGAGATGGATTTGTCACTATGAATTAACAAAGCACGGAGATCATACCTTTAAATGTTTTGTACTTCAGAATGTGCAAGGTTGATGTTGGTTGTGGTCCTTCCTTCACTAATACAAGAGCTCTTGTCCGTGGCTGTGTGGCTGGCATGGGGCGATGAAGCCCACATCCCACCAAAACACAGGCTGCATCTGAGCTCACCTGAACTATGTTTTCTCGCCTCTTTCCTCCCCCATTTTGCTGCCTAGGCAAGACAAGTAACATGTCCCTTAGCTTGGACACTGGTCTGGGACCCAGCAGGCCAGGGTGTGGCCACTGGTGGCCTTCTAGCATGCCCAGAAGTCACCCACCAGGTAAAATCCAGGGCTCTATCACTGTCCTGGAACTTCCCTACTTAAAAACATCAATGGCTTGGCCTAGAAGAACTTGCTTCAGACAGCTCAGCATGGTGGTGAGATGGCAAGAGGACCTTGCACTGCCAGCAACGGAGGAGAAATCCAGTACAACCCCAAGGCTGCTCCTGCTGGATGCCGACCCCCTCCGCTGCCCACACTGAGGAACGCATGCCACCAGGATCAGAGGACAGCAACACTCCAACAGTGACGGAGGGAAGTGAAAGCTGCTGTGCCCACCTACCAGCCCACACCACCACATCACCAAGAGAAGGGAGCAGGGAGATGCTCTGAACTGAGGTGAGATGCTTTGCTACATGCTAATTTTTGCAGCTCTTTAGACAAATGAAACCCTTTATGGTCCCTATCAGGGAGCAGAAGAGCTGATAAAGACTTCGTTCACCACAAACCTGCAAAGAAAATCTCAGGGCTATCAGAATTATTAAAGGGATAAACCTGCCCAATTAAATCCCATCTGCACTCTTGATACCTGCTTGTGCCAGACACAAATGGAGCTTGGAACCAGTCCCAGCTGAACATTACTGCACTGTGCAGTAATGCACAACTGGCCTGAGCTTCTACCTCCTGCGATGCCCCTGCTGACCAACTCTCACCCCCAGAAGGCAGCTTGGTAAATACTTTGTAGTAATGGAAACTCCCACCTCGCCTTCCCATCAGAGGATCCTAAAGCACACCTAAGTACTAACTGCACTGTCATCAGAAGGAATGTGCAAGGAAAAAAACACCAGTAAGTGGAAAAACCCAAAACCAAGGGCGGAGGGTGAAAATTAGAGACAAAACTGAGAAATTTCCTTAAGGCAGTACAAAAGCCCAAGTCTTACTCATCTCCAGATCAAACATCTTAACTGTGCACCAAAGCCCAGCTCTTCCAGTCACCTTAGGATCCAAGGCAAAGGAAAATGTGAATGCCACAAAATCCTTGAGCAATGTTCACCCAGGCTTTGCAGCCACAGGACACCCTCCCGGACATCCCTGCAGTGTGCTTTCAAAACACAGAAGATCCCCAGTCTTGTCATTCGTATTAATTTTTCTGCCAAAAGAAAAAGTTGAATGCCAAGCGTAGGTTTTCCTACTTTTGTTATAGGAAAACTGGGAAGTCTTCAGTGAAATTTATTGCAAGTTCCTACACCTTAGCTGAAGGAACAGGAACTTGAACTCTCCTACCGAAGCCCTCCTTTCCCCAAATGCTCATACCACACTGGAGCTAAGCACATAGCAACAAAACACATGGTTAAATTCCACAAGAACAGAATAAACAAACTCCACAAACTTTTCTCTATTACTGGTAAGTGCTGTTAGTTCTCTCATCACCAGAGTCACGCAAGGTGTACCCAATCTGCCATATATACGCACATGCATATAAAATAGACACAAATATATTTAATACATGCATATTATAACAAACTTCACCTTAAACCAAAGGATTTTACCCATGATGTACAATATGCAAAACTAAACCAACTCTTTGGAAAAAATACCTGCCCAGCCATGCCACCAGCATCCCATGGAGGCAATGCCAGAGCCTGCAGACATTCGTACCATGTTTTATGGATCAGGAGGCTTCTTTTTAGAGATGTGGAGGACCACCAGCACAGACAGCAAGTCTTTAGACTGGTCACGGTGCATAAATAGCTCACTTCAGGGCATAACCCACTCAGTAAACTGTGGGATGTGCTGCTCGCAGGAGGCAAAGCAAATTGTCTGTGGTTAAATATGTGAAGGATGAAGCCAGTAGCATCCAAAAGCAGCCTTCACATGAACTGCATAAAAAGCAGAAACAAGCCTAAACATACCCTAGGATCTAAATTTTCCATCTCTCAGCTTCCTCCTCCATCAAATCACAACTCCCTTCTCCCCCAGTCTGCAAAGCTTTGTGAAATAATAGACTCAGAGGCATGCACTTCACCTCATCTTATAAAAGAAACAGATCTGGGGTGTCCATAGACCTGAGGGAGAGGGGGAAGTACCTTCCTAGATCCTGCCCCACAAGCAATCACCTCCTCTTGTTCCCCACCACCTTTTCACTGCAGAGATGCTTTTGCAGCAACAGAAGAATTTCCTGAGGCATTGGGCATGCACAGCAGAAATGACGCAGCAACCCCTCAGCTGCTTGCACCGACACTTTCTGAAGTTTTTCGTCACCTTAGCAGCCCCCTCTCACTTCAATCCACGCTGCTTGACGTTGCCAGCAGAGGTGAGGAAGCGGGGCTGGGCTGCCAAGGTCTCCTCGGTGGCCAGGAGCAGCAGAGAGGAGCAGCCTGGGTCTGCAGGCAGAGCATGATGTGGGAACAGCAAACAGCACAGGGAAAGGAAGAAGAGTTGCCCTTGTGTTCATGGAGAAAGCACAGGGCTGGATGTGATGTCAAGGGAGGCTCCTTCCAGTGCCTTTTATCTTTGCTGCTTCCTTTTCTTTCTACAGAGAACTGGCTCATCTTCACCAGTCTTACCAAATAAAGCCACTGAGGCTTTTGGGGAAGGGAAGGTCTTACCACCATGGGCAAACTGAGGAATCCCAGACAGACTTTGCTGAGAGAAGAAAGAGAAGAAGAAAGAAAAACACCCATCAGGTTTGGAAATCCAGAGTTGGCTGCTGCCCCATGCTCACCTCCAGGTGATGGCTTTGCCCTGGCTCACTCAGTACTGCACCACCAGCAAACTCCAATGGCTGGTCTCCTAAACAAGCTACCCAAGAAGTCCCAGCCTGCACATGTCTCTCTGGGCATATACAATGGAAAGCAGGGGTCTGAACACACCAAAAGATCAAAGATGATGTAGGAAATTCAAGTTAAAAAAGAGAAGTGGCAAATAATCTATTTGGCAAACAACCAACTTGTTGAATTCTAGTCTCTGCTGTCGATCCACAAGCCAGTCAGCTGTGACATCCAGCACAAGGAAAACACAGCAGGAATCTGTAGTCATTTGGCAACCTGCCGCTTCACTCCTTTCCACACGTGAAGGAAGATGTCTATCTTAGTCCTAACAAGGGCAATCTCATGAGTGTGGACAAGAAGAGCACCTTAAACTTCTACGTGGTTGGCAACATACCTACTGTTTCCTTACACCTCACCTGGAATGAGATCCCTAAAACTTCCCCACCATGCAATACACTGGACAAATTTAGTGTAATCTCCTTCAGGTGTTACTCCACCTTAGCAATGTCTTTTACTTCCATTTCAATCAAGAGTAGCTGTACTTTTAGTATTGAACACCATCTCTTCTATCTCCCTTTCCGTAAAGCTTGGGAACTACAGAGCGCAAAAGAGACTGTGAGGGCAGGCTTGAAGCAACGAAATCATCACGGAGAACAGACATTGGAGGATTCTGGGGAGAAGAGCAGTTAGCGGTGATAAAATTCCATGTCACATAGAGGCTGCTGTGTGGGACGTGGGGTAAAGTCCCCCAGGACCCAGCTGTAGATGCTCTTCTCTAGTGCCAGCTGGAACAGTTGGGGATTGTGAAAATCCTTCCTAGGTATTTTTCTGTCCCATGATGAGACTGTCATGAGATATGATGGTCTGGAACAAAAAGGGAGGGAAAGCATCCAAATAACCAGCCCCTTGTAGATGACTGCTATTTTAGGAAGCAATTATCCTCTTTGCTACACATCCCTAGCTCTGGCTCTCCACCGAAAAGCACATGGAAAACCAGAGTGTCCTGCTAGTGCTAGACCCATGCCACAGCCCACACCGTGGCTGTCAGTGCCAGACAGCCGCTTTTGGTTTCCTTGTGCTTGATTTCTGCTTCTTAGACATGCAACACACAAGGTAAGAAACTATGTATTACTGATAAGTGCTCTGCACACAGTTTAATAAAGATACCTTAATATTTCCACTTAGAAACAGAGGAAAACAGGCTCTTTGATGGCTGGACTGAATCACCACCTAATCAGAACAGCACTCTTGAAGTGTGTGTCCATTGTGTGTGCCCAAAGGCCAGCCAGCACCTTCCTACAAAGCCTTACCAAAGCACAGGCAGTATCTCTTCTCTCTCCTGCAGCAGCGGAGACAGGGAGGCATCTTTTCAGTAGGGTGAATACATGAGTGACGCAGCAATTCATATGATACTTCAAGGAGAGGATCCATTTCTCCCTCCTCACCTGCCCTTGCTGATACCTGGAGTCCCACGTGACTCAGATGCTGAAAAATGTATTTCAAGAAGTCATCACCACTCTTGTGAATCATGAGAGAAGGGGAGGAAATGACTCCAGGAGAGATGATTCAACTAAGGGGAGAGTTGAGACAGAAGAAAACACAGACTGGAGAGTGGAAGAAGCTGTGGGAGTCCCATGTTTCATAGGAGCTTAGCACAAGGTGGAAGAAATCCAGAAGACCCTTTTTCTCCTCCTCCCATCAACTTCCGCATTTCCAAATTTTCTTGTCAGTACCTCCAGTCCAAGATGCCAAGAATCTATAGGCAAGCTGGATGTAAGAGATTGCTCCATCCAGCGACTGCCTCTGAAGGAGTCCTCTTGAAGGGACTGATTCAGGTTTCCACTACAATAAAACAGCAAGTGCTCATAATCTAACCAGTGCTGCCAGAATCTCCCCTCTGCATTGAGTCCAGCAACAAACAAGCCCTTAACAACACACAGACCGGTCCTGCCCAAAAACCAAAGGAAAAGGAAGTCGAATTGCAAGACAAAAAGGTTATTTGTACCACAGGCAGCAGTCTTACCCTTGACCTAGCACCAGAAGGTGCACAAATTCTCTGCAAGTCTGCGTGAGTCAGAGCGAAGGATATTAAAAACCACAGCGACTGATCAGCTGAAACTCAAATGGCAGAGTGGAAACCACTCAGCACAGTTTCGCTGTGTAACTCAGTGTTATTACCCTGCCTGTCCCACAGAAGCCACACATTGGCCAGGTGCGTATCAAGTCCACAACTGACTTCTGTCACCCATGTCTTTCTGCAGCATCTATAGGTGGTGCACAACTATGTAACATTTAATAGTTGATATTTATTTATATATATGCTCAAGCACACACACAAACTATACTAACACAGGATGCAAGCTCATGGGCAGAAAAGAACGGATCTCCCTGTTCTTCACTTCCACAAATGCAAGTGCAGTGGTGACACTATGCCCATCCATTTAGTCCCACTTCAGCTCCCTCCATTCAAGTTAAAACACTTGGTCTGAGTCCCAAGTAGGCCTAATCTTTACTTCCCAAAGTCAAGAACTGAATACACAACTATCTTCTTCACTCACATCCCTACAGTTCCCATCTCTGTCAGTCACTGTGGACAACCCCATACCATCCTGACACTCAGGCCAGCCTTTGACCACCCTTGACTCAGATCCTATCAGGTCTTGAGAACCCCCTGGCCCATATGTGTGTGTCTTACGATTCTTTCTGCATACCTTCTCTGAGCCACTACTTCTTACCCAGCCATGGAGACAGGTCACTTGGAAACTCTCATGCCTCAGTTACACCTCAGTTATTGCAACCCCCTTCCCTCCTGACAATACTTCTTCCTGTGCTCCCATTCCTGCCAATCAGGTTGTAGGATGACCAACAGTCTTTTTGGCTACAGTCCCTACGTGGACACAACAGTTATGCTAACTGCTCCGAGCCTGCCTCTCGCCTATAGCCCCGCAGAAGCCCTTCCAGTTCATCAAGCTGCAGGTCATGTCCAGTTGGCCGTACTGCCAGGTGTCC
Organism: Streptopelia decaocto; assembly: GCF_964273445.1. NCBI lineage: Eukaryota > Metazoa > Chordata > Aves > Columbiformes > Columbidae > Streptopelia > Streptopelia decaocto. The sequence continues at coordinate 6,540,763 of NC_138662.1, forward strand.
ATTGTACAACTTGGAGGTGCTCACTACTGTCAGGTATTTGAGAGGACACAACAGCTCCTGAAAGTGAAGCTCTCACATGGCTCCCATACCCCAACCCATGTATCCAAGAAGGCAATTGCTTGTCTCTGTCCCAATAGCAGACGCCACCTCGTTACAGTCACTGCCAGGTTTTACTGAGCCGACACCACGAGCAGGTTACCTTGTTCCACTACAGATAAGATGAGTTCATTTTTAAAGGAGTGCTATAAAATAGGACAATAGATTAGAACTGCATGCAGGCACCCACGAGGGCAACTCATAGACACATTCAATCATAGGACTCAAGTGCCAGGCACCAGCATAAATATCTCAGTGCATCCTCTCCTAAACAGGAAAACAACCCTACTTGTCTGAAACGCTCCCCTGAGCTATTGCAAGGACACCGCAGCACGTTTGCTCCCGTTCACTGCACCCCAGTTAAGTGACTGGGTTGAATTTGCTGCCAGGCTTTTGCTGTTACTCCTATTCTTGTAGCAGCACCCCGAGTGTTAACGTGATGGTGGAAGAAGATACCTATAGTAGACCCTTACATGATACATCCTTGCCTCACGCCTCACACATATTTCATATGCATCTGTGCAACCGCAGTATAGAGTTCCCAGAAAAGGACACACAAACATAGAATTTACTTTGAAGCTGAGATCATAACACCACACCAGCATCATTCTTTAAACTGAATATATCAGACAAAAGATCGGCACACAGGCCCATCACCTTACCTTTAACGCACGGACTTTCTTGGCCAAGAGGCTCTCGATGTCCCCTGCGACCTTCTCCACCAATTTCCTGGGCACATTCTCCTTGACTTCAAACAGGTTTCTGTTCTCATTGTAGATCTAAGAAGGAAAACAAGAGAAAGAAAGACAGTCAATATGAGAGAGAAGTGCAGCGGTCTTCCCACAGAAAAGCTGATCCTCTAACACAGTAGAATTTTAGCAATGTGGATTAGGTGACAATATAAGCTTTGGAAATGAGGGGGAAAAGGGAAGAAAAGCTTTGCAATCAGAAAAAAAAAAAAAAGCATTCTGCTACCCACACCATTGGCTTTATAGCTGCCTTCCTTCACGCTTGCAGGCTATAAGCATCGCCCCTTGTGCTCAAAAGCTGAGCTGCCCACCACGCTGCCCACCCCCCCACTTCTGCCAAGCCAAACCAGCAGCACCCGCAGCACCGCCACGCTCCCGCCTGGGCTCTCCCTCACCCAGACGCAACCTGAAGCCACTGACCGCTCACACACCCCGTCCCCAAGGCCATGTGCTGGGTTTTGCAAACACCAGCCCTACTCCCCGCCCGCCACCAGCCCCCTGCCCGCAGGGTTCCTTGGCGCGGATCCCAGCAGCACGGCTGCAGAAAGAGCAGCACCGGGAACCAGAAACGGGAGCGAGCGGATCACATCAAGTAGGATAAAACCTCATCTCTAAGCAAGATATAGTAACGTGGCACCCTCAGGAGATCAGGATTTCTACAGGTGGGTGCCCAGGATCTGGACAGCACCACATCACACAGCTCAAGAAAAGCATGAGACCCTCCTAATATGTTGGGAAGTAACTTATTATACCCTTCTTCTCCAGATGTCAATGAGCTGGAGCAGGAGATGCCCCCCTTTCTGAAAAGGCAGCTAGTGATGAATTCAAGAGCCTGAGCAGAGACCCCCCGCTACAGCTTTCCCTTTCCTTGTTAAACAAAGTGGTTTCCAAGGTTGAAGCCACAGGAGTACGCTCAGAGACTACACAAAAGGCTGCACTCACAGGCTCCTGACCTGCCAGTTTTCACAGAAGGGCAACTCCAAGTACTAAGTTTTCAGCCAACCTGATTTCAAGGGCTTCCCCCCAAATAATTTTGGTCCCCAAACCACCCACACTTCAATTCAGCAACACCTCTCTCGTTAGAGATGATAGTTATGTGAGCACAGTGACTCCAAAGAGGATGCTTCAGTAAAAGGACACATTTTAGAGGCATCCCCAGATTCCAGCAGAAACGATTTCTAGGTGTTCTTCACTTCAGAGCCCCATCACCCCTCAAGCTTCAGACCGAAAAGCATCTATTGCCAACAACAAAAGATCTTGTGCTAAAGAAAAACACTCCATGTCAGCACAGAAAGGGTTAAAGTGAGGAAAGCTCAACACAGAGCAATATTCTCTCATACACCTTTTTCCCTTTGGTAAGTAACAGCATAACAAAATAATGTGTTTGGGAGGTGTGCGCTACCTCTAGCTGAGCAGTGGCAACTAGGAAAGCAAAGAGGAACAATCTTCAAGGAGAAAGCTTTGGGTAAGGAGGGCGTCCTGACATTAGTATTTTCCTATTATGAAACAGAAAATTGTCTCCTATTGGTTACAGGCAGAAATGGTGCCTGTTCACAAGGGAGGAAAAGACAGAAAAATAACCCAGGAGATGTTCCTCCAGCCCCCTCTGCAGCTGCAGAGCTCCGCAGTCTTCTTGGCTGAACAGTTCATCGACATTAATTAGAACAATGCAGTATGAATTAACAGTGACCATACGAGCACAAGAACATACCAGACAGGCAGGGAATGAACGGTAGTGCTCCAGGCAATTAAGACAGCTTCGTGCTCTCCATTGTAGCACTTTGCTTTGGGTTAGCAGGATTTTACTTATCTAAGGTGACATTTCCCATATTGGATTTTTCCTTAGGTTGAATCGAAGGGGTGATTTTCTGGCCAAAGACATCTCAACCATTCCTCAGTGATGGCAAAAGCCCTTCATTTTGTCCAGATTAGAAAGCCACTCTCATTGAAATTCTCCTGTGATCCAGTGTTCTGGGACCTGGGTTTGCAATTTGTAACAGCAGTGACCCCAGAGTCAAGAAACCACTGCTTCTGATTCCACGTAGGTACACTCACACACAACTGTACCAGCTCTCTGGGGAGAAGGAGAATGCATGTTGCATGCCCTTGGTAGACTGGGTTTAACTTTGCAATCCCTTTGTGAACACATCCCATCCGCTCACAGTCTGCATCTACCCCCCAAGAGGCAGAGCAAGCAATGCAGGAACACAAAGATAAAGCCCAATCCTGCAATGCTCCAGCCATGCTAGAACAAGAAGCAATGACCCTGCATTAGCCCTGCCCAATGGGGTTGCAAAACTTGATGTTACTGGACAGGAGAGGGGCTGCACAGAGCCCCTGAATTACCTGCGGAGGTGTTAACCCTCAGGCAGCACAGAGAAGGAAGCTGTTGTATGCAGGGGATGGGGATCGAGACCAAAGTATGAACTATAAACCTCAGTAAGTCTGGGAAGGGGTGAAGCTGGATGCAGAAGCCAGAAGAGTTTAATCCCAGATACTTCTATGCATAGTGTAATTATAAACAGCTGAGAAGATCATCTAAAACACTGACAAAGTGCTAAGTAGCCTTGCTCAAAAGCAGGTAACACCATCAATTGCCAACACAGGTTCACAGCAGCAACTGTGTAACCAAAGAGGCAGATCTGGTATCACCGCAGAACATGCATTCTCTAAAGTCACTTGTTTGCCCTGCTCCTAATGCACAACAAATGATGCTTCTCTCTGCTATTAATTCCCTCTGTGCCTATAGATCCAGGGAGCTGCCAGGGTTCAGGAAAGCATCTGCTGCTCCCCAGCTCCCTGTGAGCACACCCAACACCACGAAACTGGGCAGCCCGAGAAGGAACAGAAAAGCGTGTGGAACTGCTCCCACGAGCGCAGAAACCACCACTCGACAATCTGCCACAGGAGGACCCAGCACCTCCCCATGGGTTAAAGTGTCTGACAACAAAACACGAAGGCTAATTGTTAAACTCTGGGGAGCTCCCTGTGTAACACCATCAACATGTGTGCCTTTGGGCACCACTAGAAAGTCCAAGTTGTCTGACCATCCCCAGCCTCACCGCTTCCCATGGGTGCTGGCCTCCCATGCACAGCAGCAGGGCCACTCTCCAGCCTCCAGGACAAGAGAGGGACACTGACAGGAGGGTTAGGATGGTGCACACGTACACACGCAATGCAAAACAGATCTCTTCCCTTTCCCCCCAGCTCCCTTTCATATCCCACAGGAAGAAGCCCTTGCTCAAAAGCAAGCCACTGGAGCAGCGCAGCACCATCTCCATGCCAAGACTCCCCCTGCCACACCACTTCAAAACAACAGCAGCCACCGGAAAGCTGAACCCTAACCCGGCAGCAGATAACCCCAGCAGCTCTCAGCCCCACAGGGCCAGGACACAGGCTGTACCCACAGCTCAGACTCCAGCTGAGGTTTGCTGAGGGCCACACCCCACTGGGAAAGGCTGCGGCACTCTGGTGCCTGCTGCAAAGGCATCTGGTCTGGGTAACAGTCATCTTCCAGAAATTACTCTTTTTTACTCCCTGTGTGAATCCAATACACCTGGTTTGGACAGCTGCAGTCCAAACACCAGTGTTTAATCACAGTGCAAACCTGGCAAAAGAGCAAAATTTGCAAAAGAGCAAAGTACCACGTGCAGCACCAGAGCAGGCTGCCTTCCTGCTCCCAGAGCATCGCAGCCCAAAGCAGGGGTGGCTCCAGGTGCATGAGGCCAAAGACCAAACCACACCTTTGCAGGCATGACAGCCCTGCACACCTGAGACGACCCCTTGTGCCCCAGAGAGGGGACTGTGCCATGTCACCAGGAAAATAAATGTTTTTTCTCACCTGGCATTGTTATGGGGGGCAGGGAAGGTGTCTGTTCAGGGGGATACTTTGAGCTCCTGCAGCCAAGCCCATGCTGATCAGCTTTGTACAGTGACCTGATATGGTCTCTGCAAAGGGAATTGGTTGGTACAACAAATGCTGCCGCAGGATACCTGCCCTTAGAGGTGCTGCTTGCTCAGACACTCATCTAGTGCTTCTGGAGCTTCAGTGTCTGCTGGTCTCCACCAGACAAGCACCAGTCTGGCCCATTTTGAGTCTTGTGTCACCTACATCGGCATCATGCCATCCCCCCACAGCTCATGGTAACACTGAAGATGAACAGGGGGAATCCTCGAGCAGACTTGCTTGTGCTTTGGGTACACAGAGCAGATCCCTCCAAGAGGGAGTCTAGAGAAGAATTTCCCAGTAACACAGGTGACTGACAAGAGCATAGTGAGATGGTCCAGGCCGAGCAAGGAGCACTGGGGCTGGGCAGCCAGGAAGAAAAGGAGTGCAAAACCGCAGGGATGCTGCTGGAAGATGGAGACTGCTCAGGGCCACAGGCAGACAGCAGAGACAGCACGATTCCTGTCTCGCCCTTCATCCCTGCTGCACCTACTGTTGTTAAATTTCATCGTCTGGTGCTTATAGTTCTTGCAATGATGGTAATCATCACAGTGTCTATATTACATTAGGAGGATGTCAGCCTTGGTGCGGCGTCAGGGATAATCAAGCAGGCAGTGGTAAGAGCGATACCGGCTTAGCTGACAGCTCACCAGGACACTCGGTGCTGCCTGTACTGCGTTCTGTGGAGCAGATCACACCCCACTGCAGGGACCAGGGGGACAGGGACAGGCAGAGGGCACAGGCGTGGCCTTCTGGTGAAGCAGCCATCAGCCAGGAAGGTGCCAGATCTTGTTTTCCCTGTCAAGGAGTCCAGGGAAGCAGCAGCAGGTGAGCAGCGGTGCTGCAGTCCAGCAAGGGCTTTGCAAATCTACCCTATGCCAGCTCCCAGAGCCAGTACCAGAGACACCAGCAGCCCTGAGATCGTGGCTCCATGACCACAGCCCCCAGCCCGGGCGCCCATCGTGCTGCCCTTCAGGAGCAGCATGGGCAGCCAGATCCCACAGAACCTGACCTGGCCATAACCTCCACATGTACTCAGCAAGAGCCACTGCTCCCGCAGCCCGCGGATGTGTTCCAGCACGCAGCAGCAAACAGCTTGACATTTGCTAACACCGTCTCCCTCTCCTCGCGCAGTGCCATCTCCCTGCTGCGCTTCTTCCTCCCACCTCCCTAATAAAATGCAAGCACCCTCTCAGCAGCTCTTCACAGCTCTCTTGCAGAAGCAGGACAGGGAAACTCGCAGTTTAGCTGCTCCTTGGGGATGGTCAGCTATAATCGAGGCAAACAAACCATAGAACTAAGGTCTCCTTTCTTCACTAAAGAGCCTGCTAGAAGGCAGCAGGACCACAGAGGACGTAGTGGATGAGAGGGAAGGCAGCCTGCTCCACCAGGGATAGAGAGGTGCCAGCTGCTCCAGCGCTGCCCATCCTGCTCTGTGCGGCACCGACACCCACATCTCCGGAACCAGCTGGACTGTGATTCTGTGATTCTGCTCGCTCAACCCAGGATCGAGAGCCTCTGCAGCCGAGACTTCAGGCCTGCCAGCCCCAAAGCAGACCTGAGACTGCTATGCATAATTTAGCAAGTAGACAGGGATAAAAGGCTATGCATGGTTAGCCTGGATTATAGAAAACCTCTCCCGGCCTGGAAAGCTGCTTTTAGCCTTCAGCAGCCCAAACCCTTGTACAGGGAGCTCTCAAAGCTACAGACCTGCCTGGGTTTCTGCAGAGAGTGAATCTTCTGCAAGGTAATTCAATACCACAGAACTTCAAACTTTATCTGAAAAGAGAAGACCAAGTGCTACAAAAATAAACCACTGCAGAGCTGAAAACGTAAGGTCTCAAACAGGGTGGGAACTGTATCTGCACACCCACAGCTGCCTGGATGGCACGGCTCACACTGCTGGGTCAGGGCACAAGCCTCCCAAGCCTGCTATGCTAATGGATAAGAGGGAGAAAACAGCTACAGCAGCTCAGACAAATACCCAAATGCATTCAGAGATCACACATTCTCTGAAAATATACACTTGAACAGTAAAACAGAAACAAACCAAAAAAAATCCACAACCTGATCCTTGACTCTGCCTGCTCTCTTGGTTATATGGAGTACAACAAAAGCTTTAGTAAGGAAAACACAGTATTTTTAAAAGGTAACTCAACTGCATTCCTTCATGATATATGCGGAAGAGTTCAACCAGTTTGATTAAGTCATGCCTGTACAGAACAGCTGTACTTCAGATCAGCATCATTAAAATTGTACCTAGAATACCTTAGAAGGGATGTAATCACAGATAAAGATGCACAAGTCTGCTATATTTCATCTTTATACTATTTCTATCAGAATCAGTGCCTTCACACTATGTATCATCCTGTGTTTACCCACTGTGCCTAAGAGAATGAAATTATGTTGTACCAAAGCAACGGATAGGTCAGATGAAAAAGCTGCATTGATACAGCACTGCAAATCCTTCCATGTGAAGCTCTTCCAGAAATACATGCTTGATTTATATCGGTTCAACAGAACTCAATTTCCCACTGGTTTACCTATAAGCAAGGATTAAAATCAATTTTGGAATGGTTCATCAGTTTAACCGAAAGAGGTTCAAGTGGTCTCAGAGGCAGACAGGCACAGGCTGCCGCAGCACACACCGACCCACAGGACAGGCACGGGGTGGGGAGGATGGGGACACCGAAGGAGGGTTCGGAGGAGAGGGGGAATGGAGCAGGATGCCCAGGTAGGCAGGGGGGGTTTGTGCTGGGACTGATGGCTTCAGAGAGCACGTGAGTGAGATGAATGGGAGAAGAACATGAAGAAGGTCAGGGAAAGATAAAGCAAGAAACTTCTCTGCCTCTTAGATCTCCCCTGAACTCTGTGTGGCTGCAGTTCTGCCTTTCTCACAGTTGCTGGATGGTTTAGAACTCTGTTTTCCTTTATTGTGCTGCTTCTTTTCCAAGGCTGTTTAGGACACTGAAATTAGAAAAGCTAATACAAACCCCAAGTGGGATCTCACCAGACTCAGTTTCCCCAGCACCGAGGAGGATGAGGCTGGGACCACCCGTGCTCCAAGAGAAGATGGAAAGCCTTTCACTCGGCTCCTGTGCCGGAGCCTGACAGCGCAGGTGTCCTGCCGTGGGGTAAAGGCTGCTCCCCCATCCCTGCAAGCTCACCTGCTCCCTCCCTCACTCTGCATTTGCCAATGCAAGACTCTCAGATCCTAAGGGACTTGACTTTAAATAAATAACCAGGCCTCTTCCCCAAAACAGCTCTATCTTCTGTGCTAGAAAAGCTGCTGCTTTTTGTAGGAAGGGCTGTGGAAAAAGGCTGTGCAGCCTCTTACACTGAAGCTCCCAGGCATATTTTTCAGGCTTTCCTTCTAACTACACAAGAAAAAGAGTAACAATTACCTCGCACTGCCGTTTTTCCTACTGATGGCTACCACTGGCCAAATTCAGCTCTCAGCTGCAGTGATGCAAATTTGGGATAACTCCACTGACATGGAATTAAACTAAATCTCTTATTAGAGCTAGAGCAACTGAAATCTAGGCCAGCAAAAGTCAGCACCGTCAACGGTTACCCCTACAGTTTTCTGCAGAGTAATGATCTATTTTAAAGAAATTGAACTTTCAGAAATAGCAACTTTGCAATTCTCTTGATTTACCTTCTGATGTAGGTTTTTGGGGCTTTCTCTGATCTTCAGGGATTCACATTTACAACCTTTTCTCCCTGATCTCAAGCACTGTTTGCATTTCTGTAAATGCACAGGCTCCTTGGAAGCAAGGCTGGAAGAGACCCACTAGTCCAACCCATCCCCCTGGCTCACACAGGATCCACCTAACCTGTGCTGTTCAAAATCCTGCTCTTTCCCACTGCTGGTGGAAAGCCAAGGCTTCCCTGGCTGATGTCCTCCAGGGTTTTCCTTGCCAGCCTGTTACTTACGTTTGATACAAAGTCCTCTCTGTTGTGCCATAGGCTCATAAAGCTTTGCCTTGTCCCCAGAGGATATGGAGAACACATCTGCAGACAGCTTTCCTCCATGCAGTTCCCACACTCACCCTTTCTCCTGCCAGTGCCTCCTGCTCCCTGAGCCAGTGGAGTCCAGAAACTGAGACTTGAACAAAAATATACCACATGCCTGGATTTTAAAAAAGAGCTGACCCTCTGCAAAGCCCTGTCAGCTGAGGTTTTCAACTTAGTCCCACCTCCAAAGCCTCACCAACAAGACTTGAGCAGCAGGATCAAACCCTCCAGCTGGGAAACCCAGCCCAGGTTTGTTTTCAGCACAGGGGCAGGACCGATATGCACCCACACAGATCGCACAGGATGTCTGTTCTGATCGCAGCCTCCAGAGATCCGACACCCAGAGGGAGAGACTCCGCTAAAAGATTAAGAAACCTCTGACACGTCACACAGAACAGGGCTGGGAGGGATCTCATCAGGTCCTGTGGTCCCAGCCTGCTCAGATACCCCCTATGGAAGGTAGTGTCATTTCTAACATAATTATCACAGTTTTCTCATTCCTAACATGCACCACTGACCTATTCTTAAAGACATCCAATGATGGAGATTTTGATGCTTCACAAGACAAAATGGTCCAGTACTTCAAAATCCTACTTGAAAACTTTTTACAATGCCTAAACTGATAATTCCTTGCCACATTTTAAAACCATGTTTTTGGTGGAAAGACCCAGAATTAATGAAGAACACACGCTTCTCTGTGCTGCTGTGCCCCTTTATATATCTGAAGATTTGCCCAACTTTATTTTCTACTCTTGTAGGCTGAAAATTCATTTGTTCTTTCTGCACAAGCTAATGCTTTTCATACCCAAGTGTCTTGGGTTTAAACTACAAGTAAGGTGACAATTCAGAAATTCCGTTGATAGAGCCTTAACCAGGGTGCTATTCCAAACAGCCCCAAAATATCCAGGCAGGCATCGGTCACAGCTGAGCACTTTTGATCAGATGCCCAAAACCAAAACTTTGGAGGAAATGAAAACACAGATTAGGAGTCAGGTGGAGCAAAAAAGCACAGCAAAACCAGCACCCAAGTCGAGTGTAGTAAGGCATGCAATTTCCGAGGGAAGGGCAGAATAGACAGCACAAGAGTGCTCAGACAGGAATTGCAAGACCAGATTTGAGGAACTCTGAGATCCCTGGTCCTGATTTGATTGCCGATGAGCACAGGGCAGCGAGTGCCGGAATGTGCCCTGGAACGGAGCGGGAGGCAAAGATCCTGCGATGTGCAAGGACAAAACTGCAGCAATGGAGGGCTTCCATGGCATCCATCTGTCCTAAAACCCACCCTTTCCTATTCCTCCACCTTCCTCATCTTCACAACCTCTAAAATACGTGATCATACCAATGAAAAACCTCAGTTGTCAGACAGATGTGGCTGCTAAACCCAGCTTGCTGCAGCAGCCCTCCATGCCAGGCTGTTCCGTGCAGGATTTGCGAGCACACAGTCTCCCACGGCATGCAGGTGTTGACGTCCCAGCCCTGACAGCCTGCTGAAAAGCCCTTCACGTGAAAGAAAATACAGCAGGGACCTCTTAGCAGAGCAGCAAATCGCCCTCCCTCCAGCACCAGCCTTCTTCTCAGTCAGCTGTGCATTTGGCTGAGGCTGTGACATGCAAGCAAGGCACAGGGCTGCCTGCTGTCATCATGGAAAGGACCAGACATGGACTCATCCTCCATGGGGAGCAGAAGGTCAGTGTCCCACGGATCCACCCATCACAGGCCCCAAGAGGCTTCTCGCTCGCCAGGCTGCAGGCAGAAGTTGCTCCCTGCTGCGCCATCTCCTGCCAACCTCACTGGGTACCCTCCTTCCCAAACCAGCCACTACTTGTTTGATCTGCATTTTCTGGAGTTAACGATGGTAAATTTTCCTCCATCAGCTCTGAAAGGTGCAGTGGGGACTCGCAGGCTATCCTGCCCTCTCCCTAGTATCAGCCAGAACAAGCCAGCTTCAGCCCTAGGAAGGGTGATCCTCAGCATGAGGGAAGGACCGAGGCAAAGGAAAACATCCACCTTTTCCTAGATCCAGCTGACCCATCCAAGTAACATGAGCCACCAGGAGATGTGTTACAGGCTTGGGACAGGGAACACAGGGGAGGCTGTTTCTTTCTCTGATGGGGCTTCTGCAAAGCCTGTTCATATGGGTTGTGACTTTCTGGTCTCCATATGGTCCACAAGGAGGCAGCAGGTTGTTCTGTGATCCGAGCATCACTCCTAGTGATCAACAAACTCTGCCTGCGTACACTGCTAAGAGTGCAGGAGGTCTGTCCCACAGATGAGGAGGAACTCTGTTCCCAGGTGCCTATTGCATCCCAGGAATAAGAGGGTGCAGGGAAGCATCCACAATGTGAAAGCCAGAGCTGGGCCAGATGGAGCCAGCACAGAATCACAGAATGTTAGGTATTGGAAGGGACCTCAAAAGCTCATCCAGTCCAATCCCCCTGCCAGAGCAGGAACACCCAGATGAGGTTACACAGGAAGGTGTCCATGTGGGTTTGAATGTCTCCAGAGAAGGAGACTCCACAACCCCCCCGGGCAGCCTGTTCCAGTGTCTGTCACCCTCACTGAGAAGAAGTTTCTTCTCAAATTTAAGTGGAACCTCTTGTGTTCCAGTTTGAATCCATTACCCCTTGTCTTCCCATTGGATGTCACCTAGAAGAGCCTGGCTCCATCCTCATGACACTCACCCTTTATATATTTATAAACATTAATGAGGTCACCCGCAGAAGTACTTGCTTGGATCTGTACAACCACCATCACACAAATCTGCACACACACAGTTGCATCCCCACTTGCCTTGTCCTCTCCTTCTCTAGTCCTTTCCCAGTATTTGAAGTCTCCAGTCCCTGCCACCCCATGCCCTTCCCCGGGCACACGAACACACATCACAAATACACCGCTGAGCTCCAGACCCATCTGTTTTTTAAGAACAGGTCCCCACACAGCTCTGTCCAGGCACTTTGTGTCGACACAAAGCACTATTTCAGCTCCAGGCCTGCACTCTCCCTAGGACAGCGTGCTGTCTGAATTAAGCTTTAGGTACCAGCAGGGAGCAGCTGTCTGGCACTTAGAGCTGAGCAAGGGGACTTGGTCTGTGTTCCCCCTTTGCCACATGCACTGCACTGCCCTGCCTGCACAATCATGTGCAAATGGTCTCACCGACCTCCTGCTTTGAAAGTATTTATTGTTAATTTCTGCAAAGTGTTGTGGAGCCCTTAGAGGAAATGTAGCACATGAACTGAGAGTATTAATATTCCACCAGGATCCCCTAGGGACTGACCGATGCATTAAAACTACTACAAGCGGAAACAAAATCCTTGTACAGCTCAAGCCAGACCCCCAAAGCCCAAATTTTTATCAGTACTTTCCATCAGCATTAGGAAATGCGTATGCAGCCTGTCATTATGCATCCAGAGCAATGGCCCTGCCACTTGGATCTAAGATAACACAACCAGGGGAGAGCAGGACCGGGAATGGATTCAGATCTACTTGGTGTAAGAAAACGTTGCATCGGGCACTGTGTACAGTGAAGTATTAGTCTTCTGCTGTTCCAGCATAAAGTCAATCAGGGATAGAAATTAATCCCTCTTGACAGCATGTTGCCAATTTCTGATTTCATCCCCATTTGCTTGTAGCTTATCATCAAGGGAATGGGAAACTTGTAGCACGGACAAGCCTGTCACATGCCGCCTCCTTTGGTAAAGGTTCACACACACCAGTGACGGGCTGACATACGCTCAAAGCAACACATCCCTGCTCTGCATGCACGCGGGTGCCCTCACATCCATGCAGAGTCACCCACCATTACACAGGTAGACACAGTGAAAAGTTATGTGTACGCTTAAGGCAAAACGTATGCCCATCCACCCGCTTTACTCCAAGACAGTGGGAGGGAGGGGAGGAAAACAAGAAGAAAGAAATCCTCTCCCTGGAGGGACACTGCCAGAAGAGCAAAGTGGCATTTACAAATCATAAGCATTTCCCTTCCCCACTTTCTGCTCCTTTGCCCAGAATGTTAATTAGCATTACTCTAAACAGCAACAGCTGAAACCCAAGCAGCTTCAACCACTTTAAAGGAAACCTGGTTGAGAATTCTTTCAGATGAGACATTTAAACTCAAATGGTGAGACATCTGATAGCAATGCAGCAGGTGCTTTTTAATGCCACCATATAACTCTCCTCCTAAAACTGGGGAGCAAGTTCTAAAACGTATACTACCATCTCCTGGGGCCACAGGATTCTACCACATGTTCCAGATGTCAGGGTTTCATCCTGCAGCTCATTCTCCCAAGCCCAGTGGATCACAGATCGAGCCCCACAGCACGGCAGCAGCACCCTGCTCGCTCCTGCGGTCCTGAGGCACGTCCCTGCGCTCCAGCCTGGGCGACCCTGCAGGCGGCTTTGCAGCAGAGTTTAGCTGATCACGTAGTAGAAAAGCAGGTTTGCAATTATATTCATAAATAATAGTGCTGACTTGGTTTTCTGTCATAAATAAAACGTAGGTGATTATATAGACCACATATACCTGTGTGTTTGGATGATCAATATGTGTCTTAAAGCATCGCCAAATTTTAACCACAAATATTGTGGCAGGAAACATGCTTCACAATTTGGTTCTCTTTTTAGTGCTGTTCCTTTTTATACCATTTACAAGCCTCCTCATGCAACTTATCAAAACTTCTGTCATCATCAGAAAAATCCCCTGCCTAGAGTGATCGATGCTGTGTTTCCAGCGCACCCAGTGCCATGGCTTACACAGCCAGAGGAACCTGTACCTGATCTACTGAATAACACTGGCGACAGGGCTGCTGGAATTAATACCTGCTGAAAAGAGAAACTCGGCAACATCCCATGGACTAAAACAATTGGCCTCATAGAGGTGGACAGCAGTTCTCAGTATCAAACCCACGTACAGCTCCCTACCCCAGCTAGGTGCCCCGATTCTGTGCTGGTGGCCTCATCCCGAGCACCTGAGCCAACAGGCAGAGAACATGCTGTCATCTCAGAGGGGTCCCAGTATGACCCCACACCAAAACAACAAAAATCCCAGTGCAGTCTCCTTTTGGAAAGCAGACTGCCCACAGTGTAGGAGCACCCTCTGCCATGCGTTGCAGGAGCATTCAGCCCCATTACCTTAGAAACTGAAGAGATGTTATGAAACAAGCGCAAGAGAAATGGGGGAAGAAAAGCAAATGCACACTCTTGGCCATAAAAGTCATTAGGAAAGCTATAGCGGGCTCCCAGCCGCTTGCTGAGTTCACGGGAGAATTGCTGTCCCCCCTCCCTCCGACAGACCCAGCTGCAGCTCGCAGACCTCACGTCACCAGCCCTCCCACCCAGCCTCCTACCTCAGGCGATGGGCAAATCCACGGTGAAACATGTATTTCTCACATCTCCTGCTAGCACAGGGTTCTGCCCTCCTTCTGCTTTATTTTTCCAGGCCTGTTATCAGCCTGAGGAATTTCACCAGCAAGTGGCTTTGCATGGGGCTTACTCAATAGGACATAATTGACTCTTGTTGGAAAGAATTAAGTGCTCTCAATAGAGATGTCCATTTTTAATGCCTTTTTTATTCTTACTAATGAATTAAGCCAAGATAACACCAAGTAGTTCCCAGATGAGGCTGATTGTCAAGCAGATGAGGATTTTATCGATAGATTTTTTTTTCCTTTTTTTTTTTTTCATGCTCAACTCAGAAATATAATAAAAAAGACACAAGCAACCAGAAATGCCTTTTCCTCCTTGAAAAAGCATAGAGTAATCTCTCCAGGAGATTCCTTTCCCAGCTATAGTAGTTATTACTGCCTCTGCATGGTTTCTAGTTATGTGTGCATTTGAAGAAAAAGGAGCAAAAATGCCTGAGTTCACAAAACTCCTTTATCTTAACCTCAGGATGCTTCAGTGAACATTTTGAATGAAATGACCCGCAAAGTGATTAACAGTTTATTAACTTGAAGGGCAAGTGACACCACCACAGAAAAGCAACACACAATTTCCAGACAAGCTGGAGAGTTATGGCCACTAATGTACTCACTGTTTCTTTTTTTCTTCCCCTTCTTTTTTTAAATAAAGGTATGTTTCCATTTTGTCCGCTGCTCACTTCCCCACAAGCCCACTACCCTTCCATTTCACAGACCAGTACCCAAAACCTGCCACAGATGCTGCTTCCTAAAGACCACTCCTCTGAACTGCAGAAAATACATGCTCTGTATCTCAACTTGCTCCAAAACCCCCTCACGTGCAACCTGGAAATGTCAAGTGCTGTGGCTCCTATCATTTGTTTGTTAGATCTCAAACGCTTTTTCAGATCTTCCTGCGACACATTACTCGAGATCCCTCTTCCCGTTGCTTCAGCTCGCTCGTGGTGCAGTAGGAGGTCCACCACCCCTTTTCCAGGCAGCTCAGGGCTCCCAGAGGAAGAAGACCACAGCTCCTACTGGGGAAACCATCCTGGTTATGCAGGCCCTCCAGCTGGACTCTCCAGTTGCAGTTCCTCACACAAGATAGGGACCTGATTTACAGCCCGTATGACTGCCTGACCAGGCTCATCTCGCTTTCCAGAGAAGGGTAGAAGAGCAGGGAATGAGGATCGCCCATGAAAGCATTTCATACGCAGCACTTAGGTAGGAAAAGGAGAGGACAAGGCACGGCAGAAGAAATCAGGGCTGGGAAGCTAAGCTGATCTGCTCAGGAATTCAACAGAGTCTGCACGGCTGGGCTGGACAGATGCTGGGCTTGAGCTGAGGAGTTTTGCACAGCAGATGGTCAAGAAGCTGTGATTTGCAGGTAATCTAATAATCAAGTGCTCATATAAGTGAGGATATGAGCCACAGGGTCATGAGGGGTTGGCACACTTCCCCCGTTTCTGTAGAAGTCATTGGACAGTATAAAGCAAGGACATTAACTGTTTAGCTCTCAGCTACAGCCAGCAGCAGCTTCCTCCAGAAGAAATCACTGCAGGGCATAATCAGGAGCTGAAGCCCTGTTGACAATCACCATTACCTGGATCTCCACAAGTGGACTGCCAGGCCAACATGCTACTGCTGTGGGGGTGTCACCTTTCCCCTTTTCCCCCCTTACCACAGCCCTGGTGCTGACACAAGCAACAGCACAGCTCTGCAGCAGGTCTGCTTAAGTCACTGATCTAAACAAACCAGCCCTATCAAAATTTCCCACTGGGAATAAACCACATCAAACCCTGAGCATGTCATACCAGCTTGAACCCCTCGAAACGACAGGGCTGACTTCTTCACCTTACACCACTGCACCAGATACACGAGACCTGTTGTAGCAGCAAGGGAGGAGGAGGCAGAAAATACCCAGGACAAAGCCCTCCAGTGAAAATTAAAAAAAAAAAAAAAGTTTCTAGAAGTGCTGAAATGCCAGCACTCACTCCCTACAGCCCCCAACAACAACAAAACCCTGTTCAGATATTTTTTTATTAACTGTCACAAAATGATGTAATGCATATAGTGTAATTATGTTTAAGTGCTTTCCATGTTAAATGTCATTTCAGTTATCACTTTTTAAATGCAATTTTTATTGAGTGCACAATAATAATTTAGCAAGTAAACAGGCAAGTTACAAGAAAAGAGTGGCAGAGCAGGGGGAGGTGGGAAAGCCTCAAGTGTGACAATGAAATGCACTGGGGTACATGGAGCTGTTACTTCTGAAAGCTCGGAAAAAATTATAAAAAAAGCCATAAATTACAAGGTTGCAAAATGCAATAAATTACAGCCTCTACAAAAGGCAGATAATGGAAACAAGAAAGGATAGAGGGAAGGGGGAGGAATCTACATAATTTGTCACCACTGACCCCAGCCATCTGCAGAGGCTGCAAAGAGCATTTGCAATATTTGGGTGTTCCAGACTTATCACAAACAACGGGCCACAGGGCCAGCCTAGGGGTCAGCTCTAGGAATGCTCTATCAGCACAAACACAGGAGTCTTCCCATGGAAAAGGTGTTCTCCCCAAAACACACAGTCTTCTCTGCATCAAACACACCTCATGGAGACTAAAGGGGAACTCCAGGCTTTGGAGAAGCTGAAGACCATCAGTCTGCCAAGCCAATGGGAACACGGTGCAAGCAAGTGCTGACACACTCAGCAGGGAGAGGTACAAACCCACTTAATCCAGCTGCTAAATGCCAGCTTTCAAATATATGGCCCTTACTCCTCCTCCTTCCCTTTGCAGGAAAGGTCCTGGGGGCCTTGGTGGACACCAACTTGACCACGAGTCAGCCATGTGCCTTGTAGCTTTCTTAGCAAACAGTACCCAGGTCTGCCTTAGGAAGAGTCACCAGATCAGGGCAGGGGATCCTTCCCCACCACTCAGCACTGGTGAGCCCAGCCCTGGAGTGCTGGGTCCAGTTCTAGCATCCCTGGTGCAAAAGAGATATGGAACTACTGGAGAGAGTCCAGAAAAGGGCCACTAAGATTGTTAAGGGACTGGAGCATCTCATATACAACGGAAGGCTGAGAGAGCTGGGACTGCTCAGCCTGGAGAAGAGAAAGCTGAGTGGGATCTATAAATAGCTGAAGGGAGGGTGTAAAGAAGCCAGAGCCAGGCTCTCCTCAGTGGTGCCCAGTGACAGGGCAAGAAGCAATGGACACAAACTGAAACACAAAAGGTTCCATCACACCATAAGGAAACACTTAAATATATTTTTTGCTCCCACTCTGAAGGTGACCAAGTGCTGCAACAGGTTGCCCAAAGAGGTTGTGGGGTCCCCCTCCTTGGAGACATTCAAAAGCCATCTGAACATGGTCCTGAGTGATCTACTCTGGGCAACCCTGCTTGAGCAGAGGTGTTGGACCAGATGATCTCCCAAGGTCCCTGCCAGCCTCAACCACTCTAATCTGCAATTCAGCCACCTTCCCAAATCCATATAATTTGCCCCAGCTTTAGCACAATAGAGTGAAACTTCTACTGCCATTAAGGCTACAGACCTTCTGCAGAGCAAGCAGGAGACGGCAGCAAGGAGACAGCCCCTGCAATGAGAAAACACATTCACACAAGAAATGCTCTTCAGCAGCAACATGTGCCGGCAAAGCCAAAGCCCTTTTGGAGGAAGACAACCAGCCAGTTCTCAGAAGCGGAGAGTGAACGCAGGTGAGACAGTGCCAGGAGCTGCAGGCACAGCTCCTATCGATTTCACAGCCGGCTGGGTCCCCTGGAATCAGCACCCTTGGGGTTTTAGGATTTTCAAAACAAAACCACCAAGAGAAAGGAAAAAGCCAGTGAGTAAAACCAACAAACAAAACAAAGGCAGCCAAGTTCCAAGAGTGGAGATGAGCAGGATCTTAATCTCTGGAAAATTAAATCAGAAGAAAATGGAACAAGCACAGATTTTGGCTGACAGAGAAGATCCTCCTTTCGGGAGTGTGTGTGCCAGGTTTATTTGATTAAAACTCTTCAGGATGGAGAGATACAGAGAAGGGAGTGTTTTCATTACTGAAGTGGGAGTTAGGAGAAGGAGGTGGCCTATAGTTGCTATAGAACCATTTTTAGTACTAATGGTAGAAACAGTCCCAGTGGATGGGAGTAAAGTGATTTTACAGGTTATTATTTTATTCCCTGGGGATGGAACTCTTTTGCAGGAATTGGATGCAGGTTTCCTGGTGTCCATCTGAGCTCTGGGCTTACACTGTGAGCTCTGAAATAGCCTGGCAGTTGCTTTTACTGCCTCCAGACCTTCAGTGCTTTAAGGGGTTGACTGGGAGCCTAAGATGAGGTTTTACTACTGCAGTGGCAAGCCCTGGACGCTCCTCAGCCAACGCTGAAGGGCTAGGACAGGTTGGACATTGCTGATGGCACCTTGAGGGCCTTCTTGAAATGAGTTTGGCAGAGCTCAGCTTAACTCCCAATCTGTTCACTCTCTGTCTGATCCAAGTCCCACCTTCTAAACACCATCAGAAGAAATGCCTGGGCAGCATCACGAGCATCAGCCGAGGGAAGAAACCAGCTTCTCAGCCCACGTGGGCAGACAAGTGGAGGGAAGCAGAAGCCTGTCTCGCTTGTGTTCCTGCTTCCACTATAGCAAAAGAGGCTAAAGAAGCCCAGGCAGCAGAGCCAGCTGTGAAAGGCAGGTCAAGCCAAGGCAAGGCAGCGGCGCACGGGCAGGCACACACGGCAGAGCCGGCAGCAGGCACTGCAGCCCCAATGCCCTGCCAGCACTGGTAAACCGGGCAGCAAGTCTCCCTAAAGTGAGGGACAAGATCTCCATGGTCGCTCCCTCTCTCTGTGGCTCCCAAGGGGCCCTGACCCTGTGCTGATGTACTCCGGCACAAGTCGCTAATTAGGGCAGAGCACGAGCGGGGACCGGCAGGCACAGGGCTCCACCACTTCTCTTCCCAGCAGGAGCCGAGTGCGAGCACTTCCCCTGAACTAAAAAACAAGGCATCTCTGTTTCAGATGAACTGGAGGGGAAAAAAGCTTCAAAGGTTTCCAAAAAAATGAAGCAGAAGGTTAAAGGGAATGCAGCTTCCAAGGGAAGAACAGTTAACCCCAGGGCCTGAGTGGTCCTGCCACCTGCTCCTCCATACTCTGCTCCCTGACCTCAAATTGCACTGCAGCATCACAGCTCTCTGCCTGTACCAGTTTCTCCGTCTGCACCAGCTCCCCCGCCTGCGGGTCCACAGCTCAGCCCAAACTCAGTAGCTCTCTGCCACCCACATCCCTCCTCCTGCCATGCCACAGGCACTCTGCTCCTCTTTCCCAGCTCTCCCTTGGCCCTGCTTCCAGAGGAGACCAGCTAACATGGACAGCACTTTTAGAGGCCCCTGTTCATCAGCTCTGTGATGCCAAGTAGAACAGAGTCATTGAACTTTACCAGAGATGTCCGGAGGGGCTGCTGGCCCCAGCAGCTCACACCAGCCACTCCTGCAGACAGACCCTCTGTTGATGCCGGCAGCCACCAGGTCTGGATGTTCCTCTGCTCACAAGTCACTGTCACCCACGCACAGGGAAGGGGCAGAAGATACCCACCCATTGGTAAATGCCTTGAGGCAAGCAGACACCAAAATAGAAGCCAGGTTCCTTCCAACAAGATCACTACCCAAACCCTTTCCAGTCCCTTCAACCCCCCATATCTCTGCTGTCCTTGCCTTCACCCTGATGCGCTAAGTAACACAAAATATTCTGCAGTTCTCCTCATGGCAATTGATTCCAACACTGCTGAAAATGCACTGGTTTCTCCCACGTCTAATAGTCCAGAATAAAGCAAAGCCTGTCCTCATGCTCCTTTTTCTCCTGCCCCGTTTTCTGCCTCGATGGCACAAAGACTCTTCTCTGCACATGGCCAGAAGACTGTAGCCCTGTTGGAAAAGTCTGTTCTGTAACCCTTCAGCCTCCAATCTATGTGGACAACAGCCACAAAAGCAATTCACCATCTCATTTCAGGATTCTCCCAGCAGCTACCATGCGTAAATGAGGAAGGCTGGTCTCTGTTGGAGCACTTAAATACTGTGACTCATGTTGGTCAGGTTTACCCACCTGACACTGCTGCCAGTGCCACGTTGCCCTCACCCAGAACACTCTGGCACCCACAAGGATGAGTTTCCAAGGGTTTGGTACCTGGGACAGGATTTTTACACGGTTTCCACATGGGTGATCAATGCTAAATAAGGACTTGGGCACAGGAAGCTGGAAAACCCATCAAATGCCCAATAATCCTAAATGTGGTCACCTCTTCATGCCTCCGACCACAACTCATTCCCATGGTGCTACATTAGCTAGAAATGGTGGCCTTTTGGTCTTTTTGTCACCCCTCAGAGCTGCTAAATTCTTTTCCCATCTCTTTCCTTTCCTGCCCTTGTCCAGCTCTCCCTAAAACATCCAGAAAACAGAATCATCCTGTCAGCTCTTGATTCTGGGAGACAGTGAGTGATGGTCCAAAAGGAATCAAAACAGAGGATACCAAGAGGGAAGCGGGAGAGTTGGAGTCAGAATAAAGAGGGGGTGCACACTCCCAAACAGCCCCTCTTGGGACAGGGTGCCCACTCAGCATTTTGGAAACAAGAGGTATAGGTTAGGGCTGCTGAATATCCCCATGAAAGTGAGCAGGAACCAATGATGTGCTATTGAGCCCTTGAGATAATCCTATCTAATCAAACAGACCCAGAGAAAACAGCATCTTACGGGCCATAAAACAACAGAGGCTTATTCCTCTCATGAATACTGAGCTGACACCACCGCTGCAATAGCCCCTTTGGCTCTTCCTTCCCTCTCTACCATCCTTCCACTTGAATGCTCAGCTGCTGACAGCTCCTAATGACTTGGGCTCCGATGCAGTTCCCTGACTGCCTAACCAGGGTTACATTAACAGAGTGGTTACCTCATCCAGCCTGACCCCAAAACCTCCTCAGCAGCACAGGGCCCATGCCCAGCACACAACAGGTACTTTGGGCAGCAGCCCTTGGCTGCTGGGGTCCAACTCCTCAGCGCAAAACAAGCCTTAGGCAGCCCAAGGGAAATCCGGGCTCTGTGCAAGCCTACAGCAGAGCTCCTTCCACAGCAGACAGGCTGATGTTTCATTCTCATTTCAACCTTCAGGGTCATAACGGCTAGTACACTGTACTAGCCCCTTCTCCCACCAAACATTCCTCTCCAGGAGGTACTAGGAGGTACCCCAGGCACATGACCATAACAAGGCAGTATTCTCACACCTTCTAGTTAAGGGTGAGGACAAGGGACACAAGCCTTGTGAACATGATCAGCATCAGGTAGAGCTTTAGCTGGACCCATCACAGAACAGAATATTTGACACTGTTCCTCTGATATTTGGTCTTTGACTGCTGCCCCAATTATTGCCTTAAAACTGCGTGCTAAGAACTCCTAGCAAGCCCTGAATGCTTGGTG